>NC_056685.1:55643795-56961295 GCF_018350215.1 Panthera leo | reverse complement strand
CTGAATCTACCCTTTTATAACATACCTTCATATAGTATAGTTTAACTCATCATCCCATCTTGTCTGGGTATTTTCAAGTTATTGATTTCTGCCCAGTCACTTCTTTCTGAGACAAATTTATAGCTCTGAAGAAAATATTCTAATTGCTTTCTCCCAAGTTCTCCAGTTAAGAAGACTGGGCATATAATGTATTACTTCCCCTTTATCCATCTTTAGCCTTTTCCTCACTAAAATAGTAGAGGATATTATTTTTGACTATTGGTTTAGTATCAGCAGAATGACATTTGGAAAGGTGAGCCAGAAACATGATGATGATAATGATGATGATGATGGTGATGGTGATGATCATAATTGGCACCTAATGTAAATCTTACTCAAAGAACTAAAACACACTAAGTTATGGAATCATGTTTGGATCCATTATGAAAAATTTAAATGCTTAGTCCAAACTCATTAAAACTCCTTAAAAGGTTGTTTTTTTCCTGTAATTACTACTCCAATTTTTTTCTAAAGTTTTTCAATTATTTATTTTAAGAGAGAGAGAGCAGAGGGAGGGGAAGAGAGAGAATTCCAAGCAGTATCCTTGCTGTGAGCACAGAGCCCAACACGGGACTTGATCTTGTGAACTGTGCGATCATGATTCTGAGCCGAAACCAAAAGTCGGAAGCTTTAACCATTCAGCCACCTAGGCACCACCATTATAACTCCAAGTGTAAACCAAACTGATTAAGTTCTAACACATACAGGTGTATAAGAGGCACATATAGAACAATGTATTAATACATTTCTTCTGACATGCTCACCTATCCTGCTGGCAGTTAATAAAATGCAATCCATACATTTTCTTAAGTTCCTTGCACAAGGAGAAGAGACAATGGTGGAGCAGCCTCAGGGGGATGGAAGTAGACCTATTTAATTTCTTCTCAAGAGTGGAAAAAGAGCCTCAGCTGGCATGTGTTGTAGTACTTGTGCCATCCTGTATATTTTATTGGGTCTCCCCGAGCCCTTTATTACCGTAGGTGGGTAGTCAGCCTGCAGCTGCAGTGAGCTCACTTCCTGTCTAACTCCCCAGCCTCGTTTCTCATTTCCTACCATTCCCTGCATCACTCTTTATGACTTTTGCTCTAGTAATGCCGAGTTGCCTGTGGCTTTTCACAGCCACCATGCTTTTCTTTGCTTATGATGTTTCGTTGCAGTGCCTTTCACCTTACTTTGCACCTGGGTGATGGCTGTTCGTCCTTAATATTTTCTGCTAACTCTTAACGACTCCCATCATCCCTCCCTTAAGAGATTCTGTCTTTGTGTCTCTCCTCTATTAGATTTTGACTTCCTAGAGCAGCATTCCATTTTTGAATTATTGAAAAAAATCAAAAGAGGAATAATATTTTTTTTTACTTTAAAATATTTTATTGGAATCCATTTGATAAAACCAAGTACTTGTTTACGAAAAAGTCGTCAAAGTGGCCTAAATGATACTTAAATGTCTCAAAATTTCCTAGCAGTTTCTTTTCCTCTAGTAAGTTGACAGCTACCCACACAGGTTAATGAAGGAAAGACAGATGCAAGTAAGTTCCTAGGATCTACCCACTACCAGATTGGAGACATCCTTTGTGTCTACAAAACCCATTGTAGCCAGGGAGAAAGGACATGGCTCTTCCCTACTCAATACAGCCTGTAGATGGAAGTGGCAGGACCCATTTCCTAGGCATCCCAGACATCTCTACAGCACTTCTTCAGAAAGACAAATTCCAAACTTCAGCCCTTCAGTCAGATCAGTGCCTAATCTGTGAAAGGCCACTGCCCCAGCAAGGCTTCGTGAATAATCATGCTAGAAAGATGAAAACAGCACAACCAATGGAAAGGACAAGCAAAGTTAAGGCCCTCTTATCAGCCCCTTCTCAGAGACTCAAGTATCCAGTTCTCCAAATAAGAGTATTTTATTATGCATGAACATTATATGAAATTCAAATTTGTGTCTATAAATGAAGGTTCATTAGAACACAGACAGGCACATTCATTTATATATTGAGGTAGTGTACCATAATATAATGTACTTTAGGGTTACACTGGTAGAACTGAGTAATGTTGCCCACAAAAGCCTAAAATATTTGCTCTCTGGCCCTTTATGGATAAAGTCTGCTAATCTCTGTCTTGGAGGGCAGGGACAGAGTCCCTGTCATCCCATTATCCAAAGCTTCTAGTGTAGTGATTCCTAGTTCAATGAGTTAATTAAATGGTTGAATAAGCTATCTCTGACCTGACCCTCTAACCCACCCTAGGGTTTCTAGCTCTCTTCCTGAAGGAAGTTTAATAGAGGAAATAATGAATTATGAAGACCTGGGTGCTAGTTTTGCTCTCATCGTTGTCTGTATAACCTTGCACAACTGCTTTATCTTTCTTTATTTAAAAATAGAATTATTACATTCGATGGATTTCATAGTTCTTTCCAGGTATATAATTCTAGAGATATTCTATCAATGTCTTTGTTAACTCAGTATGCAAAAAGAACAAAAACAGGTTTGGAGAGCTCCTTATTAAGAAATGTGGTCAAAAAGAACAGTGAACTTTTACAGATCAATTATACATCAGGTTTATTACTGGGTTGATTAGGTGTTCCACTGTAAATCAAACAAGAATCAAGTTTATTGTTGGTCTGCACTATGAATCTCTAGTATTAATGTATTGGGGTAGAAGATAAGATCTTTTGTTGTAAGATCCGTGGCTTATAATGTATCTATATTGTTTTTTCAATAAGTTTGATGAAAGGCAATACTTTTATTGAAAGGCAGACACTTTTAATGTTAGATTTTGCTAGAATCCTGAATTATTCTGTTTATTCTCTCTTTCTTTTTTAATCATATTTTTTTCTCTTCTATGTACCTGCCTCCCCAGAGGTATTACAAGCTAGATCAAGGGTAATGTTGATACTCATCCTACCTACCTACCTTATTTTCTAGATTATGAAAATTCCAGAGTCCTGACATCTCTAAAGTGACTTCCTGATTCTAACAGAGGTGCCAGTTGTAGTCCTGGACAGTCATGAAGGTATCTTACATGAAAATATCACAACATAATTTACAGACTCTTTGGATGAAGACCCTTGTGAAATTTATACCCTTCTCTGATGTATTTAAAAGGACAATGAAAAGGCAAACAAAGTTAGACTTTTTATTTAAAAGATTCTTACTTAGATGAGAATATTCTTGAGTTAAATTGATCATCACAAAAACCTATAAATATAGTACAGATAAAAGAACTAAAATAGATAATTTTAAAATATTATTCAAATGGATAATTACAAATTTTCTACTGTTTGCTATATACAGCATTAAAATGCAGCATTGAAGTGTAAAAGAGTATGTTCTACACTGTTTGCTAAAAACCCTAACTGGTTAAGTGGAATGCCCAAAATAGAAATGGCCTCTAAATTAATCTTTTCCATTTTTTACACATGTAGGACTTATATGTTAGAAGTTGATGAATGGTAGGAAAATGTGTCCAATAATTTAAAAGCTGCTAAAGGAAGTGAAAAAAATGTGAACATCCAAGAAGAATTTCATAAAAATATATTTTCTAGAAGCTGCGTGTCTACTTTTCTGAAATAACCTCGAGAAATAATAAATAGATAATTTTACATAGCCTCCTCATTTCTAATATTAGGGTCCTGCTGCATTGTTATCAATCTTTTTTGTTGCCTTCTGTAGAAATCTCCTTTTTTTTCAATTTTATTTTTAATGTTTCTTTATTTTTGAGGGAAAGAGACAGAGCATGGACAGCGGAGGGGCAGAAAGAGAGGGAAACACAGAATTCGAGTCAGGCTCCAGGTTCTGAGTTGTCAGCACAGAGCTAGACTTGGGGCTTGAACTCACCAACCGTGAGATCATGACCTGAGTCAGAGTGGGGCATTTAACCCGCTGAGCCACCCAGGTGCCCCTGTACAAATCTCTTATATTGAGGGCCTGCAAGCAAGCAGTGTGCGACATCTCATTGTGAAAGAGAATACATTTACTATAACCTATTTGCTTCAGGGTTTGCTGTGTAGTCTATCTTGAATCAGGTTAGCTACCATCAAGTATGTGAAGGGCAAGTCTAGAGAACCGGTTCCAGTGAGTTCGGAACTACTGTATGTTAAACAGTTCTTCAATTCCACAGGGAATATATGTTAGGGCAAATCAGTATTACTGCCACTACTTCTAGATTTTTCATTCTGTTTTCACTCACTAAATATTTGCCAAGCCTATTCCTCTATTTTGGAATTCTAAGTGCCATTAAAAACATACCTGAAACACATCTGTAAATGAATATTCTTTTAATTTATAAAAATAAAAAGCATTTTAATATTTTTATTCCCATTTAGATTATTTCACCTGAAAATCTATTGTTATTTAAATGTCACAACTCACCTTGTGATTTTAAGGGGGAAAATATTGCCTTTATTTTGCTGCATTTGCTATAATTATAGGCTAATTAAATGGCAAAATATCAATAGCATTATTTTATTTTTTTAATATATTAACTAACTTCAATATACATAGTTTAGAATGTATATCTCAAATTACATTCATAACATATAAGGAGATTATTTTACTCATTGTCAAAAATATAGACACATACTTTCCAGAGCTCAGAAATTATAAACTTCCTTATGAAAACTCAAGGATGCATGTTCTTTCTTCTGGAGCAAAAATGGTACACGGATGAAGAATGACAGTTTAAAAGTATGTAGTTATGTCTAAAACAAAAACATTTACTTGCTGAAGGTTGGTTTCTACCTGTGATGACTACAGAACAGCATGTACTTTGATTAAAATGCATTTGAAATACCTTCTTTCTATATATTTACCTTTCGCTTTTCCTGAGCACATTTAAGGCTCAGAAACACGGTGATCACGTCCTGTGATGTGTATGTAGGTGAATGAGCTAGTACATCTGCACCCTTCCTTTCCTTATCTTCTCTGGGTGTCCCTGAGCTCTCCCCAAGCTGAGACAGATGGCTGCTGGTTTAGTTATGTGCGTGGGAGAGAGGGACTTCCACATGTGATTTTTACCATTTGGTAGTAATTAGTTTGTTGTATAAATTAACATTAACTGAACCATTCTTCAGGCATTGTTTGTAATTATCTTCTTTGAGTCTCTGAGTTGTATAAAGAGATAAAAAGCAGGGAAGGCATTGCTCCTTCTTTTATAAAAGTGGAAAAATCTATCATTAGACAGAATAGATCAACAATTACTATTGTATTCCCAATAGATGAAAGACTTTGAAATAATTATAAAACAGGAAAACCAAGATTTTTCTGGAACTTAATGGTTTAGAAATACAATTAGATTTTCTGAAAATGTGTGATTTTTTAAAGGCAGAACTGAATGTAAAAGAAAAATGAAATACAGTTTGAGGGTTGTTTTTCACATCATTTAGCAAATTTCTTTTGGTTCTCACAATAACTACCTCTTGAAGGTCACTGTCTGTCTTGTCTTTTTTCTTCCTTATATGTTGCATACTTTATTTAGATGCTTTCAAATGGAATTATTTTAGTGTACATTTTATGAGAAGCATGTATTTTTCTGAGATGTAGCATGCTGATATTCATCTTTTTTAAACAAAATTGTTCATGAGTGAGTGGGATTTTGATAATTCAAGCTTTAAACTCTACCGAGTTACTATTCTCTCCTCTATCCCCAGTGAAGATGTTGAATATGAAGGAAACAATAAATAACCTATGTTTCTTTCAGTTTGGTTTTGGCCTTGCTTATATTATTTAATATTATTTCTGAATCTTCTTCTGGTGTCTTTCTCTAAAGAGATCTAATAGCTGATACCATATAACAGATTGTCCTTTAAAGCATAAATGTTTCTTTCTGAAAAAAAAAAATTCCCATCTGTGGTTTTCCTTTGAGAATTGCTCTAAGAAACTACCAAGAAGAACAAATTATTGCTAGACATATTTTGACCCAAAGTATTTAAAGTGTGTCATCACACTTTTACTGTCCATAACACAGTCATAACTTTGATGTTGACAAGAAAATATGATGGTCATTATTCTACCAAGAGTTTCTTTATTGCAGCCTATTAGGTAATAAAACCCCAGTCACACCAGAATTAATATTTGTGTGAACCTGTTATTAGATTATTAATAAAAAGAGAAATATATATATCATAAGTAGCTATTTTCTATCATACAGTTACTGATTAGATATTAGTTGTAGAAGCTATAAATACCAGAAGTAATTCATTTCCTGGCTTTAAAAAAAATATTGTTGCAATTTGGTTCAAGGAATACAATTATTTAATGAGTCTCCAAGATTTAAAAATATTTCAGTACCATTGCAAATTACTTGGAAAAATAAGAACATTTTGTCCTTATTTAGAACAGTTACACTTAGTGCATCTTTTTGTGTGTGAATGAATAAAATTAAGATGAATAAAAAGTTTTTTAAATTAATTTTAAATCTGTTTGGTTTTGAATTGTTAGATAAGCCATTCATGTATTTATGTTAATGTGAGGTTAAAAGAGCTTTGCCACTTTTTTTTTTTTTTAAGTAAGACTGTTTTAAGAAGAGTTTCTGGATTACTGCAATTGAGGTATTTTTTAAGTACTTCTAATGCAGAACTTATTTTTATGAAATAGGGAAATGAGAAATAGTTTGTGCCTAGGAGTTTGGCCTACCCCAAAAAGTGTATCTTCCTATGTTTTCCATAATCCACTGAGATTCTAAATCATGCTTCTGCTTTGCATATGTATCACTTTTAACCATTTTTATAACCCCAAAGTTTTGGAATTTTCAAAAATTTTGCCTCCTCAAAATTACTTATACACATGTATTTTTTTTTCTCAAATGAGAAAAAGGAAATCATTATCGGCTAGTTTCTTTATTTGGGTTGTAAATTAAAAAAACATAAAAGCCTTATGCTCTGTGCTTTTCATTCAGTGTCTAGAGCTGGCTAAGCAGGAAGCCAACTTCATCCTGAAGATGTTTCCTCTCCCTGCCTCCCAGGACAGAGTCATACTTTCTTTTAAATGGGGGCCAGTATAGATTTGGGTAAAATTTTGAAGAGCAAACTTTATGTCTACTCAACATCCATTCCATATACTATGTGTTATCTGCAAATGATATAAGTATAATTTTGACAAAACACTTTAATAGAATGGTTTTTGATTTGTGCATATTAAGATTCTTAACATTAGGCCAAAATATTATTTCGTGTGAGGGGAAGTAGTCTTTATGTTCCTCAGGTAAATTTAAGTCCTAATTCTTGAAAGTGATGCAAAATAAACACTTCTGATTTCAAACTGTTTGATTTTGCTTTGTGTATGTACTTGTGCTCATAAGAGCACATGAATCGAGGCTTACATGCACCTTTTGAAAAAAATCACAATATCCTATCATTCTCATTCATATAAACCTAAACCATTGTTTCATTGTTCCTCAATTCAAAAAAAAAATTATTTCAATATTTCTTCTTTTGGAAAAATGGTTTTTAGATGAAAACCATCAACTGTTGACAAATATCCTACACAGAAACCCACTGAATATATTTTGTGACCACCATTTGAAATGCAGACTCTTGCATGACATGATATATTTTGGAACCAGAGATAAGAAAGGAGGGGGAAAAAAAGAGCAGCTCTTCTGTGGCTGTGGCTGTGGCTGTGAAGCTCAAAGAGAATACATTAATTAACCCAAGAGAATTTCTAGGAAGCTGTACTGAGAAGCTATGGCTTTGAAATCTAGTGATCTTTATCCACTGTTGGGTTTGGGTCAAAGACCTTGGATAGAGAAGGAAAAAAGGGAAGGGGGTACATTATAGGAACCAGATGTTAAAAACTGATAAAGGCTGACCAGCCCCCTGCTGCTGGAATCTAACCCCACCTCCATCAAAAAGGTGACATTCTCCTCTGAAGCCCCTATGTCCTTCGAGGAGAGAGAGAGACACAGTTCTGGCTCTGCATTTTTCCTTTGGCCTACCTTGTCGAATGGCCCTAGAAGACTAAACAGGTGTTATCTACTTTTGATTTCAGTGCATTTAAATTAATCCTGTCAGCTCAGCTGTTAAAACAACTGTCATCTCCAGCTGTTAGTAATTTTCGACTGGGCACTTTCACAGGTTGCCAAGATCTGAGCCTGCATTGTGTGTCTTTCTGAATGCAGTAGAGTAACAATTTGTGTTTTGGTTTTTTGGTTTTTTTTAAAGGGGCTTGTATTGTGATGCTGCACACGTTGATATGATCGTAATAATAATAATTTCAGAAGACTCTCTGGTACTGTGTTTTTCAATATGTAAATAAACCATGTACGGTATGCCACTTCTATCAATATCCTGTGGACACGTTACATAACTTTTTGGCATATTTAATTAAATAGCCAATAAGTCAACTTGGAAGTCCTAAAAGTGGGAGAAATAGTAAAAAGTTAGAAGAAGATAGTATTGCACGTGCTTATAAAGCTTTCTGTGCTTCCAGAAACAATAGTTGCTTCTAGCTTTATTTTTTTCTTAAACTGAAGTATTCAGTAAAATGTTTTGTTTCTTTTTAACAGTTTGAGTAACTCTGCACTTTCAAGCATAATGTAAGGTTTCTGGCTTGATCTTCTCCTATTGGACATTTTAAATCATAAGAGGAATTTCTTGTGTAATTTCAATATTTGGGATCTATCTCAGTAGCTCTTAATGCTAATATTGTGGAGGGCAGGAAAGGCTATTATGAAATTCAGTCTATTATCAACAATTGGAACTCACTGAAAATGTGGAGTGATCTCAACTCTATCAAAGAAAGACTTTCATTTGCCATTCATGTAACCATCTGGAACCCATGAATATTCCTCCTATCCTAACCTTACACATTGTAAAATCAAAAAATTATAGGTTTTATTTTTCTTTTATAAAGTCTTAATTAGGGTGTTAGTTTTTTCCTGTTAAAAAGTATGTTTCAAAAGAAAAAAAGATATAAATTACTTAAATTGACTTTAAAGTGTTTATGTTTAGAAATAATGCAATCAGATCAATAATGAAAATAATTTTCACAAAAATGTACTAGCCTCAAAATTTCTGGCCAACAATATTGTACTTGAATTCATGTTATACTGATGTGGAATAAATTACACTAACTTAGTTTAACTGAGTTCTATGTTTATTAATATCTGAGGCATTTGTGATTCCATATTCATATAAATTTATTTAAAAAGTAGCTAATTTTGGAGAGGATATTAAAGACACAAAGTAAATAGTTAAAAATGTAATAAAAAGTGTACAATGGAAAGTATTTCTCTTTCCTACTCCTATCCTTCACTCACTCAATTCCTCTTTTATAAGGATTCATGTAATGTGTTTTCTCCTGTGCATCTCTGGATTTATTATGTGCATACACATATAGCAATATGAGTGTGTATGTGACAGGGTGTGTATCTAAAGGATATTATACATACATACATACACACACACCCAAAATTTGGATGTCATTACCCCTGGATTTATATATTAGTTAAATAACATTCATTCCCTAAGGAAGCATGTGTGTACATGAAGATAAAGGAAAAGATTACAACATATATGATATACATGTGTACCAATTACATAATTTATTAGAAGCGAATATTGTAATTCACATTGAATAAAGAATATTTGATGGGACTCTGTCAATACTTATCAAAATTAAAATATATCTGCACTTTGGCTTAGTAATTACAGTATTAGAAGCTGAACATTCTCACATATATATGTCAGAATTAGTAAAGTATATTATTTGTGACATTGTTGTGGAAAAACTAAAAATTTTATACGGGATGATGTAAGTATATTATTGTGCATTCATCGGTGGATTTCTATGAAAGTGTTAAACATTAGAGAAATTTATCCATAGAAATATGGAAACATGTCTATGATTTATGTTTTAAGTTTAAAAAGTTGCATAATAGTAAATATAATATCCTTTTTTAGAAGCATTTATGTATATTTGTATATTCATTTATTTTAAGTATTTAATATTTATCTGAATGTATATATAGTAAGTTATGAATACATGTTTTATTTTGGCTATTTTATTAATATTTATAATAACATTACTAACATTATAAAATTTTATTAATATTTAATTTAATTACTAGGGACTTGATCTTAATAAAAATGAACATCTTTAGTAATGCCAATAAGAACTACCAGCAGTTTTGTTTTAGTTTAGTTTAGTTTTGTTTTCTTAGAAAGAGAGCATGAGTGTGGAGAGAGGGGCAGAGGGAGACAGAGAGAGAGAGAGAGAGAGAGAGAGAGAGAGAGAGAGAGAGAAAATCCCAAGCGGCTCCATGCTCAGCGCAGAGCCCAGAATGGCGCTCAATCCCACAATCCTGGTATCATGACCTGAGATGAAATCAAGAGTCAGACACTCAACCAACTGAGCCACTCAGGTACCCATTTTTAGTTTCTCTAAACACTAATTTACATGGGAAGAAAGTCATTAAAAACTAATATAATGTAGAAAATATATGTGTGAAGTTGGGGGTGATGAAGTAGAGTTGGGGACAATAGGAAAGCTATAAAAAATGTTGATTGAAGGCTTTATTTCCAAAGCTGTATCTGCAGAAAGAGGAAAGAGTTCATATGACTATGCTTGTTCAAACATACAATGGGAGTCTTAATGGGAAATAGATAGGCCTTGCTTAAAAATATATTCTGTACATATTCTGGTAAAGATTAATGTATTTGAATTTATAAGATAGTCTTTGTATTAGTTTCCTCACGCTGCCATAGCAAAGTAACTCAATCTGGGTGGCTTAAAACAAGGGAAATTTATATTTTCACAATTCTGGAGTTTATAAGTTTGAAGTCAAGGTGTCAGCAAAGTCATGTTCCCTCTGAGAACCTTAGTAGAATCCTTTTAGAATCTTTGCCACTTTTTAGCTACTGGTGTTGGCCATCCAGCCTTGCCATTCCTTGGTTTGCAAATGCATCACTCTGATCTCTGGCTCTGTTGTCACATGGTGTTCTCTTTGTGTTTTTACATGGCCATCTTCTTGTAAGGACCCCAGTCTTAGGACCTACCCTAATAATCTCAACTTAATTAAATCTGCAAAGATTCCATTTCAAATTAAAGGTGAGAGTCACAGGCACTAAGTTAGAACTTCAACATACATTCTTTGGGTGAATACAATTCAACCCATAACTCTCTTAAAAATGTAAACACAAACGAGTAGATAAGCGAATTGACCATTCATAAATTGCAATGAATCACATCGGAATTTAAATTGATATATAAAAATAAATATTGAGGGGCGCCTGGGTGGCTCAGTCGGTTGGATGTCTGACTTCAGCTCGGGTCATGATCTTGCGGTTTGTGGGTTCGAGCCCCGCATTGGGCTCTGTTCTGACAGCTCAGAGCCTGGAGCCTGCTTTAGATTCTGTGTCCCCCTCTCTCTCCACCCCACCCCTGCTTGTGCTCTGTCTCTCTCTGTTGTTCAGAAATGAATAGACATAAAAAATTTTTAAAAATGAAAATAAAAATAAATATTGAGTCATGAAAGAGAAATAAAAATTTTAGGGGCACCTGAGTAGCTCAGTTGGTTGAGCGTCCAACTTCAACTCAGGTCATGATCTCACTGTTAGTGAGTTTTAGCCCCACATCAGGCTCGCTGCTGTCAGCCTGTCAGCGCTGAGCCCGCTTCCAAACCTCTGTCCCCCGCTCTGCCCCTCACTCACTTGTGCTCTCCCAAAAATAAAAAAATATATATTTAAAAAGGGAAAGAAGGAAAAATTTTAGAGTTCATAGAGGTCTTGATACAGGGCACTCCACCTAAATGAACTCTTGAGTGGGAAGTCTGGACTTCTCAATGTTGACCCAAAGGGCCTGGGCAGATAGCTAGAAGTGGAGAAAAGGTAGGAAATGATGAAAGGAGGATGAGAATGTCACAAAGTAAAAATAAACAATCAGAAAATGTTTATGTGCCCCTGAAAGCCACCTTGTTGCCCAGAGATTCAGCTCCCAGCCTATCATAGGCTTGAAGAAATTTGTAACACCTCGTGACTGGAAGAGCTATATTTAGCATTTATAGATGTTTTATTGTAACTTGTATTTCCCTTGTGACCCGATTTTGCCAAACACCCTTATTGTTTAAAAAACAAAGCCAGAAATATGACTGCAGTTTGCTCAATGAAACCATGTTGTTTTCTTTCCATGCCAGGATTGTGACTACAGAAAAAAAAAGGTTGTTGTTGTTTTTGTTGTTTTAAAGGAGCAAGGATAATTTTTGCATTGTAATAGCATCTCAGTTTTTGGTTTCCATTTTACATTGATTCTGATGCTGTCAGCCAAAGATCAAAAGAAATGTTTGAGTGAAGCTGACTCAGGCTGACCTCTCTGTATTTATGTCCAAGTTAAACATGTCTCCACCACCTATTAGGAGGCGAGTGTTGCAGTGAGACCCGGTCCTCTGACTTGAGTGCTCAAGACTGGGGAGGAGAAGGCAGTGCTACATGCTGCTTGACCTTTCCTCTGTGAGACAGGGGTGTCTTCTGTATTCCTGCCCCACGCTTTCTTTCAAGCGTTCTTAGGAGTAGTGTTGAGAAATGTTAGGTCTAAGTGTAAACGACTGAGTTTTCATTGAACTATGGAAGGTTAATGGATGAGGGGGGAAAAAAACTGAGATGGGAAATGGGGGAAACTTTTTCTTGGCTGTGAAAGGCATTATTGTAAGTCAAAGCAGGGAAAGAATAGACACAGTCACCATTTGCCTTTTTTGTTTTTTTGGTATTCATTTTACCAGAAGAAAATGCGATTACTTATAATGTTGATTATCTAAACCTTAAACTATTTCTTATTTCATAAATTCAAAGAGTGTGTTACAGGGATGCATTCCATCTGTATGTACAATGCCCTTAGAAAAGTGGTGAGCAGATGCTTTCCACAGCGTATATTGTCTGTTCAGGCAAATACGAAAATTTAACTGCACATACAGTAAATTATTCAGTCAAGTATGAAGTTTCAAGGTTATTAAGAGGAAGTGGCAGCAGTATATAGAAAATTGGCAGACTACAAAACTTTCATTTAGATGAAGATCTTGACTTTGTTCTATATTGTCATGCTTGACTATCTGTTTTTATGTTGACAACCAGTCTGATCCTTATCTGTCAGACTCGTAGCACGTTGTGTTTAAGTTGTATAACATACATAAAAAAATTTCTCTTTATCTGTTAATGGTAGGAAATAGGTAAAAAAAAGAACCACCATAACAACAAACTAATTTTGAGTAGCTTGAAAGATTATACTAAACTTAGTAATGCTACTTTTTAATAATAGTAGGTAACATTTATTAAACATATAGTTTTTTCCTCAGGCATCATGCACTTTAGACCTCTCTCTCTCTCTCTCTCTCTCTCTCTATATATATATATATATACGTACGTATGTATATATATGTGTATACACACACACACATACATACAAACACACATACTATTATAGATGAGGAAACTGTTGTCTAGGTGGGCTAAATAAATTGACTAGAAAGGTAGTAAAAGCAAGACGAGCTCAGATATGTCTGGTACAAAACTAGCTTTTAAACCATTGCAGTATATTATTTCTCATAGATTAAAACAATATGATGAACATAGTTAATATGAATGAGTTTATGAAATAATGCACGAATTAATTTATTTATATTGATTTTTTGATAAATACCTGGGCTTACAAAATAATATGACATACAACAAAACAAGTAACAGGGACAACCTTGTTACACCAATTATGTTATAGTATCGAAGACATTTTTTAAAATATATCAAAATCTCCATGCAAGAAAAATATATCAGGAAATAATAGATTCCATTACAAAGGCACATATTTTGTTGGAGAAAAGAGTGGATTATTTCATGATGTAGTGATGTACCTGGAGATAGCCAGTATTTGAATAGACAGAGATGGAGGGAGGGCCCTCTAGGGCTTTGTCAAGTGGGATTGAACTGGGATGAATAGTTTAGTGGTTTAATAAAAACAAACAAACAAAGAAACAAAAAACACAGAGGCTAAAATACATCAAGTATTATCACAAGGAATAAATAATTTAGTTTATTGGGGATATAAGGAAAATAAATTGAGAAAAGGAAAACAAAGTAGATTCCAAATGTAGTTTAGGGTCAGGTTGAAGAAGCCCTAAGTATATAAGGTTCCTGGTAGTTCAGTTGATTATATGTCCAACTCTAGGTTTCAGCTCAGGTCATCATCTCATGGTTTGTAAGTTTGAGCCCCACATTGGGCTCCGCACTTGCAGTGTGGAGCCTGCTTATGATTCTCTCTCTCTCTCTCTCTCTCTCTCTCTCTCTCTCCCCCCCCCTCCCTCCCTATCTCTGTCCCTCCCCCACTGGTGCAGTCTCTGTCTCTCTAAAAATAAATAAATAAACTTTAAAAAAAAAGAAAACCCTGAATGTCACTCTAGTTAAAACTTTATACATTAGACATTGAAAAGCAATTGATGACTTTTCCAGCAGGGAATGATCAGATCAGAGTTGTAGTTCAAAATCCATTTTCATCATTGATTATTCTTGGTTACCACACACTTGCTTGGGTCGTTGGCTAACAACAACGATATCCAAACAAACTGTAGTGCCATGCTGATGATAGATGTATCACTAAGATGTTTTTTCCATTTTAGTGGGATTTCAGGTGGGAGGTACCCTACAGACAGTGTGTCAGGTAGCTCCGTGTTTAGATGATATATCTACACTGGATTTTATGTTGCTTATTTACAGAATTTGTATCTTACTATAAACCTTGTGATATTTATTTCTACCATGAGAGTTTAAATATCTTGAGACCATAAAGCTTGTTTAGTTACTAAATAGCATGACTTCAGTACATGATAGTTGCCTAATTTTGTTTATTGAATGAGGGGATAGATGAGGAAATATTGGATGCCTAGTTAAGTAATTATTTGCTAAATGGGTAAAATTTAAATAAACAAAATCCTACAACTCTTTGTCTTCCTCTACCTGCAACTCTCTCTACAACCATTGACACCTCTGGTTTTGTGACCTAGTATCACTTTCTCCCACTGATGAGATAATATTCACACTGTACCATTTTATAAGCCATTTAACCCTTCACTTTCCAAGATAATGCCTACATGTCCTTTCAAACTCAGCGAAGCATCACCTCTTCTAAGAAGGATTTTCTTAAAGGCTGGTTAGAAACGTGGCTTCTGTGGTCATTCTTTATGCTTACATAAGATTTACTATTTATACCTCATAGCATTTAATCACTCAATTTCACAGTCTCTTTCTCCACTAGACTATAGATGTCTTGAGGTCAGGGATAATGTCATTTCATCTTTGTATTCTTAGGCTAATACAGGATTTGGTAGATAGCAAACTAGTGTTAAATATTTGATGAAAGAATGAGCGGTGAAAGGTTGAAAGATTTGTGAGAGGGCTATCAGAGTGTTCTGTGATAGAGGTGGCCAAAACCAAAATAAGGTTTTGGCTTTATGGATATAGAGAAGACAATTTCAGAAATCTTGAAGGTTAGATATGAATGGGACTTGGTGGCAGACAGTCTGTGAAGATAAAAACGAAGAGGTTAAAGATGCAAAGTGACCTACAATATGAAAATGTCATCAAATGAAGTGGGTGAGTCACGAGAGAACCTGATTTCTTGTTGGGACTGATGATGAGTTTTCTTTGGCATATAGTAATTCTGAGTTACCATTGGGCAATACATTAATAATTTAATGAGAAATTGGAACTTGCAAGGGATCAGGAAAGGACATAATTTAAACAATTTTTTAATGTTTATTTATTTTTGAGAGAGAGACAGCACAAGTGGGGGAGGGACAGAGAGAGAGGGAGACACAGAATCTGAAGCAGGCTCCAGGCTCTGAGCTGTCAGTACAGAGCCCGATGCAGGACTCAAACTCGTGAACGCTGAGGTTATGACCTGAGCCGAAGTCGGATGCTCAACCGACTGAGCAACCCAGGCGCCCCAGAAAAGGACATAATTTGCAAGGCATTCACATAGTAATGATAGTCGGAATGCATGAATGGAAGAGATTTTAATAGAAACCTTAGAAGAGAAAGGGAGGACGGAATCTGTGGGACACCTACGTGTGACACATTCAGAGGAAGAGTACCAGAGAATAAATGGTGAGAGAGAGAAACAAGAAAGAACAATTTTAGGGAAGTTAAGTTTGAATGTGGTTTTGTGTGTGTGTGTTTTTTTCCCAGCTGTATTGTGGCATAACTAACCAGTAAAATGTAAAATTTTTAAGGCATATGTCATGATAATTTGATAGATATATACATTGTGAAAGGATTCCCCCCTCCCCATCTCATTAATTCTGTAGTTTTAAGAATGTTGAGTGGCTGGAGTAGAAGTTGTTAGTGGAATAATATTCTATAGTGTGGTTAAGAAATAGGTAGTTAGTGAAGATGTCAGAAGCCAGATTGCAAAGGATTAAGGCGATGAAAAAGAAATCAGTAAGATGGTAAATTATGGTAGTAGTAGAATTAAGATGACTAATTGTTCAAGGGGCAGTTCCCTTTTTACCTGAAATGACATATGCACCTGGAGGATGTTTATGTGGCTTGTATTGAACTGTACTCCAGAAACACAAACATTTTACAAACAATTAGAGTTGCTACTTATCTCTCCTATATATCTGGAAACACAAAAATGTCAGGGTGGACTTTTTGGAGAATCAGATTTCAGTATTAAGAGTAATCACACAGCCAAATGATAAACTGCTATCCGTGAGTAAACCATGTTTTATAAATGTGTCATATTTTGAAATGGAAGAGTACAGAGTTAGTAAGTACATGAGGAATGTGAGTGGCTGGTGTCTATTACCTAAACCATATGGTAGATGTCCACACTCTGTTATAAAACCCTGAATTGAATCTCATGTGCTTAAAAAACAAGGAAGAGAATTAACTGTCCCTTTAAGTTTGTTCCATGTCTGGTATTTTGCATTTTATGGTTGTAGCATGTATTTCCTGGAAGAAAGCTTTTCTCTTTTCATAGCTGAAAGGTGGATTCTGAAGGCCATCCTCTTTCCGTAGAAATGCTAGGACACGGTAGTAGCATGAATGGTTAAATGAACGAAAATACCGGATTTGTTTCTCCCAAGGATAAAATTTATCACTGCACCTGAAAGCCTGAGGACCATTTACATTTGAAATCAGCAATAGGGATAGAATCTAAATCCAAGTATCATTGCAGTTTAACTTACCTAATAGTAATCCCCTACATTTTTTTTTGTAAATAAAGTTTGATAAAGAGTTTAAAAGTGTGGGAAAAAAATCTAAGGTGTAAAAATTCATGCTTCACAAAAAAAGTGAAAATTTTGTATAGAAAAGGTGAGAAATCTTGCAGTGTAATGTTTGACTGTATCAAGCTGAGTTTTAAAATTTCACCAACAAAAGGTATGTTTTTTGAAGCAAACTCTGCAGTAGAAATGTGGGCTTACCCTCCAGAGATTTCACGTGATAGACAAACCACTGGATAAGCTAAGAATTGATTGTATTTGAGTTACTCCTGTGTGTTGACAACCACCTCAAATAAATCTGTAAACCCTGTGGACTTGGAAGATTGGGGCAAGGCCCTAAAGTTGGCACACTATTTTTTTTTTATTTTTTATTCATCTTTTTCATGCTCTCTTTTCCTCCTCCTCCTCCTCTTCCCTTCCTTCCCCTCTCCCTTCCCCTTTCTTTTTATTGACCACTGTATTAAAATTAGACTAGGTCCCCAGTTCTATTGTGGCCAGCAAGTCCTGTCCACTGAGTTTTGCTGCCATGCTGTCACCAGGTTTGGGTGTTGTAAAACTGACCCAGGAGCTATAGGGAAGATGAGTAACACCTCTTGCTTCTGGCGAGACTTCCCATCTGCTTTTTTGAGAAAATAAACCCAACGAGGAATTGGATGTGACAAGTATAGCGATTCCCTACAGTAGTATTTCTTACTGTGGTCCAGTGCCTCACTAACTGCTCGTAATAACACGGAGCACTTTTCAATGTGTTTGCATTTTAACCAGCTTTGCAAATAAACTAAGTGTTTTGCATTGGTATCTAATTTAATTTTACAGTCCTACAAGGTAAAATTATCCCAATTTTACAGATAAGGAAAGTCACAAAAGCTATATATGACACTCTTAAAGAAATTCTAATGAGAATACTTGTTTGTACGGTGATAGACCTTCCTCTTTCAGGGCAGTTACTATTGTAAACATAGTTTGCCACGTGAACAGCACAGTGTTCTTTTTCTGGGAAGGCAGTGCTTTAGAGCAGCATTCGATATGACAGGTACAAAAGGAGACAGTAAGAATAAAATTTTCTGCTCTCCATCTATATAGTGGTATAGATGCTTAACCCCTTGCACATTTTGATACAGAAGTTTTGTTTTATACAGAAAAGTGATAGCTATTTATTGTACCACTTATGTCCCAATTTTGAATTGTTGTCATATCTTACTTGTCATCAATGATTATATTTTAAGAACTCTTCTCACTATGTTCATTCCTTTGGTTCATCAATCTAACAGTGGTGCATCCATTTATTAGCAAGTATTTATGAAATTCTTAGTGTGTTCAGGCAATGGGTTGACACAATTTCATAAAAAGCCTTATCAGTGTTTGATACCAGAATTGAGAAAGTATCATGACATCCTCCATTTTCTCACTGACATTTTAGATCTCACTCTAAAAATATTTCAGTTCTTTTAAGTGCACTGTGTTTTGTGCCACTGACATATTTTTAAAAAATTTTATATTTACATTCAGTACCTTTAGAGGATTGGCTTCAAATTACATTAATGGAAAGCATTCTAGTTTATTATTTAATGTGAAATTCGGTGTGTCCAACTTTAGATCACCATAGATAAAATAGATTGTTAAACTTTAGATGGTTGTTTCGAGCAGAAACATGCGTAACTATTAATATGCTTAATCTTCTCTAGACCACTGTAATTTTCTGTAGGACAAACTTTGTTAATATTAAAAATACCAAAGAGATATTTTTACTGTGTACTTCATAAAAACAACAAAAGTTGAGAAATACTGAAGTTACCTTTTAGAATAAACTATTTAGTAGCTGGTTAATGTCCATACATGGACACTTCTCATATAAGATCCTTGTGGAAAAATCTTCCCTGTGTAGAAGATTAAACTCCATATTATTCCTTTGGTTGCTGTGTCAAACTTTATCCCTATCTCAAATTGCTGAGGGTTTTGCTGCTTACCTGTTTCATATCCACTCCTACAATATCTTTGTTCAGAAAAGTTTCAAGCAATTAGAAAGATTTGGCTAAATTGTTGGGGAGAAGGGATATAGGGTTGATTTTGGAAGCTCATTATCATTTTTTATTTATTTATTTTATTTTGAGAGAGTGGGAAGGGCAGAGAGAGGGTCAGAGAGAGAGGCAGAAAGATAATCTCAAGCAGGTCCCACACTGTTAGTGCAGAGCCTGATGCGGGGCTTAAACCCATGAACCGTGAAATCATGACTTGAGCCAAAATCAAGAGTCAGACCCTTAACCAACTGAGCCACGAAGGTGCCCCTCATTACCATATTTCTTTTTAATTTTTTAAAATGTTTATTTTTAAGAGAGAGAGAGCACGCGTGATCAGAGGAGAGGTAGAGAGAGGGAAAGAGGATCCAAAGTGGGCTCTGTGCTGACAGCAGAGAGCTCGATGTGGGGCTCGAACTCACAAACCATGAGATCATGACCCGAGCTGAAGTCAGTTGCTTAACCAACTGAGCCACCCAGGTGCCCCTCATTATCATTTTTTTTAAAGTTCATTTATTTTGAAAGAGAAAGGAAGAGAGCTACAGTGAGCAGCTGCACATGAGCAGGGTAGGGGAAGGGAGAGAGAGGGAAAGAGAGCATCACAAGCAAGCTCTGTGCTGTCAGTGCAGAGTTTTGGGGATTGATCCAACAGATTGTGAGATCATGACCTGAGCCGAGATCAAGAGTCCGATGCTTAACCAACTGAAGCACCCAGGTGCCCCGGGAAGCTCATTATCATTTTGAGGGCATTAACATTTCATCATTATTAATTAATGGACATTAGCAAGAAATTTCGAACTTTAACTTTTAAACAGATCCTATTATTAACCTGTTATTATACCATCTTTAGCATTATCACTGCCAAATTAAAGGGCAAGAATAAGTAAGAATGGTTAAAAAGTTGTAATATTACTCCTTACACTTTTATCCACTGGAAGAAAATAATACAGAATGAACGATTTTACCAAAATATTCTCATAGTGTTCCTGTTAGTAGAGGGAGGGAAGAGGGCAGTGAAGTCCTCAGAAAGCTAAAGAGATGGCATCTTTTCATAAGTATTTACTGTGGTTGAAGAGGAGAAAAAAAGACTTCTAATGATAGTACAGTGACTATTTTCATGAACCAGACTTGGTTTTTGAATTAGTAATGTTGAAGTTTCTATTTTGGCTAAGCAGTCCAAGTATGCCTCTTTTTATACAATAGATTTGTTATGAAAATTTGTGTATGTATTTGCCTTTTGTAGATCAAAATTTTTAAATGATTTTATTACAAATAATTTAAATACATTATTGGAATTCTAATAATTATTTCTTTGATTTAAAAAAGTATCCCATATTACCTTAGTAATTTTCCTCAATTTATTAAGTATTTTTTTAAATTTTATTTATTTATTTTGAAAGAGAGAGAGAGAGAGAGAGAACTGACGAGGGCAGAGGGAGAGGGAGAGAGAATACCAAGCAGGCTCTGCTCTGTCAGCACAGAGCCCAATGCAGGGCTTGAACTCAGGAACCTTGAGATCATGACCTGAGATAAAGTCAGACGCCCAACTTACTGAGCCATCCAGGCAGCCCTCAAGTTTTGTTTTTTAATTTTTTTTTTCAACGTTTTTTATCTATTTTTGGGACAGAGAGAGACAGAGCATGAACGGGGGAGGGGCAGAGAGAGAGGGAGACACAGAATCGGAAACAGGCTCCAGGCTCCGAGCCATCAGCCCAGAGCCTGACGCGGGGCTCGAACTCACGGACCGCGAGATCGTGACCTGGCTGAAGTCGGACGCTTAACCGACTGCGCCACCCAGGCGCCCCAAGTTTTGTTTTTTAAATGCAGCTTTATATTTTATTATTTCCTGAGGGCAGAATTGTATCATCATAGAGTCAGAAGAATAATTGGTCAGAGCTGTAAAGTTAAATATGTGTGTGATTTTAAGGGCCTACTGTTTTTTTGTTTTTTTGTTTTTAAATTCTTCTGCAATGTTTGGGATGAAAAATGGAATATGCTATTATATATATGTGTGTGTGTAAAATGTAAATCAAATGCGTGCATGAGAATATGTATGTACTCATATATACATGGGTAAAATTTATATGCACTAAGTGAGATTAACCAAATGGAAAGGGACACCCAACTTCAGGATGCCAACTGCATTTTTGCCTCTGATCCTGATTAAGGATATAAACCCTTAATTCTCATTGTTTCAAAATGGCAGCCACAGGAAAGGGAAGGATAAGAATTCTGTATTTTGGGCAGACAGAACAAATAATTAGATCCTTAGATTTAATCTGAGTCAATAAATATTTTGTTGAATGCTTACTATACCCTAGTCAATGTTCTAGGTACAGGAAATACAGCAGAGGACAATAGAGAAAGCCCCTGAATTTACGGGTGTCCAGTGAGAGAAGTCTGATAATAAATATAATAAATAGGTAAAATATATAGTGTGTCAGATAAAAATAAGTGGTATTAGAAAAAAAAATAAAGCAGAAGGTGGAGGTTTGGAAATGTAGAGAAGGGTGAATTTATAAATCCTCCCAGAGAAAATGACACTTGAGTAAAGACTTGAAGTAGTTGAGGGAGCAAGCTATTTGGATATTTGGGAGAAGATCATTCCAGAGAACAGAGTGCAAAGGGCCTGGCAGATTTGAAGACAGCAAGGTCAATGTGGCTGGAATGAAATGAGCCAAGAAGAGGCTAGAAACAAGAGAGTTCAGAGAGGTAAAGATCGCCTAGATGGTAGAGTGTCCCTTACTGAAAAAAGTGAAAGCAATTGAAGGGATTTGACAGAGAAGTGTGTAAAATGTCTTTATAGCCCCAGAATATTATACTTTCGGACTTCCCTAGAACAGTGCCATAGTTTTAGAAGCCTCAGGAGTTATCCCAGAACTTCTAAACCAAAATCAGATTAAGTATATAGAATCTGCTCTCACTTGTGGAATTGTTGTTGTTGTTGTTGTTGTTGTTGTTTCACAAATCCATTAGGACCTGCTCTAAGATTTGGATTTTGTTTTTGTTTTTGGACCAAAGAAGCAAAATTTTCAGTATGCAGTCTTTTTTTTTTTTTGGTCAGGATACTTTATAGCCCCAAACTCAAGAGAGATCTAGTGGTCCCATCACTGCTTTATAATTAAGGCATTTGGCCAGGGTACCCACAAATCCCGATGGGTTTGATAAGAGCATATTCTATGGCCAACACACTTATCTATATCCTTAATACTTTAAAAGCAGATTTTTGAACCACTGCCCAGCAAATATTAAAGAGAAAACTTAAGGGTTTTCATGTCTCTATTAATCTGATTGTGCCAATACCTAGTCTGCAAAAAACAAAACAACAACCAGAAAAATGATGCTTTTATTTTAGAAGAGTTCA
Organism: Panthera leo; assembly: GCF_018350215.1. Classification (NCBI taxonomy): domain Eukaryota; kingdom Metazoa; phylum Chordata; class Mammalia; order Carnivora; family Felidae; genus Panthera; species Panthera leo. The sequence goes on along the minus strand of NC_056685.1, from coordinate 56,938,681 downwards.
AACAATTAAGGTACCACAAAAACAGGAGGGCATCAGGAATCCATTCTCGTAATATGATTTAAACTGATTAAGCATCTGGTGGTGATTACGACCACTTTGAAGCTGTATTATTTTTCAGATTTTACATTCAAGTTAGAGTCGTGTTTTGCTTTCTTTAAGATGTATAAAATATATTTACTAATTTCTCTTTAAAGATAGCTATTGTAAAATAATATAGAGCTAAGCTTATATGCTTAGCTCCACTTTCTCTCATGCATTTATAAATATACCTTAAACCTTTGCAATGTGGAAAATGTTTAAAGTCACACACACACACACACACACACACACACAATACTATATAACAATGAATAAGCACACTAATGTAGAATGGAAATTACTATATTGCTGATCTCTTTAGGTAGTTTTCAGTTCGTTCTTTTATGCATTGGAATTGTAAAACCCTATCATTTTGCAGTCAGGAACAATTGGTCTTCATTTACGAGATCCAGCTTAGGAGCTAAATACAGTTTGAGAGTTTAATTCAGGCTTAATCCCTCCTACCTAGTTCCTAGTTAGGCCCAGTGGAATATGAAAATTCCACGACCAGTGATAACTCATGTTTTTTGCCTGCCTGTTCTCCAACTTTCACTGTCATTAAACTCCATGATATGATTTTTCAGCGTTAGCTATGCAGCTCAGCTATGAATATGTGCCCTTTGACTGCTTGGTGACTTATGAAATCTGACTACTCATTCAAATATACTTTTCTTTTACTCTTTCCCTGAAATTTATCCTCCAGGGATACTTAAAAGTCTTTAGAATAATGATACATTTACTTTCCCTGCTTTTCTCCATTGACCATCGCTATCTTATTGTGTTCTGCGAGGCTTTGTTCAATGTTGCATTACACTTTATACTACTAAGAAAGAAAGAATTCAGCTGCCAGGCAAGACTTTAGGCAAAGGACTTTGGATGAAATGGCAATGTATAATTTGAGTTGTAAACACTGTAGATTCATTGTAGTTTAAAAGTATTCATCATAACTGAGTTGTAGTTAAAAGGATTTGGTAGACGATTGGGTATCGATAGGTAACAGTTAGGGGTTTTCCAGACTCCCTTTTATGTGGCTGAATGGAGCTGCATATCAGTAAGGTTCAGACTCTTAAATTACACCCTCTTTCTTGACCTTGTCATCCAGACTCCAGAGTATTTTTTAGTTTATTAGTTAAATACTACCCAGTGATTTAAATGCCAGAAACCTCCATTTTTTGAAGATTGTTTCCAGGAAGGGAAAATGGTAATCAATAGAGATGCTACAAATATATATATGTGTGTGTGTGTGTGTGTGTGTGTGTGTGTGTGTGTACACATATATATATTTGTATATATATACAAATGTGTGCACACTCACACATTTCTGAGGGTGGCCTTCTGTAAACTGTAGCTTCATTGTACAGCAGCAACCTTTGGAAATTCACTAACTAATAATGCACAGCAAAGGTTCTGTTCCGTGGCTAGTTCTGCCCACAAAACTCCCATTCAGCATTTTTTCTGTTTTCCTGGATTATTTGAAGAGTTAATAGGCACATACACATGAACACACACTCACACATACATGCTTATCCCACATCACAAAAACCACCCTCACATTTGGCTCTCATCTGATCCTCAATTTAGCCACAAGGCAAGACTTAACGAGTTTGTGTTAACTCTATTAAAAAGATATTCAAAAGGAGTCTCGAAAGGTAAAATTTGAGGAACATAGTTGAGGTAAGGAAAGAGGGAGATTATATTTAAAGTCATAATATAATCTTTTCCTTTTTCATAATATGACTAAACAGATTAAGTCTCTCTCTAGAGCATCTCTTGCTAACATTTTTCATGAACAACTCCATTTTTTTTAAACATAGAATATGAATAAACATTGAGGACTAGACACTCAATGGTATCAGTACTCATAAACATCAAATACTAGATACTCAATATTCTGGTTCACTTTTAAGGTTCTCTTATTGTATATTTGTTTGAAACATGCTATTTTTAATACATCATCTTGATGATTAGAAGTCATCTTTCTAATGTGAGTTAAATAGTACATTTAAAACACACTATTAGATGATTAGCACTTATAGGAGTGTCTAAATGGTGTTTGACTAAGAAGTGATATTATTTTAATGCCAATACTATAAAAATGAGATATTCTTTCGTAGACCTAAATAAATTCGTTCTGAGTTAATCAGCTTTATGATCAGCTGAATATATGAGCATATATATCTGATAGCCACATTTTTACTAAAAGACTATAAAATTATTTGTCTTTCTGTAGAAATGCTTTTTTTATTTTTTTCAATTTATTTTTGAAGGAGAGAGAGAGAACATGAGCGGGGGAGGAGCAGAAAGAGAGGGAGACAAAGAATCTGAAGCAGGCTCCAGCTCTGAGGTGTCAGCACAGAACCTGATGCAGGGCTCAAACTCATGAACTGTGAGATCATAACCTAAGCCGAAGCCAGACGCTCAACTGGCTGAGCCACCCAGGCACCCCAGAAATACTATTTTTACATGTTCTAATTACATAGAACACAAAACATTCTATTAAGAATTAAGGATTGTTTCTTACATTTATTAAATGACTACTGCATGAAAGACGCTATCCTGTCTGTTGTAGGAAATGCTAAGATAAGTAAGACTCAACTCCTAAGCCTATCAGGAAAAATGAAGAATAGGGCTAGCATTTCATGACAGTTTTCTTTTGATGTTTCATTTAACTCAGTAGTTTACAATCTGCTGGGAGACAGTGATTCATGTATCCGTATCACTGATTCATGTATCAATGATTTGTGAAAAGTATTCTGACATCAACTATATATGTTTATATTCTTGAAAACTCTCATAGTAAGAGAATTTGCTTTTAGAAGTTAAGACCTTATAGGGAACTAGAATTATAAGTCAATCAATATAAAAATATATTTAGGTAAATGTGTATATAATGCCTATTTTTATATTCACTAAAATAAACTAGTAAGGACAGCACACCAATTAAAGAGAAAGTCCATAAAGTCTTTCATATCATATGAGTATATTAAAATAGAGGGTTATACCTTTCTCGATAAAACTTTTCCAATATTCTTCCCCTGTGGTTTCAGTGAAATACTTGTTAATTCATTTTATGTTAATCTTTTCAATGAAGGATTATACAGAAAACACATACATCTTTATAGGTTAATCTTTAGCAAAACAAGCGGCTTTAGTCCCCATACCCTCTGAAAGTAAGAAACCTGGAGACCAGTTCTGTCCCTTGGGAAGGTTGGTATAAAATGTCAGTACCTAGGTCACAAAATGTAAGAAGGCATTCACTCTGTGTCTTGCAAATACAGAGTCGACAAGTGCATGACCCTAGGAGTTAAGAGTTTCCTTAACTCTTGTACCCTTGGTACTCTCTTGCCTCATGGCTGTTAATTCCACCTCTGAAGGCAGAGACTAGGATTATCTTTCTTTTTACTGTGTGTATTTGTAACGTACACACATTTAATTAATGTACTAAATTCAGATCCTTACTCTTTACAGCTTCGCCATTATTTTGCTTAATCCTTAAACGACATTTTCCTGCTTATTCTAACATGCACCAGGCACTTGAGTAAATTCTGCAGAAGGGCAAGAACCTTTTAGAATTCTCCACCCATTCTCCATTCTTAGAGTAGGGATTTAATGGCTTTCTTAAATACAAAATGTTTTTTAATGTTTACATAGGCATTCTGTTTTTCCTTTAGTCTAATTTAGTTGGTTCTTAAATATTCCTATTCTTAACTGTTACTGTTTAGGGTTGGGTATCACAAAATGCATAATGTACCTTCTGGGCAAATAAAAAGATTTTCAAGGGCTATTTTTTTTTATAAGCTGCTTTTGGCTAATGTGCCAATTTGAGAGTCTGTCCCTAACCCTGAGGGCCTAGCAGAATCTGTGGCACAAAGTATATGGCACTTAATAAATGCCTGTTGAATAAATGGCTTATACTGTAACTACCATTTTTTTTTTATTTTAAAAGTTGGAGTCACTCATGATTCACATGTATTTTATCAAGAATTCTTGCAGTGATGAAAAAGTATGGAAATATATATCTACTTATTTTCACATGAGGGGAATTTACAGTTAGGGGAAGATTACTGTAATTTCAGTGGAAGTTCGAAAATCCCTAGGTGAAAGTCTTACAAGAGGAAAGTTTCAAGTTTTTTCCAGGTTTGTCTGGTTTAGTCTTTGAAATGTTTTGCCTTGATAATGGAGTTTGAATTTCAAATACCTTAAATAAGGTTTCAGGTTTTCTTTATAACAGCCCATTTTATATATTATTCACACAGAATTTTCACACATAAAATTCTAAATTCATAAATACAATTTTAAAATATTTTCTGATTAGTGGGTAATTTCACAAAAAGCTACGGGATGAATTTACTTCATATCTTCTACTAATTTTTGCTAAAGTCCCTCTTATCTAGAGACATTTTATTTTGCTCTCTGTCAAACTGTAAAAGTATCAGTGTTTCAGTTAATCCATGCTACTTGCAAAGAGACACATCAGCCGCCATTTACAAGTTAGTTACTAAGTCTTAGTAACTATACACAGACTAATCTTCACAATTCAGATCATCTTGGAGATTTTTTAATTGTAAATTGTAAATTTGTAAAATTTGTAAAATTTACAATTGTAAAATTGTAAAAATTGTAAATTTAAAATTAATTTAATTTAATTTTTTAATTTTTTAATTTGTGGTCTAATTGATCCAAACTTAGTTTTGATATTCACAAGAGAACAGACTGTAGATACAGAACTGTTACAAAGTTTCCATAGATTGCAGTAGTGTTTATGTGCATAAAATAGCCATCACTGTACAGTTTATTAAACACTGCAGATGAAATGCTTTGAAACACAATGTCTTTCTCCAACAAAAACAACTGGAAGTTCAAGTATACTTGCATAGCTAGGCAAGCCATGTCTTGGATAATATGACTGGAACATGGAATGATTTATTATTTCATATTCGTGACTTGGGTCCCTGAACACTTTTTTTTTTTTATTGTGTGGCATGAGTCCTATGGCCTTGCACATCCGTGGTAATAGCCTCTTTGTCTTAAGAAAAGCTGCTTCCTCTGTGTAACATGTCTTGATTTCTGGTAGATGGGCTGGGAAAAAGTAGAAGTTTTCTCTGAAATTTTGATCCTCAGCAGTTGGTAGACTGGTAACATGGTTTACTGAGATAGGGAATACTGGAAGAGTTAAAGCAATAAGAGCTTTGTGAACTCCAAATGCCAATTTTGCTAATTATTTGCTGTGTGAATATAGGTAAGTTTTCCTTGATTTTAAAGGAATATTAATTATCTATCTCAAAGAGCAGGCATAAGGACAAAATGGGATTACATATGTAAAAAGCTTATTACTGTACTTGGTCCTTAGTATGAACTCAATAACTAGATGCTAATTTTTATTAAGGAACAGTCTGATTTGGACACGTTGACTTATTACTAAAAGATAATAAAAGATATTTAGGAGACAGTTGAAAACATGGTCTGGATGTCATAGCTAGAAAGGTTCAGGATTAATTTACATAGTGGTAATAATGGAACTAGACAACATCACTACTTAAAATATGTTGATTTTATTTTATTTTTTAAAGATTTTTTTTTATTTTTAAGTAATGTGGGGCTTGAACTACAACCCTGACATCAAGAGTCACACACTCCATCGACTGAGCCAGCCAGTCACCCCAAACATAGTAGATTTTAAAGAGAAGAGTATTATTCACAGAACTTTCGTGTGTGTGTGTGTGTGTGTGTGTGTGTGTGTGTGTGTGTGTGTGAAAGACGTACAGGAGGCAGGCATGGAAAGAAGAGCCAGTGAAGTAGCCATAAGAGAAATGAGAGAACAGAGTATAATATCATAAAAAAGCTATGGTTATTTATTGTATGTATCCTATTCAGTTCTTGATAGAATTTTTATTTTCTAAAGACAATGCTTTCCTTAAAAATTTTATCCAGATTTAAGAGATACTTATGTATATTTTTTAAATCATAACACTTAGGATGTGATTATGAAATAATAAAACTCACATAAACAGAAAATTATTTAAATGAAGAGAAATAATATCTTCTGGCAATTAAGTAGAACACATAAAGTGGGAAAATTAAAGCAAATGTTATTCTATTACATACATTTGTTTTCCAGTTTTATAGTTATAGTGATTATCATATTGAGTTCTAACTGGTAGATTCATTCTATATGGACATGTTTTCTATATTTGATGCAGTTGTGTATAAAGATTTATTACTGGTGAATGTTACATAGTTACTTCTCTTAAGAATACTTATAGAAAACATACTGTGATAGATACCATATAATTCATTCTAAGAATAACTTGTGGGGTTGAGCTTGATAAAGCTGGAGTGTTATATTTTACTGAGGCACAGATTTGTTGTTTTTGAAAAGTATGGAATATATCAGTGTTTCTATGTATATGCTTTTTTTAAATTTTCCTCCTCACATATATCTGGCAATATCTAGATCAAGAAGATTTGATTTTGTTTGTTGCATTCCAACAAAAGTAAAAGTGATTTTGTGTTCTATTACCTTTTTCTGTGATCTGTTTGCAGACCTTGAAATTGAAGTTGGCATATTTGTAAATATGATTTTCTTTCTTAGGTCTTCTGAAAGTTTATTTACTTGGCAGATAAATTATCCTGGGAATTCATTGGCAACTTTGGCTGTTATTAATACAATAGGAAATTAGCCTTCAGAGATCTAGGTTAACATTTCTGTATGTAGTACCATGCAAGTAATTGGTTCTAACGTGATAATTTAAAAATTGAGGCTCTGTTGGTGCATAACTCAATTCTTAAAATAGGTTATGCATGAAAGATAAACTATATACCACAAATATAAATCTTGTCTGTATCAGTTTTAATTTTGAAACACCTACCCAGGCAAAATCTGTTTTGAAGTTAACACTTAAGAAGGTTGTTTGAATGGACAGACACCCCTATCCCTCTCCTAGATAAACAATAGGAAAAGCTAGCTTGCTTTGAAAGCTTTCCTAGGAGTAATGACATATTTGTGCCGATTCATTCACATATTTTGGGCTTCTTGTAATCAATAGCTTGTAGCCAAGGAATAATTTAAGTCTCTCTTGCTTACAATGGTATTCACCCCTTGACTTTGCTCCTATACACATGATACTTTAATTTAGAGAGTAATGCAAAAAGAAATACCATATTCTCCTTTAAGAACAGGCCAAAGACAGATTGAGGAAAAATCACAAGTATTATAGTTCACCTTTTCCCTCATATCACATTTACTAGAAAAGGTGATTTCTGCTGTATCACCACTAGTAAGAATAGGAAGAAGCACATATTCATTGTTTAAAATAGACATTATTACTATTGTACTTAAAATGTATGTTAAGGACAGGATAAGACAGGCTTTGAAAATATGTTAACATAATTTGTTAGTTTTTTATTTCAAAGAAATGATCAGAGTTAAATTAGAAAAACAGATAATCCTGGCATTAAGATTCAGGTTTTCAGTTCTTTTCCTTCCTTCCTGCTTCCTTCCTTCCTTTCTCCCTCCCTTCCTCCCCTTCTTCTCTCCCTTCCTACCCTTCATGGATGTTCTATGCTGTATATGATATCAGACGTCTAGTATGGAAGATACAATTCCTATCGCAGTGACGGGAGACTCGGCAAACTCCCGTTCAGTATTCTTTGTGTTGTGCATGTTTGGGGGCTAAGGAAGGACATCTGAGAAACAGGCAAGGAAGAGTCAGAAAAAGTTTTTTTTTCCTTTCTTCATATACCATCTCATGTCTCCTTTTTATACACAGTAGCTTATCTACCTTCTTATAAAACTACATTTCTTAGATATATTTCTTATATCGGCGTGGAGATTTATAATTTATGTTTAAGGTTTTGAAAACATTTTTACTTAAATGCAGCAGTTCTGCTATCTGAAGAAAAGATTAATTGACAACCTTAGGGATAAGGTTACAGATATTCTCTTTGGCCCTTAACATATTTATTTTTATCCTGTATTAGGCTTCTTTAGCTACAGTAAACATGGAAATAGTACAATTTATTGGTACTTAATCTGATTCTTTGTTTAAATGGTGCCTGGCACACATTATGTGCTCAATAAATATTTGTTGAATCCTTCTCCATCTAATAAGCAATATATAATTTCTACTTTCAATGTTCTTGTCAAATTGTATAAAATCTGAACTCTTCTGTTATCAGAATTGTTACCAAAAGCTCAGTTTCTATCAAGTACTCAGTTGCAAAGTGAATATTCATATCTTATTATTCTATATCCAAACATACATAAAGGTTCCAAATTTTATCCCTGAATCAAGGAGATTTCATCATGTTCCATTCTTATACCATTGTACAGTTGCTTTTATCAAACTCTCCTTTGGCATTATTTCATTACCTGCATTGAAGAATGTAACAAGAAGTGTTCATAAAAAACACTCTATTGCAAGGATATATGGTTCACTAAATCAAATAGGGTGTTCCATTAATGAGGACCCATGGGAAGATTTTCACTTAGATTTGTGCATCAGGAAAAGCTTTCTTACACCTATGCAACTGATTTTTTATCTGATGGACATCATAAAACTATAACTGTTTCTCCTGTAGCTCTGAATAGTAGGAAGTGCTGGAAATTATACCATATGTTTGGTTTATATATGCTACTTTGTGACCTCCCCTCCTCAATTCATCTTATTCCAAATCATTCTTTTTCTGCATTTGTGCACTTGTTTGTATTTTTACATTTTTGGTCTATATGTCCAATTCTATTCTTTTCTCTTTTAATAAGTGGAGGGCACAAAAACAAAAATGAATATTGCAACTTTTTTGAAACCCTTTCATACCTGTTTTAGCTATCATTCCCTCTTTTTTTAATATTGCCTAGTATAGTATCTACAGGAATACCAATCCTAAGTAAATATATAAGCAGTTATCCTTTTATTTTCTGTGTTCAGATGATGAGAAAACTCTCCCTCCTTTCAGACTATTTCTTCTGCTATTGCATCCCAGGTACTCAAATGAGAGTACTTTCTCTTTTCTCACATAATTCTCCTGTGAGTGTAGGTGATAGATATGGTCATTGAACCTTGAACTGTAATGTCATGAATTTATAGCCCATTTCACTTTAAAAATAGTATCTGTAATGTGTCTAGATTTTGTAGTCTACCTCTACTAAGCTGATGTATCTTTGGTTGATTGGAAGATAGACACTGTGGCTTATTTCTCAGATATGCAGCGTAAAACACAATACTGTGTTCTCTTCATAATGACTAAATTCCCATGTTAGCAATGGGTGTTCTTTGTAAGAAATAGAATTAGAGTTAGAATTGGAATTAGAATTAGAATTAGAAAGTCAGTATTGATATATTTCAGATGGCAGTGTTCATCATATGTACAACCCTTGGATTAGAGCAAATGTGTAATTCTCTTTAACCCATAATATAGAAAAGAGACATTTTAAGTTGTCCTTTAGTATAATATAGTATGCAGTATTTGTGGTGAGGATTCAGGACATTAGGTCTAGTATAAGTACTTCTGCTGACTCAACATAAAAATCTCAATGTCAGGGACACCTCGGTCGCTCAGTTGGTTAAGTATCTGACTCTTGGTTTTAGCTCAGGTCATGATCTCATGGTTCATGAGTTCAAGCCCTGAGTGGGGCTCTGCACTGGCCGTGCAGAGACTGCTTGGGATTCTCTCTTTCCCTCTTTCTCTCTGCCCCCTCCCCACTTTATCACTCTGTCTCTCTATCAAAATAAATAAATACACTTAAAATATCTGAGAGAATCAGATGACTTTGTGTCATGTTTACAACCACACTGAACAATACCTACAATGACATTTTTAGAATGAATCAGATTTTACAGTCTCATTGCTATTTGAAACTTACTATAATAAAATGCTTTGTTTTCTTAAGAACTCAAAAGTGTTTTAATTCTGATATCTTGTAAAATTACATGCCCACTGTATTGCACCGTTGATAATTTTAAGATGGCAAATGTACTGTAAAGTACAATTATATCATTTTAAATTGTAAAAGCCATTTAGTTCTAAGTTGATATACGACACTTCATATATTAGCCCAACCAGTATTTACTGAGTGCCTATTGTGGGTTAGGCACTATTCTAACTCTTGGGGATACAAAGAAAATAGGAAAATAAGATACAGTCTCTTCCCTTAAGGACTTTACTGTTAGGTGGGAAGAGATATAAAAATGATAATTAAAATAAGGTCTATAAATTACAGCATACCCTGACAGATGTTTTGGTGAGACAAAGCTGATATTCAGAAGACACACATTAGTAAGCATTAAAACTATTCCTTGCCATTGGTTACTAGCCAGTGCCCTAAGCCCCTGAGTGCCCCTTTACTACTCTGGCTGTTTCTGTCCTTCCTCCCAGGGCCATTTTGGCATTTCCAACATCCAAGAATTTAATGTCTGGCAATTAATATAGGGCTTTCATGACCATGCTTTAGTTATTGGGTCTGCAGTACCACTTGTTAAATGTGTTAGATTTTTGTTTATTTAAACATCTTTTCAGTATAACCCCACGATGCAAATATGCACAGTGATACCCAAATCAAACTGAGACCCTGAGGAGGGCTTTCTGGAGGAGGCTGTGCTTAAGATGACTCCTAAAAAATTTGTAGGCATTAGTTAGAGGATAGGAGAATGATGACCCTTCATGGCATCTCCAGTAATTAGTTCATCATTCAGTCCTTATTTGAACAAGTCTTGAATCAAGAAGTGTTTCACAAAGCAGCTGAGTCTGTCACGGGACCCTTCCAGTTTTTGTGTTTTTTTATGTTTATTTATTTTTGAGAGAGAGATGGAGAGTGAGTGGGGGAGGGGCAGAGAGAGGGAGACAGAATCTGAAGCAGGCTCCAGGCTCTGAGCTGTCAGCAGGGCTCGAACTCATAAACTGTGAAATCATGACCTGAGCCGAAGTCAGATGCTTAACTGACAGAGGCACGCAGGCTCTTTTTAAGAACTTCTTCCTCTTATTTGGCTAGAATTAGTTAAAAGTATACACTCCACACTTTCATTTTTGTTTTATCTTAAGCTTAAAATAATTACCAAATTTGGATCCTACTTTGTAATTAGTGAGTTTGAATCACTTTTTAAAATAATCGCAAGAGTTGATGATGGGGAGAAAAAGTCTTCCCAATTCTTAAAGTGGTGTGCACGTTCTACAATGTTGGAACTTCAGAATGTCAGATCTCCTCCTGATCCGTATATTCACAGCCTTAAGTACTTTTACCATGCATTTACTTTCATATAACAAATACTAGCTTTATCTCTTCATCTACCGCGATAGACCTACAGTTAATTTTGAATGAAAGTATAACTTTTACAAATTGCAGCTACAGGCTCTCTAGAAATTATGTGGTCTGGTACATCCTCTACCCCTCCACTCTAGCACCTGAGACCAGAAGAAATTCTATGATTTACCTAAAGTTATGTAACTTGCTGAGTACTCACAGGACAAATAGCATTCTCTGACCTTTTTTTGTTCTACCTTACGGGAACTACGTGGGCAGCCTTAGTGCTTTTCAAACTATGATTACTGTAATCAGTAAACCCTGCCTTTTACTATTAAAACCAAAAGAATGGTCTTACTATGGTATAAAAACAATTTAAAATTTTAACATAAATGATTTTCTTAATTTTGTTTTTCTTAATTTTACACTTTTTTGATACCTTTGTTGTGTCATGGCTTATCTGATGGCAAGACAAATGGAGAATGATGCAGACAAATATTAGTAAAGATTTGAAAATAGTAAAAGTTACTTAGTTTAAAAATGTATTTGATTTATGCATTTGTCATACTTTGGAGTTGTAGTTGCATACCTACACTATTAGATTTTCTCTAGGAAATATTAAATATTAAATATTGAATTGAAATAAATCAGTCATTTCCAAAGTAGTATCTTATTCCATTTATGTCATTTTCCCAGAAATTCCTTAGAATTCCTTAGTTACCAGTCAAGATCTAAGTAATAATTGTAATCATTGAAAAGAGAATATATGTGTTTAAAATAAGGACTTTTGATAATTTAAATAGCTGTGTATATTAGTTTGAACCTATTGCCTAAAACCTGTTACCAAGAGTGTCGAATCTACTTTTTTGATATTCTAAGTAAAAAGATGTGTTTCTGGTATGATCGAAACACCAGCTGTTCTGGGATAAACTGATGATTTCTTAAGATCTGTATTCTGTTATAGTAAGACTTCATTATCCTTGGTGAAAGAATTAGGTAAGCAACAGTAAAAGAATGGTCTAATGATTCTTTTTAAAATAAAAAGCACTGAATTGATAACTGGAAACATTGTTCTTATTTTAAATTCAAAGGAGCTTAAATAATGTGTTTTTCCCACTATTTAAAACTTCCTCATGGTTTGCTTTCCTGTTTGTAATTCTGGCCCAAACAAGAAAAGAAAATGCCAACAAAAATGGGAGAAAAAAAATTTTAATTTAACAACACCAGGAAAAAAAAATCTATAATTCTTCTATTCTTGTTTAATTTTGGAAAGACTCCTTAGTAGATTTAGACAAGCTTATTAAAGTTAGGGAATTGTATCATTCTTTACATCAAAAAGCATTTCCTGTGTATTCCACTTGTAAATCACTTCAGTGTTTTAGGAACACTTCTAAAAAATGCATAGCATTAATAAACATTATTATCTGTATAAGTGATTTATCTCTGGGTTTCTAATAGGTGAATTTGGAATTGGTTAAAAGAAAACACAAAGAAAACAGAACAAAAATGCTCAGCTATATTTTTTGTTCATATAATTCTTTCTTAGGAAAGTAAAGTTATTAGATAAAAAGTAACCTTTTGAAATAAACATCAAAATTTACTATTTGATTTACTATTTGTAATGCTCTAGACTTTTTCACTGAAGTGTTTTTATTTAATTTTGCAACATCCGTCCCTTGTTATTTTTTCCACAAATAATTCAGTGTTTAGTTTAAACACAAATGACACCAGTTCAACATTTATACTAATCCTATAACAACAAACTGATGGAAATGGAAAAATAAGGTATTAAAGAAAGTAGATTTTGATTTACAGCTTCTAAAGACTAATTTTAAATATTGAAGCATGATGAATTCTATGGTTGTCCAAATGTCTAAATTCAGTAAAAGCTTTCAGGTTGGAAAACAATCACCTCATTAAATTCACTTTGTATAATTCATTATAAACATTTTTAAAAATGTGTGTCAGACACACTTGTTAGTTGTGATTTTTCCCAAGAGGAAATGTCAAGCTCTGATTAAATAGATGATCATTTTTGGGGGGGCGCCTGAGTGGCTCAGTCAGTTAAGTGTCCGACTTCCACTCAGGTCGTGATCTCATGGTTCATGGGTCCAAGCCCCGCATCGGGCTGTGTGCTGACAGCACAGAGCCTGGAGCCTGCTTAGGATTCTGTGTCTCCCTCTCTTTCTCTGCCCCTCCCCTGCTCACGCTCTGCCTCCGTCTCTCTCAAATATGGATATTAAACATTTTTAAAAACTAGATGATCATTTTTTTAATGCCATGAAGAAAGCTTTGCAATACTTCAAAACTGAGTAATCAGTTGAAGTCTGTACAGAAGAGAAGTCTGTGTCCTCACACAAGACCATTTTTTGCTGCATGTCCCCATTTTATTTCTGTTCATATATAAATGTGTAATGTGTTAACTGAATAAATCAGAGAGCCACCCACAGGTCTGGATGGAACTTTAGAAGTTCTGTCATCCAGTCCTTCATCTCCAAGGAGAGGCCTACGAGGGTATATAGTTTACCCAAAGCTATCCAATGGCAGGTAGAAAAGTCAGGTCAAGAACAGTCTTCCAATCCTCAAGCCGGTGCCCTTTCCATTACTCCTTGTTTCTTTGTTTTGTCAGGGTATTTTAAAAACTTACTCAGAAATTTCAAGCGTTAACTCTTCAGCAATTAAATTCTGATTGAGTTAGGTTGTCAAGAAGACTGAAATAACTGGGTCACAGAAGATGGTTTATTTCTTACAACACTCCTCTAGGTTGTAAGGTCCATGAAAGCCATGAGTGACCAGCATGTTCATTACTGAATTTCCAGATGCTTGTCCAATGTCTGGTACATGATAGATTCTCTAAGAGTATGTTGAATGTTGAAGAAATGGATTTTAATGGCCTTTTGGGAGCCTTTCAGTTCCACCCCACTGAAACATTAACAAAATATGTAACACGGTTTTCATAAAATTTGGATAAACTTACTGTGAAATTAACACAAAAACAAAAATGAAAATTTCTAAGTACAGCTTATACTAAATGATTTTCTTATGGTAGTTAATTTGTGGACTGATATCCTCTCTTCTGCTTCTCTACTTTGCAGTATTGTTGCTATTGTTACCTGTTTGCTAGAATAGGACAAAAGCAAAGAAGAATAATTTTCATATTACATTCATGTTTGGCTGAATAAAGTGAAATTCTGTTTCAACTCAATCACTCAGGTTTTAGTCCAATTTTCTATATTTCTAAATAAAATAATAACCTAAATATTTTTTTAAATTTGTTGAGTCAAAAAACATCATTTGGGGGTGCCTGGGTGGCTCAGTCAGTTAAGCATCCAACTTCAGCTCAGGTCATGATCTCGTGGTTCCTGATTTTGTGCCCTGTGTTGGGCTCTGCACTGACAGAGCACATCCTGCTTGGGATCCTCTGTCTCCCTCTCTCTCTCTGCCCCTCCCCCACTCACACTCATTCTCTCTCTCTCTCAAAAATAAATAAACATTAAAAAAAATAACCATTCCATTCTCTCTTCAAATTAGTATATCTTTTAGGGATTGCACAATGACTAAGGTTTTCTTCTTATCAAATTATTGCTTCTTATACTTCTAGAAACTAGGCATACTTCTTCTGTCTCTCATTTATTTAACATTAAACTAACATTTAAACTTATTTTCTATGATCTACACATTGTTTTATTTTTATTATTTTTTAACATTTATTTATTTTTGAGAGAGTGAGAGAGACAGAGTGCAAGTGGGGGAGAGGCAGAGGGAGAGGGATAGGGAGACACAGAATCTGAAGCAGGCTCCAGGCTCTGAGCTGTCAGCACAGAGCCCAGTGTGGGGCTCAAACTCACAAACCGCGAGATCATGACCTGAGCTGAAGTCAGATGCTTAACAGACTGAGCCACCCAGGCGCCCCTGATCTACACATTGTTTTAGATGCCAGAAGATACATTGATTAGCAAGGTAGTTTCTCATAGAAATTATATTCCAGTAGATGTAGACAGATAAGATCACTTCAGATGATATGTGCCATGAAGAAAATAAATCTTTGTAATAAGCAGTGACTATGATGAGCTAATTTAGATATAATGATCAGAAAAGGTCTGCTAAGGAAGTGGCATTTGAACTGAGAACTGACAGGGATGACAGTGTGCTTTTCTTCATAAGAAAGGTTTTCAAGGCGGCTTACAGAAGAGCATTCATTAACTTGATGATCAGAGAGCTTACAAGCTTGTAAATCTGATTTTACCAGGACACTGAGAGCAGATCCATGCTTTGTGGGAAATTCACTTCATCTAAGCTCAGGAGATTAATTTATTTTATTTATTTTTTATTTGAGTATGGTTGACACACAATGTTACAACACAGTGATACCACATCTCTATATGTTATGTATGCTCACCACAAGTGTAACTACCATCTTCCCATATAACACTATATAATATCATTGACTCTAATCCCGATGCTGTGCCTTTTAGTCTTGTAGCAATTTCATTCCATAACTGGAAGCCTATACCTCCCATTTCCCTTTCATCCATTTTGCCCATCCCCCCCCCACTCCCTCCCCTCTGTTAACCATCAGTTTGTTTTCTGTGTATATAGGTCTGAGTGTGCCTTTTGTTTATTCATTTGTTTTGGTTTTAGATTCCACACATGAATGAAATCATATAGCATTTGTCTTTCTGAGTACAACTTATTTTGTTTAGTGCAATACCCTTTAGGTCCTTCCATGTTGTTGCAAATGGCAAGATCTCATCCTTTTTAATGGCTACATAATATTCCTGTGTGTGTGTGTGTGTGTGTGTGCACTCATTACATGTCTTTTTTATCCATTTGTCTATCAATGGACACTGAAATTGCTTCCATATCTCAGATATTATAAACAATGCTGCAATAAACATAGGAGTGCCTGTATCTTTTTGAATTAGTATTTTCATTTTTTTCGGGGTGAAGACCAAAACCGTAATGAAATGTCACCTTACACCTGTCAAAATAGCTAAAATCAAAAAAGATAAATAAGTGTTAGCAAGGATGTAGAGAAAAAAAAACCCTTTGTGCACTGTTGGTGGAGTGTAAATTGGTGAAGCCACTGTGGAAAACAGTATGGAGGTTTCTCAAAAACTTAAAAATAGAAATACCATATGATCCAATAATTCCACTGTTAAGAGATTAATTTATTTAGCCAAAATTCAAATGTACAGTTTTAAAATAAAGAATAACTGCTACTAGGTTCAGAATACTGAAAATCCTCACGACGAAGTCCTCCTGTAGGTAGATTCATATGGAAATCAACATAATTGTCATAAAGATGTTGGTAAGGATGTTATTAGAATGAGGGAGTTGTATGAATTTGGTATTTATAGCTAATGCACCTACAACAATAAGGATGGGCCTGTCTTATGTAGGCTGTAACTTTAGGCATCCATCTCTACCTTGCTCATGTGCCCAGGTCCTTGATCATTTTGCCTGAGTCTACTTTTCTGCTCCTTTCTTCTATTCTTCCATCCTCAGTCCCCCTTCCACACCCCCCTCCATTTTTGATGCCTAGAATTCCTCTCTTACTGACATTGTTTTTAGATATGTTAATATACCCTCAAACAAGTGACATTAAATTCTTAAGGACCTTAGGAACCAGTCTGCTTTTTCATAACTCTGATTTTGTCTATTATATTTTAATCCTGGGTTTTTTTTTTTCTCTCTTAGAAAATTATATTTTTTTCTACCAAATTCTTGGAAAAAGCATGGACCCCCCATCTACTCAGTCCTTATGTCTACCTAGTTGAAGATGGCACAAGATATAAGCTTATATAGAAGAGTGTGATTCTAAACTACTTTTACAAAAGCATATGTATATACATACATTTAGGTCTATACTTCTATTGTCCATTCTAAACCTTTCCTTAATGTTGAAAACTGAAGACATACTGGGATACCTCGTGATACACCAATGGAGATTAGAATGAAGTTGACGTTTCTGATTTGTTGCATGCCTTGAATGTGCTAGATGTAATGCCGTGGAAATGTCTGGTTTGTAATAAAAACCATATATATTCAGTCTCATCATCAAATTCCAGTCGTCGTGTTAATGTAAGTTGCCTTTAGTTCCTTTTAACCTTAAAACATTATTATTTTCTGTCAGCGTAACAATCATCATGACTCATTGTTTCAGTTTAACTTAGCCTAAGTAAAAGTAGTGTCTGAATTTGGCCCTTAATTTAGCTCCAGTTTTTCAAATTCTCCCAACTGTGTTGATTTAGGAATAAAGAAAAAGCATACTCTCCAAAGAAAGGCCAATTGTGTTTTAAAAGGTGGATAAGGAAAAAAAAAATTATGGAGAGAAAGGGAGAGAGAGGAGAGGAGAGGGGAGGAGGAGAAAATAAAATATATTCAAATAGTTTTAAAGTTTTACTCTAAGTGTTCAATTTTCTTTGCCTGATATCTTCTCATTTTTTTAAATTTTATTTTACAGAGAGAAAGAGAGAGTGTGTGTGTGAGCATGAAAAGGGAAGAGGCAAAGGGGGAGAGAGAGAGAGAGAGAGAGAGAGAGAGAGAGAGAGAATCCCAAGTAGGCACCACACTCAACACAGAGCTGGATGTAGATTCAATCCCATGACCCTGGGATCATGACCTGAGCCGAAATCAAGAGTCAGATGCTAAACTGAGGGAGCCACCCAGGTGTCCCTCTTTTTTCGTTTGTATTAGACTACCCGAAACCATCTTCCTTCTTTTACCTTTTATCATTTCAAAGTAATTTTTGAATTACTTTAAATGCAGGAGTGATAATGGGTAATAAAATTAAACTACGCTTTGTTTTCCCCATTCTTTTAGAGGAAGGCAGTCATAGCTGTTTTTAACAATCAGACCTAGTGCATGCATGTTTTCTTTACTTCCATTCTTTCTGCAGTTATCTGTTAGCAGTGTCAAAACACGTAGATTAGAAGAGAGGCAGCTTTTAGCCTCATGGTTAGCTGGCCAAAGTGGAAGATGAGAGACAGGAAGGAAGGAAGGGAGGAAGGGAGGAAGGAAGGAAGGGAGGAAGGAAGGAAGGAAGGAAGGAAGGAAGGAAGGAAGGGAGGAAGGAAGGGAGGGAGGAAGGGAGAAAATATATCCTCCATAAAAATAGCAGTGGTTTCCATTAAAAGCACAAAAGAAAGGAAATGCAGAAAAATTGAGCTACATATTCTTCCTTGGGTAAGAAATTGTACCTTTGGTACCTTGCACCCTATCCAAATATGGGTAATGTCACTTCACCCTTCATAGAATGATTGACACTCTGAGATGAAGAAAGAGAATCCTCAGGGGAACATGGCTGCCAAAATCACTATATGGAATAAAAGTGGTTAATAATCTTCTTGGCAAAAAGAGCTCTTCTGTTCCATGATGGCAGTACCACCAATTCTTCCCAGGAATTTCCTCTTCACTTTCTGCACACCCAGCACTAGGTCAGCAGGCCTCATCTCTCCAGGTCTAGAACAAAGCCTGTAAACTTACATCCCTGCAACAATTCTCACTCCCTACCAAGACATGCTGTTTTACTGTGCCCCTCTCAGGGTTTCAAATGCCACTCTTATTATTTTACAGTCACATTTAATACTTTATTTTTGTTTTGTTTTGTTTTAAAGTTTGTTTATTATTGAGAGACAGAGAGAGACAGAACATGAGCAGGCGAGGGGCAGGGAGAAGGAGGACACAGAATCTGAAGCAGGCTCCAGGCTCTGAGCCATCAGCACAGAGCCCGATGCGGGGCTCGAACCCACTAACTGCGAGATCGTGACCTGAGCCGAAGTCAGATGCTCAACTGACTGAGCCACCCAGGTGGCCCTGTACAGCCACATTTTTTTAAACTTTTTTTTTAATGTTTTTATTTTATTTTTGAGAGAGAGACAGAGCATGAGTGGGGGAGGTGCAGAGAGAGAGAGGGAGACACAGAATCCAAAGCAGGCTCCAGGTTCTGAGCTGTCAGCATAGAGCCTGACATGGGGCTTGAACTCACAGACGGTGAAATCACGGCCTGAGCCGAAGTCGGACACTTAACCGACTGAGCCACCCAGGGGCCCCTACAGTCACATTTAAAACACTTCTATGGCTGTATGTGGTTCATGTCATCAAATGCACTCTTAGACCACCTTCCCAAGGCCTCCAAAATATGGTTGATTTTATTGCTTATTATTCATCAAATATCTACCCAATATATTGCCAAGTAGAATTTTTCTACTTATTGTATGTGCTTTCTCACTCTGTCTCCTGGTTTTATGTTACTGTTCTAGTGTTCTTTGCTGATTTAAAATAAATACTGCCTCATTCCAGAGTTTGGGCTAATTTTAGCCCTGACATATTTCTTTCTTCTCTATTTCTCATCACACTCAAGATCAGGATCCCCTGGTTAGTACTTTTTTTTTTTTTTTCCTTTGCTTTATGTATAGCATCTTTCCTTAAAAAATCTCTCTGGCTATATTGTAAGATCCTTGAAAGCAGGAACCAATCTCTTACAATTAAAAAAAAAAAAAAGTACAAAATGCCTGATTGTTGAGCTTACTTTTTTGACTTACTGGTTTGTGTTTTTTTTTTCCTCTTAATGACATACAATCTGTACTCTTAATGGGAAAGCTCAAAATTCAGTTTCAAAATTAAGGAAAAATGATTGCCATTTCTGCTGACACAAAGCTGTTAGGGATTAAAAAGCTTTCATTTAAATAAGTAATTTTTTAGATGCATTACTTCTATTTAATGCATAAAATGTTGTAGTATCCAAATTTTGCAGGTAATCCTAATATGACTATATCAATCTTTATTAAAAACAGAAACCTTAAAATCTTAATCAAGAGACTACAGACAAATCAACATTAATTTAGGGAAAGTTGCTTGGATCATCATGACGCCTGTTAATGATCAGTATTGAGCATTATCCTTCAAACACAGACGCATACGCACACCCTCACAATCACACTCAAAAACACAAAACTATTATCTAGTTAAAACACAATATGCTGGATTATTAGGTTATTTACCAGTTTATATGTACATATCACTTTATGTGTACATGTATTTATATTTATGCATGTGTGTATGTGTAAAAAAATAGGGAAATTTCCTAAAGCCAGATGCTTGAGATTAAAAAAAAAAAATTGCCAGAAAACTAAAATAATAAGAATTTATCATGCAATTAATTTTAGGTCAGTGTTTCTTACTCAAAGTTCACTTTGTGTCAAACCCTGAAAAAATTTACTTCATCTTTGGACTAGAAATAGTTGTAGCAGAGGATATGACTGTATTATAAGGATGCATGTTAAAACCACAGGTATCTTCCTCATAGTCCATGAATTTAATAAAAAACTGCCAAACTAAGCCTGATTGGTTATTTGTGAAATTTGTGTATTAGGATTTATTAAAATTCTTTCGGTATTTGTTCATTTATTTTTGTCATGTGAGAGTACTTGTTGGCACACACCGCGTAGCAAGTCTCAAGGTTTTAGAGTGGTCTGAGACCATTCAGAGAAAATAAAGTCAGGTGATTTATTGGATGCAGATGATATAATAAGTGTAATCCCTCCCTTTTGCAATTATCATGAATTTGCTCATGAATTTGCTCTTGTGGTTGAAGTATCATGAGGAAAAATTCAGCATTTCTCAAAATAGTATTTGTTAATACTCAATAAAGTGAGAGCACTGTTAAATGATAATTTGTGAAAACTACCATTTTATAATTTGAGGTACAATAGTCAAACATTAAAAATCACTGTGGAATAGTTTTACTGTGAAACTGTCTTATGCTGGAAGGAATAAAGCCACACATTGGTCATAAACTTGGGATGATTTCTCTAGTACAGTTGTTTTCCTATCTGGTAAAATGACTTACTAATCTTACATTTCTTGCATTCATTTCGATTGTACTCTCATCTGACCATTTTCATCTGAGATGCTTTGCTCTCATTTGTGTGGAGTGGGGACGAATGGGGTCTCAACCAAGTTCTACCCAGCAGGTTCAGTGCCCCAGTTTCAGACACCTAATTCAGGCCCTTTTAAAATTATAAACCATTTAGACACATGGTTTCTGCCGTGAGCCTCACCACTCTGTTATGGAGAAGACATGAAACTTCTCATTCTCTCTCTCCAATCATCTACAACTCTGAGTGGCAGAATTACAACACGAGATCACTGCACTGGATCACACCATACAATCTGGCTCCCCTAGCCCTTACTGCTAAAGGAGGGAAATTAAGCAATCTGATTATGTCAGTTCACACTTACATTCATTCAAAGCCTTACTATCTCTTTATTTGGGTATCAAAGGTTCTCTATGGTGTGACCTCTCTGTACCTTTCTAGTTATAGTTGTCTCCACTTTTGATATCCATCTTATGCCCTAGATATATAAAATGTCTTTGGATTTCTTGAACATGCTAGACTCTCTTTTGTTACCATGCCCTTTTCTGTATTACTTCCTCTGCTTGGGTGATATTGTCCTCTTAATTCACGTGGAAAACTCCTTTTAGCTTTCAGAAGTTGGCTCAGTTAACCTAGTTTTACTTTGCATACCTTCTTGCATTAATATCCTTCCTTCCCTGAGTCAGACAGCCTCATTCTGTGTTTCATAGCATCCTGAACATCCTTCTGTCATAGCTGCTAGTACAGTGGTAATTATGAGTCTAACTGGTGTTTTTAGGTCAGGAAATATATCTTTCATTTTTGTCATTACAGTGTATATTATAGTGATTGACACACTGTGGGCATAGAATAATAGAATAAATATTTGTTATATAAGTTATCTAATGAACAATAGGCATTTATATTCTCAGGACTTAACTCATGTTAACTTTTAAAGAGATTATAAAGATTGGAATATTGTGTACAATTTTGTTTTAGAAAATGAAGTCTAGGAAAGATATATATAACTTATCCTTGCCTCTGTATGCATAGTAAAGTGCAGATTTGGTGTTGGATTCATCTTTTAAAAGAACACAATAGAATCCCATTTAAACTGGGTTTAGATTCTAAAGTCAGTGGGAAGGATAGAATTAGCCTTGGAAATACCTCGGGAACATGTCACAGTGGAGACTGACACCACTGTCATTTGGTCAGTCGATGAAAGTATTGCAATGTGTTTCTGTTTCTTTGGTCATGTCTCAAATGAACTTGTTGAGTTTCATAACGAATGAAATATATGTGTCGTTAGACATGGAACCCCCTTTTGGCAGAGTGAGATACTCAAGCTGGGAGAAGCAAACAGGAACTGAGACCAACAGAGGGAAGAGCAAGCAGTCTCAAATCACAGGTGTCAATTTAGTGTACCGTATCATGGGCAGTGACAAACAGAATCATCTGCCCTAACTTGCTAGTTTTTTTTGCCCTTATTTTTCTTTTAATTCCTATTTTAAATAAACGTAGTTGAATTTAGATGAGTTAAGTATTTGTATAAAGTAACTCCACAGTAAAGGAATGAAGGGTATTTTTTTGCCTTATTGACACAAATACTTGTCACGTTTCATAGATCCTTCATGAAATATATAGTTGTAGATATAAGTTAAATGTATGTGCAGTAAGAAATTGTGTGTGTATTTGTGTATGTGCATACAAAAACTTGGGAACAGAAGCAGACGTGATGGTCAATGGTGATGTCTTTCTGACGTTATTGATGCATCCAGAAACAGGCTAAATTCATCCAAAATTAGAAAAATGTGAGCCCAAAATCATTCAAAAGATAAGGAAATTATATGGCTATTAGTTTCCTATAACCTATGCTGTTCTGATTACTTTCTTGATATACTTAATCAGAGATAACATGTATAGCCCTGCCTATATAATCCCAGTATACCTGTCTTCACATATAGCATTTATGAGAGAGAATTATGAAACTTGGATAATGAAAATGTATCATCTTATACTTTAGTTATGGGTAACTTGAATAATGGTGTTCCCACACATCTGGAATGACTTCCAAATCATACATAACCTTGAGTCATCTTAAAGCAAAGAGGATCTCTTAGAGTCTGGCAGAAATTCATATACTCATTCATTCAACAAGTTCTTTTTATATATCTGATATATGCTAGGCTTAAGTTTAGGAAATGGAAATACATAGTGAACAAGACACATAAGTCCCAGTTCTCCTAGAGCTTATAGTTTAGTAAGAAGGAAGAGAAAAAAATATAAATGAATAGATAAGAAGATTTCCATTAGAGATAAGTGCTATAAAAAATAAAGAGAATTTGGTAGAAATAGAGTGGAGTGATCGTAGGGATATATTGCTTTAGATGGCAAGTTAAAGAAGGCCTTTCTGAAAAGGTGAAATATGAGTTCAGGATAAGAGGAATCAGTCATGTGAAGTTTTTGGAGAAGAGTGACTGAAATAAAGCGAACACAGAACTCAAAGTGGAAACACACAGAAGTGAGGGTGGACTTCGCTAGTTGGAGAAATGTCATGATGGCCTCAGTGGCTAGTGCATGTAAGAAGAGTAGCAGAAAATGAGTGGAGAGATGAACAGAGACCAAAGCTTATATAACTCTGTAGACCTTGGAGAGAGTTTTGGATTTTATTCTAAGCACAAATAACCAGGGATACCCTTGAGAACTCAGAAATCATCACCAACAGGAGCTCGGAATGGTATTGTATCATGTGCACTAAATTCTATTTGCAGTGTGTCACCTATCATTAATGTTAGTAGGCTGAGTGAGTCAGTATGGTTACTGATTAAGAAAGCAAACTTTGAAAATCAACAGATAGGAATTTGAATCCTGGCTTATTTCCTCACTAGGTGTGTGTCCTTAAGAAATTACTAAATCTCAGTTTCCTCTGTAAAACAGGTGATAATAATGGTACCTACCTCTGAAGGCTGTTATAATAATTAAATGGCATAATTGCATAAACCACAGCACTATACATAAAGTCAATAAATATTAAGGATATTATTATTAGTAGTAGTAGTATTACTAAAATAGGGAAGAGAGATAATGCCTAATGTGGCTCCAAACTACACAATATTCATGATATTTAGAGCATTTATTAAACTGATTTGGGATTACAAATTTGTCTCTTTGGTCTTATAAGTTTTTTTCATTTGATAAGCAATATATGTTTTTCATAGCCATTACAAATGCAGAATCTTTTATAAGGAAAATTATGTTTTGCATACACACAAAAGGAGATCGGTAGCTGATTGTTGCATATTCTAAAAGAGCTGGGGGAAATCTTCCTATAGAGCCATGGATTCAGATTAAAAATATATCCAAAAAAATTATTTTAAGTAGTTAAATATACACCTATGTAGGTTATATATTATTTTCTTCATATTTCTCCACTTAGCTGGTGTAATAGTCCAACATTATTATTATTATTATTATTATTATTATTCTCCTTAGAGAAAATGACCTGAGGAACCAGATTCAGTTTAGGGACTGAGGACTCCTCAATGCAGAATTGTTCTTTTCCTCAGTGTGATAGAATGTGAAGAATTTCTTATCTGCCTTTACTTTCTGTCTTTGCCATGCTGATGCCATCAGAGTAGAATTCTAACAGGAATCAAAACATTCATAATTTTCCATGATTTAAAAAATTTTGGAGAAAAAAAAGGAAAAAAATGTAATTATTACTTTTCAATGCCAGTCTTTTGTATTATCCCAAGACTTGAATGAAATGCATTAGATACATATTCTGGCTAATTCCATTTATAATTCTAGGCAAAATATATAAGAGTAGAATTTCTTTTTTTGTCCTTTTCCTTACCATTGTCCAGATGTAAGCCCAGATCAAAGTATCAGTTTGTTGAAGAAAATACATGTATTTAAACACACAGATAGCTTCTTGGAGTCACTAGTTCTAGACTACTGCGGAACAATAAAATTGCTTTGCTTACAGCTATATTCACAACAGAGGTAAGAGGGTAACGTGATGATGTTGCTGAAGATGACAGAGATGCTGATAGGAGGTCTCCTCAAACACTTAACGTGTGGTAGACGCCTTGCTAGTCTTTGTCTCTCTGTCTCTGTCTCCCTCCCTCTCTCTCTTCCTGTAAGGCAAGCAGGTATCATAATTTCACTTTTAAAAGTGAGCACACTGCGGGCACCCGGGTGGCTCAGTCGGTTAAGCATCCGACTTCAGCTCAGGTCATGATCTCCCGGTCTGTGAGTTCGAGCCCCGCCTCGGGCTCTGTGCTGCCAGCTGAGAGCCTGGAGCCTGTTTCAGATTCTGAGTCTCCCTCTCTCTCTCTGTCCCTCCCCCACTTGCATCCTGTCTCACTCTCTCTCAAAAATAAATAAACACTAAAAAAAATTAAACAAGTAAAAGTGAGCACCCTGAAACTGGTTACCTAGATTGCCTAAGACCACTTGTTAGTAAAGAACAGCACCAAGATTCATACCTAGTTCTGACTCCAAACTTTCTTCTCCCTCTACTACATTACCATTGATCAAGTCATGGAATGGATTTGTTCAGCTACCTGCAAATGGCAGCCTTACTCCACTTGATTCATATTAACATTTTAATGTTTTATGTTGATAATTAGGTTTCCTATTGTCTTTCATGGCTGGTACCTTTGTATCTCCAAAACCTGCCATAAAGTAAAAAGTCCACTTTGTTTCCCCTTTTTAAAAGATCAGCAACAAGTTACAATTTAATGCAAGGACCCTGGTAATAATTAAAGGGCTGCAGAGAGTCTTTATAGTTACAATTTACAGTTTTGTTTTTCAGCATACATTCTTTTCTTCCAATCCACATCACCATTGGATTTGGTGTACAAATTACTTCTAATTGCAGATGAGGGTCAAGAAATTAGGGGTGTTTATGCTTTTAGATATAAAATAACCAAAATAGTCATGCTTAAAACTTTTAGCTGGGATAATAATGATATAAAGGAAGCCCATAGGAGAATTCAAAATTTTGGGTATTTATATCACAAAGTTGAGTTGCAGAAATAAGATTAGACTTCTTGTTTTTTTTTTTTTTTTTTTTTTATGTATATTTACCTTACAGAGAGAGAGAGACAGACAGACAGACAGAATCCTAAGCAGGCTCCACACTGCCAGCGTGGAGCCCATGGTGGGACTCCAACTCACGAACCGTGAGCTCATGACCTGAGCTGAAATCTAGAGTCTAATGCTTAACCAAACAAGTGACCCAGGCACCCCAGACTTCTTTATTAAAATAGTCTTTCTGCTACTTTTGCTTTGCAAATTGCTAAACATAGATGCTGAATAAATGAAGAATGATGTTATTAATAAGCCATTCAAATATGTAGAATTCTTGAAGATAATGATTTACTTGAAGAGGCAAAAGTTGTTATGAGCTCTGTCACTCACTGAGCTGCTCAAGATTTGGTTATTTGAGCAGTACATTGCTCATAAAGATGGAGATGTGGAGGAGAACAATGATGACAAATACATAAAAGTATTGTATTGAGACACTTTACTTTGAGAAACTCATTTAATACCTTCAGTAGCCCTAGATTGTAGGCATATTAAGCATATACTAACTTTGCAGGTGAGGATACTGGGGCACGGGAAGTTAAGTAATTTTACAAGATGTCTAAACTTATAAATGAAGGAGAAAGACTCTGGCTACAAAGTACCTGCTATTAACAACTAAAATTAGGATTTTGCAGGAATTAAAAAGAATTATATATAAAGCACTTAAAAGTTCACATCACTTAAGCTCTCATTTAGTAGTTGTTAGTATTACTATTGCTTGGCTCTTATTATCATTATAATACATGATTATATGAATGTTTTTATTGTGGGCTTAAAGGGTACTTTTTCTCTTAATTATACATAAAGAAAGGCCTCCAAATATTAAAGATGTGAGTGATTTTGCATAATGTCATTCTTAGTTCTAGCCAGCTCTTTCATTAAATGTTGATGTGATTTTTATGTATTCCAATGACTATCACTTAGGTTTCTGGAAGGAATCTGTATTATTGATTTTAAAGATAAAAAGCCTCAGTGGAGGAGATAAGCTTACACTGTGTAAAACACCAGTTACCACCACGCATGGGATAAATAAAAGGCCAAAGATCAAGGCATCAATAAAAAAAAAATGCCAACTCCTTCATAACTACCTGATATTTCTACCATTTCTCTGATTCTGTTTATTGAATTGGAAGGTACTCACTCAGGAATTTCAGGTTTGTAGAGATTTAGAAAAAGTACTTGACATTCTATTTCTGTTTTTTAAATTTCCATCATAACCACTTTGTATTAAAGGCAGGCATGCAAATATGCAGAAAAATTGTAGGTCTTCTTGAACTTTGAGACGTCCATTTTGACAAAGGGGAAGGCACACGTTTGGAAAAATTTATATGTGCCCCTTCGGTTTGGGTGCTAGTCTGACCTGCCAAACTTCAGAATTTTCACATTTTTAATATACCAAGGTGGGTTCAAACAGCCCATTAGTAGAAGGCGTATTTTTGAAACTGTTGACATTTGGCTACTGTTCTTTCATCCACTGTTCCGCAGTCTTGACAGAAACTTGGTTTAACTTGCAGAGAGAAAGTGAAAGACAGAGAAAGGTGTCTATACGAAATGCCCCAGAGAGAAGCCGAACTCCTGTAAGGCAACATGTAGGCATTGAGTGTGACACTGTATTAACCTTTTTAATGGATGTATGTAATAAAGTGACATGTAAATGGAGCACAAGGGGAGATATGACACTATATCTGGAAAAGGATAAAACAGTTGGTTGAATACTGGGCTATTATAGCAGTTTGCAAACCTTGGATAAACTCAGTCAGCGGTTGTATAATTGGTTATTCAATCCCGACCCTTGTTCACAGCTCAAAGCCAGGAACACTGAGACCTGTTGCCAATTTGAGTGAATATAGTGACTGTACTCGGCCGGGGCCTAACATTGGAGCCGGGCCTTTTCCTGTGGGCCGGTTTCCACCATGTCTGGGACTGGCTCAGCGACAGTGGGTCTTTTGTTGTGAAAGGCTGGCTGGTACTCCCCTCCTTTGCAAAATGTCTAACAGCTACACAAATATAAGAAAATAGGAAAAGGGACTTACTGTAGCTTTTCTCTTAGTAAGTTACTGTGGAGTTATTAGTTTTCCTTTCTTTATTTTTCTTTTTCTTTTTTTTTTTCTTTCTTTTTTGTTTTCTTTGCTCCTTTTTGGGGGAAGTCTGCGTTAAGTAAGACAACTTAAAGAGTGATAGAAAAGCCTGCTTCTAGATAAGAATTGAACCTTGGTAGTCCTTGATTGGAACATGATATGTATGGAGAAATTGATAGTAATTTGATTCTCAAAAATGGTTTCTGAAAAAGGTATCTTTACTTTTCCCCCTTTCTCCTATGAATGTTCATGTACTGAGAAGATTGTTTTTACTGAATATCTCCTCCGTGACAGAAAGATACAACATGTTTATAAACCTGTTACGTATTTAACTTTATGAAACAAGCACCCTACCCTCTCTGCCCAAACACACTGGCTGGATGCCAACAGACTAACCACTTACTGTTTCTAGTCTAGTAAAAATTGAGAAATAAATCAGTGAAGATTTTGATTTGAGTGTATGGTATAAAGAATGCCCAGTCTTCTTACAGTGCCCAATTCAGAAAGGAATCTGTAACAAGCTTGTAGTATTTGCCAGTTAGGTGCTGCTTACTGATAGGGTGACAGTTCCCAGCTGCAATCAATTATGCTTCCATTATTTCTGTTGTTTAAACATGCCTCGGAATACCAGTTCGAAGCATTTCACAAAATGTATCTTCGTTCCAAAACGAAGTAAAGAGCATTTTAAAAAAGGAAAAGGAAAATACATTCTGAATCGAGATTTTTTTTCCCTGAGAGTATTTATAATCTCTCTGCCACCCCTCTCACCTCCCTGATTCCACCTCACACACCCAGCATTTATAAAATCACACACACAACACATAGTGTTTGATTTAATGCTGGGTTGCAATTCAATCAAGAGACTGCTGAGGTCATATAATATAAATGGCTACAGTACTTCTTGGCTCAGTTATAGCCTTGATCATTCAGGGTTTTGTTTTTGTTAATTGAGTAGCCTCCTGCTGGGGGGAGCTCCTAAATATTTTGGACTATATGTCACGAAAAAGAATTTGGAGACTAGAAGGTAGTGATCTGGGGGGTGGGGGGTGGGGGGTGGGGGGTGGGGGGTGGGAGGAGGTGAGTTTCTGCAGTGGACAAGGGAAAAGGAAAGACGTAGTTCTGAAACCATGACAGGACAAAGAAAAAAAAAGCAAATTGTTTTTGAATAGAAAATTAATCATTGAAAGGGGACTGGCTATTGTGAGGCAAACATAAAAATAGAGGGAGCATTTAACTTGAAATATATGAGAAAAAGCACTATAGAAACTCCAACAGAGGCATTTAATGGAAAATACACCTGGCCATCTCATTATAAGTACATCCCTGGGAGCCAAGTGTTATGAGCATTAGTAAGAAGGTGGTATTATAAAAAATTTGATTATAATCAAGCTTAATGTATTTGAGGCTTAATAAAAGTATTGTATGGCAGTAGTGAGTATCATGGCATAATAGAGACCTCTTAGTATTGGATTGTTCGTAAGTATTGTATTTCATAATGTTGATCTGTGGAGGCCTTTACTTCCTGATGGGAAAATAGGAACTTGTATTGGAAAAGAGATCACAGAATCATAGACCGGCCCCTATTAACCCCAGAAAATGCAATTCAACATATATCTTATCATCTTAATCTCCCAAATATTCTTTTAGCTTATATTATAATACAATATTGTATATAACAAACAGATGTCTCCCCTAGGTCACTGTTGGTAATTTAGTAAATTGTAGGTGTCCAACTGGAGAGTCTAGAGCTGCTGGTGAAGAATGAATGCCTGAGATGCCTCATTAATTTAATGTAGGTAAGAGGCCGGTGGGCTTAAAGGATTTGGTAGTAGCCCCATTGAGAACTACCTAACTGTAATTCAAATAGTGTGGAATAAACTTTTTTTTTCCCTATTATTTCTTCCCCTCCATGCTGTGAAAGCTCACTGATCATTATTTTTTAGGCACTTAATGTGTCACGATGAAAAACAGAAAGGCTGAAATATGTATGAAAACACGAGTTTCGATTAAACTCAAATCAAGTATTTTTTAAAGGTGTTGGTTTTTAGTTTTTATGCAGCTCCGTTTGGCACACAGCTCTTCACATGTTTTGAGATTTGGCTTTGCTGCTTTATAATTTTGAGGGTGCTGTGCTATAATCTGAACGATTTGCTGAGAAGAAAAGAGAGAAATAAATAGCGCAGGTTTTACATCTTGAACTCTGGAC
The DNA here is from genome assembly GCF_018350215.1 of Panthera leo. Classification (NCBI taxonomy): domain Eukaryota; kingdom Metazoa; phylum Chordata; class Mammalia; order Carnivora; family Felidae; genus Panthera; species Panthera leo. The sequence continues at coordinate 56,908,129 of NC_056685.1, read as the reverse complement.
CAAAATAATAAATTGACACCTACTATATAATTGGGAAACCTGTTAGATTATGTGTCTACTTTAATGTGATTTATAAATTTTGGAAATATTCTTATAAAGAATTGAATCCCCTCATTAAACAAAGTAATTTCTTGTTTTTTGGTAGTTGCCATGGAACAATGATGTCTTTCTTTTCTCTTTAGAAATGGAACAGTTCTTTTTTTTTTTAATTTCATGAACATATTTTTTAAGTAGATAATGTACCTTTTAACATTAACCCCTTTTGAATAGTAAAGATCAGGTTGGATGATTATACATTTATTGCAAACACAAGTTTAGTGTACCAAATTTCTTGCAATAAATTATTAGCCTTCTGCAAATAAGATTATAGACGGCTGCAATACTTAGAGTGTTAAAGCAATACTTTGTCATGCTTCTAATTCAACTGAAGATCTCAACTATTATTGGAACACCTTAATTCATAAATATGGTTAAATAAATGTTTCTAATTTATCATCATTGTTAACAATATTTTATCTGAATCTTCATTCTAGAGGAATTACAAGATTTTTCCAAATAGTTGAGGGCACTGAAAGCTTTTTGTAACCATCTTCAGTATTCATCCCAGTGTTCACTTTGGGTGAGAGAGCTAATGTTCTGTCACAGAGACCTCTTGGGGCTTAAATGTATTCTGCACCTTTTTGTGAGAACTAAGATAGCAGGTTCCTGGGGCTTTCATGTCCCTCAGGGAAAATTCCCAGAGATATGAACACTTTTGAATTTCTGACATGTGCAACACAGAACCTTTGTAGCTTTCAGAAGACTATTCCCAAGTTTGTAAAAACTTGTTCTATGACCCCCAGGTCCGAAAATTGGGTAGTCTGTCACTTTACTGGATTCATCCATCCTTTGGGGATGAAATACTAATCTAGATCTTAATTTTTTCACTGCTGACATTGGAACTTCACCAAAATCCTTACACTGTTTTAAATAAGTTTTTTCCCTAGCTTTTTAAATTTTATTCTATTGAATCAATAAGTCATTAGGAAAGCATGGGCTACGTGTCATTGTATGGTGAATATCCCTCGAGCCCCTGCTATCCCCACCTACTTTTTCTCTTCTCATTTTTTTTTCAATTTATTCGTTTTGAGAAAGGGGGGTGGGCAGAGAGAGAGGAAGAGAGAGAATCCCAAGCAGGCTCCACACTATCAACCCAGAGCCCGTCACAGGGTTCAAACTGTGAGATCATGACCTGAAGTGAAATCAAGAGTCAGACACTTAACCAACTGAGCCACCCAGGCACCCCTCTCTTCTGATATGTTTCTAACAAGATAAGTGAGTTCAAATTATATATAAATTTGATATTAAATATATGTACATGTGAAAGAGAAAGATTTGGGGGATGTATATCTCCATTGTTTATTCCATACACGAGAAGTAAGTCGTTTTTTGTTTCTATATATCACATGGTTTTTGACCTCTTCTTTTGAGTTGAATTTTAATATATAAGTAAACGTAAATGCTAATAAAACTCCCAAATGTTAAACTCAAGCAAGACACAGAGGGGACATTCAACAGACAGCTCTTTCCTTTTCTGTTCTCTCTCTGGATATTTCTGTCCTTTCAAATGTTTTCCCTTTAGTTGCTAGATTTGGGACATGATTCTATAGATGGTATAGACTGATATATTTAAGAATATAGAAAAAGTAAGCAGCAATAGTCCTGTGCTGTAGATTCTTGTTAATTATATTCAAGGTATAGATTATTTTATTTTCTACCATTAATACCAATATTAGTCATTGCTTATCCTCTCATCTCTTTAAATGAATAATCAGGATATTATCCCATCATTCTTCCCTGATTTACCACATTGCTTGTAACATTATTCTGCTGTTCTTTTCTGAACCTGCAGACCTTTAGTTCTCAACCTGAAAAGAGGATGCCCTTGTCATTTAGCTGACATTTCAAGAGTTTCTCTTCTTTCTTTGCTGCTGACATAAACATACAAACCTCTTATATTATGTAGGTGGTACATTACTTTGAAATATATATATATATATATATATATATATATATACATATTTATTTATATATGTATTTGTTTATGTATGAAATACGTGGTCACATGATTAGTGGTCCCTTATTTAAGATTTTTAAACAAAATTTTTGTTCCCAATACTCCAGTAATAATAATTCTCCCTTTTCACCCTTTTTAATAAATAAAATATATATTAGCTCCTGGTAGTTCATTATTGCATTTCACTGTGGCTTTTTTGAATGACTATATGTCATTCAGGTATAAAATAGAAAACTATTGGAGTTTATTTGATTTTTTTTAGTCAATGATATTTAAATTATTACTCAAATGACACTGTGATATTAGTAAAGTTATTTTACCTTTCTTTCTTTTTTTTTTTAATTTTTTTTAACGTTTATTTATTTTTGAGACAGAGAGAGACAGAGCATGAATGGGGGAGGGTCACAGAGAGAGGGAGACACAGAATCTGAAACAGGCTCCAGGCTCTGAGCTGTCAGCACAGAGCCTGACGCGGGGCTCGAACCCACGGACCGTGAGATCATGACCTGATCTGAAGTCGGACGCTTAACCGACCGAGCCACCCAGGCGCCCCTATTTTACCTTTCTAAGAAGAATTCAATATATTCTATTTCACATCTTAACCACATGAAAAAAGTTTTCAAGTTTCTGAAGATTTAATAGAATTTTTATCCATATTGTTATACCCCATTATCAGTGTTTACTCATCAAAAAAAAATTACCTCAGGTCTCAGGAAAGTACAGATTCCTGGATTCAAACAAGACATAAAAAACCATTTAAAGAAGCTTCCCTATGGGGGCCTGGGTGGCTCAGTGGGTTAAGCACCTGTCTTCAGCTCAGGTCATGATCTCACAGCTCATAAGTTCAAGCCCCATGTTGGTCTCTGTGCTGAAAGCTCAGAGCCTGAAGCCTGCTTTGGATTCTGTGTCTCTGTCCCTCCCCTGCTCATGCTCTGTCTCTCTCTTTCTCTCTCAAAAATAAATAAACATTAAAAAAATTTAAAATAATAAAAATAAAGAAGCTTCCCTAGGACTATGAACTTTAGGTGGATAGGGTCCGCTTCCGTTTTGCTCCTGTTAATATCCCCCATGGCTGTAAAAATATGTAGTACATGCTCTTTGTTGAATTAATCCATTCTACTATTCTTATCCATATTCTTATCTTTTAATTTAACTTTATATTATTAGTGTGATTTAATGCATACAATTAGTATGTGTTACAGACAAGATGTGAAATTGGTCCCATTTTTGGAAAGAATTTCTTAGTAGAATTTTTTATAGCTGGTTTGATTGATAAATGGTAGCCTATTTTGTTTCATTTCATTTCATTTCATTTCATTTCATATTGTTTATTTATTTATTTAGAGCAAGTGCTTATGTGTGAGAGTTGGGAAGGGGTAGAGAGAGAGAGGGAGAGAGAGAATCCCAAGCAGTCTCCATGCTGTCAGCACAGAGTCTGATGCAGGGCTTGATCTGATGACCATGAGAAATCTCATGATTTCTGAACCAAAATCAAAAGTCAGACATGTAACTTTCTGAGCCACCCAGGCGCCCCAACAATAGACTATTTTAGAATTCTTTAGAGTAATATTACCATAATAGCACTTAGAAAAAAAGTCTACTGACACATTTATTAACTGTTCATTAATATAATATTTAAAATGAGGCATGTTCTCTTTGTTTTTACTTCAATAAATGAAACAATAGAAGAGCAATTCTGTGACACTGTAGCGATTTTCAATCAAAGGTTTAGTGTCTGGTCATTGATAGTCTATACATCTTTCTCAGAAGATTGAGTTTCTTGAGGTGCAGAGGCCACATCTTAGTGCCTGTCATGGTGCCACAGTAGCAACTTAATAGGTGATTGTTAAGTAAATAAATGAATAAATGGATAAAGTATAAGGCTTCCTAATCTGTGTGCATGTATGTGTGTGAATTCTGCAAAATAATGAAAATGGCAGTATCCAATTTTTTAAAGTAGTCCGATAGCTCTCTGATAGTACATTATGCCACTAAAAGCAAAGATAATCATTTTGTGCATTCATTCAATTAATAAATTAAATGACTATACTAATAGATACTACATGCCCAATTTTATACCTACTGACTTTAACACTGAGAATGGTTTAAGTCTCTGGTGATACAGGACAAGTAAAAATGAACTATGCTTTTTCACTTTTTCAATTTATCTAGACTTTTTAAAAATTTTTATTTGCTTCCTTTATATCTTTTTTTTTCACTTGTTCTTCCTTAAATGCAAATGCTTCTTAAAGAGAATTCTTACAGGTTGATTTTTTTTCTTAACTCTTCTGCATTTTGCAGGGGTCACAGCGTAACACAGCTAACACATGAAACCGAAGCTTTCGTTGTTGATTAGATGGTGTCTAAGCTGGTGAACATTAAATGCCATTTTGCAAATATAAGTATTGTATTTTCTCATCTAAAGTTACTCCAAAAATGACATGATCCAAAATCCATGAAAGGTTATGGGAGACCAAATATAACAAGTTGTTAAGGCAGATGGACGACTTTGGTTGAGAAGGATATGTGCAAATTTAGATATATGATTTTAAGCAAATCAGAGGATATTTTTCTTAATTTTAAAAACTGATGCTATGTGTCAGAACATAAAGGTATAATTTGAATTGTAAGTAGCTTTTCACCTCAACTGTGCATCTACCTGCGTATCACAATCTCTGATGTATCATATGAATCATGTCAGTTTTTATTGTTCATATCTTTTCAGGCATCTGGCAAGCTGAAATTGCGATTTGTTTTCACATATGTTGTGATAGAGAAGATTCAGGATGTGTAGTGGTTTAGCATCAGGCTGTATGTGCTTTAATTCTCACTTCCAGTGGTAAAACATTCTGTCATATTTTTAAAAGTACTGGAATTCTTATTCTAATATACTTTAAGCGGTTTTCTATTTCTATGCTTTTTGTATCTCCCTTACCATCCCTACCACCTACTTTCACAATTTTAAACAACAACAACAAAATTGTACAAATATCATCATTAATTTTCATTTTCATCATGGTCTTAGATATCTAATTAAATGGATAATTATGTGAAGACATACTCTTCTATAGTAGGATGATTGCTTCATTTATAATTCAAATACATCTTTAGGTAATTTTCTTCTTATATATCAGGAGGTATATATAATTTGCTTACAGCTATGCATTCTTATCTTTGCTAAGCTGTGATATGTTTAAACTGTCTTAAACTCCTGTTTGTAAATTTGTCTTGTGAAATTAAGACTTGGATTTAATGGGGTGCCTGGGTGGCTCAGTTGGTTGAGCATCTGACTTTAGCTCAGGTCAGGGTCTCATCGTTCATGGGTTTGAGCCCCATGTTGGGCTCTGTGCTGACAGCTCAGAGCCTGAAGCCTGTTTCAGATTCTGTTGTCTCCCTCTCTCTGCCTCTCCCCTGCTCACATTCTCTCTCTCTCTCAAAAAAAAAAAAAAATGATAATAAAAAATATTTTAAAAAAAGGCTTGTATTTAATTATGCCTGATTCTCATATACCTTTTGCCATGATTTAGTTCATACAGCTTGTCTTCTATTTTACTTTCTTCCTCTATTTCACATATGCACAGTTGAGAAAATAGTATTTTATATAAAATGCATGGAGAATAATGGTTTTCTTGTAACTGGTGTCTGAGCAAGTTGGTTATATGATGAATAAAAACAGTCATGATAATTTTTTATGAGAAATGCCCTACCTTTTTAAGTTGACTGTTATTGATACATCATGAACACCTTCTTCCCAATTTTCTTTTCTCAAATTACTTTTGTGTTTCTATTCTACCCTTCTTGCTTTAGTAACTCCTTTGCTTCTTCCTGCTCTCCCCTCTGATTGTAACTAATGACTAGAACTTAATTTTCCTTTCCCCACCCACACTTTGCTGACATCATAAATTATTTGGATACAAATGGACAGTATTCATTAGCTGTGCACTTTGCTGAAAGAGCCTTACACAGGAGTGCTGCACTCTCTCATTTTTATTAAAAGTTAAAATGCTTTTGCTGTCAGGGGGGTTGGGGTAACTTAGCCATGATAGAGGACAGGGCTACAGTGCTAATAAATAAAAATAATAACTATTACGCTGGTTGAGTGACCCTGGGAAAAGAGCACTACACAGCTATTTGTTGTCCCCTTTCACTTGTCAACAGCACTGGCTTAAAAGCTTTAGCTATTGTTGAGGATGTAATGGAGCCCATGGAAAGTTATGAAGACAACTGTCAAAAAACAATCAGGCAAAGATTAGTTGAGTATTTTTGTGTATCTGTGCTGTTTTGGGACAATTCTTACATTAACCTACGGCAAGTGACAACTGTCCTTTTCCTTCTCATGATACTACACCTTTTTCTATATCATCCTTATTGGCTTGGACCGTTTGAAAAATGCATAGGAAGGGTAGATAATAGAAACTAAGGGTTGTGGGTCATTGCCATAAAAAATGCACAGATAGTACTATTATCCTTGCTGAGATTTTCAAATTCTGGTTCATTTTGGTGATGGGCAAATAAAGCATATGCATGTATGTTTCATTTGATTTTGAAGTCATTCTTTTGGGTAGTTGTATATTAAGTGGCAGCTGTAATGTTAGTCAACATTTTTAAGTGTTACTGTGTGCTCAGCAGTGTTTTAAGAGCTTTACATAAATTATCTCCTTTAATTCTTTTGACAATCATATGTGGTAAGTAAGTGCAGTTACTATTACTGTTTATAGGTGAGTCCATTAGAGCATAGTGAGGTTAAACTACTTGCCAAAGGTCACAAAACTAGTAAGTGATGGAATCATGTCATTTGACATTAGTTGTTCTTTTTTTTTTTTTTTAATACCTAATAGCCCAACATAAGTGAGATTTTTGTATGTGAGAAATACCTCTTTGCAACTATTTCTTGAAATGCTACCCTCAAATTGCATGTTATTTTTGCTGACATCTAATATTCGAAACAAGGACAAAACAAAGTGTTGCATGAAAATATACTTACTTTCTGAGTGATAGAGTAGATACACCAGTATAGCTCCATAAGTTTCTCTTTTAAATGGATTTTTTTTTTCTTTTTGCCTAGAAAATATAGAGCCATCTTGTGAGGAGTAAACCCAAGGTTATTGATATGTAGCATTTATATCATATTGATTATGGCATGTTTAATCATGCGATAAAAAAATATTCTTCTAGAATGTGGTATAAGATTGAGTATAATTGGGCAGGTGTGTTAATAGTTTTGACTTGTGCAACGAGAAAATTTAAGCTTGTAAGTATTGATTTAAACATTTCAATAGTCCAAAAACTGATTGCATATTAAACATTTTAAAACTTGAGTCAGCAGGCCAATTTTTTTTTTCTTTCTGTTAACAAGCTCTTATTAACTTTCAAGTGGAAACAAACAAGTATTTTGGCACCACTAAAAGTAAAGTATTTGTAGAGCTTAATTCACTTTAGGATAATTACATATAAAAATGAGGCTTATTGAAATTCTAACGCTTTGGAATTTCAGATGTGTTTCTCTTGTGTGTTGTGGTATTTATTATTTCTTAATGTTTCCTAGAAGAACTTGACGTTTTCAGTGGCTGACTAGCTACAGTGCTTGGCTAATGGGAATCTTGCAAAGGCTTGTGGTCTTCAATAGACAAATAACTTTTCAGACATAGAAAAGTTTTTGCATTACTTCCATAACATAGTTTAATATTTTCCCCCAAATATTGTCTAGGCCAGTGCATATTGTCCACATGAATTAAACTCGTACAGATAGTTGATTTCCAGATTCAGCCCAATATTCCCCTCGAAAATAATCTTATTATCAGTAATTGAATAATTAAATAACAGTACATTGAATTGTAATTAGCTTTTTGAAGAAAATATATTTGGCCAAGTGTTCTAACTTGTGTTTATTCTTCAACTTTATGTTGGCCATCAAGTGAAAGCTTCCAATGGGAGAATGTTGAATTAATGAAACATAATTAAGAGATTAGGCACCCAGGAGCGGCTGGGTGGCTCAGTCAGTTGGGCATCCGACTTTGGCTCAGGTCATGATCTCATAGTTTGTGGATTTGAGCTCCTCGTTGGGCTGTGTGCTGACAGCTCAGAGCCTGGAGCCTGCTTTGGATTCTGTGTCTTCCTCTGTCTCTCTGCTCCTTCCCCACTCATGCTCTTTCTCTCAAAAATAAATAGACATGAAAAAAAAAAAGAGATTAGGCACCCAGATCAGCTATCATATAATAATTGTTCAAAACTATATGAGGTGAATAAAACTGGACTAACATTTTGAAAAGGTTGACTACTGTAAGAACATGTTGCTGTGTGTGGCATATTGAAAAGGACACTGAACTAGGAGTTAGGCTTCAAGTTCTACCTGTATCATTAATTAGATTTATGATATTAGGCATATTTTAACCTTAATTTACAATTTCAGTTTGTAAAATGAAGAATTTGGTCTATACCACTTATGACACAAATTGTATTGAGCAAAACAGTTTATCTCCCCACAGTAATTTCCTTGGTCAAATATTTAAATAATGCTGTAGAATCCATAGCTCATTTAAGGATTGACAGTCTTGTTAACACATAAAAAGATCTAAATGTTGTAGAAAAGAAATGTAAATTTGTGTAATTTTAATTAGATTTACATGACAATGAAATGCTTATTTTGTTTGTTTTAGTTTTAAGTAACCAAACAATTTGGGTTCTCTTTATGTCCAATATGTTTTAGTAAATCACTTTTATGAAATGCTTATCTAGATGATATATAAAGATCCTTCCAGGTTTAACATTCTGATTCTATGGCATGAATAATCTACATATGCTCTTACTTCTTGACTTTGAAGGATGTATTGGTATATTTTGAAGTTTAGCCATATCATTTTTCCTTCCAAAGACAACTCCCATCCCTAAATGTGCATCCTATCCCAAGTCAGAAATAACACAGCTTAGTTTAAGCTACAAAATTAAAGTATAAACAATGGTAGATTTGGTAAGACCTAACTCTTGGGACTTTGTTTAAAAAGTCAAATATTACACATACATATTTTTTGCTTGTTCGATTTTTCAATGAGCTCTGCCACTGCAGCTCAAGGGAGATTAAGGGAAAAAACCTACATAAACACAAAGCAAAAACCCGAGCTTGTGTGTAAAGCTACTGCACTGGAGCGAATGTGGTTTAATTCTTGGCACTGGCAGCTTGTTGGAGAATTACAATATGTTGGCATGAGTCTCTAGGTCTCATTGTTCCAGATGAGGGAGTCAGTCTTAAGAGTGTTTGGCACTGAAGGGAAAAAGGAGTGAGAGTTATAGGGAATGAGCAGGCCCTAAAGAGGCAGGATGCTGTTGTAACAATGGCTGGCACAGTTGGGGGGGCCATTCACTGGTAGGGATTGCCATAGGCATTGATGTGAAGAAACATATGTGAGCAAAAGAGGCAAGGATGAGGAGGGAAAATCAAGCAAACATCAAAAGGGTCCTAATGGCACAAAGAGACAAAAGTAATCCAATCAGAGTCATCTTGATATTAATGGATTGACTGATAAGGATATCTGTCATTTCCCTGTAATTTATCTTATCACTTGTTTCTTACCATTTATTCTGTTTTATTTTAAGATATGCACATATTTATCTTTCCCCCAAAGAAACAGATCCCTGAATTAAGAGGCTCTGGTTTTGTATTCCATCTGTTCTACTTTCTGCCTAGGTGCTGCTGGGAAAAGCATCTTTCTGAGCCTTAGTTTTCTCATCTGCAAAATGGATATAATAATAATGCATACCATTGACAACATTGTGGTATCTGACAGCATTATATAAACTGAAATGCTATGCAAATAATAAGAACTACTATTATCTCTTCTATTTATTTTAATATAGGAAACACTAGTTTTTATTTTTGACAGCAATTGTGATACTTTAATGTTTGAACAAAGCAACTCTCAGGAGAATTGTTACAGGTGCTTGAAGGAAAGCTATGGCATATCTTAATGTGAAAATAATGGAAAATCCAGTATTTGAACTTTGGGAAATAACTATGTCCTCAAACATACTATACATACTCATAGTATAAGATGCAATTCCACATGTACTTATAAAAATAACATCTTACGTTAGAAAATTGAATATTTAGTAGATAGCTACTATCTTTTTTAGTCCGTAAATACTGAAGCAGCACTTACATAATTGTGTCAAATTTCACTTTAATCACATTCACACATTTAATGAACAGGTGTATTATAAATATTGGGATTTTGCCATTTGGCATCTTACAGTTCTAGTCATGTGTATCCTATGGATTCTTTACCATTTTCAGGGAAATTCATCCATTGGTACCTGTGCATCCTTTGTATTCATTTATTACCATTGTGACATCATCATTAACCATCATTGTTACCATCCATTGTGAAATCATTTCTTACCGCTTCTTCATGAACTACCAATGGAGACAAATTAGAACAGTAGCAGTTGGAGGAATACTTGATGTGGACTTGCTTAAAGCTCTTTATTTCATAGTAGTTTAGATAGAGAGGTGAAGTGGGTGAAATGATATGCTTTTGGTCCCCCTGACTTTGAGATCCAGTAAGTTGAACTTAGCTCCATATGGGCAAGTTCTCATAATAATCTTCTGAATTAGATATTGGTGCATTGTTTACCACTTAAGAAACCAAAGCTTAGGGAAATATCTAATTCAGAAGATTATTATGAGAAGTTTGAGATACCACATGTAAAGGACCTGGTACACCGCTTAGCACTTATCCCTCAAAATAGTAGCTATCATTATCATTTCATTGTTGACAAAAGAGTCAGGAATTTGTAGGCAAGGCGCACGCGCCTGCGCGCACACACACACACATGCACGCGCGTGCGCACACACACACACACACCTTGCTTCAAAACAGCTCTGCCTATTACATTTCGTGAAACCTCAGACAAGTCCTTTTCTTCTTTTTGCTTTTTTTTTAACCTGTATGATGGATATAATAACAATCTGAGTCTTCAGGTATCAGCTATGATTAAACGAGAGAATGCAGACAGGTAAAAGCATCTAACATAGTTCCTGGCACATAGGCTGCTCAATAAATGTTTATTAAATCTGAATTTAAAGTATATGCCTCATCCAGATTGCAAATATTAGTGACTTTATTCATCCACAGGCATGAAAACTCTGAGTTAGATATGTTCTGATTTTACATCTTTCAAATTACTTGGTCTTAAAGAAGTTATTCATTTTTCTGTAGTGTACATTTAAAGTAAGGTACTTGAAAAAAAAGTGGCTCTGTATAGGAGCCTTATATCTTTATGTAAGTTAATAAAGAGGCTAGGAATGTTCTGCAGGTTTCAGAAATCTGGCGGCTGTTACTTTAACTCTGCAACTTAGACAGAAGACTTCTGTTTCTTTCTGAGCACACTACAGTGAATATTTTGTCTAGCTGCAGGGGAAAAGCTTTGTCATGGACTTTGCAGACAATAGCCTTAAAAGTAAAATGGTCTGCTTTTGGTGCCGGGAGGTTCAGGGGCCTATTGTTAGTGCACAATGGATTTCTATTGCTGCATTCCTGCTTTGCAAAGGTTTGTTAGCTTTTAATGACTGACAGTACTCTATTGCAAATACCGTATTGGCTGTGCCATGTTTACATGCTACTCAAGAATTTTTGTGGAGTGCTGGAAAAAAAGAAACAGTGGTGTTTGTCTGACCTACTCTGATAAGGTTTAAAAAATGATTTCACTCATGAAGTGTTTACTGGGAATGTAGAAACATTGGAAATCCTTGCAGAAGTGTTTTAAAGTTACTTTGAAGGCTTCAATGAATAGAAATATTGATTACAGTAGAGATTTAATCCACTTTATTACTCAGAATTGTCATTATCATTTTCAAAACAATATGGTACAGAAATAGGGATATTTTAAGAAAAAGTAAAAGTAAATTTTATAGGATCTTTCTTCCTTAAATGTAAGAAATGGAGATATTTTGTTACAAAGGAAGAAATGCATTTTGAACATTCCATAGTAAATTCCATAACAAATGTATACACAGTAGTTGTGGTAGGTGTGTTTATGTGTGTGTCTATGTATATTTTTTCATATATCTATTTTTCACCATATGTATAGACTATAGGCTATGTAAAACAGTGAATCACTCAGAGCTTTTCACTATTTTATTTTCCATAAGCTTTTGACATCTGAGAAAAGCAAATAAATAAATAAATAAATAAATAAATGCATTCAATATTGTCAGTTTTTCCAAGGAAATTTCACTTCCACTTTGTTGAAAACTCCACACAGGCCTTGTGACTCTGACAATCAATGGCTGTAAGATGGGGGCCTGAGAAAAGTAGATAGCATTAGCCAAAGATGATGATGATGCCTTAAAATGCATTTTACTGTGTGGAAAATGAACCAGTTTCTAATAATCTTATGGTCTCTAGGCCAGACGGTCCCTTTGATAAGTTAACATGTACTCCCTTTATGCTCCTAGTAGGGGGTAAACAAATGTCTGAACAAGCACAAATACACATAAACACCAATGTGGAGAATGGCAGTGTATGTCTTAGATCTAGATAATAAGTGTGGGTATTGTTATTTAGATGGAGCATACTGGGACACTTATCTTTTAGTACACTCCATTTTCTAACTGAATGCAGTGCTAATCGTGGGATTGAAAGCCATTGTAATTGTGTACCCATCTAAATGCTGACAAGAATATACAATTACATTGTTTGGAATTGAGTTTAATGTTTGGGAGTTTTATTAGCATTTATGTTTACTTATACATTAAAATTCAACACAAAAGAAGAGGTCAAAAACCATGTGATATATAGAAACAAAAAAACAGACTAAAGCATAACCTTGCTCTTTAAAATATATGTGCCCTGTCTCAACAGTGGGCATTTTCAAAGAATGTGATACAAATCTGAAATAAGCAAATAATAGGTTTCCATTGTAAGCATTACTCACTTTGGTAGATTTTGCAATCTTTGTAAAGCTTCTTTTGTACGAACTTTTTTTTTTTTTTTTTAATGTTCATGGTACTGGCAAATCTTTCCACAGTGTGCTTACCACCATACGATGTTAAACACATATTATAAAGTGGATGTAATTGTAAACACACAGAGGGATATAATTACATGTAGCAGATTTAAGAGCTAATTCTTTGCCTTTTTTCCCCCTGCATTTTATCAACATAATTATTTTTTGACTGCAGACTAACACCCTGAAATTGACAAGCATCTATTATAGCAGGAATTTGTTCACCAAATTGAAAAACAATGAACTGCAGGTTTATATGTACCCATTGTCATAAAGAATTAGTAGGGCTTTGTTCCGCAAGAGGAAAAAGCTAATGATTTTGAAACAGCAGGTGACAAAACACATTCTTTTTTTCCCCCCCTGTTATCAGTTTGTTGATGAAGTCATTATGAACTGGGGCCCAGATAGGGATGGCCTTATTTTTAGCAGATAGACTTTTAATGAGCTGCATTGTAAAGACAGTCATGTTGATTTGCTTACATTTTTTTTTTTCCTTTCCTTAGAAACCCCCAGTATCGAAAAGCTACTCTCAAAGGACTGGAAAGACAAACTTCTTGCAATGGGATCAGGGAACTTTGGTGAAATAAAAGGTAACATATTGACAATTATTTTGATCCAAAATGTACTGAAATGAAGTTTATGTTTAGAAACATTAACAGTGAAAAGTGCTGCTCCCTCTTCTGCCTCATGCATTCTGTCTTTGGTGTTTCTTTTCCCTAGCTTGAACGTGGACGTGTCAGGACTCTGACTTTCTCTTTGTGCTTTATTGATAAATGGAATGCTATTTTAACAGACTAAACCCCTGTATCTTCAAAAGGCTTTGGTTTTCATCATTAAAAAAAAATTAAATGATTCACCTTGTCAGTGGGAATGTATTTATATCAGGGTTAAAAACTGCATATGATGCGATGAGTGTATACATTCTACTGTTAGAAGTGTGAAGGTACATAATTTACATTTAAAACCAGACATGGTGAATGGAGAAAGCTTAATAAAAGGTTGTATTGTACTAACAAGAGCAACATTTTTTGTTTGTTTTTATTTGAATCAGACATTGAACACAACTAAGAAAAAGTCTAGACGAACCTCAGATGATACTGAATATTCATATCTTAATAAACTTTTACTAATAGCAGTGGGAAAGGACTTAATTTCCCATATAAAAATAGTTAAATGATCATTTCAGTTAATTTCAAAGTGTGTTTTCTCAGAGCATGGTAGGCAATCTATGGTTTTCTGTCTGTTGCCAGTAGCACACTTGATTCTGAGTTCTAAAGGATTAATCTTGAGAAAAAAATACTTATTCATCAATATTAAAATATTTAGTTGTATATTACACTATATGGTTTTTTGTAGAAGCTGAATATATATTTAAATATCACCAGATTTATATTAATATACATGTAGAAATATGTGTATAAATAACTTTTTTGCATATGTATGTATGCGCACGTGTTCTCCCAATGAAAAAGGCAATTGTCTTTCTTATGGCTCTATGACCTCGCAGCATCCCGCAGAAAGGCAGAACACTAGCATCTCAGCATTTTGAAACTTCCAGAAAATGTTTGACTAAGTGTTTCACTTCTTATCTATTGTATTTGAAGTTTAAATATATTCAGGTTATGATCAAGTATGACTTGGTGGTGAGAGAATGAATGAGGGCTAATCAACAAAATCAGTAACCAAAATCTATCATGGAATCAAATTCAAACAGATAGCAATTAATATGCCTTAAAGAGCTTGAAGACAGAGTTTAAACAGAACAGAGGAATTTCTTTTCCTAGGCCACAGATCCTTTATATTATTATGTTGGCTTTTAACCCATTTACACCTGAGACGTAGAATGTGTTCTCCCAAGGTTCTTTATTCTCCTCTGACCGAGGTGATAACTGAGCATATAGCAGAGAAGACCGCCTGTTCCAAGCCTTGTGATCTCATTCCATTGGAGGACAAACATTTTTCCCTCCCTAGTTTTCTTCACAAGTCGAACTTAAAAGCAGCCACAGCAGTGATGATAAGCTTAGAGAAAAGCAGCTCAGCTATTCTTCCAGGCTTGCCTGTGGGCTTGGTTCAGGAAGCTGCGGTTCAGTCAAAAGAAGTTTCCGTCTTTAATTTTGAGTTTTTTAAAGCTTCGCATTCAGAGCATAAGTTTGGTTATTGTCCTGTGTTCTGTTCAAAAAGCTGTTTTCCAATGCATTTTAAAAGCAACTGTAGACCTTTCTTCTGTTGGGGGGCATGGTTATTAGGTGCTTGGATAGGTTTGGCAGAAAACTGGGAAAATAGCACTGGCTTACTTTTCCTACTGACTGCCCGTGACAGTTGCAATTACTATCCATTGTTCGTAGGTGGCTAGAAAGTGGAAAGGATACAATAGTGTATAGCCCTCTGGGGGTAAATGAATTTGACTTAATGGTGTTTGGGGGGTCAGACACTCTGATTATGCCATGCCCAGGAATGTGGTTTTCATGCCACCTCAGAAGTTATGGGAGAACAATGGCTTTGCTGTTTGCAGCATTTTTTTTTTTTTAATGAAGCAAATAAAGGTGTAAGTCTCATGTACGTGCACACTGTTTTGTGTTGGGATAGGGAAGAATAAGGGTGAGCTTTTTTAAATCTGAAATATGCACATATTCAATTATTAGATGATTTATGAATGATAATTTTGAATAATATATTTGATAGACTCTTGCATATGTTAGGACATTTACAGCCTTTACAGTATTTACCAAGTCTTGTGGATTGAAACTTTTCTCCTCTGTTTACACTGGTCAGTTTTGATTTAACTTTGTAAAAAATTTTAATGTTTGGTTTTTTTTTTATTAATTTTTTTTAACGTTTATTTATTTTTGAGACAGAGAGAGACAAAGCATGAGCGGGGGAGGGTCAGAGAGAGGGAGACACAGTATCTGAAACAGGCTCCAGGCTCTGAGCTGTCAGCACAGAGCCCGACGCGGGGCTCGAACTCACGGACTGCGAGATCATGACCCAAGCCGAAGTCTGCCGCTTAACCGACTGAGCCACCCAGGCGCCCCTAATGTTTGTTTTTGAGAGAGAGAGAGACAGACAGACAGACCATGAACAGGAGAGGGGCAGTGAGAGAGGGAGATGCAAAATCTGAAGCAGGCTCTGAGCTCTGAGCTGTCAGCACAGAGCCCAATGTGGGGCTCCATCCTACAAACCGCGAGATCATGACCTGAGCTAAAATTGGATGTTTAACTGACTGAGACCCCCAGGCACCCCATTTAACTTTTAATAGTTGCAGAAAATGTGTGAGTAAATGAGTGTGTGTGTGTGTGTCTGCATGCACATGTGCGCCCATTCTTGAATATCTAAAATTATAGCCAGATGAGGACAGAGCTCCATTCCTAAATGCTAACCTTCAAGTTGCTGCACGTGAATTCTTTCAGAGCATTTGGACAAAGATTAATATTACAGCTTGGCAAAGTTCAAAGAAGTGTTTCTTGCTATTACTATTTAAAAAGTTAAAATGATAAACTTCTAAAAATAAGAGAAATAAATAGCATTTGGTTTGGATATTTTAGCTATCAATAAATAGTTGTCATACCCACTTAAAGTCAATATCATTCTTCAAGAAACAATGCGGGTTAGTAAAGGTCACCCACTTCTAAGAGCATGAAATTATTTTTCATGTTAGGTTATTTTGCCTGTTAGAATTTATTCCATTTTTATGGTCTGGTACTTTGGAAATGTGAAGTGATTAGGTTTTAAAGTTACATTAGAAACAATCCTCTAAAAAACATACAACAAGGACACTAGATCCAGTTTTGCGGACCAAAACAGTTTGACAAAAAAAAAAAAAAAAAAAAAAAAAAAAAAACTTGGCTAACAATGTATGTATATAAATTGATTAGCTGCCTGAAAAAATGACTTATTTCTTCTCCAGTCATTGATATAGTATGGCTGGTCAGCTTATGGTTTTTGTTGTTGTTGTTATCTGTAGCAGAAGCACAGAGTAACAGTGGTGAGAAAGGTGAAGGAATATCTCCTATAGCCTTGTAGTTGCTGAGAAGAGAAAAAAAAAAGAAAAACAGCGCTTGCACTCCCGTTGGCAACCATGAGTGTCACGCGTTGTTTTAGCTAGCATGAAATTCCATTACACTGAAGGTCAATGCATTGGCACTTCACCTGAGGACAGTATCTGGGGATCCAGGGCAGCTTTGACTAATCTAAACAGAGCATTTGGTTTTCAATAAAGTCATTGCAGGATTTGTATGTTACAGACTTAATTTTTTTTTTTTTTTTTTTTTTGTAGAATTGCAACCAAAAAAATCTGCATGCAAAATTCTCTCAAATAGTTCTTTCTTGGTGAAGTTATAAGAGCAGGGCACTGTTTGAGAGGTTTTTCTGGCTAGGTCACTCAGATAAGCCCAAATCAGTTTCTCCACCAGCCTTGTATGAAGAATTCGTTAAAGCCCGGTTTCTTTCCCATTGGTATCCCTGGTTAGACCCTTTCTCACCCTGCTCAGAATGCATTAATTTGGCTGGCAAAGTGTTGTATCCTGTATTATGAAAAATGCCAGCTGCAGTTGGTATAATAAAAAATTGGCTCTTTTGAAAGCTATAATTTCGTTCTTTCTAGAAGATGGGACATAAAGGCAAACACCAGACAGCTCTAGAATGCCAGTAATAGATTCAAGGAAATAAGCCATTCAGCAATATTTTGGCCTCTTAGAACTCATGATAAATACATAATTTTTAGATGCAACACGTGGGTTAAAGTAGATCCTCTGTTAGGTGACATCACATTTGGAGATAAAAGAGATAGGTGGATTCAGTATGTGGCTTGAAAGAGATAATTCTGTTTAAATAACGTTAGACAATTTGTGAACAAGCAGGTGTGGGAAAGGAATCAGATCCCAGGTAATAAATAAAGAGATCCTTAGAGTTTGTAAGTTTGAAACATGGAAACTATAATGCCAGTATTTAGACATGTAAGGGTTTGTATCACTTTGAAAGTTGTTTTAAACCCATTCTTTTAAAACCAAAAAAAAAAAAAAAAACTATTTAAGAATTGCATGCTTTGCTAATAGTAACTTGGTGACTTATGTCATTTGTACATTCAGCTAAAAAATATATCTGTACATTTTTATAAGGGGGTTGGAAATATTATTTATTAAGGGAACTGTTGTATCTGAAATTTGTTCCATGCAAGAGTGAGCCATAAAGAAGGCACATATAGTCATGCACTTCTAAATAAAGTAAATATTTAATGGTTTTAATCTAGTGAGCTTGTTTTATAGTTCCTCTGTAGTTGCTTATGAGTAATGTTTTCCCTTTTTGTAAAAACCACTTTGTAAGAAACGAAGAAAGACTAGTGCTGTGCAGCATATAAGTTTCTGAAATAAATTTGGCAATGTCCGTAAAAGCAAAAAGTGACTTCATGTTTTCTGCACATCACTGACTTGCTCTGCCCCAGAATGCCAGAGTCTTTATGCCAGTGTGTAAACATAGCCAACAATGGGAAGAGAATGGTCAGACACTGGATCTCGTTGATTTCTGTCTTAGGAAGTTTTACATATCTTTCAAAGCAGGTACTTAATAATGCATGTTTTAAACAGATAATCTTACATATTTAATCTGGATTCTATATTTGAAAATAAAAATATGATTTCCTCAACCTTTTTTTTCTCTCATTTAAAAATAACATTCATTCACTTAATAAAAATTCATTTGTGCAATGGAAGTGAAGATTCTAAAATTAAAATAATTTTAAGAACATTATTTTTTTCTTATAGATATGGACTCCAAAGCTTACACCAGCCAGATTATTAAATGATGGAATTAATCCAGAAACTTTTCCTCTTTTTAAACGACCATTTCTCTTAACTGGGGAAGCATAGTGTAGTCAAAAAGTTGGTATCATGTTGCCCTGATTGTTCCCAGAACTTGTGGAAATCAGTTTAACTCTTTTGGTTTATTGCCTTATCTGCTCATTTAAAAACAGTTGCAGGTTACTATTGATTACATGCCCATCTATATACAGGCACACTGTAAACATTATTCCTTACAAAATGACAGAGACATTTCATTCCCAGTTTACATAGGAATAAATTGAGACTCGCAGAGAGAGAGGGAGAGAGAGAAAGAGAGATCACTTATCCAAAACCACATACTTTAACTGTGACAGAGTCAAGATGTGACCCTATTCCTGCCTGTCTTCGAAGCCGGTGTTCTTTGCATGAGGCTGGATGGTCTCTCTTCAGTAAAGTTGGCATGGATGATCTCTAAAATCCTTTAAAACTTGAAAACATTTCCAGCCCCCATACAGCTGGATGCAGCACCCTCAGATGCAGTGATGCTGTTCTCAGTTCAGATCAGTCCCCAGCCCACACAGCTGTTTTGTATTGTGAGCCTATTTATGCATTTACCTTGCCCTTGTGTACTACCTAGCTTACCATTAGTCCAAACTTAGGGATCCAGTTTGCACTTGATGAATGAATGACAATTTAAAAATGCCATGTTTTGAAAAGATTTTTATTGGCTATGTTAAAGTCTGTAATGTGGCAAGTTGGATGTGATTTAAAAAACAATTTTTTTTTACTTCTTTTATATAATATCCAAGTAAGTGGATGGGATAATCATAGGGAAAGTTTGTAAAATTACAATCTCAGAAGGTAAATATTTGTAATAAATAGTATGGAATTACAAAGAAATAAGAACGATGCTTGCTTTCACTACAAAAATGATGACGCACACATCTTGTTTATGTCATATCTCGGTAGCAAAACATCCAACATAGGATAAGAACAGTAAAGATCATGGGGCGCCTGGGTGGCTCAGTCGGTTAAGCGTCCGACTTCGGCTCAGGTCACGATCTCGCAGTCTGTGGGTTCGAGCCCCGCGTCTGGCTCTGGGCTGATGGCTCAGAGCCTGGAGCCTGCTTCCGATTCTGTGTCTCCCTCTCTCTCTGCCCCTCCCCCATTCATGCTCTGTCTCTCTCTGTCTCAATAATAAATAAAAACGTTAAAAAAAATTAAAAAAAAAAAGAACAGTAAAGATCATAGCTACTTGTCAAGTGTTCCATTTCACTCTTATGTCAGTTGCCTTTAAAACTGAAAGCTTTCTATAGCAGAATATTTAAATCCAAGCCAAAGCCTACTTTTTAAGATATTGAAGCAGCAAAAAAAAAACAAAACAAAAAACCAGAAACAAAACAAAACACACACACACACACTCAAAACACAAAACACTGTTTTTTCAAAACAGTTATAGAAATCTATAAATTAAGAGTATTTATAGTATTAACAGTGTATAATAGAATCAGTTTATTCTGTCTTATAATAAATAATGTTATTCCTTGTATAATTTTAATTGAATCCAACCTCTCAGGTTATCTACATAGCAGTAAAGTGTATGTAGATAAACTTTATCAAAGTTTGATTAAACTTGTTCTTGATGAAAAAGACCAATTCATAGATGTTTATAAGTTGGATCACCTAACAAATACTCCTTTAATGAATTGGAATGATGCCACTAATGCCTTTGATGAAGGAGTGTGCCTTTTCTCTCTTGTTCAATAAGAGCACCACTGAAAGAAGCTTTAGTTGTAAATTTAGACTAACTTAAGTTAGTTTTTATTCATTATATTTTTAAGTCATTCAACAGATATTCCTATCTGTCTTGTCATGTGCTGTGTTTTGGAGATATAATGGTAGCAAGTAGAGTAGACAGATTTCTACCCTTCTAAAGCGTATAGTATAGTAGAGGCTCTTTCATTAGACAGAAATTTTTTTTTAGTTTTTTTTAATGTTTTTTATTTATTTTTGAGACAGAAAGAGACAAAGCATGAGCAGGGGAGGGGGAGAGAGAGAGGGAGACACAGAATCCGAAGCAGGCTCCAGGCTCTGAGCTGTCAGCACAGAGCCCAACGCGGGGCTCGAACTCACAGACCGTGAGATCATGACCTGAGCCGAAGTCGGACACTCAACCGACTGAGCCACCCAGGCGCCCCTAGACAGAAATTTTAAAGGCAGGACAACAAATGGTTTTTAGATCCTTCAAGTACAATACCAGTTGAAAGCAACAATATTAACATTAAAAAAATTAAACCAAGTAAAATCCTGTCCAAGTTATAACACTGATAATCTAAGAAGCACCAATTATTAAAGGAAAAAAAAATCTGGCAAAAATTGACTATACTTTGAAACAAAGAATTACATTTCTGGTAAGTTTTTTGAAGGAAGAAACAATAATCCCCAGTTTATTTTTAGTGTCAAAATTCCAGGCCCTTTCCCTTCTTCTTGAGTGAGTTTACTCTTACATTTACTGTATTTGGGTAATAACTCCTAGCAATTTACTTTGAGTTTGATCATTTTATTTCAAACCATATGTCCATTTCATTTGAGTGGAAGAAAACAATATTGGAGAAATATCAGCTTCCACAGATTTTTTTCTTATTAGTTCAAATGTATTCAAGACCATTTTTAATTTGAGTAATCCTGATGAGGGTTTTCCTTGTGCATAGAATTGTACATTATCAGCCATCAAGGATTTTTCTCTTTTCTTATGAACTTTGCTTTATTCATTTAAGAAGTTGTTATAAAATGTCTTTGTTGTGGTAGGCATTACTCTATAGATTCTGAGTATCCAGCATTGAACAAAACAAACTAGCATTCTGCTGTCTTAAAGCTTATTCTCTATGGAAGATTCAATAAATAAATAACTATATCAATACAATTCAACCTATGGTATTAACTACTATGAACAGAATAAAAATTAAGTGATGTGATGGAAAGTGAGATGGTGTCTTCCTTAATTTCAGTGTTTGGCGTAGGCAGTCTGAGAAGTTGGCATTTATATTACTTCTGGTTGGATCTGAGTTTATTTGTTTATTATCTTTTCCATTTATGTGTCAGCTCTCTGAAGCAGACATTTTTTTCTGGTGTAGACACTGTAGTGTCCCCAACACCTAGAATAGGGGCATTGAAGGGCATTGAAGGAACTCTGTGGGTATGTGCAAAATGAATGAAAGAGAAATGTCTGTCATTTGAAGTGGTTCTCTACCAGGGGAAATTTGGCATTGTCTGGAGACATTTTTGGTTGTTATAACTAGGTGGGAAGTGCTACTAGCATCTAGCCAGACATGCTATAGCACACAGCTCCCCAGAAAAATAATGGTCTAGTCCAAAATATCATCAATGCCAAGACTGAGAAATCTTAATCTAGGAGCAGAGTTTTCCATGGGAAACAATTGGAGTGCAAAGATCCTAAGGTGGGAGCATCTTTGTGTATTGGTATTGGAGGCACTCGAAGAAGGCCATGTGACTGAAGCATTTTTATAAAAGAGAAATGGAAGAGATGTTGCCAAAGAAGGTAAGAGCTAGAGCATTCAGGGCTTTTTAAGGGTAAAGAGTTTGGATTTTATTTTATATGGAGTATAAAGCGATGAAATGTTTTTATACAGCTCTGTGACATGATCTGGCTTACCTTTCTAAATGGATCACTGAACTTTTGCTTGGAGAATAGCTTTTCATAGGAGAAGAAGTGGAAGCAGGTAGAATGGTTAGAAAACTATTGCAGTAGTGAAGGTGAGAAATACTGATGACCTGAAGCAAGAGGTTGTACTGGAAATAAAGATTCATGGGCTAATTTATATGTTCTAGGGTTGATGGGATTCCAGTGAGTTAGATATGGAAAATGAGGCAGACAAAAGAATATAGCAATATATGGATAGTGATATCTCTTACTGAGAGGGGGGTGACAATCTGGTTCCCCTCCTTCATGACTTGTGTCACATTACATTAAGGAATGTTCTGACCTGTACTTCTGTGGAACCTATAGCACTATAGCAATGAGTCAAATGATTACCATGTCTGTAGTTTCTAGGCAGTAGGAAGAACTGAAACAGAATTTTTTTTTTGCCTCTTACATCAGTGATCCTTCATTCTAAGGGAATCGAAGCAGGACTAGCATAGATAAAACACATTAGAGTGCAAAGAAATGAAACATGAAAATAAATTACTATCAGTGACACACAAACATGAACTCATAGATACAGGATTTGTGTCCCCATTGTGTTATATACTTGTATGACTCTTACAAATCTTAATCTAAGTGAAGAAACAGTAGTTTGTCTTTTTGTTTGGGAGCCCTGTGGATTTTTCAGTGATGTTTGTGCGTGCGTGCACACACACACACACACACACACACACACACACATATTTAAAGTCCAGGATGTTTTGTGACTCTTACTAGTTTCTCCAATACTCATAGACCACTTATTGGACCCTCCCCACCCACTGGGAGATAATTATTATGAAGATTATTATAATTTAGAGATGAAACTATAGGGCTTACACCATCTGAACATAGTACTTTTATAAAAGTGGAGAAAACTTCTTTTGCAAAAGCTCAAGTTCCTTAGCTCAACTCTCTTAAACCAAAACCAGAACATCTATGTAACTCATGTAAGATAATACATCTCCTTATTCTCTTGGCTATATGGCATTCCTAAACCTGAGAGTGGTTTAAAGCAAAGTGACTTACTCATTAAAATTTTAGATGATTTGCTACATGCCAGGCATATGAGGGCATAAAAGTTGGTCATTTATAACTGTTGCCATCACAGCTATCTCTGCTAACTTTAGGGTACAAATGTTAAAATCAGATTTATAATACAATGATTAAGGAGTATAGTAAAGATATCCACTGTGTGGATTCCAAAAGAAGGGAACAACTGTTATCAATGAGAATCAGGATAAGAGTCTTAAAGAACAAGACATATGATCTGGAACATGAAGAATTAATGTTAGGGAAGGAATGGCTGAGGTTAAGGTATTGACTTTGTGGGTAATGGTACAAAAGTCACTATGGCTAGAACCTAGGATGCACAAACAAAAGTGAGAAGGTTGGATCATAATTAGAAGGACCTTATTCATCTTTTTCTTAAGTTCACTTATTTTTGAGAGAGACAGCATGCACGAGCATATGCAAGGGAGAGGGGAAGAGGAAGAAGGAGAGAGAATCCTAAGCAGGCTCCGTGCTGTTAGTATGGAGCCCAACATGGAGCTCATTCCCATGAATCATGAGATCATGACTTGAGCTGAAATCAAGAGTCTAATGCTTAACTGACTGAGCCACCCCCAGGTGCCCTAGGACCTTTTCATTCTTAAGAATGAGTTGACATTTTATTCCAAAGACAATAGGGAACTAATGGAAGTGTTTAAATAGGAGTGATATGAGTAGATTTGTTTTTCTAGGAAGGCAATTTTGGCACCAGATTTGAGGATAAACTTGTAGCGGGAAAAAAGAAGTTCTATTAAAAGTTTGTCAAAACAATTTATAAAAAACTTGATGAGAAACGTCAGTGGAGATGGGGAAGGGAGGCTGGAACAAGAACTCTTCCTACATACCGTAGGGCAGCAATTTACACTATGGTATCCTTTATGTAAAGTAAATTGTGTGGGTCAAATTGTGTCCCTCTAAAAATTCATGTGTTAGAGCTCTAACTTCTAGTATCTCAGAATGTGGCTGCACTTGGAGATAAGGTCTGTACAGAGGTAATTAAGTTAAAATGGGGCCATTAGGGTGGACCTAAATCCACTATGATGGCTGTCCTTAAAAGAAAAGGAAATTTGGACATGGAAATGTACAGAGAGAGTGATGATGTGAAGACACAGGAAGAAGATGGCCATCTACAAGCCAAAGAGAAAGATCTGGGGCAGCTCCTTCCCTCACAGCCCTCAGAAGGAACCAACCCTGCTGACACCTTAGTTCTGGACTTCTAGCCAATAAATACAAATTTCTGTTCAAGCCACCCCATCTGTTATGACAGCCCTGGTAAATTAGTGCAGAAATATTCTGGTATATGGTTAAATCTTCATTTACAAGACTAGGATAATAATAGTAATTGTGGTTACCTTAGAAGGAACAGTATTCAGAGGAGACCTTTCACTATATACCCTTTTATAATTATTGATTATTTAGTCATGTGAACATAATAATAATGAAGAAATAACAGTTAACTAATTAAAAGTAAAACTGAAACAGGCTATTTTGAGAAAACATTATTATGATTTGTTGATATAATACATACAGGAGGATGGGTAGTTGAGAAGCAAATTGAGGATGACGTTAATATTTCTAGCTAAGAATGTTGAGTAATGATGTTTTTAAAAATTTTTTAAAAATGGAGTCTCACCTTATACATACTGAATTTTAAAACTGAGATCTAAGGGTGCCTGGATAGCTGGGTCGGTTGGGCATCCGACTTTGGCTCAGGTCATGGGTTCAAGCCCTGTTTCGGGCTCATGTGCTGACAGCTCAGAGCCTAGAGCCTGCTTCAGATTCTGTGTCTCCCTCTCTGTCTCACCCCTGCACTCTCTCTCTCTCTCTCTCTCTCAAAAATAAAATAAACATTAAAAAAAAACACAAAAAAAACGCCTGAAATCTACACTCAGAGATACCTGTTCTGCATGTAAAAGTAAGTTACTATGGCCTGAGGACAAACTCGGGGTAGGCATAAATCTTAATATTTCATTGACTCTGAGACAGTATCCATTGTAAGACTCAGAGAGTTTAAAATAAACAGTGTGTATCTGAGAAGCATTGAATCTGACAAAGTGAAGACAAAAGAGTTTTGTTAATATTTCATATACTGAATGCCAAAATGATATTTGTTTATACTCATCAACAAACAAGTATATTTCTTTACCCATTGTATTACACCACTTATGAAAATGGTTATGTCACCTTAGACTTTTAAGTTATATCTCCACATATTTACATGAAATACATTTTTCTAGGTTTTCTAAGTATGTAAATAATAATAAAATTATAGAAGATTTTCTTAAAAAAATAAAAATATTAAAATGGCTTATAATTCCATCACCTAGAAATAGCCATTAATATATAATTTTCTTCCAGTCTTTTTTTTCTATAAATATAGATATACGCATACACTGAGATATTTATACAATGTTTTCTTTATTTTAATTGAGGTACAGTTGACATACAATATTCTATTAGTTTCAGGTGTACAACATAAGGATGCAATATTTGTGTGTATTCCAAAATAACCACCACCATAGGTATGGTTAACATCCATCACTATACACAGTTCCAAAGTGTTTGCTTGTGATGAGAACTTTTAAGATTTACTTTCTTAGCAACTTTCAAATATGCAGTACAGTATTATTAGCTATAGTCACCATGACATCCCCATGACTTATTTATTTTATAACTGGAACTTTGTACATTTTGACCCCTTTCACCTATTTCACTCACCCCATACCCCTGCCTCTAGCAACTACCAATCTGTTTTCCAAATTTATGAGATTGGTTTCTTGTTTCTCTTTATATTTCAGATACCACATATAAGTTAGATCATATGGTGTTTGTCTTTCTCTGTCTGACTTAGTTCACATAGTATAATGCTCTTAAGCTCCATTCATATTTTCACAAATGACAAGATTTTATTCATTTTTTATCGCTTAATAATATTCCAGTGTCTGTGTGTGTGTGTGTGTGTGTGTGTGTGTGTGTGCGCGTGCGCGTGTTCATCCACTCACCTGTCAATGGACATAGGCTGTCTTTATATCATGGCTATTGTAAAAACCGTTGCCATAAACGTGAGGGTTCATATATCTCTTCAAGTCAGTGTGTTAATTTTCTTTGCATAAATACCCAGAAGTGGAATTGCTAGATCATATGATAGTTCTACTTTTAATTTTTTGAGAAACATTCATACTATTTTCCATAATAGTCACACCAGTCTACACTACCACCAACAGTGCACAGAGTCCCCTTTTTTCCACATCCTTGCCAACACTTATTTCTTGTCTTTTTAATAACAGCCATTCTATCAGGTGTGAGATGATCTCTCACTGTAGTTTTGATTTGCATTTCCCTGATGATTAGTGATGTTGAGCATCTTTTCATGTACCTGTTGACCTTCCCTGTGTCTTCTTTGGAAAAATGTTTATATTCTCTGCCCATTTTTAGTTGGATTGGATTTTAGTTGTTTTGTTTGCTGTTGAGTTGTATGAATTCTTTATTTATTTTGGATATATAACCTTCTATCAGATATATAATTTTCTCCCATTGAGTAGGTTGCCTTTTCACATATGTTTTATTGTTACCCAGTTTTTTGACCTAGTTTAAAAATTATTTTAATGTTTATTTTTATTTTTGAGGTGGGGGAGGGACAGAGAGAGAGGGAGACACAGAATCCAACGCAGGCTCCAGTCTCTGAGCTATCAGCACAGAGCCCAACACAGGGCTCGAACCCACTAACTGTGATCATGACCTGAACTGAAGTTGGATGCTTAACTGACCGAGCCACCCAAGTGCCCCTGACCTAGCTTTATATCATGAAAAAGCTCATTAAATATTCTCTAACAAAGTTTGTTCATGGATGCAAAATACTCTATGATCTGGGTGTTCATAATTATTTGATTATTCCCATTTGAAATTGAGATTGTTTCTAATATTTCATATAAAACACTTTTTAATACTTAATTTCTTATAATTTCCTGGGCTAGATTTTTATAAGTGAAATTATCTTTGCAGATAATGAGGATTCCAAGGCCTGCTATGTATTACTTTTCCTAGTATGTATTCCTAGAAATGTGGTAGCCATGTATTTCTCTTTACTGATGACATGTGAAGATGTATATCTTACCGTCACTTGAATATTTTCTTTAAAAAAATGTCCCAGTATATATTTAGATTATTTATTATTAGAATTCTAATTGCAACAGTTATATTGTTATTCTTAGAATAAGTGTTCAGCTGTTCAGTAGAACCCAAATATCTGAAGTATAATAAATTATTAGCAACAATTTATTGGGCACCTGCCCTGAGTAATGCTAGGTACTAATCATAAGGAATGCAATGCATGCTTCTTGACTTCTGTTCATTCATAATTTCTTTTCTAGATATTTATTCTCTAGCCCTAAATTACATTAGAAACTTTTTCCATTCCAAATGGGCACATGAAAATTATAAGCCACTAATGATAGCTACTATTTCCTAAAAGGGACAGGCATCTTCAGCATAAATTGTTAGAGAGAAATACAGTGGGATGGGGAAGGGTGACTGAGTTGTAACAGATCCTTCTATCTAATTACATATACAGGTGGCAAATGCATTATTAAACTAGTGCTTAGTGTCTTATATTAAAGTGAAAATTGTAATTAAAAAGTATGTTCTCTCCTACTGCGAGTACTTTACCATAGGGGTCCTGTCTATCTGGTGAATTTGAAAAGAACATCTAAAAGTGATATTGTTCCTGTTTCGGTGAACTGCTCACTTTTCTGGTGCATCAAATCAGTATTTTAACCTGTCGAAGAACATTCATTGCATGTTTTAAATATCCAGAGCATGTTATTTATTCTTAAATGACTGCTGTGACTTCTTCTCCAAGTCTTGAATTAACTATAATCTTGGGTGGCTATGTTATGATCTCTTAGTTTTCCCACCATATTTCATTACCTCATGATAGCCTAAATTTATATTCTCAATCTTGAATATTTTATCTGCTAACGATATGCTATTTTTGAAGAAAGCCTCTGAGTGGCAGATGAGAAAACTGTCTAAAATTATATTGGCTAATAGATATCTTCCCCCTTTTTCATGTAGAATTCCTTGGTTCCAACTCTTTAAGATTCTTTTTTGAGAAAAGGAGAATCGTATTGCTGATAATAATAACTTGATCTCTTAATAACTATGGTTCTTAAATGTTCATGTTTTTGTCTTGCCTCTTTAAGTTGATTAAAAAACAAAACAAACAAACAAACAAAAAACTACTTAGGACCAGGAGCTGTGCTTTAGGCTTCTTTTTATTTCTGTCAGATCCCAGCATAGAACATTACAATAGTAGATGCTCACCCAGACATTTTTTTATTTACTTGTAAAATCAAAAGCTATGGATGATTACTTATCATACATAAAAACAATCAAAATATTTGTTCATTCTGATATTTTATAAAGGGGAATTAGCCATTACTTTTCACTGTTTAGTGAAAAATCCAAAGTAGGTATATGCTTGTGTATATAGGTATATAGTAGGTATATACCTTACATTTAGAATAGTTCTTATACAAGAGAATCATTGTCATTGAAAAATCACTCTCTCCTCATTTCCCTTTTCTTGTATATTTTATTGCTATGTTATTTTCAGGGACTCCTGAAAGCCTAGCTGAGAAAGAGAGGCAGCTCATGGGTATGATCAATCAACTGACCAGTCTGCGAGAGCAGCTATTGGCTGCCCACGATGAGCAGAAGAAACTGGCTGCATCTCAGATTGAGAAACAGCGCCAGCAAATGGAGCTGGCCAAACAGCAACAAGAACAGGTGAGTAAGAGCCTGAGACACAAATTCCTGAGGCATTGTTTTGCCTGCTATTCATAGGTCACTCTCCTAGGCACACAAAGTCCAATAAAAGCCTTTCTTCCCACCCCACATGAATAAATAAAAAGCAAAATACAAAGTAATCAAACAAACAAAAAACTTTGATCTGAAAAAGCTTAATCAGCTACTTCCGTGCTATATAACACAGAAGTAATTGTAACCAAGGTGAAATTCTGATAGGTCATGCAAAAAGTACCAGATCGAATCATGGAGAGTCAAGAGAACATTTCTAGTCAAGGACGCGTGAAAGATTTCATTCAACAGGTGTTTAGTATGAGCTTTGCAGATAAGTAGGATTCAACATGTGAAGAAAATTAGTTATGGCACAGGAAGTTTAGTTAGAAGGCTATTATAATAACTTCAATAAGGAGTGAGAATCTAAACTAGGTAAGAGTCTAAACTTAAATGACCACAGAAAAAAGAGAAGGGAAGAATAAACAGGTGGAAATTTTATGATTAGTTGAGTTTTTTGAGTGGGCAAAAGATTGAGGAAAGATACTGAGCCGGGGTTACTAGGTAAAGTCAGGAAGAGGGCAATTCGGAAAAGCAGGTGGTTTTATCATGTTGAATTAGAGCTGTTGGTTTTCCAACTAGAGGTATGTGAAAAACAGCAAGAAATACCAATTGACAGTTGGGAAAACAGGGCTCAACTAAATTTCTTAGACTATTTACATAGAGATGGTAGTTTAAACCATTGGAGTAGATAAATTTCATTCATTTATTCAACAGATAGTAATCAAATGTCTCTCGTGTGCCAGGCACTGTGCTAACTTCTGAGGCTACGTCACTTAACCAGAAAGATAAAACCGCTAAATTCTAGTGGAAAGAGAGAAGTGATTAATGGAGAAAAAGAGAAATTAACAAAATAATTTGACAGTGATATGTAATTTGATGAAATGTAATTACAGTAATTTAATAAATATTGATTGCTATGGCAAGGCAATGTTTCTTAGATTGGGTGGTTGGATCTGGCAGTTGAGTTCAGATCTCCCTGACAGAAAAGAGGCAGCCATATGAATATCTGGGGCCAGAGTGTTTCATGAAGGGGATGACAGGTTTGTAAGCCCTAAATTAGAATAGTGGTGACATCATGAGAAAATGGAAAGGAACTAAGGGTAGATCCTTGCGAGATAGTGGCATACAGCTGGTAGAGAAAGGAAAATGAACAATTCCAGAAAAATAAAGCTACTAGATTTGTCATTTAGTTTCTCACTGTTGGCCTTTTATGAGTGTGGCTTCTATGGAGCTTTAGTGGTAGAAATGAGACATAAGAATTGACAAATGTATAGTAGGAAAATGGAGGCGATACACAAGAACTTTCACTAAAGAAAATTGGTAGTGTTGGGAAAGAAAGAAGGGAGTCTTAGGGTGAGTTTACATAGAGAGATGGTACATCTTTTCTGGGGCTAACTTCCTTTGCCATCCCCTATTCTGGGCTCAGTCCATTCACCATCCTAAATGGAAGAAGACCATTAGTTAGCTACGGGTGTTTGTGTTTTCACACATCCTTGCAAAACCCTTCCTAAGCAGTTTTCTTTTTTTCTAATTTAAAAAAAAATTAACATTTTATTTAGTTTTGAGACAGAGCATGAACGGGGGAGGGTCAGAGAGAGAGGGAGACACAGAATCTGAAACAGGCTCCAGGCTCTGAGCTGTCAGCACAGAGCCCGACACAGGGCTCGAACTCACGGACTGTGAGATCATGACCTGAGCCGAAGTCAGACGCTTAACTGACTTTACCACCCAGGCGCCCCATAAGCAGTTTTCAAAATGTAAACTAGCAGAGTTGAAAGAAGAAATATTCAGGTTACATTTGAGGAGACTCCTTTCAGTTTACTCTTCCCTACTTGGTCATTCATCTCTGCTTGAAAGATAATGCTTTCATGTTTAATGAAATGCCTCATCAGTTTCCTTGAAGATACATTTGGCCTGTTCTTGAATATGGCCCATGTTTCTCTTGCATTGCCCTTGTGATAAAAGTTCAGTATGTTTGCCTCTGACAGTCTAGAAAAAGACTACTCTTTTCTTGTTCACAATTCTCAATACTTTCAAACACCTGAATTCTAGAAAATTCTAACAGCTTCTGAAACTGTTTCTGGGATACTTCTTTTTAGAGAATCCCTCCTTTGGTGGATCTAAGGGCATATTTGTCCTGAAAAATCCAAGTGATCACTAATAGAGAGCAAAGTCCTCTTCATTCTTCTTTCACATTCTGGCCCATCTGCACACATCATCAAAGATTCTAGAATTTTTTTTTACTTTTTCTGACATTATCCTTGGAATGTTAGAAATCATTAGGTTCTTCCAGAATTTCTCTCCTCTGTTGGAGAGATGCTAAGCAATGATGCCTGCATAGCCTGAGAAAAGATCCCCTGTGAAAGCTTCAGGTCAGATTTCTAGAGCCTGTTTTGTTCCCCAAGATCTTCTCTACCATGCAGTGCTGGCATGCATAACCACCAAGCTTGTGATCACATTTATCTTTTCATTAGGACACAGGGAAATCTCTGAAACACATTTAATGCTTACTCTGTAGGATTCAGGTTAAGTGTATCTTCTCTTGAGAACTCCTTTTCTGACCCTCCTTTCCAAACTCCCTACTCATTGTAGGGTGTCCCTACTCTGTACACTCTACTGTTCCCATTACAGCCCTTAGAGATGCTAATGAACCTGTATACTGATCAGCTTTGCCACTGGACTCTTCGACTGCCATTCCACATCTTTCATTCAACAAATTCAACTACTGAGCACCAATTTGATGCCAGGTTCTGTTCTAGTTACTGGGATACAACAAGGAATAAAACAGACAAAAATTCCTAATGTGTTGAATTCTAATTAGGAAAAGATAGTAAATAAACAGGTAATATATAGTAAATGTTGATAAGGGATATAAGTAAAGGAGAGAATTAGGGATGTGAGTACTGGGTAGAGAAGCTCTTTTAAAATGGGTGATCAGGGAAGACCTCACTGACAGGGTGACATTTGAGCAGAGACTTGCAGGAGATGAGGGAGTGAGCAGTGCAGTTATCTAGGGACAGAGGTTCCAGATGGAGGGGAAAGCAAGTGCAAAGGCCCAGAGGCAGGTATATCCATGGGAGATAAGAGCATTCTTGGTGTGTTCAAGAGACAGGAGAGCAGTGTTGCAAGAGTAGGGGAGGGGTGGGTACAAAGGGAAGAGCAGGAAAAGGTGAAACCAGAGAGGCCAAATCATACAGGGTCTTGCAGGCATCATATGGACGCTGGCTTCTGCTCTGAGTGAGAGGGTTTTGAAAAGATAAATAACATGACACAACTTATATTTTAAAAGGATCTCTCCAGATACTGATATATAATAGGCTGTAGGGAGCAAAGGCAGAAGCAGAAAGAGCAATAGGAGACTATTATAATAATCCAGAAGGAGAAAGCAGTGGCTTGGAATGGGAGGAAGTGTGGAGGGGTGTGTGAAGTGGTCAATGTCTTGATGAATTCATAAGGTGCTGAAAGAAAGATTTAAATTTAAACTTCAGCTGAAATGATATGTGGGAGGAAAGGACCAGATTTAAGTAAAAGAGGGATACTCCTTTTCCTACCATTTCTTTCCTGCTTTCTTCAGGGGAAAAAAATTGATTTTTAAAAACCCTGTTCCTAAGATAAAATGAAAGCACGTAAATAACTATAATTTGTACCAGTGCCGTTAAGGGAAATAAAAAGTTAATTGTGCAGCCAGGTAGACCCATGTTCCTCATACAGTTTCTTTACTTTCATTCAGAGTAATGGACCCTGCAGGTGTCAAATTTTTCCTGAATTTTTAGCTTTGTGATACAGAGATTAAGGGACATACATTTATAATGAAAACAATCTTGATTATAACATGATGAGAGTAAGAAATAGAGCTTATTTATAAGAGTGATACTTTTTATGAAGTTAGAAGTTACATTCTCATGAGAAGGTTTCCTACCTGACAGCATGTAATAAAGTATTTAAAATTTTCTTCTCATCTATTCATTCATGCTTTCTTCATCAATATTCCTTCTGTACCATGCTTTGCACAGTGAGTAAAATATACACGATTCCTCACCTCACTGTATTTATGGATTTCGACCTAGTTGACAGTACCATGTTAATTAAAACAAAAATAAGATAAAGATAAAATCATAGTATGTTATGTAGTATTAAGTAAATGTATAAGGTGTTACAAGAGTGAATAACAGGAGGTGATTGTGCTAGTCCCTGGCTTAGAAAACACTCAAAGATGACTGCATGGAGGGCTAAGTCCTGAGTTTAGTTTTGAACTTGTT
Organism: Panthera leo; assembly: GCF_018350215.1. NCBI lineage: Eukaryota > Metazoa > Chordata > Mammalia > Carnivora > Felidae > Panthera > Panthera leo. Next base: position 56,874,427 of record NC_056685.1, on the reverse strand, counting down.
GAATATGAAGTATTCTTGGGAATGCCATTGGAAAAATGGGTCTGAAGCTTAACACAAAGGTGTGGTCTAGAGAAACAAATTTGTAAACACTTGGCACCTGGGGGGAAGAATTGAGTCTAAAACTGAGCCATATACAACTATGGCATTGAATGGCTGGACAGGGCGATTGAAGGTAACTATGAAGAAACAGACTGAGGCAGGAGCAAACCCAGGGAAATGTGATGTCGTAGAAGTCAGGGAGGAAAGTTCAGATCGAGGGAGAAAACTTCAGTGTTGAATTTTGATGAAAGGCCAAAAGGCGAGGTCCAAAAGACACTTTAGAGTTTAAAAAATGACGTTAACCGTGACTTTTACGAGGAATCTTTTTAGTGAGAGCAGAATCCTTAAGACTGGGAGCAGAAACCATAATGGAGTGCATTGAGGACTTAGCAGTTTAGGGGTTTGTGGGAGGTAGAAATGAGGGCAGTATTTATGAAAAAAAAAACCCAAAAAACAAAAACAAATACCAAAACCTCACGAAGGCATACAGCCTCTCCTAACACAATATTTTGTGCTACCCTGAACTCCCAGGTGAAAATAACCCCCTGTTGACGCGATACTTTCTTTTGTAGAAAAGAGCTAAAAAATGCCAGAGGCAGTACGCTCTTAATGTATTGCCTGGAAGGAAGAGGGATTTTTGACACTCTACCATTTCATACTGGATTCGATCACTGTCATAGTGTCCTAGGCCTCATTTGTTTTAGGCCAAAAGAAACTGTTCCAGAAGACTAAATACCTTGTTTGATCTTACTTAAGAGTGAATTGCTGGTACCGTGTAGAGGCACAGGCACATCTATTTTCATCATCTTAATCAGTGTCAAATCAAACTTTGAGAAACAGAACATTGGTAATTTCCCCCTGGGACAACAATATACTTTTAAATTTTTCATGTGCAATTTCTCCACAGATTGCAAGACAGCAGCAGCAGCTCCTGCAGCAACAACACAAAATCAATTTGCTTCAGCAACAGATCCAGGTCAGAAATCATAATTTCATACATACTTCCAATTAAATATATATATATATATATATATATATATATATATATATATATATATATATATTCTGTTTCTAATTTTTAGATCACCTTACTGGAGTGACCTCCAACACAAACATTATTTTTGGCTTAATTCATGCCGTGTTATCTCCTGTGCCATGAGAATCTTGCAAATGGTGGCCATCACAGGCCCTACTATGTCAGGAAGCTCCATTCTGAGCAAGCGGGCAGTCATTTTCATCCTTTACCAAAAGGAAATTATTGCAGAGATATGTTAAAAAGATTTCATTTGCTCTATTCTTTAACATGCCCATCAGTGTTCTTAATGAATGACATGCAGGGGAGGCAAAGCAAAAAGGTATGGCAAGTTTGTTAGAGAGCAGTGGCAGAGAGTATGTTCTACCGTATGCTCAAGAGCCACACGCGATAGAGGTTGAGGTTAGGGAAGGTGATGAATTTCACCCTTCATGTTGCCTGGAGGAACCAAGAGCAAGGGCTCTATGTGCATATAGACATGTTCTATGCATATTTTGCTTATATGGAAACGTGTGATGGTGAGGAGCCATCCATGAAGAACAAGAAAGCAGCTATATTGCCAACAAAAAGAAAAAATAAGTTGTCAGAGATGTCCAGTCTTCACCACTTGCTAGCGGCATGAATTATGACAAAATTGTTTCCCTTTCTGAAAATTCCCTTTCTGAAAGCACCTATTTCATAGAGTATTTATGAGGATTTAATGGAGTTATGGGTGGAGCATTGCAGCATAGTATCAAGGCACACAGTAGGTCCTCAATACATACTTGCTATTACTAGCAAGAAAGGGAAACTGATTCATAGAGCTATGAATCCAACCCTATGTAACATTACCCTTTAGAAGCATATGTTAGAGAAGAGGAAATCATCACTCTCTTGGACTTCTATCTTGAGATGCCAACATATTAAGAAGAAGTTTATCATTCTTTTGAAGTTCTATTTTGAGAATCCAGCATATTTCTTTTATTAAGTTTAAATACCATAAGAGACAGAAGCATACATGTCTACATTAGTTCACTTTTGTATTTAATCACATTTAGACTTCATTGCCAACGAAGTTTAGCCCATTTTACCTAACTGGGTCAAGTACACTTCATTTCCCTGGATTATATAGCACAATCAGGGTTTACTCGTTCTTGGGGCACCTGAAATTTTAGTGAGCTAGTCACAGGTTGGTGAGACAGAGAAACATCAGTGAGATGATCCAGCCAGGATTCTTTGCTTTCCTTCACTGTAATGACAAGCAGCAAATCCTAATGTGATGTTACATATGTTCATATCTGGCAAGTGGTTATTCAGTGGTTTAAAACTGTTCATTGGGCTTCCTGTTCAGTCTAAGTATGCTGTCTTTGAATATAGTTTTAGTTGATGATACCAGGTTAACTACATTTAATATGTTTTTAATTATTGAAAATCTAAAACAACAAAATGCTTATGGCAACTTCTCATTATCAATAAGCAATTCCATAATCAGCAGTATGGCCCTTTGCAAGTCACTCAGTTTCACTGTAATTTGAAGACACACCGGTGATTTTAAATTTTTGTAATTTTTGTAATACTGAGATAGTCCTTTGTTAAACAGAATTGCAAAAATATATCTAAACCAGTAGTATGAATACGTAGAAGGCTCATAAGCTATGTCACCTGACCATATAAGTTTAGCCAACACCTTCAGTAGTTCTTTTGGAGTCCTGCCACAGTTACGACCACTACGTTCAAATGTGGATTTTAAGCTCAGTCATAGTGGCCTGGTGTTGAAATGGATAGATTCCTTGCACCAGAGCACGGAGCACTACAATTTATAAGTCAGAGAATTTTTAAAATGAAGTTCCTTAACATTTACCTGCCCTAGAAATGATATGACTATGGAAACTGTATTCCAGAGAGCTAAAGCCAAGTTTAATGGCTTGCCCAAGATTACACAACCATTTACAGGTTGCACTAAGATCAGAAGCAAAGTTTTCTGACTACTCGTAGAAATTTTGCTGAATATGAGAATTTTAAAAGCTTAAAATTTCTATGATCAAACTGTTAAGTTGCTGGCCTCCACTAGTTCACAGAGTGAGAAAAAAACAAAACACCAATAGTCCCTAAAGGAATTAATGTCATACTAATAGTAATTTTAGGAAAACATTAAGAGATGTTGAGATACTGTATCTATTTATTTGTCCTCTTTCTAGTGTTAGCACAAATAAATGATACTGACAGAGTCAAAACCCATTAATCTATTATTTTTTTTTTTAATCTTGGAAGTAGGGAATCTTTCAGGCAAAAAAAAAGGTACTGAGCAAGACTGATGATCTGAAAGGAATTCATTTTCACAGCTTCTAGTATATTCATTAACTAAAAGCATAGTTCTAAAGTATATTTTATAAATCATTGATTTGGGGAAATCTCACAAATACTTAACAATTATGAAAGTCACAATATATTTAGTCTAGTGAGAGATTGCTCAAACAGTTATGGGAAGGACTTCTGTAGTGACATGTGTAGAAATAGATGATTAAAAATGTAGAACAGATACTTTTATTTGCTCGTATAAATCCTTACAATATTTCTCTTTCAGAATATTTTCTCTCCCTTTCTTCTTCTTCCCTCATCCCCCTTTCCTTAGCAGCATATAGCAAGGAAGAAGAGTAAAAATCAAACCTGCTATAGTAGAAGGCAAATCAAAGTCATCAATATTATTACAAAATTTATTTTTGTCAGTGCTCACATAGTCAATGTTTACATAAGAATTTATAATAGATTACATTTACTTGATATCTGAAAGTACTTAGGTAGTATATTTTGAATTTGATCTACTTCCTTTTTCTTCTATACGGAGACTAAGACCTTATAGAAATAAACATACCTACTTACATTGTTCATCCTGATTGCATTTTCTTACGTGTTATGCCATTGTTGCTTTGGGCTTTAGAAAACAATGCATTCCAGTTCCTTTGTTGGTAGAATAGTGGACTGAAATGTTAGTAGACCACAATTAAGGCCACCTTTAAGCTTTCGGTTGCAATTATAAACATACAAGACATTAACTTGGCCCAAATGTTGGTAAAGGCCTGCAGTACATTAGATAGGTAGGCAGATCTGCTAGATGGATTAGATTGACAGGATAGAAGAGCAGGACAAATTTTCACCCTTGATGGCTATGTTAACTGACATGAGGATGATGTTCCCCAGCATTTCTTCATTTTACTGAGATCTCTTTAAAGGAGAGGTTAATTTAGACATTTTTATTCCATTTGAAGTATATGTCATTCAATTAAAAAATGTATGAACATGTTTATACTTGTCTGTGTATGCACAAACATTCATATATTGAAATGACCCAGGTTATCAAAATTTCTCTTGGCCTGTTATTTCTGTCTCTTCTTTCCAGATGAAAAGAGTGGTAGTAGGTTTTACTCTGTAGTTATTTATTCAAAGAGAAAATGCCATAAGAATTAGCAAATTCACCCATTTTATTCAATCACTTAGGATCAATTTTTATGAACTGTTTTTCTCTCTTTAAAAAGCAAACTTAACTCTACAATTGCCTGATTCTAATTGGATTGACAACTCAATCTACATTACTTCCTTATGAAGACTTTATAAGTTATAGTCTTCTAAGACTTTATGAGTTATAGTCTTCTAGGTCGATTCACATAACACATTAGGATAAAAGAAGAAACAAGAAAGCTCTCTGTTATTCTCTGCAACATCAAAAATCAGTTCATTCTACAAATAAAATCATGTCATAATACCAAAAATATCTTGTCTTCCCACAAGAACTTGTCTGTTTCTTTATGAGACTCTTAGTTTTAGGGACACTAAGAAACTTCTAGTCTGCTTTTTCTCCCATTCAGCAGTGTTTTCCTTTAATATTTTTGTTTACTGTCCTTAAAAAAATAGAATTTTTTGCATTCCTACTTACTGTAGATAGCTCACTCTTAATACACATTAATATGTGAGATAAAATTTATAGATATTTCAGAGAAAAATAACTTTAGATTTTTTTAAAGATAACCTTTTTTTTTCTTTTACTCTCTTTGCTTATGCTAAGTGCCCATCTTTTAGCAGTTTTATTTTCTGACTAATCTCTTTTCTTACATTAAATCAACCTGTTTCTAATAGGGACAGTTAGGTGGTTTATGTTTCCAATAATGATCCTAGACCAACGGTTAATCTTGACTTCATTCACTGCTACCAAAACCTTTTAAAGTAAATGAATGAGTGACCTCTACTCAGCTTCCATTAAGGCAACAAACTGAATGCCCTGGAGACTCAAGTTCCTTTTTATCTTGAAGCTTTGTATGGGACAGGATTTCTTTAGCTTTGGGAATGAGTGGGGGAAGCGTGTCCTAGTTGAAAATTTTTTTAATCCTTTTTCAATAATACTCAATGGAATTTTATTTAGGCTCTTATTAGCCTCTAATAGGGTCAGTCCGACAACATGCTCTAGTAGGAAATCCACTTCAGATAATGGTAAGAGAAATTTTAAAGATGTGCTTCTTTTAAAATGCATATTTGTCATGATTCCCATACTGAAAGTTCAGTGTTTGAATTTTCTTAAGAGATTCCACATACCTGTTACCTTCTCCCTTTTGACAAACTTTTCCAACTGTTGTTCATTGTGTTCTTTTAGGGGCAAAGATTTGATATTTAATAATCTCCGTATTGTTTCTGATTCATAAGGTATGCATTTGCAGGACTAGTAATAGATCTGGGTCACTGATTCTGTCTAGAGCTAAGAGTAGAGCAAAGGACAGATCTTTGTTCGTTTGTATTCTGGGCTGGTCAGTGTATATTCAATGGTATGTAAGGAAGAGCTTGGCTCTTTAGGTGGTATAGGACTACATTTAGCTGTGTGAAATATAACTTTAATTGTATTAAATGACTAAAAATGAAGATAGAGAGCAGAGTCTCTAGAATTAGACATACCTAAATTCAGTCTTCACATCTTCACACCTCATCTTCTGTGTGATGTTGGGAAAATTGCTTAGTCCCTCTGAGTTTCATTATTCCCATCCATTTAATGGGAACTGTAATAACCAAGTGATACTAGGTTAGTTCGAGGAATGGGATTATACCTGGGATGTAGTGAGCACAGAATGCTTAAAGTTTTTGCCTAAGTTATTAGGAGAGAAAAACTTGTTCCTTCTGTGTTTCTGATGATGAAAAATTCAATGAGTATTTCCAGCAAGAGGAGAATTTCTAGGAACAAAAGAGTATAGTCTACATGGCAGTGGCCACTGAAAACTGTTTAAGTTCAATGTTCCAACAATCCATATGATTTTAGGACTACAAGGGGTTTTTAGATAGCCTTTATTTAGACCTATCTCTCATTTTGACATTTGTAAACTGAAACCAAGTAAGGTTAGAAGATTTTCCCAATGTCACATAAGTTGTTACTTGTAGAAGAATGGCTGCATTCCAAGTCTCCCAAGTCTTGGCCCAGTTCATTTTTATTTTACTGATATTCTACCATTTAAGGCTTAATGGCCCAAAGTTTTCAAATGAGTTTTCTTTCCCTGGGAAATTATTCCCACAAAATAAAAATACAACTTGACTTATGTACAATTGAATGATTAGTTGCAGTCATGGGCTCAACCAATTTGTGATAAAGGTTTCATTTTATTGGAGCCAAAGTTCTCTGAGCTCATTAAGAGTTTTAGCAATTCTTGATAAATTATTATGCAGAAGAAAATCCATTGAAAAATTGTATTGAAAACATAATAACGTGAAAGGTGAAATAATAGTACCTGACTGACCTGCTGATTTATGATTTCTTTCTCTGAGTGTGGTAAGTTGGAAGCATTTTACCCCCCTCAACAAGACTCCACGCATATACATGAGCACAAAGAGATTGCAAAGTAACCTTGTCTCTTTAGGAGACTGGAAATGCCAAGAATAAACACCATGCAATTAAGGTAGCATTTCAACCTGAGAAGGAAATGCATTAACTCCTTGAGCTCTGACTCATGTTTTGCTGTAGGAAATAAAATACACCACAACCGTACAGGATATAGTTTTTGGCTTTCAGATATACTGTAAAAGGAGAAAATATGGAGATACAAAGAAGTAGCTTTAAGGATGGTTTCCTGCTCTTCCTTGCACTTTCTGGAAGTAGAAGTTCCAATTTGAGAAGATAGGCGCCATCTCCTAGAGGAGCCGTGATGATAACTGCAGCTCTCTGTCCTACTCAGACAGAGCCACTTCAAAATATTTTAAGCATATTTTAATACATCTCCTGGCAATTACCTAATGATGGAATTTCAGCATAGTATTTCACTGTCTAGATAAATCTGTCTCTGTAGATAGAGATACAGATACATTGATATCTATATCTATATAGACTGATATCTATCTATCTATATAGTTTAATCTTTGCTGATGTAACACATGTCACATTGCTAAGAGTACAAGAGAGTAATGAAGGCAACTGTCCAGAGCCCAATCCTCTATATGCTCCTGTATTTACTGTGCCCAATCCTTTTACTCAGAAGGAGCCACTTTAGAATATTTTAAATTTTCATTTTTAATAACCTCTTAGTATTTTCTTCACTGTCTATAAAATATAATTATCATGCTGCTCCTGACTTATCAACTTTGAATATCATTAACTTGGAAATGAAGATTTGCTTAGGTTTTGTATCTCCATCCTGACAACCTCTCCTATTCCCCTCCCGCACCTTACAATGTCGTTATAAAAGTCATTTAAATTCTTCCAGCAGGTACTTTTAAGCTTTAAATAGTTTACTTACACCTCTTTTCTTTTCCAATCAACTATAAATAGTCTCTTTGCACTTGCCTTGTCAGATGAGGATGGCATCTCTTTTCTCTTATTCCCAACTGCCATTTTCTGTTATCTGTATGTTTACTCTAAATATATATAATACATGTGTTTGTGTATGTATGTATACACACATACCTCTCACACTTTACCTATTGGTTAATCCTAAAAGTTAAAAATCAAAAAATGGTGTTTATATTTAAAATACAAGTCTATGTATTGTTTTCTGGATATAATAAAACAGATGCTCCTATTTCCTTTCTGTGTAGCTCTGTGCTTTCCAGTTGCCTTTTCTTCCCCCTGCCCCTCATGTTACTCATGTTACTTGCCTTATAACTCTGTAAATACTTAAGAATAAATCAAATCTCTGAAACCCCGCTTTTCTGGATACCTGCTTCCTAGCCATCTGTCCTGCTTTCATTTAGATTGGTTGGTCCAGCCAACATTCTGGGACACCCATTTATGATTCTCCAGAGCTGGAATCACTGTTTCTTATTATGTCCTCCTGGTTTATCTCCATATTTTGCTCTGGAACCACATCAGGAAACTTCCTGATAGAAAAGGAACGGTGTGGGGATACTTAGGAACTAAAGTGTCTGGGGTAAAAATGTTCTAAATAATGTTCTGTTTAAGCTCTCTACTTGATTGATAGTTTGGCTGCAAATTGAATTCTAGGTTAGAAAAGATTTTCCTTATACTTCAAATCCATTGATCCATCATCTTCTAACATCTACAAGAAATGTGATGTTGATCTGACATTTTTTTGTGGATGGCAACCAATATTTCTCCTTTCTGAAAGCTTTTATGTCTTCTATTTACTGTGACATTTCACTGGAATGTATACAAATATTTTTCATTTATTACAAACAACATGAATCTTTTAGTCTAAAGAGTTGCATTCTTTTGCTCTAAAGAATTCTTTTTTTTTTCCTTTGCCCATTTTATCTCCTTATTTTTCTAATTCTTTCTGAATCTCCTGTGAGGCAGATATATTTTTTATGGATTGATCAATATATTTCTTATTGTCAATATTATTGCCTCTGTTTCTTGAGTCTTCTTTCTCAGAGATTGCCTGAAATTTATCTTCTAAACAGTTTAATTGCATCTTTGTTGGAGAAATTGCCTTTTTAATTTCCATAAGCTTGTTCTTTCTCCCTAATAATTCTTTTTTCAGTTTATCCTGTTCTTGTTTAATTCTGTTCTTGTCATTTCTTAATGAGTTGGAATTTGAGGACGCTTTTAAAAAGTTAAAGTCTCATTTCCTCAAATTTTCTTTTCCTCCATTTTTTATCTGCTTGTTTATTTGATGTTTCTCTTTCAGTTTAAAGTCCTACTTAAATTTAAAAAAAATAATTCAGATTTAAAAGAGATACAAGGAAAAGTTGATTGGGAGCTGTGACTATGAATGAGGTTTATCAACAGGTGGACACTGCTCTAGTGAGAACAGGAAGCTGGCCATACATCACAAGCATGGATACAAAAGTCTTTGTTTTAGGATTTCTCTTGAGGAAGTGTGATGTAGTTGGGGTAGAGGTGAACTGATGGAGCCGCTTCCAAGTAATACTACAGTTTTCTTTTATTTTGAGAGAGAGAGAGAGAGAAAGAGAGGGGAAGAGGCAAAGGGAGGGGGAGAGAGAGAGCCTGACATGGGGACTGGTCTCATGAACTGTGAGACCATGACCTAAACTGCAATCAAGAGTCAGATGCTTAACTGACTGAGTCACCCAGGTGCCCCAAATACTACTGTTCTCAGTCCAGGCCTCACTCCTCTCTCTCATACCTGGAGTTTCAAATCCCAAAACATTCTGGTAGTTCTGAGCGCAAATTAAGCCTCATTTCCACTTAACTCCTTCCATGTATACTCTAGTTTGTTTCACCCACTTAACATTAATTAACATTCTATACTTACTTTTCATCTTCTGAAACTCTAGTCAAATTTACTGCCCGTGTATATCTCTTATTCTTTATTGCTTTATTTGGTACGGGTTTTTAAATTTTTTGTTTTTATCATTTTATTGGTGTCTCAGGAAAGAATAGAGATAAGTGCACATGGTCAATCTAACACTTTGGACTGGAAATCAGGACAGCATTTAAAATAATTCTTTATTTTGGGATGCCTGGGTGGCTCAGTCGGGTAGGCGTCCAACTTCAGCTCAGGTCATGATCTCACAGCTCATGAATTTGAGCCCCATGTCGGGGTCTGTGCTGACAGCTCAGAGCCTGGAACCCACTTTCAATTCTGTGTCTCCCTCTCTCTCTGCCCCTCCCCCATGCACTCTCTGTCTCTCTCTCTCTCTCTCTTTCTCTCTCTCCCTCAAAAAAAAAAAGTTAAAAATTTAAACATTTGCTAAAGTTAAAAAATTGCAAAGTTAAAAATTTGCAAAGTTAAAAATGTGCTTTATTTTTAAATAGGAGAAAATATTTAAGACACACTAACCAATATCTGGGAATAAAGGAGTCCTTGTAAAGAGAATGAATTATTGTAGAAAGAAAAAGCTTGAGGCTCCAAAACCAAACTTCACTAAGATTTGTAAATGTAGAATATATTTTCTAGTTTCCTTAGTGGGAAGATAGTGGAGATGAGGAACATAGATATAGAGAGTATCACCATTCTTTTTCTCTTTTTGATAGATTTATCAAACAATATGAGTTTATATTTATGTAAATTTTAAACTATGACCCTGATATTTTAAACTTTTTAATAGCATTATTGAGACCCTCAATAATGTTAAAGTAACTCTGTATGATGACTATGCTGAAGTAATTTTGACAGCAGTTTTTAGAAGTTGTAATTCTGGTTCTGTAATTCACTCATCCTGATGTACACTTTTCACTAAAAACATAAATAATACTTTTCAGGGAAGGAGATTTTTTTCTTCTCTTTTGTGTGGAATCTCAAATAATCCTCCTTACTGTTTTTCTTTTTCTGTCTTACTTCTGTATCATTTCCATGTTTCTTCTTTCTCTGATCTTTTAGTATCATTTTGGAAGTGAAGCCTGGATTCATTTGATCCAGTATGGCCATTATGGAATCACTGAGACTGGCCCAGAAAACAGACTGACAACAGTCTTTCCCATGACTTTACATCCTTTTCCCAAACAACATTACCTGTGGAAAAAGTTGAGCACTGTTCTTCATTGAGGCTCTGTACTCCATATCTTATCATTTAACAAAACAGGGCCCATCAGGGCTTATATAAAACCATGGGACTGTAATTATCAAATAGTGGGAAACAAAATAAAACAAAGCAGGTTAATAGCAACAGATTTGGAAATATAGGCCAGAAGTCAATATGTTGGCCTAAAATGAATTGATTTTACTTTACCTTAGCTTACACATTTACTAGTGTGGTAAACTAAATGCTGTAGCAGGGAGTTGCTCACAAAGCCTTTAGAAAGAATTTCTGTCTCCCATCTTTGAAGAGAGTTGACAAATGGGAAGACAATTAGATGCCAATGAAATTAACGAGTGTTAACATAAAATTAATTGTTCTGTGAAGAGTAGTTACATCAGGAGTCAAGACATATATTCCAGTCATTCCTTGTACATGGCAAATTTCCTTTAGTTCTCAAGCCAGAGGGCTAATTTCTACACAAAAGCTAGTAAATTTTTATGTAACTTATAGTAAAAAAGAAACTGACTTTTTACTTTATTTGTATGTGTGTGTGTGTGTGTGTTTAGCTCTATTTTTCTTTAAAAAAGAAAGGCTAACAGTCAAATAAAATGGAAAGGAAGATAAATAGAATGTTAAGGTATCTTTATGATACTAGGATGACCCCTAGTTTTCTCTTCAAGGAGAAGCAAAAAGAGAAACTGGAATTGCTTCTTCATCAACAAGTATTCTAGAAGTGGTAAATTCTCAGTCATATGGCAACATTTGATAAAGTCATTACTCCCACTTTCTTGTAACACTCTTCATTTGGTCTCCAAAAGACCACAATCTGCTTAGAAACAAAAACAAAAACAAAAAAAATTATTATCCTCCATCCTCAGTCTCATATGATAATTTCTTCCACATCCTTTAAAGGCTATCATGCTATAATTCTCCATCATCTGACTTACTTCCTAAACGAACTCATCTAATCAATGTGTGTACTGTTTTAACGATAATAAATTCAAAATTTATCTTCCCATCCTTGATCTCTCTCCTGGACCTCAGAGCCAAATATTCAACTGCCTACTCAGCCTATTTAAATACATAGCTAGTAGGCACCAAGTTTCACATTTTGAAAGCAGAACCTTTAATTATGTTTCCTAAACTCATTATTTCCCAGTTTATCCAACTATGAGTATAAGACCATATGCCTTGTTGCTGTCACCAAAACCTAGGAAGTATCCTTAAATCCTCTCATTCTTTAATACCTCATAAATAACCCATCAACATTGGTTTTTATCCTTAATCTATCAGTTGACCAACTTCACCTACCATTAGTCACCATCATTTCTCATTTAGCCTGATATAGTCGCCTCCTATCCGTGTTGGTCATCCAACTTCCTCTGTTGACCCCCTGGGTGGACATTTCACAAAGCTGCTAGAGTGATATTTTAAATTTAATTATGCTATAATCATGCTCAAAATCATGTTATTTAAGATAAATTCACTCTCCTTATGTCAGTCTATTGGGCTGTACTTTAATGTACCACTGCCAACCTCTCTGTCTCCCTCATTCCTTCTACCTTAGAAACCTGTCCTTCCTGGTTTCAAGGAATATTCCAAGAATGTCCTAGAATCAGTACATTTTTATTTGTTTTTCTGATGACCTGGAATAGTTTGTTTAGTTCAGCACATAAGTCAGACCCTCGTTTCTTTCAGTTCTCTCTACAAATGGTATCCTCCCTAGGGTGGCCATCTCTGACAACCCAGTCCAAACTAGTCCCTGCATCCCTTAAGTCATCTCTCATCATTTGTCCTGCTTTTACGTTTCTTGACAGCCCTTACTTATCGCCTCCTTATATGTACCTTGGTTTTGCTGTACCCCATACTGCCACAATACATACCTGGCAGTTAAGTTCTGTGGGGTTGGAGATTTCATCTGTCTTGCTTACTGCTATACTCAAAGTACATATAAATAGTTCCTGGCATATAGTACAAAATTTAAAATATTTGTTTGTTTGTTTGTTTGTTCGTTTGTTTTTTAAGTAGGCTCCACGCCCAACATGGGGCTTGAACTCATGACCCTGAGATCAAGACCTGAGCGGAGATCAAGAGTCAGACTCTTGACTGACTGAGGCACCAAGGTGGCCTTAAAATATTTATTAAATGGATGAATGAATAAACTGTGGGCACATTCCCCACTCTGTAGTATATGTAATAACAAGCAAGATGATAATTTTCTCAGGGGATTGAAATAGATTTTTAGGGAGCCATCAAAAATAGATAACCAACATTCCCTAGTGCTGTATATGATTTGTAAAATCATTTTGTACTTTGTATTATACTGGTGAGAAGAGCAGCCCGTTGCTTGTTAAGTACTTGGCACTTTGCAGACGTCATTTCATATAATTATCACAAGAATGCAGATAGGTTATGATATTATCTCCATTTTATAGACATTGGAACTGAGAAGTGTGTGTGTGTGTGTGTGTGTGTGTGTGTATGCATGAATCAGAGATCCTGAATGTTGAGTACTATGTAAACTTAAAAGGCACTTTCTTCCTCTCTCTTTTTATTAGAGTAGCAAGGAGTGATTTAATTCAGATAATCCCAAGAAAATAAGAGTAATTGATCTTATCAAACTGAGTTAAACCTATTAAACTGGCGCATGTGGCAGGGTTTTTTAAAAAGTATTTTACTTTTGCTTTCTATAATAAACCAGGTAAGAGAGTGCTCTTTTATAAATGGGGAAATTAACAATTACAAATGCAGGAAAGTTGTGTTTTACATAAGCAAACGTTGCATGTAATGAAATCTTCACGTATAAATGCCAAAAAAGATGGGATGCCATGTTTATACAAGTTTGTATCTTTAAAAATAATTATTTGATGTCGACAATCTTGTTACACCTAAATGGGAAATTAGAAGATGTGAACTAATGAACTTTCATAGCATGCACATATGTTTACTAAAAGTGGTGAAGTAATGAGCTAATCTGCATATCATACACACATTTAAAGATTTATATTAGTATATGTGTATACACTGTGTGAATGTGTATGTATGCACACACTCCTTCACACATACTCAGGTTTCTACATATCTTTTTAAATCAGTTTCCCTTCGTTTTCTCTGTTTATTGCCAAAATTTAAATATATATTTAAATTTTTTCCTTCTACTGTAACCACCATCTAATTCTGAATGCATTTTTTTTACTCCCCTCTCTACCTCCGAATTCCTTTCCACTACTTTGCCAGTATCTCTGTCTACACCTGCTGCTTGACCATCTGACATAGCCACCAGTCATTTCCTTTACACTTTTAATTCTATTTTCTTTCTCCCACAGTTCTTCTCTGGCAAAGTTTTCTCCTCTTTATTCTCCCATTCAACTGGATTTCATGTTTTCATTGAATAAAAGTTGTTGTTCACTGATAAGCCAAGCAGGTCTAAAAGTTCATTGCGTTTTAATTTTAGAAGTCAGTTATTTAAATTGTTGTGGGGTGGTTCAAGTGGGAGAGAGCAAAAGAAAACATAAGCAGGCCTCAGCAGAGGTTTCACAGAGTGTCAGTATAATATATGATCGCAATCTTTTCATGATAGAGGGTGTGTTGTCACGAGCACCCGTGTCTCGCAGCCAGAAAAAGTGGAGGGATGGTGCTGCCGAGAGGAAAATCAAGAGATAACAATAAAATTTTTCTGTTGCCTGGTGGAGGTGTTTAGGATGTGTTTTCTTTATATCTTCATCCGCCCCTAATTGAGGATGCTTTAAAATTGAATGACTAGCAGTCAAAACGTGTTTGCTTCAAGCTGAGAAGAAAAATGCTGGTGTCTCCGCTTCCAAACTGATTGCGCTTTGTACACAACTGACAGCTACAGTCACTTTGAGTGACTGATAAGTGGGAAGCTTTGCCACTTATCAAGGAATGCGGGCTGAAAAGAAAAGACTGGAGCCGTTTAGATGCTTTGGCATGTTCAAAATAACATCTTACATCAGTCAGACTCAGAAGCACTAAGAGACATTTAAAATGAAGTAATGTATATAGAAATGCGGTATATGTGTGTGAGGAGAGACAAAAATTATTCAGCAAGCGAAGAGCTGCACGAGGGGGAAAGAGAAGGCATTGTAGTTAGAGGTCAATATTTGCAAGATGAATCAATGGATAAATAATTTACACACACTTTGATAAAATCTGCCCTTAGTTTGAAACATCCAAATGTAGAACCACATAACTAATGAGTTCCACCATTATTTATATAAGCAGCTAGCTTTGACCAAGCGGATGCCTTGAAGCACCCGGACAATGAAAATGTCATCCACTTGTATAGATAGTAATTTTTACCTTGAGGAAGAATCCCAGTTTTCATTTCCCTTCTTCTTTGCTTGTGTAAATATTTAATACTTAAAATACATGTTTAAAGTATTATTATATCTGACTTAAACAGCGTGATTATATAATAAAATAAGATAGAGATGTGTTTCTTTTAAATTTTGAGACAACGTTAATGAAAGAATGTACAGATTGCCTGGGCTGTAATTTCTACAAATAGGAACTTCTGAAAATGGCAGTTTTTTTACTCCACTATTAGGCTTATATGTTCAGTGTATGTGTATCCTGCTCTACATTTCCTAAGGCATTCATATTTTAAATATTTTGTCTGTCTAGTTAACTTGTTCTTCTGTACTCTCTGGATCTTAGTAAGAGAGATGCAGTACATCCCGGTGATTTCAACCCTCCTGTGAGTGACATGCTGTCTATTTAAATAACTCGTTTCAGTCCGAAAACTCATAAATACACTGTTGTTTTGTTTTGTTTTGTTTTTGTTTTGTGTTTGTTTGTTTGTTTTTTGGTCAGGGCATGTCCCAGTTTTAGATACAGTCACAATAACCATAGCTGTGGTGAATTCAAGCTTCTTCTGTGTGCTGGCAGGCTAAACTTAATATATCATCTCTTAATTATTTAAGGAACGACCAACTGCATGGTCTAGGGGTTACCTATGAAACCTGCAAATTACCTCATTCTTCTCAATTGCTCTAAGACTGAAGAGTATTAGTGTTTGCATCATTGTAAAAACTTTTGGGTATGCTCGAAGTGAGCAGGAAAAAGAATGTGTTAGGACAGTACGGCCCTCAAACCAGTTTGTGAGCTGCAGAAGTCCTTAATGAGATAAGGAGCTTGATAAACCCACTTTAATTCAGTGTAACTCCTTTTCACTGCAATACTTTCTTGGTGAAGGAAGCAGTTTGGTGGATTACATCCCAGGACAAGCTCCTGACCTCATCACAGACCAACCCGTTGAGTAGTACTAAATTGGAACTCTGTGATCAATAAAATAATATAAAAAATAGACTTTACAGATAACTTAGTCCAACTTTTTTTCCTTTTGTAGAAAAAGAAGATGTGGTCCAAAATTAATAAGAGCTAGGCCAAATTCCCATAAGAAAGTGGAGGTAGACCATAGTCTTTTAGCCCTCGTTAATTATATCAAATAAATCAAGATAATAAGCACTCCTGAAAACAAAATGAACAGTAATTCTGCAGAGCCCATCAAATTGAGTTTGCTACTTTATCTGGAATTTGGAGCAGATATTAAATCTTTTGCTAAAGAAATATGGAGCAATATTTGAATGTTTCCATACAAATTGTAAACGACACATCACTTAGGAGAGAACAATTAGGAAATGTTAATCACATTTTGATTCACTAAAATTATCAGTATATCATTTTGGAAGGCATATACACAAAACTTTTTAAAAACGTGTATTTCATTGGTTTATGATCATTCCTGTTTTTTAATGATTACTTTTACAGGGAGCTAGTATCTTCTTCTGACCCATTTTAGATGAAAATTTATAATGTCCTATCATTAGACTATAAACTAAATAAGGAAAAGAAAAAAGTGATGTTCTAGTATGAAAATAATGTCTGATCTGCTTCTCTCAGAGAAGTGTTCCTTTCATAAACTGTAGCTGAGGACCTTTCAAAATAAAACTAAAATATTTTAAAGAATCTTTTTGATTTCTAGATCTTTTAAGAACCTAAAATAGGAAATAACAGTTTTTGCAAAGGAAAATATTTTCTCATCATGCAATTGATTTTTTCCCACTATAAAATAATGTCCATCTTGAAGTTCCCTATTGTTTTAAAACACCCTTTTTGTGTTTCATTCTGTAACATATTCTTCATTCATGTAAGAGAATAGGAAAGCAGGATCTTTCTCTAAAATCTTTATCCCTTGAGACATTTAGTGAAGTCTTTTTGTGATTAAAAAGGGCTAACTGCTCTTAAATGTATTACAAGTACAATCTTGAGTTCTACAAATATTTCCATCAACACATCATTGCTTTAAACTGTCTTCTCTCTAGCCTGTCTTCTGCTACCTCATATCTTTGTCTTTTTACTTTTTTATCCAGTTGCTTTCTCCCCAATTATTCCCATGCTTATGACACAAACTCATTCCTAGACCACAGATCATTTCAGCAAGAATTAAAGAGAAGGAACACAATACAAATATAACCATCCATCACATGTTTTTTGTAAATACCTGCTTTAAAAAAGTTTAGTATCCTGGTAGCATGAAAATGCTAAGAATCTTTTTAATCATGAGAGAGTCTCATTTCCTATAATATCTTGTGAATCTCCCTTCTCACAGTCATATGATTATTATATTTTATATCTCTTACATGGCCATTCTAGGATACAGTGTTAATGCATGTAAACAAAATCCCGCTTTGAGTAATGGGCACTTCGGTCTTAATTCATCTGGTAAATCTGTGCTCATGCATGTGGTGACACAATTCAGGTATCTGATGTTTTTCTTCTGTACAGTCATAATCATAGAAATAAGATTATATGAGGCAAAAAAAAATAATGATAAAGCCAATCAGGGGACATTCTTTGGTTATTTTTAAATTAAAGAAAATCACCGGACACCTGGGTGGCTCAGTCAGTTAAGCCTCCGATTTGGGCTCAAGTCATGATATCACCGTTTGTGGTTTCGAGCCCCTCATCAGGCTCTGTGCTGGCAGCTGGGAGCCTGGAACCTACTTCAGGTTCTGTGTCTCCCTCTCTGCCCCTCCCCTGCTCGTGCTCTGTCTCTCTCTGTCTTTCAACAAAAAATAAATGTTAAAATTTTTCTTAATTAAAGAAAATCAGGATTATGACATTTATGAAACATACCGAAGTTTTCAAGTAAATGTATGCTATCACTTTGCCCACTTTGCAAAGATCATCAATGGCTTCTGATGCTAAGATATGATACTATCTTCATTGTTCCTTCTTTTTCTGATTAAATCCTCAGAATTGTGTTTTTTTTCTAAAACAGAATAGAGGTACTCTTCTCTAAGCTTCTTGTTACCATATTTCGAGCTACACGGAGTTAGAATTCCCATTTACCCCATCTCCTTCGTACATTTTTATTTAACAGCCATTTTCTGCCGTCTTTCTTTTTCTTTTCCTTTCATAAATATTTGATTGATTTTCATTTTGCAACTTGATCAAGGGAAATAGAAAAAATTATTTTTTAAAACTCTCAAACTAAGTGTAATGTTTTGTGAGGTTTCTGATAGAGACTGATATGTGATGACATTGTACCTGGAAAATACAGACAGACTTGGAGAATTCAAAATTGTTTGAGTTTTCACAGGAAAAGGTGAAAGGATTAAATGTGGTTTGTGAAAACATTATATTTTGCAACCATCCCAGTTTAATTTAGATTAACATTCTGTGATATAATTCTGCCAAGTCCCTGAAATTATGGACCCTAAGATGGTGAACTTATTTGTCCAATCTCTTTTTCTAGATGTGAAGATTAGAATAGGAAGTTTTGTTCTTATCTTTAATGGTTTTACAGCCTCAGAATGAAACTGACATGCCTACATAAAGGAAGAATTCTTGAATTTTTTTTATGTATTTTCACTGAGAATATTCTAGAAAGCTCAAGGAATGTATATATCCCAAAATAATTACCCTGGTTCATTTTTTTAATAATGACTTCAGTAGCATTAAAAAGTGATAATACACTAAAGTTTTCATATGATTTTGTATTTGAAATTTCTATTCCATAAACACACATTTATGGCTTGGTTCCTTGTAGTGGCTCATTTGCATAAAGATTAAAAAGTGAGAATATCTTGAACTTGTCATGTGTCTTACATTTTAAAGTATTTTAAGGATGCTAATGACATATTTAAGAAATTTTTTTTCCTTAATAGCAACCATTTTGACAATAGGGTAAATGTCATAACTTACCTTTTGAAATCATAAAGGCAAAAACTTATCTAGGAAAATGTGCAAAGCTAGATATCTTCCCCCAGTGCTATTGACTGTTCATATAACTGTAATATGGTTCTGAGACTTTCTTTCCTTATGGTACTGCTTTAAGTTAAAGGAGAAACAGAAAATAACCTCAGGATGTTCTGCACTTATTTTATTACTACTTGTCCCTTCTCTCCACCTTGACCACTATTAAGTTTTATTCCATTCTGGCTGTGTTAAGCTGTACTAAATGTCAGTGGGATGTCTGCCCACATCATCTGTTATAATGATCTGCTCCTACTCATAGGGACTCATTCATTGAGGCTCTCTTCTTACAATCCTACATACCCACCTGCTTGCTTAGGAAATATAATTCTCCCCTTATGCAATCCTGAGCCAGTCTTAATAAACGTGATGGTGAGAAATGCTACAGGCCTTTTTCTTTTCACAATGTAATAGCTTGCTACAAGTAAAAGAACAGTAATTAAGAATACAAATGTTTATCATTGGTGGGTAGCTACTGAGGCAAAAGAAGAAAACTGAAAGTTGAGGATTGACTAAAATTTTTTGAAATATAGATTTTTCTAAGTATTTTTATTTTTTATATTTTCTAAATATTTTTAATGCATAAGTAGTGATTCATAGCAATGTATATAACTAACACAATTGGAATTTTTTGGCATATTGAAGTTCAGTAAGAGTGTTTATATATCTTTATGCAAAGTGTAAGGGACCAGAAAGTACTACAGTTAGGTAAAAATCAAATATCCCAGATATTCTGCTCAACTATAACGGAGGCATTCTTAACACCTTTTAAACAATGCTCAGATTGAAAAAAATTTATTTATCTGGAAAGAGAGAGAGAAGGAGGGAGAGAGAGGAGGGACAGAGGGAGAGAGTGAATCCCAAGCAGGTTCCATGCTGTCTGCACAGACCCCAACACAGGGCTCAATCTCATGAAACATGAGATCACAACCTGAGCCTAAATCAAGAGTCAGATGCTTAACTGACTGAGCCAGCCAGGCACCCCACTGCTCACATTTTCTACTAAGATTTTCAGGAGCCAGTGGAAAGAATCCAATGACATAATGACTTCATTTATTATAAAAGTAAACTGAGGCAATAATTTTAGCTATTTCAAAGATTTTTTTTAATGTTTATTTATTTTGAGAGAAAGAGAGAGAGCATGTGCGGGGTGGGCGGGCAAAGGGGGTGCAGAGAAAGAGGGAGCACAGAATCTGAAGCAGGCCAGGCTCCCAGCTGTCAGCACTGAGCCTGACATGGGGCTTGAGCTCAGGAGACGAGATCATGACCTGAGCTGAAGTTGGACGCTTAACTGACTGAGCCTTCCAGGTGCCCCTACTTTTAGCTATTTCAAATCTTGGAAGGGGCAAAGAAAATGTGGGTTGAAAAACATGAGCAAAAATGCAACAGAAAATCCAAAAGACCTGAAACAGCTAAACAGAGACATACAAAGGCATTGCTTTGTGTTGATGATGGTCATTGTCTTAAGGAAGAGTGCCTTGAGAGGGCAATGGGAACAGGATTAGAAGGAGAATTATGTTTTGTTTGGTTTGGTTTGGTTTCCTTTCAAGGCTCTGTGGGCAGTACCTAGATCATAGGGTTGAGAAGCTGGAGAGTTAACGATTTTCTAGTTATATGACTTTGGACAAGTCATTTAATCTCATTGACTCTCAGCTCCTTCCTTTGTAAGTTAGAAATATTAGCATCTTACCTGATGAGATAAAGCAATGAAATACTGTAATATGAGTGTGTCTTAAAGTTTGTGGAACGTTAGAGCAAATGTATGTTGTTGTTGGTAAGCAGAGGAGCCGTTCCCCTCCTCTGCTTCGTATCTTAAAATTTGAGTAATCAGCATCCCAGGAAGATTTTTGTTTGTTTCTTGGTTGTTTTTCCCCCTAGGGGGAGTAGAGCAGGAGCAAAAAAGCAGAAGAATTATGTATTTACTTTACAACTGACATAATTGGCTTTCATTTGTACCATAAGTATTAGTAGTGTGGTGTTGAAAGGAGTTCACTTAGTTGATCACAACCCCATCTCTCAACGTTTCCCTTGTACCACATTTTTTCATTATTATACATATGAAATAATAAACTTGCCTTCCTGTTGCCCAGAACAATGGACAAGAGAGTTGTCTGACAAAACCATTACCTACTCACAGGTTATTTTTTTCTTTTCCTTTATTAATAATAGTGAATGCTAGCTTTTTTAGTACCTTGCTGATTTACAACTCTGAATTAACTTCGTCTTTAGTCAAATAGAATTCAGGTATTAGCATACTTTCTAATCTTGAAAGTAATTAATTTGTAGGTAAACACACACAAAATCATAAGATTTACCAGAATTTTAGTGTCACAGTGGGTCACAGTATCTTCTGGGTGTTGCATAACTTAAGGGTCCTCCGTATCTTTGCATTAAAAATATTGGTAAACTTGAAAATACTAGAATCATCTGAATGAGGAATTTACATCAAGTTTTAATTATGGAAATGTTATCAGGTCTTTGGAGACCACTAAGTCCAAATTTCAGAAGATGTTTACTAATGATAATCATGTTTGGATGATAGATAGTGATATTGAAGTTCTCTGTTAACTAAATTGTTAACTATTTAGGCCAAGTATTTCTTTGGAGAAATAGCTACTCTTTCCTTTTAACATCACTTATTGGACTCTATGCTCAGTTGCTGCTTGCTTTAGCACTGATATTTCTGTATGGAATTCGTTCTTTAGAAAGGACCATATGGGAGCAGTTGATTGCTTCATCACAACTGGCATCTTGCCTCCAGCTGTGTCCAATAACCTGGCATAACTGTACCTAGTGGATAACTATTAATGTTGTTAATGTTCATAAAAATTGTTGAGGTACTTAGGGTAATAGTGGGATCTCTGCAGAGTAGAAGTCAAAATATAATTTCTGTCTGACCTTTTAAACGTTACGACCTATCATATGATATAAAATTAATATAACTGTAAGTTGCATTAGTCCCCCATTATCCATGGGCAGGACACTCTAAGACCCCCAGTGGATGCCTGAAACTGCAGATAGGACCCAATGCTACATGTACGACTTTTTTCTACATGTGCATACCTGTGATAAAGTTTGATTTACAAATTAGGCACTGTAAGAGATTAACAACAATAACTAGTAATAAAATAGAACACTGATAACATTATACTGTAATAAAAGTTATGTGAATGTGGTCTCTCTCTCTCAAAATATCTTACTGTTTTGCGCTCACCATTCCTGTGATGATGTGAGATGACAAAATGCCAGATATATAGAAAATGACATACAACTGTAGACATGGTAAAAAATTACTTTTAAATTATTTCTAACCTTAGTGGTAACTCATGCTATAAAAATTAGCCTGCTGCTACTGCCTTTACATTATACTTTAGAGAATGATTCAGAAAATAAATTCATATGTTATATTCATACTATGGAATATTGTGTTGATACTAAAAAGAGTAGGGCTGAGCAAATATGTCAATCACTAAAACATGACCAGTATATATTGTTAAGTGACCAATGCTGGTCATAGAACAAACTAATATACTATTCATGCCAAAGAACTTAAAGAGAGAGAGACAGAGACAGAGAGAGACAGAGACAGAGTATCTGTCTTTAATTCTACTAGTGGAACATAAAATGTAAAGAATAACTACATAATGTTGCAGCATTCATGATTCAGATAATAATAGAGCCAACACCCCAGAAATCTCCCAGGGTTGAGTTAATGATGGTAGACTTTCTGGATCACCCAGGAATGCCACGAAATTCAAATATATCCATACCATATATTGGGGAAGTAAAATTTTCATGCCCTAGTTTTAGAACTGCTCCTGTGTTAGTGTCATAGGCCTGCCATAACAAATTCCCACAAACTTGGTTGTTTATACCGAAATAAATCTCTTGTGGCACAGTTTTGGAGGCCAGAGTCCATATCAGGATGTTGGCAGGGTTGGCTCCTTCTGCAAGCTCTGAAAGGGAACCCACATCATGCCTCTTCCCTAGCTGCCATTGAATGCCCAGCTTGTTAGGGTTCCTTGGCATCGCTTCAGTCTCTGCCTCCATTTTCATAGCATCTTCTCCCCTAGGTCTCTGTGTGTCTCAAATATCCCTCTCCAATCTCTTATAAGCACACCAGTGTTTGGGTTTAGGGCCCAGACTAATTCCTGGATTATCTCATCTCTAGATGTTTGATTATTACATCTACAAAGACCCTTATTCCAAATAAGTCTGTATTCACAGGTCCCAGGGGTAGGAACTTGGCTATATCTTTTGGGGGAACATAATTCAGCTTATTATAGCTGTTAATATTATTAATTCATTGTGTTACAATTATTTTGATTATTAGGTATCTTGAGAAAGTATTGAGTAGAGAGAAGAATGAGTGCATGACATACAGGAACACTGTCAATACACAAAACTGCTTTATCATTCCAGATAAATTGATGTTTCAACTTTTGGTAAGACTGCATAGTTGGTTTTCCGTGAAGATGTGATTTGTGAAGACACAGTATTATCATTGAGTGATATAGTTGATAGCACTCTGAATTTAGTGTCTGGGGACTTTGTTGAATCTTGGTTCTTTCGCTAGTAGTTACATAAATTTAGAAAGCTTATTTATTCTTTTCAAGTTACAGATTTATTCGTATATAAATTCTAGGCAATACTAGCATGTGTAAAGTTCATAATTAATGATGGTTATTGTAATCATATGTTTCCTCCATGTGGACTCTGGCTTCTTGGTTTGTCCTGAGGTTATAATCAATAGATGTCTCTTACAGCTTATCTCTAAGCATGTGGACATAGCCTAAGGGTTGTCTGTACGTAATCCATATTTATTCAGCTGATAAAATCTGTGCAAATTGCCTTCATCATTAAGAAGTTTTAAAATATCAGTTTTACACATTGTTCTTACCATCATACACTAGACTCCTGACCATCTGGAAAAAGAATTATGTATCACTTTGGGGCTATGTCTCATTTGATACCAAAATATTTGATAAATTCAGTCAGGTTTTTAAACAAGTGATCTTGATTGGCTAAGTTTTTATTGAGTTAACGGTGGTGGCTGTTCTACTGGCATTGTTCTGACATGGTTATATCATGAGAGGTGTGCTGAAAATAGCAAGGACTCTTCAGGCAGGTAGAACATAGTTTAAATGGCTGCATTGCTAGTCACTAGTGGTATGACCTGAACAATTTATTCACTGTCTTCACTTCTAAAATAAAGATATCCTTAGTTCAGGTTTGTTATGATCATTAGAAGTAAATTAAAGTGTGAAGTTAGTGCCCAGCTTACAAGACATGCTTAATAAATGGTAGTTAAAATATTAATAGCATCTATGTGACAAAGAGAATGAAGATAAGAAGTAGAATTTCCAACAAAATGAGTTGGTTTATGTCATTTTGAAGCAAGAGCTAGGATTTGTCTTATTGTGTTGGGACTTTATCAATATAATATTTTATCAATATAATATTTGTTACTTTATCAATATAATATTTTACTTTATCAATATAATATTTTACTTTATCAATATAATATTTTAAAGGGCTTCCAGTTCTGTTTTTCCAATTGCAGTTACTTCATGTTCCTGTTAACATTTTTTCTGTTTAGTTTTGTTCACATATAGCTAATGTTACACCTTATGTTTTATAAGCTATGTCAAGTTGGTCAGCATATATTTTCATCAAATGCATTTATATAGAGAAATATATCCTAATACATCATAAATATGATTTTAATCACAAATCTATTTATAAAATAAGACACTTTTGCCTCAGAGATCTTTTTTTTTGTTTGTTTCTTTTATGAAATTTATTGTCAAATTGGTTTCCATACAACATCCAGTGCTCATCCCAAAAAATGCTCTCTTCAATACCCATCACCCACCCTCCCCTCCCTCCCACCCCCCATCAACCCTCAGTTTGTTCTCAGTTTTTAAGAGTCTCTCTCTTATGCTTTGGCTCTCTCCCACTCTAACCTCTTTTTTTTTCCCTTCCCCTTCCCCATGGGTTTCTGTTAAGTTTCTCAAGATCCACCTAAGAGTGAAAACATATGGTATCTGCCTTTCTCTGTATGGCTTATTTCACTTAGCATCACACTTTCCGGTTCCATCCACGTTGCTACAAAGGGCCGTATTTCATTCTTTCTCATTGCCACGTAGTACTCCATTGTGTATATAAACCACAATTTCTTTATCCATTCATCAGTTGATGGACATTTAGGCTCTTTCCATAATTTGGCTATTGTTGAGAGTGCTGCTATAAACATTGGGGTACAAGTGCCCCTATGCATCAGTACTCCTGTATCCCTTGGGTAAATTCCTAGCAGTGCTATTGCTGGGTCATAGGGTAGGTCTATTTTTAATTTTCTGAGGAACCTCCACACTGCTTTCCAGAGTGGCTGCACCAATTTGCATTCCCACCAACAGTGCAAGAGGGTTCCCGTTTCTCCACATCCTCTCCAGCATCTATAGCCTCCTGATTTGTTCATTTTGGCCACTCTGACTTTGCCTCAGAGATCTATTGAAGATGTGTGCCAACATTGTTCATTTGTTAGAAATACATATTCAAATGCATAATTGTTTTCTTTGTATATAGACTCATACCTACACACTTCCACACACACACATACATTTTGTTTTCTATATTTTAAAGTTTGACAATATTATACCAAAACCAAAACACAAGGTATGTTTGGTAAACATTAATTGATGGTGCTAAGTTTAAAATTGTGTGAAGACATTTTAACTGCGTAGTGTGATGTGCATTCTGAATCTTTGTTTATTTTCTATTAGGGAGACATACGCCTTTAACAGAATTTTCTTAAAGTGACACATGATGATATGTCACATTTTTAAAGTAAACATGACAGAATGGCAAAGACTCTGAAAATAAAGTACTTCTGTTTTTGTTATGAGGGTAGTACATATGTAATTAAGAAAAAAGAGAACTACACACTTTGCTCATTTTTAATTTTAAGGACCCGCTGAACTGGTGGGTCTGTATTGAAAGAAGTGTTTTTGATATCTTATGATGCACTGAACGTACACCAGGCAAAATTCAGTACCACATATAACAACCTGTTTATCTAATCCAATAAAGAACTTTTTTTCACTCCATGTGTCAGTGGGTGAGTGTGTATGTGTGTGCCTGTGTGTAACTTCATATCCTGTAATAAAGCCAGGTATTTTTGAGTAAATCACTTTGTCCATCAAAGTACTATAGAAATAATATTTGTCAGAAAAATAGGTCTTCCTATTACCAAAACAATAGGAGAAAAAGCTAAAACATTCCAGTCTTTCTTAGCTTCAAACTGTTGAAATATTGAACTAGGCAAAAGTTTATTTTAAAATTTATTACTATTAATAAAAGTGCAATCAATATTGTGCTATAGTAAAATTTTCAAAACTCATCTACTTTCCCACATCAAACTTATTTCCAAAATACTATATGACTATATCAATACTAGAGGGACTCAGTATTTTCCATACTGATTTAGTCATCTGCTTATATGCAGGTTACAAGCAAAGGAACATCAGATACTATTCACAGCTTCTAAACTAGTAGAAGTATTATTACATTAGGAGTCTTGTTTAAATTAGTGATGTAAGAGTAATGTCCTTATTCTGTAATGCCTATGATGTCTATATTCCGACTGGAGTAGAATTAAGGTTACTTTCTTGTCCCTATTAGGGTACTTGTTAGAACATCTGGACCATGAGGTTATTGCCACTTAAATACATTTTGCAATTTCTTTTCTGTAAAACCCCACGGATCTGGGTGCACTAGAGGATACTTCTGTAATTAGTCTTCCTAAAGGAGTCCTGAACCTATTTTGTTTATTCCTAACCTCATACTTTGTGGGAAACAGTTCTGGACTTAGTAACGAATTGGCTCTTAGTTTTTAGTCCAATGTAACAAATTTCCAGCTCTATGACATGATTTCCATGATGATGGTATACGTTGAAATTGAATGTGATATATGTATGTGATAAATAGGCCATGTATTAATAATTTGTCACTGAAGTATCATAGGGTATATGAAGAAGTTCTTGTTTTATGAATTTGTGGTCTAGAAATAGCTAATAATCATATATCCAGTCTCCCAATCATTTAACTTCAAAAACTTGAATTTATTTTTGATGTCTTCCTCTTCACCCTCCCCCTTTGTATAGCATTGCAACTGTATAGATTTGTCTTCATGATGTCGCTTGCATGTTTTCTTTCCTGTCCCCAATTCAAGTTCTCGTCCTGCTCATCCCTGCAATGGCAACCTAACTGTTCTAACTCTAGAAGCTTTACTCTTCAGTTGCCTTGGTGCAGTGCTGTCACATCAGTAAGCCTTCTTAAAGAGTAACTCTCCTAATGCATGTACATGGCTTGCTGAAAAATCTCGGACAGCTCCTAGCTACTTACAAGGTTAAATGGTTCCCTACCTCCTGTCATTCAAGACCCTTTACCATTTGGTGCTCTTATTTTTCTGTTTGTTTTCTCTCATTTACTTTTATGGACTTGATGATCCAACTATCTCAACTATTCTTCTGTTCTTCACACTTTCTCACCATCTGGCCTTCATGTTTTTACTAATTTGGATTCCTTTTCCTAGAATTGTATTATCCATTCTTTCTCCCTGTGTCAAGAAAATTCATACACACTAAGACCAAATTCATATGTCCTCTTATTCATAAATAGTTACATGATCTTCCTAGAGCAAAAAATTCTTCTGAATTCCTATATTGTTTGCCATTCTGTACTTTTTTTTATGGTATTATTACCTTCTACCTTGTATTGCACTTTTTAAAATGATTTTTTATCTTCTCTTATTACAAGGAAACCGTTGATAGAATTTATCTTTGTATTTGCACAGCATATATTTGATTCTTTTGTGGGAGGCATATTAATTGCTCCATAAAGATACCTATAAAAGTAATTAAAAGCCCCCAGCTTCCTCATCTCTAAGAGTCTGGTATGGATAACAAAACCTATCTCTAAAACTCTGTGCACTTTAATCAAATCAAGGATCTTTACAATCAACATTTTCAAATTCATTGTTGAGAATTTGCATATGTGCAAATTAAGTTTTCAGCTAATATCTGAAGAATGATTAAAAAGGTGTCTATTTTGAGGGGTGCCTGGGTGGCTCAGTCGGTTAAGCGTCCAACTTCGGCTCAGGGCATGATCTCGTGGTTCGTGAGTTTGAGCCCCGCATCGGGCTCTGTGCTGACAGCTCGGAGCCTGGAGCCTGCTTCGGATTCTGGGTTTCCCCCTCTCTCTACCTCTCCTCTGCTCATGTTCTGTGTCTCTCTCTCAGTAATAAATAAATGTCAAAAAAAATTTTTAAGTGTCTATTTTGAAACACAAGTATCATTATGCTAAAAAAAAGTTTATAATATAAAAATGTGATCTTAAAATGATTGAATAGGTGTTTAATTATTTTAATTCTAGGCTTAAAAAAGAAGTCCAAAGCTAAAAATTCAGGCTGCAAATGTAAATGATCCTACAGATTATGAAACTTTAAAAAACAGTTAAGTTTTAGCATAGAATTATTCTTTTTTGTGCATTCTACTCTTCTCTTTTTCAGGATGCAAAGTTTCATGGCACTGTATCCTCCCTGAAGCTAAGCTATCACCTTGCACGTTTAGTCTGACTCGTGCTCCTGAAACCTAGACCAATTGATGCAGGGTAGTCAGGATTCAAGGGCTCAACAGTCAGGAATTTCTGTAGCTTGCTTTGGTGTTTAGCAGTTAGTTTAAGGGGCACTAGGGTGACTCAGTTGGGTTAAGCGTCTGACTCTCAGTTTGGCTCAGGTCATGATCTCATGGTTTCATGAGTTAAAGCCCTACATAGGGCTGTGCGCTGATGGTGTGAAGCCTGCTTGGGATTCTCTCTCACTCTCTCTGTCTCTCTTCCTCTCTCTCTGCCCCTCCCCTACTCGTGCTGTCTCTGTCTCTCTCAAAATAACTAAATAAACTTAAGAAAAGAAAAAAGTTAGCTTAAAAGTCCAGTCCTTTGCTGCTCTTCTCTTGATATACAGTGTCTGCTAAAGATTGAGTGACCTAAAGCACCAGCCTAGAAACAAAATAAACCTCTCAATGAGCCATGGATGCCAAGGCAATGAATAGCTTTTTTAAAAAAAATTTATTTATTTATTTACACTGGGGAGAAAGTTCAAGCTGATTGGTAAGGCAATACTTTCAAGAGAATAAAATCTAAATCCAGTGCTCTAACCCTACACAAGTTGGTTTTTAATTATTTATTTCATAACTGCCACATTTGGAAAATGTAGTTTCTATTACTAAGCATTTGGGCATTACAGAGAATTTTTTAAAACTATAAACTAAGTTATGTATTTTAAACATGGATTACAGTCTGAAATGTGATTTGTAACCATAAGTTGTGGATTACATAGATATGGGTATGTTCTCTATCCCATTCTGAAACAATTTCAAATATATTTATAATTATATTTGATTAGGGCTAAAATATCACCACATCTACAGATACACTGGTAGTTTATATTGGCGTAAAATGCTAATGTAACACTTTATTAAGTTTAAAAATCCCCAATTGTTAATTGTTTTTAGGTTTTAAAACAGAATTTTCAACCAATAGGAAATTTCTAAATAGTATTTATTTGAACTTCTTTATATGAACTTTGTATGTTTTAACTTAAAAGCGTAGCCCTATTTTGAATACATGTATTTTTCCTTAATACGAAAAATACTCAGAAAACTTGTCATTGTACAATTTAATTTTGTTCACTTAGCCAGAGATATCATAAGGTGTGATAGATTTTGTCCTCTGTGGTAGAGACTTTTTAATTTTTTATTTGTTCTAGTTTTGTTGTAAACTTGGGGCCAGGCATTAGACATGCCTTCATTTTAAGTTAGTCTGTGCTACCCAATGCTGTAAGAATCTATCTGCATAACTAGATGGAATTTACACAGCAATTGACGAAATATCTTATTCGTGGGACTTATGTGCACTCTAATAACAATGTGGTCTTTGGTTTCAATAGTGTGTATAAGTACTAAGCATGATATTTCATAAGACAGCCAGTAATTGGAAAAGAT
Source organism: Panthera leo (assembly GCF_018350215.1). NCBI lineage: Eukaryota > Metazoa > Chordata > Mammalia > Carnivora > Felidae > Panthera > Panthera leo. The sequence goes on along the minus strand of NC_056685.1, from coordinate 56,844,130 downwards.
TGTCAAATGACTGTAATTTGTACTCTTTTATCTACTTTTATGGCTGACTCATATTGTTTTTTCCCTCTTTGCCTTTGTTTACTATATTCCAAATTGTTTTTAAACTGTTACACAAGGGATTATGTCCCTTGGGAATGGTCCATTACATTTTGAATATCAGCGCCATTCCAAGTTATTTCAACCATGGCATTAATCTCACTTAAAGCAATAAAAAGCAAATAGTGGTAAGAGGCAAGATGCATAAAGCATTACTTTAAACAGTTAAAAAAAAAGATGTTAAATGTTCTCTGTCTAGGAGCTCCTGCAGCTCTTGATATGGTTTGTGTGCAACTGAGCAAGAGAAAAGTAGCAGTGGGATTATTAGTGGAGAGAGAAGCTTACAAGGAACATGAAAAGGGGACCGCTTCGCATTCTGGCTCCTTTCTTCCTACATGCAGTTAAAAAGAGAGAATCATTTAAAGGAGCTCCTGTAGAACTCCCTTTTATTGGTTTCTTTTCTTACGTAAAGTTACCAACAGGTTCATTCATAAGGTGATCTTGAAGGTTGTTTCACTGTCACTGAGCCACAGTTAAGGTGGTTTGTAAAAGGTACCACCCAAGTATAAAGATGCCTGGTAGGAAAATAAGGCCTTTATACAAAAAGAGCAGCAGCCCATCAGATCTTTGCTTTTCAAGCCAGGCAGGTTCCCCCCTCAGAAAGATTAATTACAGTCAGGTTGAGAGGATAGCCTTGTTCTGTGTGTGCATGTGTGTGTGTATGTGTGTGTATGCGTGTGTGTGTGTGTGTTTTCCCCCTCTAACATTAGAAAGATAAAGGGTGTGATTAGTGTGCACAAAGCTTCTGATCAAACCAGCTCAGAGGTTTGTGACAGGAGGTTCAAACACTTTATGGATCATTGGTGCTGACAGGTAGATCACACAGGCCTTAAACAGATGTTTAGTGAGAAGATGAATGTGTGAGATCTCAAACATGCAGCGCTCTTTTACTTGGCCACTTTAGTCTGTGAAGTATTAAACATTGCTAAAGAAACCTCCTCTAAAAAGGTTGAAAAAGTTACTAACAAGCTTCCATTAAATCTCAGCCCTTTATTATCAAGACTTAATACAGCTTAGGTTTTGAAGTCACCGAACTTTCTGCAAGAATTGATGAATATTTCCACACTCTATCTTATATTATGAAATGCTTATTAACGAGTTTATGAGTATTCTGCCTCATGACCTGAGTTTGAGAAGTTTAGTTGGAATAGGTAGAATAGTCAAGGTAAATTAAATTTAGCCCCAAACCAGAATGTTTAAGTAATATATTTTTTTATTTCTTAATATAAAGTTTTGAGATACTATTGGATGAAAAAATTTCATAATTATGAAAATATACCAAACCTATATGTTTAACTGAATTTCCATAGTGAAATGTACATTATTAATATTTTTTTACAAGTGTATATAATAAGAAATGCTATGAATGGCTTCACTTCATTCTTCGTCAAGAGAGAAAATGCAGAGTATGTATGTATGTGCATGTACGTGTGTATAACGTATGTATATATCTCAGAGATAAATATATAATATCAATTATTTTATCATTTTATTGCTGTCACAGAGGAATGTAGACTTGAGATTTCTGACACTTGTAGCAATATGTCTTGCTGGTGTTAACAACTTTGTTAGGTGTCTTATATTGTCTTCGCACTGTTATTGTAGAATCATACAAACTGGTGAAAAGGAGTATTCAACTGGTCTTGGCACTTTTAATACTTTAAGACAATGGCTTGATGAGAATACCCTTGTAAATTCTTACTTTTATATATGATTGACAAAATCAGGGAGAGGAATTGATTCTGCATGTTTTGCACTAGAAAGTATACTTTGTCAGTACAAAATGACAGGTTTTCAACTCATTCAATATTAAATTCAGGTTCAACAAAATATGGCTAGCGATCTCATCGCCACTAATACAAACATTAGTGGACCAGTAGAAATAATAGTGTACTAGTAGAAAGATCAGTGAATTGTAGGTACATGAAATGTGTAATTTTATATACATAAGTATATGTATATGAAAGCATTTTAAAAATAATAAAAACTATACAGATGCAAAATTTTAAAAAGGAGGGTGAAAAGGGTAAAGATGAATAAAAGTTTAGGAGAAGGAAGAGAATTGTTTAATGGGAAGAGTCATGTAGTTCTATTTACTATTATTTATTACAGTATTTTCTGACTGCCTCTTAGAAATCCCATTATATGAATTCCCATTTCCCATTTCCCCAGTGCATTTCTATTTGGATCTTCAAAATCAGTGAGAATCCAAAAGTGTCTTCTACATTTAACCAATACTTACTGAAGATAACATGTGCAAGATTCTGTTAACCCTCACAGACAATTAAAGGGTGGATAGGATGCAGCCCTGGTTCCTGAGGAGTTTAGACTTAGTGGCAAAAATGCTTAATAGTATTGGAACTCAAAATTATTTTTAAGTACTTCTCAAACCATAGCATGGTGTGTGTGTGTCCGTGTGTCTGTGTGAGAGAGGGTCCACTCTACACACATGCTTCCCATGAAGCCTTGGATATATCGCTCAAACATTTCATGTTAAAAATTACTTTGTCCATTAACTTAGTTTGTCCAAATCTATGCTAAATTTCGGTCACCTTGAAGGATCCATCCCATTGCAGTTGAATTCTTCGTGTCTGGCATGTCAGACGGGAAGCAGTTTTACCTCGTCTCATTCTCTGTCCTTCAGCATTTTATTCACTGATTTTTTTTTCTTTTCTTAAAAAATAAAGATGCGAAAGTTGTTTGTAAGCAACTTTCACAATTATTTCTTACCCAGAGTGTGGGACTGCCTGTTTGAATGTTTCCAAGAAAGTATTGTTCTTATGTGACAACAGGTCAGAAAGACTCTGCATTAATTACACTAACATATGGTTATTAACAGATTCTAGCTCAGGGAGCAATACTTTACAATGTTATCTTCCACATAGTCAGATGTTAGCCATATTGTCAGTGCTGGCAGCTATTGTTTCACTCATTTACTTCACAGAGCTAATTACTCCCTAATAATAACTTTACCTTGGAGTTTTTCACTTGCTTGTGCCAGCAAACCTGTTCACACTACATATGCTAATTATTGGCACTTATTCATTATGTTAAGATAGCTTTAAGTTCAAGCTGTGCAGCCTGGCTTTCGGTATGGAGCCAGCTGGCTGCAAAGTTCCACCTTTTTTTACTAAAGTCATTAAAAGTTTTAATATGGGCCCATCTTGTTCTCTTTACAAGATTCAGTCTTTCAGGAATTCAAATGAATGTGCAGTTACCCATGGACAATTACAAATTATAACAAGAAGGTCTTTGGTTTCTGTGAGAAATTCTCAAAGCTTGCACTCACTGTGGCCTTTTCGGTGAGATTAGAAAAGATGAGTGAATTCTTTTACATTTAAACTATACGGTCACTTTATCTATTTGATTACTCCATACACAAACATACATGCATAGACACACAGACACACAGACACGTGGGCATGTGTGCACCCACACACGCATTCATTTTTGGTTCATTTTCCTTCAGAATAAGTCCAACTCACTGTGGTATTTAATTTATGCACATCTAAATAATAAAGAATCTTGAATTTTACTGTTTGTGTACATCCTTTTTCAGTTTTTTTTTTTTTTTTCCTTCTTATCATTTCAAGAGATTTAGGATTACTGCCAGGGCCAAAGACTGTCCTTGAACTCTATTCAGGATTCCCATTGATATCAGCAGGAGTTAATATTTAAGTGTTGTTTCAGTCAAAGTAAAATATGGTTCCTCTAGTTCTAATGAACAAATAGCTTCATTTGGTTCACATCCAAATATAATTAGTAACTACTACCACTTAATTAAATAACCCAACTTTGATGCATATGAATCAAAATGGATTTGACCTTTTGTAGGTGGTACATTTGAGGAATAATCTTTTGAGACCTAGAAATGAAAATATACTCAGGCATAAACTCTGTCTGAAGTGAGTTTTTCTCTTAAAAAGATAACTTTTAAAAGATTGAACCTTCTGACCTTCATCTTTGATACAATAGGGCTCCTTAAGTTTTATATTATTCATGTTGTAACATAGGCACTAAACATAGGAATCCTGAATATACAAGTGCTTCATAAATCCTGGTTGAGACATGCACTATTACATGTAAAAGGGAAAACTAGACGGTGTGAATCTATTTCAACCAGGGGCAAAGGCAAGAGACTTAGCTTATACTTTCAGGTTGTCTTCCATGAGGTAAGTCTCTCTTCATTTTTTTTTTTTCTCCCAAATACCGCTATATTTTGTTACTTAGTGGTTTGCCACTAGAATGCTCAGGGGTGTTCATTTTAGTCTATGAAATGCCAGTCACCAACTTTTGGTATTTAAAAAAATTGATATGTTACTATGTGTTGAGGTTGGAGAAGGAATATTTGACAACACATAGAATTAGAACAGAAATGAAAGAGAATGTAGAAATCTTGGTTTCTATGTACTTGGAATTCCCTGGGAGTGGTGGTAATCATTGGAGAGAACCAATACCAATTACCAGGATGTTGAGAAAGGTGTTCCATTTTCATCCCAATCCATCCTTGCTTGAGGGCCTAAGAATGTTTTCACTGGCATATAATCTCTGTTAAAAGTCTTGTCTACATTTTAAATAATTACATGTAATATGGTTGACTGAAGAGAAACAGGTAGTCAGTGTTGAGGGAATTAATAAATAGTTTCTGGTTCAAAATACACGAGTCGGGAAATAAAGACAGTATTTGGGCTTAATATTATGTTTATAAAGATTAACAATTCACTTGTTTAACTTTTCAAAATAAGAGCTATTCATTGCTATTTTCATGCTGGAGAGAGAAAAAGTTTAGAGAAGGGAGTAGCAGTGTTAAAAAAATAACACAAAATTGAACTGCAGCTTGAGAAAAGGACTGCTTTTTATTAAAAACTGTTTTAAAGAGATTCTAAAATTCTAATTTGTATTTGTTATTGCTAATGAAAATTATTTGTGAGCTTTGATTATGCTTGGTCTTCGTGAGGTAAGAAGATGTGAGGTTGCTATGCACATGTATGGGCACTTACTGAGCATGCCCACATTCTCTTTTCAAACATCTTTTTCTTTAAACAACTATGTGTGTACAATGAAATTACAGATCAAATGATTGAAAGTAGTTCAACAAAAACAGTAAGGTTTGATTATTTAAATCACTGAATTCTCCATAAAAAGTTATAAGACTGGGCTATATATATTTCCATTTGAATCTTTTGAAACTTCTATTAGCTATCAATCTGATAAAAACATTTAAGGATAGGCGTGCCTGGGTGGCTCAGTCGGTTGAATATCATATGTTATTTATTTATTTATTTATTTTTGAGAGAGAGAGAGAGAGAAAGAGAGGAGGGCCAGAGAGAGAGAGGGAGACAGAGGATCCAAAGCGGGCTCTGCACTGACAGCGAGCCTGAAGTGGAGCTCAAACTCATGAACCCTGAGATCATGACCTGAACTGAAGTCAGAGATCATCTGATTCTTGATTTCAGCTCAGGTCATGATCCCAGGCTCATGGGATCCAGCCTGCGTTGGGCTCAGTGCTGAGTGTGGAGTCTGCTTAAGATTCTCTTTCTCTGTCCCTCTGCCCTTCTCCCCCACTCATGCTCTCTCTCGCTCTCTGTCTCTCTAAAATAATAAAAAAAAAAAAACATTTAATCCTACATAAGTAGCCACAGTAGACTAAGGAAGAGCTCATTTGGGCTCTTCTTTATTTTCTGAGTAATCTAGTTTCATGCGTTTTTATTTTGCTTGAATAATTTTTCTCAACTTGATTCTTCTCTACATATTTATAGAAACTATTAACATGTTCTGTATTAACTATTGACGACCAAGAATGTATGTTCAACTTTTGTTGCCATCAACCCATTCATCCTGAATTGTAGGGCTTTTACCTGTGGCTGTTTGAATGAACAAGTAATCAAAGGCTCTTCATGCTGAAACAAATTGTTTCTGGATAAAAATACATTTTAATGCATTTCTGCCCTTAGGAAACTTAATGGGAAAATCTCAAGAAATAAATATAAGAAAGAAAAATCTTTTAGGTGAGTTTAGAACACAGAGAACTGCACTATGAGCAACCGTAAAAGTGGGGCTTCTCCCTGGGTTACATACCAATACCAATGTTAAGATCAGAGAATAAGCTTTGAATCATCTGTGAGATGGTGAAGCTTAATCTGAGTTTAGGCTAACTTACACCATAGTAACAAACAAAATGAAGCAAACAAAAAACTAAAATCCTTAGAGATAAAAAATCTCACTCAGATTTATGTCCATTGTGTGTCAGTAAATAGCAGCTTTGTTCCACATTCTCTTCAATACAAGATCAGGCTCTGATCTGAGACGTGATAGTCTAATGACGAAGGGCAAAAGGTTATAGCAAAAGTATGAAAAGGCCCTTAAAGTTTTGCTTGAAGTTGTACCCATTATATCTTCTCATTTTTATAAGCCAAAGCAAGTCACATGGCCATGACCAATATCAGTGGTAAGAAAAGTAAAATCTTCTTGAAGGGACCCTGTAAAAATAGGACATCACCTATTTTTAAAATAAACTCTACCATGGGGCCTTAGTTGTTCAGTTGTGCCCCTGAAAACCTAACAATGTCAAGTAGTTTCTAGAGGAAAATGTCTCTAATTTAGTTTCTCAAAGTTCCCACAAACTAAGATTAAAGAATATATACTCAATATAAGAATCACACAACACACAAAGAAGCAATCTGTAAAGAATAAAAGTCAGCAGAAATGCTGAAGTGTTTAGCCCCTCCACCCTGAGGGCTTCAGATATTGTAAATATCATATAGACAGTATAAAATAAATATGCATGAAATGCTTAGGGAAGTAAATTATGAAATCATTAAAAAACAATAAGCATCAAAAACTCAGAAAATAAGAATATATGAAAAAGAACTCAGTGGAAATGAAAACTATAAGAATTTGAATTACAAATTCAGTAAATGGACAGCTCTTGATTTCTTCCAAGGGCCAGATTAACCATCTCACCTTTAAACAATCAGTCATAACATATGAAACAAAGGTATTCAGACACTGGACAGTAGGCAGCACAGTTTTCCCTGAGAGAAGGGCAACAGATGAAGAGAAAGCCCAGTGCGTGCCTGCAGTTCCCTGGCTGGAGAGAGGGACCCCAGGCACAGCCTGACAATCCTTCTGAGTTGAGGGGACAGCCAGGGTTCAGGAACACCGAGGCAGGTAAACAGATCTATTTGCAGATAGAGGACTGGGGAGGATAGCTTTGCATAGAGAGAGGGAGAAAGAAAGAGAGAGACAGACTGACTCTTAACTCTCTAGAAATCTTCAGTTTTTTGGTAAGGTCTTTAGTCTTTACTGAATAGTGATCAGTGCCTATGTATTTAAACTACTGAAACTAGGTTAAAAAAATACCTTTGGAAAAGAGCTGGCAGAAATTATAATCCTAGTTCTCACATGGGACTAGGAATATGTTGTGTTTTTACCAACCAAAATAGAGAGATTCCTAACACACGGGACATTAGGTTGATCCTTCAAGAAAGAAACTACCTTCGTAGTAGAACCATATTAATTTTAAGCTGCTAGCTACTCTAAACTTGACCTAAAACAAACAAAAAAACAAACAAAAAGTAAGAACTGAAAGGATCAAACTGTATCCAAGTTAGTAGAAAACATCCTAGAATAAATCCCATCAAATAAAGAGATTGCAAAAAAATAAAAGACAAAATTCAAAGTATCTGTCATCCAATCAAAAATTAGTATGCATGTGAAGACTCAATAAAATATAACACATAATCAGGAGAAAAATCAATCAGTAAAAACCAAACCCAAAGTGGCACAGATGTTAGAATTAGACAAAGATGTTGAAACAACTATCACAGATACACTCCATATATATGTTCAAGAGCATGATGAAGAAATTAATGGAAGATGCAAGAAAAGATGGAAAGTACAACTTCTGAGATAAAAACTATACTGAATGGGATTAGAAACTGCAGAAGATAAGATTAGTGCATTTAAAGATATAGTAAGACACTATCCAGAAATAAAACAGAGAAAAAATATTGATAAAAAATAGAGTATCATTGAGCTGGGCTATGGGATCGGGGGAGGCAGAGAAAATATTTGAAGAAATAATCTCCAAAATTTTTCAAAATCTTTTATAAACTATAAACTCATGTATCAACCTCAGTGAACCCCAAGCAGAGGAAACATGATCAAATTGCTGAAAAGCAGTGACGAGGAAGAAACCTTAAAAGCAGCCAGAGATAAATGATACATTCCCTGCAGCGGAAGTAAATTGTTGAAAGTTTTTTTTAATACTATATATGAAGTAGTATAACATTGTTGGAAGTAGACTGTGATAAATAGGTATGTGTAAATCATGGAGCACCCCTAAAAAAAGAAAACAAAAAGGAATATCTAATAAGCCAATAACAGATAAAACAGAATCATAAAAATACTCAGTCCAAAGGAACAGGAGATAAAATAGGGAGCAAAGGGCACATGAGATTAAATAGAAGACAGAAAGATTGTAGCTTTATGCCTAATCATGTCATTAGTCACATTAAATATAAATGGTCTACACAAACTAATTAGAAGTCAGATATTGTCATATTAGACTCTTTAAAAAATAAAAGCAAGACTCATCTTTATGTTGTGTGCAAGAAACCACTTTAAATATAAAGATAGACAGGTTAAATCAAAGGATTAGGAAAAGACATACCAAGTCAACACTAATGAAAAAATGGAATGCCTATAGTAATGTACATTTCAGAGCAAAGAATATCAGGAGTATTGAGATTCATTTCATAATGGCAATGTGGTCAGTTCATCAAATGAATATAAAAATCCTAAATGTTTGTATACCTAACAACAGAACCTTAATTCTATGAAATAAAAAAGTTTAAAATTAAAAGGAAAAAAATACAAGTCCACAATTATAGTTGAGCTTTTCATAATTTTCTCTCTCAATATTTGAAGAAAACTTGGAAAATTAATAAGAATCAATAATATTCATCAAGATGACCTAATTGACATTTCTAGAACCCTCCCTCTAACAAGAGCAGAGTAATTACTCCTTTAAAGTACATATGGAGAATTAAGCAAGAAGATCATATTCTGCATCATAAAAGCTCACAATGAATTTGAAAGGATTGAAATAATTTAAAACACGGTATCTGATCACAATGGATTTAAATTAGGAATTAATAAACAAGGAATGTCTAGAAAAATCCATTATTTGGAAGCTAACACCCTTCTAAACCACCCAGGGATCAAAGAAGATACACAAAAAATGAGAAAATATTTAGAAGTGAATGAAAACGAAATAATCAAAAATGCCAAATTTGTGAGACATAGATAGAGCAATGCATAGTGGGAAATGTGTAATATCAAATGTTTATTTTACAAAAATAGACGCCTGAGTGGGCGTCTGGATAATCAGTCAAACGTTCGGCTTTCACTCAGGTTGTGATCTCACGGTTCACAAGTTCGAGCCCCACATAGATCTCTGTGTTGGCAGCTTGTAGCCTAGAGCCTGCTTCAGATTCTCTCACTCTGCCCCTCTCCCACTTGCACTCACTCTCTCTCTCTCTCTCTCTCTGTCTCTCTCTGAAAAAAAAATAAACATTTAAATTTTTTTTAAAAAGAAAAATGATAAGATATAAGCTTCCACCGTAAGAAACTGGGAAGAGAACAGAGAAAAATCAAACCCAAATTATGCACAGAAAGGAAAAACTAAAGAGTAGCACTTACTGAAATGTAAAATAGAACAATGATAGAGAAAAGTGAATTTAAAAGTTAGTTCTTTGAGATTACAAAATTGATAAACTCTAGCTAAACTGCTGAAGAAAGGAATGCCTGGGTCGATGTCGGTTAAGCATCTGACTCTTGCTTTTGCTCAGGTCTTGATCTCATGGTTCTTGAAACTAAGGCCAGCGTTGCTCTGTGCTAACAGCACAGAGTCTGCATAGGATTCTCTCTCCCTCTTTCTCTGGCTCTCCCCTATTCGCTCTCTATTTTTCTCTCTCTGTTTCTCTTTCAAAATAAATAAATGAACATTAAAAAAAAAAATAAACTGCTGAGGAAAAACGTAGACACAAATTAGAAATATCAGAAATGAGAAAAGACATCACTACAGAGTCTACAGGAGGTAAAATGGAACCAAAGAGTTATTATGAAAAACTCTATGCCCAGAAATTTGAAAACTTAGAGACAGACTAATTGAAAACTTACTCAGGAAGACATACATACCCTTACTACCTCTACAATGTTAAAGAGATTGAATTTTCAACTAAAAACTTTCCCACAAAGAAAATTCCAGCCCAAGATGGCTTCACTGATAAATCATACCAAATATCTAAGGAATAAAAAGTAATGCTAATTCTACACAAACGCTTTGGGAAAGTGGAAGAGGAAAGAATATTTCCCAAAATTAAATGAAGATAATGTGAAGGAAAGAAATGTAAATCAATGTCCCTCATCAATGTAGACGTAAAATTCTTTATAATTTTGAAACTGAACCTGCAATATTTTAAAAGTAGAAAACATTAGGATTATATGGTGTTTTTATTAGGAGTGCAAATTTGGTTTATCATCCAAAAATAAATTAAGGTAATTTGCCAGATTAGTAAAATAATTATCTATTATAAATTTATTATCAATACAATAGAAGCAGAAAAATCATTTAACAAGCTTCAACACCTATTCATAGTAAAATCATCTCAGCAAATTAGGAATTGAAGGAAAGTTTCTCAAGTGTATAATTTCTACTCATATATAATGTTGTTAAACATTTTCCACCTAAGATTGACCACTCTTAAGATTTTTATTCATTATTTTACTGGAGGTCCAATCCTCTAGTGCTGTAAGTCACCATTAATAAATAAAAGGCATGTAGATTGGAAAGGAATAAATCAAGTTGTATTTATGTACCAATAATATAATCATCTATGTGTAAAATGCTAAGGAATCTATTAAAAAGATACTAGTGAATTTAGCAAGGACACAGGATATAATGTATACAATATTAGAAACAAGGAATTAAAAATTGAAATATGTGAAAATCATTTAAAATTTTATCAAAAAATTAAATAATTGGGGATATATTTGAGAAAATATATTTAAGACCTGTATGGTGGAAACTACAAAACTTGCTGACTAAATAGATACATACCACATTCATTCATTTGAAGACTCAATACTTTCAAGATGTTAATTCTACATAAATTTATCAGTAGATTTGATGTCATCTGAATCAAAATCTTATTTATGTCATAATTTATAAGCTGATTATAAAATTATTATAGACATTCATAACATTCTTAAAAAGATGAACAAAGAGGATTTACACTTCCTGTTTCTGGCTTGCTTTCAAGCTATGCTAATCAATACAATGTGATATTGGCATAATGACAGATGTATAGATCACTGAAACAGAATAGAGAATTCAGAGATATACATACAAATGATCTTCAGTTGATTCTTTTTCTTTTTTTCTCCAATTGATTTTTAATAAAAGTTTCCAAGCAATTCAGTGGAGAAAAAATAATCTTTTTAAACAAATGGTGCAGGGACATTTGGATATTCATATATAAACAAATAATATCAATTATTCTCTTGCCCATGTAAAAAACTAATTGAAACTAATTGATCTGTAGATATAAATATTAGAGATAAAACCATAAGCTCTCTAGAAAACATAGAATAATTTTAGTGACCTTGAGTTAGGCCAAAATTATTAAATAGCAACCCCCCAAAAGCACTAACTATGAAAGAAAAAAAATAGGGACACCTGGGTGGCTCAGTTGGTAAAGCATGCAACTTTGGCTCAGGTCATGATCTCACAGTTAGTGAGTTTGAGCCCCACATGGGACTTTGTGCTGACAGCTCAGAGCCTGGAGCCTGATTCTGATTCTGGGTCTCCTTCTCTCTCTCTCTGCTCCTCCCCTACTTATGCTCTCTCTCTCTATCTCTTTCAAAAATAAATAAACATTAAAAATTTTTAAAAGAAAAAAATTATAATAATATGACCTTAATCAATGCTAAAACCTTTTGTTGGCTTTTTAGCACTATAAAGAAAATGAAAACGTAAATGGCTGGCAGAAAATTTTTGCAAAACATATATCCAAGAGAAGGCTTGTATTAAGAATAAAACAAGATCTCTTTAGACAAAACAGTAAGAGAAGTAGCTCAATAAAAATGGGTAAAGAATTGATCAGACGCTTAACCTAAGAGAAATAAGGATGTCTGAAAATGTGCTCATTATCAATCTTTAGTGAGATGCAATACCCATACACACACAAAAATAGCTAAAATTAGGACTGACCATACAGCAGGTAGAAAGACTGAGGAGAAACAGAAGCTCTCATAAATTACTAGTGGGAATCAAAATGGCATAGTGAATAGAATGTTTGAAGATCAAAGAATAAAAGAAAGACATACTAGGCAAAGACCAATCTAAAGAAAGCTAGGAGCTATATCAGTACCTGAAAAAATAGACTTTGATCCAGAAAGCATTACTGGGTATAAAAAGGGCTGCTACATACCGATAGAAGGTTTAATTCACCAGGAGGATATTACCATTCTAAACTTGAATGCATCTAATAAAATATTCTCCTATTTTACGAAGCAAAACTGAAAGAACTACAGCGAGAAATGGTGAAATAGATCATCATTGTGGATCATTGTGTAAATGCTCCTCTCCATTATTGGAGGCTAAGTAGATACAATGTTACCAAAGATATAGAATATTTAGGAAAAAAGTGAAAAGCATGACCTAATATAAATTTTGAGAATCCTACATTTAATATTTAGAGGATATTCTTAAACATACAATTAAAATACATTAAAAAAAACTTGTTTAGGCTAGGTCTTAAATCATGTCTCAACAATTATTATAGAATAGGGTATCAAAAATATTTATTTACAATTAATGTAATTAACTTAGCCTTACCGAAATATAATAAATATAAATAAACCCCAAATATTTAGAAAGTATAAACAGTCTCTTAAATAATATGCAGGCAAAGAAGGAATTTGAGGGTGTGAGGAATTTGTACAAGAACATTTGAACATTCTCAGAGCTTATTGGTAAGAACCTTGATTTCTCAAGTTTTGGCATATAGCTGAAATAGTACGTTCTATTCAATATCAACTTCTTACATATCAATAAAAAAGAAAATTAAGTTAGTATCCACTTAAGAAGCTAGGATAGACTAAATGCAAAAAAAAAAAATGGAAAGGATCATAAATGCTAGAGAAATTAATGAACCAAAAATCAAATAATATAATACAGTGGATCAGTGGAGCCAAAAGAGTTTTTTTATCTGAACAGATTTGTAAAATGGACAAATCTTTAGTGAGATTCTTTGCTAAACAAGCAAACAAACAAAAAAGACTATAACTAATGTCTCAGGATCTTATATATAAGAGTGACTACAGCTGATAACACTGTATCATATAAGTGGAATTTGCACTTACATAATACACATATAACATACACACACATACAAAGTTAAATATATGAAGTAATGAATGTGTTAGTTAACTTAGGAGAATCCTTTCGTAATGCATAGGTGTATCATGAGTATTTTATATACTTTAAATATCTTAACCATTTTATTTGTCAATTATACCTGAATAAAGCTGAAAAAATACAAAAGTAAGTAATGCAAACAATAGAAAAGGTATACATTGAGCCATGGGAAAGATTTAAAATATAGCAATAAAACTGAATATTTTTGCTAATGTATTTTTAAATTTAAAAAGTGGACAAATTCTTAAGAAAAGGGGAAAAAATGTACAGAAACTTCAATTAGGAAACTTGGAGGCACCTGGGTAGTTCAGCTGGTTGAGTGACTTAGGCTCAGGTCATGATCTTATAGTTCATGGGTTCGAGCTCTGCATCAGGCTTACTGTTGTCAGTGCAAAGCCAGCTTCAGATCCTCTGTCTTCCTCTCTCTCTGCCCCTTCCCTGCTCCCACTCTCTCAAAAATATATAAAACGTTTGAAGAAAAGAAAAAGAAATAGAAAGCCTAAATGGTTTTCTGACCATTAAATCCATTGACTTCACCATTTAAAATCTTCCCACAGAGAGACACTGAGCCCAGTGTTTTACATATAAATTCTATCAAATATTCAAAGAATAGACCATTCCAGTTGTATACTCTTTTCAGACAATAGAAAATGAGTCCTACTTACTAATTTGTTCTTTGACTTAGTATAGTCTTGACTAAAACCAGTTAAGTTTTTGAGAAGAGAAAATTATGTTCTATGTAACACTTTTGGAGTCTAGAATTATGACACTCTAAACAAGAGAAAAAATAATAGTGTGATAGTGTGACCAAAAAAAATAAAAGTTCCAAAATTCACACTGTCTTGTTTCGTACCCATAACTTCTCCCACAGTCATTTCAACACCCTCCTTTCCTCCTTGCCTTTGGCCTAGATGCCTCTCCAAATTTTTCTTCTCATTGCTCCCAATTTGATCTTCCTAAAGATAGAATCTCCACCATGATTGAAACCTTTGAACTTGATTGGTTCTTCTGGACTTTGATCTGGGTCCTCAAGATACTCAGACCAGTTGATAAACAGAAAATAAGATTAGTAATTGTAATTCAGTGTATGGTGAGTGGAACAGTGTGAAAGCATGTTCCCTTCACCCAGGATGGGAAGGGGTGGAGGTAAGGAGTGCAGGAGAGAAAAAATCAGGATTTAGGAACTAAGGAAGGTTTACCAGAGTAAATAACCCTGAGCTGAATGGTAAAAGATAAGTAGAAGTGAGTTAGTTAAGTGGGGAGAAGACCATTTCAGCTAGAGTGACTAAAATGACAAGGCCACTGAGATATTGGCAACAATGGGTGTGGAAGGGGAGGGGGGTGCGTGGGGATTTAGGGTGTGTAGGGATGCACAGAAGGGGGCAGGTGGGAAGTAAGGTAGGTAGAGGGAGTAAGGTCAAGGCTACACTACAGGTTGAGGAATTAGTGCTTTACAATCAGGAGAGAGTATTATTGAGGAGTTTTAAGATGGGGAAGTTTACATTTTAGGTACACCTGGTGACTGAGTGGAAACCAGTTTTAAAGCCTATGAATAGTGGGAGAAAGATGAAGACAATTTAAATTATAATATTGGAAATATGTAGGAATAAAGCGTAGGGGATTTGGTCATAAATATTTATCAACTTGGTAATTGATTAGGGCATATCTTTTTAACCTTATTGTCTAACAATGGCATATGAGGCAACACAAATAAATTACAATTACAATAGAGTGAATGAATGAAAGACCATGTTTTTTTTGTTTTGTTTTGTTTTGGTTTTGGTTTTGGTTTTTTATATATGTATTACATTGAATGAAGGGATAGAATTTGACTGTCAATTCTGGCATATTTCGTAGCCAAAGATGAATTTGTTTTATATTCTACAGTATGACCTGTCTCTTGACCAAGTTTTTAAACTGTAATTCAGTGTGATGAATGAAATAGTGCAGATATGCTCCATTCCCCAAATTGGGAAGAGACAGAGGCATGAATAAAGATTTAGGGGCTAGGGAAGTCTTCCTGGAGGAAGTAAAGCCTGAGCTGAATGTTAATTGGTGAGTAGGACTTAGTAAAATTACTCAGTCGATGAAGTGACCCAATTTGAGATAGTGGTTACATGAGTTGGAAGCAGATTCTGCAAGGAAAGTGTCTAAACTCAGTTTTATTCATATTGAATTTGAAATCCTTGTGAAATATACAATATGCAACATGAAATTGGATGCATATGTGTGAATATTAAAACGTGTTTCCTCCAGGTAGCCTCGACGCTAACATTGTGCTTTAAGTGTATCTTTTTTAATTGAACACATCTCTCAGTACAGGAGATTATTTACCGGTCTCTAGGATATACTTCAAAATCCTTTATTCCTCATTCTCATCTCATATTTTCCTGTCCTCTGCGTCCCTCCTTAGCAGTGCCTTTTCCTTTTCCATGCTTCCATAATCTTATCATACCAAAGCTCAAACGATATATGAGGTGATGTATAAAATGTGTATTATTGGCAAATGGGATAAAAACTTACAACCTGGATGACATGATGGAGAATGCCCTAATTAAGTTTTAGCTGGCTAAAAGCATATAAATAGATAAGAAGAGGTGGTCAAAACTACAGAGATTGAAATTGAATGCAAACAACCTAGGTGAATTTGAGATGGACTGTCAATAAAAATGAAAGTAGTATGACAGTGTATGTGTGGAGGGGAAAGTGAAAAGTAATGCTTGAATGCTATGCATGCGCATAACAGAAGTGACCCTGAGCCATTGAAGATAACAAATTGGGCAGCAGATAACCATCAAGTCTCTCAGTTTCTTTAAAAGTTGATGTTGAAGGCATGTAGGACAATACAACCTAATTAAGAATATACAACTTGGATGTCTGAATAAACTCGTCTGTATCAATTTAGTTATACTTGTAGGAGAATGCTATATAGCCGGCCCGGCTGTAGAGGATTAAACAGAATCCTTATGCATTAGAATAGTTAAAGAAATTAGATCTAAATGGCCTGGAAAAAAGGATATCAATATTGACTTAACAACAAAGGTCAAATATATGAAAGAGCGGTTTCATTTTACACGGAAGGGAAAACCAAAGAAAATGAGCTTGTACCATGGCTTAAGGATTTCTCTCAGGTAACAATTTTCTAAAAGAGATGCTTATGAAATATTGGAATATGACAGGAAAAATTGTACGCAATTTCCTGATCTTTAAGTGAAAAGAATACATTATCATCTATTTATTCATGCAACAAGCATTTATTGAAACATCTACTATTTCAGGGAGTCCTACTACCTCAGTGGTAAAGATAAAATTGTAAGCAATCCCTGCCCCATAGATCTTACAGCTAGTGAGCATATATATTATTTGCATGATTGAGTATACTGAGTACATTGAGATGTGTTTTTGAGTGAATGGCAGAATTATTCATGTCAACATGGCAAATATGAGACCCAACTGATAGCAATTAGTTAGGCAGTGTGTAGCAGATGATCTCTGATAACTTGGTAAACTACTGGAAAATGAGTAAAGAAAGAGGAACAGAATATGAGTGAGAAACCACTAGCTACATAGACCAGTTAGACCATGTACCTTTATTGCCACTCCCATTTTGCCATTTAAAAATGTTTATTATTATTATGTAGTCATATGAATCTAATGAACTTATTTTACAGTGAAAAAAGTTACTGTGTTGCTTATAAAAATTGCTTGAGTAAAATGTAAGATTTGTAGTGTTTCCAATACTGAGAGTATATCAAAACTGTTTGATTAACTGGAGATGTTACTTCCTGATTATTTAATGACACAGTATAGTTGGAAGCTTATCATTAATGTTGTCACATGTCTAAAAAATAATTTTCTAAGTGCAGCTCAGAGGTGACTAAATACCACATTATAATTGAGATGAGAACTATATCATTGTATTGTTGAATTGGTGATGTCAGGCGATTCTACTTCACAACCCCAAAGGACCATATAAAAGGCATTTGCAAGCAAGATGTAAGTACAACATCAGCCAAACAGATCTACAGAAAGAGTTTGTGTGTGGGGGACCGAAGGTCCAGCTGTTCTTGAAGGATTATCAGGTTTTAATGGAAAGCACAGATGGAACCAATACTATTGTCTAGAGTATTCTAGGGCAGAGGCTAATATGTGAAAGGTGATCAGTGGCAGGCCAATTGTAAGACAAAACAAAACTTTTTTGTTAAGATGAAAAAAACGTGAACCAACACTACCCAATAATACTGATTCAGAGGAAATCATCCCCGGTGTTTTATTTTAGCCATTGTAGAGATGGTCATATGTGCTGTGCAGCTGTAAGCGGTTCTCTCTGAATTATTAGAGACTGAGCCCATTATTCTTGGTGTTTAGGCAGTTTTACTGGATATGGACCATTGCAATCATATAAGCTCTCTATTGTGTGACTACTAATTTAAAGTGCTACCATAAGCCAGCCACAGCACCCCTGGCTTCTGTGAGTGAATGAGTCATGTTGAAAAGCAGACTGAATATGTAGTCTACAATTTATTATTCGAGAGTTTAGATATATTTAAAATTCTGCGAATTCCTTGTCAAAAATTTAGCTGGTTTAGATCAATGAAAGTGTTGTTGCTTTTAGAATCACTTCATCCAAAAAGGCTGTTTTTTTTTTTTAAGGAAATATTGTCATTTCCATGCTAAGTTTAATACTGGATATATATAAAATCACTTCCAAAGGTTGCTAGTTGTTGGCATGCGTGTAAGAAGTCCCGGTAATTTTTATCATAACCTATTTTATTTTGCCTTAGGTTCACAAAATTCTACCTTGAAAAAAAACTTATTATTTCTTAATTACCATACACATAGGCCTAGAGACTTTTTTGAGGTTAAGTGGCATTACTGTGACTGGTACCTATTGATAACATATGTAAAGACATTTAAATGTCATAATGCTGTCTCAGAGAACCTCAATACAGTCATCTTTGCACATACCCAATACCAAAAATGAAGTAAATCTTCAGTAGCAAACTGAGTTTACAATAAGTTTACACAAGTTCATGTGTAACTTGACATTGAAACCTACAAGAGGCCCTCTTTTTTACAAAGTCTGTCTGTCCACAGAAATGATTTTTTAAATGTCTCTAGAATGTGTCCGAACAGAAAAGCATGTAGACACAGTGAACGGTGTCTTATTCGGCGTTACTGTCTCCTCCAGTTTTCAATAGTAAATCTATCTCTTTTCACAATTTTTTCCTACTCCCTATCAATAAAAAATAACTTCCAAGGGGCATAATGTAATCTTGAGGACAACAGAAGGGAACTCCCCTTTTTGCTATTGCCCTACGCGAAGGAAAAACTGAACAGGTACTTAACTGCAATGTTACAGGATAAAGAAAAGATATGTCATGTGCTTCTCTTAAGAGAGAATTTGTATTTCTGTGAAAGCAATTGATATTTGAATCATTTCCTAGTTTTCTTTTGAATAATTAAAATCAGTTTGAGAGCCCAGTATTTGCGAAGTTTGAATGGCATTAGAGAGTCGCCAATTGGCATTGCCTGGTAGTTCTACTATTTGTTTCAGTTTGGAGTTGGGGAATATTTTTGTATTCTGGGAGAAGCTGTTCTAAAATATGTCATCCATTTCACATTTTCCCTTCTTAAGCTGATATTTTTATGCAATACAGAAATAAATAAATAAAACACTTACTGGGGCTACAGGATGGTCATAATATCGGAAAATTGGCCCTCTGCCAAATTAACCAGGAAGTGGCAAGGATATAGCCAATTTTTTTTTCATTCTGAATTTAATATCTGGCTCATTTTTAAGCATAAATTTTGCACTAAGTTGAGTTATTTTCATTCAGAAGAACCTGATACTATTTTGGCATTCTTTTTTTATAGACTATGCTCTGTTCTACAAATGTTTGCTCTCTAATTATAGCTCACTTCAATACCTGGATTAAAGAATTAGAAATTATACCAGGGGCTTATACTATATTGTAAATGGATTTTATGCCTAAGAAAAAACAATTCTGTGACTATTGTATAGAAGATGTTGGGCTTGACGTTTTAGTAAGTATAAAGTCTCTAACTTAGAATAGACCTGTGTATTATTACAAGTTGCAGTCTATCTGACACCATAATAATTGAGCATGTGGTTCAGTTCATTAGACATAACAGTGTTCACTATATTATATATATTATTAGATTTTGGTATTGAATAATAACAACAGGAGAAAGTGTTTCCAAATTTTGTTGACAGGCCCTCATAGGGTCCATGGAGGTCCCCCCATGAATACCTGGGGTGGGATCATAGTATTAAAAAGGAAAGAGGAGCTGGTGGGTGTGGGTGAGTCTAAGTGTCCATGCCAAACTTTCATCATTAAGCCTATACATTAGATTTGTCTGGAACAAAGATTTCTGTTACTGGAAAAAAAATTTGACCCCAAGTATTTAAGGTTCTCCTTAAACTTAGACTAACAAAATTCAGCAAGTGAAGGATCTAGGCATAAAGAATCCCTCATCAATATAGTATTTCACTACATTATTCTTATTTTCTCATTCAAATATATAAAGACAATTAAAATTTTTAAGTTGCCAGAACTGTCAAATCTTCTTTTGTCTTCGCTTCTTACTAAAAAGTTTATCTTTATGCTTGAGCTTTTTTTTTTTTTTTCTTTCCTTTCTAGTTTTCAGGGCATTTTTGCTATAAATTAGGATGTTTCTAACCATGAAGTTATAATTTCTCTACCCTCTATCCTGCCCACTTTTTAAAGTAAAAGTGAGAGAATAAAAAGAAATCATAAAGAAAACATAGAGACTAGAGAAAAGAACGCTGGAAGAGAAAAGGACACCTCTTTCTTTTAGGATAGCTTATTTTCATCCACTACTACCCTTACTACTCACTGGCCCAGTTCACCATGGACTTCTTTGTCAGTAGCTTCCAAGACCTGTGAAGTATGATACAGAGCTAATGTAATAGTTTCCTGTGCTTATGAGAAATACTCAAGGGACAGGACAATTTCAGTGTACATATATTTTTACACAGATGCATAAATTGTTTGATGATCTATTTCTAAATAGTTTTTTACTGATAAACTTGGGCCCTGACTTTTTGGCTCTGATAAAGTAAAATTAATATTAAATAAAATAATACAAAGAGAACCTTAATAACCATGATTATATAAATCACCTCCATTTATATTTTAAAAATTAAAATTTGGAATGAAGGTTGACATTAAATGAGGTGCACTGTTAGGAAAGAATGTAAATTTTGGTGAGATGAAATCACCCATAGTTCAGAAGGGTTTACCATTACTTTAAGCACCATGGGCTAGCTGGAAGAAAGAGTTCTAAACTTATACTTTTGAATTTGCAATTCTTTGCATTAACTATCATTATATTAAATGCTTTTTTTTTAAGTACATTTATCTCTAGGTCTATATTTCCAGACACAAAAATCTCAATGTGTCTTTTTAAAAAATATGCAAATGTGTAATTACAAGAACTGAACAAACAGCAAGTCCATAAAGGAAAACCTGCAATTTGTCATTTTCATTAGGACAGATATCTGAAAGATCCTGAAAAGAAGCACAGAGCAGAGCAATACTAGAAAGTTTCAGCCGATCTAGTAGCTGCCTTTATGTAAGACAATAGATCTTGTGAATATTCCTCTTTCTTTCCAGGCAGCTAGCTAGTCTGGTTAACCGAAATTGTTGAGTAATTGTTCTGTGGTTGAGAACAAAATGCTGAATTAAACTGTTCCCAGCACAATAATTGTGTGATTATAGCATTTATGTTGCTGGCCAAAGGAACAGTCATTAGGTTTGGAAGACTTACCAAAACCACAAGTACAAAAAAAAATGCAAATCACATGTAAATTGCTGTTTAATACCTATAGTGGCTTAGAAATGGAAGTAAGAGTAGAGCACATTTCTAGTTGAAAGAGATGAACCTGGAAATCTTGATTATACATTTAGTATATAACACTGAAACTGATTTGTTGAAAGTGCATTTTCTTTGTTTTTTCCCTTCTCTATACTGCATATATTCTTAGTCACGCATTTATTTCACTCACACACACCCTTCCCCTTTTTTCCACCACTGGTCTCATCTTTCTTAACCCCCTTGTTAACTTCAATATTTTTAACTCTGTAAGCCTGTCTGAAAAGTTTCTTTTTTCTTTTATTTTTCCCCTACTCAGAATTATGTGGTGAAAGGACTTATAAACCAATGGGGTGTTGGGGCTAGTACAGGGAAAGATTTAATAAGAAAACTGTCAGCAAATACATACAAAATGTCAAGTAAAAGTGAGTTGCTAATAAAATTGAAATACTATTATTTCTTTTCATTTTGAACTATTATGCTTTCTGTTGCTGATAAATTCATGTACTAAAACAGTTGAGTTTTTTTTCTCCTGTTATTGCATTCTTCCAGGTGAAACATACACAGACTGAAATCTCCCTGTAATGGGGATCAGGTCTTGCTCAATGCATGTGCAGTATTGAGACCCACATGTGAGACTCAGAAGTAGCACTATGTAGGCAATATTAATCGTGTTACAACTAATAAATGAAAACCTGTAGTTTTGCAAGATGAATGACCCAATTAGAATGGGTGATAGATTCACTGGGTCAGTTATGAACATAATTCAAGGATGTGAATAGACATTTTGACAAACGTTTTCAGGATTCTGGTACATTTCATTTTATTTTTAAAAATCCGTGATGAAATAAATTGCAGAATAATCCCACTGGCAGGGAGGACAGTCAGACACAAGGCAGAATAACTGAAATGTTGAAAAATCTTTGCTCAGCATCTCCCTCTTCTGTAATCAGAAATATATTTAACACAGAGATTTACACCAACATTAGGGCTTAGGTTTTCTTCCTATCGACTTGCATATCACATTGGAGAATTTGCTTCCTTTATAAATTTGTGTAGAAGCTACCTCAATCATTGTTTCATATTAACTCTTATGAACTATTTTATATTGATATAAATTGTTTTGATATACATCAAAGCATGCCATTATAGCTTTTATACCCATATCATGTATGTTTTTATTCATTTGAAAAGTGTGTTGAGCTCACAAAGTCAGTTAAAAACTGGGCATTTTAGTGAAAATGTTAAAAACTTCAGTTGTATCAAAATCTATATACAACTTGTTAAATGGCATTTTTGTTTTACAAGATTATATCAACTTTCTATTTCTTCACTGCTAATATCTTCTCAACTTTATTTCTAAGATTTTCTCAAAATTTTTGAAAACATGTTTAGGTATATCATGTATATTTTTTCAAACATCCACAAATTTTTTGTCCTTTTTTGTTTCAGTGAACAAAAATGTTGTTCAAAGACCTTAAAATACATGTTCACAATTTAAAAGCTTTGTGTGTAATGTTGACTCTTTAAAAAACATAATGACTTTAAATTATTTATTCTTGATTGTTTTCCCCAATAGTGCAGTCTTCAAACTGTACAGGTTTTGAATTGCTAACCATTACATGATATTAAATAACCTCTAATTCCTGCCAACCACCCACACATTAATTATAACAAACACAGCAATTTTAATGATCCCACTTGTCAATGGTAAAGCACATTTAGAAAATAAGGATCATATTTCAGTGATCAAATTGTGTTTTTCATAGAAACATACACTCAATTCCCAGGTAAATGTTTCAGTCTTTTCTAAAATATACCTCTGTAAATCTGAAATTAGACAAACTCCTCTTTCAAAAAGAGAAATTGTTATTTATGGAGTCCATTTTTTAAAACTAATTTTCCTCTCCTTCTAAAACCAAATGCTTTCATCATAATTTTGCATATTACTAAATCTCTTAAATCCGTTGGGTCTTGCTTTATGGCCTAACATGTGACAGTTTTCATAAATGTCCTGTTTGCCTTAAAACTGTTTGTATTCTATAATTATTGAGTGCAGAATTCTATATATGTCCATTAGATTAAACATTCTAATTGGGCTCTCCAAATTAACTATGTCTTCACTAATTTCACTTGTGCTATTAGTAATTAAGAAAGTGTACTAAATGGCCTACAATAATGAGGGTTTATGAATTTCTCCTTGTAGCTCTCAATTGTTGCATTATAGATTATGAGGATAGAACTTTATTTTTCCACCATTATCTATTTCACCCATCTCCCCACTCACCTACCCTCTGGCAACCACCAGTGTGCTCTCTATATTTAGGAGTCTGTTTTGTTTTGTTTTCTCTTTTTTCTTTCTTTGTTTCTTAAATTCCACATCTGATTGCAATCATACAGTATTTGCCTTTCTCTCACTGACTTATTTCACTTCATGTTATACCCTCAAGGTCCATCTGTGTTGTTGCAAATGGCAAGATTCAATTCTTTTTTGGGCTACGTAATATTCTATTATGTATATATTGTATGTGTATATATACATATACTTCTATATATGTCTATCCATGAATACTTGGGTTGTTTCTGTATCTTGACTGTTGTAATTAATATAGGGGTCCATACATCTTTTTGAATTAGTGTTTTCATTTTCTTTGGGTAAATACCCAACAATGAAATTACTCGATTATATGGAAATTCTATTTTAAATATTTTGAGGAATCTCCATTCTCTTTTTTCACAATGGCTGCATCAACTTGCATTTCTACCAAAAGTGCATGAGAGTTTCTTTTCCTCCACATCCTTGCCAACACTTGTTATTTCTTGTCTTTTTTATTTTAGCCATTCTGACAGGTGTAAAGTGATATCTCATTGTGGTGTTGATTTGCATTTCCCTGATGATTAGTGATGCTGAGCATCTTTTCATGTGTCTGCTGGCCATCTGTATGTCTTTTTGGAAAAATGTCTCTTCAGGTCCTCTGCCCATTTTTAATTGGATTATTTTTTGTATTGAGTTGTATAAACTCTATATATTTTGGAAATATACCCCTTATTGGATATATCATTTACAAATATGTTCTCCTGTTTAGTAGATTGCTTTTCATTTTGATGATGGTTTATTTCACTATGCAAAACGTCTTTTATTTTGGTGCAGTCCCAATAATTTAATTTTGCTTTTGTTTCCCTTGCCAGAGGAGACATCTCTAGAAAAATGTTTCTGCAGCCAATGTCAAAGAAATGACTGACTGTGTTTTCTGCTAGAGATTTTATGGTTTCAGGTCTCACATTTAAGTCTTTAATCCGTTCTGAGTTAACTTTTGTGTGTGGTATAAGAAGGTGGTCCAGTTTCATTCTTTTGCATGTAGCTATCCAGTTTTCCCTGCACCATTGGTGGAGAGACTGTCCTCCCCCTCCCCCCAGTGTATATTCTTCCTTCCTTTGTTGTAGATCAATTGACCATAAAAGCATGGGTTTATTTTTGGTCTCTCTATTCTGTCTCATTGATCTATGTGTCTATTTTTGTAACAAAACCATACTGTTTAGATTACTACAGCTTTGTAATATATCTTGAAATCTGGGATTGTGATACCTCTATGTTTGTTCTTCTTTTTCAAGATTGCTTTGGCTATTTGAAGTCTTGTGAGGTTCCATAAAAATTTTAGGATTCTTTGTTCAAGTTCTGTGAAAAATACTGTTGGTATTTTATAGGGATTGTAAAATTCTGTAGATTATTTTGGGTAGTATGGACATTTTAACAATATTTGTTTTTTCCAATCCATAAGTATGGAATAGCTTTCCATTCCTTGCTATCTTCAATTTCTTTCATCAGTGTTTTATAGCTTTCAGAGTACACATTTTTCATCCCCTTAGTTAAATTTATTCTTAGGTATTTTATTATTTTTGGTGTAATTGTAAATGGGATTTTTTACTTAATTTCTTGTGGTCTTTTTTTTTGCCACTTCATTATTAGTGTATACAAATGCAACAGATTTCTACATATTAACTTTGTATCCAGCGGCTTTACTGAATTCATGCATTAGTTCTAGTAGTTTCTTGGTGGAATCTTTAAGGTTTTCTGTATATAGTATCATGTCATCTGCAAATAGTGAAACTTTTACTTATTTCATACCAGTTTAGAGGCCTTTTCCTTTTCTTGTCTGATTGCTGTGGCTAGATCTTCCAATTAATATGGTGAGTATATATGTATATAACTTTAGAATTATTGTATCTTCGTGATGAAATGAAACTTGTATGGCTATTTCTGGAAGCTTTGTATCCACAATAATCCTTTTAGTATTAAAGTTTATTTTGTCTTATATTAAAATAGGTATAATTTAAACTTCTTTGTTTATTCATTTGTTTGATTGATTTTGACTGATACACCTTTTTTCATCCTTTTCAATACTCTTTAGCATTATAATTTAATTATATCTCTTATAAAGTAGATATAGCTGGATTTTCTTAAAAATGTAATCTGTTGATCTCTGTTTTTTAATTTATAAGCTTAATCCATTTAACATTTCTTATGATCAAACTTAAGTCTCTCATTTTATTTATGCTTTCTGTTCGCACCATATTTTGTATATGTTTTTTCCTTTTTTATTTTTTAGGTATTAATGTTTGGTTTTCTTTTGTGTCATTTTTTTCTTTTTATTGGTTTAATCATTATCTACTCTATTTCTATTTTTTATGGATTGCCTTTGAAAATTTAACATGTCTACCTAAGGTAAGAGAGTCTGAAATTGACAAATATTGTATTCCTTTTCTTGGATTATAAAATAATATTAAAACTCCATAAATATGAATATTCCTCTTATTTTACATGTCATTGTTGTTGGAATTAGCTCTGATTCTTTTTTAATTCAAGCATTGGTCATTATTTTCATTGAACAAATTATTTTTATTTGCTCATATGTTCACCACTTTCTTCACTCATTCTTTTTAGGTACCTTTCCTTTTTTCTGAAGACATGCTTTAGAAATTCTTTTAGTGAAGGAATTTGTGGTAGACTTTTCCTGAAAAAAAAAACAGGCTTTATTTTGCATTTATTTTTCAAATTGTTTACTGGGATATACTTTGAAGTTGACTGTTATTTTCTTTTATCTCTCTATTGGCTTCTAGTACTATTGCTTAGAAGTTTGTTGTCAAATGAATTATCATTCTTAGATTGATACCCTGTGTCTGGCTGCTTTTAAGATTTTTCTCTGTGCCTTTGTTTTTCTGAAGTTTTTTAAAAGCGTATTAAGTGATATTTTCTTCTCAGTCATTCTGTTCATATATAGTTGGCCTCTTGCATCTAAGGGTCTATATCTTTCAAATTCAGAACAACTCTCAACCATTAGTTTTAGAATAGTGCTTATCTTTATTTTTTTCTATTGTCTTCTAAAATTTTTGCTGGGATTTGTTGGACCATCTCATTCTAGCACCTTAACACTTAACTAGCCTTGTAAACTTTCCATCTCCTTATTTCTGTCAACTAAAATCTGGCAAATTTCTTTAGATTTATTTTCAATTTAATGACTTCTCTCATCACCTATATCTAATTACTGTTTATCAATCCAATGAGTTTTAAATTTCAATTATTCTATTTTTCATTTCTTAAAGTTTCAAAGTTCTATTATTTTTTAAGTTTTCCTGAACATCTGTGATAATTTTTCTTTATTTCATTCTATTTTTCCACCTTTTACTTAAGTAAACATTTTAAGCATTGTTTTTATTCTTCATCTGATACTTGACTGCTTTTGGATGTCTAAATATGTTGCTTCTTGATTCTGCTCTTATACATGCTAGATTCTTCTTTATGTATTTGTTAAATTTTTTTAGTGACTTTATGTTTGGCTGAACTTAATCTGTGGGAAATCATCGTATCTAAATTGGTGATACTGGTCTACTGTACTGGGTTGTTCTGCTAGGTTCCAGGAGGCAATATAAACCAGAGACCACTTATTTTTAATTTTGTAGTTTGGGGCTTCACTGACCATATAGGAAGTTTTGATTTTAATTGCAGACCCAAGTTAGGTAAAGCCTGTAGTTGAATAATGGAAGTACAAGTATTATGACTAGGTTTTTATGGTAGTAGAATGTAAAGTCAATGAGATCAGGGATTTTAGTCTGTTGGGGTTTTTTACTATAGTATTTTAAGTACCTGGGAAAATGTCTTGTACATTGTAGGCCCTCAATAAATATTTGTCGAAGAATCATCATCACCATCATTATTCTCATCAGTGGTTTTCTACCAGAGGTATTGTAGAAACATTCCAGTATGCCTGCTTTAATTGCAATATTTCTTTTAAACTTATCTTTCAGTAATGGTATATCCCTCCTTTTTCCTGTGTTAGTACAGGAATCTGAAGGTTAGCTTTTTAGGGACCCAAGGTTTCATCCTGGGTTCTAGTTGCTATTACCTACATTTGCCACCAGTGCAACCCTCATTCTACCCACCTACTCTCAACTTACTAGTCCTCATTTTCTTTTTCAACTTCCTGGAGGCTCAATCAAAAAAATATGTTGATTATTATGTAACCAGGATCTATGTGTATTATAGTAGCAGAGTTTTCTAGGATATTTGATATTTAATACTGTTTCCATTATACTTTTAAAATCATGTGTTCAAATAACTGTTTTCAAGTCATGCGATTCAAAGTATTTGTGATTTAAAAATTTTTCATGTAAGTTATAATGTATTTTGTTATGGTAAGATTTATTTATAAGTATATCCTTTATTTGAGTGGCTGTAAAGTGTGATGGTGAAAAACCTGAATTCTAGCTCTTTCACTTACAGTCTGTCTTATTTGAGGCATGCCTCAGTTTCTTCCCTTGTAAAATGGAGGTGATGGAAGGATCTATTTCATTGGGTTTTGGTGAGTTTGGATGAGTGAAAGTAGAATTGTGCAAAAGTCAACATGGAAAAAAAGGATCATGAGAGAAGTTTAGGGAAACAGAATAGATGTTAACATTAACAATCATCTATCAAATACTTTTGGTAAAGGGCAGGCAGATGGAAAACATGCATTCAGTCCACGTTCTCTTTTCATCTAACAAAACACCCATATAAAGCTAGAATTGTCACAATTTTGATAACATACAGAACATTTCTAATAGTAAAAGCAGTTTATAGATTTAGCAAAATATCAATGGTATTGCATAATTCACCTTTATTTAACTATTGTCATTATATGTGGGCAAGTTATAGTGCTTTTTGCTGTACAGGATCAAGTAAATTTAGCAAAGTAGGGAAATTAGCTATCCTGACATAGATTGTTGCAGGTAGTGTACAGTTCCCTACTGAATGTACCGACAGTGGAATAATTTATAATATTCCTTCTCCACCAGATTTAAAAACTTTTGATTATATAAATGACACTGTGTTCAATGGGTTGTCCAATTACAAAAATATTTCACATTTTCAGCTTAAGAAACATCTAACATGCCCTTTCTGGGAATTTCACACGTTTTATTTTCAGTGACAAATGTTCTAGTGAGTGGCTTACTGCTAGAATGTCTTCAACTATAGTCAAGTGAGAAGCATCTGAGTACTAAGTTCCAACTGAGATTATGAGGCAGTATCCATTGTTATTCAAAGAGCATGGATTTTTCACATTCTAAGCAATAGAACTACACATTAACCTGCCGCTAATATGGTTGCATTTGGGGGCGATGTTTGAAGTGTTATTTTTGGTTTTGCTTGCAGGAATACTTGATGTTAAGGGCTTCTTCCCACAGATACAACATTTTTCATTGCTGCTTCAGTATACACTTTGCATGCTACAAATAAACAAATCCCCATACACTAGCCCTTCACATCAATCTAGCACCTGCTTGCTAAAATATTGAAATTACACACTGGGAAAAGTCTGAATAAAAGAAATGTAAACAGTATAATCACAGTTATTTTCTTAAACAAAATAAAATTAATACGTAGTTTAAGGATACATCTATGTACTTGAATTTTTAGTCAAAAATTTAAAAAACTCTTTTTTAGCATATACGAGTTCATGCCTACAAATTAAACTCTATTCTTCATGTGTTTCCATTACCTTTTAGTCACATTACTTTATGTATTGATATGTGGATAAGAGCAAACAATTCAACTGTGTTCAGTGACACACAATGTATTCATTTGAACTGACTTCCTAGTCTTGTAAAATATGTATTCATTCCATATGAGTAATAAAAAATTACAGTTTTATCATAAATAACATCTAACTGTAGTTCTTATGGTATTTCACTAACGACACATCAGACTTCTTTCTCTCTTCTCCCAAGGAACAATGAAGTGCACAAAACCTAACTTAGCATAATCGATACTAAAACTAAGCTCTGAGGAAGGTCATGAATTGGGGTAAAAAGTGGCAACAGTTATATGCCATGTTTTGGGACATTACTTTGGGGAAGAATGTTAAATCCTGAATGAAAATGAAATAAAGCCTAAAATCCATTGTATAAAAGGAAATGTTTTACTAAACTGTTCCTCTTACAAGACACTGAGACTAAGACATGAGTAGCCTTATCTAATAGTAATTGTCTTTTTTTTTTTTCTTTTTCAGAGAGAGAGAGAGAGAGAGGGAGAGGGAAAGCTGGGGAGAAGGGTGGAAGGAGGTAGAGAGAGAATCTTAGGCAGGCTCCACAACCAGGGTGGAGCCTGACTCAGGGCTGTATTCCACCACCCTGGGATCATGTCCTGAGCCTAAATCAAGAGTCCAGCACTCAACCAATTGAGCCACACAGGCGCCCCTGTAATTGTCTTTTAAAATAATTAGTGCAATTGACATAAATTGAGCAGGTACTATATGCTGGGCAGTAATTTGGATCCTGTGGATACCAATATGAATTTGCTATGTCCTGCCCTTAAGGCAGTTTGCTCATGGAGACAGACACAAGTAATTTCAATCTAGTGGAATCCCTATATGGAGTACAGAGAGAAGAATGAAACAGTTTGTTTTACACAGCCTGCACACTTCTACCTCAGGCTTCTAACATCTCCTCTTCCATTTGCCTGGAACACTTTCCCCCAGGTTACTGAGAGGTTTATTGTATCCTTTCTTCCAGATCTTTATGGCACCATATCATTGATGCCATATTTAAACTTGCAGCCTCCATCCCGACATTTCTTTTCCTCTTTCTTTAATTTTTCTGTAGTGTTTGTCTGTCTTACTCATTATAATATTCCTAGAACCGATAGTAATACCTAGCACAAGTGGGCACTCAACCCATGAATGAATATATTTTGCTTGGGAGTTTGGGTAGTCTTTACAAAGGCAGTGACACTTAGGTTTTGAGGAAAAAGTAGTTCTTGAGTAGAAATAAGATGAAGTTTTCAGCTTCACCTCCTGGTCTCTAACTTGAAAACAAGTCAAAGAATAAAAGATCTCTTGTCCAGAAATAATCATAAATATAATGAGGGAAGTGTAAATTAATACAAGCAAGAAATAGAAAATGTTAAAAGCGTTCATAATCCAATGCTCATTGCATAGAATAAATACTAGTGGTATAGGATATTTCAGCAAGAAGTAAACTAATAAAGGTCAAATAATTGGTAATGATTTCAGGAAACTTTGAAATAAATGTTAATATTATATATGCTTTTTATGAAAATCAGAGTGAAAAAATTATTTTTTAATGTGTATTTATTTATTTTAGAGAGAGAGAGGTGCAGAGAGAGAGGGAGAGAGAGAGAATCCCAAGCAGGCTCCATGCTGTCAATGCAGAGCTTGATGCAGGGAGCAAACCTGGGAACCATGAGATCATGACCTGAGCCGAAATCAAGAGTTGGATGTTCAACCCACTGAGCCACCCAGGTGCCCCTACATTTTAGTAGATTCTTCAGTCACATATTAAAGATTTTTTTCCTATTTTCTACCAAAATAGGCTACAAAGAGTCACAATTTAAGATCTTTAAGATCTTTAGGATAGCAATTCCTGTATTAAATATTCTTCTGTGATATGCCAGGCTCTGTAATATTCTATTACATCTCTGTTTTTTTCTGATTAATTTTCAGATCATTAAAGTAGTATGTATACACATTGAAAATTTTAAAAACACTGTGGACAGAAAACATAACACAAAATAAAATGTAAAATAAACATGAAAATCAAAGTCAAAATGCCATCCTTGTGGTAAAAATGTCTTAAAACATAATAGAATTTTATCCTTGCAAGATAATTTAAATGTGATCCATTTTTATGCTGAGCACATAATATGGGAATTTTGACAATGTTTCTATACTCTTTTTAAATAAATCAGTATTTTTATTTCAGAAGATTATTACGTTTTTGTTTTATAGTTAAGTAGACTCAAAAATAAGTTCTAGGCTTATTGTTTGGTTAAGTATATGATCATGGGTAAATCTCCAAATTATTTGTTTGCCTTTCCAATTTCCTTATTTTCTTTTTAATTTTTCTTTAACGTATATTTATTTTTGAGAGAGAGAGACAGAATGCAAGCAGGGGAGGGGCAGAGGGAGAGGGAGACACCTACAGGTTCTGAGCTGTCAGCCCAGAGCCCCATGCCGGACTCGAACTCATGAACTATGAGATCATGACCTTAGCTGAAGTCGGCTGCTTAACCGACTAAGCCACCCAGGTGCCCTATTTCCAATTTCCTTATTAATAAAATTGAAATAACAACACCTGACCTGCTGATCTCCACGAGGCAGGATAAAGTATAATTGGACTAATTTATTTCAAAGGACTTTATAAAAATACGAAATAATAATATAAAAATAAAAAATAATCATACGTGATTCTAACACAAGATATGATTATTTCAAAGCACATTTAATCCTGCTTCAGATAGTAGTGACATTGTATATTTTTTGATGTGGTCTTTTAAATTTGTTTATTTATTTATTTTTTTAATTGAGGTACAGTTCACATGCAATAGTGAAATGGAATGGAATGGACCCTTTTTTTAAAGCATACAATTCAGTTGTTTTAGTATAGTCATGGTGTTTTGTAACCGTCCTCACTGTCTAATTCCGGAACATTATCATGACTCCAAAAAGAAACCCTGTATGCGTTAGCAGTTATTTCCAATTTAACCCTCCCCACAAAGTGATAATATTTTGAGTGATAATATTTTGAGATAATATTTTAAACAACTTATGTTGAACTAAGATTTATGTTGCATGAGAAAAAAAATCACTAATAATCTATTGTAGGCCATTGAGCAAAACATCATAAATCAGAAATCAATAAATAGTGAATTTTATTAAATTTTCTAATGATGGTGTCCTGAGAAATATAATTGAAAAATATATTATATTTCATGTTGGCCATTATATTTTATGTTGTCTTTCATTTGCATGTAAATGACAATTGACAGAGTAATGCATGATATAAAATAAGATTGTATTAGTATTGGCAAAGCCTGATTCTGTTCATGCTAACAGAGAACATGCATACTCATATGAACTAGGCTGTTTTGTTGTCAGGAACCATGATAAGTAATATAAATAGTCACACGCATTGGAGGGAACAAATAGCATTGCATTATAAAGAAAGACTTTGCTTTTATCAAGTAACAGCTATCGAGCTACATAAAATATTGCCTTTAAGAAATAGGTGATAACCTAATCCTGAGTAATGCATCATTTGAGATATTTTAATCATTGCCTTTTTAATTCTTTCATTCAGTGCAAAATTGTCCTTGGCAAATTGAATGGCTGTTTTTCCCATACTCCTTCACAATTGCTTTCTTATTTAACACCATATTTTTGCCACCCTCAAGTTTCTATGATTATCAACCTTTAAAATAGAGATTTTTCCTTAAGTCAGCAAAGATACTTTGTTTAAGCATGTTTCATATTTATAAGAAATGCCATCATTTTGGTTGATATGAGTTTAATGTATATTAAAATGGTGCTTTATAAGAATGTAATGCCTAAGTGTTGAAAATAAATAAACGGTGCTATTAGACAAGAAAACTACTTAGTTGAAACCTGCGCAGTAGTAAGAATGAAATTTTATTGCTTTAAAGTGACAGAGGTCTTAATTCTACATCATTTGAAAGTGGTTGTATGCTAGTAACAATGCCAACAATGAGAACATCATGCAAAAGTAAAAATGCAATAGTGAAATGAGCCATTGAAAGGAAGAGTCAGTGACCATATAATATTTCAGTTTCTATTATATCTAGTAGCAATCTGGTTAAAAAGAAATGACAGTTGCCCTGAAGGAAATAAAGTGGAGGTATTATTGTAGTAGTAGTTTGGAAAGAAAATTGCACTGTGTCTTGACTGGATTATTTCTCTATCCTTGTAAACTATCTCTACCTCTCTGTGGTGCTGCCTCTTGCCTTCTTTATACAAATTGAGTTTGTATCATCTAAACTCATAGGGCCCAGGGGCCCTTTGGTGACAGAGAGGAGGAGGAAAGGGGGAATTAGAAAAAGAAAATGTGACAGGCAGTTTTGAAAAGAAAAGCAATTTTCCTTGTGGGTCTGTTCCTAAATAGGAGTTCTTCAATGCAATATTTTGCTTCTGCAGAGCAGTCAGTCAGAATCAAGTGCATGCTTGTGCTGTTTTGTGGGGCTTGGCACTGACAGGTTTTATTTAGGAGGGGTGGGAATCCAGGGGGACTGGATGTGGGGAAGTTAGTAGTTTGGCTATATCAGCCCTGGAGGCAGAGTTAGCACTTGCGATGGGACAAAAGTATTTGTAGTCATCAGATAACTTTGCAGTCAGCTTCAATAGCATCACTCTGGGTTTTTTTCCTACTTTTTTTTTTTAATTTTGGCAGCCAAGCTCTTAGTAGAACCATCTGTCTTTCTATTAGTATTTTTGAGGCCTGTTTTGAAGCCACTTTGCTTGGCAAAGTCACTTTCATCCTTGGAAACGATTTTTAAAAAAAGTTCTGTGGCTTTTTGCCGAAGAAGAGTACTATGTAAAAAAATCCACATGGCTGTTCATTTTTGTTCTAAAAGAATATGGCTACTTTGTCTTTGTCTTAAATCACATGAAATTAGAGGTGATACAACTCCAGTGTGGCTATTGGGAAGTGAGAGGCAGGCGTAGCAATTTTAGCAGTGTTTTTATGTCTCTGTAGCTCTCAGTGAGATTTTCTTTAGTTTTCCTAGTAGATTAATTGGAAGATAAAATTGACTCCTTTACTCTTAATTTTAGTGTAGTTTTTTTTTTTCCTAAAAACCATTGCATTGGATAGGATAAACTGACAAATCTACTTTCTCTTATATGAAAAGAAAAATCACAAACTGTTAGTGGTCATTGAAGATCCCATGCCTCTTCTTGCTAATGGTAGAAAGTCAGCTTTGTGATCCTGGTTACTCCAGTTTGGGTAATTATATCCTGCCTACCTAAACCCCTCTTGTAATCTCATTTGGATATTATATTCTTCATTTTCTCAAGAACTACTGTGTACTATCACTGTGTGCTTCTAAACAGCTGCTGTGTTCTCCCCTGAAGATGGCTGAATTTCATCTGTAGGTGAACTGATCCCTAAAGATGATGTGTGCTTGAACACAACAGTACTCATCTGACTGAACTCCTGAGGAACATTTGAAAGTTTTAGATTTTACATTTTATTTGTACTTGTGATAACTTAAATCATACAGCTGCCTTTCATTATAACATCTGTGTATGTAGTTTAAGCAAATGTACCATCGTAACCTAACTTCCTCTTGTTTGAGCTCTCACACAAATTGCTCCTTGATACTGATGTGGAGTCCCTCTAGTTATTTGATTTCTGTATTTTTCCAGTCTAGTAAGCCCTTCCAGGCCTCTCTTCCTGGGGTAGAGCCCAGGGCCCATTGTCATTCAAAAGCAACTTTGGTTTCCTCTTAATGTCCTTGCTGAATTTCCCACAATCTCCTTCTCTTCCCCAACCTGAATGCTGGAATTCACCTTCTCTGCTCCTCAACCACTGTGACAGGAACTCTGAGAAAAATCACAGGAAAGGGAAGACTCACAGAATGTATATATATTCTCATATACCCACATGTATATAGCATCCCCCCCATCATTAATACCCCCCTTTTTTCTGAATATTTCTTGGCTTTTTCTCCTCATTTCTAACCCTCCTATAACTAATCAAGCCCTCATAATCTATTGCCAGGTTGACTCAATTAGCTTCCTGTCTGGTCTCTATGCTTGGTCTTTTAAATCTCTTCTCCATATGCCCATCAGAGTATTCTACCTAACCTACTCAAAATCCCTTGGTTGTTCCCCACAGCCTCATGGGGAATTTCATGCTTCTTACCCTGACACACAGACTCATTTAGACAGACCTTCTCACCACTGGTTTCCTCTTACTTTTTCGTTATCCCAGACTGCCCAGATGGTGTCCCCTTCACATGATGCTTTTCCTTATCCCTGTTTCTTTCCTCATGTCTGCTCCTTTGCTTAGAATTCTTTTCCCACCCTCCCGTCTTTTTGCCTAGCTGATTCCTACCTGCCTGTTCAGCCCCTGTACCTGGTATACCTATCCCCATGAGGCTTGCCTTGTTTTCTCCTGGCTACATTAGGAGTCTCTCATCTGCTTCCATAGTCTCCTACACAGGTTTCTGTTACTGAATTAATGGCAGTGGATTATAGTTACCTATATACCTATTTGCCTGACCAGACTCAGAGCTCCTAGAAGGTAGGTGTTATGTGTGAACTCATCTTTGTATCCCTCGTTACAAAAAAGTGCATGTTCTGCTTAGTGAAATTATTGATTGAGTGAATAAACTAATAAACAGAGCATGTGACTGAAAGCTAAAGGAATAATCTTAAGTACCTACTTGATGTATTAGTTTCAGGGAGTCACTAAAGGGTTTTGCAATAGAACATTTACATAAAATATAAAATATTTAACTATGGATAATTGATATGTACTAACTTGTTTTTTTTACAAGTATCCTAATGTGACTGGCTTGTGTTGGATTCTTAAGATTTTAGAGGGCAAGTTTACACTATGTGGTAGAGTGATAAATGATGTTGAAACATAATACACCATCTTAAAGGAAGTAGCCTCTTAAATTTATTGTGGGTTATTCTAACTAAGGAGTAACATGCCACCTATTAAAAGGACTAAAATTTTGTGACAAAAGAATTTTATTGAAACTTAATTATTAATGTCACACATTTTAAACCTTAATTAGAAGCTTAAAAGGAATTTCACGCATTAATTGAAAGAAAATAAATGAAGTTAATAGTGAATAGGATTTGGAAGTACTCAAAACTTCAAGTATGTAAGTGTGAATTACTAACCATATAAGAAGCTAGTTTTAGAATTTATCCAGACATCATTATGCTATTTTGGTGTGATCTGTCTGTTACTCCCAAAGGGTGACTAAATTTCAGCAGAAGTGAACTGAAAATTAGTTAAGATACAGCAGTACTACAATTGATGCTCATTATTTTCACTAGTTGAGTTTTATAAAGTTGCCATGAACACTGAATTAGCAAGTACCAAACAGTTGCTCCTGGGAAAAATACAGATGTAGGTTCCTAAATGCCTTTTGTCACACCGTTTTTATCACCTGATCAACTTATAACTTTGTTTTATGTGTGTTTCATTTTAAAGACACCTTATTAATATTTATTATTGATTTTATGTGCATTTGAAATGGTGAAATCACCAACAAAATGTCTTACTAGTATGCGCATGTCTGTGAGTGACTGCAAAAGCACTGGTACCAGTAAATTTGGGGAGGGGGTAAGGAGTAAATTTCCGACTGGCAGATTTGCACATACAGATTCTACAAATAGTGATCAACTGTATTTTGAGATGCCTTTGTAGTTGCATATGTGGATTAGCCACACTTTTTTTTTTAATATATGAAATTTATTGTCAAATTGGTTTCCATACAACACCCAGTGCTCATCCCCAAAGGTGCCCTCCTCAATACCCATCACACACCCTCCCCTCCCTCCCACCCCCCATCAACCCTCAGTTTGTTCTCAGTTTTTAACAGTCTCTTATGTTTTTAGCCACACATTTTGATATTTATTTAGTGTTTATTCTGAGTTTTAGTACAATGCTCTATAATCTGTTGTATGATAATCTAAAGAAAACCCATCATTGGGACAATGAACTTCGTCTTATTCACCACTATTGTTCCTTTCTTTCCCTTGTAGTTTCAACTTCCCCTCCAACTTCTCTTATTGTGCAGGAAACGAGTACTAGATTAAGAGTTAAGACATATAGTTCCAGTATTAACTTTGCTCTTACTTTGAGGTGGGAACTTGGACAATTTATATGGCCAAGGCAGTATTTTCTTCCCATTCAGCAGAATGATTGTGTTGTGCCAATCTCTAGGATCTTTGTCAACCCTAAAACTCTGTTATTCTATATATGCAGATCTTGGAAAATTTAGGTTCTAAAACAAATCATAACACTAAATAAAAATGCATTTCCATAATTATACTAAGATAAAAGGCTTAGACTACATAGGTATTTAAAAGCACAGGAATATGTTACAATGTATTCTTTCAAATACTCAAATTTTAGGGTGCCTGGTGCAGTCAGTTAAGTGTCTGACTCTTGATCTCCGCTCAGGTCATGATCTCATGGTTCACGAGTTCAAGCCGCATGGGGTTCTGTGTTGACAGTGCAGATGCTGCTTCAGACTTTCTCTCTCTGCTCCCTACTCCCCAGTTCATGCTATCTCAAAATAAATAATTTCTTAAAAAATATTTTTAAATAGATGTAGTTTAAAAGATGGGAATATAGGGGTACCTGGGTGGCTCAATTGGTTAAGCATCTGACTCTTGGTTTCGGCTCAGGTCATGATCTCCTGGTTTGTGAGTTCAAGCCCTGCATTGGGCTCTGCTCTGATAGCACAGAGCCTGCTTGGGATCTCTCTCTCCCTCTTTCTCTGTCCCTCCCCAGCTCTCTCTCTCTCTCTCTCTCTCTCTCTTTCGTCTCTCTCTCTTTCTTTCTCTCTCAAAAAATAAACAAATACCTGATACAATTTCTTTTAAAAAGATGGGACTATATAATTTGTTCTTGTTTTTTTATTCATGAATTATCAAATGTAGTAGTTTCAGCTGCTGTGCTAAGCTCTCTAGAAGTACAATAATAAGTAAGTTACAACTTCTTTCCTAAATAAGCTCATAGGTCAAAAGGGAGGCTCAAGTTATACAAGTAACTATTATTCAATACAGTAAGTATTGTATTAGCTTTATGAGGTTAAAAGAAGTAACAGTTCTTTCTCCCTGAAAATTGGCACCACAAGAAAGAAGTGTTTCACAGGCAGACACGTTATGTGGGTCTAAAAAGCTTTTGAAAAATAAGTAGAATTTTGCCAAGAAAAAAAGGAAAAGAGAAATCACTCAAAACAGAGGAGAAAATACTTTAGAGCACACTCAGGCATGGAAAAACACCGAGTATGCAAGGAACTCTTCGTGGTCCTTTGAGGCAAAAGTACAGGATCTGAAGCAGGGCAACATCTCTGGAAAGATAGACCGAGGACAACTTGTGAAGAATCTTGAATACCATGCTGAAGGGTTTGGTTGTGACTCTCTAGGAAAAAGCAAATCATTAAAAGTTTCTCACAAAAGGGACATATAAAAACAGATAAAAGACTCAATTAGAAGGAATTCTATGAGCAATCTGACTTAATGTCTGGTTCTATCCTGTGGGCACCAAAACCTGTAAAAGTCAGGCAGTGTGCCTTTCAACTACTTACATACCTGAGGGTGCTTTGTGACTCAAGGCGAAACATGAAGACAAAAAGATTAGTTGACAGTGACTGAAAGCATTCTATACAACTGTACTTCTCCAATGTGGATGCATGTTGGAAACATCAGGGGAACTTTAAAAATGCTGCTGGCTGGGTCTCACCCCTATTGATTCAAATTCAATTGGCGTGGGAAGAAGTCTAGGCATTGAGAATTTTTCAAAGCTTGCCAGGTGACTCTAATATACATTCAAGTTTGAAAACTGCACTAAAACAAGAATCTATTGTTCCTGCAATTCTAGAAGTTATGTTTCCCCAATTTTAAGCTATCTGAAATTTGGATACTTCCTATAACCCTTCTGTGTGTTTCATTTGGAGTTCCTTTCTTCTTCCCTCTAAAATGCTCTTGTTAAATTTATGTGTACATCGTATAACCAGTGGTGTCTTCGAAAGGAGGAGATGTACTGTGTAAAATATAATAACTTACAAACAATGAAATATAAAATATATACAGCAGCTGGGTCTGTTTGTTTCCTTGCTTGGTATTCTGGTCAGTGCCCTCTTCTTGCACTGAACTAGCCCCCATGCTCCTTTGTCTTCT
The DNA here is from genome assembly GCF_018350215.1 of Panthera leo. Taxonomy (NCBI): domain Eukaryota; kingdom Metazoa; phylum Chordata; class Mammalia; order Carnivora; family Felidae; genus Panthera; species Panthera leo. The sequence goes on along the minus strand of NC_056685.1, from coordinate 56,804,470 downwards.
GATTTCTACCTCTTATTTTGCCCACTTATGCAGTCTCTTAATTTTGAGTCTTTAGTCAATTGTTTTCCATTGGTTTTTACATCAGGTATATCTTTCCTCCAGTATGCTCAAAAGAGCCTGGATGTAGTGATATAAACCTTTCGCTCTAACCTTAAGACACTGTCTTTTTGTATTCCTGTTTGTTGTCATTCCCTTTTAGTTTCACTCTAGTGGCAGTGATAGGTTTAAAATCTTTTTGGCTAAAAGAAATGCCTTCCAATTTAGAGTCATTGCTGAAAACAGATCTCTCATTCTTATAGTGCTTATTTTTCTCTCCGTCTCTGTCTCTCTTTCCCCCTCCCTCCCACCCTTTTCTCAAACATCCCCCAACCCCACCCCACAGTGCATACACTCACCAGCCAAAATCTCAGGAATAGCTCAGAAGTTTACCGTAAAAGATGAAATAATGGACAAACTGTAGGTGGACTTTTAAAGTGAGAAATGATGAGCACTATGGGAATCATAAGTGCCCCAGGAATGTTCAGTGCCAATGGGAGAAAGAGAAAACAAATCTGAGGGAGTGTTCAGGGTTGCTGTTAGGATTCGCAACTGAATGAATTTGCAGTCTTTTTTGGATATTTGTTTTCTTAGTCTTCTATCATTATCTCCACTGTAATGTAATGGGCATAGGCTCTTGCTTTTCTTGTTTACTCTTGTTTTTCTACTGCCAAGCTCATTTTCTTGTACATGGTAAATGTCAATTAAATATTTTCCAGGGGTGCCTGAGTGGCTCAGTCACTTAAGCATCCAACTTCGGCTCAGGTCATGATCTCATGGCTGGCTCCTGAGTTCGAGCCCTGCGTTGGGCTCTGTGCTGACAGTTCAGAGCCTGGAGCCTGCTTCAGATTCTGTGTCTCTCTCTCTCATTCAGACGCATTCCCTGCTCATGCTCTGCCTCTCTCTCTCTCTCTCTCTCTGTCTCTCTCTCTCTCTCTCTCATTTCCCAAAATATAAATAAACATCAAAAATTTTTAAATATTTTCCAAATAATTGAATTAATGTGTGGAAGGAGTAGTAAGAGAGAATAAAGCATCAGATACTTGATTTTTAGCATGATCCTAAATTCTTGGTCATATATTTAATAAAAACACCATCTAATAATAATGTTCATCAAGGAGATTTTGCTTAATAATTATTTTGGGGAAATATTTTAGTTATGATAACCACTGTATTAATCAGTAATGTGATATTGCTGCATAAATGACTACATTAGGTTGTATTCCTAGAAATCTCTGCTCCATTCCAAGAAGATAGTTATTCTGTTATGCTGGGTTATTTATTTACTGATGTGAACCCCATATCCTGAGAATGACATCTGCAAATTAAAGTGTATTCCATAGATGGCAACCAAAACACAGACCATGTGGTTTGAAGAGTGGTTCAATTGCTTGTCAAAGGATAGATGAAGACAAAAGAGTGTATGTAACACAGAGCAGGATTCAAGGGACTGATTTTAGACCTAGTCTAACTCTCCCCTTCCACGGCCATGGACAAGTCGGTTCTCTTTTGGCCCCAGTTACCTTTCTATAAACAAAAGGGAAAGTCTTCATAACTCTCTAACCTTCTTTCCCAGCTCTTTTGTTCAAAAAATGTCAATCTTATGTGGACATGGGAATTATATTCAAGTAATAAAAGCTATTTATATGTAAAATGATACCAGTTTAGTTAGTTTTATTTTAGAAGGTAGAATTAGCCATAAACAGGATTTATAGAAGGAGATTTTAGTTCAACCTCAGGGCAATTTTTTAACCATTACATTAATGCAATAAGAAAAAGCCTTATTGTATGAAGTAGTGATGCTTCATGTGGGGATCATGTAGGGAAATTATTCATCAGGTTAGAAAATGAACTTGGTAACACCTTCCAACTAGAGTGTATTCTAATTTTGCTGTCTAAGGCTTGACCTCAGGACCAGTGTTTGAGCAAGCTTGTATGCCAGTATATTGAATCGAATAAATCGTTTTCTTTTGTCATAAAGTAAGGAGGGCGGGAACCATGGAGCACCAAAACTTCGTCTCTTTGATTCGCTCTATCACGTTCAGCAGGTTCAAGGTCAACTGCCGCCATTAATGATTCCCGTGTTCCCTCCTGATCAACGGACACTGGCTGCAGCTGCCCAGCAAGGATTCCTTCTTCCTCCAGGCTTCAGCTATAAGGCTGGATGTAGTAAGTACCATTGATTTTCCATTTGGGAGTGGGTGGAGGGCATGGCTTTAAATTAGGCAATTTAATGTTCCTGCCACACCAAGAAATGACATCACTCATATAGCATTTTTATTTTAAAGAGGAAACACACCAAAAGTGTAGAAAAGGATTTATATTGTTTTTTAAAAGAACGTAGATTATTTCTACGCTTCTGAAGCCAATATTTGCTCTTAATAATTCAGTTTCATAACTTTCATTTTTCATAATATGAATATAATTTTCAGGTTCAATTTGTTTTTGCAAAGATAAGATAGGAAGATGCTTTTCAATTGCTTTCCATTGCCTTTTAAGATAAACTCATTTCCTAATGTGAATTAGTTGGCCTTTCCTTATCTGTCTCCTGCCTACGTTTACAGCCTAATTTCTCACTAGTCTTCTTTTAGTTCTTAGACCAAACCATACTCTTTCATGACTCTGGACTTACAATTGTGAGTGTTCACTCTCTTTAGTATTCTGGACATCTTTCTTTTTCTTTTGTTTTTTTTTTTTTAATATGAAACTTATTGTCAAACTGGTTTCCATACAACACCCAGTGCTCATCCCAACAGCTGCTCTCCTCAATGCCCATCACTCACTTTCCCCTCCCTCCTACCCATCATCAACCCTCAGTTTATTCTCAGTTTTTAAGAGTCTCTTATAGTTTGCTTCCCTCCCTTTTTTTTTCCCCCTTCCCCTCTCCCATGGTCTTATGTTAAGTTTCTGGGAATATTCTGAACATCTTTCAACTCAGATCAGGGAGAACTTGCCTAACCTAGTTAGATCCCTTTCTCTTAGTTCCTTTGGATCCTGTATATTTTCCCTTTTATTTTAATTTTATGTAAGTTCTATGACAGCAAGTGCTGGCTCTGTCTTATTCATTGTTATATCTAAACTTTTAGTACAACATTCAATTACTTGTTATGAATGAATGAATGAATCACCACTTGTTACAAACACTACAAGGGCATTTTTGCACTAAGTGAGAAGTTATTCCAAGATAATTGTTTATATTGCTTACTAATTTTAGATGCTGGTGATTTTATGACTTTTTTCTTTTTTTATCAAAACTGAAATTGTATATTGTTAGTTGTGTAAACACTCTAATATTTCACTTTCCAGAATTTAAATAGCCAAAATGCCAACTATAATCTGTTAAATAAAAATCATAACAAATTCCAAAGAGAGAATAGACCACTAAGCAACATATCTCCTGGAACATTATTACCATGGCCAGAAAGAATATAGAGAAGTCAAGCTCATTAAAATATTTTTATTGATAAAAGTAAAACATCATCGGAAACAATTAATGAAATATGATCATCTTTTAGATATTCATGTAGAATCTTGTATTGTAAAGCCCAGTATATGTGGGTTCTTTTATATTTTAATAAATTGTCCCATTAACATCTTGCTATGCTTCAGTATTTATTGCATTTGAGAAACTCTATCCAACATTGCTAGAGATCAGATCTAAGCTTCCTGTAAAAATGATGTCTTGGATTTTCACATTTTAACATTTATTCTTAGTCTTTAAACATTTCTCTATATAATATTGAAGAAGTGGGATGCATTTTTTTTTAAATATACAAAGCCATTTGAGAAGAGTAGATTGCAGCTACAGAGTCTAGGTAAAAGTGAACTAAACTCAGGACTATAAAAATTCACACTTGTATGATATTTTTCCCTTTGCAGTTTTGAAACTACTCTTTCACGTCTTTCTCTTGACTTTGGTTTCATGTGTTTTAAGATGGTGTTCTCACTCTGGGTCCTGAGTTTATTCCTTTAATATTATTTTCCACATTATTCTATCTTCATAGATTGATTCATTCAGAAACACCAACATTTTTTTATGATTAAGGACTATATTTATATTCTAAATATTTAAGTTGTAAGAATAATTTAAATTCTAAATATAGGATTTTAAACCCTGTTGCTACACTAAATTCTGAGGGTTTTTTTTTTTTTTTTGACGTTTATTTTATTTTTGGGACAGAGAGAGACAGATCATGAACAGGGGAGGGGCAGAGAGAGAGGGAGACACAGAATCTGAAACAGGCTCCAGGCTCTGAGCCATCAGCTGGAGCCCGACGCGGGGCTCGAACTCACAGACTGCGAGATCGTGACCCGAGCTGAAGTCGGATGCCCAACCGACTGAGCCACCCAGGCGCCCCTAAATTCTGAGTTTTTAATCATAAAATTTTGTTTTGTTTTGTTTCCATTTTCCTAAGGAATTGCTATTCACCTTAAACGCACATTGCCAATGTGTTTTTTGGTAATCTTGGTTATTAAAAAGAAAAAACATAAGACACTTTTGAAAATCATCAGTTGCCTGAGATTGCACCTGCAATATGTATGTATAGACGAGTTCTGTTTTCCAGAAAGGCATTTTTTAAGTAACTGTAGAAATAAGTCCCATCAGCAAATATTGTACTGAAGAGAAAACCATGTTGGGTATGAACAATAGAGTAACTTTGGGCCTGGAAAAGGTCAAGGACACCTCTGCCTCACTCCCATTTGCCAGAATTGGCATGCTAAATTTGTTCAGTGTTAATGTGATGTGGCGTGGAGAAACTTCTCCCTTTCTAAAATCGTTCATGTATTATCCATTTGATATTTATGCCTTTGGTGCTTAAAATTACAAATAATACCATTTCTTTTGTAACCTTGGAAATTAAGTAGAATATAGCCTTTACAGCCGCTGGCAAGCCTGAACCTAGTATCATGCCAAACCCTGAAACTCAGAAGCCAGTGGCACAAGAAAGGACCACCCTTGTTGACACTCTGGCACTTTGACTCAGTTTGGGTGGAAGCACTAAGTAGTCCAGGCTATTTCCTCACTAATCACATTGCAGGAAAGAATAGAGATAGGAAAGGACATAAATCTTGCCATCTCTCTTCAGTGGGTCTCCTTATTTTCTCCCCAGAATTGTCAACAATACGTCAGTTGTTTTAATTTGAGTACGATTACCTAATTCTCAATGAAGAAGACTGACCAACTCATCTCGATTTGTGTTTCAAGTGAATATCAAAGACATATTTGGTGGTATCAGAAATTCAAATGCTTTTCATCAGTCCATTCATAGAAAGCATTGATGATAAATTTTTCCATTTAGACTATGTATCTTGATCAAATAAATAAAATAAAAATCTCTGGAACTATACGAGAAAGTTCAAATGTTCTCAGGAGGGAAAAGATAAGAACATTAAGTTGGGGAACCTAAGCATCACAATTGAGTGGGCATCTGCTGTTTTCAAAAAAAAGAAGCTTTCTGTTGGACATAAAGATATTTTCTCTTTGAAAAATATAATAATGGAAGTATGGCATAGAATGGAGACCTACTGCTGGATTCTCCCTTAACTGTTAAAATGAATGTCAGTAAATAATAGAAGGATAATTTAATAGCAGTACAACCAAAGACTTCAGAGCAAACTGGCTACATAGTAAAGAAGTTTTAAAGAATGTTGTAGTCCACTCGTATCCGTGAATATGTAGATCAGTTTACAGATATTGATGTATTATCAGAATCTCAGGTTCTGTTTTGGCATTTGCTATTAATGAAATCAAGTATGAAACTGCACTTCTTCATGGATCCATATCTAGTTATTACTTTTCTTACTTATTTTTTCAATGTTTATTTATTTATTTTGAGAGAGAAAAATGAGTGGCTGGGGGAGGAGCAGAGAGAGAGAGAAAGAGAATTACAAGCAGGCTCTTCACTGCACAGAGCCTGACGAGGGGCTCAAACTCACGAACTGTGAGATTATGGCCTGAGCTGAACTCAAAAATCAAATGCTTAACTGACTGAGCCACCCGGGCGGCCCCCTACTTATTTCTTAATATCTAAAAATACTTCCAAACTTCTAAGGTGGTAGAGATAATGGTGTATTATTAAGTTTAATATTTTTAATACATATAATAACTTGAAAATAATTACATAAAAACACTGGTTTGATCAATCACCTCAATTCATAGACCATTCCACACAGGGGAAAAATTAATGAAATAATCTGTATTTTTAACTTGTCAGTTCTATGAAAACTGTCAACTAAGTTGCTATATGTAGACACACCCCAATTTTTATAGTGCATAATTAAAAATCCCAATTTTAAATTATGTTTGTGGGCACCTGCTCATTTTAATCAGTAAACTCTCATTAAAGTTCTTGGAATAAATTTTAAAACTAAGTTTCCAATACTGAATAATAAAATAAATGGTGTAAAAATGAATTGGTTCAAGTACACTTTGGATGGTTGAGGAGTCCAAGGACCCAGTACACTTCCCTCTGCTGAAAAGTCTAAATGAAATCCTAACCTCTTAACCAAAGGGTTCAACCTGTGAACCACAAAAGTTGTTTCATCTAGACTTTTGTGAAATACAATGTACACACATTTGACACCTAGAGAATACTTCATGTCGCAAGAAGACCCCACTTTTGTGTTCACTCATATGGCAAAAAATCTAACAAATTTCACAATAATTTTGAATGTGTATATTGGTTTTAGCATTTTAAACTTGAGAGAAACTTTTGACATAAGGTGGTTGAAAGTCCTAAGTTTGGCTAATACCAATTTCACTGATTCCAACTTCCAGTTCTCTTTCCAGGACACACAGCTTCCTCACACCCCACCCTCAAAGTTAAATGGCCTTCCCTCGGAACACATAGTTTGTAGGCAGGAATGAGAGGAATAGGTGTTTCTCTTTTCACTAATAACTACAGTGGTCTGCTCCTCTTCTTTTTGTTTGGGTGTAAAATTTCTAGTCATATAATTCTAACAGCTGCCTTAGAAATTTGTGACAGGAACACATTTTATGCGGAAATAAAAAAATCTGCAGGAAGGCAATCCAATAAAATAACCCATTTTCTATATACAGTATAAAACAAACAGTGGTAAAAGAGTTGGCTCAAGAGTTTAGCCCAAAGTGTCAAATTGAATGTATCACATAGCTGCAGATAGTCTTTCCCCATAGATGGGCATGTGCCTAGTGCTGAAGTTCCCAAACTGTGTGCTAAGGTACCAAGGTGCCTTTACTAATTCACAGGGGCATACAACATATTTTAAAATTTCAAGGAAAATACAGAGACATCTGTCAGACACTACATAAACTACCTTAGCTGTTTAGACCTTTACTACTTAACAAAATGGAAGAGTCGGGTATTTCTTTTGTCCTGCAGGTGCCATGAAAAAATTATTGAGCTGTGGATGGTGCCTGAATCCAAGAAATTATAGGAACTTTTGGCCTAGTCTAGTACATGTACATTTAAAAACTTAGTATGACCTATCTTACTAGAAAGTTATTGGTGTCGACTTATCATATTACAATCATAGAATGGAATATTATAACAAAATTTATCTTGTACTTATGGGTTATGGACAATATTGTATACATAAAGCAGTTGATTCATTTGTCTATACCAGTTGATTCCTGTGTCTATGTGACTTCAAATAGTTAACTGTGTTTTTGTTTCATTTTGATTTAATTAACCCAGTGTGAAATACACAACTACAAGCTGAAAGGTACTTGGAATGAGAGAACGTGGGCTTGAATTAAGTTTTGCCTTGTTCTGCTACCGTGATTGTCCTGTGCAAGTTACTGAGCTTTCTTTTCCTCATCTATATATGGACTGATAACACTCATTTTACTTAATTGTTTCAAAGATTAAATGGGATTGCATATGAACTAGTACCTAGGTAGCATTGTGCCAGGAAAACACAGATCTGGTTTAAAAGAATGTATTCTAAAACCACACCTGGCAATTAATTGCATTTTGTATCCTATCCAGGATCAAATTTGTTCAACCACACCTGAATGGGGCTTCCTCTGACTAGGAAAATTGAATTGTTTAGAGAAAAGTATTACAGTGCTGATGGAAACCATTTGTCTCATGTAGATACAGCCTTAACTATTTACATCATAATCACCAAGTTTTAACTTTTTCTGTTGTCATTTTCCACTTGTGTATTTATCAAAGCTCATGTTGGAAAAGATCAGGTGATTTTGGGTTTTTGTTTTTTTTTTTTGAAAATGTATTTAATCATTGTTTTGGCTGTATAAAACTAGAAATATATTCACATACTTTCCACATTGATTAATTTTTCAGAAATGTGCTAAATAAAATAGCCATATAACGTTACTGATTGAAATATTTAATTGCCTTATGAGATTAGCTTAAATAAATAGAAGTCGATGAGCCAAGCTTAATAAACTTAAAATATGCTGTATTTATTCTTCATCAGTTTTCTGAACAGTATTTCCGCTTCTAATAAAAAAGGAAACTCTCAGTTAATTAGTTCCTCATACACCACAATAAAATTAATGTTTAGGAGTTAAATACCATAAACTTCCTCAGGCATATTTGCTGATGTGTTCCTGTTTTTGGTTAATGTCACATGTTTCATTGTTTAATGGGGATATCATGTGGGTTCCATTATATCTCTCTCGTGTAAAGGGTCCATGTGTCTGGCATTTTAGGAGACTGCATGCTAATTTCTGATTTAACTGTGTCAGCTGACATACAGATCGTTGACAATCAGTGCTGAAACAATCACCGAATCACAAGCTAAAAACCATTGACATGGTACGCTTTTATCAAATTGACAAAATAGGAAACATGTGTTGTCAGGATCACATACTGTAGGTTCTTTGTACATTAGCAGAGAGAAGAGGATGTAATCATATATTCAGGCTTCTGTGTTTGTGTGTTTTAAAATTATTGTGACCAGCTCTTCTCTACCCACCCCCCCGAAACACCTTATAAACCAATGACTTTGGGTGAACACAACTTCATTGTAGAATTTAGTCTATATATGTATATATATATATATATATATATATATATATAATTTATATTGTATTTATTATATTTGTAATATATATTATATTAGTATATAAAATTAGTAATATTAGTAAATATATATCTAGATCTAGATCTAGATATATTTATTTAAAGAATTGCTGTGGTACCTACACAGCCAATCATTTAAATTGCCATCTGAAATAAGTTAGACTGGTGGCTTAAAAGGTGAGATGATTAAAAAGTAAAGAGAATTGAGTGCAAAAATGTATATAACATTCCACAATTATGGTGGAAGCTACCCTCCAATTCTCATGGGAAGGATGTTTTTAGGTCAATAAAATGTGGTGGTTTTTTTTTTTTTTTCCTAAAAGGGAGTTTATAGTATTTTTACAAGATTCATCACTGAGAGAAGGGAGATGTATGTTGTGACAAAGTGTCATAACTTGGTATAAAAACAATAGCTTATATTGTGCCTTATTGTTTATAAAACATAGACACATAATTAATTTTAAGCATCATAACTCTGTGAGCTGATAACTAAGCTATGTTAGTAACTACTGTTGAATCCCGTCCTCCCAACACACACACACACTACTACCAAAATACACACATGAGCAAACACAAAAAGCAAAAGCCCCTTTTTCAAAAAATTCCTCAGATTTTACTAGACCAAAAATATATACTTAATCTTTTAATCCATCTTGTTTGCTTTTTAACACTTAAGAACATAAGCATGCCATTCAATTTAAATATAAACCCATTTGGGTCAGTTTTTCCTTTTTTGACATAATTCTTGATAATGTAGATTTGTCAAATGGAAAGAAAGAGTGCTTGGCTGATGACACTCTGTGCTCTCAGCCAAGAGGCCTCACAATGTGGTATTACCATATATGACATTGCCATAGTGCAGCCTAACCCTCAGAATTCTAAATTTATATCTTTCTGGCCACAGCAAACATGGAATCTCATCTTTGTAGCAGCCTCACATGAAGATCATCAGACTGAAATGTAAACCCAGAAGGGCAATATTTTATTTGAATAAATTTATTTGAATAAAATATTTATTTGAATAGAACTGTCAGTGATACCAAACACCTCTGTTCTCCGGTGTGCATATTCTTTCACTGTAGAAAATTCCATTAGAAGACAAACTGTAGTCATGAGGTTGATAGGAAAATATGGAAACAGAAAAAGTATTTAGTAAAACAGGTGAAGATAGTATTTGCTTACAACTCTACAATAGATACATATCTTCTATAGGGACGGAACAAGTCATGCTCTTATAATATCATGTGGAATCATATACTGTTTTAGGTTTATCTACTTTAAAGGCCAAAATAATATTAGTTGAAACATGGTGAAAGAATATTTTTTTTCACTTACATAATAGTCCAAACATTGCTCCTGTGGTAGTTCCATAAGAGCAAATCCTAGGCTTGTGCTCTTATTATACCACCTTCCACAAACTATAGTTTCTGTCTTAGATATCTTCCCCAGCCACCATATCCCCATTCCAGCCAGTGGAAAGGGCAGAAGAACTACAGCGACTTTTTAAATAATACTATTTCCCTAAAAATTTATTTTGGCTCTATATTCAAAGAATATTTTCTTACACCTACTTAATACAGTCATCTCATAACAACCCTTCGCATTTTTTCCTAATATATTAAAGATAGCACCTGCTGACTGCACAAATCTCAAATGACGTAGAAGCATAGAAAACAGAAACCGAAAGTTGTCTGTCTACACTCATATGCCCCTATAATCCCACTCCCTATATGTAATCACTGTTAACAATTTGGTACTTATTTACCAGAACTATAGATAGAAATATGTATGTGTTTATATATAAATAAGTATATACATTTATTTATATATAGATACATATATGTGATATGTAAAATGTGAACATATCTGTAGGTTGTAATGTGTATGTAATGATACATAGATGTTATATATATATATATATATATATATATATATAACATCTATGTTATTATATATTATTTAGTACAAATCATATATATATATGATTTGTACTAAATAATATATAATGTATATGAGGGTAATGTTCTATGGACTATATTCTACTTATAAATTAAAAAAAAATCATGACTATCTTTCCTCTTCTGTACTTTTATTTTTTTAAATTTTTTAAGATATTTATTCATTTTTGAGAGTGAGAGAGACAGAGCGTGAGCAGGGGAGGGGCAGAGAGAGAAGGAGACAGAATCCAAATCAGGCTCCATGATCTGAGCTGTCAGCACATAGCCCAATGCGGGGCTCAAACTCACGGACTGCAAGATCATGACCTGAGCTGAAGCCAGACTCTTAACTGACCGAACCACCCAGGTGCCCCATCCTCTTCCATACTTTTAGATCTAACTTCTCCTGCATAATATTTCATTAAGCTGGATTACCATATTCTATTTGCATTTCCCACTAATGAACATTTAATTTTGTCTACAATATTTACAGTTAAATAATTCTACAGTAAACATTTTTGTGTGCACATATTTGCCCCAAATGAACTCTTCTAGTCCCAGTATATGGCATTTTACTTTCATTCATTTGTTCCTTTCTGAATAGTTTTCACCTGAGAGATTGCCTCTAAATTCTAATGCTCTCTGAGTTGGTTAATGGAAGGTCTAAAACTTTGAAAATTGACTCATCTGAGTCAAGCTATAAATAAGCATCAATGAGACTTGTAATCTGAAACTATTAATTGTCTGGATTTAGTCAATTCTGTTAGAAAAAAAAAAATTAAAGGGGCGCCTGGGTGGCTCAGCTGGTTAGGCAACTGACTTCGGCTCAGTTCATGATCTCACCGTGAGTTCGAGTCCCTCATCAGGCTCTGTGCTGACAGCTCAGAGCCAGGAGCCTACTTCACATTCTGTGTCTTCCCCTCTCTCTACCCCTCCCCTGCTCATGCTCTGTGTCTCTCTGTCTCTCAATAATAAATAAATATTTTTAAAAATTTTTTGAAAAAAAATTAAACAAGATATCAAAAGACCTTGGTAATCAAAATCCCATTTCATATTATTCTGTGCCCTTTGGCTAGTCATTTCCTCTTTGTGCCCTAGATTTTTAATCTTTAAGTGAGCTACAATAATGTCTGCCCTACTCACTTCATAAGGGGATTGTAAAAATTGTGCATTTCTGAGGAATTTAAATTATAATATAAATATAACATATAATTATTATTTATTAAATGTAGAAGTCTGTTTTGAACATTTAGAATGTGACATAATGAAAAGAATTTCAGGAGTTTATTCTAGGTCACTATACTTCTAACCAAGACTTTTGCATTATTTGGTTTTCTTTTTTTTTTTAGGGGGAGGGGAAATGCCATAACGGTTCTTAATTTTCAGAGTTCTAAATGTATCATTCTAGTAGGAAACTCTAGACCAGAAGTCATCCCAAACATACAGCTCACAGGCTTATTGTTACAGGGGCTAGGAAACTTCCTGTTTTCAACCTGCAGTTTCCAGATTCCAGCGACACACTAGGAGGAGGAATATCTATCAAAAAACCGTGATAGACAGAAAACTGGAAAGGTTATAAAAGGTGTCAAAGAAATGAAATGCTTGCTAAACCTTAGTATTAAAAGTGGAAAATAAAAACTATCATTTGCTTTTATCATAAGTGGCTTATACCAATGCCCCTCTGCCAAATCACTGCTTTTAAGTACCTGAATCATTTGGGGTGCTTTTTTCTGTGCCATTTATTTCCTCATAAGACACAGAAGCAAAATATAGACATAGTAATCTAATGTACGTTTGGATATAGAAGCTGTTCCTTAATTAATGATTCTCTTTGAGCAGCTTAAAATGAATTATTGTGCAATAGCTTAAATGATGCCTTCGTAGCAATACTGGAATGCAGGAGGAAAAGGAGATTTCTTTGATTCATTGTCACCTTTTCAGGGATACTCAGATTTCTTAGATAATTAACCCAGGAATTTTCATTAGGACTAGAATTCATTTAATTTATGGGCTAAGAGGTAAAGAAAGAATGCCCTATCTCTTATAATCAGAAATGTCTTCCCATTTTGAGAGGCATTTCTTAAAAAAATTATAACCTCTTACTAAACTAGCCAACTGAGTAACTATTAAATAGGATAAAGTTTTCATTTGCTATGCTACATTAAAAAGACATAAAAATATTTTTTTTTTATTTTTAAAAACTTTTTACTGAAAACACCTGAGACAGAGCAATTGAGAACAATTATCTCAAAATATCTTTTGAAAATAGATGTTTAGTCAAACAAAGGATAATTATTAATCTTATTTTCTCAAAATTCACATGAAATATTTCTATTATTTTATGAGACTCTCCTATAAAATATTAGCATTTCTCACAAACAAGTTTCAAGTATCAAAGTCCTGTTCTAACAAATTGATAAAACCCCTTTACCTTAACTCACGTATACCATATCAGTTGTTCTGAACTTCTTGACTTGGATTCCACAAGACGATTTAGTGGAATTGTTATAAATTTAACCACCTAAAAGGGAGCGAGGGAGGAGACATAGCTGAGCATAGTACTATAAAAAATCAAAGTTTAACTCACTTGGATTTATGAAAGTCTAAATTGATTTGAACAATCACAATGAAAGATTTTGTTTTGTCATTTGTTTATATATAACATCTTTTTTGGTAAACACTTTGACCATACTCAGGTACTTTAATGCCATCATAATAGTGGGTTCCTTTTAATGAACAGAAATTATGTTAAGATTTAGGAATTTCATATTATTTATTTCAAATACTCAATGAGATATGACTTGCTTTAAAATTAAAATTTATAAAATAGACAGATTATGGAATATTATAAAAGAATAATTTGATAAATGAAAATATTTTACAGAACATTCTTTACCTCTTCTGGGTCCATATTTCCTTATATCCCCAAGCTCTAGGCTTCTCTTTCCTCTTGATTTCCTATTCTACTTTTGTATCATTGGTTGCTGAGCTAACACATCATTATTATTTGAATTAAACCCTGTCCAAATACTAATTTGTTCCTTATTTGTATAATTATTTGCTTACAATCTGTTACTTCTACTAAACTGTAAGCTTTTGATATGGGAAGAGTGGTCTCCTGTGTTGATATTTGTTAATTTCTTAATTAAATGAATTGTTTCTTCATTTATTCAGTCAGTAAACATTTTAACAGCCTGTGCTATGTATTTAACAGAACCATGCACTTTAACAGTTCCTATGCTAAGAACTAGGGATTTAAAGATGAGTAAGACTGAATCTCTGCCTGTAGGTTGCTCATAGTGTAGTTGGGGAGAATGGGACATAAACAGATGTAATATGATAGACATATGCCTAGAATTTTTGATGGAGGTCAGGGGAAAAGGAATGAATTCATACTTAAGAGAGGTGGAAGGTGTCAGGAAAGGCTACTTGGAGTGGGGACCCATAAGTCAAATTCCAAAGGATGAAGTGGGGCAGGCAAAAAAGCATTTGAAGAAGTTGTCCAGGTGAAGGAACACAGAAATAACATTCTAAACAGAAGAAAACAGCCTGGACGAAGGCTGGAAAGCGAGAGATGGAATGGGGTGTACATGGACCTATAACAGTTCAGTGATAAAAGTAAATTATAAGGCAAGAAATGACGAGTAGTGTGAGGACCTAAGAAGAGACAACTCAGGGGAATATTTATACACTGTGTATGCTCCAGGAAATGAAAAACCATTGGAGGTTCCTCCCATCCTTACTTTTAGGCTTATCCATTTATTGATTCAGCAGATATTTATCATCTATTGTGCACCAGGCATTGCGGCTCTTGGACCTCTTTCATCTTGTCTAGTCTCATATATTTTTTAATTTTTTTTAACATTTATTCTTTTTTTTTTGAGAGACAAAAAGAACAGAGCATGAGCTGGGGAGGGGCGGAGAGAGAGGGAGACAGAATCCAAAGCAGGCTCCAGGCTCTGAGCTGCTAGCACAGAGCCCCATGAGGGACTCGAACTCATTCACTGCAGGATCATGACCTGAACTGGAGTCGGATGCTTAACCAAATGAGCCACCCAGGCACCCCTAGTCTTATATTTTTACTGAGGATCTAACCCAAGCTCAGCCCTTTCTCCGATTCTTTCTCAAATGATTTGAGTTTGAATAAATTCTTCTTTTCTCTGGTAATTTTTCTCTTTCTTATTCATTTGATTTTCATCTTATGGCTTTGATTTATTTCACTCTTGATATCTGTATGTCTTATTTGTGAAACTGAAAGTGTCATCAAGGCAAGAACTATACCTTTTATTTCTTTGTGCCCTCCACATAGTATTTGATACATATTAGTTGGATAAGCTCTAAATGAATGTATCTATTTGAAAACTGAAGTCTGTGTTTGCATAGTGTTCTAAAAATAGTCTATGATGTCTTCTAAAATAATACTTTTTTTCTAAAAATAGTCTATGTTTTCTAAAATAATACATTTGGGGTTTGTTTTTTTGTTGTTTGTTTTGTTTTTTTGTTTTTTGTTTTGTTTTTACTCAAGTACTAATGTTTATAGTACTTACTATAGTATAGTAAGTATACTATAAGTATACTTATAAGTATATAGTACACTATAAGTATACTATATACTTATAGTATACTATATAAGTATACTATATATAAGTACTATACTATATACTTATAGTATACTATTAGTATACTTATAGTATAGTAAGTATAGTATAGTCCTGGACTTTTTTTTTGTAGAATAAGAATAATTATATCTACCCTACTGAATTGTTGTGAAGATTAAGTGAGATTTTATACACACACGTAAATATGTATGTGGATGTATATATGTGTATATATATATATATATATATATATAGTATTTTAACAGTGCTAAAATTCAACAAATACTAGTTGCTCACATTCCAAGTTAGTAGGAAAAAATGAATTATTGAAACAGGATGTTGGAGCAATTGAATAACTACTTGGGTAAGAATGATTCATTCTTTAAATAATTTACTAAAATAAAAGCCCAAACTATAACTTTTTTTTCTTTTTTTTTGCTCCTGTCTCTCTTTTCTCCCATCAAATTGGTCATCAAATCTGTCTCTCAGATCTCCTTCCCTTATGCTTAGTTTAGGCCACTATCATTTCCCGCTTGATTTATTGCAGTGGTATTTAACAAGTCTGTCTCCAGTCTCTCCCTCTTTCAATCGATTCTATCCCTTGCCACAAAATTGATCTAAAACACAAATCAGACTATGTCAGTCTCCTGCTTAAAATCTTTCAGTGACTTAACATTGCCTTTGAAGTAAAACACAAGATTCTATAAGATATGTGTTCCACCTCCTTTTTAGCTGCATAGCTTACCCTTCCCTTACCGCATCAGACACACTGAGAGTATTTAAATATTCTCGAAAGTAGGGGTCAGTAAAAGATGGTGGTTATTGTTCGCACTGCCTGATCAGTGGCAGGAGGCTCCTTCCAAGCCAGAGGAACCCACTGATTAATCTATGGTTCCCTAAGATGAAAGAAAGCAATTTTCTTCAAAAGTTCTGTCCATAGTGTCCTTTTTAATGTCATTCTTTCCTTAGATTCCTACAGAGCTCTGTCCATCTGGAAGTTAGAGTGGTAAAAGCAGAATGTTTTAAGTACTATCTGAGAAAATGGTGAATTAGAGCAATTTTGGTTATACTAAATGGTGGAAGCTTACTGTGGGACTCTAGCAAGTAGAAGACATGGAAAGTAGGTGATAAAATGGTCCTGAAAGGCAATGCTTTAGTGAAACTAGCTATTTTTAAACATTTTTTAAAGTTTATTTATTTTTGAGAGAAACAGAGACAGCATGAGCAGGGGAGGGGCAGAGAGAAAAGGTGAGAGAGAATCTCAAGCAGGCTCTGTGCTGTTGGCATGGAACCGGATATGGGGCTCAATCCCACCACTATGAGATCATGACCTGAGCTGAAATCAAGAGTCAGATGCTTAAACGACAGAGCCACCAGGGAGCTCCTGAACCTAGCTATTTTTAATAGACATTTTAGCAAATAACCTTTCTTGACACTGTTTCCAAGTTAAGTTCTTCTTTTCTTGAGGTTTTCAGAGTACCTTCTACACTACCTTCTGATTTGCTCATTGTATCTTCCAATTGGCTTATATGTTTATCCCTCTCACTTGATTAGAAACTTGTCTAGGGCTAGGATTGTGTGTGTATGGGTATGGGATTTAAATTTTGTATTTCCCAGCACCTAGAGAAGGCAATCTGGTATTTGTCAAGAAAATAAACCAAACCAACCAACCAACAAAACACCATGGAGGGCTAATAAAGGAATGCATCTCCTTGTTTCAGTGAAAATAATGCCATAAAACTTTCCAGAACATTTATACTAATCCATGGATGAAAGGATGTAGGTCCTTGACCCGGGGTAAGAATATATTTGCTTTGACAATCTTCCTGAGCCTAGATAACCTTGTTGGGAAATATTGTTTTTCTTACTTTATTATATATCAGAGAGGTAAATCCTTCTTAATGTCAGTAGGGATTATTATGATCTAAATATTCATTACTGTAACACTATTGCAATTAACATGCTTTCTAAGGGGTTATTGGGTTATTTAATATTAGCTATATCATTTATATCAATAGACACTATAAGCTAGGTTGTATTCTGAAAACAATTGACTAATATACCTCACATATTTTTCAACTTTTTGAAAAAAATTGTTTTGAGCTAGAATTTTCCATACTTGGCTTTGAAATAAGAAGCCAATTAATTTTGGAAAGGCTTAGGGAAAAACTGTTCAAATGGTTAAAACCTAGGAAAGAGTAAAAGATATTACTTTTAACTAGTTGAAAGTCAATTTGAATAACTTACACATGGTTGAACTTTAAAAGTCAGAATTTTCCATTATTTAATTTTTACTAAGTACTTCATGAGGTATTTACAAAATAAACCTGTTAAATAAGGGATGGCACAAATAGATGACAGTATTTACTTCAATAAAGGATCTTTTTTCCCCAGTAGGTCTTAATTACTCTTTTGCCATTAATAACCACCCTTGCCCTTATTTTTAAAGTCTGATAGATTCTGTGTTTGCTTTGGACACCAGCATATGCATGCAATATATTTTGAATTTAATTAAGAGTGAAATTGCTATATTGGCCAGCTTCACAGCTATTGTATTTGTATTTACTTAGTAACTTGGGACAAATTTGAGTCAAACTAGTTTTGGATATCTGGGTCTGAAAAATTGGTAATAAGGTAGACATGCTTCAAGTTATGTATGTTTGTATGCTGAAAGGAGACGGTTGTGATAATGTGGTACCTTAGACACAAACTTTTGAAAATTAGTTGATATCCTGTTTATGACTATATAATTATATCTTGGAAACTGTATATGATTAAAGACACATATTAGCTATCACAGTCTCTTTAACTCCAGCTGCCAGTCTTTTGTTTTCTCCAATTTACTTAAACATCAAATACATTGATGTGTGGCTGTGTATGGCAAACATTAGTTTGCTAAGGCTACCATAACAGAAGAGCACAAACTGAGTGGCTTAAGCAACAGAAATTTATTTATGGAGGCCAGAAGTCCAAGATCAAGGTGTCAACAGGGTAGATTTCCTTCTGAGTTTTCTTTCCTTGACTTGTAGATAGATGGCCATCTTCTCCTCTGTCCTCACATGATTGTCCCTCTGTGTTGTTTGCATCCTAGTCTCTTCTTCTTATAAGGATAGCGGTCCTGTTGAATTAGAGCCCACCTGTGTGACCTCATTTAGGATTTCAACATATACATTTGGAAGGAGGGAGCACAACTCAGCTTATAACACATATATACAATTATTTAGCTTGTATAAATGCATGTGTATATATATATATATATATATATATATACACATGCATTTATACTCACACATACAATATGGGATGTGTAGAATATGATAGTTATTCATTCATACATGTACAATTGACCCTTGAACAACACAGGTTAGAGCTGCACAGGTCTTCTTCTATGCAGATTTTTTTTGATAAATATAATACAGTACTGTAAAAATATTTTCACTTCCTTATGATTTTCTTAATAACATTTTCCTTTCTCTAGCTTACTTTATTGTAAGAATGCAGTATATAATAATATAACATATAAAATATGTGTTAATTGATTATTTATGTTATCAGTAAGGCTTTCAGTTAATAGTGGCCCTTAGGTCCCTGGGGAGTCCAAGGTTATACCTGGATTTTCAACTGCATGGGAGTTGGCACCTCTCACCCCTGTGTTCAAGTAGCAACTGTGTGTATATATATCCAAGTAGATCCACATATATACAAAGGAAAATAGACTATATTCATTCATTAATATGCATTAATGAATTTAGAAAATGAAATGATAAAAGATAAAATACCAATATATGCATTTTTAAAATTTATAGAATAATCTAGATTTTGATAATGAACTTTATATGTATGTATCACACTCAATTTGTTATTAACAATTAGATAATAGTAATTGAGAAGTGCCCAAAATACCTATGCAGGTGCTTGCTATCAATCCAAATGTATGAGGAAGTCTTTGTCCCTAGGTTCGAGATCTGGGGTCATTTTTTTTTAATGTTTGTTTTAGTTTTGAGAGAGAGAGAGAGAGAGAGAGAGAGAGAGACCAAGGGGAGGGGCAGAGAGAGAGGGAGACACAGAATCTGAAGCAGGCTCCAGGCTCCAAGCTGTCAGCACAGAGCCCGACGTGGTCTTGAACTCACAAACTGTGAGATCATGAACTGAGCCAAAGTCATTCGCTTAACCAACTGAACCACTCAGGTGCCCCCAGGTCCAGGGTCATTTTTAAAACCCCCTGCTACCTAACTTCTTTAATGATACTTGCTAAAACTTTATTTCATAGTCATTGCCGTGTTGTATCCAAATAGCCTCCAGTGTGGGGTATTAAGTTTCCCAACTCCTTCCCTTCAGTCTCTTTTCCCTCTACTTTATTCTATCACCTATCAGGTAAACTGATTTCTCTCCATTCCTTCAGCATGTCATACATGTTTTAATGTGTTTCACCCACCCAAAACATCTATCCCCCCTCTACCTGCAAATCTTCAAGGCCAAGCTCACTCTTATTTTCGTCTTTATTCTCTCACTTAATTAGAAAAGATGGATGTGTAGTAGATAGAGACCAAGGTTTGTTTTGTTTTGCCTCCCAAAGAACCTAGCAGAGTTCTCGTCACATGGTAGACGTTGTAAGTACTGATTAATTGATTAATTCACAACAGGATAACTAAATTATGTAAAATGAATGATCACTATGAAGGGCATCACAGCCTCTACTTTTTGCTATAGTTAATTTTAAGATTATATTGATTAAATGAACAATAGAAACAAATTACATAGTTTAAGTATTTAAGTTGCCTATTCTAATAGTCATACTATAATATTTGTTATTTTTGCTAGTTTGCATAGTACAAATTCAGCTTTTAAACATCTAAACTTCCCCTTATAAATTCAAATAGTGTTTTCTAGATTAGATATTAAAAATACTAAATGGTAAATAAAACCTTATCCATGTAACATCAGTCAGTTGTCCACTCTCTCCCCTGTATCATCAGGGTTTTTTTCCCCTATGTTTACTGGATCGTTCTTACTGGCATGCAAGCATTCTATAAGTTTTACAAGTATACCTTTTAAGTAAGGTTTTCTGGATTACATGCCCTCCAATAACTACTGCAAAACACCTCACTAGAATTGTCTGTTCCATCACTTCTCAAATAAGTACAAACTGTCTGGGACTCTTGTTGAAATTTAATTTCTAATTCAGAAGGTGTATATACTTGCTGCTTTAACAAATTCTCCCAAAACGTAATGGCTTAAAACAATAAAACATTTGCACACAGCCCTGCTGGGAACCTGTGGCTCAGGATCTTTCCATAGTTGTGACCAGTGTGTTGGCCCGGGCTATATAGTCATCTCTAGGCTTGACTTGAAGAAGAATCTGCTTCTAAGCTTTCTCCTTTGGCTGTTGGCAGGCCTCATCTCTTTGCTTGCTGTTGGCTGAGAACATCATGCCTTTGCTATGTGAGCCTCTTTTTAGGGCAGCTCAACATAGCTGCTTAGTCCAAGACAGATAGACAGGGTAGGGTTAGGGAGAGGATAAACAAGACAAAACCAGAATCTTCTTGTAACCCAACGTCACAAGTAATATCGCATCACTTTGCCTTCTTCTCTTCAAGGGTAGGAGATTACAAGGATGTAAACACAAGGAAAGAAGTAGAGTCATTGGGGGGTTCCATCTTAGATGCTGCCTGTCCAAGTAGATTTGGTGTGGGGTTTGAAATGCTACATTTTTAACGAATTCCTAGGTGATAACCGTTATTATTCTCCAAGAACTTCATTTTGAAAAGAAAGGGTCTATACTTCCTGACTCCAGTTCTACTTTTAATCATCCTCTGTTGGTCACACTCACTCCAATTAGGCTTTCTCACCCTCCACTACACTGAAATTGCCCATGTTGGAGTCACCAATGACTTCCACATTACTAAATCCAGCATTTGAAATAAAATCACTCTTTCTGAAAATCTTTCCTTACTTGGCTTCTGGAACATTAAATTTATATTTCTCCTTAGTTTTTCTGCTACTTGCCTATCTCCCTGACTATAAATATTACTATAGTCCACAACCAACCCTTGGACCTATTTTTTTTTCTCTACAGTTAACTCCTAAACAGTCTAATGAAAGCTTATAGCTTTACATTCCAGATATATGCTGACCACTCTCAAATTTACATTTCTGATATGAATTTTTCCCCTAAAATACTGACGTGTTTACCAAGTGCCTCATTGAACATCTCTACTCAGATATCTAATAGTAATTTCAAACTTAAAGTGTCCAAAATAGAATTATTCATACCCCATGGCCTCCCCCTTCCCCACCAGGCCCAACCTGGCAATCTTGCTTCTCATTTAGTGTTTGCAAACCAAACAAACAGTACTACTCTCCAATCTGGCTGTTCAGTGAAAACCACAAGAGTCATCCTTGAGTCCTCTCTTACTCTCATATGTAAACAATCATGAAGTTGTGTCTGTGTTGCCTCTTTTTATCCCTTGACTTTCTCCATCATTCTCCATCCCAACATCACCACCCTTGTACAGACCATTATTATGTGTTACAGAGAGTTCTGATCTTTTTACTATTGATTATAGCTTCTAACCTCTAGCCCAGATGATTTTATTCAACCCATCTTTTTCTACATTCATGGTTTCCTTTAGCCTACAGAATGAAGTTTAGATTCTTTTTTCTTCAATATATGAAATTTATTGTCAAATTGGTTTCCATACAACACCCAGTGCTCATCCCAAAAGGTGCCCTCCTCAATACCCATCACCCACCCTCCCTTCCCTGCCACCCCCCATCAACCCTCAGTTTGTTCTCAGTTTTTAGATTCTTTAATATTGTTTTATAATGCTGTACATAATCTGGCCCCTGATTCCCTCTCCGGTCCCATTTATCTCTTCTTGTTTACCTGTGCTCTAAACTTAAGCAGTGCAGGGACTGGGCTATGATATGACACTCCCATTTGACTGTAAGTCTTCATTAAAATGGTTTTTCTTTCTGTAAGGCTCTTCTTTTTCTTCTTTGTTTGGCTAGCCTTCTCTTCATTCAGATTTCAGCTTAAACCTAACTTCTTTCTGGAGGCCATCTTTGATCTCTTAGACTAGGTTTAAGGCACCTATGGTGTAGTGCATAGTGTTGTATACTTCCCTATCTTAACAGTCAGTGTATTTTCTACTAATCATTGAATTATCTTTTTTCTTTTTCTCCCATTAAGCTATAAGTTCTGGGGAGACCAAGTCAGCAGATGTAGATTCAGGTATTTTGAAGCCTGAAAAATATAACTTTGGGGTCCTCTTTAAGAATATATGTAATTATGGGGGCACCTGGGTGGCTCAGTCGGTTAAGCATCCAACTTCAGCTCAGGCCATGATCTCACAGTTTGTGAGTTTGACCCCTGCATCTGGCTCTGTGCTGACAGCTCAGAGCCTGGGGTCTGCTTCAGATTCTGTGTGTGTGTCTCTCTCTCTGCACCTCCCCTGTTTGTGCTCTGTCTCTCAAAAATAAATAAACATTAAAAATATATATATATTTAATTATTTATTTATAATTATTATTTTAATTATATACACATAATTTTCAAATACACACACTCAAGTGAAAATGAGAGTTTTCATTTATAAAAGAAATCACAACAAAGTAAAAACGCTGACAAATAGGAAAGCATATGATACTGTAAACATGCTTCCAGAGGCCCTTCGCAGAACCCCAAAGCTTAAGCTTCATTAAATTCCCAGTAAACACACCTCTACAAGTCAGTCTTCTTTAAAACTCTATTTCTAGTGTTGAGAGCAGTGCTTGATATGTAGCAGATACTCAACAAATATTTTGGAATGGATGTATTAACTTTATTTTCACAAATTAGATTACTAAAAATAGATTTTTTCTATATTAAAAAATTATGCTGATAATTATTATTTTTTTATTTTTTGCTACAGTCATATTTCAAATACCAATAATGTACATGCCTGTTAGCATGTCAGTGGGCTCTAAGCAGAAAGTCTATTGTACTTCTTTACCAAATGGAAAAAAAAATTGCATTAAAAATGTATACTCCAATCTCTTAGATTGTATGTATATATATTTGTGTGTGTCTCTATATCTTTATAGATCACGTGTATTAAAACTTTAATGTTGAATTACTAAGATTTTGGTTTTTCAGATATCACCACAAACAAAAACCCTTCAGGGAAAGACCATCTATATTCTGTTTTCTTTATAATATATTTTATAAACATTTATCTCTGAGATAATAAGGATACGAATATTTTATATAAAACAATGCATAAAATGTTTTCTTTATTCTCAAATCATCCACAAGACACTACTTAAGAGGTTATTTGAATTAAGACAATAACATTGCATTCAAAAGGTAAGCTATTTGGCTTACATCTTTAGAGTTGAGTTTGTTAAAATGGAATTAAATTTAGTTAAGTTCCTCTTATGGTAACATTTTAAATTTGCTGAGGGTTGGTAGGCTCATGTCAAGACTGTTAGGGGTGTGTGTGTGTGTGTGTGTGTGTGTGTGTGTGTGTCTGTGCATGTGTGTGTGTGTGTGTGTGTGTGTGTGTGTGTGTTATAAAGTGCAGCCTTCTGATCAATGCACACTTTTTTCCTCCCATTTTCCTAAATACATCATGAAAAAAGGATGAGGTTTCCGCCTTAATTGCTTGTGCCTTTTATTCACATTCCTCTCTCAGCCAGAATTGTGAAAAGAGTGTTAGTAAAAGGCTGCACAATAGAGCTTTTCATTAGGCCCCAGCAAGGCACACAAAGGAAGGCTTTTGGAAAGAGTGAATGCAGGAGTTTAATTTGCAGGTGGAGAGTAGATAAAAGGTGCTGACACCTCTATTCTTCTCTTACTTAGGTGACCCTTACCCTGTTCAGCTGATCCCAACTACCATGGCAGCTGCCGCTGCAGCAGCACCAGGCTTAGGCCCACTCCAACTGCAGGTAAGTCGGGAAACAATGCAGAAGAGACAAAGGTTAAGTAAACAGGGAAAACAGCTATTATCGTGTTAAAGCAAAATAAGGCTGAGTAGTGATATTTGTCTCCCTCTTTTTTTGTTTTTGACTTCCCTTGCACTGATTCTCAACCAGAAGTTGAGTGGTTGACTCTTTTAATTTGGGGCCCTGTTTTCTGTACTAAAGAGAGCTTATTATACATTTTTATCGCCTGGTATGATTTAACAAAATGGTCTCAGGTTTTGCTTTGATTACTGTGTAACATAGTTTCATCACAGACTGGTCCTCATCAAGATAAAAAGAACAAAACTGTCAAAGACATTCACACAGATACTTATGAATCAAGGCAACTTAACAGAAATTACATTTTAAAAAATGTTCAAGACACCCAATATTTTTGACTCTGTAGGTCTTTTTATTCTCCTGCTAATGCCAACTCAGTTGGGCAAGCAAAAAGAAATAAACCAAATAAGCGAGCGCCTAAATGAGCACAACTTTATCCAGGCATCCCAATTAAGACCTTTTTAGCCCTGAAGAATACATATTCCCATATATTCAAGAATGTCAGTGATAACTTTACCAGATGTCCAAGTGATTTTAGAAATTTTGTCTCTGGAGTTGAAAAGAATATCAATAATATTATATTAAAGGTATCTTTCATTAACTATTTAAATCTTTGAATCAGCATCCCTCAAAATCTTCCCTAGCTTCTGTTGTTATGGACTTCATAGTTATGCAACTAATGAGGATAACAAACCATCTAATAATAGAATCAATCACCCCTGTGAGAATTGTGTATTTTCCTTTGCCTGAGAGACACAGTATATCTGTAAACCCAGATATATACCAGTTGTGCTTAATAAACTTAACTTGTATGCACAAAAATGCATTGTCATGATAGATGATCTTAACCTATAAGGAAGAATAGAGTTTTATATTGTAGCATTAAGAGACAAATATATCTGGCCAGCACTGGGGATTGTCAGAAGACCTGACGGGTTTCTGAAAAATCAGTCGAATCTCACAGGAAGAACACAGGAGGAGCTGAGACATACTGTGTTCTACAGAGGTTAATAACAGTCATTCCTAATCTACCTTTTCCACAAAAAGCTACAGGGTGAGTAAGTGTTTCTTTGAGCTGGAAGTATCTTGGGAAGTGTTAGAGCCAAGGAGACAATAAAAGTAGCATAACACTTGTTATCCTTTGAAATGGCATCCAGAAATAATGACAATATGGGAAAGTGGTTGTAATCAGTAAAACTTAAAAAGAGTAGTGAAATTAAAGAAAGAGGGAAGCATATCCAGAAATATATTTGAATGTAGAAATAGGAGTTTAGGAGATTTCTGATGTCCGTTTTAAAAGCAAGTTAGACATTCTTGTCTCCTTTCACCCTTGGATTAATGGTGAGAGGAAGCTGGGGCAAGTATGTTTCACTGTAGGATTCTAGTAGAAAGTAGCTTTGTTAGGCAACAATCCAAACTTCTCTTCCTACAGAGATGGTATTAAAATATTTGAAATTCTTTTATTTCCATCCTTATAATACATCAGATTCCCCTAAAATATCAAGATCTAAAAAACTCATTTTCAGAACGAGGAAAAGACACCAAATGTATTTGCTCTTGCTTTCACTATAATTTAATCTATAAGTAGAATAAAGATCTTTTTTATATAAGTGACATTGTACCCATTAACATATATGAGTTTTAGTTAGGATCTCAGTAAACCAATACTGTGGTATAACAGGAAAATTAATAATCCAAAAGTCTTTTGTGGGAAGCCACTAGCTACTAGTAAAACACATACAGGAGCACCTGGGTAGCTCCGTTGGTTAAGCATCCGACTTTTGGTCAGGTCAGGATCTTGCTGTTCATGAGTTCGAGCCCCTCATCAGGCTCTGCACTGACAGTGTGGAGCCAGCTT
Organism: Panthera leo; assembly: GCF_018350215.1. Taxonomy (NCBI): domain Eukaryota; kingdom Metazoa; phylum Chordata; class Mammalia; order Carnivora; family Felidae; genus Panthera; species Panthera leo. The sequence continues at coordinate 56,778,006 of NC_056685.1, read as the reverse complement.
GAGATTCTCTCATCTCCCTTTCTCTTCCCCTCCCCCACTTGTGCTTTCTCTCCCTCTTCTCTCTTCCTCTCTCAAAAATAAATGAGTAAAATTTAAAAAAAAATAAACACATACATATAAACACACATGCAAATTTTTTACTCATGATTTAAAAATGCTACTCAAATGCAAACACATTTCAAACTCATGACATTTGCTAACTCAGTAACCTGCTAACCAAATTATAACAAAAATGCTGATGAATTGGCACTTCTACAAATACTCTCTATGCATCACACTGCTGAAAGAAGTAGCCCGATTCATAAGGGCAGTTATCTATTTCAGACTGCATTTCAATTTCATCCCTCTTTACACAGATATATGTTAATTCAAGCCTCTCGTTTTGAACATCTAGATCTAAGAAGGGCCCTATAAATGTATTCCTACTCATGATTGACTTTGCCTACCATTTGTGTTTTCTTTTGAAACGATCTTTGCCTGTCATTGTTCATACTTGGATGACATAGAGTAGAACCACAAATCCAGGATCCTCCTTAAAGAAAGAGTACAGTTATTTTAAAAGATGAGCAAGAGGATGTGTTTTAAATGCAGCCACTTTTTATTACTTAAATATTATTTCATGTTCCTGGATAAAATAATGAAATTCTAGCCATGTAATAAAATACACCTTATATTTTAAAATCACCTTACTATATACATTAGGAGCAGTTGAAATAGTCTAAGCATTGTGATGTATTTATTTTTTATAGAGAAAAAAGTGGCTTAATCTGGATTATGTAATTAACATGTTGTGCCAAGGGACTAATTTATTTATTTATTTTACAGTGAGATATCATTCTGTTTCTTCTGCCTTTAAAGTCTTTCCCGAGCCTCAGATCCATATAGACAACTATTTTTGACTGTCAAGAGGAAATATATAGGTGTTTACAGACAGTATAAGCTGAATACCAAATGGAACTTACCAGTTCTCTTTCTTGCCCCGAGACCTGCTCATTCTCTGGTCCTAGCAAATGGCTCCACTCCATCTTTGCTCAATCTGGAAACATAAGAGTTATCCTTGTCTCCTCTTCCTCTACATATGTTCATTCATTGTCTATGCATTCCACCTAATAAATACAGCAAGGATCCATCCATTTTTTTTCCATCTTACCTGTTATTACCCTTCTGGTCAGGCTCCCCTCATTTGTTGCCTAATTTACCACAATAGCTCCTGCACTGGTCTTCTGTCTTCATCTTACCCCCTCCAATGCTCTCTCTACTCGATCAGAATAATCTTTCTGATTTTAGAAAATCTGATCATGTCCTTCTCTTACTTGTTTTCAAGTTCTCTGGATCTTTACATGTGGTATTTCCTCTTCCTGGAACCCCATTACCCCACACCTTTACCAAGCCAACTCCTATTTCACTCAGATTGCAAGATAGAACATCACTTTCTAAAGAAATATTTCCTTGTTCCCAGGTCTAGATTAATGTAGCTCTTATGTGCTTCAAGAGCACACTGTATTTCCCCTCTCATAGCACTTGTAGAAAAAGTTTAAATTCTACTTTCTGGCTCCTACCAGATGGCAAAATCTATGAAGACAGTGACTCATCATCATTTACATTAACCAAGTGTTTGAAATATTTTATGAACTCAGTATCTATTATATGAAAGGGTGAAAAATGAATCTTAACATCATAATAAGTTAGGTATCTATCTTGCTCAAAGAGCTACTCTGCTTTATGATATTGGAATTAAGCTGAATAGTAATGATTAGTTTTCAATATAAATTAATTTTCATCCTTTAAAAAAGACAATAGCCAAATTACAAACACCAAAGGTGTCATTGGCTCATGGAAGAAAAAAAAAAAAACTAGTAGTTTGAATTCAGTAAGATACATGTTGAAATTTTGTAATAAAAAAAATTTATTCCCTTTTCATGAAATAGCCTTAGGAGAACACTACATGCCTAGCACCATGGTTAGCACTACAGTATTTTCTTTACTTTCATTTAAAAAAATATTTTTATGACAGTTTTGCTCCATACTACCTTATTCAATCTGCTCCAACTACACTAAGGGCTTTGCTGTCCCTTGACATGCCAAGGCATGCTCCTAGCTTCCACCTTAGAGTTTCATATTAGCTGTCCCTCTACCTGAAATGCTCTTCCCTCTGCCTGGAAGGCTCATTCTCTCACCTCATTCAAGAATCTGCTCTCATGTCATCTCTCTAAGACACCTACCCTAACTAACCTGTTTCAATCACAAAATAACCCTGCCAGATATACAACATCTTCTATTTCCCTTATTCTTTTTTTTTTTCCTATAGCACTTGTTATCTTCAAACATCCTATATAACTTACGTATTATGTTCCTTATTTATTGTCTGTTCCAAATACTCCGTAAGCTTCACCAGAGCAGGGACTGTTATTTTTGTTATTGTTGTTCAATAATGTATCTCAAGTGCTCAAATTAATACCTAGCAAATAGCTGGTACTCAATATATATTTATGAAATGAAAGAACCTATCATGAGTTAAGGGTAATAATCATTTTAATAATATAACAAGGCAGTATGTCATTAATTTCTGGAACAAATGTTATTAATTTAAAGACCTGGGAACTTTATATTTTTCAGCCCCTATTAGAAGATTCTCAGTATATGAGAAATCCCTAACTCTATCTCTCCTGCTCTTTCTTCCCTTTATCTCATCATAGCCATGGTCTGCTACAAAGAGAATGTGTTTTAGCATTTCTTGCAATTTATGTTATTCCTTTAAAGTAATTAGAATTTATACACACAAAAACAGACCAAACAACTTAACATTAGATTATTCTTGTATGGTTTGTCAATGTATGTACAGACACACATAAGAATATGAACTGCTGGAGGTACTTTGACTCAATATGGCGCACCTTGCCACACAAAACTAAAGTAAGTGATTTCCAGATAATAGAAGAGTGTATTATCAAAATAGTAACTATCTAATTAACAATATCATATTCTGGGTTTACTCTTTTATGTTTCTCCCTCCCTTTCTTTCTCTCTCTTTTTTTTTCTTTCCTCTTCCTCTTCAAACTACCTGTATTTTTCTTTCAAGAGCCAATGATGCTTTTGGTATTTATCTTCCTGATATTGTCTCTTTTCGGGGGGCGGGGGGGGGGTCCATGTATGCAGAAAACTAATATAGCTTCATTTCAGTTTCAAAAAGTGAGGATAATTATTTAAGCCAAATAAAGTTACACTTTGAATCTTTTGGATGTTTGGACTGGTTAAAATCAGCTAAGCAAATCATCTATTTCTAATTAATAAAACCAAATAATGGCAACAGTGCATCTGACATTCATTCCTCATATTCATTGTCATGAATTTGCATTTTACTTAATGGACATCATGAATTTTTTAACAGTAATAGTTATAATGTAGTGTACTATTTCTATTTTTTAGCTAGGCTTCTATGATTTGAAATTAGAAGGCAATATTTATCCATTTATTTCTCACTTTATAAATACCGTATTTGTGTTGGCCAAAAGATGGTTGCCACCTGTTCTACCTATAGGAAGCCAAAAATGTTGACTCCAACCAATGATTAATAGTGATAAGCAAAGGAAAAAACATTGAGATTATCCTTGGATTGTCACATTTTACTCAAAATAAGCAAGTAGCATTCATTCAAGATTTTTTACTGAATTAGTGAAACTTTTTAATGAATTCAGTAGGATCATTTTTTAAATTCATAATGGTATTTTTGGAATAAAGCCTCAAAATTACAAGTTGCCATAATTGAAATCTCATGGGCTATCATTCCAGTAACTGGTATCATCACTAACATGCATTCTCTGGGGTTGAGAAAATGAGGGTCGTCACGTGATCACGTTAGAGAATGAAACATACAAAATATCAACGGAAATCAGTCTTTTTTCATAGCTATCAAAGGTACATGCAAGTCCTAGTGGAAATGGCTTAAGCTTCTGTGTGACAGACAGTAACATCAAGGCAGACATGGATAAAAAACTGAAGTTCATCTTTTTATCAACCTCCTGCCAGTCTCCGAAGGAGGTCAGTAATTATGACAGGACACAGATAAATGCTTCATATTTCCCACAGCACTGTAAGTGACTGAGCATGGCTTTATGTATCTGACCAAGAGAAACACCCAGAAAATCAATAAGGGAGAAATAACCATATGGAGAGGTCTGGATGTGAGGAATTTTACCTTCTTATTGAAAGAATTGCTTACAAGGATGGTTTTTCTCTTTACCTACCTACACACTGTACTATTCAGCGTAACTTTTAGGTCCTTGTCATGTTCATACAGGGTGAAAAATGCTCTACTGCTCCTCATTTCAGTTGCAACCCTGGTGCACTGTTTGCTGTTGGACTTCTGTCTGCATGAGTGAGATTTCTTGCAGGTTAGAAGAGTGAATTCCCTCTTTGCGTCTCCCTTCGACCCTGAGCCTGCAGGGCAGACAGACAGAAGCACACATATGATTAATACAGCACAGCTGCAAGTGTGAGTCATTTGCATATGTATTAATAGAGGCAAAAAACCCAACAATTAAATTATATAGAGACATCCTGCATACTAAAGAACATATGCAAATAGGCCTGAAAAAGTGCAGCCAACATTTTCTCTGACTTTTCCAAGCCCATATGGGCTAGAGTCAGAACCCAGCAGTGTTCAAGAATCTCCTTTAAGGAAGAACCTGGTAGGAACTACTTTCATACTTATTACCACCCCTAGGGTTCCCGGGAGCTGTTTTGACATTTGGACAATGGAGACAGTACAAGCAGTGTCTTTTTCATGCTATTTCTGTATTTTCTTGTTTCCAGCAGCTTCATGGTGTGTCATTACATGCTAACAGAAACATCAGTACATGTGTGCTTTTCCATAGTACCCATTTTTATCATAATAGCCAATCAAATAAATGCTAAAATTTACATTGTATTTGAAGTCCTATCATCGCCCTACACTAAAGTAATACAACTATCGTCAGTGCCAGATTTTCTGGTCACAAGTCAGTCAATGCCCATTACTTGATGGCATTCTGTGTTCTCTTGATCAAAACATACGTAGGTTACTCTGACATGTTTTGTGGCTAATTACCATACATAAAAGGATTGTGAGGCTCAAGGCCAACAGTAAATTATCCATTCCTAGGGGTGGATAATTTAATACAATATCAATGTATTAAAATTTCAAAAAGTGTACAGCTTTTTCATTTTATTGAAAAAACAGAAACTATTCAATTTTCTAGTCGTGGCTATATCTATGTAAGAAAGAGCAACTAACATTCTTCAGACACAGATTGTATTTATATAAGAAATTTATTCTTCAACCTAATTGTCAATTGACCTTATATTATGAGTATTCTTTAATTATTCAAGGAAACTTTTATGAAGACAAATTCAACGTTAGGAGTAGTATTTCACATAATTGCCTTGATAGGACCGATAAGAATCTTGAACCTAAAGAACCCTGATGAAGACAGATGCCTCTTAAGAGGAGCAAATGCTGAGGTTTGTTGGTACCAGAAAACTGTTGAATAATATCCATTCTTTGCCATGGTGAAGTCTCAAATGGTGCAACTGGAACATGTAAATTGCATTACCTACAACTGGTAAACATAGGACAGAAGTCTTTGTAGTTAATATATGCAGAAAAATTTAGTCTCTTTGCAGGGGATAATTAGGAAACATAAAGACTAAAGGAAAAAATTTTATTATATTAAGGCATTGTCTTTGGATTAATATTTTAAAAGGCACTGTTGCCTAATGAGAGGCATTGTGACATAATAGTTGAAAGTGTGGTACCTGCAGCCATCCATGCCTTAAAGAACTATTATTCTGTTATTCACCAGCTCTGTGACTTTGGACAAGTTACCTAACTTCTCCATGCCTTAATTTTTTGTCTGTATAATGTGGGCATAAATGATATCTTTTTGTGAGGATTAAATGAGGTAATATATATAAAGTGTGCAAAGCAACAAAAGTGTTAATTACAGTTTATCAAATATTATGTGCTAGGTAATAGTAAATGCTTGGTATTATTAGTTGTTTAATAACTGTTATTCACTGAAATTAAAACTATTTCTTTTTTTTTTTTTTAATGTGTATTTATTTTGAGGGGAGGTGGACACAGAGAGAAGGGGAGAGAGAATCCCAAGCAGGCTCCACACTGTCAGGGCTCAATCCTGTGACTCTGGGGTCATGAGCTGAGCCTAAATCAAGAGTCTGATGTTTAACCCACTGAGCCACCTAGGCACCCCTAAAACTATCGCTAAAAGGAAATCTCACAAATTAGGATTTGGCAGACTTATCTTATGTGCATTTACTTTGCAGGTCAGCAGGTAAAGCAAGTTAGTAAAATTGAGGCATATCATCCTATTTATGAGGAAATACTTATATTCCCCCGTGTGGTACAATTTTAAGACCCATCACAAGAATCTATGGGAAGCAATGAGTTTACTTATCCCACCAAAATATAAGAAGTTACTTGGAGCATAATGTTCTGTATTTTGCTATTACTCACTCTTTGTCTCAATATTTATATCTATAAAATAAGAATAATGCCTGCGGCATCTGGGTGGCTCAGTCGGTTAAGCGTCTGACTTCGGCTCAGGTCATGATCTTGTGGTTCTTGAGTTCAAGCCCCGCGTCAGGTTCTGTGCTGACAGCTCAGAACCTGGAGCTTGCTTCAGATTCTGTGTCTCCCTCTCTCTCTGCCCCTTCCTAACTCATGCTCTCTCTCTCTCTTTTTCTCTAAAAAATAAACATTAAAAAAGTTAAAAAAGAAAAAGAAAAAGAATGCCTCCTGTTGAGTCCTGTTTTTCCATGGGTGTAATGCAAATGGACTGTCTCAATGAGCTGCCCACGCTATTCTAGATAAATACCTTATACTATTTAAAATAAGTTATTTACATAGATGCCTTTAATATGCATTTTTAGATAAATAATATAAAAAAGATTTTCTGGTATCACCCCTCAAAAGTCATATCTCTTTTTTGAGGTATATTGATAGAATATTTACTCTTATTCTACTCCTCTGTTGTCTATATATAGATACTAAACTATTTCTCTTATAAATCTGAGAAAATTTATAAACTTTGTATGACTTTCTTTAAAGAAAAAATTCCTTTGGTTTCAAACTTGAATGTGGAAGCAAATTATTTTTATAAACCCCATAGTATACTGAAAATTTTATTTACTCAGAAAATATTTATTCTTTGTAAGCTCTTCAGCTAAGCATGTTAAGGAATGCAAAGATGGGTCAATTAAGAATCCTTAATGGATTATCGAGAAGCCTGAAATTTAAAAGAATGAATGCAGTGTGAAAGTGGAGTAAAACTTGAAGAAAGTCATAAAACCTCCTTTCCTATCAAGTATATTCGAAATGGAAAGGACCTCAGAGACCATTCATTGAAAACCATTATTTGAAACTATTCACAGGAATCCAGGCGGCTCCAAGAACCCCAAACGACAACATTCACTTTTGTATGTTTTATAGATCTAGTTATACAGGCTAAGATTGTTTGAATGAAAGAATCTGATGCTAAAACAAAATTTTAAAACCATTCTTTTAGTCCACGTCCATAATTTTATTGATGATGCCATTTGGACTCTAAGTGGTGACCTGGCTAAATCCAATTATTAGCAGAAGTGTACCACCTGGGATCCTAGCAACTGAAAGCTAAATCTAGCTTGTTCCCATTTTACCATGGTATCCTTAAAAATAAACTCATATATTCGTATATATTATTTTTAAGTAGTTTTTTTTTTGTATAAAAGGGGGAGAAAAATGGCTGTTTTTGCTTTTAGACTATGAAATTAAGGATGAATAAAACAATGGGTAGGATTTGCATACTAGTAACAATGACAACCTTCTGAATTGCCTTCATTTTGCTGAGTTCAGTGATTGTGCTCTGTGAATTAATTCTTTTGTGAAAAGCTATTGAAAGATCAAGGAATTTAGAAAACAAAACAACAGAGAAGCATGCTGTTTCATATCTATTTGTTCATAGAAGGTTCAAAGTGGGATTGTTTATATCACAAGCCTTGTTGATATTTTATTTGCTTTTCAGAAGAAAGATAGTATTCAAAGATGATTATATAATCATGCAGATAAGATTTTGTAGTCATGAAAGAACTGTTCTGAGAGAGAGACCAAGGAGAAAAATCACATTACAATATTGAGCTGTGTGTGTGTGTGGTTGGCAGATGTCTTCAGGAGACTTGAAAATAGAGCCCTATTTGCTTCCTTCAGATGAAAAACTGAAGCCAGTCCCATATATTTCAAATTTGCTGTTTCCTGTGGAAGTTTCTCAATATTGTTCTGCCAAACTGAGGGCATGCAAAGAAAGGGGGGGGAGGGTGGGAAATGAACCCTTAATAATTTCATATTTCTTAATCCTGACCTTTACTTTAATGTCATACTCCTTTTCTTACCTAGCTACTGTTTGGATAAAGGAGGTAGACAGGAAGAAATGGAGGAATAGATTCAAAGTATGCTCCTGGATGATTTGCTACAATGAGCATTGGGCCAGCATAATTAATGCCTCCAACATGAAAATTACAACAGCAGTCTCTTCCTTTTCTCATTATTAAAACTTCTTCAACATAGAATGGAAAAAAGTAATAGTGATAGTGAAAATTGCAATCACTTCCTTTTAGGAATGAGGCAGAACTATATAGCAAATGTTGTCCATCTATGGTAGTTGCTTTAAGATAAGTTTCCATTGGAAATTTATACTGTGCCCTACAACTCCAGCCACTTCAAGTACGTGCTCAAAATATTTTTCATATGACTAGTTTCCCTCTAAATTAGCTCTTTAGTTGTAAAGGAATCTTAAGTTATTATAAACCATGCACCTAAAACATTTGATTAACATAGAAGTTATGCCAAGACACTTAACCAAACAATAAAAAAAAAAAAAAGCTAGGCCCTATGTGTCTTCATTTTTATTCCTTCTTCATTTGATTCATCTTTTATCTGGTTTATTTCCAGAGCAATTTTAAACTTAGATGTTTTAGTGTCACCTTAGACACAGGCTAGCATCAAATACATTATGAAACCATAAAGTATCCTGTCATAGATTCAATCTTTGCTTTGTAACTATTTAGTAGTATGCGGCATAGTAACTAGTTAGATGGCTTGAATGGCTTTAGCTGTTTTTCCTCCTTTTTGTTAAACGTATTCCCCAAACTTGATTTAAATATTTTTAACTATTTAAATAAATCTAACAAATAAATAATATGCAAATGTTATATACTATATAATGAATTATGGGCTTTTGTTTTATGAGAGACCTTGTTTGTGTGTCTGTGGTCAAGGTACTCAATACCTTAGTCTTAGTTTCTTCACATGTGAAATTTGCTAATATTGTTCCTGCATGGCAAAGCTAGTGTAAGGTTTAAATGAGATACTGAATACAAAATGTTTAGTATAGCATAAGCTGTCAGCCATCATTAGCTGCTATCATCCTCATTATTATCTCCTAGGTTCAAGTACTTACCCTTGTCAGAAAAGAGCCTAACAAATTATTTTGTAATTTAAGTCAGAAAGTAATTGTCTAGGATATAGCAATTATGTCTTACAGTACAAAGGACTATGGTTATTGTAGAAATCCATCTTATTCAAGTACTTGATGCAAGCAGAATGTCTTTACGAAAATAAAATACATTTTTAAAATAATCTTTCTTGTACATGTAAGACTACAAGAAACCTATGTTTCAGTTCTTCCTAAACATAAATAGAATCTATCACTCTAATGTTTTCATTCCACATGAATTACTAGAGCTTTTATGGCATTGGCAATCATTTGGGAAAGGAACGAGCTTTTCCTTTTGAAAGGATGTGCTACTGGAAAGTTGTAGTTTTTGTTACAATGAAGAGAGTTTTACAACATGGAGAGTTAGGGCATAAGAATAGTTAGGGCATAGTAAAGGCAGCCAAAGTAGCTTATCTAACCATCATTATCCCCCTAACAACCCAAATTGTTCAACAAATAAGGGTTCTAGTCTCGCCTGCCTTTGAAGTGATGTAGGAGTCTGGTCTTGAATCATTTAATCTGTTATGACTCAAGTTTTCTTATTTGTAAAATGCATATTACTGTCCTACCTCTAGCTGTCCTACCTATATATAATGGAGGAAGGAAAAAAATGAAGCAAAAAAAAGTACTAGTGAAAGTAACCAGTAGCCCCAGAAATCCCCAGAAGGAGCCTTTGCACCTTACAAGTGGACCTCTCTGATTTATGGACACGTTTATTCATATGCTGTCAAGGAAAACATGAGACAAGGGTAATGAGGCAATTATTGATCTGAGACGTTCAAAAGAAATGCTTTAGACACTTGAAAATAATCAAGCTAGCTCTGAAGATCCGATTAGGCAAGAAAGTTTTATTTATTCCTATTAGGTAGCTCCATGGAATGAGAAGATAGATGAGCAGGTCAGACCAGGACTAGATTGCCCAATAGACAACCTAACAGCATACTTAAACACAAGAAAGGAAGAGCTATCTAGATATAAATAAATAACAATTTCACATAAAATAACTTCATGGCAGTAATCAGAATACTGTCATTTTTTAATTACAGTCACGGTGTTTGGACACTACCAACTTTTTTTGTCCTTAGGGCTGCTAAAGGTTTTAAAATAGGAACATCGGGCGCCTGGGTGGCCCAGTCGGTTGGGCGGCCGACTTCGGCTCAGGTCATGATCTTGCGGTCTGTGAGTTTGAGCCCCGCGTCGGGCTCTGTGCTGACCGCTCAGAGCCTGGAGCCTGTTTCAGATTCTGTGTCTCCCTCTCTCTCTGACCCTCCCCCATTCATGCTCTGTCTCTCTCTGTCTCAAAAATAAATAAACGTTAAAGAAATTTTTTTAAAAAAATAGGAACATAATTCTAAAAATCAACCTTTCTGGGGGGCCTGGGTGGTTCAGTCAAGTGAGCGTCCTACTCTTGATTTAAGCTCAGGTCATGATCTTCTGGTACATGGGATTGAACCCCACATCAGGATCTGCACTGACAGTGCGGAGCCTGCTTGGGATGGTCTCTCTTTTTCTCTCTCTCTCTCAGAATAAATAAATAAATATTTTTTAAAAGTTAAAAATTGGCCTTTCTGTTCCTGTTTGTCAGAAATCTTTCTCTTTGTTTTTACTTTTGTGTCTCCTTTTTTTTCCCTCTTAACTTTTCCTATGTTCTTAGCTGCCCTCCTGTGTTAATCCTTCTTTACCTCTTTCTTCCCCTCTTCTCTTTTCTTCAGGTCTTTTCTCTTCTCTTGTTTATCAAGATCTGAGGCTGTAACCACTTTTTTATTCTCCCACAACAGTGAAAAAGTGGGGAAATTATCTTTTTTGGATGTATTTGCTTGTTGACTAAATAATTACAGGAGTAATCCAGATATGAGTAGAGGAGTCAGAAATTGGAATTAAGAATATTCAAATGGCAAGGATGTAAACTATCAGAGGAAAATATATCTGGACCTTTTTTCTTTTGCTCTAAATAGAATTCATAACATTCTAAATGATCTCAGAAGATCCTAGCCTATTCATCTTCTCTATTAATAAAACCAAATATGTCAATGATAGAGGCTTCCATTCAGACCAGAACACCAACAGTTGAAACAGTCCTGTTTTTACCCACTCTCCCATTAGAATTAGTATGTTTTCAAACTATGCTTCATAGATTGGGAAAGAAGCGTGAGTTCTCTTGGAAAGGAAACATGTAGATGTGAAAGCTCTGCTCATTATTTTTATACTAAGAAAGTACAGCACAATTGGTTTCTTAGCATCAGCAGAAATGGAAAGAACTGCTTTTCACCTTGTTTATTTAATAGTCTACTCTCAGTACTTTATACTCCTATTATCTCAAATGGTGGGTAGTAACCCCTGGCTAGCTGCTCTCCTGCACACTCAAACCATTTGTAATTCATTTTTATACCCATATGGAGATATTGGAGATACAGAAAGATCAGGACTGAATTTTATAATGTTTTCAAAAATCTTTGTAATCTACAGTGCTAGCAAATTGTCACTTTTCCTGTCTCTTTCTTGGGAAGGAAGGCCCAAGTGTTTAAGAATTATAAGTCAAAGTTGTTGAATAAGATTCTTTCCATTTTTACATGGTATCTTCGATTGTTTTTTGATTTCTAAAATGAACATCTAGTAAAATTGACTATTTTGGATGCACAATTCTATGAGTTTTCACCATCACCCCCACCACCACTACCATCACCACCATGTCAGGAAACAAGACAGCTTCATCACCCCTCAAATTCCCTCATGTTTTTAGCCACCTGGGAAAGAAGTTCTGTCATCAACTGCCCAAGGAGTTGAAACCTGTGACAAGATAGTCAAAGCTAAGAGGAGCAAGCTATCTTCTAGTTCAGCAGGCATCCTTGTAAGCCCACTATTTTAATATGGCTTTCAGCTCTGTCTGCTCTCCTTAATTCCAGCATTTCTTTGTTCATGCTTTGTTCATTTGGATATTTATTTATTTATCTCTCTATCTATCTATCTATTTATTTATTTATTCATTCATTTATTTATTTTGAGAGAAATAGAGAACATGAGCAAACAGGGGAAGGGCAGAGAGAGAGAGAATCCCGAGCAGCAGTCTTCACGCTGTCAGGGCAGAGTCCATTGCAGGGCTCAAACTCTTGAACCGTGAGATCATGACCTGAGCCAAAGTCAAGAGTTGGATGCTTAACCAACTGAGCCACCCAGGCACCCTTATTTGGCTTTTTTTTTTTTTTTTTACAGTACCTTCTCCGCTGATTTTGTTGGACTTAAGTATTTAATTTCTGCATTTAAATTTATTTTTTAAAATTTTGATTGTGATCCAAGCTTTGCTAATTTTTATTAAGCTTCCATAGATTTACTTTTTGTTATGGTAAAATATACATAAACATAAACTTTACCATTTTAACCATTTTTTAGCACAGAGTTCAGTGGCGTGAAGTACATTCTTGATGTTGTAGAGCCATCACCACTTCCCATCTCCACTACTTTTTCATCATCTCAAATGGAAAGTTCATACCCATTAAACAATAACTCCTGATGTTTTCACCAGCACTGACCCCCAGCCAGTCTCTGGGAACCACCATTCTACTTTCTGTCTCTATGAATTCTCTATTTGAAGTACCTCATGTAAGTGGAATCATACAATGTTTGGTCTTTTGTGTCTGGCTTATTCATTTAGTATAATGTTTCAAGGTTCACCCATGTTGCAGCATGTCAGAATTTCCTTCCTTCCTTTTTAAAGCTGAATAATATTCTGTTGTTTGTATATGCTACCTGTTGTTTACCCATTCATCCATTGACAGATATCTGGGTTGTTTTTACCTTTTGCTATCGTAAATAATGTTTCTATGCACATGGATGTACAAAGATCTGTTTTAGTCCCTGCTTTCAAGTATTTGGGGTATATACCCGGAAGTGGGATTACTGCATCATCTAATAACCTTAGGTTTAATTTTTTGAGGAACTGCCATGTTTTCCACACCGTTTTACATTTCTACCACCAATGAACAAGAGTTCTAATTTCTCCACATCCTTGCCAACATTTGTCATTTTCTATGGTTTTTGCTGTTTCATTTTGTTTAACTTTGATAATAGCCACACAAATGGTGTTAGGTGATACCTCACTGTGGCTTTTGTTTGCATTTCCCCAATGACTAGTAAAATTAAACATCTTTTTATGTGCTTATTGGCCATCCCTATATCTTTAGAGAAATGAGAATATCCTTTTTACAAGAGCTTCTGGGAATTGATTCTTGGAGAATGTTTGTTTTTTCATTGTTACCACCTTAGGTGAGCCTTTAATATTTGTTGATTGAGAGAGGGATACATAAATGAATGAATAAAAGAACAGGCCCTATTACCCTTTATCATCCAGAGCACCTGAGTCTTAGGACTGGATTTGCTATGTGGGGCAGATTTCTTAACTTTGCTAGGCTACATTTTCATAATCTATAAACAGGGATAGTAATATCTGACCCTTAGAATTGTTATGCAGATTAAATACTATGCAAAATGCATTTAAATTAGTGACATACCAACAGGAAATTAATTTGCTAATAAAGATACCTTAGTGCTTATAATTATCTGCTATGTTTAAGTTTCGTAATACTTAAATGCTGATTCTTTGTTTCGTTGTTAATGCTAGGAACACGCTCTTAAAATAATCTGTAAATTTTTTAAGTATAAACTTCACAGGAATTAGTTCAATATCTTTCAAGAAATATTTATTGATTAAATTGAAGAATGATGAATGAATGCATATGTGTACACACATGTGTTCACACATATACGTGTGTGTGCCTGTGTGCACACACAGGCACACACACACACAACTTTAAGCTGTATTTGGCTCATATAGATTAAAAGTTTAACTATGTGGCTTTTCTCATTATTAGTAGCAAATCCAAAATACTGTATTGCCTCCAACTCTATTGGATTGATATTTAAAGAACTGTGACGTCTGGCAAATTTTTGTTTTGTTTTGATGGCTAAAATAATAAACTGTAGGTAATTCTATCTGACTTTTGCTTCTATTTTTTTCTGATTAATTCCATTGAATTAATAACACCATACCTTTTACTTTCTGTTAATGAAATAATAGTAATAATATTTACTAATTAAACTAATGAGGCTGTGGTGTGGCATTTATAGAAGATATTGTGAGCCTTTTGTTAAAGTTTGTGGAAGTGTGAAATACTATAGAAGTACAAGATCAATGGTAAGTCAATTTGATGTTGATATACCCTAATGGGTAAATTTTCCCAATCATATGAGAGAGAACACTACTGAAAAATGTGTCCCCTATACTAAAGTATTTTTACTTTAAATCAGATTGACTTTATCTTCATTTTTTTTTCTTTTATCACCCTTTTATTTTCAAACTGGCTGTGATCTGAGGTCAGTGTTCATATACTAATTTCAACCAAACATAGAAGTGTAGGATCAGAAGAGGAATAAGAGATGGTCCAAATAAAAAAGAGAAATGTTAGATTTTTTTAAAAAAGCTAATTTGTCACTTCACTCATTGAGTATGAACTGAATAGACTTCTAACCCTTAAAATACTTTTTTTCCCTCTTTTTATTGCCTGGAATCTTAAGAGCTTTATCATTTGCAGTCATAAAATGAAAATATACACCAAACCCTCAAAGGGCAAGTATGAAATTAAATTATATTTGGGCAGCTGTAACCTTTTAAAACGATCAGATTCCAGTTAATGTATTTCTTCCTGTTCCAAGTGCTGCCATAGTGTTTGATGGTGGGAAGCAGTCCAAAGGGCATTGGGAGATAATAAATTCACTGTAAATTTCACCCCAAGGCATGTCTCGATACACCAAGGCCTCCATTTAGCAAGGCTGACCTAAAACTCTTGTCACATCCAAAGGTCATTTAGGTTGGGGTTGGTGTGTCCCATCTATCTTTCCTTGATGTAAAGAGTGACAGTTGAAACAGGATTGAGCTCATAAACAGTCATCTGAATATGAAAAAGAAGCTAGCTTTGGAGTAGGAGGGGAAAGTGAAGAAAGAACTACCTTTTACAGGAGAACTGGCAAATGCTGTGCTTTTTGCAAAGTCAATGAAGGGTTGACATGATCTTGTAGCTTCTCTTTCAGAGCAATCATTAGTTTGAAAGAAAGGGGCATTACTGGATTGGGTTGATTTAGAACATACTCTTCTTTCTTTTGTTTGTATTTGTTTCCAAAAAGGTAATTTTTAGTAAGTATTTTTTTAAAGAATCTAATATTTCCAATCTCCTTTTACTTTAGAATACCATTACTCCTTTCCTCCTTTAAATATGTTCTCTTGAGTTAATGTACAAAATGAACCAACACATGGGAACACATTAGAAAAAATGTTTTAAAGAAATAAAGCGTAATGTGGTACTGGAAAACAGTGTTTGGTTTTTTCTTCTTTCTATTGCCCTCTTAATTATTATACTTTTGTGGTAAAATATGCATAAAAATAAAATTTATCATCTTAACCATTTTTAAGGGTACAATTTAATAACATTAAATCCCTTCAGAATGTTATGTAACCATCACCACTATTTACCTTCCGAACTTTTAATCATCCCAAATGGAAACTCTGTACCCATTAAATAATAACTCTCCATTCTCCCTTCCCTCAGCCCCTGGTAACTACTTTTTTTTATGTTTTATTTATTTTTGAGAGTGAGAGCACAAATGGGGAAGGTACAGAGAGGGGGACATAGGATCCAAAGCAGGATCTTAGCTGATAGCAGCAAGCCAGATGCGGGGCTCGAACTCATGAACCGTGAAATCATGAGCCAAAGTCAGATGCTCAACCCACTGAGCCACCTGGGTGCCCCCGCTGGTAACTTTTATTATACTTTCTGTCTCTGTGGATTTACCTATTTATATAAGTGAAATCATGTAATGTTTATCCTTTTGTGTCTGGTTTATTGATTTCAAGGTGTACCCATGTTGTAAGCATGTATCACTCAATCATGTACTTTCAAGAATGACCTCACTTCTTCAAAAGCAGTATTCATTTACAAATATGAAGAGTAATGGATATATAAATTCCCAATCATAATAACCACAAGTCACATATAGTGTCACATATGGGGGCATATTAGACAAGTACTAGATAGATAGAAGGAAAGATTAAAGTCTAACAAGTCTTTGGGGAGGAAAACATTTAAAACCCTATCATTAAGGCAGAGATCTCTGTTCACTGATGTGTTCTAAGTGTCTAGAACAGTGGTTGGTAAATAATAGGTGCCCAATAAATAAATACTGAATGAAGCAATCAATTTAAGGCAGGAAAGCAGAAGTTAACAATTGTTGACTATTTCTCTGGACTATTCTGATGATATATGAGAAGTATGTCGTGTGCGATTGAAAAGGAATCTTGCCATGATTAGAAGAACTAATGAGAGTCAAGACACATTGTAAAGGCAAGGTACTATTAGAGTGTGTTTCTATTATTGTAATTGATTTAAGAGTAATGTGTGGTATAGGTAGTGCAAATGGCTCATTTTTAATGCATTTTTCTTATTCTTTTTTAAATTATCCAAAAGAACCAAGGTTAGTGACTATGAATTGAATAAAAATATAAAGTTTTAAATATGATTAAATTCTCCACAGAAATTATACAGGAAGTGGCAAATATTTAAATAAGGATGAGACTAAGAATGTTGAAAAGTATATAGCCAGACTTATTCTATAATTGATTTTGAATCAGTTTTAAATCATGTAAAAAAGTGATTATGTTAATCTTATTCCATTAAAATGGGGGGGGTAGATGTATCAAACCCTTCCAATCAATTCTCATATTATAGCTAGACTAGTCTTGTAGAAATGCAAATCTAATTATGTCATTCCTCTTCTTAAACTATTACAGCTTCCCATCTAGCTTTTTGAGCATCTCTCCCACCACACTAGAGTCTCACTGGCCCCCTTCCAGTACTCTGCTTTAGTCATGATCTCCCCTACCAGTAGCTTGTTTTGCTAGTACTTTTTCCTACTCCATGTACACAGTTGCATCATCTCATTCTTCTGACCCCTAAGTAATCGTATTTGTAGAGGAGCCTTTCCCGATCTGTCTGAGGGTATCATCGCTCTCTCTTACATGCCCTTAAAACACCATGATTGAGAAGCAAACCAAACCTTTTTTTTTTTCCAACTGGCAGTGGCCAAGAAGAAGGAGGATGAAAATGCTAGAAAAAATGTCTTCTTGGGTGCTTCTCATGTCTTTTCCTTCACTACAGCTGCCGTAAGATAGTTCTTATCATAAGAGCCCAGGCTCTGTCAGAAGTACTGTTAGAATTGCCCTCCCTGGCCTTGTCCACCTCTTTGCCCAAAAGACCCAAACCCTACTACTGTATTTAAATGACCAGAAAAGATGTTCCTAAGGCATTGGTTAAGAGTTATGGACTTTAAAGACTTGGATTCTAACCTCAGCTTTACCTCTGACATATGTGCCTTAGGACAATGACTTTTACTTTTCTCTGTGCCTCAGTGGCCTCCTCTGCAAAATAAGAATAGTATCTATTTCCTAAGCTTCTGAGAGAGACAGCATGGGCCTGGCACCCAGTAAGAGTCCTATACATTTTAGCTATTATGGTTATTTTTGCTGCTATTACCATTCTGTGTCCAGATTTCTCTCAAAATTTAGATAAATTTATGTAGTCAAATAACCAACACTAATATAATATCTAATTTTCTCTTAGTCATAAAAGTTTATGAGAGAAAATGAAGGAAAAAATACGGGAGAAATCCATAGGAAGAAGTGTTTTTAATTCTAACCCATCATATGTGCTGTCTGTTGGTACCAGCTATTGAACAAAATAACTAGCGAAAAAAATCTTAAATGGCTGTGCTTTCTTCAGGGAGAGTAGAGTTCTGTCACTAGTGATGCAAGAAGTCTTTTTTTCTTGAAGCCTTTTAACCCCTGGGCTTGTAAACTATCATTGGCTCAGAGGTTAGGGAAAATCCCTGTTTCCATTGGCAAGCAGTTAGGGAAATCCCACTGCAGTAGAGAGAATTCATCACATAACGTTTAAGTTTGGAAAGCCTTATTTTTTTTAAGATTTTTATTTTATATTTTTATTTTCTTTTTTTATTTTTGAGAGAGACACAGAGAGTGCAAATGGGGGAGGGGCAGAGAGAGAAGGAGACAGAGATGACTGTCAATGCGGAACCCAGTGCGGGGCTTGAACTCAAAAACTGTGAGATCATGCATGACCTGAGCTGAAGTTTGACACTTAACCAACTGAGCCACCCAGACACCTGGAAAGCATTTTTAATAGTAGCATTGTTATCCCCATATGGTAAATTTGTATGACACGTAGTAGAAAGGAAAACTTTAGGGGATACCCAGACTTCTGAAACTACTAGTTGTTTTATCTTTGTCAAGTTTTTGAACCACCCCCACTGCACACACAGACGTGTTATGGTGATCCCTGAAATAGCATGCAGACTTCTAGCAAAGTGAGTGGCACTTCGTAGTCACTGAGAAAATCATGGCTCTTGCACTGCCTCTCCCCATATGTGCCAAGTATTTTCAAGCTTCCAGCAAGTATGCAATCTGGAAGTAGGTTTTTTTACAATATACAAAATAATATATAGTCTGATTTAATATGACTTAACACACAATTTCTCTTTTTTACTGAATAAAAATGCTCACTATTTTTAATGTTTTGATTATTATAACATGCCACCCCCAATGTATTGGGATAAAATGAGCAATTATTTCACAATTATGAACTTAGTCAAAGGTAAGCATTTGCTTTAAAGGTCTTTCTGATAATACCCAGCTTTCTTATAGTAAATAAAAATATGTGATAACAACAGAGTTTTTCCCCTTGGTAAATAAGCATTTCTCCTCTTATTGTTACTTTCAAAGGATTTTCAGCAGTGCCTCTTTTCCCCCTATAAACTAAACTAATTAAAGCTATGAGGATAGTCACTGATATATAAAAGATTTGCAGACCTTTCCAGCCAGTGTCCCCTTTACCTTGCCAAATGGAGATGTATTTACTCGTTAGTGACCTCAGGAATAGATGCAGTGTTCCTCCTCCCACAGTCATGAGCAGAAAGTCTGGAACGGCATAAAAAGGGTCAATCGAATAGGTCATACATCATATGGGGAGGCAGATGTTAGAACATATTGTAATGGATTACTGTGCAGTACATGAAGATGGCTTGTGGAGTAGAAAAATCGAGGAGGGAGTGAGAGAGATAGATAAACTATCCGTTGGTGTTTTCTTGCATGACTCTTGCAAATATATCTGGATCTTTAAGGAACGGCTTCAATTGTAAAAGTCAAAATGTTTTTTCTAACTGTTCAAGATTTATTGGTGTCTAACAAAATGAAGAAAGCTTTTTAAAATCCAGTACATTTGAAGCATCTCTTATTTATACGCTTCAGTATCTGCAGTGTGACAGAAACAGCTTGAGAGCATCATACCTGTGAAAAAGGTCTTACAATTTAAGTAAGTTCAAATGTGTTCTTTAATTTTTATCAAGATGCCATCTTCACACCCTATCAACACTCCACTCCTCATTGATAGCTCCGTATTCTGTCCAAGTATCACACTGAGTGGGACTGAATTTAATATAAAGTAATAAAGATTGTCTATGTATTATTAACATTTGGCGATAGCAGCTTTACATATATAACGTTATAGCATCTGCACATGTATTCATGATAGCTTTTTAATGGTATAACTGCACTCTAGCCAGACATAATATTTTACTTTTGTATGCCAGCTTTTCTAAGGCATATCATCCAGGAGTGATACTTTTAAGGAGGTGTGGGTCATAATTGCAGGAGTCTCTGCCTTGGAGCCCCTACCAGCCAGCCCCTTGTTTCCTCAGACATGCTTTCCACACAGTTCACCTTCTGCCTTCTCTGAAGGCAGAAAATTCCTTCTCTGAAGTGGATAACATTTATTTTTCCCTTGTGTCTTGCCCCCCTGCCATCTTGAACTCACCTCTAGATGTCAGCTGGCCATCCAGACTTAGAGGCTTTGTCCACCTAACTCATTTCCTTGTGTAACCTGATATTGAAGCTCTTATGTTCCAATACCTTCAACTTCTTCATTTTTTTTTAATTCTGCACCCTTGATATACTAGCTATTAGTTATCCTCCATTTGGACAAATCTATAGTAAGTCTAGGTTTACTTACTCTTTCTGTTTGATGCATCTTTCTTGCCCTCAAGTTTCCTTAGGAATTGTGTCCAAATACAGCAGATCATGGATCTCTCACATTGTGTATACTTACTTCAACTAGCTTTTCCAAGTGACCCTAGTTCCTGGTATACCCAGATTGTCACTCCCTTCTCTCCCTTGGGAAAAACTCCCCAGTTGGAACTCTAGGCTGGAGATGAAGTGAAAACCCTTGCCATGTCCACATGGGCACCCCCCCCCCCAGTCACTTTCCTCCCTGGACTGTGGTAGTGAGGGTGAAGCAACAGGAGAAATGTTTCATACCCCTACCCCCCACCCAGCTTCTAGGGTTTAACCACCAAGGAAGTTAGGAGAGAACTTTAACCATTTACTTTCTACCCCAGGAATTTAATCCTCACAGACTTGACCAAGAAAAGATTCTCAGTCTTGAGAGCTAGCCCTAAGTGTCTAGTCTTCATTTTTTTTCCAGAAGTCGCCTTAGTGGTTTCTAAAAGTCACCAACTTTCAGAGCTCGCTTTACCATGCTAATGTTCCTTGATGGGGACAAAGAGTGAATAGCCCTTCACAATCATCACTGTACTTCTCTCATAGGATTTTTTTGAAAATTAAAGAATAAAAAAATTATCATTGTATAAGTATATAAAAATTTACATGAGAGGAAAGTATGTTTAAATGTATTACTCTTGTATTGTCATTATATTACTTACCATTATGAACCTTTTTCTAATAGCTATACACTGCTATTAAACTGGACCCTCACACAGTTTCTCCGGTAGGTTTTATTCTTTACAATCAAATTTGAATATTAAGAACTCTTACAACTAATAAAAATCTCATTTTTTTTAAAAAGGGCAGAAGATTGAGTAGACATTTTTACCACAGAAGACATAGAAATGGCTAAGAAGCACACGAGAAGGTACTCAACATCCTTAGTCACTGAGGAAATGCTGGTATAGTGGATACCAGTTCTCTCCTACTAGAATAGTTATAATCAAAAAGATAGACAATACCAAGTATTGATGATACAGAGAAGCTGGGACCTTCATAACACTGCTAGTGGAAATGTAAAACGGTTTAGCTCCTTTGGAAAAGTTTGGCAGTTTCTTAAAAAAGTAACTTGAACTTACCCTATGACTCAGCAAGTCCAATCCTAGGAATTGGGTAGTCAAGAGAAATGAAAACACACAAAGACTTTGTACAGGAATGTTCAATAGCAGGATTATTCATAATAGCCTAAAATTGGAAACAACCCAAATGTCCATCAGCTGGATAAATGCACACACAAATATGATCTATCCCTACAAAGGAATACCATTCAGCAATACAATGGAGCAGACTGCTAATACATGCTGCAACATGGAGGAACCTCAAAAACATTACGCTGAGTGAAAGAAACCAGATCTCTTTTTGTTTAGTCTCTTCTAGCACTGCTCCAGTAGTGGTGACTATAAAATCGAATAACCTCACATCCTGCCTAGGAGAAGTAGAATGAACATGTTCTTTTATTTTAAAAAGGGAAGGGGAGAGCCTCTGTTTTAAGAAGTGTCCTGTGCGGTATACAGAAAATTCTTAAATGCTTATAGATATATTTTTCAGTTGATTTAAAGGCTGACACTGTAACTTTGCATGTTGTGTTTACTCTGCCTAGATTATCTTTCTGCCTTTATCTTGGACTTCCTTAAAGGTTCATGTCTAGCAGGGCTTGTAGCCATGTCACCTTCTGGACCCTACTTTAGAAGCCATTTGCAAGTCAGTCACAGACGAGAAATTTAGGCCATCTAGGACCAAAGCCAAGCATCTTCTCTTGAATGGCGCTGGGGATAGGAAAAGAAGGAGTGCAGGCTGTGGGCCCAAACATGGAGCACTAAGGAGATCAAGAATCTAAATTAAAACTTGCCCTCTATATCATTTGTGTGGAGGTTGGGGAGAGAATATGCATAACATAAAATTTACCAGTTTAGGCATCTTTAAAATGTACAGTCTGTGGCATTAAGCACATTTACTTGTGGTGCACCCATCACCACCATCCATCTCCTGAACTTTCATCTTCCCAAAATGAAATTCTGTACCCATTAAACAATTAAGTCCATTTCCCTGCCTCACTCCAGTCTCTACCAACCACCATCCTTTCTGTCTCTATGAAATTGAATACTCTAGACACCTCACCTTGTATTAATGGAATCATAAATATTTGGTCTTTTATGACTGGCTTATTTCATTTAGCACAACATAATGTCCTCATGGACCATCCATGTTATAGTATGTGTCAGAATTTTCTTTGTGTTTTTTTTTAATGTTTATTTTTGAGAGAGAGATGGAGCACATGAGAGGTAGGTAGGAGGACAGAGAGAGAGAGGGAGACAGAGGATCTGAAGCAGGCTATGCGCTGAGAGCAGTGAGCCTGACGCAGGGCTTGAACTCACAAACCATGAGATCATGACCTGAGTACAAGTAGGATGCTCAACCGAATGAGCCACCCGGGTGCCCCAGAATTCCCTTTGTTTTTAAGGCTGAATAATATTCCACTGTATGTTTATAACGCACTTTGTTTATCCCTCCCTCCATTGATGGGCACTTGGGTTTCTTCAACCTTTTGTCTATTGTGACCACTGCTGCTCTGAACACAGGTGTACAAATATCTATTATACTCTCTGATTTCAGTTATTTTGGGTATATACCCAGAAGTGGGTTTGCTGGATCATATGCTAATCCTATATAGTTTTTAGAGGAACTACCATACTGTTTTCCATAGTGGCTACGCCATTTTACATTCCCACCAGCAACCAGCAAGGTCCTGATTCTTACACATTCTTGCCAACATTTGTTATTTTCTAGTATTTTTATAACAGCCATCCTTGTGGTTTTCATTTGCATTCTGGTATTTTGAAGGTATGTTTGTCAGGATGGGAGAATGAAACATTTTATTAAATACTTCATTAGATTAATTTGTAAATTGTAAGTTTTTATAAATTTGCCATGTGAGTTTCTCTTTGCACTTTTGCCCTGGGATCCAGCAAATTTAAGACCTATCCTATTTTTCTTGCAATATACTTGGATAACATCAGAAAGAAGAGCTGACAATGTTAGGGAAAGAAGTCCCATGTTTAAACTCAAGTTGCTTTGATAATTTTCTGTGAAGAAACATTATGAAAAATAATGTGCAATGCAAATTTATTCACATTGAAACATGCTGATATGTTTTGAAAGATTTTCTCCAGTACATTAGTTTCTCTTTAAACTCCACATTTAAGTTACATTAAGAAGCTGAAATTAAGCTATAAAGATAACACTTATGGAGCCTTGAAATTGCTTTCTGATTTTTTTCCTCACAAATGTTACTCCTTGTTTCTTCCCTTAAAAAACAAACAAATGCTTTTCTTACACATCAGATCTAACGCACATCTTTTAAGTTTGATTTAAACTTTAGAAGTACACATTTACCTATTTTTTAAATCATAGTAAATGACAACACATACATTTGAAAATCTCTAATCCAAGTAGTTAACACATTGTATGTATGTTAATTTTTGTTGCCAGATTTCAGTCCCTGCACTTAAGATCAAAATGTTCTGCCATTTCTGTACATATATTTGAACTTCAAGGGACTATTAATCAGGGGGTTTTTAGTTCTGTGATGTTCTTTTTAAAAACTTAGGTTTATACATGTTTGTGTATGTGAGAGTTTAGAAGTGACTACTACTTATTTCTGAGTGAGGGCTTTCTTGACCCTCAAGGCTGATTAAAGGACTTCAACTTTCATCCCAATGCCTATTTATGTTCTCAGGGTAAATTAAAACAACCTTATTGGTCTCATTTGATTAAATATTAAAAATATGTTAAATTCATTTGTATAGTATACCTCTTTTTTCTCTCATTTTTTGGTGTTTGTATGATATTTCATTTGGAGAAAATGATTCTATTTATAGAAATAATTTTAAACAATTAATTTAGCAAAAATTATATGAAATCGTTGTGCCGTCTGTTAGCACTCCTCATTCAGATAATGGCAATGTAAATGTTTACAAATTTACTGAAAGAATCAGTATGTTTTACTACATAGCATTTAGAAAAGACAACATTTTCAGTCATAATTTTATTTTTTTTTCATTAAATGCTTTTTGTACCCAGCTCTCCTACCTAATATGATGAAGTTTGTGATATGGGGAGGAGAGATGTAGGGAGTCAGATAAAGGGAAGGTAAAGGTGGAGAGAGAATGGTGAATGTGACTTATTTTGCACTATTTTCCCAAAGAATGTCCCCATGTCCTAATCCATGCCTGTAGTAAAGGAAGGTAAGGTAATTGGATGAAACCATTCACCATCATTTGCTACTGGCTCCTGAGTAATTGCCAGTATGTGGTGTCCTCCCTGTCTCCTGTACCTTTATTTAGATTGGGCACACAAAAGGGAGATATGAAAATAGATCCCATTTCAAATGAAATTTAAGCTTTGAGGGGTGCCTGGATGGCTCAGTCTGTTCAGCGACTGACTCTTGCTTTTGGCTCAGGTCATGATCCCGGGGACATGGAATTGAGCCCCATGTTGGGCTCTGTGCTGAGCATGGAGCCTGCTTAAGATTCTCTCTGTCTCCCTCTGCCCCTTTCCCTGGCTGGCACGCATGCTTTTTCTCTCTCAAATAAAAAATGAAGAAAAAAATAGAAAGAAAATTAACCAAGAGAAAAGAATCTAACGAAGATCAAAGGATCTCTTGAACTAACCAAGAGGAAAGGATCCCAAAGAACATTTTCTATGTAACAACCATAGACCCTGCTAAATACCTGTTTATTCTCTGAATAATAAATATTTAGGATTCAGTGAGTAAATAGTGTATATCCCTTTATCAGAAAGAAGGCATTTCCTATTTGTCTTTTCCAAAACAGTTAAGAGTATCTATATGCTTAAATGCTTGGTTCTATTTTTTTTAAGGTATTAACTTTTTTCTTATAATCTTTATCAATTTTTTGGTTCATAATTCCACATTGACTTATTCATTTACTCTTATAATTATGACTACAGCAAGTATGTTATACTATATTTTGTTCCTATGCTGATAAGGTTTTGAAATGCACTATTTCTTTGTCCCTGTAAGTAAATGAAATAAATGGATGAATGGGAAGTTTTATCAACATCACTGTTATATCTTTTCTCTAATTCCTCAAGTAGTAAAAACATTGTCTTTCCTTCCAGGTTTTTAAAAGGTCTTTCACAAAAAGTTACTGCCATTATTAAATATATATTAAATATGTACCAGAGGTTTATGTTTGTTGAAAATTAATCGTCTTCTTTTATGCAGTTCATTTATGCCTTTATTCATTTCTAATTTTCCTTGCCTTTAGGACTTCCTGAGAAAGCATTAAATAATAGAGACAAAATCCTTGCCTTCAAGGAGTTTACTAGTCAGTAAATGGTTTGAGGGACCAACCAGTGATAGATATTTTTGTCAGTGCATAATACTTTCAATCCAAATACTCCAGATGGTAGTTAGTAGCAACAATAGGTGAAGTTGTAATTTTAACAATTTGGGGGAAAGAATCTATTAAGAAAAAGTGGCAAAATTTTGTGATCTCAAGGAAGCAATCAAATAGTCTACCTTAGAATTTAATAATCTGTTTTGTGGAATTTCTCCACCCCTTTCACTGAGTACCAACCTCTAGTTTAGGATAACTGTGTAGAAATGGCTACCTTTGTAAGAAAATACAATTGTATCTACTGGTGGTTTAAAGGCCAAGTTGTCCAAACACAACTGTACTGTTT
This sequence comes from Panthera leo, assembly GCF_018350215.1. Lineage (NCBI taxonomy): Eukaryota > Metazoa > Chordata > Mammalia > Carnivora > Felidae > Panthera > Panthera leo. The sequence goes on along the minus strand of NC_056685.1, from coordinate 56,751,600 downwards.
TCCCTGAAATTAGCAACAATTCATTCGCACAGGTTAAAATATCTGTTTGTCATCATCCTGTCAGATTTTTGTTTTGACCCCACACTGTAGTTCAACAGGAAGAATGCCTACTAATGAACTATCAGCCCACTGCCTAGTAGTGCTTTGGTACATGTAGTACATTATAGGAAAAAATAATACTGGTTGAGTTTAACTAAGATAAATATAATTCAAGGTCATGTTGTTATAGATACAGTACATCATACCCTTAATATTTAAAAAAATATTTAATGAGCTATACCTTAGGGAAAGCCCATGATGGAATGGCTCTAACATTTTCCATATCAGGATATGAATTATAGGGAAATCTGTATGACTTAGTTCTTTTTTGTTTTTTTCAAAAACTAAAGAAGAAAATGCATGTGTTTTAGCTGTCTTACAAGATAGTATAATGATTATATATACAAATGAGAATATGTGATAGGTGAATACTTACATATTCTATCTATGAAGTAAAGACTATAAATTATACTGTACATTCTGTTCTTCTCTTTCATTTTTCTTTTCTTTTCCCCAGTTAATTTGTAGTCATTTATGTGTCTACTATGCTATGAACTTGGTTTTATTTTTTTCATCTTCACTTCCACAACTGTTACTTCAACTCAAGTTATCATTAAAATTATTACTGGGGCACCAAGGTGGCTCGGTCTGTTAAGCATCTGACTCTTGGTTTCAGCTCCGGTCATCATCTCAGGGTTTGCAAGTTCAGGCCCCGTGTCAGGCTCAGCACGGAGCCTGCTTCTGATTCTCCCTCTCCCTTTGTCTCTGCCCCTCCCCTGCTTGCTCATGTGCATGCATGCTCTATCTCTCTCTCTCTCAAAATAAATAAACTTTAAAAAAATTATCGCTCCTAAATTTTAATAACCGCATAACTTCTACCTTGTCTTATCTTTATTCTAGTTTAAAACATCACATATATTGCTTTCAAAAATCCAGTGGCTTTCTCTTGCCTACATACTAAATTTAAACTTTGTCTTTATTTCAAGATCTTCTATAAGGTGAACTAGCCTACAAACCCAGCACTGGTTTACTCTTCACAGGGTGTGCACTCAATTAGTCACTGTCTTTTCTGCCATTCACTGTTCCACACCATCTTCTGTATTCCCTTGGCTCAACTACCTCATTCCTGCTCCTGTGCCTTTAAACTGTTCTCCCTTCCTAGAATGCCACCTCCTTTTTTATTCCTAGCTTAGCTATATCTCTTCTATGAAAACACATGAGATCATACTGACTCATTTCCTTTGCCTTCACAACTTTAAAAGTGGCATACAGTTATAGTACACTTACATGCTCATTGTTTTATGTTTACCAATCTTGATTTAGGGAAGAAACTATGCATAAGCATGCTTTGTATCCTCCACTGTACTTGGCACAGTCCAGAGTATATAGTAGGAAATCAGCACATATATATTACCTTGTTAGTTTCTTTCTTGGTATAATTAATTGCTTAATAATTAGAACTGTTACTTACTGGTTAAGGATTCTTTGCCATGTGTTTTTCTGAGTATTTGATACTCACTATGTGATTTATCTCTCACATCAACCCGATAAGCTCAGTTTTATTTATCCTGAATTTGCAGATGAAGGAACTGTGGCTGGGTTTACTTGCCCAAGGTCACTAGTTCAGAACTGCTATTAGTGAGGTTTATCCTACTTTTAACTGTTCCAGTAGAAGTACACTAGAAGTAGAAAACCATGCGTCCTTGAAAGAGCTAAAGAAACAAAGAATGTGTGTTTATGGAGCAAGTTGAAATAAAAGCGAGTTACTTGTGTGTGTGTGTGTGTGTGTGTGTGTGTGTGTATACACTTATGGACACATGAGCCCCAAAAAGACACTAAGTAATCAATGGATAGATTCCACTGATTATGTGATTTTTTATTTTATATGATTTTTATTTTATATGAATTTTTTCTTAAAAAATCATTGAATTAGGTATAGGGATGAAGGAAGGGAAAGGGAATAGGAACACAATATTTTAAGTAATATAAAGAGTGGAAAACCTAACGATCTGTGTAGTTGGAGAATTTTAGAGCTTAAAACAAGAGTTTCAAGATAACAGTAAAGTTATTCTGCAAGGCAAAACAGTTATTCTGTTAGTCTGGTTAACTTCATGAAATGAGTGTTCTCTTTAAGCTTTAGCTTTTTGTGTTTAGGATCTCTCAATTTCTTTCTGATGTTTAGAACAACTTAACTGCTTTTCATAAAAGTATATTTATCATAATACATCTTGTATATAACTCTGGTTTTATCTGCAGTCTTTTAAAGAAAAATGTTAGCCAAGTTTTTGTTTAAAAAATTTATATACTTAATATATAGATAGCGGTGCCTGAATGGCTCAGTCGGTTAAACGTCTGACTCTTGGTTTCAGTTCAGGTCATGATCTCACAGTTTGTAAGTTCAAGCCCTACTTCAGCTCTGCACCGACAGTGTGGAGCCTGCTTGGAATTCTCTCTCTCTCTCTCTCTCTCTCTCTCTCTCTCTCTCTCCCCCCCCCCTTCCTTCTCCCTCTCTGCCCTTCCCTTGTTCATGCTCTCTTTCTCTATCAAAATAAATAAACTTAAAAAAAAACATATAGATACACAATTATTGAGGTATCTACAATAAGGGAGTGGGCTCTATAGTTCACAGGATGCTTACTACTTCAGATGGCCTTCTGGTTGCCACTAGATTCTGTAACCCTTCCCTGTCAACAAGATCAACCAGTGGTTCTGTATTATTCTTGATTTTGCTTCAAGAACATGTAAGAAGTGAAATAAAATAATAATTGTGTCTTAATTCCCTTGTTTTAAAATTAGCCAGCACATACATTTTAATGCATGGACAGGTGAACTTAAATTTTTTGAAAGATAGAATTAAAATAAGTCACAGCAGCATTGTTTTTTTCTTTTTTGCCAGTTGCCCACCCTTACATAGTAGCCAACTATGAGGAACACTGTCAGCTTCTTTAAAACTACTGAAATTTCCTTTTAACTTGTGAATTAGGTCCAAATTAGGACCCAGAAGTATTAAAATTCCTGGTTTATTTTATCTGTGCAGACTTGAAGTGTGTTAGATCCCCTAAGACTTGAGGCCTTTTTATGCTTCTATAAGATGTAAGAAGCACGTATATTTCACACAAAATAAAAAGTATTGGAAATAGATAATTCCTACTTCCAAACCTTGGTTAAGTAGGAGAAAGCCAAATATGAGGAAGGGGATATGGGAGATTGAAAGAAATGAACAGCTACCTAATGTTAACCATACTCTGATTGACTAGTAGCTCCTGACATTTTATTTTCATTATAAATTACTTTAAATCTCTATATTATATGCAAGTACCAGTAAGGTAGATGATACCATACTGTTATTACAAAAATATTTAAATGGGTCCACCTATTTTAAAAATTTAGGGTTTTTACTTTTTCCACTCAGAAGCATTTCCTAGGACACTTTAATTAAGATAAACCTTAATTTCATATTTAAAAAGATAAAATAAATACATTTATTTGAATAATGAAAGAATGTCTATGATATTCTTTACTCCAAATGTATGTCACCTCCAACCTTTACATTCAATAAAGTGTTTCAGAGTATATTTATACTTGTATTTTCAATGGTAGCTCTTATACTTCTTTGCAAGTTGTTTGTCTGTAGAGATTAATATTTGAACATTGAGTCACCTTCTATGAGTGACTGGTTCATCTATTTAATTATCTAAATAACTCAAATAGTCAATATTTTTTCAAATTATGAAATAATTCTTTAATAATCAAATTAAAATCTTGAATAATTATTTTGTTCACATTTGTTTATCGACAGATGTTAAAATGTCCCATGTCAATCTCTAGTAGTTATGAAACAATCTTATATTTAGTGTGTACAAACCAGTAATATGTATTGTTAGCCTCTCGGCATAATACCCACTGGAATAATTTTTAAAGACAAGGATATAATATATAACCCAGTATTAAATTTATAATATATAGCAATCCAGATAATTTTTTAAATATTTTTTAATTCAGTATATGTAATTTGATACATGTATTTTACTGGACAAAATTTAAATTTGCATAGTGGTATCTTGGGATATTGGTTGTTTTCTTAATAACTTCATGAAGAGTTTAGGGTGAGGAGAGAAAAAACTACTTTTTTGAATTATAGGATATAATGCAAAGGTTTTAACACAAGTGTGGAAAGTGGATAAATTCTGATATTTTAAAAAAATGATAAACTCCCAGTCATTGTATTTGACGTCATATCCTTTTACTCTTTATGCAGTCTAAGACTTACTAATTAAGTCTTTTCTTTCTCACTGACTGAAATAAAGAATAATATAATTATTCCAGTGCGCGTGTACACAAACACGCACACACACACACACACACACACTTGGGAAGAAGGGACAATCATTATTGATAGTATAAATTTATTCCTCTGGTGTTTCTGTATCTGGAATGTATCTTGCATTAGTTGGCATAATAAAAACATAATTTTATCAATAGTTTTAATGCTCTGTTTCATTTAGACCATAGTATCTGGAAACTGTGAACAATGTATGTGTGTTTTCGTGTAAATATATGCCTGTCCTCAGGTTTCAAAGTTTTGTTTCTAGAGAGGACCCCCCCCCCCCAGCTTATCAAGGTCTCTGGCTTATGCTGAGCAGTTTTATCCCTTGAATTTTCTCTTGTGGAGAAAAATCAAGATAAACTATGTCACAATACTTTCCCTTGAGAGCTTCTTTCTTTAGTACCAGTCTTTTTATTACAGAAGTTCTAACTTGCATACACACACACACACACACACTGTACACACATGCACATCTTTTCTATCCAGATCTTAAAATTTTCACACACTAAGTGGAGGTGAAAAGAGAATTAATCCAGACATTTGATGTGACTATTTGAATCTAAAACAGTCTCCTTGTTTTAAGATACTATATCATATGGCAATTATTATCAAAGTGAAATTTTCTTATTATTAATTTGATTTGTTGAAGAATATTTTACTGGTTATTTGATCAGAATGACTATGCAGTGGCTTAGTGGAAGAGGGCATGTTTCAGACAGTATTCCTTAAAACCCTAATCCTCAAGATAATTTCAGGTTTGTCTGTGTTTATATATCATGACATAAAGTGGATTTCTGGCAAGCATCCAGTTAATTTTATCAATGTAGGTAGACTGACCAGATAGTGTTCTTGAAATACTCTCCTTCCATTCCCTCTCAATGGCTGTTTTTGTATTTCTATACAACTAATGATTAGAAAAAGAATTGTTACAGGTCCCCATTTCAACAAGTAAAACAAAACAAAACAAAACAAAACAGAACCAATATGAATCGTAAGAAAATTACTTTGTATATGAAGCTGCATTCTTTTATAACACACTGTGTACATTTTAAAGTAGAGCAAAAAGAGGTCTTAACCAAATGTTATGATATACTTGTCTTCCCTACCATTGAGAAAAAGTAAATATGAATGACTGTTATTTGTTTGCAGTCCCTGGACATCCTAAAGCTGAAATCCTTTCTATGTAGTATCTGTCATTTCTCCCCAGAGAAGTAAGTCATGAACGTTGAGATGACAATTTCTTTCTTTAAATGTTCCAGGCGGTAAACAAGAATCCTCACAGGAAAACTACCACATCTGAATACAGGTACTTTCTGAGAGGTGCATTTATTTTATCACTGATAGTCATTTTTTTTTCTCTCTCTCTCTCTTTTTCTTTCTCTCCCCTGTTTCTTCTGTAGCAGTTATATGCTGCCCAGCTAGCTGCAATGCAGGTATCTCCAGGAGGAAAGCTCCCAGGCATTCCCCAAAGCAACCTCGGTGCTGCTGTATCTCCTACCAGCATTCACACAGACAAGAGCACAAACAGTCCACCACCCAAAAGCAAGGTACCCCTTTGCAGAAGCTACCTGTCTTGCAATTGACAGCTTTACTTTTCATTCAATGGCATTTATTGAATATTATGTGCCAGCAGTCGGGTTAACCACTGGGTCTTCAAGGAGCTAAGAGTCTGGTAGGATCAATAAGGATCAATAACATACATACATTGAGCCATGCATTTATTCAACAAACATGCATTGGTAGCCAGAGTTGGAAATGTGAGTGATGCACAGATTTATTAGATATGCTGTACTCCAGTGGCTTACAGTCGTATCAAATAAATACCCATACTCTATGAAACGAAGCCTTATAAATGAATCAAAGCCTTATAAAGAGTAACAGATAAAATGCATTGGAAGTTATTAGGACAAACACCCTGCTTTCAGTGAGATATCCTGGGAGGGGTTTTCCCCCCCAAAAAAGGGCAACCGAAATAGACCTTAAAATAGGAGCACAGATAGGGCATACAGAAAATGTTTTATTTAAATATCAATAACTGCTATAATGTGGTGCAGTATGGATATAATTCTAGATATATCATCCATCCAATAAGATTTTCATGAAAGATATAAAGATAATAATAGTGTTAGAAGTAGGACTATTTAGAAATAGTTTTCTTTTGGGAACTAAGGAATAATTCCTTCTCATAAGGAATAATTTGTTCTCATTTCTTGAGAGAACATGGAAAAAGGATTGGCAGGAAGAGGATTCAAATAAGCTGTTCTTTGTCTTAGGAGAGAGAAGCAGAAAACTTTGAAGCTGAAATGTTTTGTGTTTGTAAGATCTTAAGGTCTTAGATGAGGATATGTGAATACATTATACTTTCTGTGAAGGAAGACAGAAGAGTGACCATAAGTATGTTTTTCCTGAGATTACTTAGGGAAGTAACAACACATATTTTCTATTAGAAAATGTTAAGTAGAAAACTGACCCAGTTAATTTACCCCCAAAATAACAACTTTTGCTGAATTAGCTAGAATATTGTTTGTGTTCTCCATTTCCCAAATGCCATATTGGAAATAACTAAAGAGCAAAAGAATAAACAGAGAAAAAAATTAAAAAGTATTGAAAGAGAAAGAAACTCTAAGAATTTATTTTTAATCCTATTCTAGTACCCTGACAGATACCTTTCACAGTTAGTGTATTAATTCAGAAGGTGAATTGAGAAGGAGAAGGGATCAGTTGGGAAAGTCTACTCCAGCCTCCATCTTCCCCAAACTCTTAAGGACCTTTTCCGTATTATTAAGAGGTAAATACACTTGAAAGCACAACTTAACCTGGACAAGGAACCTAGACCATGATTCACCCATAATATGTGCAAACATATAGTTCAAATTATTGTACACACTGCTGTGATATTGGGAAATGTACAAGTGCACCCTTTAAGAACTATTTCAGGGGCACCTGGGTGGCTCAGTCCGTTGAGCATCCGACTTCGGCTCAGGTCACGATCTCGCGGTCTGTGAGTTCGAGCCCCGCGTCAGGCTCTGGGCTAATGGCTCAGAGCCTGGAGCCTGCTTCCGATTCTGTGTCTCCCTCTCTCTCTGCCCCTCCCCCGTTCATGCTCTGTCTCTCTCTGTCTCAAAAATAAATAAATGTTAAAAAAAAAAAAAAAAAGAACTATTTCAGCCGTGTAATGAACTTGGCATGTTCTGTGCCTAATGTACACCCAAGATCTGGACTGCTTTTCTTTATAATCAGAGAAGAGCATATTTTTTTAAAATTTGATAATAATTATAACATTCGTTAACTAAAATTTAATTTTAAAGCAGTGATATTTTGAGGTCTTCATGGACCAGCAATTTTAATATATTGCATGTATGGGCTAATTTTGAGTAAAATAAATAGCTGTAGCAGCATAGTCACCGTCACACACAAATAATTCCGTGAGATATTATTCTCTGTTTTTTCCCCTTGATTTATTAATGTGATTTCATACCATGTTTCATAATGATGCTCACATTATGACATTTCATATTATGATTTTAGACTAGATAGTTCACTTGTAAATAACTAGTGGGCTCTCTTTATTACCTCTAGAATAACTTTTTGTCATTATTATCTTCTCCCTAATTTACTTACTCAAATAATCAGGAGGCTTTTGATATCAATCAGCCTCATCCATTTATGCATCTGTTCATTCATTCATCCATCCATCCGTTCAAATGTTTACTGAGCAGTTGTCACAGTGATACTTTTTTTAGGTAACCATGGCAAATGCAAAAGTGATTGAACGTTTGTTTTGCCAAGACTAGAACACTACTTTATGAGTTCTATGGTTCTAGACACTCATAGAATCCTATACAACCCTATATACCAGTTGCAAAGCAGACTTATTATCCATCTCAGTGATAATCCTCTGCCACTTTCTACAGTTTCATAAACCTCCATTTTTCAGTACAAGTGAAAAAGTGGATTGTGTTTCTATACCTATGATTATACATAATTTTAAAATATATTTTGTGGCTTATCTTTAAAACTCAGTGTAACTTTTTAAAAACTAGCCTGCTTGAATTTTTTATCAGGTAAAGTTTAAGAAAGTAGTAGATATTGTGTTTCTTCCCATTTGCAATTGTGTAAAAGACATTAAAAGTTTAACCAACCAGTAAAGTGCCTCTTTTTAGGTAATAACATGATTTAATAAAAATATGTCCTCTAGCACGCTGTCTACAACCACTCTTATTGTCAGAAAAGATGTCTTAAATGTGCTTGTGTTTTAGCTCAGCAGTAAAGTTTAGTGCATTAAAAATAGTCCGACCAATAAATATTACTGTTGTCATTTTAATGAAGAACATGGCCAAAAAGATACAACCAATAGTAAATAAAGAGGACCCATTTCAATACATGAATTTAGTTTCTTGCAGCATGAAACTGACATTTATACATGGCATTATAAACATTTTCACTTCACAAAGCTATTTTATTTATTAGAATAGCCATCATTTATTGTTCTGTTTATATTTTTAAACAATCAGTTCTTAGTGTCCTTTGGGCATTTTCTGTGTGTTTTATTGGTCTATTTTACTATACAATGGAATTATTTTATGAATGGGCTTTATGTGTCTGTATACCTATCTGACATAAACCAAATTGATGGTTTATGTTGAAGATATATTTATTGTTTGGAACAATGGAATTGTCAGCCACATCCAAGTGATGATGTAAGGAAAATGATCTTATTGGCAGCTGTCAAAAATCAGCCATGTTCTCTGGGTTTTATTGCCTGCCCTTCTTCCTAGGTGTGCCTTTGCCTTTGACTCACAACTCTAGAGAAGGACACAAACAAAACTTATTTGCAATTTGCAAAAAATGGAAGGGGGGAATCAAAAGGAGGGGGCTCCAAAAGACTGTAAAATTGTACAGCATGAGTCCTCTGATGCATGCTGTTTTCAATCTGCTGTGTGCCAGTTGGAGGCTTGGGGAGTGTGTGTGCGCACGAGAAAGGATAATGCTGAGAAATGATAGAGTGGCTGTGACCTCCAAGCTCAGCCTGGAAATCCAAGACATTGATTTCACTTAGCATTCCTGCTGAGAAATCTGGCGGAGTTCAGTTGTAATAAAAGAACAAGATTCTGTTCTAATGGTAATGGCGTATGACAGACATATCACTTTGTCTGTCCTCAGCACCAGAGAGAGGAGAATTGGAGAAAGGTCACCTGACCTGCCTGTGGTGTTGTACGAGTGCTGTACTGAGCTTTGAGCTGCTGCCTAGGAACATAATTATTTATAATATTAAATGATAAAGAAACCTTTAGAGGGTTCACAATGAACCTCTAAAAAAACTGCAAACAGGAATCGCATTCTGTAAATATGAAAACACAAAAAGAAATCTGGTCTCTTCAAAATCTGCATTGGAGAATATGGGTAGTGTTGCTTGTTGAGTTATATGTCCTTGAACTTACTGCTTATGAACTGTTTTCATTAATACCTGACATATTGTCATTGGTTAATTTTTCTTTCTTTTTTTTTAATGCCTTGATATTATTAGGCAAAAGCCAAGAAAACTATTTTGCCAATGGTTAGAAAATTAAGGTCATCAGCAGTTTTTTTTTTTTTTAATTTCTCATGTGTTACATAAAATCCTTTTTAGTACATGTACACTTCTCTCTTTAAAAATTGTCCCCACCGCTCTGGATTCTACTCCAGGACCATTCTTTTCATTAACCAACAAAAAGAAATATATTTAGCTCTTCAGAGATATTCTTGTGTCCTTGCTGTGTCTTCACAGCTAGCTTATTGCTAAATATTGGTAAATAACTGAATGAAAGTATGAAATTATGAACTTTTGTGTACAAGAGATCCCATTTCAAGGAAATTTTACAAACACTTCCACTTTTCATATTAAGGAAAATTATTTAGTTAAGTTATTGTTTAGCCATATTGGTCCTTAAATCTCATAGACAGAATTGCTGCTCTGTTTAAATTCCTTAACAACTGTTTAAATTGATTTGTGTATAGTTTAGCATTTTGTCACAGGATGCATTAATGTATTAGTGACTTTCATTTTTACACCAACATATTTCCTTACCTAAATGACTTTCTGAATTACTTGTTGCAGTCTTTTAAAAACCTAGATAGCCTTTCCTGTGTGATAGTAACTGATCTCTTGGTAACATTTGTTTTGTAAGAAAAAATGATTTCCCTTAAAAATAATAGACTCAATGTCAGCCTTAAAATAGTTATATTAGGAGGAAGAACATTTTTACTCAATTTCACACACCACTCACACAATTGTTGGTAATAAATAGACTTACAATTCCATGCTACCAAGAAATTCTCATATGTCATAGATGTGCTATCTGAATTTTACATATTAAGTGATTTGCCATTGTAAAAGTAGCCACCTCTTGGGAAAATTACAAGAGCAACTTGAAAATACTATGAAATGTCTCTTGGCATTTGATGAAAACTTGTATATTGCCTGCAACAACCAAGAATAGTTAGTTTGAAAAGCTGGTGACAAGACAGAACTCCTGGGTGCTTTTCTTTTACCTTTGCTATGACCCTAGTCATACTCTTTGGTCACAGTTGTGTCTCTATCGATGACAGGAGCACGTAAATTGTCTGAATCAATTCTTTTTTGTTCTTTTCAAATACTTCTAGCAGTGATGTTCCCATTTGCTCAGCAGTAGCACCTGGGAGTTATGACAAGGGAAAGAAATATTTTCCAACAAGACAGAAACAGTCCTAGCCAGCTGATCAGACACAATCAGATTCTTTCAGCTGCAATATCCTTATAAATAGTGCTTCAAATTCAGAAGCAAGAAGCGAAACTATATTGTTATCTGATCTTCTTTCTCAAGTGCAGTAATGAAGATCTTTTCTGATTTGGTGGCCAGGTGTTTGTGTTAGTGATGCCCGAATTGCCAATGACTCTTATTAGGGCATCTATTTTTTTTGCTGTAATGGTACCAATCACATAGTTCCATGCTATCAAATAAGCATTACATCAGTACACACTCATCTACAGGGTAGAATTTTGTAGCTAAATACCGTGAGTCACAAACCATGGTACACATACAAGATTAGCATTATGTTGGGAACATGAGAAATCCGAGGATAATCATGATTCATGTTAATTGAAAATTAGTTCGAACAGGAGATGTGGGAAATAAAGCTTTTTGCTAACTTTGAGATCGTGTTCTGTAATGCTATCTGGGGGAAAAGGCTGAATACCAAAGTCCGCACACAGTGTAACCACAATCAAGTTGAAACACCACTAACACTAACTGTAAAAACATTATTTTTAATATTATGGGAAACACATTCTTTAAAGAGAAAGCAAATGAAATCAAAGAGATTTTGTAAGTTTTAAATGGACCAAGACCTTCACAGGAGTACTTCCATGATGAAAGGTTTGAAAAATACTGGTCAATATAACTGTTGACTTCATTTCATATTTTTTTACATTTTATCTGGCCACAAAAACTTTTGTGCAGTAGTAGTTGCTAGAGATGTAAATTCCAATATGTAAAAGTTCCTAGAATGCTAGTATTTGATGTATTCTTAGACCTTTTCAGGTCAAGATCACAAATAATCTTTATTGACTACCCTGGGCTGGAATTCATCTCTGAATGTGGTATCTCTGAATAATCCAGAGTGCTTCACTAGTATTAATAAGAGAGGAACTGCCATTCATCTATAAATGTAAGAACAGATAAAATCACAGATCCATTGTGAAACTGTTGAACGTGATACTTTTTACATATCTCATTTTCCCCAAAACTTCAGAACAGAAGGGGGTGTTAGCCTCAGCTAATTATAACCACATTTAAATTGCCCATTTTCTATTCTTATGCTTTAAACACTGTTTGGCATATCAATTAAATGCTAGAATTTCCCTAATACCTTGCTCTGTACACCTGCTTTGTGTTTTGTTGAATAGCTGTTGAACACCTCTCTCTCTCTGGTATTTCAATATCTGTGAAATAGCAATTTTGTGAGCCTTTAAGATGTGATATGGATGTGTCATACTCGAGAGGTGACTTCATTTGAGAAGAATCACCCCATAGAGTTAAACTGTAAATGTACCCATTATCATTATCATCACTTCCTGGGTGGGACATATGTACAGTGAATATAACAGAGTCGCCCTGTCATTTTAAATAAAGTAGTTTTCTTTTTTGCAGTCCGTGTTGCTAAACTGAAATATGTTAAATGAAGTGTTATCAACAGAACCCCTGTGATGAGCCTCCCCCTTTCCTTTTCATCTGTATTCAGTTGACAGGAATCTCAAACAGCTAGGTACTTAAACACAGCCTTTTCTGAGCACAGTGGTATTAAATATCCAAGTCGGTCATTTGGTGATATAGTCTTATGATTCAGGAAAAGAGGGGTTGGTCACAATTGTAACATAAAAAACTACAAATTATAAAACAAAGAGACAGACAAGTCATAATCATGGCATTTTTAAAGAGGCAAAATATACAGAGGGATTTAGGTAATGTTCTTTGAATTCAACTGGCCTGGCCTCTGTTCCCCAGTATACTGAGTTTGTTTTGACAGGAACCTGTCTGGAACACAGCAGCCAGCTCTGATGAGCCATGTCAAAGCTTTTTAATAATGCAAACCATGGGGAAAGCAAGAGGATGTTGAACATGTGCAGACACAGGAAGATCCACAGAATCACATTTTCTAAATGGAAGTTGCCCTCTAAAATAGATCCAACCCAAAGAAGACACACCATCCAAAAAGCATTTTGATTAAAGCATTTTAATTTTAAAACCAGGCAGTTAAAACCTAAATAGTGTAGGGAGGAAAAACAGCAATGTGAAAGGACGTCTTTGTACAGGAGGAGGATCTAGAACAACCTCCACGAACATCATGGCTAAAAAGGGGAAATCATTACTATGTTAGAGGCTAAGTAAGTGAAAGCCCACTTCTATGGTTCTCTTCCTTTTTAAGAAAACATTTACAATTTTGACTTCCTAAAATGTACTCCAACTCAGTTCAAATCCTTTATTTTCTAAACTAAGTGAATGATCAGTGCTTCATTTGAGCTGATTATTGACCTCTTTCCAACCCTCTAGACCATACATGTACTGGAGCTATTTGGATAGAGAATTGAGAAGAGAACCCATGCAGGACCTCTCTAGACCTCAGATTTGATTCCCTCTCTATTTAATCAAATATATTCTGTTTATACATCTTTCTTATTCATAAATAGGAAGAATTTTAATGGTCTTTCTCGCAGAGATGTACCAAAGTATAGGTATGTTTTTAAAAGGACAACAAATATCAATGTCCTCTTTAGATTGATGGAAAATAGTATAAATAAATATTCATTAGTTATATTTTTTCAATAGATTTTTGTCTAGAGAGAACAAAGCATTCTATGATATTTTTAAACATTATAAAAATGGAGAGGGATAAGAAAACACAGTAATTAAATGTAGATGTAAGAGTCAAAAAATTAAAGAGATGTACCACTCTAAGCTGAAGACAAGTTCAAAGCCCAATGTATTCAAGTGTCATTTACTTCACAAAAGGTATCAGGCATTTTATTTATAGAAGTGTAGAAGCTTAAGTAAGGAAGAAACCCAGAAAGTTTTCAGTCCAACGCATAATAACCTACTTAAGGGGTCCCTTTGCCGCCACTCCATGAGGTAGCATTATTTTATTCAGAGTAACTCTTAACGTCACAATATTCTTATTTAAATAGAATTGTAATCAGATTTCCAGGATTTCAGCGTGTGGTTCCACTGAATGACAACTGTATTTGTTAGTACTCTTTCAGTTGCAAGTAATAGAAAGCCCAACCGAAACTGGACCAAGCAAAAAGGAAATGTATTCAATCACATGGAAAAAAAAAATTCTGACTACAGGTCTGGTTTAATCAGAAGCCCAAACAATATTGCATGGAAGTATTTCCTATCTCTTAGTTCTGCTCTTTTTCTCATTCTTCAAAGGACTGTTCCTTTTTGGTGTTTTATATATGCTTACATCTATCATTCACTGATTCAACGAGTATTAATTCATGCCTATTGTGTGTCAAGTTCAATGCCAGGCAGTAGAACTACAGCTCCGATGGCTGTAAACAAAAGTGTGTCCTCTTAAAATCTTACAGTCTAAGAGGAAAAGACCAACTATGAACAATTAAACAAATAGATAATTTCATATTTTGGTAAGTGCTCTGAAGAAAATAAAACATGGTAAAAGATCAAGTTCCTAGGGATAAGCAAGGAAATCTTCTCGAGATAGAGGTGTAAAGGAAACCCTGTCTGACACCTAATTCATGCAAATGAAAGTACCTGCAAAGGTCTAGGGGAAAGTTATTCCAAACAGGAGGAACAAGCAATTGCAAAGACCCTAATATGTGAATCTGGAAATTCAAGGTTTAGAAAATAGGCTGAAGTAGCCAGAATGCGGAAAACATAAGGGAGAATGCTAAGAAATGAGGTTGATAATGAGAAAGACCAGATCATGTATGACTTTTTCTTGTTCAGGAATTTAAGCTATATTTTAAGTTCATTCAATTTAAAGAAATAATATGTTTTCCATTCACCATGAACTGTAATCACCTACTCATTGTCTTCCTTTCTTAGAGTACTATGTTTTTGAGGGAAGGAAATTTTTTCCCTTTATCCTTTGGATCAATTGAAAAACAGTTTAAGCATCTCTACAATGCTTCCCTAGAAATACTGTGGAATTTGAACCTTAATGAGATATATTGTACCTTGCCATTGAAGGAACAAGACATTTTAATTTGATGAGTCTATTAATGGCCTATGATGTGTCAGAGTCCTAGGACCTGAGGATACTGGCACATAGTTTAGACAGATCTCTGCCCTCATGATATATATACATCACATGTATATACAGTGATGTATATGATAAGGGATTTACGGATGGAAAAGGACAATTTTGTATAGCTATTAAGGGCAGCAAGTAAGTGCAAGGAGTGTGAATGTAACCTGAAGTATTTCCTGAGTTTTCTTCAGATTGACTTACTTTATCAGGGTTGTTTCACTAGTAATATAAGAAAACACATACCCTTAATAGTACCTGTCACCACCTATATAAAGCAAATTATAAGGTTGAGTTTTTGGAGTGATATTTTCATACTAACACTAACACATGAGTATTGATTCAAATGTAGTCACCTTAAAAATTATAATTACTATTTATTAGCGATCATAAGAGTTTTAGAACTCTTACTTAATATCTTTTGATCATGTTAATAAACCACAAAGGAAAGCAGACCCTAATTTCTAATTAATCTTTTTGCTTTTGATATTTTTAAAAATGTTTGATTTTTACCCAAAACTTTATAACCCAGTCTGATTTCAACAGATCTGCCAAGTCTCCCAGCAAGCAGACTTTTAGCTAGTTTAAAAAAGTCAGTAAAAATGTGCTACAATCTCTTTTTTGTGCTAAAATCTTAAAACAACTGTAAAAGGGTATTTTTAAATTATGAATAGCATCATTTTCATCATTAAATTGAACCTGTATTCTTCTGAATTGAATATTTTTGAGAGGATAACTTTCTTTGAAAATCTCTTTGTCTCTCACTTTTTCTGTTTCCTTTCCTTCATCTCTCTCCTGCTCTCTTCCCCTCTTCCATCCTTCCATGTCTCTAGTTAAAAATTTTATTAAAAAACACTTGTCAGAGGGGCGCCTGAGTGGTTCAGTGAGTTGAGCGTCAGACTTCGGCTCAGGTCATGATCTCACGTTTTGTGAGTTCGAGCCCTGCGTTGGGCTGTGTGCTAACAGCTTGGAGCCTGGAGCCTACTTCGGATTCTGTGTCTCATTCTCTCTTGGCCTTCCCCCCACTTGTGCTCTGTCTCTCTCTGTCTCTCAAAAATAAATAAACGTTAAAAAATAAAAATTAAAAAAAAAACACTTGTCAGGTAAATATGCAATGCCACCAACTTAAAAAAAAAAAGAAACTTCTATAAAGTTTCTGTAAACTTCTATAAATAATGTGATTATTTTATTAGTAAAATTTTATCAATAATTATTTTATGATTTCTTTAGGCATGTACATCCATAATGCACTTAAAATCCTATTTATTTTAGTGATAGTAAGTTTATATACTAAGTTCTACTAAGATCTATATTGTATTATATTCTATAAAGTGAAATTCTTTTTTAGTTACACCAGTTTTCCCATTTTCCTATGCACATATGATATGGAAGTGGCCTTAATTGTGCCTAACAAGAAACAGAGACTATTTTAATCCAAAGCGTACTCAAAAAAATTACAAGATAATGAAATTCTCCACCATCATTTATATAGTTTCTCTTTACTGGCAATAACCAACTAGAAAACAATCATTTTTAATGAGGGCTTTTTAAACAAAGACCAGAAATTGTATGAATTGATTAGTATTAAATGTGAAAAAAAAGCCTTCAACAGATACACAGTGAGTGGTGTAATTCACATTGGCTATGAATTTTTATTTAGGGGCTGCTTAACATGACCAGGTAAATTTTGTAAGCACGCATATTCTTATCTTACGTATCTTCCAAGTTTGAGGACATAGGAGACACAGAATAGCATTCAAAATATACAACACCTCTTTCTGTTGATTTGTTTTTGGATCTAGGAGATAATTTTATGACTCTTCTTTTACTTGAAAATATATTTGAAATTTTTTCTATATTGAATAAGAATTTTTCCCAATGAAATTATAATCTTAGGAACATTAAATTTGTAAAACACATTCTTAATGGCTCAAAGTATTGAGTATTGTTAAGAACTTGTTTAACAAAGTGCTGCTTAGAAAGGAGCATACCTACAAATGCAAGTGTCTAAATATCATGAACAGCTAGCAGCTTCCTTTAACCTGAATCCAAAGGTGTCCTAAAGTTTTCTTGGGAAAAATGTGCCCTGTCCCAGTCTAGGACCTCCTTGTAGATAATATAATCGGATGCTTCTTAGAATTACACTCCCCTCCTCACAAAGCTGTATGACTTACAGTTGCAATATTCCACAGCTTTTAGCCCTTGACTTCCAACTATGGAGTAGCTAATTCCATTGAGTGACTTTTTCAGAACCCAACAATTAAAGAAAAAAAAATCCCTTTGTGACTTTCATTTTTCAAAAGGAGAAAGATGAGATCTCTAAATTTAGAAAAAAATAAAGACCAGAATTTTCATTTTGTAAGTTTTACATTACCAGAATAATATGAAGGGGAAAAATGTATACTCAAATACATAAAAATTCATTTTCTCCCAAACTGTTTGCCAATACCAGAAAATACTAAGAACCCTACATTTTTATAAAACCACAAAATATTTTTTAATTAAAACTCTGTTGTAGTTCTTTTCAAGACTAATTTTCAGGACTGAGATTTTTGTATGAGACTCATTTAAATTGGGCCTTTCAATAACCAAGGAATCTTATTTTTCTGTTCATTATATAATTTGAGTTGTTATGGTTTGTTGTACAATTCTGATGACTTTTGGCAGTGTAGATATTTCATAAATAGGAGAAAAAGAAATTGAAACCAAAAATAGAAAGGATGAAATACTGCAAAAATTTTCTCTTGTGGTATTTCCAGTAGCACTCAAAATAACATAAGAAAACTATTCTGTTGTGAAGTATGTATAAAAGCATTATGACAGCAATAGGAATGTCCTTAAATAAGTACAGATTTGTGTTTTCTATACTTCCCTGTGTAACTCTTTTGAGGATCAAAGTTTCATTTTAAGTCGGCAGGAGCTCAATATTCAGGTCAATCCTATATAAATACAGGGCAAGACAAGAATTTTAGGTCAGCTGATGGAATTTTTAGTGCCAATTTTCATGCAAATAGTGCTGTCATTTATCTAAAAAAATGATAATTCTGATCCAATTTTAAGAGAACCACTGGGTAATTTTAGTTTGGTTTTACTTGTTTTTTTCCTATTAGCTTTCATAGAGTTGCAAGGAGGTAGAATTCTGATTATATCTGAGACTGCAGTTTATGGACTTGCAACAACATAATTGAAGGAAAGATCAGTTTCATAAGATTGATCATATTAGATACACTTCCTTTATCCATTGAATTCTAAGTGGCTGGTCCATAATATGCATTCAATAAATGTTTACTAGATTACATGTTTATATTCTACAACTCAATCTTAATAATATGAATTTAAACTGTACTTATCACTATTTGTGATGTAATTTCACTATATGTTTATTTTTGCAGTTAAATTATTAATGCCACGTGATCTAAGACAATGTGTTTGTGTAAGTGATTTTTTTAAGTCAGTAATATGTTTTTAGTTATTGTCAGGTGAACTTTTGGGCCTTTAGTGTAACCATATTATTTTCTAGAATTCTGAGCATATAAAATAAAATATTGGAATTTAATGAGACAAAAAGAAATAGAAACATTTTGAAATATTCTTTCAAAATATACTTGAATCCTATTTTTAAAAAAAACAAGATCGACTTAAAACACAGTTAATAAAATACGATTTCATTTACAGGAGTTATCTTCTACTAGAAAAAAGAGGAATGTCTTCCTTTGAGGGAAAAAAAAAACAAAAAAAAACAAACAAAAACCATTTTCCAAGCAATAGAAATAGACTTTACAGTTGCCACCAAAGCTAGGTGTTTCTTCCCTGGTTTATATAATCTTTTTAAAAAACTACATAATGGCCATGTTATTCATAAATGAGGTTTCTAGAGTCACCATCAGGTATCACTTTTAGAAAGAACATTTTCTGAGTTTTACTCAGTAAACTTTTTGAGCACCTATAATATGGTGGACACTATGGTAGAACCAAAAAAGAACAATAATTAACACCCTGTACAGTGTAATGGGGAAGATGGACAAACTGACAATTAAAATACTATGGGCTAAACACTGGTCAAAGAACAATATGGAGGCAAGGGAAAAAGTTCCTAATACAACCTGGGGAGAAACAGGGGAATGAGGAAGGACTTCCAGAAGATGTGCCATTTAGAAGGTTTTTGAAGGAAGTGAAAACAGCCTGTGCAAACACATGTGGGAATGAAAGAACAGACTGTTGGGTTTCATCTGAATTATAGAGAAAGAAATAAGGTGGTCTGTAATGCATGTCTAGAACATTGGGAGTAGAGTTAAGAAGAATAAGGATGAAAGAAAAGTGTCTACAGGATGAAGGCTAACCTTCTTGTCATTCTGTGACCTAGCCCCACCCACCACACTAGCCTGATTGGTTACTTGTGCCTTTCTCTTGATCCCAAGTTTTGTGTTCCATATGGAGTTACTCTCTCCTATATCATCTTGTTTTACCTCTTTTTGCTTATGTTTGCTCCACTCTAGCTCTCTGGGGTGCTTTTTTTCCTCTTCATTACATTTTTTCCTTTTGCCTTGCACCAACTTATGAGATCTATCTTAGTTATCACCTCTCTGTAGAATTGGCTGTTCCATCATATATGACTCCACTGCACAGATACATACTCCTTGTGTTGTACCCCAGCACCCTTACAACACTTGATTGCCATTGTCTTCCCTTGTATGAGTCTGAGCCTTTCAGCATAGGGATTATTTCTTACTTATTTTTAGCACCGAGCATAATATTTGACATGTAACTATTACTCTAGTTCTGTTAAAGAATAATCAAACAAACAAATAAGCAAAACATCTGTGGAAGCAAACCAAGATATTATGTTCAGACATGTGACTGAGTTTGGGGCCCCTTAGGTGGAAGTATCAAAGGTCAGTGGCTTGCATCACTGGAGGATAATCTCAATGCAGCATGAGAAGCATAACTACTATTGTCTGCAGTTGAAGCAGGCATAATTTACCACCCCTTTACTATGGTCTGGATGAAGCACTCCCCATATACTTCTTTCTGCCCTGATTCTCATTGTCAAATTTGCTTTGTCAAGTATCTTAAAATTGGAAAAAGTTACCTTAAAAAACTCAACAGTATTCTGGCCAGCTATAAATTAATTAATTGGAATTCTGGTTTCTATGTTAGCAGCATGAGTTGGTTTAGTATGAATACATCTTCAGGTGAATGGTCTCCCTTACAGATGATGAAGAATTAAGTGGATCCTGAAATAAAAGGCACAGGCTTATACGAATACTGGCTAGTTTTGTTATATTGTTTAATGGAAAGTTCAAATCAAATTTTAGGCAAGAAAATTATTTTGTCTTTCTCTCTTATATTTGTAAGTTCATTATTCTTTGCTTCTCTTTTTGCCAATCTAGCTTAAATATGGCAAAGAAATATTCTGTCTATACATGCTCATGTATTAGTTTATATTCTACATGTATAAACATATGTATGTGTGTATATATGTATTTCATCCCTTATTACAAGAATCAAGAATGCAGATTCATTTTATTTGGCAATCTAATGACCCAAAGCAACATTTAAAATAAGGTCAAATATAAAATAAATGCACTCAATCCTTCTCCTTAGTTCAGTCTAGAAGATATGACCAAAACTCTTATGTAATGATATCATTACAGTTGCTATATAAAATCTTTTATGCCATCCAGACTGTGAAATGTATTATTCTTTTAATGTTATGGGTTGGGAAAAATTAAACATGCGGCATTACAGCTGAGTTTCACTACACATTAATTATTTTAATTGCCTATTTCTTAAATGAATATCTGATAAATCAATCTTGCAATTCTTCATGCTTCATGACATGCTTAACTCAATACAGACACTTAAGGATCATTATGCTGTGAGAGCTTTAATACAAATTTGAGATCATTATAATTAAAATCAGACTCTTACCTGATGCTCAATTCTAAGCCTTTTCGTCTTTATTGAATTTTCTTTGCCCTATACCTTGAATTTCATATTTTAACATGAATACGCAGAATATATAATCAAGCTAAGCATCTTCAATACATCGGAAAAAAATATTTTGTCTCCTGAGCACAACATAAAAAACTGGCCTTAACTGACATTCTATATAAGTAGTTATCACCCCTTCAAATTCTTTAAAGACATCAGTCCCCTCCTGGTCACTGCTGTGGAGACAAGAATGCCTTAATGACTCTATTGAGGTTATCATTAAAATAAAAGGAGATTTTCAGACATCAGCTATCAATCACTATAAAATGGCCTGTGGGTAACCTTTGACACAACTCATTTGAAATAAACCTGGAATGGATTCATAGCCTTTGGTCAAGCCAGTAGGTGGCCTAAAGGTCTTTTCTACCCTCTCTTTCATTTCTTGCAATATTAGTTTCTCTGTAAATGACTGGACAGCATTTGGATGTAGGTAAACGGCAGTGTGTTTTATATTGAAACAAAATAGGTTTATTCAAATAATAGTGTTGAGGATAGTTATGCATTTACTTCAAAAATGTTCTCTTTAATTTTATACTTTAAATATATGAATACATGTAGAATTTACTTGTAGCTAGCTTCTTTGGTAAAATATTTCATGATTTGGCATTATAAACATTTTTCAAGGGTTCAGACTAATATTACCCAAATTGAGTTCTACATGATCCCTATAATAATGGGATAAAACAATTTTCTTTGAAATGAAGAAGAAATTACAAGATTTCAGTTGTTAGTCTGATTTTTTCTGAGAAATTATTGCTTAACAATCCTTTTCCCTGTTGACATTTAGATGGAACGTTGCTAGGCTTACATTGCAGAGACTTGGATTCAAGTCCCAAGCTTACTAAAGTTAGGACCATAGGCAAATTTTTAAATATCTCTAATGTCAGCTTCCTTATCTGTGAAATGGGATTGATGATATCTCACATTCTTGCTGTGATAATAAAATAAGACAGGGACACCTGGGTGGCTCATCCCGTTGAGTGTCCTACTCTTGATTTCAGCTCAGGTCATGATCCCAGAATCCTGGGATCGAGCCCCGCATTGAGCTTCGTGCTGAGTGTTGAGCCTGCTTAAGATTCTCTCTCTGTCTCTGTCTCTGTCTCTCTCTCTCTCTCTGTCTCTCTCTCTCCCTCTGCCCCCTCCCCCACTCGTGCTCTCTCTCTCTCTCAAATAAATTTTGAAAGTAAATAAATTACATCTTTAAAAAAATAAAATAAGGCAAAATGTGTGAGGGTGCTTTGTAACTAGTAAAGCTATTTAGATGTCAGGGAGTAAGTGAACAGTATTAGAAAATCAGCATTAAGATGAACAGATATAAAAATATTCAAATTATTTTTTAAATATTAATATTTAGTTTACTAAACTTATTTGATGTAATTTTATGTTTTGTAATATTTAACTGACTCCCTCCAAATATTAATGTAACAAATAGTGTAGAGGGCTGTAAGCATGTATTACTTCTTGAGAAACTAACTCTCTTCATGACAAAACCAGCATTTCTTTTGGAGTAGATTTCTTTTTCCCAGGTAAAAGTTTCATATTTTCTGTATTCAATTAGACATATACTATGCCTTTTCTTTATTCATTCTCTGGTAAGTTAATTATGAGAGAAGGAGAAAGGAAAAACACTTTAAGTTGATCATATTTATAAAATCATTATTTTTGATTATTATTTAGGGGAAGGGAAAATAATCTTTATTTCTAGTAAAAATCACTTAATCCCAAATAGCAAGTTTTATAGGACTAATATTCCAAGAGCTCATGCCCTTGATACCTTTTTGTATTTTTAGAAAAGTTGATGTGAGGATCCATGGAATAAGGGTATTATAACCTTATAAAAACTTCTGAAAATTGCATTTAAATTAAACATCTAAGATTTAAAATCCAAATCCCAGTTCTAGACTACTAGAATATAAATTCCTTCTCTCCATGACTAGCACTGTTGGGAATAATGCTTAAATGATACTCTGGAACAAATTAAAAAATAAACCTACCACATGAGAGAGGGGGAAAAAAAAAAAAAGACCAGAGCAAATGGGACAACTCTTCTAATTCTATATATTAAAGAAAATTGCCAGTACTGCCCTTAATCTGAAGGGTGAGAATCAGTCTGGTTTAAAGCAAGTGGGAGTTGGGGTGCCTGGGTGGCTCAGTCGGTTAAGCGTCTGACTTCAGTTCAGGTCATGATCTCGTGGCTTGTGAGTTCGAGCCCCACATTGGGCTCTGTGCTGACAGCTCAGAGACTGGAGCCTGCTTCGGATTCTGTGTCTCCCTCTCTCTCTGTCCCTCCCCTGCTCATGCTCTGTCTCTCTCTGTCTGAAAAATAAATAAAAAACATTTTAAAAATTTTTTAAAAATAATAAATAGAGCAAGTGGGGGCAAAAGAAGTGAGTTTTACATTTAAATTTTATTTTTGCCTATCTTTGGACTTTTTACCCTTTGTCTTCAATGACTGCCTCTCTTTCCTGTCCGCAGTGAATGGAGTAGAAGGAATTGTGGTTTAGATGTAGTGACCTAGTAAAGTTTCAAGAGAAATTAATAGGAAGCCTGACACTAAAGAGTGCCTGACAATGGCTGTGTTAGCTAACATCTCTAACTAGAAAGCAGTGCGTCCCAAAGATGTCAAACCTTCAACTCTAGGGGAAGGCAAGAAAAAAAGGGAACAAAACTCTAAAGACTAGGAAGAACTATGAAATTCAAGTAGTGAGAAGAGTTCATTTGGAGGAATACATTATGGTAGTGCCTAGGTTTCTATTCTTCCCTAGCCACAGTGACATTTACATTGTATAGTAGACGTAAAGAAGTTTTAAAACACTTTATGAAAAAACAATAATGGAAAACAATTTATCAAGGGTTTGTCATTGATTAATCTTGACTATCTGTGTAATTAAGATTTAGTAGTTAATGTTTAGTATTTTTTCTATTCAAGGCCATATGTGGGTGATAAAAACAGTATACTAATGCCTGCCCTCAAAGTTGTGTGGTAAAGAATGAGTACTCAGATCATCAGAAACATTCCTTTAAAGAGTAAAACCCTCTTAATCTATTTGAATTCTGATTTTTTTGCAATCAACAATTCAAGAAAACAACTAATGCAATAAAACAGAATACAGTGGTTTGTTAGTAATAATAGGGTGCTGTCTTAGTCTTCCCTTTCGCATTTTGTGTCTCACTCGCCTTCAAATCCATTACACACACACATGCATGCACACACACACACACACACACACACACACATATCCATCCTGCCCCAAGGTTCTATGCCCTATACAATTTGGCCCTTACTCAAGTCTCCCAGATGCACACAATATACCGGTTAACTGTCACAACTGCCATTAATCACTAAATACTAATAGTGGGCCCATCAGTCTACTGGAGACTTGTGCCCATTAGAAACTGTACATGCATATAGGTGGGCAATGGAAATGAGATTTTAGATTTAATTAAATGAGAGTTAGTATTAAGTGATTTATGTATGATTATGCCTGCTATTTCTTCTCTCCCTTTCTCCCAGGTTGGCCATCTAAAGATGGTTTATCTGCTTATAACCAGACCAAACTCTTCCTAGGATCTGTAAAAACTTAAATCCCTAAAGGAACCATAGATATATTTTTTTTTAATTTTTAAAAATTTTTTAATGTTTTTATTTTTGAGAGACAAGCAGAGACAGAGAGAGTGCGAGCAGGAAAGGGACAGAGAGAGAGGGAGATACAGAATCTGAAGCATGCTCCAGGCTCTGAGCTGTCAGCACAGAACCTGACACAGGGCTCAAACTTGTGAACCGGGAAACCAAAGTCGGACGCTTAACCGACTGAGCCACCCAGACACCCCAAGAACCATAGATATTCTTGAAAATAAGTTTTTTTAGCCCTTTAAGAGTCTTCCAAAGTATTTAATTCTATTTGTTTTATTTATTTATTTTCACGAGTGTTTTTCCCCTGTGAACAATAGGCTTCCAAATGGGACAGTGGGACAGAGAGTTAATACTCATTTGTATTGGTATTGTTTATACTGTTCTGCTGTCTTTTTGATAATTCCTTTTGTAGATTCAGGCAGAGAGGTTGGTGTGCTCATTTTGTACGTTCACGTAGAGGTGCCATCCCCAAAACACATGGCTTCTATTTTCTTAGAGTTTATTTTGTAAAGCTGTATTGCTCCAAGAGCTCATGCTTATATGTGTGTGTGTGTGTGTGTGTGTGTGTGTGTGTGTGTGTGAATCCATTCCATCATTTGATAATTTTGTAGTTCTTGATTAATGCTTTTTCACATATCTTCAAGTGACACTAACAGGAAAGTAACAATGACAAATGCTTTTTAATTATGAATTTAAGGACTGATCAGGTGGTGCCAAGAAAACATTATGTTCTTTCTACACATGGAGTGACCAACTCTTTAATTTCTGTAAAGCATTTTATAAAAGCTTTTGGAGGTTTGCATTTAGAGGTTAATAAGAAGAACTGGTATGATTATTAACATCAAGTCTTAACTGCTTTATGCTTTCTTTTAGCCTCTTGGTAGAAGAACTATTAATCATTTTAGAAGATAATAGCAATCTTCCAGATATAATGAGCACCAGAGGACAAAATAACCATTATTATTGGGAATTTGAAGTTGTCTAGGGACCAGAGGTTAAACAAAGTTGAATCTGAAACACCGTACATTTTATACTGGCTCCTGTTATGAATGTTCTCATCAAATATTATTGTTGACACTTGTCTTCCTTCTGTTCTTCCTCTTTTCAAATACACAATGCATTTGAAAAATTTACTCTGCAGAATTTCTGTGAGTGAGTTTTTGTTTGGTATTTTGAGCTAAAAGTCTTCTCATAGAATATTCTTGTAAGTAAATGTATAGAAACTATATTTATACAGTATAATTTTAACACATTTTGAAAATAAAAAAGTAGAAGTTAGATAGATAATGTAAAATTGACGTATCAGGGCACCTGGGTGGCTCAGTTGGTTAAGCATCCAACCTCAGCGCAGGTCATGACCTCATGGTTCGTGAGCTCAAGCCCCATGTTGGACTCTGTGTTGACAGCTCAGAGCCTAGAGCCTGCTTCAGATTCTGTGTCTCCCTCTCTCTCTCTCTGTCCCTCTCCAGCTTGTGCTCTGTCTCTCTCTCAAAAAATAAACATTAAAAAAAGTTGAAAATACCATTAAAAAATTAAAGTTTCAAAAGCCAAGTTAGAAGTGTTAAAAAGAAGGGAGAGGAGATACTAAGGGAGATAGAAAGAAAAAGTAAAAAGAATTACATGTAGGTGTGCAAAGCAAATGAGTAAAACTGAGGGAGATTCATGAAATATATTCATATATTATGGTTGAAGAAGGAGAAACAACTGTTTTTCCAGGAGTCAAAATTAAATCATGGTAAAAAAAAGGGTTTGGAATAATGAAAGAACATCACATGTTTCGGTTATACTTCCTTCAATGAGGATGTATTAGCTATCACTGCCTAACAAAATACTACAAAATTTAGTGACTTTAAACAATAAAACACTTTCTCCAGACAATTGCTGTAGGTCTGGAATCTTGGGAGCAGCTTACCTGGATGGATCTGGCTAAGAGTCTCTCATGTGGTCGCAATCAAGTTGTCACTTGGGGTTGCAGTCCCACGAAAGTTTAACTGGTATTGGTACATCCACTTCCAAAGTGGCTCGGTGCACGTGCCTAACAAGTTACATCCTGTTGGCAAGAGGCCTGAGTTCCTTGCCAAGTGGACCTCTCTATGGCTATTTGAGTGTCCTCATGACAAGGCAGGTGGCTCCCCTCCCTCTCCAGGCATGACGTTCTCCCCCAGGAAATATTTGGCAGTGTCTGGAAATAGCTTTCATTGCTGAAACCTGGGCTGGAGTGTGCTACAAGCATCTACTGGGGCTAGGGATACAGCTAAACATCCTACAGGACACAGGACAGTCACTCACAACAAAATTGTTAAGCCAAAATGTCAATAGTGCTGAGACTGAGAACCATACCTGAAAGCGAGTGATCCAAGAAAGAGAAAGGTAGAAGCTGCAATGTCTTTTATGACTTACTACCAGGAGTCAAACTGTCATTTCTGCAAAACTCTATTGGTTATATAGGTCAGTCCTATTTATTGTGGAGGGGGGAGGGACGAGAATACACAGGGACATAAATCCCAGGAGGCAGGAATTATTGGGGGGCGATCTTGGAGGCTAGCTACCACAGAAGAACTTTGTGTGTAGAAACAATGGCATTATTTGTCTTAGGTATTTCAAAGCACTTTTTAAATTAAAAAATGGATAGGAAATGGTATTGAGATTCCAGAAGCCGCACTCTTTATTCTTTGCTCTATTTGTGTTCAAATATATATACGTGTGTGTTTGTGGGTGTACAGTTTAGAGGTATTAAGTCATTGAAATAAAAAAAACAAGGGAAATCTTCTACCAAAACGTTAATGGAGAAGGAACAGAGAACATGATAAACAACAAATGAAATGATGAAAACTATGTGAATACCCATAAGTTAATTAAAGGCCAAGAATTTAAATGTAAAAACAATATAAAATTACCACAATGAAGCATATGTCCCCCAACTACACCAGAGGCACCCACGTTTAAAAGAAGCAGGTATATATTAGGCAAAAGTGTAAAATGGCAAAATGAGGAAGCTAAATGAAAAGTTAGAATACATTACCCTCAGCTAAATCACTTAAGACTTGGATTTAAAGGACAGTCAAGTCTAAGAGTAGCTTTAACATAGAAAAAACACACCTATCAAAGAATTCCTGGAGCTCTATCTGCCTGGTTAACAAGGCATCTTACAATTTGTATGATCAAAAGCAAGCATCTGTTTATGAAAGGGGCCTCAGGACCCTGTGTTCTAAGATGACAGACTTGATTTTTAGGTACCGAGAACCTACTAGTGAAGTGTGGAGTTGGAGTAGCCACATGAGTAGGATCCCTAATTCTTTAGTGGCTAAGAAAATAATGTAAGATGTTCAGTTAGTTTTATCTTGTGTTACTATGCTTGACTGTTGCACATCAATGCAAACCTTTTTTCTGATCTATGTTCGTGAAGGAAAGGTCAGGGACACTACAGTCTTTTCGGAGATCCTCATGGTATTTCTGTTCTGTTCTGTTTTGTTTTGTTTTTCTCTCTAGTAAACCTCTACTGAACTGCACAAAGAGATGCCTTATTTGGGTGGAAAAGGTGAAGAAGGGCTCCTGCAGTGACCATTAGGACTAGACAATAGATGCAAAGCTGAGCTAGGCGAGAGAGATGAAACCCCAGAGCGCCCTTTATGCGATTCAACCTGTAGTGTAACTTCCCTACTTAACTTAATACGATTATTTAATCAGAGAGGATAATAGCAACTGGGTGATTAATTTTGCAACATGTTTCATGAATGCCTTTACTCTTTCCCATATGTTATTATTGCTACTTACTTCACATGAATATTTGTGATAAATATGGGGAAAATCACAGTTTTCAAATAGCACAGAGGAAGGAGCCTGAAATTCTGTATTTTTTTACTCAGTCATTATATGGCTATTAAGGAATCAAATCATATTTACAAATGAAAGAATATATTAAATACATAGACAAACTGTCCTTAAATAATTCAGTTTAAATAAAATACAATACATACATCCACATACATCTTCACTGCAGACTTAAATATAAAGTGAATACATTTTTTCCTTCTTTATTACTTGCCACACAAAAACACAGCTTCAAAGCCACCAGCCTAGATGTCAAGTGATTTGCATTTTTCTAATGCCCAACATATAACAGCAAGTAATAAATAGTTGAAATTTCATTCAATAAAGAATGAACGAATGGATGGATGGATGATTGAATAAATTTAGATGTTCTTCCCATTGCCATTAGAATGCTATAAATTTGTTAACTACCAAATAAATATTTGCTTTTTGATAATTACTTTAGGTAAATATTTAAAGAAAAATTTTTGTTATAAAAATTGCCAGTGAAAAATTTTGATAAAGGTATAAATAAAGGTGAAATTTTTATTCTGGAGGGTATAATCATCTGTTCATCCTTAGTGGTGCACCTTATGGTCCAAGGACCTCCTTCATGTGGGTATATTCTACGTCGTGAAGGACAAGGATACAAATAGGAAAAAAGGAGTAGATTTCTTTAGGTGATGAGGGTTTTGGGGTGATGGTGGGGTTCAGAGCCAATGGCCAAGAAAGAATTCTTGTGGTGCAAAAAGGTGATTTTTATTAAAGCACGGGGACAGGACTCATGGGCAGAAAGGGCTGCACTGGGGTTGTGAAGAGTGACTGATTATATACCTTCAGGTTGGGAAGGGGTTAGGAACAGTGTAAGTCTCTAAGGAATTTTGAAAGCAAGGTTTCCAGGACCTTGAAGGCTAGCTGCTGTTAGGAAAACACCATTTATTTCTGTTTAGTAATGCCTCAGTCATGAGACCCTTCAGATATATATCAGGGGCCATATGCTTAGAGTATAATTGCCAACATATACTTGGGAGTTAAAGTTGGTTTGCGGGGCGCCTGGGTGACTTGGTTGGTTAAGTGTCCGACTTCAACTCAGATCATGATCTCATGGTTCATGAGTTCGAGCCCCACATAGGGCTCTGTGTTGACAGCTCAGAGCCTGCTGCAGATTCCGTGTCTCCCTCTCTCTCTGCCCCTCCCTTCCTCATGCTCTGTCTCCCTTTCTTTCAAAAATAAATAAGCCTTAAAATTAAAAAAAAAGATAAAGGAGGTTTGCAAAGGAATGTTTATGTGTTTCAGAAGACTCATAGGATCCTGGCGGTGGGGGGGGGGGGGGGGGAGTCAGGATAATGTTAAGCCAAGATCCCCTTTTGTCCCTAGCAAAGTGTCATCATCAAGGCAGCTGAGCTCCTAGAGGAAGATCACTCTGCCTGTGTCAAGGACTTGTCAATGGGCTGTAGGCAGTAAGGGAATTTAGTTTTTCATTTGCCTTTATTTCCCACATCACTGTGACAAGCACTTAAACTCCCTTACATCTTGATGAGGGTGATATTAGGGCTCCAAGAAACAGTCTATAGGTTTCTGGAGATTAGGCTATGGATAAGATTGCCTTTTTCTTGCAGTTTACTAAGTTATCCATAAAGTGAAGGAGACTCCTGTCCTGCATGACTATGGTCTCTATCAGTCAACCATTTGTTTTCTTTCCTTTTCCCTTGGGCAGCCAGGAGTGTCCAAGGAATATCACACATACCGCCCTTTGATTTTTATGAGCAATTTGGTCTTTGCACATTAAAAATTAAGAGTATTATACAATTATGTTAGAGTAGCATGTTTTTCCTAAAATAAACATATTATTTGAAAATCATCTGAGTAAATTATATTTTAACTTTATATAGTTATTTCACTGTTTTTGTTAAGTGTGTGGAATGATTCTGCATTCATGATAAAACTTCTATTTCTCCAGTGCACCTGAGACTGTTGATATTTATGTCAAATAATTTTCTTTACCCAAATTTATTATTTATCTGTGTGGGGTATTTATTTTCACTGCCAAGATACAAATTCATCAGAACCTCCACAATATTTCTACTACTGGGACCATAAGTTGATATTAAGTGAAATGTTTGCTTTTAGACAAGTTGTAGTAGCTATAAGTAAGCAGAACATGCCTGAACAGTATGCTTGTTTAGATTATAATTGTTTTGCTTTCTATCCCAGACAACTAAGATTAGACAACACTTTATTAAGAGAAGTTATAATCATAAATAGGTTCCAAAAGCTTGTATTTATATGTGTGAAATGTTATTCCATTACACATTATTGAATTACTGTATTTTCTGGTATACTGTACATGGGCCCTTGGTATTTTCTCAAAAAAATAATCTAATTTGATAACTCTTTAGAATTACCAAAAGACAGTTTTGATGTTGTGTACTATGGAGATCAGACGAGCACAAAAAATCACCAAAATAAGTCAAATGTTGTCTTAACGTTGAAGTTAGTACATAAATAGCAAATGTGTGTATGACTTCATTTTGTTACATGTGTATTGACGTTTGTGTGGTTCACTATGTGAAGAATTATATGGTTAAGTCTGAATACCAGAATTTGTATTCCATCAATGTCTTTTTAAATTTAAGATTAAATTTGTTACATAAATAGAAAGAATATTGTATGTTGAGTCCAAAAACGTGGGTTTCTTTAGATCTCTGTGAGTTTTAGTTTCCTCTCTGAGATTATTAATTAATTACTTCATAGTATTAAAGATTAAATAAATGATTTGAAATATTTATAGTGAATTCTATACATGTAAGTAATAGCCTGTTAGTTAAAACTTGCTTACCTTAGTTTACGCATTTACCTCAGCTTAAATGTTCACCTTATATTTATATTTGGTTAGCATATCAACTTTGTAACTACTCAACAGATACATAAGATTCTTCTTAACTATCATTTTGGGTTTAAATTAGCTAATTAGGAAATATGCTATTTTAAAAAATTTCAATTGGCAGCATCATTGAATGATTGGACAAGTAATTAAAAAGAAATTGCTCTCCTTATTGCTTTATGGTGTACTTCATACAAATGGTATTTTTCCACTGCTTTATTGACCTTGAAAATTGCTTATATTCTTTTATATAAGAAAATATTTTTTTACAATTTTAAAATGAATGCTTTATTTGTACGAGTAGGGTTTGATTGTGCTAAGCTTGCAAATTTCTCCTACATAAGATATTGCAAATAAAAAACAAAGTAGGAAACTATTTAGAAAAAAAACCTTGCCTTTGGCATTTATTGCGCACATTCATAATTATGAGAATGCAGGTCATAAATAAATGGTCCACTTTCATTTTATAGTTAGGGTTTTAAAATTTTCATCTTGTCAAATGAAAAATAATTAATAGAAAATGAGAAAGTACTGTAATTTTTGTATTCGTCATGAATAACAGGTATTTGGTGTAGTAGCTCAGTAGTAAATTATTAGAAGAACCAAATTGTGAAATAATATCATATAATGGGTCAAAATTATTTATATAGTTACCAGTATAAGAATCAAGCATGTGGGTTCTTATTAGTATACCATTAGCCTGGTCACACAATGAAAGAGAATGAAAGGGCAATTTTGAATGACATTTCTATCAACTTGGGAACTGTCAACCTCTATTATGTCCTTGGGGCTTTGCACTTTTTGGCTTTCAGACATCTGTGCTGCCCTGAATGGAGGAGAATATTAAGAGTTCCAGTGGGTCTCTTGCTCTAATAAATGCTTTGGGTAGTCATTTTTCAGAATGTGCACATAATAGTTCTTAGTGCTTACAGCTAAGCATATGACATTTCATATGCTTCCTATCATCAGCACCTACATCTGCATCATCTTCGTCAAGACCCTCATTCCCCCTACACACATACTCATGCTCTATTTCCTCTTGCTCATAAATCTCTTCTGTTGCAACTCTGGGAATATATTCCTTCCTCTTTTTTTTTTCTGCACTGTCAAGTGAAACAACTACCTTAATTTCTCCAAGCATCCCCTCAAAAACTTTTGCAAGAGTTGTAAATACTGCCCAGGGAAGTTTTCAGGCTGTCATAACAAAAGCTGGTAGCTTCACACAGAAAGTAGTAAGTAGGTACATTTGATAGAGGAAAAAGTGTGTAGAATATTTACGGCTGCATGGGTAACAGTCACTAAAGCACCTATCTGACAGGATATTCAGGCTGAATTAATGAGAAGAGAATCTGGATTCTAATTTTGATTGGTCTACTGAATGTCAGTAGCATTTAGTTTATTATGCATATGAATGTTTTCATTTATTATTAGTAGTACTATATGTTATGCTTTGATAAAATTTTAAAGATTGGGATTACTATATATTTTGTTAATGTTACATCATTACATTGAGGAAGCTTTTAAAAGGGTTTTGAAGCTTAATAATTTTTTTCAAAAATTACCTCCCTTTGTATTGTATATGGTGGTGGCTTTCACATGTTAGTGTGCATCACAATCATCTGGGATTGCTCGCTTTTTTTTTAAGTTTTGATTTTGATTTTGATTTTTGAGAGAGAGAGAGATCAGCATGAGTGGGGGAAGGGCAGAGAGAGGGGCACAGAGGATCCAAAGTGGGCGCTGCGCAGATAGCAGAGAACCCAAATTGGGCTTCAACTCATGAACTGTGAGATTGTGACATGAGCCAAAGGCAGACACTTCACTGACTGAGGCACCCAGGCGCCCCTGGGAATGCTTGTTAAAATACACGTTGCTGGAACCCACCTCCAAAGTTTCCAGAAGAGAGAATTTGCTTTTCTAATAATGTCCCAGGTGGTGTTGATGGTACTGATCCAAGTATCATATTTGCAAACTATTCATCCATACTGTCGGTATAGAGAAAAAGGACGCAATACTTCTGGGTTTCTGTCAACCTATATAAGGTTGACAATGTCCTATATAAGGATTATGGCTCACCAGCTCAACTGAATGTACCAGATTGAAAGATCTAGGCATAATTTTGCCCCTGCTGTTTTAAAAATGCTAAATTTTTCTTAATCATATAGTGAACCAGTCATGGAATTAGTTTACCTTACTTCCTTCCAAGATTCTATGAATCCGTATAAATTCAGTATAATGGTCGTCAACTTATTACACATCTAATGTGATCACAGATTGCCATTTGAATTCTAGTAGATTTTCAGATAACTCTTCGTTTTTGCTGAAAGAGAAAACAGAATTTTTAAAAAAATGTTAGAGTAATTTTTCCTAGTTTTTCATGAGTTTCCTAAGTGCAGCTAACCATGGAATTTAATAACAATAAGCCACTTAAAAATACAAACTTTAGATAGATATCATATACCATTTTACCATTTTTATAAAGTGATTTGTTTCAATGGTTTTTGGTGTATATATGTATACATATGTATATGTATACATATATACATATGATTTTGTACACAGTAATATTTATTTTCATGCCATAAAATGGCACCATTTGATTCTAAGAAAAATAGATATTTATTTTCTTAACTCATGAAGATAGAACAGTAGCTAAGTAGAAGCTAAATTTATTCTACAAGAAAAATGTAACATTGTAGATATGGTTATCAATAAAATATAAACATATAACATGATGTTTTAATTTTAGAGCACAAAAAAGGAATAAATTTTTCAGTCTGTGATCAGAAAAGTGATGTAATATCATCTGATTCTTGTGAATGATGTGGTAGAAATTTTAATGATAATTGTATACATAAATTTTATGTATGAAATTACACAAGGACTAATATAGAAAGGTATAAAATAGAATGTAAACTATGTAAACTTGACCTATTCAAGTAGTGAACAACTGGAAATCACCATATATGCTGAATTAACCACATAAAGGTCCCCATACCACAATGTATTGATTGTGGTATACGTTGCAAAGAAAATCTGGACAACAAATCTAATTTAAAAATATAAAGTGGTTAGAACAGTGTTGCATATGAATAAATAGTACATATTGGTATAATGTTAATTATGTTTAATTTCACTTTTAGATCAAATCCAAACTGTTTCTGTGAAAACTAGGAGAAAAGATTATTTTCTAAGAAAGTTAGAAAGTTTCTTTCTTTTTTGTATTCAATTTGGAGAGTAGTTCTGATCAGACTACATACCATTTAACTCCTCCATCATGGATGTTCCAGGATCTCTGCCTAAGCACCAAGCTATAAGGGTGCTTGGGACTCAACCCCTGTTCTTCGGAGGTTGAGAAAAGCTTATCTACATCATAATTGTACATGAATTATGCATGGTCTCTCAATAAAAATGAATAGTACAAGGAATAGCTTTTTAAGAGTATTTCTTACAGGTGACATCAGTTATATACTTTCTGGATAGTTGAGTACCTGTGTACTTTCTCAAGAAAGTATAAATTTGTATAAATTTGTACTTTATATGAAAGGTTTTTCATAATATGTAGTTGGAAGTGACATTGTTGACAGCTAACCAAACACTGTGATGTTCAGGTTGAATGTTAAGATCACTAATTGGTAGAGTAATTGGATGGGAAATGACAGGCTGTATACCTGTGTTTTTCTAGGCATTTTTTGATCAGCCTTTCCTTATCACAGCTCATGTTCTAATGATCATTGCAGGATGAAGTGGCACAGCCACTGAACCTATCAGCTAAACCCAAGACCTCTGATGGCAAATCACCCACATCACCCACCTCTCCCCATATGCCAGCTCTGAGAATAAACAGTGGGGCAGGCCCCCTCAAAGCCTCTGTCCCAGCAGCATTAGCTAGTCCTTCAGCCAGAGTTAGCACAATAGGTAAGTTCCATTTCTTTTGTTCTTGCTGATTTTCTGTTTATGGCAATTGAATGAAATAATCTTTTAATGGCGAATCACGCATACCCTGTGCATGGTTTTAGTTCCATAGGAGAGTTTCCATTTGATGAACCTCATAGGTCTGTTTTAAACATGCAAATGAAATTTATAACTGAAGTCCAAGTTACAATGTCCCCCTGAAAAGCTAATGGAACTGGTTATGTTTGTTGATGTAACAGATGTTCTTAAGCTTTAAAAAAAAAAAAAAAAAAAGAGGCCTAAGTGACTTAATCACAGAAAGCAATGTTTCCAGAATGTTGTTGTTAGGTGACTTGCCTTTTCCATCACTGAAATGTGTTTCCATTTTTTTTGTGATGTGTACAAACTGTACATAATGACGAAATACATTCCACTTAGATCAGCAGTCACCCATCAGGATATGACATTTGTTCATTTCCATACTGCTTGAGTATTATTTGAACATACCAAAGTATTATAAAAAGTAGAGAGCTTCATTTCTCCATAATTGGCATTTTGGTAGAGTAATAAGTAAATACTAAAAACTGCTTCTATAAGCTGACTTTAAAAATTCCAATAATTTTTACTATAGTAACACATAAATTAGACTGTATATACTTACTTCAATCCACATTTATTGATGTTTATCATTTGCATACAGTTATAAGGAGAGTAGTACAGACAAGCCTTCGAGGAGCTCAGGGTTTTTAAATTTTATTTTACTTATTTATTTTAATATTTATTTTTGAGAGAGAGAAACACAGAGCATGAGTGGGGGAGGGGCAGAGAGCAAGAAGGAGACACAGAATCCGAAGCAGGCTCCAGGCTCGAGCTGTCAGCACAGAGCCCAACACGGGGCTTGAACTCACAGACCATGAGATCATGACCTGAGCCGAAGTCAGACGTTCAACTGATTGAGCCACCCAGGCGCCCCAGAGGAGCTTAGGGTTTAATTAAGGGAAAAGTCATCCATGTCATAACCATAGAGAGTGCTATTTGAGAACATAGATACAACTTTGTAATCGACGAGGAGTATTGGATTCTATCTGGGAAGGATCAAGGAAGGCTAAGTTGGGAATAGCCTAATTCAAGTGGAGTCTTGAGGAAGAGAGATATCTGTAGACATTTTAGCTTTTAAGAGAAAACCCAGAGTAAAATAGCATATTTTTGAGAAATGCACTGATTTGGCGAGAGTATGGAATGAGTGTGTAGTGGAAAGTGATCAGGGCTAAAACCGAAAAGAGCAGATGGAATCTGACTGAATGCTATCCTAAGAAATTTGACTTTTTCTCCAGACAGCAATCTGATCAGAACTTTAAGAAAGAAGAGTATTGGCATCAGGAAGAGACTGGAATCAGGGAACCCATTGCTTTAGTGCGGGACAAGAGTTAGTTAGTTCCATGAAATAAAAATAAGCAATGATAAAACAAAGGAGAGAATAGATTGAGGAGATATTAGTAAAGAAGAATTGATATAACTTACCCTCAATAGAAAGTACCTGGTGTGGTTCAGGTTGAAGACAGAGGAGTCTAGGATTTTTAATTCATAAAGTAAGAATGATAATACCTCCCTTAACCATGAAAGAGAAGACTAGAGTGGAAGCTGATGAAGGGGAAGACATAAATATAAAAATTTCCTAAGTGTTAAAAGACAAGGAGCCATTTAGGTATACATATTCAGGAGGAAAGTATAAATATTTCTGATATGTGAAGGGGTGCTAGCATTTTAGATGTAGAATTATATATGGTATAAGGGGATTAAGAGTACACTTACGACAACGAGCACAGCGTAATGTATAGAGTTACT
This sequence comes from Panthera leo, assembly GCF_018350215.1. Classification (NCBI taxonomy): domain Eukaryota; kingdom Metazoa; phylum Chordata; class Mammalia; order Carnivora; family Felidae; genus Panthera; species Panthera leo. Next base: position 56,714,391 of record NC_056685.1, on the reverse strand, counting down.
AAATCATTATATTGAAACCAAGCACAGAATTATGAAATTACTGTATTGAAACTAATGTATTATAGCTATACTGGGATTAAAATAACAAAATAAAATGAAAGCACTAATTTGAAAAGATATATGCATCCCTAAAAAAGAAGTTGTTCACCAACAAAGAGTGTATATAGTAAAAAGAGAAATGGGCTAAAGAATCCTAGGTATCACCTACTGTATTAGTTATCTATTACTGAATACCAAATTAACCCAAAACTCAGCAGCTTAACATAACCAACATGCATTATCTCACAGGTTTTAGGGGTCAGAATTTGGAAGGAACTTAGCTCAGTGGTTCTGGGTTAAGGCCTCATGGTTGCAGTCAAGATGTTAGGCAGGGCGGCAATCATCTATATGGGCTTTACTAGGGATAGATGCTCCTTTGTCAAGATGTCTGACTCACATGGTTGTTGGCTGGTAGGTCCATTCTCTACCTTGTTGAGTCTTTTCAAAGGGCTGCTCATCGCATGGAAACCAACTTTCCCCAGTGTGGGTGATGGAGAACAAAGAGAAAGCCACAGTGCCTTTTAAAACCTAGTCTTGAAAGTCACACACAGTCCAGTCTATTTTATTCTTTTCACTATAGGAGAATCACAAATGCAGCCCAACTCAAGGGAAACGGTATTAAGGTCCAGCTCTGAAGGAAGCAATATCAAAGTATTGTTGGACACATTTTAAAACCATCATTCTTCTTTAGGGGGAAAACTGATAAAGAGCAAGTGAATGTCTTAGAATAAGAATAAAGATAGGAAAATGCTAGCCTAGGAAAAATGAAAGTTTCAGAAAGGAGGGGTATTTAATGGTGACCCATTTGGCAGAAAAGTTAAAAAAAACATGGAAAAGAAAAGCCTTATGATTTAGCTAGAGCTCATGGAGAGGTAATCTCTAATGGAGAAGTTTTAGGAGAATGCCTTAGGAGAATTTCAATTACAATGATTTGGAAGACAATGAGGAAAGAAAATGCAGTTGATATATAGACCAGTCTTTTTGTAAGCTTGGCATTGAGAAGTGAATATTTTAAGAAGACTGAGTAGAGACAGGTTTTAAAATGGGGCAGTCGTTCATATATATATATGAAAATATATATATAAAGTCACGGGGAAGAAGAGTCAGAGAGAGATAAAGATATGAAAGAGAACACGGATGATGATGGAAGAGATCATGAGAAAGGATTAACCTTGGAAAGCAGCAAAGCCCTTCCTTTATCTGAGACTGAATGAAATGAAGGAAAAAAGGGAAAGTTACAGAGAAGTTGTGGGATGGACAGAAAGAAGGCTGAAGGAATATATTTCAAATGCTTCAATTTCCACAGAGTAGAATTCCAGATTATTTGCCAAGAGGAAGCCAGTCTGGGGCAGTGGGGCAGCAGTGACAAGAGAAACTGTGAAAACTTTAATTTTGAGAGTTTAAAAAAGGTTTGGGTTCACATGTGCTTTTTATCATTATGAACCATTCTGTTATGGTTTAACTCAGTTACTCTGCTCAACATCTTAAATGGACTCCAAGATAAGGTTTGCTTTCATGTCCTAAGTATGTAAAAGAAAAAATATTTTATTTGGCAGGAATGATTCACTTCCATAATAGACACAATGCTTGTAAATATCACAACGCTGGTCTATGATCTACTTTTGTAATGTTGCTAGAAGTAGAATATTTAACTAACAAAATAACTAATAGATTTGCATTTTTATCATGTAAGGATTTTTTTTTTTTTTTACTTCAGCATTCCAGGGATTAAGTGTGACCAAAAAAAGGCAAGAATGTATTCAATGACATTTATCATTTGACTTTCTCCACTACTAAAACTTCTCTTACTTTTTTCCCTTAAAAATCCTTTCACCACGTACACATCTCTCATATTTTCCAAGGATTTGAGGCCACTACGATTTACTTTTCTCTTTTCAGCAAATGCAGATGTTGAAAGCTGAACTGTAATGAGTAATAATGTCATTGGATAAAAGCTGTGAGCATTAACAGTGTTGTAAAGGTCACCCCTGAAAGAAGAATTAATGTATGATGCCATTAATAAACCAAGGAAAACTGTGAACTAAAAGTAACTGAAGTTATCGTTAATGACATGGGCTCTTTGCTATATATCTATTAGCTTCAAATAGAGAAAGTGAGTTTTTGAGGTTGGAGACCAATCTTATAGTGTACTCTGAAAGAACGCCTTTGGTATGGTACACGAAGGATAGGTTGCTCCAAAAGAAAGGGGATCCTTAAAAGGTATGAATAGGTCAGAGGAATGATGGATAAGTTTAGAATCTTGTGACCAAATATTATCTTTCTTCTATTGGCCTTTTTCACCCATGTTGTATATATGTGTAATACTTCTAACATTTTTCAAGGCATTTTAATCTATTTCTCACTTAAGCTGATTTTAGAATTATAGACCCTTAAATAGATAGAGCAGATATCCATATCATCTAGTCAAAACTTGTTATTTTACAGATAAAGAACCAGCGCTTATGGAGGCTAAGTGCTTACCCAGGAATTCTAAGTGAGTTCCTGTCACAGTGTAGACAGTTCTGTGACCCTGTGTTTATTTCCTCCATTTTAATTTCAAGGAAGCAACTGTACATGAAGACCAAGTAACGTGCCCAAACTCACAGCCAGTGGAGGTCGGGGCCATAAGATCGTGGTCTCTGGCTGGCATGCTCTCTTTTCAGCCTATGGATAGCCTTTCCGCATTAGATGCTCTTCTCAGTCCTTTCTCTATCCTCTCATCCAATAAATGGAAATCAAATATCTTCTCTATGTGATATGATTGGCAGGATGATGAGCAGATGGAAGTCTGAGAGGCTTTAGATGCCTACAGTCTTGTTCTTTAAGTCTTTGGAAGCTATTAGGATGTTTTAGTCTTACCCTTTATTCCTCAGAGGCATTAACACTTGAAAAGTAAAACTTCACTGAGCAAAAGTAGTAGACTCACATTGATTCAATAAGATGAAGAGAAATGTTTTCAAGTTCGAAGGAGGACATTACCTTGAAATTTCAGTAGTTTACAATTTTAATGAGAAAAACTGCTATGAAGGTAGGTTATTAAACAAAAATATTATAATAGTTTAATTGAAAGCCATTGGATTTTTAGGAAGTTGAGGGTATTATTCAACATCTGGCAATTAACATTTGCATAACACTTTACAATTTACAAATTGCTTTCACATTTATAATCTAATTAATTCTTGTGAGTTTTCACAGATGAAGAAATGGCTACATATCAGGGTGCCAAAAGTTTGATGATGATAAGTGACCTCAACAATTGAGAAAAAAAATTAGTATTTGTTAAAAATAACTTGAAACACATGTGCCCTTGCTTTTACTTACAGCTGAAAAGCCCTATGTAAAATAAATATGTAGTAAATAAGATTTTGTATTGCCTTCATAGCATCTGTTAAATCCATGGATTTAATAAATATGTGTCATGTGGTACAGGCTTCCATTGATGTGATGACATAAATAATCACCCTGGAATTGCAAAGGTAGATACTTTCAACTTAGAAATATGCATTTATTCCTTCAATAGACCCTGCCATGGGCCAAAGGAATAAAAGACTGAAAATTTAAAAATGCCCTCAAGTAGTTCATAGACTGGTGTGAAAGACAAACTTAGACAAATGGAAGGCAATGTGACTGTAAAAGCATATATACGGTTTTGAAAGAGCATATAGATGAGAAGTTCTAATGTTGACAAGGAGCATGCCTGAGGTATATCAGGGAAGTCATTACAGAAGGGGCGACATCTGAATAAAGTCCCAAACACACCAAAAAGACAGAGTATTTCAGCAAAAGAGAAACGCTTGGGAGACAGAGGCCAGTGCTTGGAAGAGGAAATAGTCCTGTGCTGCTTAAACACAGAATCAAGAGAGACCAGCAGGAAGTGACGCAGGAAAGATAAGCAGAATTGATATCATGAGGAGACTTTTAGGCCATTGTAAAGTGTTTGGAATTTATCCCAGAATGACATTTTGGGGGGAACATTACAGGGTGTCTTGTTCCAGTGTATTTGGGAAAAGCTGCATACTTTTGTTATCTCTGGAAGATTCACAGCGCACATTAACATTATCACGATCTTGGGAATTTGTGCAATAAAGAAACCTTTTTTCACTTTAATTTAGTATTTCCCACACTTATTTGAACATGGAATTATTTTTTCACAGAATATTACATCTCATCATCTTATGAAATGCTCCTTTAAGCACCAAGGTACCAAGAGATGGGTTTTTAATCAGGTAAAGTGACATGATCCAGATTCCTTTGGGAGGATATTTTGGAATGCTTTATCTGGAAGCAGATAAAGAAGATAGATTCAAGGAGTGTAAGCCCGAAGATAGGGAAACCAGTTAAGAGTTTAAGGCATTAGCCAGGTGAGAGATGAGGTGCCTTTAGTGAAAGCTGTGACCATCATGATGGAGAAGACACACATTTGAGAGCTGAGGAGGAGGCATGACTGTCACAGCTTGGTTGCCTGTTATATATATGGGGTAAAGGAGATCCCTCAGGTGACTGAATGGGCCACTGGAAAGGGATAAAGAATGTAGAAAAAAACAGGCTGAGGCAGTGGGAAGACAATGAATTCTATGCTGCTTTTCAGATCCTCATGAGACAGACAAGTAGAGAAGCTTGGTATGTGTATTTAAACATATGTGTATGTGTATTTAAGCTTGGTATGTGTATTTACAAATCAGGAAGGATTTGAGGTAGGTAGCAGATATTTTATAGTACTTGGGATCACCCTTGACTTTTAGAGTGCATTCAGACCAATTGTGGTATTTGGTTTCGAAGGCTGCCACAAGTTACCATAAACCAGGTCGCTTAAACTGTAAGTCTATTCTTTCACTATGTGGAGGCTAAAAATCCAAAGTGGTGTCAGCAGGGTTAGTTCCTGCTGGAGGCTCTGAGGGACAGCCTTGTGTTCCTAGTTCCTTGTAGCTTCTGGTAGTCCTTGGTGTTCTTGGCTTATAGGTGCATAATTCCAGACTCTGCCTCCACATTCACATGGCCTTCTCCCCTTTGTCTCAGTATCAGATCTCTCTCCTTTAAGACTCACCTGACATCCAGGGTGATCTCATTTCAAGATCCTCAATATAAGTACATCTGCAAAGACTCTATTTCCAAATGAGGTCACGTTTACAAACACCAGGGTTGGGACACAGACATACCTTTTTGGAGAAACACAATTCAACCTGTTACAAGTGGTTTTCTGTTTTTCCTTCTACCTTTCAACAGCTTCTTTCCTTGTGGAGCAGCCCATACTCTTTCTGTTTCGATTTTATCCTAAGATTGTTCATGGGTTTCCTAAGTGAAGCTGACCATGGAATTTAATAACAATAAACCACTTTAAAAATATAAACTTTAAATAGATGTCATATTATACCATTTACCATTTTTGTAATGGAACAAATGTAAGGTTGATGGAAGAATTACATGCAATAACACAGGTTATTTCCAGGCCTCCCCATTTTTTTTCGGCCTCTGAAAATATATAAAAGGGGCCTTTTTAATTTTGAGAATTTTGTTGGTAGTGATTAAGAAGAAACACCAAGGCATAAAAAACCAAACTGGTGAATTTAATAAGGTTACAGGATCTCACAAACGTTTTACATTAATGATCCCTAACCTACATTTCCCAAATCTCATTTGAGGTATTAACTGGATGTCATGTTGACCTTTACTTTCCCACATCCCTCCTAAGATTGAGGCTCACCAAACCTCTCCTAAGTACATACCCTCCTTCTGATCCTATCTTATGATGAAGTTGGTGCCTAAATATATAATTAAGGCAAAATAAAATGTATCAAGTGATCATTTGGGGCATTTTGGACTCTGATGGCATGACCCCTTTTCCTTGAAACTCTGGACCAACAAGAAATGATATCCCTTCACAGATTTTATCATTATTGTCAATGTCATACAATAAGACTGCTGAGGGTGAGCATATAGACCAAATGCAAGAGAAAAGAAAAAGACAGGAATTAACATTTTTTACTGCCTCCTCAGGTACCAAATGTTATCTACTCCTTCACAAAATGTGTAATTTCATTTAATTCTCCCATCAATCTTACATTCATCTTACAGTAAATGGAAATGGAAATCCAATGACATCAAGTGTTCTATTTGGCAAATGTCACACTTTCCAAACCCAGATCCTTCTGAATCCAATGCCCAAATCCTGCCCATTTCACTATGCCATTTTGTAAATAAACTGACAGTGAGTAACTCTCATGGGCCATTATGCAAGACTGTATTAACTCATTTACTCTTCACAAATTTATATTATCTAGTCTCTAGGTGTTATCTCCATTTAACCAATAACATAATTGAGACTTAAAAGGGTAAAACAACATGTACAATTTATATAGCTTGTAAGTGGCAAAGTTAGGATTTCCGTTCAGGCTTATCCAACCCCAAAATGCAAACTTTTTCTGAAAATTGTAACCTTGGACCAAATCAAAGGAGAGGTGAAGAACAGATCCCAGGCAAGGATTTGAAGATGGAGAAGTCAGAGAGGAAAGGGGATCCTGCGCTGTGATAAGAAACAAGGAAGAAAGCACTTTCTAGAATGAGGGGATTGTCAGTGCTGTCATTCTGCAAGGCATGGCTAATGTCCCTTGGATTTGGCTGTTTAAAAAAGCAAGGAAGCTGAAACAAGATTGTAGCAGAAATGGAAGAGTGAGGAAGGAATGGGGAGTGTGGTAAGAATCTTAGAAGGTAAAGAGAGAGAGAGTTGGAAAGAGAAGGCAGCACAAAGTTGAGAGAGACTTTATTTGCTTTGTCTCAGGTGGAGAAAATGAAGTACTTACAAGTTGAAGTGGTTAGAGACGGTGGAGAAGTTCAGATACAGGTGACAGAAATGTGAAAGAGAATGACCAATGGTGAAGTATAGAAATCTAGAACACGAGCTTCGGGGGTTTGCCTTGAATGAAGGTAGAGGCAACATTTTCACTGAAGCAGGAGGAGGCAGTGGGCAGAAAGGGAGACAGATTTGAAGCGAACATGGGTAGGAGTCGCGGTATGGGTGGGGCAGGAAGGTGAGAGCTCAGCCTTATACTGGTGTTTCCAAAATCAGAGGGGAGGCCATTTGCCAAGAGAGAGGGAATCGGCAAGATTGATAATTTGGTGACTGTGACGAGAACAAAATGTAAAGAAGCAGCAAGCGACCCTGCTATGATTCAACTCTGTGATGTATAAAATGCCTTTAAGATTTAACACAGCAGATACAAATGTTAGATTTCATATAGCATTTTAGCTAATACTCCAAAGTCTCTAAAAGCAGGAATGTTTCTTTTAAAGTGGATGCCCATTTCCACCTGCATAGGAATACACACCTCAAACTGGAAATAGACATTACGGAACATATGTCTGTCAGTTATTCACCTCCATATAATTTGCATCCCTTTTGCATCTATATTAATCATTTTTTCTGCACAATGTTATCTTGGCAGCACCCAAAAAACGTAAAGAATTCATACTTTTATTCAACGCCATGTGCCAAACAATTTTAAAGTGTACTTGTGCTCTGGAGAAGCTAAATAGACTGCATGATGCCAGGTTGTACATAAACAGGGGTTAGAGGATAGGAAAATCAGGCTGATCGTCTTCAGATCTTTCACCAAATGAACATATACTGAGACCACCACTGTCATCTAAGAGCCGTATTTCTTTCTAGAGTAGTAGTGTTCATGAACAGAATAAGTTCAAGAATAATATATTAAGAAAGTTGTTCAAGAGAACCAAGACAGGATGTTGAGGATAATATAAGGTTAAAAACAACCATAATTTAAAGTAAACACTAACCCTAAAGGCTTGACCTGGGTCTAAATTGTTGTTTACAATTTATAATGTGTTTATTTATAATTTATATTGAGCAATGAGGTTTTGTATTTTGAGAATTTATAATGAGCAATGAGGTTTTGTTCTTTGAATAAGTTCCAATGAATTTAGCTCTGAAAAGCAAAACATATAGTAGCTTTCAAGGCTCCCCTTTCTGTCGCCTACACTGGAACTAACTTATCTTTCTGCCTCAAGGAGATCAGAGGATGAAGTCTAGTCTGTGCATAGCAAGGGGGTGGGGGGAAAGCATGGATCATTTAGAAACCTTCCTGCACTGAAGCACTGCACTAATCTGACATCAGCTTCTTCAATAGAATGTTTAAGCAGCAAGAAAGTATTCTATGTTTTTTGGCAATCAGCAGATCAGATAGAAGAATCTAGCAATACGATGAGGATGTGTAATCTGACATGATTAGACAAGGCTCTTTAGTACCAGAACATTCATAATTGAGACAAAGAAAGAGTATTAATAACACTTTCCTAACACGGCAGTTAGCCATTTTATATTTCCTTTCTTTAATCTTAGTGTTTTTCAACAAATCATGGGATTTAATAGCGTGTTTTGGCAGATTAGAGGATTTATGGCCCAGATGTTTTTTGTTCTAAAAATGGATTAGGGTGTAAAGTTTGCTGGAATCCATGGAACATGTTGAGGCAAGCCGGTCATTTTATGTGTGATTAGTGCCTGCCTTCTGTCTCACAGTCCCTCCATCTGTCACAATTCACCAATGGATCTGGTTAGATTTAGCCTCATGTCACAAACAAGTCCCTTTTCTGGGCAATTTCATATTATAGATTCAGTTTATGCCATTTTATGCCCTAGTTAAAAGATAGGGAGAGTGAAAGATGATATATTAGCTTCCCTTTCAATATTTACAAAACAGTGTTTTCCCATCGGTATTCTACCCTAAAGTCGTGCAGATTATCATAATAATGTGCATCAAATAAATAAGTGACCAGTGTTAACATTCAGGTAAAAATTAGTTTTGCTCCTCAAACCTCTTCTTTAAAAGAAATTATTTTGGCAATTTTTCTTTTCTTTTTGTTTTTTTTTTTTTCTTTTAACTAATTTTGGATTATGGAGCTATAGACAAGTTGGTCATTTGACCGTCTTATGAAAAGTGTGAATTAAATGTGAGTGTAGTTTTCAGTAGCCACAATTTCTGATCGTACAATTCACAGGTATTTGGTTACATCCATGCTTGAAATTTAGCCTCTTACAAGTTTGTATCCATAGCAAATCACTGCCACCTGTGGTTTATTTCACCATCAATGGGGGGGGGTGGGGGGGGTGAGGGGATGATCTCCTTTCACTTAGTTAATAATGATTTATTCCTTCTGTACATAACACAGCTAATAGTGCTATGTACAAACTCTAAACTGACCTTTCTAACACTGCGAGAATGTCGGTAATTAGAGTGATAATCATCAATACCCATATCCTGCAGTATGATCCTTACATGAAAACAAGTATCAAAGATAGGTTTTATTTGGGCACTACAAAACATTCAGATAACTGAAAGTTTATTTAAAAACTATATTGTGAACTTTCCAAGCATGTGGAAAAAACTATATTTCACTTAAGTACTGTGTATGCATTACAGGTACTTGGCAGCATGTTCACGTATGACTGTGTGAATCAGTCATTATCAATTACTCATTCGTTCATTCGTCGTAGACAAATGACACTGAAAAATTATTATGTGCCAGACACTAGCCATTACGCAAAAAGGACGTGGTTTTTATGGTTAAAGGTTAAGCTCTCCATGCCTTTATACAAAACACAGCCTTTGTTCTGTCACACCTTCAGGTTATTTAAATGACCATGATGCTGTCACCAAGGCAATCCAAGAAGCTCGGCAGATGAAGGAGCAGCTTCGGCGGGAGCAACAGGTGCTTGATGGGAAGGTGGCTGTTGTGAATAGTCTAGGTCTCAATAACTGCCGGACAGAAAAGGTTAGTTCATAAAAGATCTGACTTTCCAAAACTACTTCCGTTGCCTGAAAGCTTTTCTCCTTTGTTTTCTCACCTCACCATCCTCAGAATGATGCTTCTCCCTCCTTTTCCCCCCGCTCTGTCAATACAGAAAAATCTCCATGCCCATCCTAATCAAAACCATCTGCAAATGAGAAGAGTTATAATTCTCTTCTATCCATGTCCAAACTTTATTGACAATTAATATCCCCCTGTCTGCCATCTGTTTGCATTAAAATGGAATGGCATTTGAAATATTTGAGTCTGAGTGAAAGTTTTGCTCTACAGAGATGCTTAACTTGTATTTGGGGATGAGCTGGATTTGAAAATCCTGAATCTTCTTTAATCAGCATAAGCTTGGATGATACCCACGCTCACAGTCTAAGTAACTAGGATCCTGAGCTTGTCATAATATGTTTCCACTGCAAAGCACGGTCAAGTTTTAGATGACCGCACAGTTAGAAATTCTGACTTTATTATAAAACAAAATGTGCTTTTTAAAACTTGTACATTGTTGTTATGCCTAAGCCCAGTGAAACTTCTGAATTCATCTGAGATACATTAATTTCAAATTCTTGTGTCTAAGCTGCATGGTATTTTATTCAGAAAAATATTATGTTATTATAGAATGCTCAGAGAGATGTATTTATGTAGGTAATATGTGATTTTTTTAATTGAAATTTTAAAATATTACCGAGTCTCCTTTTCACAATTCTATAGCTAAAGAGACATGGTAAATAAGAGGGAAAAAAAATGATCAGCTACTTAGCAGCAACTTGAAAGTTAACCGTCATGGGAAGCTTGTGAGTCAAACAGTATTGTCCAGAATGAGCAGATTGTTAATTTGATAGCTTTATGGTTTCCCAGGTTTTATATGGAATTTGATGTGCAATCTCTAAGCTCACAATCTGCATAGCGAAAGTGAAATATATGTGTGATCCTGTCACAACTGTACTTTTCGTCTGGTCCAAACATGGGTCAAAAGGATGGGGAAATGATTTTAATTCTGCTCCGTTCCTGGAGGGGAGAGCAAAGCATGGTTAGGTACACATCCCTTGCAGTCACACAACATAACAAGAGCAACATTGGTGCAGCAAGAAGGGCACAAAATTTTTCTAGCTAAGCACCAGAAGGGAAGGGGGAAAAGCAACGTGACAGCTCTAAGAAGGAATGATAGCAAGCATGAAGGAATTTATATTCAAATATTTAAACATTCTTGAAAGGATGCTTGAACAGAAATTCCTTTTCTCTGCTCCCCATGTAGAAATGAGTTTAACACTCAGCCAGATGCTAATGCGAAGTGACTCAAGCTATTCCTCGCAAGCATAGCTAAATTGCCGTTATTTGTTAAGCGCATTGAATTCAGCTGTGGATACAGCAGTTGGTTGCATTCAGCAAGCATCTGTACCCTTTTTTTTTTTAATCCTCCAAAGCAGAGACAACTCTACCTATCTCCCCCCTCTCCTCCCCTGTGCTGGCTGGGAATTGTCAAGTGACAACCGACCAAATCCTTTTGGACAGGAAGCCTTCATCCTGAGTTCTATATACTTGCAAAACAGGCCTTGTGGTTGGATCAGGGAGCCCATTAAAAGCACTTTGATGGTATGGAAATTCATCTTCATGAAGCTCCTAGGCCCCTAAGCAGCATGCTGTTTAGCTGTGGTTACAGATCAGTCATTCAGATCGGAGGGCAATAATTGTGCTGACGGCTTGTAAGGCAATGGAAGTACATAAAATAATCCTGGGCCCTCCACCATGGCACTGCGAGTTAATCTTCTCTAATACAGATCAGCTGTTGTTCTAACACATGACTTTATGCCGGCTCCAGTGACTCTGCTCAGCCTTTTGATTAAGTAACAGGAGTGGAGCCATCTGCATTCACTTTACTCCATAGTTGTCCATTGTTAGGGAACTTTATTTCCACTTCTTGTTCCACTTGTTCCAAGCATACTTTATCTCTCTGATTAGCACCTTCTCTATTTGCGCTGCAGGAGTGAGAGTTGCCTCTTGTTGAAAGCTACTGCCTTCAGTGTTCCTTTCTCTTTTGTAGAATTAGAACTTTTTAGAAATCTGTTTTTGAAGTAATACCTGCCAAAATCTGTTGGCCAATTAAGATATCTCCAGTCCCAAGAATGTTGTCCTTCCCAGATCTCTTCACCGTGCCCTTTCAGTGCGACTGAGTTATGTCATCAGCAACAGTCTTGTATTTTTATGGTTTTTTTAAGTGAAAATCTTAAAATAAAGTGAAACAGTTCCATTATTATAATAGCATGGCAAACTTTTGTAAGGTGTGAGTAAATATTTTCAGCAGACGATTCTGAATGACTCCTTGGTACCTGACAGTGAAAGTGTGATTTTTGAAGCTCTCCCGAGAAGCAGGTATTAACTGTGCTTGCCCTTTCCTATTGAACTAGCTTGCTTGTCATTTCTACAATATTAATGATTGATCTATGTGCAACTCCTGGGAATGCGATAATGTCAAATTTATGTTCTTTAATTAATACCTGCTGTGTATGGGGGGGTGGTATTATGTACTTGAACAAGAAAGTATGTTCTCTGCCTTTATGAAGTATATGGTTTAAATCAAATTATTATTTTGACTGTCAGTCATGGCACCTTTATGTTTGTGAGCCTACTTATAGGAAGTGAATAAAGGCCCCACCCATTTTCTTTGGTATTTCAGATCGATTCTGCACCTGAGTTGACAAAGGTGGCTGCTTATTCTTCCACATAAAGTGACATCACTTTGCCTATCCCGTTGTTAATTTCCTAATACCTACCTTTTTAATAGATTTTTATACTTGCCTGGCTTTATCCATGGCCAAAGCATAGGTAGATGAGTAGTTGGTTTGGAATTTTGCTTCCGTTTGAAAGACATAAACAGAATATATGGTAAATTTCTGCACTGTATCATACCATTTGAATCCCAAAAGGACATTTCTCTCACTAAAGCAATATTCCCAATTTCCAAAACCCAGAAAGTGTGGGAGATGTAAGGAGAAGGGGAGATAAAAGAAAAAAAGAGAGAAAGGATCTGGGAGAAAGGAAAGGGGAAAAGAGAAGAAATCCAGCCTGGCGCTCCCATCTGTCCGAAAGGTGATTAGCACAACCTGAGACCCAGATAGTTGGAATCCGCAGTGCAGATCTGTTTTCTTGAGTACGCAAACCTTATACACAGAAACTTTTCTCCACATTTCAAATGACCAACATGGTTGTCCCAAGTAGAGAGTCGTAATTCTGAAAAGCTGTAATTGGTAGTAAAAACAATTAGAGGTGTGAAGATAGGGACAAATGTTTTCTAGTAATATGCACCAAAACACATAATGAAAGTCATTTTTACTAAAACACATTTTAATTGAAGACTTCTAAAAGATTTTTCATTTTTTACTTTTCTTGGAAGTGTGTCAACATACCCAAAAACTGTGTATGTCAGGTTTCTTGGAAACTCTGGGACACAGTGTTATTTATAATTGTCATTTCAGGTTAATTATAGCCTGATTGCATATTCGGATAATGTTATCTTTTATCACATAGCTCTTCACAGATTAGTGTTATGGATGAATAAAAAATCTTCTCAGGTAGAAAGAATCAGAAAGACTCTCATACATTTGGCTTGTCAAAACCACCTGCTTTGCTTCATTAGCACCCGCCTGGCACAGTCTTGACCATATGATCAACTGCATACTCAGGTTCTGACCTTGTGTTTGAAGGTAGCCATAGTTAAGAGGGAATCATAAAGTCCTCAGTTTTTGTCCTGATACCACTAGGCAGTGCTAGTATAATAGAAACCCAATGCACTTGAAATAGTGCAGAAATTTCCAGAAATTTCCTTGCTTATTTCCCTCACCCCCAATGTAGTTAACCTAGGAGAATGATGCCTATGCTGTGGTATTTGGTAGACATGTGTTTCATTACATGCATCAGGAAGTCTAAACACAATAGCTTCAACAAATAACGATTCATTTTTAACACATAATGAAGTTCTGGAGTGGGCAGGTCATGGTGTTAGTTTATCAGCTCAGCAATGTCAGGGTTGAAATCTCTGTGATTCACTTAGTTTTTCCCTTAGTGTCATAAACTGGTGCTCTACCTACAACCATGCCAGCTCAGGAAGGAGAAGGAGTTTTCTCTTTGCTCTTTTCAGGCCTCTTTCGCATAGAGATGTTTTTCCTCCCTCCTTCATTCACATTGGAGTGTTTCTTACGTTATTCACATAGAGATGTTTCACTGCACCCCTGAAGCTGACTTCCACAAACATCTCATTTGGGTAGAAATGGGTCCTATGCATTCCTTTAAGACAATTACTGGTCAAAGGAAGAGAACTTGCCTTAAGTTTACCAGGAATGATATTTTGGAACAGAATTAGAGAACTTATCCCCCTAGAGAGCAAGGGATATCTTAAGATCAAAGATTATGTTGACAGAGAAGAAAAGGACCAGAATGGCTATTGAGTAAGAAAAGGCCATTGAAAGCCACAGCTGCATTATAAAAGTATCAAAGCTCTCAAACATTTTCTTTATAAAACCTGTTTGTTTTCATTATATTATATTTGTGGTCATCTAACTACTTTTGCTCTTGCGCCATTACATGTCCCCAGGGCCTCATACCTTGTCTGTGGTCCATAAAGAATTAAGTCACACATAAGCATGTGCGCACACATACATGAAAACGTTGCTTAGGTGACAGGTTAAACCAATGAATATGTGTTCTCACACATGCTTTCTACATGTTAAGGCTAACTGTGGTCCTACTTTCATATATAAAATTGATGCCACTCACAAAAATAAACCTACAGATGTGCGCATCTGTTTTTTAAGGTAGAGAATTTATCCACCAAGCAAACATTAATTGCCTACAGTGTACTTGAAATCTAAATGCCTACCCATGCTATGAATTCATCTATTACTCCAAATAATAATACCTGGCAAAATGCCTTACTTTTCCTTCTGAGGTTCTGTGAACATTCATTGCAAATTTCCATAGAATAAGGTGAAAATTTAGCAAATAAAATGTATATTTTAAACAATACTTTATTCAATAACAATGGCAGTTTCTCTTTCACTTGTCAGTCATACTCATGAGAAGACTTTCCAAATATCATATGGACTAATTTGTAAACAGAGGTTAATTTTTATAACCCTGGCACTTGGAAACTTCCATTACAACCTCCTCTTTTTCTGCTATTGTCAACTTCTTTCTTTCCCTTTAACGGAGTGCCAAACATGAAATGACAGTGGCCAATGTTGACTTAATGTGGATGTTTAATAATGAAAAAAAGTGTGTCAGTCCCAGCATTAGTTACAAATGGCAGTAAGTGTATCGGATGGCAGGCCTGTAATAATTTTACATCCATCATTCTTTCCTGATGCTTCGCTGGCCATCTGATGGATGGGGCCAGCAGTGTTAACTCTTCAGAAACTGACACAGTGTATCTAGTTCAGCATTATCTAACACATGCTCCTTCCCTTAGATAAGGACAAGGCATGTGAGGAATTGTGAATTACAGGTTACGCTTTGAAAAAGTGACTGTGAAGGAACTCATGCGTCTGTGTTCAGTGGAAGATACTACAATTAATTAATGATTTATGGATGGCTTTTGTAGATGTTGCCTTTAGTCAAAATGAATTAGAGAAGTCAAATTAGAACCAGCTATTTCAGTGGTTAGAGGAAAAAAATCACTAAGGAGAAAGGCATGTTAGGTAAATCCTGCACGAGGAAGTGAGATAGATCATCACCGCACCCTGGCAAAGCAGGAGCTTTTTACCTGGGGGTCGGGGGTGAGGGGGGCGCCGAGTTGTGTGTGAGCACGCATGTGTGATTTTTAAAAAGCTCCCCAACTTTTAAGTCTGCTGGTTGGAATTTGTCTAGGAAAAACTACAGTAACACAAATTATTAATAGTATTTCTTTATAAAAGTATTATTTTTAATCTCTACATTTGCATATTAATTATTCCATGACTTTAAAAGATACATAAAATCTGATGTTGAATGCTTGCTTTTTTTTATAATTAGAGGCTCTCTACTCTGAAAATTTATATAAAATGGATAGGGAACTGCTTTCTAGGCAACTGATTATTAGGAAATCTAGACCAGCTTTTTGTGTGCAAGTTGGCATTTGATCCTTAGGTATTCTTTTCTTTTGTTTTTCATTCATAAAACCTTCTTAATTCTGAGTGTCTTAGCTAGGGAACACTTCTTATGGGACAGGAGGGGAGAGGAAAACCCCTTAGTGAATATTATCAGCACAGAGCAGCCAGTTTTCAAAGACCATGACAAAAAGGCGAATAGGTATTATGTCATCACCCATCCATCACTCTATATGTCAGCCTTTCAATAATTCCAATCGACATTCTCGACAGGCTGGTGCAAGTTAAAGGGGCTGTTTGTTTCTAGAAATTGAGTATGGGCTGTCTATAGCCTTTTGTTCCAGATGGTTTTCTTCTGTGTCTTTTCATTTCTTTCTTTTTTCTTTCTTTTCTTTTTGGGGGTATTTAATTGAAATACATGCCGAGTTTGCAGACTGCAAAGATCAGAGCTGTTTTCGTCCAGCAGTGGTAACTATGCATTAAACATTTTGATTTGTTTGAGCTTGAAGTTTAGTCCTTTTTTGCCATTTGCTTCATGGAGTTTGTGTATATTTACAGCCTCTGCATTTAATGGCCACATGCCTTATTTTCACAGATGGCCAGTGGAAGACTTTTTCTTTCTCTTAGTATAGCCCGCTTTCAGTTTTGCTACATTTGTCACAGTGCCACAACTTGCAGCTAGCAAGTGCCCACGCTTGGTGGGGAGCAATTATGGTGTGAGTTTTTAAGGAGCTTTTTAAAGGTTTTTTTTTTTCCAGTAAACTTTTTATGGTTTAATTTTCAAGCCTAGAAAAGCTGTGCATGTTTTCAAACAGAGAGTCTTGTGTTCTTTACATCATTCTGGTAGAGGGGTTAGTGCAGGATGGTCCAATAAAATGAGACACACAGGGCATGCCAAATTGGGCTTTCGGATAGACACCCACAGGCCTCTCTGATGATTGAAATTGTCTGTGCATTTAAAGACATGATAGGCTTACAATAGTATTCCTGAAAAAAGCAAGTTTGAAAACACCATGTAGAGAACGATCTAGATATTTTTAAAGTATATTTCTATGTTGCATGTTAAAAAGGCTAGAAGAATAATAATGCAGTAGTCATGCCAAGGTGATGGGGTTGTAAATTGACATACATGTGCCCACATTTCCATTTTTCCTAAATTCCCATAAGGAAAGTAAGAATCACTTTTGTTGTTGGACCAGACGTTTTCTTTTTATAAAAAAAAAAAAAAAAAATCTGTTAAGAATGGTCTTTCCTTCTTTTCTCCCTTGGTCCTTTCCTCATCCCCAAGATGGAATAGTCATCTTAGAGACATTTAAACATTAAAGCACTGAAATAATACAGACGTTTGTTTTTTTCAGTTACCTTCTTATATTTACTAGATGTGTTGTATTCTCTATTGTCGTGTATTGCAAACTACCAAATAAGATTAAAAATTATGAGGAAAATGTTCTGAATTTAGCATGTATTTCAAGGATCTCCTTGATCTTTTCAATCATAGCTTTTCTCTTTTTTTCCCCACAAATGAGAAAGACTTGTTTATGAGTCATAGAAATAATAATGGCTACTGATGTTTATTTTGTGCTTTACCCTTTCCCAAGTGATTTCACATCAGCTTTCAGTCTCATACTGTAATATGAGCAGAACAGTATTCCATCTTTATTTTAAAAATAAAAATGAGGAGCGCCTGGGTGGCTCAGTTGGTTAAGCGTCCGACTTCAGCTCAGATCATGATCTCATGGCTTGTGAGTTGGGCCCTGCATCAGGCTCTGTGCTGACAGCTCAGAGCCTGGAGCCTGCTTTGGATTCTGTGTCTCCCTCTCTCTCTGACCCTCCCCCGCTCACTCTCTGTCTCTCTCAGTCTCTGAAAAATAAAACTGAACATTAAAAAAATTTTAATTAAGAATAAAAATGAGATTGGAGATTACAGGAATTCCAGTGGAAGATCAGTTTTTAAACCAAGGTCTTGTGGCTTAAAGTTCAGTCTGTCTTCTAATGGACCGGGCTGAAGAAGTTCAAGAAAGTACCCTGCCTGATGATTAGCTCCTGGGCCAGTGTTGGTCATATGTATTATGTAGTATGATTTGAGGCTTTATTAAAAAATCTAATTTAAGGGACGCCTGGGTGGCTCAGTTGGTTGAGAGTCCGGCTTCGGCTCAGGTCGTGATCCCGTGGTTTGTGAGTTCGAGCCCTGCGTGAGGCTCTGTGCTGACAGCTTGGAGCCTGGAGCCCGCTTCGGATTCTGTGTCTCCTCCTCTCTCTGCCTCTCCCCCACTCATGCTCTGTCTCTCTGTGTCTCTCAATAATAGATCAACTTAAAAAAAAAATCTCCTTTAAGCAACCACCATTTCCACAATTCATACATTGTTCTTCTAACTACTTTGTTTTTCCTGTGTCAGCTCCCTTCCTGGGTCTCTCTTCCTCTACCGCACACAAGAGGAGGAGCAAAGAAAACAAAAAGAACATGCTCCATCTTATTTATTTTGCTTCTCGTAAGCAGTGCTGATAAAACATGTAAAGTTTTAGCTGTTTATTAAATTGAAATTTTAAATATCCATTCTAATCTGTATTTTTTCTCTCCCTTCCCTTGAAACAACCACAGATAATTGAAAAGTGAACAATAACTCCGATGTGCCCGTTTCTATTTGTCAGACCCAGCCTTTCTGGACCAAGCCATGACTCTTTCCAATAGTCCAATTGTATTTATTTAACTGAGGTAACTACTGGCTACTGAGGCTACAGTCATAAGAATGCTAGCAGTTTTATAGCTTTTATTCCATGAAATGGAAAAATTAAAGAGAAAAATTCTGTCTGTACATTTCTGTATCTCAATAACTGAGTTATCCATTGTTTATAGAATAATTAATATAAGACAATATTCAGGTTTTTGTTTACATCTATGCTGCCCTCCCACCTACCGGACATCCTGTGTCAGTTATAAATTCTATTATTTTTCTTTGTTGGCCTCCTGTTTTTCTCATGTTGACCCTTTTGATTTAACTCGGTGTGCACAGTGTCTATATCTGCCCTGCTTTGAAATATAACAAAGTCTTTTTTTTTAGATTTTGGTTGGATGCTGACCACATACACAAACATTTGAAAATTGATTCTTAGTTTTTTTCTTCTTCTGCCTTCTCTCCTCCACATGTACACACCATAAACACAACTGTGACAAATAAGCCAGGGCCAATATTTTGCCATGGCAGTGTTCCTGTGTACCTTCTTTGTGACTGATTTGTTTTCTGCAGATTGCTTTGAGTGGCCTTTTTGTGCGTTACACCCCCAGGCCTCAGCACCTTCTGCCTCTCTCTGGCAGCACCTTCTTCCTCTCTCCTTAAAACTTACTCAGTTTTAAGGGCTAAATTAGTAATGTTGAATTTGGGTACATAAGTGTGTCTTTCACAAAGTACCTGAATCAGTAAGTCTGATTGCTATTTGACAGTCTCTTCACAAAATATACCTCAATAACTCAAGGTTTTTTCATAATTTGCAATATCTTCCTTGACTATAATAGAATGATTGCAGGTTTCTCCATTATAAGTGGAGTTCCCTTAAGTTTTGAAACTTAAAAACTTTTAAGAAACTGTCATTTATGGATAGAGAAAATATTTATAGTTTTATACATTGGTCGCATTGTTTTAGTTTTATTTTAGGGAGTGTCCAGTAAAGTAGCATGTAGAATTGCAGGTTTGAAAGAAAATGAAAAGGCCTTGAATCCAACCTGTCATCTGATGTTGCGTTTCCTCTTCCATATTTTTAATATGCTAGGCAGGTGGTCATATGGCCCATACTTGAAAATCTCCAGAAAGGGGAAATTTTTTTTTACATCTTGAGCAGCTCATTTAATGGACAGAGACTTGTGACTATTAGACAACTCTTTGTGGTTCATTATCTTTCACCTGATAACTTAAAACCATTGGTCAGTGTTGTATCTCTTGACTACGTATGACCAAATTCTATCCCTTTCTCACAATACCAGGCCTTGATTTTTTTTAAATAAGTTAATTCTTAAGATATTTAAAGACAGATGTTTTTGATCTGCTCTTCCCACCTCATTCAACTTTCTTTTTCATCGGCCCCATGCAACTTCTCCAGCATGACAATAAGGGGATTGATAGGAACATAATCCAAAGCCCAAAATATTATGGCCATCGAGCATCATGGTCCACATTCTAATTCCTATAGAAAAATAAACTGAAGTCGTTATAACGTTGTTTTTGTTACTGAATCCATACTCGTTTTTTATTGTCACTACATCCTCTACTAATTGCTCTTAGCTAATTTTTATAACCATCAGCTCTGTCTTTTCTGGAATATCCATTAACTGCTCAGGTCATTGTTCCTCAGATTTCTCTCTTCTTTCATGAAAAACAGAATTATTTGTCATTAGCTTCCTAATATTTCTCAT
Source organism: Panthera leo (assembly GCF_018350215.1). Taxonomy (NCBI): domain Eukaryota; kingdom Metazoa; phylum Chordata; class Mammalia; order Carnivora; family Felidae; genus Panthera; species Panthera leo. The sequence continues at coordinate 56,694,060 of NC_056685.1, read as the reverse complement.
GCTTTAAAACCAATTATTTAAAAATCATAAATCTGCATTCATCAATTCCATCTACAAGTCTTGGAAAATTATTCGTGTATATTAAGACTTGAGTTCATACTAACTGTGTTTCCTTCAAAACCATTCCATCTACAACTTCACAATACTTTTTAAAGAAAATTTGATCTGCCAGTACATTTCAATTTGATCAGATTGCCTGATGAAACTAAGTTTCTAAGAAATGTAGCTAAAATATTTATTTGGCTAAATATTTATTAAAATAAATACTTAGCTTTAGGAAACATTTCATGAAGATGGCTACCAAATTTCATAAAAGGAAATTAGACTGTGGAACAAAATTATGTGTTCTGATGCATGATTTTCTCCACTAGGGGAATCTCTGAATTTAGAAAAAGAAAGCATCAAGATTAGATAAGGCTGATTTTGTAGATAACTAGATTAGAGGACATTTATGGACCTTTCCAACCCCTTTGCTCACATATCTCTATGATTGATTCTCTGATGGAGAAAATGATTGGAAAATATTCCTAAGGAATACCAGATTTCAGAGTAAACGTGTCTGGGAATATCCTAGTGGATACATTTACATTTGGCCAGAGTAAAATTAGTGAGTGATTTCTTCAATTTGCATTTTTGTTAGTCTTGGAGAGAAGTGTGTGTGTGTGTGTGTGTGTGTGTGTGTGTGTGTGTGTGTTAGAGAGAGAGAGAGCGAGAGGGAGAAAGAGAGAGTATGTATTTGTATATAATTTATATACAATTTGCAAGAAAGCCTTTTCTCCCATTTGTGCTGTTAGATTATGTAGGTGGATGGTTATTTCTTACAAAAACAGTGTTCTCAGTAAGCAAGGGTGAAACTGAAAGGTTGAGGGGATAGACATATGCATTATTTCTTTATATTTTACTTAAGCTTATGAGAAAAATCTCCAACTGATAAATCATTATGACATTATAAATAATCTTTTATCTTCTTTGGTGGTCTGTGAGGCTCACATAATTGGAGGGTTAAAAACCTTTTTTGTTTCGTTCTTCCTCCTGTGTCATTAGTATAGAAGTAGACCGTAAAAAAAAGTGCAGCCAGAAGGAGTTTAACTGTTACTGAGTCAACATTTGACAGTCACACTCTATTCTGTCATTTCATGCATGTGCTTTTTATGAGTTTTATAGCTTTGTGAGCTTTATTTCAGGGATGTCCATTATGATAGCTGATCCACAGCCCATCTCTTTCTGTCTATGTGTGTCTGCTGGGGAGCAAAGCTCATCACCTTATATGAATCCCAATTTCAAGGAGTAATAGAGGAACCATTTACTCATGCATTGTTTAATTTTGGATTAGGTAACTAAGGAAATATTCACCACCTCTTAAAATGGAGTTTTCGTGGGTTTTTTTTGTTTTGTCTTGACTGCTCTGTGAAATACCAAAACAGAATGTTCATTTGAGCCTTCATAAATGGCGAATTTTTAATTATTTTCTGTATAAGTTGAAGTAATGGAATAGGAGAAAATTTCAATTTAAGTATGTACTAGACTTATAAGCCATCATGCCTGAGCATCAAATGGAAAATAAAAAAGATTAAATACATCATTGTAGATAATGGACAAGAGGAATGAGAAAAAAAATCTCAACAATTTTTAGAGTTGTTACCAAAATTCTTCTTTTAAATGAGTACTTGTCCACTGCTCTAGCCATAGAAAATAAAAGACCATGGGGCGCCTGGGTGGCTCAGTCGGTTAAGCAGCCGACTTCGGCTCAGGTCATGATCTCACGGTCCGTGAGTTCGAGCCCTGCATTGGGCTCTGTGCTGACAGCTCAGAGCCTGGAGCCTGCTTTGGATTCTGTGTCTCCCTCTCTCTCTGCCCCTCCCCTGTTCATGCTCTGTCTCTCTCTGTCTCAAAAATAAATAAACGTTAAAAAAAATTAAAAAAAAAAAGAAAATAAAAGACCATAACCATGACAAGTTATTTAATACTGATATTGAACTATTCCTGTAAATCATACATGCTAGAAAGAATCTTTATTTTTTCAATTTCCCTCATTGACTTTTTTCCCTAATATTAAAAGCATATATATCTTCATTTTTTAAGCTGATGAGAATCTATTGTTATATTTAAACCCCATTTTAGGGTTTCTGGGACTCAGAGAGGATAATTGATTTGTCTAAAATAACATAGCTAATGTGTAGAGCATAGTATGGTTAAGATGTGATGTTTCTGGTCCCCAAGCCCATTATTTTCTATATGGGTCATTTTCTGTATTTTCAAATATTTCCCATTAATCCCGAGGGTCTTTTGGGATGCTTGGGTGGCTCAGTCGCTTAAGTGTCCAGCTCTTGATTTTGGCTCACATCATGATCTCATGCTCTATGAGACCAAGCCCCTGTTGGGCTCTGTGCTGAGAGTGCAGAACCTGCTTGGGATTCTCTCTCTTCCTCTCTATCTGCTCCTCCCCCACTCTCACACATGTGTGCAGTGTGCATACTCTCTCTCCCTCCCTTTCTCTCTCCCAAAGTAAATAAATAAACATTAAAAAAAAATCCCTATGGTCTTTTGCCATTCAGAACATACAGATCTTTGCTGACTACTTCTAATCAAGTCATTGCTCACATCTCTTTAGATATTGCTTGGCTTTCCTTGTTGATTCCCACCACTGCCTGGTATCATGCACAAACATTACAATGTGTTGTTTTCTACTATGCAAGTCAATTGAAAAAGCCACAGAGCCCAAGACCAGCTGCCAAATTGCCCAAGTGAATATTAGCATATTAATAATAGTTCTTTGAAGGCGGGATTTTACTGATTTATTTGATCCCAACAAACTATGTGATCTAAAAGTTTATTTTCTTCTACAGATGAGATATAATTCATTCGGATCCTCTTTCAACTTAACATAGGATCAGAAGATTTTTCAAGTAAAAACAGACTTTACCTAATGTTTCCCCTTGATATCAGTAAACCTGCATAATTGTCTAAGATTTGATTAGCCAGGTGGGAATCATCTTTCCAAAATAAATCTAGTTGTTATCCAATTGCTAGCTTTATTCAAGAGAGAAAGCATATAGGTCATCTTGTTTGGTCCTTTTTTATATGCCCTCAAGCCTTTTTATTTGGACTAATTTGTAGTAATTAATATGTTTGCACCCTCTGAGATTACTCAGAGCATTTCAGAATTTTGGCAAGTATTTCCTTAAATGTGTTTATTTTTCTTTCATTTTTGTTTTGTTTCTGATAGAAAAAAGGTAGGGGAGAGAAGACCAGTGAATCGTGTCAGTTTCAGACCAGCATTTAGATAGTATTGAAGGGCAGTAAAGTAAAAGTGGTGTACTGGATATGTGTTCAAGAACACTGATCTTATAGTGGGGCAGTGCGGGGGCTGGGGCGGGGGTGGGACATGAGGTGTTCTTCTTATGTACAAATTCTTGAATAATCTGTTTTTTATTGAAACCAATTGGGACTAAGAGTCTAAGTTTGGGAACAATTATCACTTTTGCCAATCAGCATTTTTTTCTGCTTCCCCAAACTCAATTTCTTGAGTTTTACTGTTTTTGGCATCTTCCCATTTATCCCTTTTGTACCTGATATCAAACTGTGCTTGATTTGTTTCAGCTGCCTCTTTTTAGAAAAGATTAATTATAAGGACTTTGGGAATCAAAATATTACCTGTTTGAGTAATATTGGCACATTTGAAAAGAGACTTTTAAGAAGAGAAAGATTTGACCCAAGGAACAGAATTGCAAATCATTGAATTTTAGACATGACAATGCAGAGGGGACAACCAGGGAATGGTGGCATTGGAAGGAACAGGACTAGAGGAATCTTCTCAGTGTACCAACATTTGTGCTTTATAACATTTGGCTGATTCTTTCTCCTCCTGTATACCTGAATAGATTGAATTTAAAATGTTGAGAACTATTCTATTGTTTGTTTTGTTTTGTTTTTTAAAAGTTATTTATTTATTTATTTATTTATTTATTTGAGACAGAAACAGACAGAGAGTGGGGGGGGCGGGTAGGGGGAGAGAGAGAGAGAGAGAGAGAGAGAGAGAGAGAGAGAGAGAGACCCAAGCAGGCTCCACACTGTCAGCACAGAGGCCAACGTGAGAACATGACCTGAACCAAAATCAAGAGTCAGAGACTGAACCAATGGAGCCACCCAGGCACCCCTTTTGAGAACTATTTTTAAATTCAACTCATTCTTCTGATGTTTCAGTATATGACCTAGACTCCTAGCCACATAATGATTTATATGTATCTCTATACATAAGAGCGGAATATAAACTTTTATTTACTATAGGATCAATTTTCATATGGAATTATGTGGTAATTATTTGCCATGTAACCACTGTGTTTTTATATAGTGCTACATATTTACCATATAAACACTTAGGTTTTGTAATATCCCCCTTACCTCAGTTCCTTAAAGTCTTCTCAATTCATTGTCAGTGAGGGTTTTTAAAATGTGCAAGTGTTACCATTTTGATGTACATCCTATTTTAAGGTGTTTTAATTAAAGGCACACCGCACATTCTCCAGTTTCTCTAGTCCTGTCTCATTTTCCTGTTCACATGTCAGGGAATCGGCTATGCAAAGGGTCACAAAAACAAGACAGTTTACCCTGTTAACGTCCACTCTCTGCCACTGACCTGCTCTTGAGAAATATTGTAAATTCCATTTTGGGTAACTAATTAAATAATTTTATTATACTGCATGTTCTAGTGGTAGATGGTTAGAGGTTACTTACTGTAAAAACTGATAGCAATTTTCCTACCCATCATTTGCTAATTTTAGCCTCTTGGTAAGATGGCACAAGGTTCACAGCCCAACATAGAACATTTGAAGTCACTTAACATTTCATCCTTTTTCTACTCCGATTGCCTTCAGTTTGCTTTTTCTTCTTAAAAGACTTTGCTTCAGAATGGAAAACTCTGTCTAAAATATGTAGCATTATTACCTTATACACCATTAAATCAAAACCTGAGAGGTGATCCATGCCTAGTACATTCCCCAAAGATAGTGCAGTAAAGTCTTCATTGACTGCAGACTATCAGATCATGCTGATGGAATGTAGGTTTTTTTTTTTTTAATGTAACTGTCTTCTATTTTAATGGCTACATTTACTATGAAGGATCTGTTTAGCTGGTGTCCTTGGTGCCCCTGTTCTCAGCTGAATATATACAGCAGACTCTCTCAGCAAAAGAAATCCAGAACATAGAAATTAGCTGAAAATGCCAATTTCACACATATTGGATCAGGTTCTACATTTTTAAATATATCATTTATCTCAACTTAGTACTATATAATCCTATAGAACTAGAGTTGATACCAACTATTTTGTTTCCAATTTCCTTGCTGTGTTTTGTACTAATTGACAATTAAAAATATTATTTCTACTAAGTCATGTATAGCCTTTGATGAATAGGAGCTCCAAGGCCACTAACTTGAAAGAATTTTTCTCTAGTATGTATAAATGTAATACTGTGAGAGATGTTGTAGAGATAAAGCATGTACTACATTAAGAATTTGAATACCCTAATGGTTGTTGGTGGGAACATTAGTTGGACCCTTTACCTATAATACAATTGTCCTAAATAGTTGATGATTTATTGTGTCAATATCTGTTACACAGTATACAGGTTCATTTGAACAGTTCATGACTGTGTTCCTCAGAAAATGAGGTAAATAATTATAAATAAACCTGACCAAATTTTATGAAATCCAATAGATGCTTTCCTTAAAACTGTTTTGGAACCAAATCATCCTCAGAGCAATGACGGAAAGTGCTAGAAAAGTTGTAAACCTTTCATTGTATGCTTTTTCTTTTCATAAAATCACCCAATTCCTTAATTGGAAGTAGTTTAGTATTTCATGTGGTTTAGATTAAGCATTATATTTTCCTTGACAATAATTTTGTTTGTAATGCCATGTTCTCCATGAATTCAAATCATGCACTGCATGCTTTTAAATGACTTGATGTCTTTGCAGATCTAATTTTGGTGTATTTGTATCTCAAATAATTCGCCAACTCAATATTTTGGCTTAGCAATCCAAATCAAATTGTGGTCCAAGTAGCAGGCACTCACATTGAATGTACAGAGACTTGACAAGCAATTAGCAATGAATATTTAAACGTCTTCATTACCCTTGCATGAGGAATGCAGATGGCATTTAGGGAGATGGCAACCAGAGGGCACTACTGTGAATTATGTTTCTATCAGTTGGTCACCTGACTATTGGAAGACTTTCTCTGGGCCCCATGCCACTCCTATACTTCTACTGTCTGGCTAAAAATAGAGCGTTCCAAATGGTGCAAAACAGGTTGCTTTTCATGAAATTACTCTGCACATTTTACAATTCAGGAAGATTGTCTCCAGGGATCCCAGCATATACCCTTTAGGCATACCAAACCCAAATGCCAAGACTATCTAGGGGATTCTAAGAATCAGAGTTCCTTCAAAAACCCTGCTCATCATTTGCTTCAGTTATCTCAGCAGAATGTGCTGAATGTGCAAAGGTGAATAAATCAATATCCCGTCCCTCCCAGGAGTTAATGTATTATATATGGCCCAAGAAAAAAATGTCTTTGAATAATTATAATTTCCAGACTGAGCTCTCATTATAAATTTCTTTTTTTTTTTTTTTAAGGAAAAAACAACACTGGAGAGTCTGACTCAGCAACTGGCAGTTAAACAGAATGAAGAAGGAAAATTTAGCCATGCCATGATGGATTTCAATATGAGTGGAGATTCTGATGGTTTGTGAAAATTATTCATATATATACCAATAGTGTGCAGAAGTGTCTATTTAGCGTCAATTAAAACTACTAAAAAGTATGTAAGACAGCTGCCTAATACCTGATCATTACAATAAGAGCTCACGTGTATTGAACAGTTCCCATGTGCCAAACAATCTGCTGAGTGTTCTGCACAAATCATCTCATTAATTTCTAGCACAACCTGTGAAGTAAATACTATTGAAAATAAAGAGATTGGCCCCTGGGAATTTTGAATCATTTTTTTTCCCCCAACATAACAAGGCTGTAAGTACCAGAGGCAGATCCTGGATTCAAGATGGCACAATTCTAAAGCAAATACTCACAGTCACTGTCTAATCTATGTCTCACTTCCCTATTTCTTTTCAGCAAACTTTTCAGAAATTTGTATCTATCTGCTCATTTTCAAGTTGTCATTTGTAAGATTCTGACCAGAATACAAGGCTCAGTGGATACTGAGCCTTTTTTTTTTTTTTTTTTTTTTCATTTTGAAACACTTCCCTCTTATACTGTCTATTGTACAGTCCGGTGTCATCCCTACCCTCTGTAACCCAACTAGAACGCCAGCTACACAGCTTCATGCGTTCCTCACATGCCTTCTTGTTGTCTGCATCATTTCTGAACATTCTAAAATCCAAAATGACAACTAATGAAATTGATACCCTAATTTTAATTGCACAGGAAAGAAAGAAAAAGAAGAAAGTGTTATTCCTCTCACCTTGAGCCCCAGCTAGGAACCTCCCTCCAGTGTCAAGTACCAAACACGCATTTTAAGAGCACTGTCCTCAAATGTGTTACTATTGAACAGGAAGTTCCCTGCATGTAGAAAAGTCTGCACCAGAGCAAACCATTAGGAAGCATACTTTAGGACAGAGGGGATTGCCGTGAATTCCCCAGCATACTTAGTTGTCTACTCTGTACCTTGGCCCCCAATTCTGCTTTTAAGTCCAGTTCTGCACCAGCTACAAAAGTAGCCAAACTTGACCATGTAGCCAGATAATTTTATCAAAATGAATCTTATTCAATTGGATATCCAACAAAAGTCAGTGTTGTCCTAGCCTGTTGGATCCAATCATTTCCTTCTATTTTCCACATCACTTGCTTAAGATAAACCTAGCCTAAGTACATATAAAGAGCTTGTTTAGCTTTGATGAAGTTACACTATGTTCATTTTATTGCTTATGTTGCTGTAAGGTGTAAGAACAAGAAAAAGCAGATGTGCAAATGATCATTTGCTAGTTACAAACCGATTTTAGGAAGATGTTGCCATATATTAGCACTCATTTATGTCAATAAAAAAGACAATGACTGGTAATAAGACATTTCATAAATTTTAAGTTGTATTAGCATGATAAAATATAAGCATAGTAATCAGCATTAAAACATCAACAATTTTGTTGCTGTTACTTGTTAAATTCAGTCATGCTTGTGTATGCAAAATATTTTCCAATCTTCATCAGACCAAAGAGCATACTATGAATGAGAAATAATGAGAAACTCCACCAACAGGTATGCTGTGTTTTTGTTTGCTGCTATAGAGGTCTTCAAGTCTGGGTAATTCTGGTTGATTCCTATTCCTTCTAATTGAGAAAAGAAAGGAAGAGGAGTATGAAGAAAGAAGAAAAAAGCAGTGCTTTGATTAATGATACAAGCTCTAGAAATCCCCAAATTATTTAAACATTTTATATGCTACCAAAATACATCTCTTCCATATTTTCTAAAGATAACCCTGTAATACTTAGTATCACAGTTCTGTGTTTTCTTATGCTTCTCCTGATTTTCTTTGCCTAAACTCAGGTATCTCTGGAAGCTGTTTAGTCTGGTGAAACTATTCTATAAAGTCATGCAAAGCCTGGAGGAATGAATGCAGCTCCCAAAGTTTCTACCCAGACTCTCAGTCGTGTTCTATTGTCATAAGTCTTGAAGGGAACTTTCAGGGGGTCTCCGAATAACTTTAGATGTTAGGGAGAAAATTCAGGGGAATGAATTTTTTTTTCACCTTAAATATGTGGCTGTAGACTTCTTAAGAAACCACGGTTGTGTACCTGTTGGTTGTTTTTTCCCTACCATTTTCAAATATCTTCTGGGGAGCAGGCTATCATGGATGCATCAGCATCTTTCATGCATTTATCAGCACAAAATTGCAAAGAAATGCCAAACACATTACAGAAGATTATCTATATTGTATTTTCACCCCAAAGTTTTATTTAGCAGCATTTTATTTCTATAACCTCAGAGAGAGGAAAAGGGCATGACTACTCTATGTTCTGACTGTCTTTAGGTAGCAGAGACACAACCTCACTTGTAGTCCATTGTGCCAAATGTGCTAGTGTTTCACAATTTTCTGAGGTTCTTCACCCATTTAATATTTACACAGTGCCAGCATGCCTACCGGTATACTCCAACTGTTCTCTTTCCATTTTGCCTCAAAGATCACGTATTCAGGTTTCTCGTGTCCTTTTGAAAGTAAATGGTGAAACAGTCCACAGTCCATTGAAGAAAAAAAAAAGGAAAAATATATTAGAAATGGAATGAAAATGCAGATACAACAATTGCCACTACAGGGCTTAATCAGAAGCTTCATAAACAAGCATCTGTGTCAAGAACTGAAAATACTATTAGCAGATATACTTGCTTTATTCATATTTAATATACTAGAATAGATATTTTACAGACAAATATTCGATAGTAATGCAAAGAAGAGAATTGCCAAAAGTCTTAACACTAACATGAAGCAATGTTCCCTATTTTTAGGAAGTGCTGGAGTCTCGGAGTCAAGAATTTATAGAGAATCCAGAGGGCGTGGTAGCAATGAACCCCACATAAAACGTCCAATGAATGCCTTCATGGTGTGGGCTAAAGATGAGCGAAGGAAAATCCTCCAAGCCTTTCCTGACATGCACAACTCCAACATCAGCAAGATATTGGGTAAGAAACTTATTGATGGTTACATGATGTATGGAATAAATGTACAATTCTGTTTTATGCAGTTGTTGAAAGGTACTGGCTTTGGAGGCCAGGCAGCTCATGTTATCTACTTCTCTAAAAAGAAGCACCATTACTGAGCCTTTTCTTCTGACGACAGAGCATTTCATGTTTGTTGAGAAATGGGCCCAGTTTTTATAGCTAATTTAGTTGTGTACCTCTATATTAACTGTGGTAATGTTTTTTCTTCTTTAAAATCTAGAAATTTTTGTACTAAGTCCTTAGTTCTTTTTGTATGAACTACGTGATAATGGTATTGACCATATTCATTCTTTTCCTTTGAACTACAGAATTCTTCATGTGCTGGGGATGGAAGCATAGGTGATGGTTGTTCTGGTACTATCATTGAAAATCAGTTTAGAATGTCAGAGGACACGAGAACATGTGGTGTGTGCAGTTTTTAATTTACACTTTTAGTAGCCTTGAGCCCGTTTTCAGCAGCATGTAAAAAGGGACTTACCCTACCGTTGCAGCTTTCAACTTAAGAGATAATAAAGTACATATTTGCCTTACATACATAGACACTAAAGCACACAGAAATATGGGCGAGAGGTAAGAGTATTATAAAGAGACTTACCGTATACCAGTTTAAGTCCCAGAAAAAGGAACAAAGATTCCATTTTGTGTGTGCTGTTCACCTGACACCATCATCACTGTTATTGTCATCGTCCTCATCTTCATCACGCTCTTCTTCCAGATAGCCAGCTACCAGATGAGCTAAGCAAATTTTGACTATTTACTCTGACTGCTAGGAGCCAAACAACAAAAACAGAATAGGAATACCTAACTCGATCAGTAAATTTGGGCTTCAACAAATAAGTGACATTCCTCTGAGTTACTAAAGCTTTACTAAAATCCATAATGCACTTGGAATTACATGTACTTAACGCAGATAAGTGCTCCTTTTGATCCTTTACATTAAGGAACTGGTCATCTAAAAGTGGTTACTAAACATATACATGTGTTTTTATGCTCCCATATTCTCAAATTCTCATGTTACTGGGTGGTAATAGATGCCATCCAGTTCACAGCATGCATTTGTAGTGAGACCAAAACAAACAAAAAACCATCAACCACTTGAACTTATGTCTCAGTTTTCATCTAAAATGATCTTGAAATCTTTAGATTAATGTCATCTCAAAAGATAAGAGTATGTAAAGCTTTAGGTATATAGAAAATGGGAATATTTATGGATATATATATATATACATGTATATACATATATGTACAATTCAATATGTACATATTGAATATACATATTGAATGTACATATACAATATGTACATATATACATATATGTATATACATGTATATATATATATATTCAAAAAATTAAACTGTTCAAAAGGAAATGCATATTTTTATGCTGCTACCATCTCTGACCTGTTTTTTCTTTTTATGACCATATTTTACCTTCCATATGAAATTTTCCATTTTTAAAAAATGTATCTGTTCCACTGGGGAAAACTCTAGAAATGAATAAAATATTCCATATTTTAACATATCAGTTATCACAAAATTAGCCCAAAATGTCAAAATGAAAAAATGAACTAAATACTGAGATTATTTAAACTGTCTTTATATCATTCAATTCATGTATATGAATACTGGAAAATGTTAATCACTGATTCAAACTTTATCCTAAGTATAAGAGAAATATCAGCTTTGATGATGTGAAATACTTTAGAAGATGTAGGAAAAGACTTTATGGGAAAGAGGTGGCTAGCTACAAGAGTTTCTTTCTGGTTTGAAGGAAAGAATATTAGGATGACCATATAGTTAAATCACAATAGGTTACATGAAAAAAGAGTGCTGTCTAATTTTGGACTTTTCAATAGAATTGTATTAATTAAAGATATCCAGTAAAAAAAAAACACTGAGGTGTTTGGGACCTCAATATTTGGTCTTAGCTTCAAATAAATAAGTGATCTTCAAATATCCACAAGATCATTCTAAGTGGCCCATTTCATATAAAAGTACAAAGAAAGCTTGATGTTTTCCTCTCTACTGATTGTTTTGGATAACAGCCTCCGACAGCATGCCGCTAATTCATTCTGCTTAAAACAGGCGCTTGAGCTGGGTTGACATTTTACGTAGTCTCTGGGGATCCTAGTTGACATTTTAAAGGGCTTCTAAGCATTTTATAATACCCTAAAATCTGGTTTTAATAAGCCATTCTGCTGAAATTGTTAACATAAGGAATCACCTTTTACTGTTTGGCGCTAGATCAGGGGATGGGGGACATCTTTTTCTGATTAGATATACAGTAGTTGGAGTAAAATGTGCAAATTCATTACAGACCCCATGGAGATGACGATGCTACTCAGCTCAAACTCTTCATTTTTATCGCATCGCCAGATTTAGAAAGGAAAAGAGCACTTTCAAGACTTTTATTTTTCTTATTATGAACATCATATGTTTTTTTATTGAATCTTCCTCTTTGTCATCAGGAGGAATACCCAAAAGTCCTTCTCTGTTTTTTTTTCATTGTAAAAGGCTAGGCTTTTGAGTAAAAGCAGAGAACTTACTCCCTGTACGTGGTCCAGGGTAAGCAACCAGCCACATCTTAAATCAAGTAGATGTTTCCGTCTCTTTTGGAGATACCTAAAATGCTTTCCTACCATTCACATCCAGCGTGTCTCAATGTTTACATCGTAGCTACATACAGTGGATGTTGTACCTGCAAAGCCATTAAAACCAACACCACAGTGGTCATTTAGTTATTCAAAAGTTAGTTTTCAAAAGTGAAAACTGCAGTTGCCACCAACCAAAACACCATTTGTTCCGCACGGTCATAAAACAGCAGAGTTGGCCATTTTACCAACTACAGGCACCACTTTCGCTATCTTGATTCTTAATTTTAAGAAGACTTAGAACTATGCTCCGGCCATCTTTTAAAATGTAATTTAGGATTCAGTGATACTTCCGGAGAAATTATATTATCAAGTGTCTAAATATGTTGTGATTCCAGTTCATGACAGATTTAGAAGCCAGCTTGTCTAAGAATTTACACATCTTTTATTATATATGTATCTGTTTTATCTTTATATAAATATGTATCTTTTATTTATCCTATATATGTGTGTGTGTATATATGTGTGTGTATATATATATCCCTTTTTCCTCTGCATTTCAGACAGTTCAACTGTCTTTAAGTTCCTCTAATCCTCCTTCCCACTGCAAGGCCTGACCATTCTATTCTTCCTCCATAGAAAGCTCTCCCTCTCTGATTCCTATAGGAATCATTTCCACAAAACCTTCCTGACCTACAAAAGATTGACCCAACTCCTTATGTTTTCATAGCTTCCTGTACTTTCCCCACTTATAATTAAAATAATAAATGTTTTAATTAGCTGTTTAATGTATTTCTTCTCCACTGGAATATGAGCCTCAGGAAGATAAGGAACAAAATGATTCACCACTGTGTATCCAGTAATTAATACACCATGGTGCACATAGTAGGAAATCTAAAAAGAGTTCTCACATTCCAGGGCGGGTTACAGTAAGGCATAAACATTCCCTTTCCTTAGAAAACCATATCCTTTTTGAGCTTATGAAACATTTAGACATTGAGAAGTACCATTAGCAATTTCTATTCTAATTGAGGATGCTAGTTACTTGGTTCTGCCTGGTGATAAAGATAGGGAATTTTAAAGTCAACCATCCTTGGTCATTTTTCAGTGTATTTATATAACTATGAATTAAATTATTTCTGGTAAGCTCACTTTTACACTCCCTGATCTGAGGTTCAAAATTCTGTTATACATACTTGTAAGAAACTTCCCAAAAAGAATTGACCCCGTTCAATGGTATTATAGCTTTACCTGTATTTATATTTGCCCTGAGAATAACATGATGGTTTCAAATACCTCTAGAGAATAGTGTTGGGCAATAAAGAGTTTGAGATTGTACCTACAAATTTAGGATGTGGCCATTGAAACACAAGTTTGAGAAAGGAATGGAAAAATAAACTCTATGATTTGAACTGTAACCTGGATTTCTGTAGTAAATAGAATAAAATCATATTGGCTGTCTAGATTGGAAAAAAATCTGTTTATAAATTTTTGTAACACCTATGTGGATATACCCACCCAGGCAACATCTGTTCTGATAGGAAAAAATTCTAAGGGAAGAGATATTGTCCCTTTTACTCTATTCCTTTAATAAATAAAATAGCCCATATTGAGGACTTTTCTGCATTTGTAGAGAAGAACGGTTCATCAGTGAGCTAGTTGCATTTGAGAAATGGAATTTTGGTTGAGTAATGAACCCATTCGAAACCCTGAAGATCTTGCTTAGATGACTTTGGAAGGCAGGTAAAGGCTTCCATGCCTGTAAGTATTTGGTATAGAACCCACAATTCCAGTTATTTTGATCCTTGTGCATTTGAGTAGAGTTGAACTGATTACTTCCTGATAAACACACTTCATCTACACACAGATTCTCCTCACGTGTTTAATAAAAAAAAAAAAATTATTACTTCTACTTCTTTTACTACTATGCATAGCCATACTAATAGAATCAAATATTTAAATCACGTTTATATTGAGAATTAACATAACTATTTTTAACTGTTGTTGTTTTTGTTTTGTTTTGTTTTGAAATCCTAGTTGAGTCCAAACCAAAATCAAAAGTGAAAAGATGGAGAACACCAATTTGGCTTGACATTATTAATGCAAACTATATCACGAGAAGTGACATCTTTATATATTATTGAAAGTGATTTATTAAGAGAAAAATCTTACCCCTTACATACTTATTGTAATTCTGACCTCTGCTAAGTCATAGATAGCAGGTGGTTGTAGGTATGTAAAAACATACATTGTAGCATACTTTCAATTATATCAAACCTGAGTTTGAGTCACAGATTTGTAATTTAATAATTGTGTGACCTTGGGTGAGTTACTTCATGTATTTGAACTTCAGTTTTCTCATTTATGGAAATAGGTGTAAATGCTATCTTACAGGATTATGATGAAAGTTAAAAATGTGACAACTTATGTGAAGTTTTTAGTGCAGTGTCTATCTAGCACCTGGTAGTTAGCTGGTGCATGTTCATTAATATAATTTTTTGTAATTTAAGTTTTAATGAAATGAATTTTTAAATGCAATCATTCATGAAAGCATACTTAAACATTTTGAGAAGAATTATATATGTTAGGAACCCTTGTAGTAAGTAATGCACCCCCACTTAAAAATACTAACTAGATAATTAATTAGCCACAGATTGAAAATATGTAATAAGTTTTTGCATAATTTTTCAGTTCACAGTTGAATTAGATCATGGTCTAATGTGGAAATAAAAGATGTATTCTTAACATTAGCTGTGAGCTTTTAAGTAAATATATACGCTTTTGGCTAAATTGTTCATTCCAGCCAGGAAAAAAAAAATATATTGGCCAGTGTTTGTACCTTTGGGTACACAGTTTGCTCTACACAGCCACCAACACCCCTGTTCTTGTGAGATCTCACCTCTTGAGTCATAGTTCACTAATCAAACACATTTTTATGTATTTCTGGGCTTTAGCCAACATTTTTATTTTAGATTTATTTTCTTGTCCTTAGCAGCTGTGCAAATTGGAATCCTAACCTTCTTTTCCTCATAGGATCTCGCTGGAAAGCTATGACAAACCTAGAGAAACAGCCATATTATGAGGAGCAAGCCCGTCTCAGCAAACAGCACCTGGAGAAGTACCCTGACTACAAATACAAACCCAGGCCAAAGCGCACCTGCCTCGTGGATGGCAAAAAGCTGCGCATCGGTGAATACAAGGCAATCATGCGGAATAGGCGGCAGGAAATGCGGCAATACTTCAATGTTGGGTATGGACCTTTCCGTCATTTTTTCATGGGGAACACTTCTTGTTATGCGTAATGGGATGTGAACCATATTCGTTGAGCTATAAAGCAGCATTTTGAAAAAGAACTTGACCTCAATGTATTTTCAGAAATTAGCCTGGCCCCCACGTGATCCTGAAAAGAATACATCCATATGAAGCCACCCCGAGTTCCTAGAACAATGGCTCTAGTGTGAGCTTTACTCCCACTGGCTTGAAGATAAAATATCTGATAGTAAATAATTTTGAAGCGTGTCATTAACAACTTAGAAGTATTATTGGTTCTTTTCTTTGTTGGTTTTTATTACTTCCAAGGCTTCCCATTGACAAATTCTGCAACATCTTTGTTAAGGAAATACAACATAAAAATTTTTCCAAAAGAAACACTCACTTCTGAATATAGGGGGATTTCTGGGCTATCAAGGCACATATGTGGCCTTTGTAGATCACACAAAGTGGGGATTCTATTTAGGGCACCACAGGATTGTGAATGGGAAAGCTGTCTTCCGAACTAAGAGTGTCGTTCTCAGGAGGTTTTACCCTGCCTCCTATGGCAAGGCTGTCTACAGTATCATATTAGGCTAACTGCAACATCATTGCTTCTGCAGAATTTTCTCAGAAAGCACAGAGATAAAGTTGCTTATATCTGGAACATAAGTTAGTAAGATCCCAACAGCTGCTTATAATAATAAATACCGTTCTGAAATGGCTGAAAGATACCTTAGAAAAAGACTCATGAAGTCTGCTCTATCCTGTTCCCTCTTTCTGCCTGCTCTGTCCATTGGCCCATGATTTATATCCCGACGCGTGACTCTTCTCAAAGCCAAGCATGAAACCCAACACTTGCTGCGGAAATAGTAAACATATGAATGAATGAAAGAAGGAAGAAATGAACACTATCTATTAATCTCTTCCCACTAAGACCAGCTACATAATTTGAGGAGCTCCCAGCAAAATGAAAATGTGTGGGGTTCCTATTAAAAAGTTAAGAATTTCAAGACTGTGGCAACAACTTTAAAGCAAGCATAGGATCTTTCATAGCCCAGGGCCCTTTCCAGCTGCAGAGCTGTGCACCCACGAGGCTGACCCTGCTTCCTGTCCCCCCAGCTACTGCAGGGACCAAGTGGACAATGTGATAGATACTCTTCAGTTCCGGTGAGTTCCGAGCAGTCAAGTTTTATTTTGAGAGCTCTCATATTTTAGGGGTTTTTTTTTCCCCATTAAAATTGAATTATCTTTATTTCTAAAAAGCTGAGTGTTATAGTGAAGGAAAACTGAACTTGGGGTCAAGGACTGAGGTTCTTCTGCTTAATCTTTCTACACCTCAGGTTTTTTGCATAAGGGAACATAGGAATAAAAATTATTTTGAGGATCAGGTGGGTGACCCATGTAAATGCCTATAAAGCATGACACACAAGTAAGTTATTGCAATCACAGTAGGATACCATTTTTTAGATGTTGGGCAATAGATGAAAATCAGTAGTTTAGAACTGGACAAGCTGAGCAGATTCATTATACAGTAAAGCCTACATCTGACTATCCCTTCACCCACAGTGTATTTTTGGGAATTCCTCTCTGACAGGCAACAAGCACAGATCCCCATCGCCACTGCTGGTGTGGTATACCCTGGAGCCATCGCCATGGCTGGAATGCCCTCCCCTCACCTGCCCTCGGAGCACTCAAGCGTGTCTAGCAGCCCCGAGCCTGGGATGCCCGTTATCCAGAGCACTTATGGTGTGAAAGGAGAGGAGCCACATATCAAAGAAGAGATACAGGCTGAGGACATCAACGGAGAAATTTATGATGAGTTCGATGAGGAAGAAGATGATCCAGATGTAGATTATGGGAGTGACAGTGAAAACCATATTGCAGGACAAGCCAACTGATAAGGGTCAAAAAATGGTTGTGACCTTAGGACTTAAAGAAGCCCTAGCTGGTTCATCCTTACCAGTGGCCAAGCACATTAACTTTCTCATACACTGACTGTTACTTTAACTGTTAGTCTTAAATAGTTGGGACATCAGCTGACTAATAGACCTCAGCCTCAAAAGGCTTGGAAAGGAAAAAAAAATACAAGCAAACAACAATATCAACAACAAGAGATTGAAATAAGCTATGGGTAAAATAATGCCAGTAATTCAGCTGCTACATCCAAGCACTGAAGTCTTACCCGTCAACTTTTTTTTTTTTTAATAAACTTTATGGCTGTTTGTTCTACAATGTTCTAGAAATTCTCACTCAGGTACACAGTGCCAACAAGTGGCTTGTGAATGTGTTTTGTTGTTTTGTGCTACAATTTTTAAAAAGAAATAAGTTTTGTTTTGTTTTTTGGGGCTTCTGGGTTTTTTCCTTTTCCTTTCCTTTCCTTTTTTTTTTCCTTTTTTTTTCTTTTCTTTTCTTTTTTTTTTTTTTTTGTAATGCACCTGACAGAAAAAAAGAAAGATGAATTTCTCTTTACTTCTCTCCACCTTCTCCATCTCTATACTTTAAAGATGGAAGTCTGTGCATGGGGGGGAAGAGGGAAAAAGAGCCTGTTTTTAACTTCCTTGCTATCCACCACAAAATAAGCAATTATTTTCTTCAGAGGACTTTCTTTGTCTAATGCACACCACACTACATCTTTGAGCAAGTGCCAAATTTGTACTGAAGTGTTGACCCAGTTCCTTTTTTTTCCTTTCCTTTTTCCTGTTCCTTCTTAAGTTAGGACAGTGTTATATCTTAGACAATCCCTTGGAAAACCTGAAATACCAGCAGCTGGTGAGATTTGACTTTTTTTTTTTTTAATGGAAACTGTAGGTGCTGTTCTCAGGTGAAAAGAGAGAGAGAGAGAGAGAGAGACATAAGAAATTTAGAGAAAAAATATTTTCTGATCTTGGATTTTTGTGTGTATGTATGTGTGTGATTATGGTACTAATAGGAATAACATTGAACCATTGTGAGTTAAACCCACATCTGGGGATGAAATCCCACATCCTCCTAAGTGACTGGTCTGGAAGCAACCTTGACCTTGACTTTGCACTTCAAATGACAACCAAGATAGGGCTCAGAAATTATATTTTTAAATTTCTAATATGATTATTGGATGGATTGGGCGGCCCTGTGTAATAGAGGTGTGCACGTATAACATGGAAGCTACTAGCAAACTGTTCCCAGATGTCCCTTTTTCCTGATCAGTTGGTTCCACTAATGTTTGCTACTTAATGATTTCTGTTTGTTTTTCCTATTGATAACTTCGAGCAAAACAATCATTGTTTTCCTTGAATATATTTGGCCATTTTCCAGGAACACAGAATTAGCTTATTTCTTCAACATTCCATCCTTTCCTGATCAGGAAATGGAACTGATGATTTTATAAGGTATTTTTCATCTCTCCATGAAATGAGGCGGAGGCCATTTGCATTTCACAATTGTGGGCCATGTGCATCCCATACCATAAAGAGCAGGATTTGATTAAAAGTCATTGCAGCCCAACAAAATGGAGCCGGGCTGAACCTAGTGAGCGTCGCTACGACTCTTCACTCGTTGTAAGAGGAATCCACTGAAGGCCAATTTTTGGTTCCAGCAGAGTATGTGCATAGAGCGACAACTGATGGTGACAGAACCGCTTGTTTAGATTTTGCCAACCAAATGCCACGACAGTTATAGGGCTTGTACAAATAAACGCAAAATCGTTTAAAGTCAATTGCCATTATTTGTGCTGAGGCATCAGACAGTAAATACTCCAACCAGGAGCTTGGATGTGCTATGGTTTTCACTCCAGTCATCATTTTGCTATCTCACCCCTCAAACCTGACCCAAAAGTTTGATTTTTACATATAAATAAGAAAAAAATCCTTTTTATTTTTCTCTCTCTCAAAAGACTTGCTCTGGGGTTTTGCTTGGAGGAGCTGATCATATCTTGCATGTCAGAGATTTTGTTTTGTTTTTCTGTTTGTTTTTGATGACTGTATTTTCATTTGAACTGCCTCTTTTTGCTAGTGTTGTAATGATGATGATGATAAAATAATAATAATAATAATAGTAATAATAATAATAATGGTCAGCTGTTCCCAGATTAGTAAGTTATGTATAATTTATTTCTCCCTCTCTATTTTATTCTCCTCTGATTTGGAAGTACAGCCAATAAGCTGTTAGATATTTAAAACAAATTCCCATCTTCCAACTCATTTATATATATATATTTATACACACACACACACACACACACACATTCACCCACACAATTTTACTTCTCCTTCAGTACATTTTCTCCTTTTTAAAAATTTGGCCCCAACAATGTCAAGTTCTGGTGTTTCATACAAAGGAGTGAATAGGAGGGTCGTGTTCAATCTTAATTAACTTATGCTCTCATCACTCATTTTAGTTATGTAATTGCCACAGTCATCTAGAGCCATTTTTTTTTGTTTTTGTTTGTTGTTTTTAAGCACTCTGGATAAGGAAAAAAATAGACACTCGTTTTATATCGTTATTATGTACAATGTGAAAACAGATTTTTAAAAATTTGTTCTTCGTCTTTGTTAACAAATTCTTATGTGGGTTCACCTCTCACGTTTGCTGGATACTTATTTTACACCACGTTATAAAGATGCTTTGTTTTCATTTCATTACTTTGGGCTACAAGAATACTTTGTTTTAGCTCCAGGTAGATGCCACCGAGGGCAATCACAGCTGAAACCAATTCTAACACACTTACCAGTGAGTTGACAAAACACTTCTGTGTGGTCTTTTTTTGTTCGTTTTTTGTTCTGTTTTATTTGAAGGGGAAAATGAAATTGTTAATGGTGACCTTTAACTGCTGAAATTCAGAAGTTGATTTTATTTAGTTAGGTTTATGTCAGAGAGACTACACCATGGTGGACTAAAACAGGAAGTCCAGAGCCTTGTGTTCTGTTCTCTTGTTCTGACATAGGATTCGCTGGGTGTCGCAATTTCTTTGCCTTGGTTTTCCCCAAAAGAAAACGAAAAAAAATTATGTTGATGTTTAAAGTGCTTTGATGTCCTTTGATAAAAGGTGCTATGAATAGCAACTTACTGTGTTAACACATTGCCTTTTTGGCATTTGATTGGTTTATCATTTTTATAAAGGATCCTAAAACCTTGTATTCTTTTTCTGTGCCCCATGATGATCAAAAAAGCTAAAGTTGAGGAAATGAGAGGAAGATCAAACTGAAATGAAGCTAACATTTCCCTACTCTATCCTTTCCTACCTCCCCGTTCATATATCCCCTCTCATTCTCCCTCTCTCTTTCTCCCTTTCTCTGTCCCTCTCTCTCACACACACAAACACATACACACATGCATACACACACACACGCACACACGCACACAGTCACCCCAGTACTGAGGAATAATCTTGCCTGAATTCTGATTTATGGCTATTGTGATCAATTCATCTAAAATAGTCATGTTTTAAAATGAATCTAAGAGAATATCACTGGAGAAAATAGGTTCAAGTTGCTCATTTACAAGATACTACTAATTTGGCTGGTTACTTGGATAAAATACAAATACTTTGGCTTGGCAATTGGATAAAATACAAAACTGTTCTTCAGTACATTTGTACCTAAATTACTTAAGTCGATTTTTTACATTTATTTGGCATCTGCATTTAAAAGTTAACCATATATAAAATCCCTCCCAAAGATCATAACTATTATTGAAACCAAACCCTCTTATAAGGAACAAATATAAAAGAGTTGTCTTTGATGAAATTATTTCATAGATTTGATTTTGGAGTAGACTTTTACCTTAATTCATTTAAAGAAAGTTATCTTTAACTATTTTGTGGTCCCAATTTCAGATATTTTCTTAATCCAGAAGTTGTTACTGTTTCCAGAAGAAATCTCTTATATCACATTTAAAACATCAAAAGTAATTACATTTTCATTCATTCTAATGGGTAAATTATTGAATTGTAATAAACAACTGTATATTTGCAAACAGGTTTATAAAATATTTGTCTATCAAGTTAATAGTAAAATAAAAATTATGGGGTCTGCAAGGAAAATTATGAAGCCCACTTAAAGTGGTTCAGATATCTCTTTGTCGTATAGGGCATAAGTTTTTGTTTAGACAGGCTTTTACAGTATTTAATTTTAAAGTTTCCTATAACTATCAGTTTCCCAAGTTGAAGATGATGTTGTGTTAAGTTTTCTACTGATTGATTCCTGTTCTCCCCAGTGTGTCTGTCACTGGTTCACTAAAACAGTATTTATACAGCTCCACTGGCTCTAAAGCTCTTAGTCCGTCTAACATTTTGGATTTTATGAGTAAAAATGGGGAAAAAAAATAGAAAAGAGACAATCAAATGCCTGGAGCTTAAAACAAAGTATGTGCAACCTACCATCTCACTTGAAATTTAATAAAATAAATAATTATGTAAATATAACATAGAGTTATAGATTTATATTTTGTTCATAACACATAGTGTAATATAAGTTGTATATTTTCATGTTTTTGGTTTTATGTTACCATTCATGCCACAATAAAAACAGGAGTTTATGTACTCTTAAAAAAAAAGATGTGGGTTGCCACCAACCTGTTTTTTTGTTTGTTTTTTGTTTTTTTGTTTTTGCATTCTCTTTTTTTCAGTATTACTGCCATGCAAGGCACCAATAAAAACAGCAAATGTGTTCTTTACCTATTATACTGTGTTTCTTTTCACAATTCTTGTTATGAGGGTATAATCTTTAATTATGAAAAGAGTAAAAGTATGGAAAGCCATTTAGTTTTCAATATAAATTACCCCCACTTCCTGAAGTTGACTTTGAAGTGAGAGCTCAGGGTTTAGTCCTTCATGGTGGGCATTGCAAGAAGGACCCCTGGACCTTTTTATAAGGCATCCCTTCCTAGCTTCACAGTAAGGTCAAAAGCTATAGCTCTCATAGGTAATGGAGTCTAATACTCTTTAAGATCCTACAGCCTGAAGGATTTTTAATGTTCTTCTCCTAAGCTTGACACTATCATTGGGGCAGGGTTTCTACACTTTAGAATTCTATTTTATCCTGTGTGTATAGAAAGCATACACATTTTAGGTTATGAAATTGCTAAGAACTAGAAATAATTTTCACCTTGCTGGTATCTAATTTAGGATGATGGGTGTTTCTAAATTGTTCAACACTCTTAAGTTAGCTTCTGGATTCTACCTTCAATTTTTAAAGCAAATGTTAAAAAAGAGAAGGCACCATTTTTGCTGGTCTTTCTCACCATATGATGTTTTTCTATCTTGATAGCTCTATGTGTAATAGGTTCCTGCAGGGGCTTTTGTTTGTTTCCTTGGTTGCTTGCTTGGTATTTAAATAAGTATCAAGATGCTAGGTCAGATAGCATGTGGTCCAAATAAATATAAAGTAAGTATATAAAGAGGATATAGTCTACTAACACTTTGCCCATTGTGTCCCTTAACAGAAGTATTTTACAAAGTCTGGTCCATGGACCACCTGCTTCAGAATTAACTGTTAAAAATGTAGATTCCTGGGCCCAACTCCAGATGTAGTCAATCAGAATCTCTAGGGATAGAGATAAAGCTGTTGCTATTTAACAGCTCCAAATAATCATGCTGCACACGCTGGTATTTCAAAACAACCAGGAGGTGGGGCTGTTTTCCTCTCCTATTGACTTTCTTTGCATGTCCAATTTTGCAGATCCTGTGCCCTACCATACTTTAACCTTAAGCCTCTGTGAAAACCTTGAAGCTTAGGGTCAGAAAGAAGCAAGAGTTTGGAAAAAGCTCTCGATCTGTCACTTGGTAGATTGTTTTTGATCCACCAGTACCCCAGTACCATGCTTGTGTGTGTGTTATCCTTGTTTCTCTGCTCTGGCATTGTTCATGGGCAAAGCAGGAGGCTTCAGAGACTCCAATCGAGTGCAACACTGAAAATATAACTGAAACACACAAAGCTACGCCCACTTAGTATTTGCAAAATGAACTGAGGTTATTTGAAAGGAAAATATCCATTGTAGAAGTGAAGAGATAAACATCCCATGCAGTGTTTATTAGAATAGACCACCTATGGCTACACTGGTCACAGTCTCATACTGTTACTTCAAAAAACAGCATTATCAGGATATGCTAACTGTAAGTGGGCAGAGAAAATCTTGTCTGGTTATGAAACCTGATCACTCAAGGTGTTAAGTCCCAACCACCACCCTCTCTTTCCTACCAAATAAAGTTCATTTAGTTTTGTTCTGTGATACTTCAGTTTAGAAGCATTCTATTCTTGGCCTTTATGTACTTTAGTTTCTTATGGAATATTTAGGACAAGCATGCAATAACGGATTGTTTCCTTACTGTCAATGCCTTCAACAACCAAAAAATACTGGCAATAGTGAAAAGAAACTCATTCTCTTTTTTTCATTTATCTCAATTTTGCCAATTTCAGTCGTTGGTGTTTGAGGACGTTCACATGTGTTTTTAAGACATCAGGACACTGTCATTCTTACCAAATTTTAAAGTTCAGAAGTCAGCCCTATTTATAACTTAACACCATCACTGAAACCTCAGTTATAGCAATGGAGGTGAAGGGAAGCATGAATTAGTCCAATGTCTGAACTAAAGAATATTTATGAAAAAATAGATTTATTTTTCTTGAACTACTAAAGCAACCTAAGAGCTAGCTGAGAAGACCTGTTTTATAAGTAAGCATTGTAATTAGAATGTAAAGTGTATGCAATAGTATTGCTAAAAGTTCTTAATAATAGTTATGTTTTCTTAAAGAGGCTAAACATCTGTCCTACAATCTTGTTTGTTCTACCAATTTGCTTAGCAAACTATTTTTACCACCAAGAATGAACCAGTTCAGCTCTGATCACAATAATCACTATTTTCCAATTAGTCAGGTCCAGATTCATGAGATTTTACTCCCCCATTACTGCCATTGTCTAAATATGCAGGCGAATATGGAATGGAATGGTATTTTGTTGGTATTCACAATAGAACCAAGAGGATGGAAGTTGTTTTATCATTGATGTCTCTACTGATTCAATTTAAGAAGAAAAAAAAAAAAATTACCAGAACAACTGTAGGAAGTCAGTAGGCCTAAGTAAACACCGCCATTTTGTATATTGCCTGTTCAATTTAGTATTAAATTTTAGAGTCTGGAAAGCAATCCTAATTACACACAAACTGTACAATATATTTGAAATAAAGTCTTTTGTTTATAAAAATCACTTGTGATTACTTTTTTAATAAACGAATGTGGTCTTGGTAGAATGTTGGAGAAGCCACCACAGAACATATTTAGGTTATTAATTACACAGAGGACTGATTTTGTTCAACTTGCTCCAACACTGGCCCTCAGTGAGTATTCATTTTGCCTTATATACCAAACCTACAATTGACTACAGCACAAGTTTACAAATTGTGGTTGCATGAACTTAAGTTTGATTCAGGACTATAATCATTACTAGTAAGCCTCAAATAATTACACAAATTGTCCTTTTTATTTGAAATGATCCTTCAAAGAACATTGTCTTCTACTGGGTGAACATGCACGAATGGAATTAACAATCTGCTTTCTGATGGGCAGAGCTTATTTGACATCTGGAAAATGAAATTGCCAGGGGTATAACATTTAGGCACAAATGCTAACTATAGTTATTGAAAAGAAAATGTTAGAGTTATTAAAGACTTATCAATTTTTCCCTAACCTACTAATACCACAGGTCCATAAAGCTTTGGTATTATAGCCTATTATGTCACCCAAATATTGGACTCTTTCTCATAAAATCCTCTGGCAGAGTTTTATCTTTGTCTCTTACTGTTATAGTAAAACTTTAAAAAGTAACTTGATTTTTCAGATACTTCCAGATTCCCAAAGTTTATGTTGGAAACCTTTAGAAAGTTTTGTAAATTTTACACTTTTTATGTAAATTTTAAACACACAAACCTTGAGTTTGTATCATGAAAAAATATCATGATAAAAATAAAGCTTTTTATGAGTAAAAAATACAAATCAGGAAAAATAAATGATAAGAATCATATGAGGTTGTGGTAATGATGCAATATTTGGCAAATATTAAGTGAATGATGTTAACCTTGTTCTCCTGGGAATAAAAAAGCCTAACTCCTGTCAAAGTTGATGAGCCTCTTGCTCTCCAGTGCATCATGTTGGCTTTATTTAAATATGTAGACTCTTACCCATATTCAAAATTTGGTATGCTTGTAATAATATACAAATACAATTATACCAGTACAGTTAACACATACCGCATAAAGAAACAAGGCTAAGGAGTAAGAATAAAAATAGATTACACACACACATTCACACAACTCTAATCGCCACACAACAACAAAATAGGTTTTATCTTCATAGCAGTGAAGGCAAAGAAGAAACTACGTGGATTAGAGAATTCTTATTGCTTAATTGAAGGAAGCATGCAAGTTGATCATGAGAAGTAAACCTTCATTGCCCTAAATTCTTGGATGGATTTCACACTTAAGGGATAAGAAACAATGCAAAGAACCACTTTGTTTTGTAAGCAGATTCACAAAAGCTGTAGATTTGTTTCATATATACTTTATCAGTCCTTGAGAAGAGTTTTATGAAGACAACTTGCAGGGGGTCAGAGAGAGAGAGGGTATACATATGAATAGATAACTGGATATATTGATTAGAGGAGGATTTACAAGGATAAAGCTGGCAGAATTGTGATTGTGATGAATATTTATCGTGTCCCACAGACTAGCTTTTTCAACCATCAGATATTTCTAATTGGCTTTTAATTATGCTATGTTCACTATTATGATAGGTACACAAAGATATAAAACATTTCTTCCCTCAACATTTGTAATTTCCAAGGAAATAAGACTAGCATACATTAAGCAATAAAACAATATAAGAATATGATGAATGAACCAAAGACTGTAAGTGATAGAAGATTTCAAATGAGAACAAGAATCATTTGAATACTCACAAGATGTCAGCTACTAAATAAATGTAGGAGGTGGTGAATGGCCACCCTCCAACTCAACAACTAGAAAAAGCTAGAAAATTACAAAAAGTATATTTTAAAGTCATTAGGAAACCATGGAAGAAATGAGACTAGATGAACCACGATTCCAGAAAAGCAAGAATCTGTCCAAGGTGAAGATGATGGTTGCTAGCCATTTCTATTTAATGAACACATTAGCAAATCCTGAAATAACTTTTATAGCAAGACTTGGCAGCTCCTGGGTGAAAGGGACACCAGCAAAGCAGTTGTGTGGATCTGAAGCAACAAATTGGAAACTCAAGGGACCTCAAATACAAGACAGGTTTCACTAATGGCATATTTTCTGAGTTCTATGGCTGTGTGTGGGATGCAAGAGATTTATAGTAAATGTTTCTCAAAGAAAGACTGAAGTCTACAGCCAGTTAGTGCTTGGGAAACAAAGTCCCGCCAGAGATGCGGGACCTTCCTCAAGTGTGCAGCTAGTCTCCCTTTCAAAACATTTGACAGATTTTATCTTCAAAAGGTAAAATTCTAGACAGTTGGACTGAGTACCTCAGAAGGGCAGAACTGAATTCCCGGTAGTCTCTCATGGCTGAGGAGACTAACACTCATTATGCTCACAAGCAAAGTTTGGGAAAACCACACTCTAGGACAAAATTAAGGTAGTCTGAGTATTCTTAAAACTGCCAAGCAGCCTTGACACAGCTAAATTTCTGATAAGAGTAAGATAATCAGCCCTTCACCCTATCTGTCTAACACAACAATGGGAAACTCCATTCTGGCAAAAGATGAAATCAAAGAGTTTATTTGTAGTTTTTTTATTTAGAAATTTTAGGAATAAAAAAATTCTAAATACAGGAAAAGATTAAAAAAAAAGACTGATAATGAAAGAAAAAACAAACAGTAGATATATGCTCACAAGTGAGGCTGATATTAAAGCCAGCAAACAAAGACTTTAACATAACTCTAGCTGATATAGTTAAAATGTATGAAAAAATAAACAAAATAAAGAGGTGAAATCTATGAATAATAATCAACTATCACAGAAGAGGCCAAGATTAGTAAGATTAGTAAAAAGAAATAGTTTAATATAAAAATACAGAGATCTATAAAAAGTATTTAAAGAGAAAATTGATGAGACTTTTCAAAGCTAATAAAAGATACCACACAGATTAAAGAAGTTCAGGTAATCCAAGTGGGATAAAGGAAAGGAAAACCACATACATAAACACTATAGCAAAACCATTGAAAACCAATGACAGATAAATTCTTAATAGCAGTCAGAGGAAAAAGCACATTATCATCAGAAAAAGTGACAATAAAGCTGACAGCTGACTTCTCAATAGAAACAATGAAATCTAAAAAACAATGAGATCATATTTTTAAAGTGCTACAGGAAAAATTTTGCCAAACTGGAATTCTACATACCATAGGAACTATCCTAGAACATTGAAGTTTCAATAGAGACATTTTCAAATGAACAAAGGCTTGGAGTACTCAGCAGCAGCAGATCTGACTACAATATTAGAGATTGCCTCAGGCTGAAAGAAAGTGATTCTACATGGAAAAATGGAACTGCAGATATAAAAGAAGAATCCTGGAAATGGTAGATATATGTGTTAATATAAATGACTTGGATCTGTACACAATGCCTTGTCAAGTTTTAAATAAATGTAGAAGTAAATTCATGACAACAATGATAAAACAAGGGAAGAGGCTAAATAGATTAAAAAATCTAATTATCCAGCAGCATCAAGAAGTCAGTGAAGGAGGGGCACCTGGGTGGCTCAGTTGGTTAAGCGTCCTACTGGCTCAAGTCATGATCTCATAGTTTGTGAGTTGGAGCTCTACGTCTGGCTCTGTGCTGACATCTCAGAGCCTGGAGCCTGCTTCAGATTCTGTCTCCCTCTCTCTCTGTCCCTCCCCCACTTGCACTCTGTCTCTCTCTCTCTCTCTCTCTCTCTCAAAAATACACATTAAAAAAAAAAAAAAGTCAGTGATGCATTTGGTGATCCTAGAGTAGCCAGATAGAGAATGGTGAAAGAATTTATAACCAACTTTCTGAGAGAAAAAAAAAAAATGGAATAATAAAAAAAAAATTTAAAGGGAGACTAGACTGTAGACTGTCAGACTGAATACAATAAGATGCATGCTACCACAAGAGATATCAGTTAAGATGGTTGAATGTAAAAGCGTGGGGGAGGATAGATTGTGTAAATACTATGAAGAGAAAACTATGATTGCTTTACTAACATCAGACAGAGGAGGTTTGCAGATAAGAAGCATTACAAAAGATAAATACATTTCAAGTGAGTCAATCCAATTGGAAGATATGAGAATTTTTGAAATCTATATACTAAAAATCATAACTTCAAATGATATAAAACAAGTCCCAAATGACAGAACTAACTAAACAGAGAAATACACAAATCTATCAGCATAGCGTTAATGCAGTTCACTCAATAGCTATTAAAACAAGCTGGAAGAAATTAGGAAAATTATAGAAGTTCTGAATACTACAATGAACAAACATGACCAAATGGTCATGTATAGAACATTTCCAACATTTCCTCCAGTGATGAAAGAATTAACATTCTTTTCAGGTGCTTTGGAACATTTACCAAATCAACAAGGTAGTGTATCAAAAAAAAAAAAAAAAATCATGCAGAGGCTATTTCTTAACCCAATAGAATTGAACCTACTAATAAACAACATTTAGCTAGAAAAATTCCAGTTTCATGGAAATATAATATCATAGATCATTAAGGGTATTAATGCCTCCCATGTTTTTATTTATTTTCCTATAGTTCATATGGCTCTTTCTACTTTACCACATAGTCTTCATGGGTTTTCCTCTCAATTGGAATATCCCTTTGAGCTTCTTCCTTCTTCCTCTATACCTCTTCTCCAAACTGTAGTGGGTATGAAAGAAAAAACAAGACTCTGGGAACCTCCAGCTGTTACTTGACATAGATCATGGTAACAGGAAGTCTGAGTTCAGACTAGAGTTCAGTCTAGAGTTCAGCTAGAGTTATTGTGCAAAGAATACCCCAATTCATACTATCATCCCATATGAGGGCATACTCACTTTCATTTGTGGTTAATAATGCTGTGAAGTTTTCTTCTTCATCTCTTCCCAACAAATAGCCACCAAGTGTGTGTTGGGGAGAGAGAATTCGTCCTCTACCCTCAGGGTCTTCCAGCTGGACAAGAATTCCATTTACATGAGGCAGATTAGCAGGAGGGAAAAAAAACCACAAAGTTTTCTTATGTGTGCATGGAGACCCAATAATGAAATTGAGACCCCAAGAAATGACCAAGGAAAGCAGTTTTTATACATTTGAGACAAAGACACAATAGATTTGTGAGGAATTTCCAGGATAAGGAAAACAGGTGTTTGTGAGCATTAATTAGTAAGGAATTCTAAGTGGAATTTGGGCTGGGGTAGTAGAGTAGTAAAAAAGCAATAAGGTTTATTTCTATAGTTTTCTTAACTTTCAACTCCCTATCTCCAATGATAAGGATATCTCTTTATTCCTTAGTACAGGGAGGGTATTTTTCATATGGGATATTTGTATCCTGCTTTCAGAAGACAGAGGAGGGTCCGAGTGTCTTCGCACTGGTTGTTTCTCAATTAGCTTCTTCAATTCAATGCCATTGTGGTACATTTGGGGGTGGCCTGCCCATGTGAAAATGGGTGTTTAAGAAGACCACGTATCCAGGCTATGTCCAATTGCAGGCACTCCTTGTGTAACTGATCTGGTTGACCCAGTACAAGGTGGAAGTTCTTCCAATGTTCCCCAGTTTGTTGTACATTAATGATTGGTAACATTTCAGAAGAAATTCTGTTCCTCGGTACTTTGGAAGAAAAGACTTTATGTGACAAAAATCTCAGCAACAATATCTGTGAGTCATCTGCATTCTTATTAAACAATAAGCTTAGAAAACATAAGCCATAATTCTGTCCTACAATTATATCTTTAATTGGATATATCTTTAATAGGATATTCATATCCTATTTCCACCGGGAGCTTGGAATTTCCTATTTTCTCCAACACAGATGATTCCTGCTGAGTTCCCTGAGGGCTCTGGGGTCGCTCCTGCAATGGAGGCAACCCTGCCCAGGCCTTTCTCCAGCCACATTGCCTCGCACAGGGCACAGGGCTCTGTGGCCCCCAGGGGCTCCTTCCTACAGCTGCATTTTATACTGTAGTGGCATTATAATGCATCCACAGACCAACATGATCTTTATGTCGATCACAAAAAACCCTTGTGCTTTCTCTACAAAAGTAATGTGAATTAAGGGAAACAAACACTAGAAACAGAAATTAAGTCCTGCCACTTACTTGACATCAGGTTCTAGGGATACATACAGAGAAGAGAGGCAAATGATCTGTCTTCAAGGAGCAGACAAGCATCCTGCTACTGGAATAGAGGAGGACCAGCCACCATGGCTTGCTCCATGGAGTGTGCACAAGTGTTCTTAGCATTTCTGCAGACTTCAGATACTATTTTGGTGACTTTGAATCCTAATTTCCATGAGACTCTTATCTGAATCCCACCTCAGCTCTCACAGATAATTCCTTCTTTCTGCTTCAAGTTTACAGTGTGGAATTTTACCTGGTACCTGTGTTCCTGGAAATCAGCAAAAGTTAACAAATCCTCCCCATCCTTTGTGTTCTGGAAAAAGACGTACATCGAGGAACAACCCTTCCCTTATGATTTAACTAAGACTCATGGATACTCTTCTTTCCCACCCCTTTATCTGTGATTAGGCCATAGTCCATCTAGACTTACCATCCTTTATGCCATAAAAGATTAGTTGAACTGCTTGTGCTCTCAGACCTATGGGAGCAAAAGGCTTGTTAGTCAGACTTTGGTTCAGTTTCTCTCCTTCCCTCAGGCCCCTGAACTTGACCCACCCAAAAGGGGCTCGCACACAGCCCCTTTTGAGAACAGCCTGGCCTCAAGGTTAATCTCTGATCTACTCTCCCATCAGGCTATCCTATATTCCTATATTCCTACATTCCCACTTATGGGTCTTTCTAGGCTTGTTTATTCCTCCCTATAAAAACAAAACAAAACAAACAAACAAAAAAAACAAATAAAAAACCCACAACCCTTTGTGCCTATCTAATAACTCTAACCTGGGTTATTGTCAGTGTTCTCCCTATTGAAAAAGCCCCCTTCCCCCTGGAATCGTCCCATCCTGCCCCCACCCCATCTTGCCACAATCTTTTCTAACAGTCTCTCCTTACTAACTTAGGATTTGTTTTTTTACAATTTTATTTAAATTCACATTAGTGAATGTACAGTGAAATATTGGTTTCAGGAGTAGAATTCAGTGATTCATCAATTATATACAACACCCATAACAAGTGCCCTCCTTAGTACCCATCACCTATCTAGCCCATACCCCACTCACCTCCATCAACCCTCCATCAACCCTCAGTTTGTTCTTTCTCTTTAAGAGTCTTTTATGGTTTGTCCCCCTCTCTCTTTCTTCCTCCATCCCTTTCCCATATGTCCATCTGTTTTGTTTGTTAAATTCCACATATGAGTGAAATCATGTGGTATTTGTCTTCCTCTGACTGACTTATTTCACCTAAAATAATATACTGTAGCCCTACCCACATCATTGCAAATGACAAGATTTCATTCTTTTCAATGGCTAAGTAACATTCCATTGTATGTTATATATATATATATACTTATAAGTATATATATATATACTTATAAGTATATATATATATATATACTATGTATATGAATTTGGCTTTTACTTAACAACATAATCTCAGAAATGGAATGTAATTCATTTTCCTTCTTTTCCATACTATAAGGTAATTGATGACTATGGTAGCATTTCCTGAAAGTTGAAGACAAAGAATGTAAATGGAGAGCAGGGGTGCATTTACACCTGGCTTCGGGTCCACAAACAGACCAAGTTCTCTGCAGGCAAAATCCACAGAGGGAGAGGAAGTGGTGAAACAGGACAGGAATTTATTTCAGTGAGGCCAACATCAGGAAGACAGCGGACTAAGATGGTCTCCAAACTACTGAAAACACTTCAAGGTTTATCAAAGGAAAGTGTGGGACAAAGATCAGTGGGTACACGCAGCTGGTGGATCATTTGGGGTCCATCACATGGAGTCTTGCTGGCTCTAGGTCAGTCCCTATTGCTTAAGGGAGTAGTTTCTGTTCCATCATGGGATGCTTGGTTCTGCAGGGTCTTTTGAGTTAAGAGATAAGCTAGAAATGGGGCGCCTGGGTGGCTCACTTGGTTGGGCATCCAACTTTGGCTTAGGTCATGATCTCGCCGTTTGTGAGTTCAAGCCCTGTGTCCGGCTCTGTGCTGGTGGCTCAGAGCCTGAAGCCTGCTTGTGTCTCACTCTCTCTCTCTCCACCTCTCCCCCCACTCTCTCTCTCTCAAAAATAAACATTAAAAAAATTAAAAGAAAAAGAGATAAGCTAGAAAGAAGAACTTAATCAATTCGAAAGTACAGACTGAGGTCAAAATGGAGGTAGTTGAAATCCTCTTTCGAGGGGATTCAACTTGTAGCCACACAATTAACATACCATGTAGGCTTCCCTGACCTTGACAGTTTGAGCCTCCAGCCTGTATGCTCTGCCTTCCTGATTCTTCTTTTACTTCCCAATTCCTTTGCATTTCTTGTGTTGAACAGAATTATTTTTGTATTTGTTACCTTTCGTTTCATGGCTCTTGGCTTCCCATCCCCAATACTTAGCACATTTTTTAAGGATAAAAAAAAGAAAGCCAGTTCTTTCCCTAAAGCAAACTATATCTGCTGGATATTATGATCACCCAGAGAAAGGACAGTTTAGGCATAAGGGAATGTGCCTGGACTAGATGATTCTGGAACTATTCTACAACTAACTAACTTTCTGACCTTATTCGAATGACTTAACTTCACCGGGATCTTTTTTCTTTTTCCCTGCTGTGAAAGAACTGTGATGAATTAGATGCCTTCAAATATCTCTTCCATTTCTATGATTCTATAGTTCCTTGAATCTAAATACAATAAGGGTCCCCAAAAAAGAAGAAATGTATTTAGTGGCAATGATCTTGAAAATAAGCAGAGAAAGGAGAGAAATCTTTACAGCGGGTCTCAGACAAGGAGGCATGGGAATGAGTACGAAAGAACACAGGTTTTAGAGAGACAATGGCTTAGATAAAAATCCAAAATGACTTCTAGTCACTAGGCAACTTTAGGCAAGTTAATTGATCTCTTTAAGCTCCATTCTTTAATAGAAAATGGTAATCCAATTTTGGGGGTTAAGGATTCAAGGTCAGAGTAATTTATATCATTTTAGTATAATTTTGCCATGGTTTCCTGCTTAAATGTCTTCCATAAAATCTTTTCTAATTTTCCTTCTCTGTAGCACAATTTACCATTCTTATTTATACCTTAAAAATATAAAGCTGTATATACTTTTGAAATATTATTTAAAATACAATATTGTAATTGTATTTATTACCTTGCAAATGTGTTTTGATAATTAGACTTTGAACTTCCTTAAGGAAAGGGAA
Source organism: Panthera leo (assembly GCF_018350215.1). Classification (NCBI taxonomy): domain Eukaryota; kingdom Metazoa; phylum Chordata; class Mammalia; order Carnivora; family Felidae; genus Panthera; species Panthera leo. The sequence goes on along the minus strand of NC_056685.1, from coordinate 56,659,992 downwards.
TGTATCATTTTTAGTTCTATATCCTCAGTACCTAAGATAGTGCATGGCACTTGACAATAAATTTTGCAGAATAAATAAGATAATAAAATCTTACAGATGGATGGATGGATAGACATGGGGACTTTGCAAATAGGTCTTGGGCATAATTTCATACCAATGAATATTCTATTCTTATCTGCAAGAGCAATTACTTGAAAAATTAACTTAAAATTAACTAAATGTAATTGTTACTAAATTGAGATTTTAAAGAATAATATGCATTGACACTTGGTAACGTGTCCCTAAGACTGGTCAAAATACTTTGCAGCCTCCAGGCATTGGTCCTGTTAATGTTTCAGAGGTCATTTTTATTATATTCATTAACCTAATCTGAGGAAATAATTCATTATATATTCTTTAATCTCCCCCCTAATTTGGGGAGTATGATATAATTCTTAACTTTTTGAAAAACAAATTGAACAGAATCTTAACCATTTTAGCAAAAACATGAAAAAAAAACCTGCTCTTAGGAACTATGTCGTCATAGCATCTCATAATATATACATTTTTTACTTACGTAAGAAGTGTTTTCCTTAAACAAAGGAGTGTTGTAAACGAGTCCACACTCATTCTACTTGCTGCACAGCAGACCAATAAGTTGAAAGCCAAGATTTGGGGCAAGGAAGTGACTTTATTTGGAAAACCAGCAAATGGAGGACATGGAAGTTACTGTCCCAAAGAACCATCTTCCCCAGCATGAGATTTGAGCTTATTTTATGTTAGGAAGGGGGGAACGCCGGAGGGGGTTGGAATGAAAAGGTAACTGGCATCTGAGGAATGTTGAGTGATTTCTTTTGTCCTTGGTCATTTGATTTTGGTGCGGGAATCTGGTCATGTCATTCTTGCAGACTTTAAACATAGAGTAGTCATTTCTGTGCATATTCCCTTATTTCCCTGAGTGATGTAGGTTTGGGATAAAAAAGCAGTTTTCTGCTAATCTCAGCTGTAAATTCCTTTGCAAATTCCTTTGATGATTAACATGTCTGTGTGTAGTGCTAAACAGAAGTTTCCAAACTCCAGGTCATAGCAGCAAGGGAGATAGAAGCGATATGGAATCAGACATGTTAAGTTTCTCCCAGGCACATTGTATTGGAACTGCCACTTCTCCTGGGCATGTCTGTTGAACACATTCTGTCTCTGAGGTTTCAGAAGATGCTTCCTGCCTTTCTCCTCTCTCTCTTTTATCAGTTAGTAAGACCACTTACGAATGGGTTGACTTTGAGAGGGAGTTTGCAAATCTTTAAACCTTAATTAACGTTCAACCTCAGTTTCCAAATTCCATCTAAAAGGAGCACTGAGAAAATGAAGTGGAAGAGATTTTAATTCTTCAAGTTTCTTTTGTCTCTCTGCTGATAGAGAGTGAAATTATATGTAGGAGGTGGGTAGTGCCACCATAACCTACTTCATTCTGCCTGAATAAGCAAGGTCGGTATATCATCCCTTCAGGGAGAGGAAATTGCATAGACATCTCCTGGGATGACAATAAAGACATCCTTGACAGCATGTTGAAAACAGTGGTAAAATTTTCTTTTTTTTTTCCCCTATGGGGGAAAAAAATCAGTATTTAAATGACAGATGAAAGTAAATGATGGACAAAATGCATTATTCTTAAAGTGTCTCCCAGTGTTTCTGAAAGAACTATGGAAATTTGAAGACTGAATTAATACTTTAATAACAATATATCAGTTTATCAATAAGACAGTGAGGCTGTTTGAAACCATGTTTTTAAAATTTCTTGTTGTGTTAGCTTTGTCTCCAAGCATCTAGTCTCATAAAAACAACTGAGAAAAGGGGGGAGAAAAAAGAACTTTGTTTTATTTTAATATAGGAAAATTTTCATTGAGTTTTCGGTTTAACTTCCCTTTAACTTCAGGAAAAACAAATGATGGAAACTTCAAAATGTAAATAACTATCCTCTTAAAGAGTTTAGCCAAATAGAAACTGCCTTCATTTGAGCCAATAATTTTTTGGCAGCTTAGGAATTCATTTTTATAATTTGCAGCAGTTCTGCAAATTGCCAAACTGCCAAATTGCCAAATTGCCAAAAAAAAAAAAAAAAAAAAAAGTATAACTGGGCTAGCCTTGATTTCAGCTAATATGGTTCCACCTGATAAGTTACCATCCCACTTCTACTTATGTCAGAATGGACTTTACGCCAAGGAAAAATTCAGAATACCAAGGGCTATCTTATTCTAATTAAGCACATAGATAATTTTCAGTTTTTGCTTTATAAATAATGTTGTGAACATTTATGTATATAAATCTTTGTTGGTACAGTTTTTTTTTTTCCCCTTATAGATAATAACAGGTCAGAATGTTTGAAATTTTTCTGGCCAAATTTCTTTTCAGACAATGTACAAATTTACATCTCTTTTGCTTCTAGTACATTTTAGATCATGCCTTCTTTAAGGCAATTGGATCTCTCCTCCAAAACTCCATTCATTTTTCCTCGGAAAACATTTCTTTGTTTTGAAAATAAGAAGCTTAGAGTCTCTGTGGAAGGAATAAATGAACTCCATTTATGATAAAGAACTCTTTCCCATACCTAATTTATAAATCATAAGTCAAGTAAAACCCCTTACTTCTCCCTGGAGAAGAAGTAAGAAAATCCTCAAAAATAGAAATAGCATGCCAAATGGACAGACTAGACTATCCATGTTCTAGGATTGACTGTCTAGCTTTACATACCAGCTATATATATGACTTGGGAGTATGTATGCCAGTCTTTACACATGTAAAATGGCCATTGGACTAAATTATCTTACAGTTACCTCCCAGTCTCAAAAAATTTTTATAGGTCACCCTCTTGAAGTCCTTTGTGATCACTTACTTCAATAACAATTAAATTCTCCCTCTTCTCATCTTTGATGGTTACTTATTGCCCAATGGCCTTGATCACAGGGGTTCTGGGAAAACAATTCCTAAAGTACTGTGTTATATGATTTTTAAATTATGCAAAAATGTTATCACTTTATCCATGAAATAACCAGATCACAGGGCTTGATATTAATACATGTTTTCATTTTGAAAATAACAAACATAAGCCAAAATGTTTCCTTAAAAAATATAGTAAAGAAATATGTAGTAACTCATCAATCAGGTAAAAGCTACTAAGCTGTTTGAATATAGAATACAACTTTAGGTAACCTTGTGCATGATTAAAAATTGTTAGAACTATTAATTTTTATTCCATATTATAGTGAGAAATTTAGAATATTTTATTTTATTTTTCACATTTATTTATTTTTGAGAGACAGAGCGAGACAGAGTGAGAGCAGGGGAGGGGCAGAGAGAGAGGTGAGACACAGAATCTGAAGCAGGCTCCAGGCTCTCAGCTGTCAGCACAGAGCCTGACGCAGGGCTCAAACTCACAGACCTTGACATCATGACCAGAGCCGAAGTTGGACACTTAACCAACCAACTGAGCCACCCAGGTGCCCCCAGAATATTTTCTATTACTTTAATTAAAACTTCATACAGGTTAGAATGACTATCAAAATTACAAAAGGTAACAGGTGTTGGCAAGCATGTGGAGAAAAGTGAACTCTTGTGTCCTCTATTGTTACAGCCACTTGGAAAACATTATGGAGGTTCTTCAAGAAATTAAAAGTAGAGCTATCATATAATCTAGCAATCTTGCTTCTGGGTACATATCCAAGGAAATAAAATCAGTATCCCAACAAGATATCTGTATTCCCCTGTGCACATGAATCATGATAAATACTTTAGTTCATCCTTCTAATAAGCCTAGTGATCTGGTCTTCCCTGTTGCATCTCCATTTTCTACAAAATTGATAGTTTTTTGTTCATTTCCCCTCATGGAAAAGATAATTGGAAGGGCCATAAGAAGTTATTTGCTTCTTTGAAATGTTTTCCAACAGTATAGACCTTGTGAATCAGATCTTCCATGCAGAAAATATGGTGAGGATGAAGAACCTGCAATAGATTTCAAACCTTTGGGTTGACACCATGGATACTTCTGATTCTGATGACAGGTGCCTACTTGGGTTCCACAGATACGTAGAAGTTGCCAGCTTTTCTTGCCATCCTAGCCATTCAAATCTCAGTTCTGTATATCTGCCTATATTCCTTGTGATAATGCCGAGCTCTTTCATAAACAAGCTTCCTCCTTGCCTTTCAAAGCATTTTGGGCAAACTTCTTTCTCAGATGTTTGATCTCATCTCTGTGAAATTCCTTCACTTTTTTCTTAAGGGCTTCTGCCACAGCAGGAACCTTCTTTTTCTTCCCTTCTGCACCCTCCATGGTTCCAGCCAAGAAAATGAAAAAAAAAAAAGCTGTATAATTTAATTTGCTAACAAAAGAGACTTTAAGAACTGTCACCACAAAAGGAGAAGTAGGCAAAGGAGAAGAAGGAGAAGGAGAAGGAGGACAAGAGGAGGAGAAAAGAAGAAAGAAAATGGTAATTATGTGAGATGATGGAAATGTTAACTGGCTTTATTGGGGGAATCATTTCAAAATGTATATGTATATCAAAATATCAAGTCATCCATCTTAAATATATACAAATTTTATTTGTTGCTTGTGTCTTAATAAAGCTGAAAAAAAATGGAAACTGGTCTTGCTAAATTTCTCCCCCTTGCTGGCTTTAAAGAAGTAAGTGATAAGGTCATGTCTTGAGCTACACTCAAAGCAGCCTTTAGCCAACAGCTGGCAAGAAACCAGGCCTTCACGGCCCTGAAAGAAACTAAATTCTACCAACAACCACACAAGTTTGGAAATGAATCCTACTCAAGCCTCAGACCATAGGCCTTGACGATACCTTGAGTACAACTTTGTGAGATCCCGAAGCAGAGCACCTAGCTAACCACAGCTCAAACTCCTACCAATAGAAACTGTGAGATAAAAAAATGTGTGCGGTATTAAGTACTACGTTTGTGGAAATATTGTCACGTAGCAGTAGATAATTACTGCAATAAGACATTGAGTCTTAGAGAGTTGTCCATTGATGGGCTTCATGGAGTAAAAGAAACACCTCACCAACCCACCAATGTTTGTTCTTTACATTCATTGTTCATGGAAGAGGGACCTTAACTTTCCTCAGTTTGTCAGAATTCTCCAGAAACCAAATATAAATTTGCTACTGTTATTATATATAATGAGAGTGATTACATTTTTCATTACCTCTGGACATAATGATGTTTTATAGCTATAAGAGAAGTTATCGAATCAAGCCATTCTCCAAACACAAAGCACAGCAAAAAGAAGAGTGAGAAACCAGATAAATCATGGCAGCTCTCTTCCTTAGGCAGTAATTAAGCATTAGACTAGAAAATGTTTTCAAGAAAATGACCAGAGTCATCCCAGGAGATGTTTTTGCCAAAATAGTTTGAGTGGTACCAATTTTTATAATTAGGAAATCAGCGCCCCACTATACCTACTATTTTGTTTCTTTTTCTAACATATTTTAGCCTGATACGTGAATACAAGTTAAATCATTCTGAAAATCTTTAAGTCTATGGCTCTAGGTATTTGAAAATATTCAAAAGAAGATTTCACAACTTTTAAAGGGCATTATGGTCATTTTTGCTAAATAAAAATGAGCCCTCAAGAAAACACTATTTTTGGGTGACAAAGTGATAATGAAAGAAATGTGCTTAAAATGGACAACAAATATGCCTTTCAAACTGAAATGATTAAATAAAGATATGCCCGTGGAAGTGATTGAAACTGGAGAAGTGCTGAAATTCAGGGCTGTGCTCAGAACATCTAAACTGGAATAGCTTTAGCAATGTCTGCCAGGAAAATCAAACTTCATTTAAAAATTTTTCTTAGAATTTCTTCATGTCAGTGACATTCTGTGTGTGAGGGCTCCTTTAGCATACAATCTAACAGAAGCTGTGTACAGCTGATTGGGGAAAGAATACCATGGTTTACTCTGGTATTTTAAAATGTGCTATCCTCTCCTTGTGTTCTGAATATTTCTGTTCATGGAAATGTGATTTTTTTAACAAGAGCATTTCTTTATGACATTTTAGATCTCAGACATTCAACTTGCCCTACTAAGCCCAAGCAAAGGGCTTTTAAAAGAATAAGTGAAAGGAAAATGGGGCTCCAAAGTAATGCGACTGGAAGTGGTTTCTAACCTTGACATTTTTCTTTGACAATGAAAGGAAAGAATCAATGGGTCACAATTACTTCCTGAACATAAAGGCAAAAGGAATGAAGGGAAAAATGCGTCTGTGTATGAGACTTCACATCCATCTTGTAGATTTCTTAATGGTATAGATTTTTATTATTACGTTTATGGTTTTAAGTCTGCAGTTACTTTTTATACTTACATTTTTTCCTATGAGAGTAAGTGATGAATTTCACAGAATTTGATCAGTTCCTGGAGAAGCCTGGAAAAGCAGGCTTCTCTTCTTTACAGTGTGATAGTGAATGTTCATTTCTTTACAAAATCTCAAGAGGCTTCTATGGTGATCTCATTGACCTGTTCTCATACACTCCAAAAGATGAACAATGGGAAAAAATGGCAAGAATATTTCTAATATTGGTTGAAATATCATTGAGAAACCAAAAACTTAGAGATCGGACCTATATACATTTGTAAGAGAATAATATTGAACCCTGTTTTACATTGTACAAGTCAGTGTTTGGCCAAAAAGTTTGTTTGAATTAATTTTACTGTTATGAATTCACCTCTCTACTCATGTCCACAATTTATTAGCTCTCTTAACATGAATAATATCCTGATGGATGAAATGTTTAAATTTTAGCAGTGCTGTAACATTATGCATAAAATGTGGGAGACTATATGCATAATTTTTGTGGAGGTTTTTAACCAGGATGTTATACCAGAAACCATAAGAGAAAAGATAACATTTTATTATTTTAAAATGTAACATTTTTACAGGAAAAGATACCACAAATGCAGTAGGAAGAAAATGATAAGATTTGGAAAAGATATTTGCAATTCAGAGGTTAATAACTATCATAATCCTCTTATAAATTGATAAGGCAACAAAACCCTCAACTAGAAAGTGAGCTAAGAACATGAAGTAGCAATTCAGAGAAGCAAATATAAGTGGCCAGAAGCATTTGAAAAGATGTTTGAATTTAATTCAAACAGAAAAACAAATGCAAATTAACTTTTTAGATCAGTTAATAATCCTCATAGTGTCCAAAGTTAAAAAGACCTAAAACACCTATGTTCAGTCAAAAAAGAAATGTGGAGTTACAGACTTTTTGAAAAGCAAACTACCAACATTTAATGCAATACACACACACATTTATTGAAAGAGAATGCCCACTGCTCTCCGAAATCTATTTTTCTCTTCTTCCTTGGCATGTGGTTAAATTACATTTTCCTGCCTTGCGTGATGGAATTCTGGCCAATCACTGAGCAGGATCAGAAAGTTCCTGTATTAGCTGACTTGTGTGCTATAACAAAATATCACAGACTGGGTGGCTAAGGCAACAGACTTTTTCAGCTTTATTGTGGAATGAGTAACAAATGATCATTGTCAATATTTAAGATATACAATGTGGCATTTTGATGTACAACATCCCTGATGATGTCATCTAAACCTAATCATCTCCCAAAGATTCCACTTCCAAATACAGAAGCATTGGTAATTAGGAATTTAATATATGAGTTGGATAGGGGGTCAGAAACAGTCACTAACAGTACCCCTGCTAGGCCAGGTCTATATAAACCTCTCACACATGGGATGTGCTCCTCCATGCCCTTTTCTCCTTCCAGCTGCTAGTATGGTAAGCTAGGGAGCCACCAAAGAGGGAAGAATTTGAGTCACACTGTCTAGCCTACAGCAACTGATACATGATTTGACTTAGCAATTTCTCTCTTGGGCATCTATTCCAAACAGTGAAAAACATCAATGTGTATGGAAATATATTCAAGGATAATTATTGCAGCATTGTTCATAGTTATTAGAATTAAAAAAAAAAAACAAAAAAGAAACAAATGGAATGACTGAATATGAATAGGATTGAACAAAATATGCTTAATCCATACTTTAGAATATTTTGTGTTTTTAAAAGTTTAGTTATTTGGGGCGCCTGGGTGGCGCAGTCGGTTAAGCGTCCGACTTCAGCCGGGTCACCATCTCGCGGTCCGTGAGTTCGAGCCCCGCGTCAGGCTCTGGGCTGATGGCTCGGAGCCTGGAGCCTGTTTCCAATTCTGTGTCTCCCTCTCTCTCTGCCCCTCCCCCCTTCATGCTCTGTCTCTCTCTGTCCCAAAAATAAATAAAAAACGTTGAAAAAAAAATTAAAAAAAAAAAAAGTTTAGTTATTAAATTTTAATAACTAAATGGAGAGAGATAGTGGGGGAGGGACAGAGAAAGAGGGAGAGAATCCCAGCATGGAGCCTGACTCAGAACTCAGGGCTCAATCTCACAAAACTGTGATATCATGACCTGAGGAAACCAAGAGTCAGACACTTAACAGACTGAGCCACCCAGGTGCCCCATTTTAGAATATTTTGAAGTCATTAAAAATAACAAGATCACACCACTTGACTTGAAAAGATTTCTAAGAACTTCTGTTGAATGAGAAGAGCAAGATAGAAAAAGCATATTTACTGCCATCCCATTTTAGTCGACTAAGCAAAGACCTAAAAATCTCACATATGTATATGCTCACATAGACAGATACATATATTCATTTAATATAACTATATTAAGTAAAAACAGAAAATAAAATTAAAGATAATATGCTAAAAATATACATGCATATGCATTATACCATTGTGTGTGCATTTACGTAAATTTATAATCAATGAATGTTTATATATTATATTAAATAAATCAGTAACTAAGATGAGACTTACACATATATATATGCATTTTTAAAATGTTTATTTTTGAGAGAGAGAAAGAGAGTAAGGGGGGAGGGGAAGATAGAGAGGGGGACAGAGGATCTGAAGCAAACTCTGCGATGATAGCAGAGAGCCCAATGTAGGGCTCGAACTCACAGACCATGAGATCATAACCTGAGCCGAAGTTGGACACTCAACTGACTGAGCCACCCAGGTGCCCCATGTGTATATATATATATATATATATATATATATATATTTAAAATAGTCTCTCTATACTACATGAAAAACTCCTCCTCTCTCCCTCACTAAGCCTCTATTTAATTTTATTAAAATGATATTTGTACAGGAAACTTCCCCTTGATATTAGAATCGTATTTGCTTAATCACTGACTCATAGAAATTGTCCTCATGCATAAATAAATGAGAAGAACCAGCAGAAAAAATACGAATACACAAGAAGTACATTAAAAAAAAAATTCTACATACTTCCCTTGTTCTCATCTAAAAAAGTTAGGCAAGAATATTTAGCTTCAGTTTTGTAGAGAATCGTCTTCATGTCAAAAAAAAAAAAAAACCTGTGTAAGTAAGCATTTGCCAAGAACAGATATGATTCTTCCATATACAAATTATTCACCAAGACAAAGAACTTATGGCAAGAAGTAGTAATGGGACTGAGGTTTTTGTTTCTTTTTTTTTTTTTTTTTTAATTTGGGCACATGCCCAGAAAGTGTAGGCCAAAGGTTTAATGACTTCAGATGCAACTCTGGTTGAACAGATTACTTGGGACTCTAACGTGTCCTTCGATAAAATTTTTATCAGCCACTGCTGCACAGTTAAACAATTTTCCTTTAACAAAGAGAAGGAAGATGAACTCGCTGACCCCAAACTTCGCTGGCAACATCAAAAGCCCAAGAGCAGTTACATGCTAAGGCAAGACCAAAGTATCAACAACAGAAGTTAAAGATGGTGGCCAGTTTATCACCAAGGGCTTACCTAATGTTTTTGTTTTTGTTTTTGCTTTTGCTTTTATTTTTTTCTATTAAATTTTGAAGATACATGAATGATAGAAACAAAATCACATGCCTGTCCTAGTATTTTCTATTTTCCAAGTTGGTCACTCTTCTAAAACTTACAGGGCTGTCTCAGTTCAAGCTACTATAACAAAAATACCATAGACTAAGTAGCTTAAACAACATTTATTTCTCAAGAGTTCTGGAAATTGGGAAGTTCAAGATCAAGGTGCTTGAGGATTCAATTTCTCCTGAGAGTCTTCTTCTTGATTTCCAGATGTCAGTCTTCTTATTGTATCCTCACTTGACTGAAAGAGCAGAACATTAGTCTTCTGTCTTTTTATGAGGACACTAATCCCATCATGGGTGTTTTACCCTCATGACCTCCTTAAACCTAATTACCTCCCAAAGGCCCCACCTCCTAAAACCATTGCACTGGAACTTAGAGTTTCAACATATGGATGTGGGAGGGCAGACACAAACATGCAGTCCATAGCAAGGGCTGTATTTAATCTGGCTCTAGATAATGTTTGTTGAGGCACCTGGGTGGCTCAGTTGGTTAAGCATTTGACACTTGATTTTGGTTCAGCTCATGATCTCAAGGTTCGTGGGTTTGAGCCCCAAGTCAGGGCTGACAGCATGGAGCCTACTTGAGATTCTCTCTCTCTGGCTCTCTCTGCCCCTCCCGACTCACAGTCCCTTTCACTTTCTCTCAAAAGAAATAAAACTTAAAAAAAAATGTGAAAACACGAGTAATTGTATATGCCAGCAGTTAAGAGTAAAAACATTGTGGAAGTATATAACCTTTTGTTTCCATTTTAGGTATCAGAAACTTAAGCGATAACTTGCTAGATGAGTGACCAGAATACAGGATTGAAGATATTGGGAGAGTCTGCAAAGTACTTGAGGGACTGATGTGTGTCATACCCATAAGTGATAACTTCTGTAATGTGTGCCAGTATTCATACACGAGTAAGCTTAGACTCATTCAGAAACAACGGGCTTTAATTCAACACCAAAAAATAATAAAGTTGGCAAGGGAATTTAAATATTTGGGGTCTTATCTACAATTATTTAAATGATTTTTATTTGGTATTTATTTTGTGTTAATGATACTTTCTTTTAAGGTTTGATATTAACAAATGTCAATATCATGTAAATATTATTTTCACATGTCATTGATATATGTGCATGTATATATATTTATAAATATATATTATGTACCATAAATAACATAACATTTAGTGTGCTTATAATATATATTACTATATGTAATAAAAGTACAGCTAATTATTATAAAGCAATATATTGTGACAAGATTTTTATATTAGCATTTATAATATCTAACATACATTACATATAACATTAAATATATAGTAGAATATACAAAATATTATGGAAAATATACAAGGAGAGAGAAAATATAAAATCTTGTCACAATGTTTCGGTTCATAATAATAATAAATTATTATTCTTTTATTATGATCTGTTTTCTTTTTTTATAACAGCTTTATTGAGATATAATTTATATACCATAAAAATCATCCTTTTAAAGTATACAATTCAGTGGTTTTAATATAGTCACAGAGTTGTGTAAATAATACCACTAAGTTTTGAACATAATCATCATACCCCAAAATGAACCCTAGACCCATGGTCAGAATCCTTTTTTCGTATTAAATAAAACCTCTGAGAGTTTTAGCATAGCCACACTACAAAAAATAATTTACTTTTATAGACATGGTCATATATTATAATTTTAAAATGTTAGAGTATGATGCAACATACAGAATAACTTGCATTTGGGGGAATTTCCAAGAATCCACAGAAATGCTGTTCTCTTTCTCAAATCCTGAAAATTCATGTCTGTCGGGAATATGGAAATACTATCCCTAAGTAAAGAGACACACAACAGAGCCTTCAGTTGACCTACAATGACCATACAGCATGAGTAAGGGAAAAACTTTTTGTTGAACCATTAAGATTTATGGTTGCTTGTTATCCAGCTTAACTAAGCCCTCCTGATCACCGTAGTCATAAACCATGGTTTATATGGTTTATGGTTTTTGTAAACCATAAAAACAATAGATCAACTAACAAAAATGAGGGAAAGAGAGGAAGTGGGAGGAAACTTTCACAAGCTGAGAAAGAAGGAAATGGAATCTGTTTAAGATGAAATATGTAGTGGAAAATAAGGCCACCAATTCTTAAGTTTTTCATTATTACTTGAAAATAACTAGGGGTGCCTGGGGGACTCAGTCAGTTAAGAGTCCAACTTTGGCTCAGGCCATGATCTCACAGTTTGTGAGTTTGAGCCATGCGTTGGGCTCTGTGCTGACAGCCCAGAACTTGGAGCCTCCTTAGGAGTCTGTGTCTCCCTCTGCCCCTCCCCCACTCATGCTTTTCTCTCTCTCTCTCTTTCTCTCTCTCAAAAATAAATAAACATTAAAAATTTTTTAAAAAGAACTACAATTAAAGATTTTTTTCACTGTTAGCAACAGACACAAATGCTATCAAAGCTTAAGAAAAAAATGTATTAATAGATAACAGAGTAGATCACAAAATCAAGGAAAGAAAACAATTGGCATCAGAACGGTAATTGGAAAAGCTTTGGGGAACAGGATAGCTAGGATTAATGAACAGTTTCTTGGAAGCACCACATTCTCATCAAATCAGCTTTGACTATTTCCTGTCTTAGTGTTAAGATTCAAGATTCAAATACCTGGGAAAATGCATCAGTTTGTCTCTGTTAAATAAGCCCTAATCTCTTAGCCAAGATTTGTCAGGACATCTTGATCGACACTCCTTCCCAGAGTGCATGCAATAGGTCTGGACTGTTCTCCAACTTAGAACACCAGCAAAAGGAGGAGTTTAAAGAGTAGATGTTTATTACAATAGTGAGGAAAATCTTTTATAAGTAATATACCTCATATATAAAATAAGTTCTCTATACAGCAAATCTTTCAGTTTCATTTCAATTTTCTTGAAAAAATTAAATAATTTTAAGGAAAATTTTTATGTGTAGTGTAATCTCATTTTTAAAAACTTAGTTACGGTGGAGGAACCTGACCAATAATCTCAACAGGTGATTGGGATCAATATCAACCATGATAAATTGTGTTGATAGCATGGAGCCTGATGTGAGGAAAATAACAGTTTGCATCTATGGTCTTCCTCCCCCAAACCCACAAACCTGGTTTAATCAGGAGAAAAACATCTGACAAATCCCAGTAAAAGGACATGCTACAAAATATCTTATCAATATTGCTCAAAACTATCAAGGTCACCCGGGTGCACCTGGGTAGCTCAGTCGGTAAACTGTCTGACTTTGGCTCAGGTCATGATCTCACGGTTCATGAGTTCGAGTCCCGTGTCATGCTCTGTGCTGCCAGCTCAGAGCCTGGAGCCTGCTTCAGATTCTGTGTCTCCCTGTCTCTCTGTCTCTCCCCTGCTCACTCTCTCTCTCTTTCTCTCAAAGATAAATAAACATTAAAAAACTTTTTGACATAAATTTTTTTTTATTTTTTATTTTTTAATTTTTTTAACACTTTATTTTTGAGACAGGGAGAGACAGAGGATGAACAGGGGAGGGTCAGAGAGAGGGAGACACAGAATCTGAAACAGGCTCCAGGCTCTGAGCTGGCAGCACAGAGCCCGACGCGGGGCTCGAACTCACGGACCATGAGATCATGACCTGAGCCGAAGTCGGCCGCTTAACCGACTGAGCCACCCAGGGGCCCCAAATTTAAAAAAAAAAAAAAACCTGCCAAGTTCATTTAAAACAAGGTAAATCCAAAATACTGTCATAGTGAAGAGGAATCTAAGAAGATGTGACATCTAAATGTAATGTGGTATCCTGAAAAGGATTCTTTGACAGAAAAAGGACGATGGGAATAAAACATGGAAATGTGAATAATGAACTATTTTTCTGTAAGTAGAAAAATATTGTAAAAATTAGAGCATATTTTTAAAATGGACATTTCAATCACTCTATTATTCTATCTGTACATATCCATTAAAGATGTCTGAAAATAAGTTAACCAACCTCTCTATAGTGACTATCTTTAAATCATTATTTTTAGCTCCTATTCTTCCCTGACCTACACACACACACACACACACACACACACACACAAGCACACACACAGTATACATTATATTCATGTGTGCATGTTTGTATGTATACATTGCTAGATAAATATCTTGATCTTAACATCTTTCAGATCTCAACATATCTCTTGATGGGGAATACGTAATTGATGATACTAGGACAAAGTGCTGTGAGAATATGCTCTTAATGTCATATAATTTATTTGATGAATGCTTATAGACTATTACATGGCTCTCTTGTAGATACTATAGGCTCGTAGGTGAAGAAGACATGCACATGTCCTGTTGTCAAGGAGTTTATGATATATTAAGGGAAGCAGATGTTAGCAAATATTAACACTATGAGTTTTGAAATAAATCACAATTTGTCCAAAGACTGTACCTTGCCCTTACATTTATTATGGCATCTATCACACTTCATCTCACTTGTGAAGTCACATATTTATTGACTTCCAACTACGCATAATAGTAGTAAATCCTCAATATGAGTCTGTGGAAACATTTGGTTCATTTTTTGTTCACTTCATTTGTTGAATAATTAAAGGAAGGAGACAACTGCACTGGTTGTTCAACTGACAACTGCGATGGCTGATTCGCCTTCATGACACTGAAGAGACACAAGGCCAAGTAAAAAAGACACAGCCGGTTTTGATTCCGTTCCATGGTCCCACTAACTTTGGCACAATTCTGACCTTGCTTTGTTTCAGTGGCTCCTTATCAAAGGCTATGGTGACCAACCATCCCAGGTTGGCAGGGATTCTCCTTCTTGCAAGGAATGCCCTTCATTCTCAAAAAGCCCCAGTCCTGGGGTGCCTGGGTGGCTCAGTTGGTTAAGCATCCCACTTTGGCTGAGGTCATGATCTTCTGGTTCCTGGGTTCCAGCCCTGCATCAGGCTCTGTGCTGACAGCTCAGAGCCTGGAGCCTGCTTCAGATTCTGTGTCTTTGTCTCTCTCTGCCTCTCCCCAACTCACACTCTCTCTCTCTCTCAAAAATAAATAAACATTAAAAAAGAAAAATTAAAAGCCCCAGTCCTGGAACAACCCAGATGGTGGGTCACACTAGAAAATCATGGAGCACATTTATCTCTTTCACATTAAAACAAAACAAAACAAAACAAAACAGAAACAAACAAACAAAACCTAACCTCTAAGAATAAAGTGATTCAGCAGCTGTTGATAAAGACTCAGCATTTACCAAGTGCATCTTCTTGTGGACTGTGGACTTCACCATGGTAGCCTTCATAGAAGCTCTATGAGGTAAGCACCATCATCATCTCCACCTGACACATGATGAAAGTAAACACAGAATATTAAGACGTGGAACTGGATTTCAAGCTGAGGTTTGTAAAAAACTGGGATTACGTTTGTGGCCACAATGTTTAAATGCAGTTAAATAGCAAATCACGCTGTTACTGAGGGTTTTTTTCCCCCAATTCTCAAAAACTTCTGGCTCTATCCCAAGAGGACAATACTTTTCAGACACTCCCTGCCTTGGGGTGGGGGGGGGGGGGTGGGGAGGGTGTGGAGAAGAAGTTAGTCCAGATCAACACTGCAGATCTACAGATCTGCCATGAGAAATTAGTTTTCTCAGAATAAATATGTGGGAAGCTTCTTCAGTCTAGTTGTACTGAAAGTGAATCAATTTAGAGAAAAACCGGCCATTGCACTCCTGAGACAAATTTTTTGTTTGTTTGTTTGTTTGTTTGTGTCTATAGCTTACAATTAGCTTGCCTCTGTGAACGATTCTGGCTGAAGTAGCTTTCTCCAAGTGCCTGATTTAAACATTTATAGTCCTTCAGATTCCATGGGCTTGGGTGAGCTTTTCCAGACAGGTTAGCGATTTCAAGTTTGGCAAGCACTTTGGCTTTTCAGTCTGTTTTGAGTGAAAATCAATTTACACTCTTTGCAAACATGTGACAGCATAAATCAGGCAATTGAGTTCACTCTTAGAACACAATAGGGGCTCGTTTCATTTTGCTGAGGAGATGGACAAAACACTTTCTACTAGTTTCAAACATATCCCTATCATACTGTGGCTATTTGACAAGCATACTGTTCTACCACCTTTAATTCAATAGATGATAAACACAGAAGCAAGAGATGTTGGATAAGCTATTGAGGACAGCACACAGGAAGGCAGGAGAAGAGTCAGGTCCAGAATTCACAGGTTCTAAATACACCGATCATTCTTGGGGGATAAGGGGCTTCATGCCTCTCTGTACCACCCCTGTTATTCCATGTTGAGGTTTGAAGGCATCTTTTGTTCTAACTCACCTATTCAGAAAGTCTTCCCATTCAGATATGTTTTCATTAAAGATGGGCTGAAAAAAAGTGCAGCTTTCAATCAAAACTAAAACATTCGGTACTATAAAACTAATTTAAAATGTAATAAAATGGAAAATAAAAAAGCTGCTTACAATTACATCATTTATGTTTTGGATGGCAAATAATTCTAGTGACTAGTGAACTATTGATGCATTGTGGTTTCAAAAACAAAACAACACATAGAGAAAACAAATTGGAATTGAGAATGGATCATCTTTCACACCTGCCTTGGGAGCACCGATAGTAAACTTAAGGGAATATTCTGCCATTGAAAACTAAAAATCACTAAAAAAAATATGATTTTTGGGCCCTCTGAATTTACTTGCAAATTCTTTGTTTATGTCATCTCTTTGCTAAATATATACATTCTGAAACCTTTAGCTATCAGCTTCTCAGTACTTCAAAAAGGAATTATTCTTTCTTTCTGCTATTTCTTAGCTAGATTTTATCAAAGTAGGCCTTGCATTTTTCACAACACTAGACTAAATTCTGGTAGTTTTTAATGATTTATCCCCAAACATCCGGAAAATCCTGTAACTTTTGTGTGGGCTGTTTTTTTTTTTTTTCTTTCAATTTTGTGTTTTAACCTGTCAGCATCCTCAGTATGAAGGAGTGTGAGGTGAGCTTTTCTTTTAGGAAAATTGCTTAAATTGGGAGCAAAACCCTGGAAACAGGGTTCTCAGCGGAATGGGGAGGCACATAGTTTTGCTGTGATACTGAATCACTGTGACCACTTTTTCCAAAATGGAAACTGTTGACTTAGAACAGGGTTACTCTAGGGGTGCCTGGATGACTCTGTCGGTTGAGCGACCATCTTCGGCTAAGGTCATGATCTCACGGTTGGTGAGTTCCAGCCCCACATCGGGCTCTGTGCTGACAGCTCAGAGCCTGGATCCTGCTTCAGATTCTGTGTCTCCCTCTCTCTCTGCCCCTCCCCTGCTCGCTCTCTGTCTCTCTCTCTCAAAATAAACATTAAAAAGTTTTAAAAAAATCTTAAAAAAGTGTTATTCTAACATCCGGGCTACCCCAGCGCCCAGCTCCTCCTGACTCTGCTGCCTGTCCAAATCTTTTTGAAAAACTGTGACTGAACTCCTGTTACATAAAAGTCGGTCAATTCTGTGGCAGACGTGTCGGGGTGACCCCTCATAATTTAGTAGAAATCAAAAGCATTTTAAATTGATATTGGGATCCTGATGACAGCCGAAACTTTAAAAAAGTGCAATGGCATTTAGTTTAGAACAGCGTTTCGCTTTAGCAACTCCTATCCTTTCAGACCTGAGCTATTTGCATATTCATCTCCATCACCACATCCTGATTCTGAAAGGCAGAGTTACACAGACACAGTGGGATAACCTCCAAAAGCATGCAAATGTCTTTGTAATTTAATCCAAGGGTAAACCTTGAGTGAGATGATCGGGAACAGTTTAAAATATCTCCACATGTTTTCTAAAGCTGAGGTCCCGTAGAGTATTTCCCAGATGTAGCAGACGTGTAAAGTTTATGTCAGCCCAGAAACTTTTGAAAACTATTTTTGTATTTTAAGATAGCTTTCCACACTATAATTTCCTCTTCGTCAAGTTTTCGGCCAAGGTCTCACCCTTCTGTCTGCGCTGCAGGTGAGGGGTAGCCACGTGACAACAATCCCAGGGAACCCAGACAATGACTTCCCTGCAGCTAAAAGCAAGGGGAGGCGTGGGGCATGCTCGGTGCCCAAGCCTGTGGAGGAATGTGGCTCAGGGACAATGAAGGGTCAGATGTAGCAGGGACAGAGTTCCCGGCAGTAACTTCCCAAGGTTCGAGGCTTACCCTCCCAACGAAGGGCTACCACGTGTCTGTGGAAGTGGTATTATTCCTACAAGCTGTGCAGACATATTTGGATTTTTTTTCCTGATAGTGTAGCTTCTGAGTCTAATTTGGGGCCCTCACGGAGATTATGTGAACTGCAAAGTGTGACCTAATACATGTATTTACAGCTTAAACTAAGTGGAGCGGAGTCTGTTGCTTGCAAATAAGAACCCTTGCAAATGCATAAATTGGGATCAGAAACGCTTGTGAGCAACAAACCTTTAAGGAAATACAAAACTGTGGACCGATGGTCAGCTCTGGTTTTTACAAACAAAAACCAAGAATAATTCTCCTGTAATTATTGGGCAGCTCATGGTGGAAAGTGCTAACACACTTAACAAAATGATCACCGTGGTCACCTGGCATTAAGTATTCAGGGAGAGAAAATTAGCATGCCCTAAAACATTATCAAGGCCAGGAGGACCACTAAGGCTACAGAGGGAAGACGGTTTTAAACTGCACTGTGAATACATAGTGAATACAAGGATACAGAATGACTATCCCGGGCTATTTAATCCATGACTCAAGATATAATCAGATCAAGTGACTAGCACAAGAAATCCTTTGACTAATTTATTAGGAAATGGCTCTCTTCTTCTGACATTGGCTTTCTCTTGTATGCCAGAAGACATTGATCATTAATAATATAATCAATAAATTAACTGATGTCCATAATACCTTCCACCACTGCATCTTTGTAGTAGGAATTATTTTTAAGGTATTTTTTCGTCTCCATCTAACAATAAAAACAGAATAATTTCACAAAATTAGGCTTCAGGTGTCTGGTCTTCTATTTTCATTTTTCCTTAAAAACTATTTTCACATTATTCCAATAGTCAGATTGTAGATATGCAAAGCTACCTCCTCATGGACTCAAAAGTCAATAATATGACAAGAGAAGAAATGTCTCAACTAAATAGATACTTGCTTTGGTGAGTGCCAAATGGTCAAGCTGACTTCTTTTTAAGAAAATATTGAAATGACCCATTAGTCTAAATTGATAATATGGACAAAACACTGACTTTCTTTTGAACATAAAGTTATTTTTCAACTCTTCTAATGAGTGTTTTGGTTTTTTTTTTTTTCCCAACCCTAAATGTAGTTTTTCATTTTGTGTCTCTGCTTTGTGTCTGTCTGTGCTTTTAAGGGGAAATGCTTTTACCCCCCAATAAAATACTATAGTCATTTATTAGGGTTCAAAGGGAAAAATGCCAACAAGTGGCCATGATCTATTAATCCAAACCTGAAGCCTTGTATAGCTTTCAAGTTTCTATACTATTTATAAAAGAAATTAATCTATATGATGTAATTTTACATTCTATTTATATCATTATTCTTTATACAACATAAACATAGAACTCGGTGATGTTATTGCATGTCATAAATGTCATCATAATTTGTCTTTACACATCATAAATATCTTGGTTTGTGACATTATTACACCTTTGGGTGTCTCTTTCCATATTTATGGTAATTACATCAAAGTATTTACTATAATTATGTCATTTGATGAAATTACAGTAATTACTTCAAAAAATGATAGCCCATGACTAATGAATTAAAATAGCATGGAAATTCACATTAAAAAATGACATTAAAATAATGCTAAGGATCTGAGATAAGCCATAAGAACAAGAACATTCATTACTGAGTTTTTAACCTCCAAACTTGGTTCTACAGGTTTTCCCTTCTTGAAAATCTTATCTTTATTGAGGACTGAGAAATGCTTTGTAATGGTGCAATAAAACATCAAGATGTTAAAAAAAATAATGAAAATTAGTGCTAGTATTATTTTTGGCAAATTGGCAAAACTAAAGTATAACTTTAAAAAATAACTTATTAACCATTATAGCATCCTCAATCTGTATTCCCACTCACCTCTATTATTTACAGCCTGTCAAAAATAGGCTTGAATGATCTACCTTATCTATATTAGGTAAAAGGCCGAGTACATACTGGATTCATGAGCAATTGTTCTTTGAGCTATTCATATATGAAGTTCATATTCATATATGACAAGAAATGGAACTGGAAAGGACCAAGAAATCATTTCATTCAGCCTTTGCTTCCAAATAGATTAAACTAAAAGATGGCTGAGAAATAGCTTTGTCTATTTTTAGCGGTCTCCATGGAAGAAGATGCCACAGCATCCTATGACAGTTTGTTTTAAGGTTTAAGGTTACCTTTCATTATTGTCAAGAACACCCTTCCATCTCTGGCTCTGCAGCATGAACACTCTTCCAGTTAAGCTTAGTTTACACTTATCACATTTGCTTTCCCCCAGGCATCCCACTTTGCCTTGTTTCCCACACCATAGACATTTTCTGCTGCTTCTAGATGCCATGACTTTTGGATTTTGATACAAACATTTACATATTAAACAAACATTTGAGTGCCTACTGGATACCATTCTAGGACCTAGGAATACATATGGTAGCAGACAAAGCAAACATTTCTATTCTTATGGAGCTTGTGTAGAAAGAAAATAAACAAAATTGGCACCCAAGGGAGGGAAACAACCCAAATGAATAATTATATAATCTTTCAGTATGTAATATATGTTATAATATAATAATATAGATATCAGGTAGAATAGAAAGTGCCAGGAAAGAGTGAGGATCATAGAGTTGGACATTTTAGTAAGTTTGAAGTTTTTAATCAGGCCTGACTGTGAAAGTGACATCAGAACAAAGATTAATTAGGAAGGGCCACAGGTGCAGTTAGAGGGAGAGCATTGTGGGTGGAGAGAAGAGCTGTAAAAAGTCTGTGGGGTATGTTAGAAGGTTAAGGAATTCTGTAAGTCAGAATAGGAAAGAATAAGGACAGTTGACTCCTGATGGGGGGTCCCCATGGGGATTGGGGTGCTGGCCCTCCTCTTCCTCAGTTGGAAATCCGAGTGTGACTTTTGACTCCCCCAAAACCTAACTACTAATAGCTTAATGTTGGCTGGATGCCTTACTGATAATAGTAGATTAATACATATTTTGTATATTATATGTATTACATATATAACATTACATGCTGTATTCTTACAATAAAGTAAGCTACAGAAAAGAAAATGTTTTTAAGAAAATCATTAGGAAGAGAAAATACATTTACAGTACTGCACTGCACTTAATGAAAAGAAATCCACATATATGTGGACAAATGGTGCTGTTCAAGCATCAACTATACTAGGAGACCGATCAGGCAGTCGTAGGCAGAGGTAGGGTTTGCTCTTAGACATAAGAAGTATGAAATTCTTATTGGCCATTCAGGTAGATATGTAAAATAGGCAGCTGGTTATTCCAGTTTAGGGGTGTAAATTTGAGATTCATTAGCATAAGAATGCTATTTAAGACCATGAGATGAGATGAGGTTGCTTAGGGAGTAGTAGAGATGGAGTGGAGGGTGGGTCAAGGTCTGTATGCTGAGGAGCTCTGATAATTGTTCAGAGAGGAGAGGAGTAACCGGCAAAGACGATCAAACAGAACAGAAAGCAATACTCTGGTTGATAAAGAAAATATTTAAAGGAAAAGATTAATATATATTTCAGGAGGGCAAGTGCAATGAAGACTAAAGTGGATCATCAGACACAGCACTAAAATGGAACATTTCTGGGCACCTGGGTGGCTCCATAGGTTAAGCATCTGACTCTTGATTTCAGCTCAGGTCAGGATCTCAAGTTTCGTGAGTTCAACCTCACTGTCAGCACAGAGCCTGCTTGGGATTCTCTATCCTTCTACTCTTTCCTCCCCTGCTCTCATGCACATGCATTCTCTCTTTCTCTCTCAAAATAAATAAATAAACTTAAAAAAAAAAAAGACAAAACATTTCCATTCTCTCTGATCTAGACATCTTCATGCTAACTATCTATCCTTTGAATCCCAATTCAGGGTCCTACTAAACAAAAATAATAGCAGGTACAAAAATCTTTATATTTCACAAAGTGCCCCCCTCCTCTAAATATATAGTCAATAATATTACATTATATTGTATGGTGATAATGGTAACTATACTTATCTTAGTGAGCATTGAGTAATGTGTAGACTTGTTTAATCAATATGTCGTGAACCTGAAACTAATATAACATTGAATGTCAATTATACCTGTAATAAATTTTCAAAATACAAAATAAAAAGTAAGATTTGGAGGCTCCCAATAATTTTGATAACCACTGTCTATCGTGGCCTTGAGTCCATGCCCTTCTAATTTGTGTGTGTGTATATATATATATATATATATATATATATATATATATATACATATATATGTGCATATATGTATATGTACATCCTCATAGCAAACTTGGATAGTGCAGACAATGAAGTTGAAATACAGAAAGGTTTAAGTGACTCATGAAGTCTCAAATCCAAGTCTTTAAACTTGAACTTTTTCCAGTATAGGTACTTCAAGAAAAGTCTTATTAAAGTTTCTCCATGGGTGGCTCAGTCTGTTAAGCAGCCGACTTCGGCTCAGGTCATGATCTCTCGGGTCGTGAGTTCGAGCCCCACGTCGGGCTCTGTGCTGACAGCTCAGAGCCTGGAGCCTGTTTCAGATTCTGTGTCTCCCTCTCTCTGACCCTCCCCTGTTCATGCTCTGTCTCTCCCTGTCTCAAAAATAAATTTAAAAAACATTAAAAAAAAAAAAAGTTTCTCCTACTCTTCCAGGCTTATCACTCTTTCTCTGACTCCCTAGTCCAGAGATTCCTAAAGAGTGGAGTGACCCTGAGGTCACAAAGAATCTTTTATTGTTATTTTAAAAATGAATTAATGAGCTCTTTAACAATTTTAACTTTTAATATGGCAAATATCAATAGATATACTTGCATTTTAAGAAAGCTCTTTGGCAGTCTTTCGATAAATGTTGCAGGGAAAACTGGACAGCTACATGTGAAACAATGAAATTAGACCACTTTCTTACACCATATGCAAAAATAAACTCAAAATGGATTAAAGACCTAAATGTCAGATCCCAAACCATAAAACCCCTAATAGAAAACATAGGCAGCTTTCTTTGACATCAGCCTTAGCAACATATTTGTGGATATGTCTCTTTAGGCAAAGGAAACAAAAGCAAAAATACACTATTGGGACTACACCAAAAAAAACCTTTTTGCACAGTGAAGGAAACCATCAATAAAATGAAAAGGCAACCTGCTAAATGAGAGAAGATATTGGCAAATGATATATCTGATAAGAGGTTAATATCCAAAATATGTAAAGCATTTATACAACTCAGCACCAAAAAATTAATAATAATAATAAAATAAATTAAAAAACATACAAAAAACCCCACAAAACAATCTGATTAAAAAATGGTCAGAGGACCCAAATAGACATTTTCCTGAAATAGATGTATGGATGGCCAACAGATATGTAAAAGGATGCTCAACATTACTAATCAGGAAAGTGTAAGTCAAAAGCACAGTGAGATATTGCCTCACACTGGTCAGAAGGGCTAGTATCCAAAAGACAAGAAGTAACAAACATTGGCAAGGATGTGGAGAAAGGGGACCCTCATACTCTCTTGGTGGAAAGGTGAATTGGTGCAACTGCTGTGGAAAACAGTATGGAAGTTCCTCAAAATATTAAACATAGAAATAATATATGATCCAGTAATCCCCCTACTGACTATTTATCCAAAGAAAATGAAACCATTAATTTGAAAAGATATGTGAACTCCTGTTTATTGCAACATTATTTACAATAGCCAAGATATGGAAGCAACCAGTGTCCTTAAATAGCTAAATGGATAAAGAACACACACACACACACACACACACACACACACAGAGGAATATTATATTACTCAACCATAAAGAAATCTTGCCATTTCTGACAACATGGATGGACCTAAAGAGTTTTATCGTAAGTTAAATAAGTCAGAAAAAACGAATGCCATATCATATCACTTATATGGGAAATTTTAAAAATTCAAAGATGATGGGGCGCCTGGGTGGCGCAGTCGGTTAAGCGTCCGACTTCAGCCAGGTCACGATCTCGCGGTCCGTGAGTTCGAGCCCCGCGTCAGGCTCTGGGCTGATGGCTCGGAGCCTGGAGCCTGTTTCCGATTCTGTGTCTCCCTCTCTCTCTGCCCCTCCCCCGTTCATGCTCTGTCTCTCTCTGTCCCAAAAATAAATAAAAAAACATTGAAAAAAAAAAATTAAAAAAAAAAAAAATTCAAAGATGGACAAGCAAACAAAACAGACACTCTTAAATACAAAGAACAAACCAGTGGTTGCCAGAGGGGAGGAGAGTGAGGGGGGTGGGGAAAATTGATGAAGCGGATTAAGAGGTACAAACTTCCAGTTATAAAATAAATAAGCCATGGAGATGAAAAGTACAGCATGGGAAGATAGTCAATAATATTATATTATGTTGTATGGTGACAGATGGTAACTACACTTACCTTGGTGAACATTGAGTGATGTGTAGAATTGTTAAATCAATATGTTGTGCACCTGAAACTAATATAACACTCTCTGTCCATTATACTTCTAATAAATTTTTAAAATACAAAAAGAAAACAGAGAAAGACTTGAGGGCTCCCAATAATTTTGATAACCACTGTCTATAGTGGTCTTGAGTCCATGCCCCTCCACTTTGAATTTTCTTACACAATATTTGGTGTTTATTTTAGTTTCTTTTATATAATCCTTATTTAATCCTCCCAGATTATTAGCTCTTCAGGTTTTAGGTACTATACTATTTTTTTTCCAGAATAAACATGAATTATTTTACCATCAGTCTTAAAAGTTCCTGAGGTTGGGCAAAGCCTGGATAGTGACTTAAATCCCAAGCACTTTTATTGAGTGACAACCCAGTTAGCAAGTCCCTGATACTGCACAGAGAACAGGGTAGATCACCCCTAGGGACTGTCCTTTTAATTTTAATTTTAATTTTTGGCTTCCCCAAGAATATTCTGACTTGTAAAAAGTTAAGAAATTTCCAATTAACAATTATTTTTCAAAGATCTATTGATATCCTAAATTTTTTTTCTAGTTAGTTAAAAAAAAGCATTGGATTATAACTTTACTGTTTTTGAATATAACTTTCTTAGGGATTCATTTATTTAACAAACATTTATTGAGCATATGTTGCACAGAAGGCCCATGGAAAATACAAACATAGATGAGACATAGTTATTTCCTTCTAAACATTTATAATCCAGTAGGAAAGATAAGATGGTTATCGTGCCATAAGACATATTAGACCTTGATTCAAAGAATGTATCCAGGTAATTATGCAACTAATTTTTCTAAACTGTTTTTCCCAGCTTTCCATTTATCTGAAACTTGATATCATTTTGTTTATTTTCCTTCCTTATATTACCTCTTAAAAATATGGAGGCTTCAAACCAATATTTCAGATTGAGCCTTTATTAAAACTTCTAATGGCTGAGTACTGTGAAAGAAGTGTTTGCCATAGGCCCTCCAATATTTGTCAGGAAAGAGATTTTCCATGATGGTCTCACTGGATGTGTGGAAGAAGGGGCATAGGAGACACATATTTGGGCAGTATGTTAAAAAGAGTGCCTAAAAAGTGGGTCTTTTTATGCTCTGTCTACTATATCCTTTCTGCACAGTTCTTACCAAAAGCCCATGTAATTTACCATATGGATTTATATACCAAAAGTGAGTTCAGAGTTCAAAAAGTTACCGTTACAATAACATTCAACTCATTAGCTAATTAGCTGAAACTAATTAGTTGGACACCAGCTAATCACGACCATAAGTGGGTTAGTATTTTTCTCTTCTCATTTTTGGGAGAAAGAGCAAAAAATACACAAATTTAGTTGTATACTAGAATGAACAAAACAGGCTCATGTTAAGTATAAATGCTGTCTTATCTCGTGTATCATCCAAATTAAGATTCATTATTATGATCATAAGACCCTGTAAAAAATTCAGTAGTCATTTCCATTTACTATATTACTGAGATAACTGCTTATACATACAAAAAAGTAAGACTTGAAACTAAAGTAAAAATGAAAACAAAAACAAAACAAATATAAAACTCTTTATTAGAAAATTAAATTTGTCTGACCAAAAACACTATCCTTTGGCTATACTCCTGGTTTAAAAAAATATCATTTTATTATACATTATTCTGTGAATGTTGTGAGAGAGACAATAATTATAATAACCTTTTCTATTTGGGGGTTAACAAAACAAGAAAACAAATGTGACAAGTTTTCATTATTGGCCCTTTCAGATGAAAGAAGGAAGTATAAAGGTTTGCAGAAAAAAAAAGAAGAAGAAGAAAGAAAGAAAAAGAAAAGAAAAGAAAAGAAATGAATTATTTGGCTCAGTATCTGAATGAAAGTGTTTAATTTTTGCCATGTTACCCAAATTATTTACATTAATGCTACTCCATGACCTTAAGTTTATTTCTGCATTAATGTTGCATTTGTAATCATATCTTGGAAGGAATGGTTAGCTTGAAAGAATTGGAAGTGAGATATGGAATCTGGTCCCCTTAGGTCATTTGTTTGTATCCAGCTGAAGTCAGCAGTGGCTAAAATTCATTACCATCTGGCAGTTTTTCCATGGCCTCTGTGATAGAACTTGTGGTCCTAGTCTAGTACATACTAGACAGATGTCCAGGTCATAAAAATCACAACGATACTTGGCATTGTGTCACCCCCTTGTTGACAGTATCATCACACAGGCCAGAGATCGAAGTGGAATAAAGAATGAGCTGTCTTCATCCCATCCAGTGGTCCATTGGCAAACAGATACTCAGTCCTTATGTATTCTGTTTGTGGGAATAAAGCTCTTGGCTATACTCAAAGGAAATGGAAATAATGCTAATGAGTACAGCATCTCACAGCACAACACTATCAGGTGTTCTGATTTATCTCATTGCCCAGACACAAAATTAGGTGAAATGGTTAAACTTTCAAATCTTTCATTTGTGATGGCAGATAATGTTTTATGTACTCATGTTGTTTAAAGGTTTCAAACTATTGAATGAAGTGTGCAAGGCCAGTCACATCTGTGACTATAAACACAGTTTGTAAACTTGAGCTAGCCGTGCAAATTGTACTTCTTTACAACCTCTGCATATGCTATTCTGACATCATCTCCTACCTCTCTGGAGCATCCCAAACATTTCCCCTTGACAAGTATATATTCTGCCCTAGATTAAAAAACAAAAGCAAACAAACAACAAAACCTTATAACCTCAGCCTTTTCGCTGAATATTTCCATCACATTGTTGCTCTAAATGAATCTTCTGGTTCTAACAATGACGCTTCCCCTAGTTTTCCCTCCATTGGCTATTTTGAGATCTTTCTGCCTTTGCGATTTCCATATCTCCATGGATTATCCATTTAAAAAGAGTTCTCATTAAAAAGAATTCTAAGAGTTCACCTTCATTAATCATTCTCCATTAACCCAGCCACCCATTCCCATGGTCTTACCTTGTGCATGTCAACACTGGTAGCTGCACAATATCTAACCTCTCTGTTTAAAGCATTATACTCTCTGTATAAAGTATAATTCCACGTTACATTCTCTAATT
The DNA here is from genome assembly GCF_018350215.1 of Panthera leo. Taxonomy (NCBI): domain Eukaryota; kingdom Metazoa; phylum Chordata; class Mammalia; order Carnivora; family Felidae; genus Panthera; species Panthera leo. The sequence continues at coordinate 56,632,356 of NC_056685.1, read as the reverse complement.
CATTAATTCTTTACTAAACCAGTACCTCTAATCCACTGACCCTATTAACTTTTGACTGTCACTTTTGTCATCACATCCCTTGTGATGAAGGGCAGATTGCACAGCCCATCATTATCCATTACTTTCATACTGTCTTGTATAAACCTCTTCTTTCTTGTCTTTTACTCACCTTCCCTCCTTCTTCCCCTTTCAGGTGGGTTTTTACAACTGGTAAAAATCCAAGTTAAATCTAACTCTCCTCTTGCTGTGGACTTACTTTCAAAGAATGGAATGTGGCGCTCACAATCAGACAACTAGAATGTCTAGCCTCCATTTGAATTTATGACCGTAAAAGTAGGCCTTGGATAGTGATTGTCAATTCTATCAAGTTTTCTTAGTCATTTTCCTGTTCAGTTCACTCTTTTCAGTGTCCAAGAGACTCTTTCATACTTAAAACTTCCACTATGACTCCCTCCTCTTCACAGCTCAGCAGCCTGTTTCATATTCCATTGACAAAACTGTAACAAATGCACCACTCTGGTGAAGGATGAGAATGTGGGAGGCTTTACAAGGATGAGAATAGAAGGTGTATCTCTGTACCTTTCTCTCAATTTTGCTGTGAACCTAAAATGGTGTTAGAAAAATAGTCTTAAAAATATCATACAAGATGGAAAACAACAAAAAAATAGAAGCAACCAGAAGAGAACTTCTATACCGTCTCACCATCTTATCCATCAACTTATCCATCTTTCTTTTACATCATTATCTTCTCCACTGTCATTAGATTTTTCCACTAGTGTTTAACACCACATAATATCATCCATCTTGAAAAAAATACCAAACGCAGCCTTGATGATGTGGTCAAGTTCTCTCCAGTTCCTGTAAGCATTTCTCTGCCATTCTTTATGGTAAAAGTCCTTAGAGATTGGGCAGTGTTTATTATCTCAAATTTCTCTCCATTCCCATCTTTTCTCTTTAATACAGCACAGCTATTTCACTCAAAGAACTCTTAAAGTCAATTTATTGAAAGATCCAATGGTCAATTTTCAATCCTAATCTTCTTCAACCTCTCAACATCATTTAAGAGTTGGCCATTCCTTCATTCTCAAAATATTTTCTTCACTAGCTTCCAGTGCTCTGCTTTTTCCTTGTTAGCCTCTTAGCTGACTGGCTGCTCGCTCTTGATCTCCATACAATAGAATATTATTCAGCAATGACAAGAAATAGAGTATTGATATTTACTGTAACATGGATGAGCACCGAAAACATTACTCTATACGAAAGAAGCCACTATCAGTTAATGGACATTTGGATTATTTATAATTTTTGACTGTAATAAATAATGTTGCTATGAGCATTCATACAAGTATTCATGTAGATATATATTTTCATTTATCTTGAGTATATATGCAGAAGTATAATGACTAGATCATATGCATAACTCTAGGTTTAAACTTTTGAGGAACTGTTGGTTTGTTTTCCAAAGTGACTGTGCCATGTTACATTTTCACCAGCATTGTATGAGAGTTGGATTTATCTGCATTCTCACCAGCACCTTTTATTACCTGGGTTTTAAAATTATTATTATTATTATTATAGCCACCCTATGGAGTGTGAAGTGGTATATCATTGTGATTTTGACTTGCATTTTCCTGAGGACTAATGATGTTTTAATCGTTCCTTATATATTCTGGATATGAGTTCTTTATCAGATATGCAATTTGAAAATATTTTCTCCCATTCTGTGGATTATCTCTTTAGTTTTGTGATGGTATCCTTTGAAGCTCAAAATTTTTAATTTTGAAGATGTTCAGTTTATCCATATCTTTCTTGTTCCTGTGTTTCTCATATAATATGTAAGAAATCATTGTCTAACCCAAGGTCATGAAGATTTACCTCGGTATCTTCTTCTAAGAGTTTTATAGGAGAAGGTAGGAGGCTCAGCTTTATTCTTTTACATGTGGATATCCAATTGTCCTAGCACCTTCCACTGATAAGACTATTCTTTTTCATTTAATTATCTTGGCACCCTTGTCAACAGTCAACTGGTAGTGATGTGAGCGTTTATATCTGGACTATCAATGTTATTCCATTGATCTATTTTTATCCTTATGCCAGTACCACACTGCCTTGATTTCTGTAGCTTTCAAGTAAATTTTAAAATTGGAAAGTTTGAGTCCTCTGACTCTCTTCTTTTTATTTCAAGATTTTTTTTTACTACTTTGGTCTCAAATAGCAACATAAATTTTAAGATCAGCTTGTTAGTTTTTGCAAAGAATTGAGACTGGAAAACCAGAAGAACAACATATGAGAGGAGTGAAGAAAAAAAAAATGAGACAAAGAAGAGGATCTGATTTCATGTTATTCACACTACCTGTAGAGCAATGAGGATCTTACTGATATATATAAATGAAAAAATCACGAATTGCTTGTTACCTTTCTACTGATGCTTTTCAATAAGATGGGAACACCCCAATTGAAGTATAAATTAATTAAGTTGCCTAAATCTCAAGATTTTCAATTTTATCACATGAGATGATTTATATAAAGTATGGAAACTACAAGTAGTGCAAGAAATCAATTTAAAATGGGAATACACGAGGTGATTCAGATTAAGGAGTACACTTGTGATGAGCGCCAGGCAATAAGTGGAATTGTTGAATCACTATACTATGCATCTGAAAATAATATAACAATGTAAAAATATAAAAATAAAGGTATGCTTACAAAATATAAAATAAAATAAAAAGGGGAATACACAAAGCAGGTAGAAAGATTTCTTGTTGATTTTAACAATGTTCTAAGATGAGTAATAAGGTAGACATGGGAATCAAACCTGTCTACCTCATTTATTAGCAACTATTTAAAACATCCTTATATAATCTTGTGCTCCCTTGTATCAGTGATATAATTTTAGAAGGCAAACTATTTGTTTGACAAGTTTTTAAAAATCATAAGTAGATGCATTTTTTATCTAGAAGCTTTGACAGCTATTCCTGCAGCTTGCCTATGACCTCTCTTTTCAATCTCTAATTGGTCATACAATCTCCATCCTTGATTAAGATGCTTTGTAGACAAGAGATCTGACTTTCATCTTGGATCTGCAGTGCCTAATCCAGTGTCTTGTGATGGCAGGTGATCAATAAATGCTTATTGAATAGGTGAATGACACTTAAGCATTCCTATAGGAAGATAAACAAAAGTGTGACTGGTTGAGCTCCATTAATTTTATTTTGAAGTAGGCAAGGTGAAATGAACAGCTAAATGTAATCGGGGCAGCTGACGATGAAGATCACAGTGTCAGTTCATTCTCAGCAATCCTGCAGTACGTTCCAGACTCAGAGGATGGAATGGCAAGGAATGGCAAGGGTGACATGGAGCAATTATATTGCATTTAGTCAAATGTTTTCTATTGCAGATCTTAGCAGTTGTCACTCCTTTCACATCTCAACTTCCCAAGTGTAATAAGGCTACAAATGTGCTATCTTCCCATTCAGCTGAGGCTGAGTTTCTATTCATATAATCACAACCCAAGTTATCATGAATTAAGTCATGTGCCATTCAAGAATGTGATGTTCACATTTATGAAAGAATTAATATGTGCAGCTACATTGCCTTTAACAAATTTTTATTAGGCAGGGTATGAAATGCATTGGTAAGAAATACTTAACAGATGATACTGTGACAATGTGCTATTAAGCATGTTACTGTAATGTCAATATTATTAAACCTATGTACCCAGCTAATCCATGAATATAAATTACTTTTGTATCAGCCATCCTTTATTATTTATTAGAATCACTGTAATAGCTATAACTATTCCACAGAGACAACCTAAGTGCATTTTGCCATCAAAATTGGAGCCTAGAGAACCATTGAATTCAGAACTTATCCAACAGTGAGTCCCTTAGGCACTGTTTCTTCAGACCATTTTGTTGAATCAGATGCGACTAAAAGATGTGATTGTTTTCCAGTGCAAATCAAGATAGCCACAATAACTACTGTCATTATTTGTCGAGGACTACTAGCTACCTGGCACTGTAGCCAAGCACTTTGCATGTACTGTTGCAAATTATCTCTCAATTTCTGTGACATTTTATTCCCTAATTCAGGAGAAACAAACTGTGATGAAAGAGATGAGAAAGAAACCTGTCTAAAGTGTCAAAGCTTCAGTGCAAATACTTGGATCCAAACTCGGTTGTCTTTGTTACCAATCACAGATTTTTACATAGGACTGAATTATGCGGTAAACCATTGAAATTTGGAATAATTGAAAAAATTGGAAAAATTGGAAAATTTGGAATAACTCATATTTGAGTTCACTACCAGCTGATGACACTACATTTTTGTCTCAGCTTCTCTCTTTGCAAAACAGAGATGGCACTTTGTTGTAAAAATAGTTTTGCACCGTAAGTGTAAGATTATTTTAAAAGGTTTCCCACAAAATCACGGCTATTTCCAAAGCACAATGGAACATTTGGTTTTATTATCCCCACCAGAAAGAGTCCAGTAAAATGCATAAGATTATTTCCTAATTTTCAGCCCTTCTTACACTCAGTCTAATGTTTAATTTGTTTTGAGATTTCAGGATCATTCTTTATTTGGGCTGTCTTCCATTTCCTGATACTTTGTCTGCAATTTTTGCCCACTTTTAGGTATTTTGGTTAATTAAATAAATATGTGTGTGTGCACATAGAATGTTCCTCTTATCAGCAGCACTGTCACATACTGAGGGAAGGTCAAATCATCACAGGATGTGGAGAGGTATTAGGTCAGGGGAGAAAGCACCTTTGCTGGGATAAAGAGGTGGCCTCAGTGTCTGCAGATCTGTTTGTCTTCCATATTCTACTAAATATGAGCAATAGGCATTGCAGCTCAAACTCTGACCCTTTCCTCAAAAATCTGTCATCTTCCTGAAAACAAACACTGTATCTGAAATACCACCACAGGTCTTTATTATTTGAATTCATTTTTATAGCCATCGAGAACAAGATGCAAACTGCAGTCTTCTTGGAAAAGATGCGAAGTCAACAGCTGGCCATTTCTTTCTTCCTCTTCCTATTTCTTTCTCATGGAAATCAGTACGTGGTGTGCATTATTCTGCTCTAAAATGAAATTTGCTAATAAACTGTGACTCAATTCCACAGATGACTAAATCTATGGACTGCTGTTGCCCTGTCTCCTCATTCCATTTTAATTTTCTTCTTATTTTTGTTAATCTGGCTATTTATTTGTTTATTTAAAAGTATAAACTGGGGCTCCTGAGTGGCTTGGTCAGTTAAGCAACTGACTCTTGATTTCAGGTCAGGTCATGATCTCATGGTTCATGAGTTCAAGCCCTGCATGAAGCTCCGTGCTGACAGTGCAGAGTCTGCTTGGGATTTTCTCTCTCTCCTCACTCTCTGTCCCTCCCCCGCCTGTGTGCTCACACACACACTCTCTCTCTCTCCCTTTCTCTCCAAATAAATAAATAAAAACTTAAAAAAATATATAAACCAAGTTCTGCGGGAGCATAGAGGACAGAACAATGTGTTGGTCTGTGGAGGTCAAGGAGGGATCCACAGAGGAGGTGATAACTGGAGCTGAAGTGTGAATTTGATTATGTGTGTTCACTTCATCTATGGAATGGGCTAACAACCAACTAGCTCGTGCCACGACTCCAGAATGATGCAAAGGGCAACCTCCATTTAGATTGCCTAATAGCAGTTGCAAAAAACACTGTGTTTTAGTTTCACAGTTTTCAATCTTTTAGATCAGGTTTTTATTGTTAGGTTGCCTTAGGTTTTTTAGATGCGTAAGAGAAAAAAAAATCATGTTGAATGTTAATATCCGTCTCACAGGGTTAAAAATTCAATCAGATCTTAATAGATCCCAAATTAACCTCAATTAGGGCATCATCATTGTCAAGATTTTAATATCCTTAATTGCTGAGCTGAATGTTTATCACTTTTAGCAATGAATAAATAGTGCTAAGATGAATGGAATGAAATACATACAGATTTATATTAACCTGAGATACGCATAATGCTAGGCATTCAAATATCATTTTATATTCTATAACCTCTATTACAAAGATATAAAAAATACAGTCTTATAGACACTCATTTAATATTTACTTAACATTAATTACTTTAACAAACACCTATTGAGTGATCACACTCCATACAGTTATTTCACGTACTATATGAGAGGTGTGAAAAAGGAAGCATTCGTAAAACCCAGTCTCGCTGAAATCTGCTGGCTGTAAAATGATCTTCTATGGTTTCAACCTGTGTTTTTTCTTTTACATAGATCTGATGGTATATTAAAGGATGCCTTAGGAATTAAAACAATATGATTTAACATCTCCTAGGAGAGTTAAAATTTTTAAAAGTGTCACATGCAAAGTACCTCATCCTTTGTCTTGTATCATAAGTACTTAACACTTTAAAAATTACTATTATTTTTGCTATTACTACTACTACTGCTACTGCTATATCTAATTGACTGATACTTGAATTTTCTGTATTCTGGATGCAGAAGAATTAAAACCATCCCACATTATTGGCATACAAGGAAATGCAGAAGTGGAGAGTTTGCAGCACTAATAATAATAATAATAACAACAATAAATGATATGGTGTTACAAATTTTGCTGTAAGTTTAAATACAATCTGGGAATACCTTGAGTAATTTGGTGAAAACTTCTCAAACTAAATACAATTTATATGGTCAAAACTGTAAACAAGATAAAAATTTTATTTAGTTTGAGAATTTTTCACCAATTACTCAAGGTATTCCAAGATTCTATTTAAACTTATAGCAAAATTTGTAGCATATTATTATTATTATTGCTGAAAACTCTCCACTTTTGCCCTTTCTTGTATGCCAATACTCTGGAATGATTTTAATTCTTTCACATCCAGAATACAGAAAATACAGATATAAGCATTTTAACTAAACTGACCCCTTTCTTTCTTTCTTTCTCTTTCTTGATGTTTATTTATTTATTTTTGAGACAGAGATAGCACAAGCTGGGGAGGGGCAGAGAGAGAGGGAGACACAGAATCTGAAGCAGTCTCTGGGCTCTTGAGCGGTTAGCACAGAGCCCAATACAGGGCTCAAACTCATGAACTGCGGGATTATGACCTGAGCCAAAGTCTGACGCTCAACCAACTGAGCTACCCAGTCTTCTTGACTGGTTTCTATTTTATCTGTGGCTTAAGCAGATATAGTCTTTCTTACTCAAGACAAATTGCAAATTTGAGGTCTTCTCTGATTATCCATATTCTTCCTTGAGTTAAAGTATTGACCAATGTATTATTGAATTAACTGGATTAGGTAGAGGCCAACTAAAAAGCAGCTTTAGGGGCACCTGAGTGTCTCAGTCAGTTAAGCAACTGACTCTTGATTTTGGCTCACGTCATGATCTCACAGTTTTTGGGATCAAGCCCCACTTCGGGCTCCATGCTGACGGCACAGAGCTTGATTGGTATTCTCTCTCCCTCTCTCTCTGCCCCTCCCTGCCCTCATGTGCACACTCACACTCTCTTACTCTCTTTCTCTCGAAATAAATACATTTTAAAAAATAAAAATAAAAAAAGGAACTTTATTCTTGCATATCACTGCATTTCCACCACGCTCTATTGGAACTTTTTTTTTCTCACTCCTTGAGATATCTTGGGTTGATCCCAAATCCTTCCTCATCATATTCAAGTGTGAAATAATTATTTCATTTCAAGTTATAGTAAAAAGCCCAGCCCAATCCAATAATTAAATGTTAAACCTCTTCTCCAGTTCAAACTTTTTTTCCTCCCAAAGCTCAGAAACCCTATTCTTTTCATCTTGTTCCTCCATTCTAGTTCCTCCTCTATTCACTGTATAGTCTCAGGACTATAGGATCAGGGATGGAATGAGAAGAAGGAATAGAGATAAAGATACAAAGCTATAGTTTGACTGATAAATGTGGATTCTGGCAAAGGTTCAGATTTCCAAATGTTGATCTATTCTCTGATGAGTTCCTTACAGATTCCCCAGTGGAAACTCTGGCTTCTCAAGTCACTCACACCAACCACCCAATCCCTGGATTCCCAGAGTTCATTTGGTTAAGATTTGCATAGAGTTTCAAGGCAATTCAAGGTCATGTCCCTTCATAAGAGTCCTCATTTGGCTTCAGGAGAAACCATTATCCTACCATTGGTGAGAATGTGGTACATTCTTTTTAATATTCTAACAAAGATTCAGCCAACTTCTTACAATTAGACTGCTTTTCAGACATGAGGAAGATACTAAATTTCTCAAGTTTGAGAAAACATAGCAATAGGTCTCAATGAGATTCTCTAGACATCTCCTCCACTACCCCTGTGTGCTTTCAAGGTTAGTGATGACTAAATGTTGCCTGATATATCATAGGTCATCTCTTAGAAAATCCTGAAAGGATGATCCAATACATCTTTATTATTGTGAAAGAGTACTAATATCCTTTGTTCTCAGATGTTGGGACCTTAGCCAAAATGGATATGATAGGAATTGTTCCTTTTAACATCAGGATATATAGATGAATTTATTTTATTTTCCCCTTTGTTTAAATGTTCCCTTGAGTACAAGAATCATGTCTTATGTAGCATTACCCTATTATAGAAAAAGGCATGGTGCCTTTTGCATATTTTATATTTCCAGTAAATATTTACTGACTGGTTATATGGTTAGGGGTAGTTTTGCCACTTCCCTATTCTACCAAAACACAAGCAGGGAACTTTCTATTACCAGATTCAATCTGGTTCCTGGGGGAAGTGGTGCCATATTCAAGGTTTTAACTAAAGAGACATAAATGAAGGAACTACTTATGGTAGTGAGGGTTAAGGAAGCCCGAAAGGTAAAAGCTCTCTGGGATAGGCAACAGTAGGGAACCATTGCCACCCTTAAGTCTGAGGAAGTAAAAGGAGGGAATGATGTTCCTGAAGGAAGGTGGGGTTGGTGGAAAGAAGGTGGTCTGATGGGATCCAAGGTCATAGTGTCAGTTCACTGGTCAGACCAGTGGCAAGGTAGAAAAGGAGCATAGGTTTGGGTCCAGGCTGAGGAATACCCTATCTTCATCTCCTCCGAACCTCCAGCTCTAGTCGGTGCCTGCCATGGTCTAAAGCCAACTGAGTCCATATCACAAGGGTGTGTCACTCTAGAGGTCAGCCTTATGGGACAGAGAACAGGGCAGAAATGTACAGATAAAGACCTTCAGAAATGTACAAAGGACCATAGAAGGAGGCAGGTGGCTGAGAACAAAAATCATGTTATTATAGTTGGAAAAATCAAACTAGTATATATGAATAAAGCCCTGTAATGAACCTGAGGTATACCATAAAAACAATATTTTTATAATATAACATAATAATAAATATATATTTTATAATAATATATTATATATAATTAAACACTTGTTCTGGGGTATACTTCAGATTCATTACAAAGTAAACACATTTTGGGGGAATAACTTGAAATCTAAACTTACATGGATTTTTGTTTATTTTTGTTTATTTATACGCTGCCTTACTCAAAAAAAAATGTTTACAACAATTCACATTGATACATATATATAACATAGTGACATGCAATCAGACAATAACAAAGAAAAATAAACGTATCAATGTTGGAAGAACTGAAGTTAATTCACAAAATATAGGCCATATTATAGGCCATAAATTTGGTTCAAAGGTTTCCTGCAGTCAGTTCCAAAAATGTTTCTCTCCCACAATATTTATTGAGTCCCTATGATGGTTTTTGGGTGCTGAGGATACTGCAGTGAGCATGAAAACAAGGTCAAATTGAATTTATATTTTATTGAAAGATACAAAAAGAAAAGAGAAGACAAACATTTAAGATAATGTTAGATTGAGATAAAGCTATGAAGAAAATAAAATAGGATAATGGAATAGAGTGCCTGGGGTGACTTTAGATCTTGAAATGAGAGGAAAAAAAAAACCTCTTTGAGGAATAATATTTATACTAAAATTTCAATGATAACATAATCGTGGTCAAAGGAAGTGAGAGCAGAGAATGGACTCTAAAGAGATCTGCGCAGCTGCATTTAACTGTCAGGTGTCATATTATCCCTCAAGGGAAATGTTAAGGTTACAAACAATTAGTACATACAGAATTTTGGGGTTGAAAATTTCCTGTTAGCACATGCTGGACTAGCTTGTTTTACTCATCATTGTATATGCACTTGCTTTTTCATAACTGTCCTAGATGCTTTAATCACTGTTTTTAAACTCTGGTTAGTTTGATAAAACTTGATTTAGCAATTAGCACGTGTCCAAACACAGACAATGTATCACCATATTCATCTGCTAGGGCTGCCATCACAGAATATCACAGACGGGGGGGCTTAAACATCAGAAATTCATTAACTCACAGTTCTGGAGTCCAAGATCAAGGTGCCAGTAGGGTTGGTTGGTTTGGGGTGGGACTTCTCTTCCTGGCTTGCAGACAGCTGCTTTCTTGTGCCCTCATGTGGCCTTTTCTCTGTGTTCATGGAGGTGAGAGAGGGGTCTTTTTATAAGTATACCAGTCCTATTGGATTAAGGTCCCATACTTTATGATCTCTTTTAACCATAATTTCCTTAAAAGCCCCATCTCCAAATAGTCACATATGGTGTTAAGACTTCAACATATGAATATGCGGGGAATGAAATTCTGTCCAGGCCCATCATAAAGAACTCATACGGAAGAATTAAAATAGTTTTGAAAAAAACATATCAGGTGCCTGATTGTGTCACACTGAACAAATATTCTAAAGGGAAGACTAAGAAAAGCTCAAGTTGTTAAAGTGACTTACAGAAAAAAATGCAATGTGACCCAAAATGCTATGAATATGCCGCTCTGGAGATTTTGAATCTGAATATATGAATCTGTTGACTTAATAAAAGTATAAAAATTATTTTCTTCATTTGGCTTCCATTTTTTTATTGTGATGGAACAAATGGATTGGAAAATTGCAAAGAAAATATACATATAATACATCTTCGTAAAATGTTTATATCACTAATAAATGACTGCAAATTAAGAAAAGGAGAAATGCTGTGGCTTCATTATCAAAATACAGCCCAAATCCTATCTCTTGTCACCACCTACATTGCATCTGACCTGGCTCAAAGTCCCCTTGTCTCTTGCCTAGATTATTGCAATAGACTATTACCAAACTGCTCTGCTCTCCCCCACCTTCTGTCAGAGTGGTTCTGTTACAACATAAATCAGGCCATGCCACTCTTTTGTTCAAAACTGTCTAATGGTGTCCCATTGCACTCAAAGAAAAAGCTAATCTCCTTACCAGAACTCCCAAGTGCCTATACTATCCAGCCCTCACTATTTGGTCTCATACTGAAAAAAAGTATCCTAACCCCATGAGGTGTCACTCCCAAGCTGACACTTTAGCTGCACATTTCATAGGCTGGCAGTTTCTGTTGGTGTGGGTTTATGGCAGGACCAGTGGATTCTATGGTTGTGTGTTCATTGTCATACTTCCTCCAATGTAAAATAGTTCTCTTGGTCAAAAGACATGCTGTGAAGGATCCCATGGTGATAAATCAAATATTTTGTAAGTCTTTGGATAGTGATACTGGTGGTGGTGGTGTTAATGGTGGGCAGGAAAAGCAAGTCCACAAACCGAACTCATACCAGTTTCAGTGAGGATATATCACTGCTTCTTACAGGGTAGAAGCTCTAATATAATAAACTTACCCCCAAGTAGCTGGTTGGTATACTCAAGGGATGTCAGTCTGACAGACATTCAGAAGCAGCAGTCGCTAGATAAGTCTCAATGAGTGAAACTTCATGCTGCAGGACCCATGCATATACCCACTGTCATTGCCCAAACAGGTTTTTGGTTTGCAGGATGTTTGTGGAAGCACTGCAGTGGCCAAGAACAGACTCTGGATGAGTCACCCTGCCTACCTCATTGTCAAATGGCTTCTATACAAGCATACTCTCTGGTAGGTCTTGAATGAGGCACAAAAATGTATAAACATTAGATGCAAGCCAATAAGTCCACCTTCATGCTTTTTTTTCATGTTTCATTTATCTTTTCTCCAGTCCTCCAATCTTGTCTCTTCTATACCCTGAAGAATCAGCCAAGCCAATTGACTGCTTTGAGCTATATTATATTCTGACCTTCGACCATACTTCCACCCCAGTTGGTGACTAGGTGTATTGTTTAAATCTCTACTTACTGGGAGAATTTTACCTCATCACTGTTTTTGAGGGCTACCCTTCATTGGAGCCCTCGTGGCTTAGCAGTCTAGTTTTGGCTTGCAATAATACACTGAGTTGACTTATCAATGATCAATGAACCAGAACTGGGTTTCTTTCCTTTTCTGACAACTGATTACAAGGAATACCCCATGAGTCCCTAGATGTGAGTGAAGGAAGAGGAATAAATGTGACAGAGAAAGGTGACATGAGGTCTAGGAATGTAACTCACCTGTGTCCAATCATAATGTACCCTATTCTTGTGCCAAATCCAAAATTATGACTTTGTGAGTTTGACCATGCCTAGCTCATAATGAAGATCTCTAGTTCCATAGTCATTTTATGTCCTATGGTCATGTTCTTAGGTCTACTAATGCCCAGTGTTGTCCAGAAGATGCTTTTTGTTTTTTTTTTTGTTTTTTTTTTTTTTATTATTTTTTTTTATTTTTTAATATATGAAATTTACTGTCAAATTGGTTTCCATACAACACCCAGTGCTCATCCCAAAAGGTGCCCTCCTCAATACCCATCACCCACCCTGTCCTCCCTCCCACCCTGCCCTCCCTCCCACCCCCCATCAACCCTCAGTTTGTTCTCAGTTTTTTAACAGTCTCTAATGCTTTGGCTCTCTCCCACTCTAACCTCTTTTTTTTTTTTTTTTCCTTCCCCTCCCCCATGGGTTTCTGTTATGTTTCTCAGGATCCACATAAGAGTGAAACCATATGGTATCTGTCTTTCTCTGTATGGCTTATTTCACTTAGCATCACACTCTCCAGTTCCATCCATGTTGCTACAAAAGGCCATATTTCATTTTTTCTCATTGCCACCTAGTATTCCATTGTGTATATAAACCACAATTTCTTTATCCATTCATCAGTTGATGGACATTTAGGCTCTTTCCATAATTTGGCTATTGTTGAGAGTGCCGCTATAAACATTGGGGTACAGGTGCCCCTATGCATCAGTACTCCTGTATCCCTTGGATAAATTCCTAGCAGTGCTATTGCTGGGTCATAGGGTAGGTCTAGTTTTAATTTTCTGAGGAACCTCCACACTGCTTTCCAGAGCGGCTGCACCAATTTGCATTCCCACCAACAGTGCAAGAGGGTTCCTGTTTCTCCACATCCTCTCCAGCATCTATAGTCTCCTGATTTCTTCATTTTGGCCACTCTGACTGGCGTGAGGTGGTATCTGAGTGTGGTTTTGATTTGTATTTCCCTGATAAGGAGCGGCGTTGAACATCTTTTCATGTGCCTGTTGGCCATCCAGATGTCTTCTTTAGAGAAGTGTCTATTCATGTTTTCTGCCCATTTCTTCACTGGGTTATTTGTTTTTCGGGTGTGGAGTTTGATGAGCTCTTTATAGATTTTGGATACTAGCCCTTTGTCCGATGTGTCATTTGCAAATATCTTTTCCCATTCCGTTGGTTGCCTTTTAGTTTTGTTGGTTGTTTCCTTTGCTGTGCAGAAGCTTTTTATCTTCATAAGGTCCCAGTAATTCACTTTTGCTTTTAATTCCCTTGCCTTTGGGGATGTGCCGAGTAAGAGATTGCTACGGCTGAGGTCAGAGAGGTCTTTTCCTGCTTTCTCCTCTAAGGTTTTGATGGTTTCCTGTCTCACATTCAGGTCCTTTATCCATTTTGAGTTTATTTTTGTGAATGGTGTGAGAAAGTGGTCTAGTTTCAACCTTCTGCATGTTGCTGTCCAGTTCTCCCAGCACCATTTGTTAAAGAGACTGTCTTTTTTCCATTGGATGTTCTTTCCTGCTTTGTCAAAGATGAGTTGGCCATACGTTTGTGGGTCTAGTTCTGGGGTTTCTATTCTATTCCATTGGTCTATGTGTCTGTTTTTATGCCAATACCATGCTGTCTTGATGATGACAGCTTTGTAGTAGAGGCTAAAGTCTGTGATTGTGATGCCTCCTGCTTTGGTCTTCTTCTTCAAAATTACTTTGGCTATTCGGGGCCTTTTGTGGTTCCATATGAATTTTAGGATTGCTTATTCTAGTTTCGAGAAGAATGCTGGTGCAATTTTGATTGGGATTGCATTGAATGTGTAGATAGCTTTGGGTAGTATTGACATTTTGACAATATTTATTCTTCCAATCCATGAGCAGGGAACATCTTTCCATTTCTTTATATCTTCAGAAGATGCTTTTTGAATGGTTAATAGTTCTCTGCTGCAGATAACATGACTTTGCTAAAGGATGGGTTCAGGAATCTACTAGGTCTACTGTGAAATAGTTCAAAACCCCATTTATTACTTGGCTTTAAAATTCCCCACTCTGAAGGGCTAGTGGACTATAGTAGGGTTTTGATTTCCAAGGGCTTAATTAACATCAATTCAGATCCAATAGCAGTAATCCTTGAAAAGTTTAGGTACCTATTCCTTCTTTTTTTTCTAGTGCATGATTGTTTTAGTAAATGAACAAATAGCCCTTTGGATTGGTAGAAGGAATTTTTACATATAAGTTTTTGACAGTGTAGTAAACTACTTCCTCAGGGAGATCTGGCCTCCCTTTCATCCAGTCTGCAGATTGACTCTTGGCTAGAAATAGTGTTAGGGGCTGTGAATCACTTACTTTGCTTTCAGAGATGAAGTAAGACTTTAATAGAATGTCCATTTATACTATACATGGTGGGCCCAGTCTCAGGGCTGCCATGATCAATTAATCACTGACAAAGATCTCTGCAGATCAAACCATTCTGATTATTACTCTGGGCCTTCTGCACATTACAGTAATTACCCACACATTGTCACTGGCAATTAGTGTTCTACTTGACCTCCACTTTCCAGGATTCCATCATTCTAGTTGAAATCAGAGAGCCCTTTTCGGTGGTAGTGTTTCCCACTGTCATTCCTGACTTTCAGAATTTATCAGGCATACTGATGACACTTTCACCTATGTATTTCTGAGGGCCTTGGTGAAAAGGGAGTTTTCTACATTCTCCAGAGGAAACAGATAGGGAGATGAGTAAGAAAATCACACAAAATATTTCACTCCAATCTCTCCCTAACCCTTTGGATTTTTCTTCTTAGAGCAAGAGTCAGCAAATGTTTTCATTAAAGGGCCAGATAGCTATATTTTATGTTTTGTAGGTAATATCTCTGTCACAATTACTCAACTCTGTATGAAAGTAGCCCTAGGAAATACATAAAATAAAAAGCATGGTTGTGTCCCAGTAAAACTTTATTTACAAAAACTATTTGCAGGTTGGATTTGGTTCATGGGTCATAGTTGTTGACCTTTTTCTACAATATACCAACAAATTTCTACTTCATTTACTACAGGACTGTTAGAATTCAGGTTTTTTTCAACCATTCAAGCAAACTCATAGTTAATATTATCCTCCTTGAATTGCAGATCTCTGGTGGATGTATGTATACCAATAAATTCAATCACAAAAAGATCAAATATCACATTGCTTTAAATGTAGTCTACCTTTAAAGTATATGTATATGTATATGTATATGTATATGTATATGTATATGTATAAATGCACACACATACACATATTCCCCAGAAATGATTGGCAGAATCTTGAAATTCTTTTGGTGTGCGTGGTATACTTCCTCCTGGTCACACTTTGCACCTGTGATCCACCAAGATCTGAGATAGAAACAATGAGAAGTAGGTATAGGTCATGGGAAGGATAAGCAGTTTCCTACAAGGCCATAAAATCATGGGAAGTCATTACAGGCTCTTCAGGCAAGGAATTACATTCAGGTAGTAGAATAAGGGCTACTTCGGCAAGGAAGGGAGACTCAGAGAAATTTAAGAGTTCAAGTTTTTTAATTTCATTGAAAACTGTCCATACACCACCACCCCTTAGTAAAGGCTTGATTTTTACTCTAATCAATTTCCATACCTTATCATTAAAAACTACATGATTACAAATTCAAATCACATAGTGATCCTGGTACTCCAGCATAAGATTTTAGATTTTTTTTTTTAAATTTGACCTCATGGATCTAAGAAAGAAGATAACTGTTTACTCAGTTAATAGATGATTTCTAATTTCTTATCTGGCTCTTGAGTAATATCATTTCTTTTCCCTCCAGTTGTCTAGCATAATTAGAAACAGCCAGCCCATCCCTAGTCCTGTTGCTCCATTTTACTTCAGAAGCTACTCAGTCTCCCAAACCCTTGATTTCTATAGTTCCTTGATATTGGTGACAATGGATGACTTAAGTAGCTTTGGTTTGGCATACAGCACCAGTGTTTCATTTCCCATTGTCAGTGGGGCCATTACTGCCTTAAAATCTAATCAAATCAATAAAATCTAATCTAATTCCAGATTCCTGTCTATTAAGTTTCTCTTCCCTGAAATCACTTCAGGTACCAAAACTTGTATCTTTATGAATTTAATAGAACAAGAGACACTTTAAAAGTTACAGGAATAAAATATAAAAATATTAAGAGAATTAGAGGGTGGCCTTTGGAAGTTCCCTGGGAACCTTCAGCAATCTCTGAGTCTTTAGAAATGTTCTGTCTGCAGCTGCAAAGCTGAAACTACGAAGAAGTCACAGAAACTAAGTACTTTGCAGCTACCCTTATGTCTGGCCACTCAAACTTTACCCAGAGTAACCCAAAGTGACATTTAACCACAATTTTGCCTTCCAAACCTTGATGGTTTCTCTCCTAGAAAACTCCAATTCAAAACATGGCTTCTTCTCTGCAAAGAAGACATTGTCCTTAGAAGTGGGTGCTAGCGATACAAAGTTGGCAGTAGACAATCCAGTACATGCCTGGAGGTTAGCGGTCAGCAAACATTTACAGAGCAGTTTACATCTATGAACTCATTTAATCCTACCAAAATACTATAAGTGTTATTATTGTTGACATTTTATAGATAAAGAAATGGGGGACCGAAAAGTTGAGCAACATGCGAAGGTCACACAGCTGGGACATGGGGAGAAAATACAAAAAAAAAAAAAAAAAACAGGTAGCAAAAGTCCAGAATACCTGTTGTTCCCCACTATACCATTCAGTAAAGAGGAGTGGCAACTTGTTGATACTGGTTATCTCAGGGCAGTGAAAGAACAGGTAATTTCTATTCTCTTGTGTGTAATTATTCATGCCTTATTACATTTTACCACTGAACATGAACCGCTGTTGCATAAATGACTATTAAAATTATTTTTAAAGGATGTTTTCATATTGTGGAATCAGGAGATTTGGCTCTTGGTCTTGACTCCTGTACCATGTGACTCTGTGATGTTTGCGCCCTAACCAAACACCACACCCACAGCAGAGCATTGCAAGTGCTTTATGGCACATTATTTTTACATATTAACACTCTCTACCAAAAAGTATGGCCCCTGAGAGGAGACACGGTGTCATGGCCATCTTTGTATCTTGGTATGCCTGACGATACTCACATGTGTGTATCATGTGTGTTTAGTAAACAATTACAAAATGAGTAAATTATCCTGGGGGTCTCCACCTTTACAGGAATCATTCTGTAGTGTGACAATGTAGATTCAGATAATATGTAAGATGTAGATCTACAACCTCTTACCTGAAGTCCTGAAATTTGTAATGCTTGGGAAACAGAATGTTTTGTTTATAATTCACTTGGCAGTAATACCAGACCTGGCCTGAACTGCTTCAGTACAAACCTCATCTGAAGGGACACAAGGCTACTTGTAATCTTTTATTTATTATACTTAAAGTAAATATTAATATATTTCACTCGAGAAGTATTTATGTATTTTGAGTTGCTGCCTCAGACTCCATTGAGAATGTTACCAAAATGTTTCTGAATTCCATTATACATCCGGTCTCTTTTGGATAAGGGAGCATGACCTGTGTTTTCTATTGCGGACCCATACTTCTGTGTCTCTTTCCAGGCTTGAGCCCCTCTAACCAATACTTCCAAATGCTTCTTCCTAAGGATGGAGGAGATAAGAGGCCAGGCAGGAGCACCTGGGTGGCTGAGTCAGTTGTGTCTGATTCTTGAACTTAGGTCATGATCTCATGGTTTGTGAGTTCAAGGTCTGCATTGGGATCTGCACTGACAGAGTCTCTCTGCCTCTCTCTCTTTCTCTCTCTCTCAAAAATAAATAAACATTAAAAAAAAAAAAGGCTTGAACTAAGCAGAGCTTTGGATATTAATGGAGCTACATTTCAATAATGGGAAGGATTTTTTTTCTTTTCAGCCAGATGTTACTTTGATGGCTTTTAGGGTGTAACATAGGTTTTTTGTTTGTTTGTTTCTATGCTATTTTGATCCAGCTTTGGGGCCCTGTCCAGAGGCTGATCAGATCCTCCTTTTGAACAGCTGAATAAGTCCACACCCCAACCAGTTCCCTTATCCCTTATTGGTTCTCACACTCAGGCCACTATGCACTTGCCCGAATTGTCCCAGGATCAGGTACCTGACAACTAGGGACTGCTCCTATGCCCTGGAGCCTGTGAAATTACTCGTGTCAGCCAATCCACAGGAGGCTCAGGAAATTTAGCTCACCGTGCCCCACTTAGCGTACACAAGCTGCTCCTACAACTGGGTCAAGCTCTCATCCTGGCCTTGGGTGCAGCCCTGATGGGGCCCTTCCTGGCCCTTCTCTCCTGTGGAGCTGTAAGTAACAGAGTTCTGCCTTTCCTCAATCCAAGACTTGGCGTGCTGTCTTGGAGCTTTCAAATCCTATAAAACATAGTGGTAGATTAGCCATCCTTACTTCCTGTCCTAGGCAGACACACATGGTGCCATTGGAGAACTAGCTCTCTCTTCCCTTTGCTTCTCTTCCTCTCTTACAGCCATTTTCCACTGAGCAAACCTAACCGTGGGGTTCCAGGATTTATACCCAAAGTGGGGTGTTTAAGGGAGTGAGAGACAAGATGGGAAAGAGTGTTTAGGCTGGTGGTGCCCAATGCTGACAGCACAAGAAATTCACCTGGTACTCTTTTAAGAATGATTAAATCTGAGACATGAATCTAGCCCAATTAAATTAGAATCTGTGGGGTGAGACCATGTGGAAGAATTTTTTTTGAAGTTCCATCAGGTGATTCAAATGTGTGGCCAGATTTGAAATGTATGGCTTTAGGCCTTGATTCTAAATGTTCTTCATGTAGCTAACTATTGAGTCTGGCTCCCTTAGCCCAAAACCCGAAAGGGAAGAGGGGTAATTGATGGGGCAGAGTTCATACAGACCTTGTTCTCTGACTTTGTCCCATCACAATATCATAAAAATCTCACCCTGACACTTAGGACCTACCAACTGTAATGATTATATCAATGTAACATTGAATAGTAGATAATTACCTCATTGCTTTCCCTTAATTGAATCTTGATACATTGATTTTCTAAATGTATAAAACATGAAAACATGAAGCATTTAACATTATATTATTTTGTCTTCTTGTACAAGTGAAAAAGAACAGGGAAAAGAATCTAGATTTAAAAAATTTACTGATACAATAACCTCTTTCCCAAATTCAGTTTTTATGCTTTTTAATTATTTTTAATTATTGATTTATAGTAGATATTAACTGTATCATTTTTTAGTTCTTTGAGTTGAGACTTTACCTTATCTTTCTTCTCACCAATATACTGTAATGGGTTTCTTTAACTGGATCTTCTTCCAGTCAGATAACTTGCAGTCTGTTAACTACTTGGGAAGTTTTATAGCTCTGTTATTGCTCTGTTATTTGTAGTCTCTCCTGTTCTTAACTATGCTATTGTTTTAGGTGAAGATGGTTGTGATGGTAGGTTGCATAAAAGACCTTATTTCAGGGCCCTTCCTATATCCATGCTATTTGTGGTGTGACTGACCTCATTTTCCTGCCATGACCAAATGAATGAGGTAGAGAGTACGCTGGTTCTGAGAGTAAGCCTTTAAAGGACTTGACTGTTCTATTTTTACTTGTCCCCTTTTGCTATCTGTCATGGCCATGAGAGGAGCTTCCTCCAGGTAGCTGCTTCCCTGACAGTAGGGGCCCAAGAATAAACACACGTGAAGTGAAGCACAAACCTGCACGAGTAGGTTCTTGAGGCAGAGTCACATAGCTGAGCCCAGCCTAGATCAGAACACTTCCCATTCTCCCACAAACATACCATCTAAATAAGTGTTTATAATAGTGTGACATTGAGGTTTTTAAAAATTTTATTGAGTTTTTTTATTTTCATTCAACATTGAAATTTGCATGTGTGCATGTTATGCTGCATTACAGTTCATGAGCTAGCTGATACAATGGTTAATACCTAGGGGATTTACAGTAACTCATGATTCGACTTCTTTACATTATTTTTTAATATACAGAAAATGATTTTAAATACATTAATAATACAAATATTTAAGAATGTTATCTGGAATTTAATATTTTTAAGTTGAAATTTTTTCTTGAGATCAATTTTTCAGAGTGAAAATATTGATTACGGTTGTTTATAATTATTTATCATTTAGATTAAATTGCATCAGTATTCATTTACTATTGCAAGACTTCAAATTAAAAGAATAGACTTGCTTTAAAAGTTCTTTTTTTTCTTTAGCTCATTTTTTACAATATTGACCTTTTAAATATATTGGGTTAATATTACCATTGGATTGTGTTGATGGAATTCTTATAGCTTTTACTGTTTGACTCAATATGAAGCAATGGAAACTTCTACTTTAGGACCCACTGGTAACCTGGTCTATCATTTAAAAAATATTCTTTTCTCAGTTTTCTGATTTATTCAATGAATAGAAGGGTGATCATCTCACACAATAAGACATCTTGGATGCGATGCAGTTGGTGGTAGTAATTTGATTTTATAAGGAAGTTGTTTTGTCAACATTGCACTAGAATCTAGGAATGTGAAATTGTGGTTTCTACAGAGTATAAACAAGTCTTGTAGCTTGAAAGTCAAGTAAATTAATTTTAGTTCTTGACTTAAACTACTGCTGAGAAGTACCTCATTTCCTGATTCTTCCTTCTCTAAATAGATTAAGGGTTACGTGAAAGTCAAGTTGTGCTCATTTGTCCTCCTTCTAGAGAGATTTCACCTGACTGCTTATTTCTCACTTTCTTCTCAAAACAATTGGTTTCTGAAATTCTCTCTTCTGTTCCTCTCTCTCTCCTTT
Organism: Panthera leo; assembly: GCF_018350215.1. Lineage (NCBI taxonomy): Eukaryota > Metazoa > Chordata > Mammalia > Carnivora > Felidae > Panthera > Panthera leo. The sequence goes on along the minus strand of NC_056685.1, from coordinate 56,611,093 downwards.
CCTCTTTTTATTTTTACCTCCTTCCCTGTCTTCTGTTATTGCCATCCTTCCTTCCTTTTTCTTTCTTTTTCTTTCTTTCTTTCTTTCTTTTTCTTCCTCCCTCCCTCCTTTCCTTCTTTCTTCCCTTCCCTCCTTGCTTTCTCTTTTTTCCTTCCTTCCTTCTTTCCCTCCTTTTTTTCTTTCTTCTTTCTTTCTTTCTTTCTTTCTTTCTTTCTCATCTTCAGTCTTATGACTAACAAAAATCCAAGAGTCTCAATACATTGATCCTTAAAAAAGAAAAACAAAACAAACAAGAGGTAGAGATAGGTTCCAATCCTAGGTGTTCATGACTTCAAGTCTACATCTTTGTTTCCTTCTCACTGTTCAGACCTATACAAGTGAAAATAATAACAACAACAACAACAAAAGGATTCACTTCAAATCAAAAGAATCTCTAGTAAAATCATCCAACTGCCAGCACAGATGCATGCATGAAGCAGCTTAGCATTTTTAGCAGACACGGGAGAGACTAAAAACGTTCATCAGAATACTCCCCAAATATTGAAAAAAAAATCTTTTTATTCTCAAACCTTTTGTAGGTTGCTTTAAACATGTTGACAGTGGTAATAGATATTTGGAAGGAATCTATTTACACTGTCCTCCTTTCTGGTGGAAATAAATGAGTTGTGTATTTCCACTTTTAGTTGGTTTTAAAAAGTAAATGTAAGACAGATATTCCAAGAATTATACAAAGGGAAAGGACCTCAAACCCCAACTTTGTGTCAGCACATCACAGAAAGGAGAAAGTATGGAAAAGCAATGGCTTCTTCAACTCAAATAAGCCAAACACACTTAGTGAGCACTTAAAATATGAAAAGCATTAGGTTAGGAAAAGTAGTTGATATAGAAGGCTGTTAAGACATCAGAACATACATTCTATTTTGAGGAGAAGATAATTACACAAAAGAAAAGTTGTCAAGGAGTGGTACATAGTGTTACGTAGGTATACATAGTGTTGCAAAAATGTTCCAGAAAATAAGTTCTATAATAATCGAAAAAAAAAAAAAGAGCCTTTCAGGTAAAGTGATGTGGAAAAGGAAGGTATCAGAGAAAAAACAAACAGAAAGCAAACAAAAACTCATCCTGGGGGCAAATAAGGCAGGCAACTAACAAATAAGATACTATCTGCAACATAATGTATGTAAAGTGTGACATCCATATAGGCATGTGATATATTAAGCCACCATTCTCCAAGGTATGCTACATAATATTAATAATATATAACACTTATTTAAACCTTACTATATGCTGGTCACTTTTATGAATCATTGCTACTCTATGGTTCATAGACCAACATTTTCAGCATTATCTTGTTAAAAATGCAGAATTTTTGTCCCCACCCCAGACTTACTGAAACAGAATTTACATTAAAAAAAAATTTAATGTTTATTTTTCAGAGAGAGACAGAGTGCAAGCAGGGGAGGGGCAGAGAGAGAGGGAGACACAGAATTTGAAGCAGACTCCAGGCTCTGAGCAGTCAACACAGAGTCTGACGCAGGGCTTGAGCTCATGAACTGTGAGATCATGACCTTGGCCGGAGTCGGATGTTTAACTGACTGAACCACCCAGGCACCCCCGGAATTTATATTTTAACAAGATTCCTAGGTGATTCACATGCACATTAAAGTTTGGGGAGCACCATGTCAGAATGCTTTGCTTGACTAATCCTTACAGCAACAATATGAGATGATACCATTATTATTCCCACTTTATAGATGAGAGAACTGAGGAATAAAAAGGATAAATAAGTTGACTTAACTATGTTCCTGCAGTTAGTAACTGGCAGAGTAGGATTCAATTGCATAGACCCAGAGTTCATTACTACATTACTCAGTTCCCTTGATCAGCTCACAGAGAGTACAAGAAACTCAAGAACAATTACCAGTCGTGTTTGCCCAATAGCATTTGCATTTCTTCTTTTGATTTAGGACTAAGGTAAAATTTCAGCTTCTACCGAGAACAGAAATAGCCAGAGTCCAAAGTGAAAACTAAGTTCTGGCTTATTATCCAAGACATTTAAAAGGAAACAAATAGGCAGCTGATTATATATAACAAATCGCATTGTTCTGTTTAATTTCTTCTTCCTGGGAACTGTGAGTTTGACAAAGCATGTATCCTCTCTTGGGGTATGGGTTAAAAGTGCCGTTGTTCTCTGAACCTCCTTTTGGTTTCCATGTCAGCTTATGCAGCCATGATCACTGTTTTCTCACAGTAGTTAGAAATTCCAATGGTTAGGTTGCCTGGGTGGCCCAGTCAGTTAAGGATCTGACTTCAGCTCAGGTCATGATCTCAAGGTTCATGAGTTCAAGCCCTGCATTGGACTCTCTGCTGTTGGTGTGGAGTCTACTTTGGATCCTCCATCCCCCTCTCTCTCTGTCCCTCCCCGACTTGTGTGTGCATGCTTTCTCTCTCTCTCTCAAAATAAATAAACTTAAAAAAAAAAAAAAGAAATTCCAATGGCAGAGAACTCTCAGTCTTTCCATCTGCAACTGCTCACAATTCAAACTCTGAGTTGAGATTCTATATATTTCATTATACCTAAATTTAAGTGGCATCCCTCTATTTAAACATACTCTGCAAAATCCCCAATGCCTCTTTCCTTAGGAATTTGGTCTCCCCTTTGTGTAGTGCCAGAGCTCTCTTCCACCTCTCTAGGGACTCACTACTTTGCTGCACTCATGATGTTACTTACCCTAATTCTGGTACTTTGGATAATGAACACTTTCCGTGTTGAAATGTAATTCAAAAGTCTCCCCAAGAGGGTGGAGAATTTTGGAGCAAGTAATAATTTCTGGGTATCTCAATTTACTGTGCATCTTCTTGCAGCCCCCTGGAACTTTAAAGTTAACCATTTGCTTGCTGTTATGCAGGCTGCATATGTTCAAAACGAATCTAGCAAACAGTAAGACAAGCGTCTTTTAAGCAACATGTATAGATACTACCAAGATCGTCAATATATCAAGGCCTATTTTACTATCGATCCTGAAAATAACCTTATGAGACTAAGCTGTAGAAAGATGAAAATCTACCAAATTAATAACCAAATGAAAATAGGACAATCCTACATGAATCCCAAATGAAGCTTTAAATACATAACTTGAAGACAATGAGTTATTTTATTTATTTATTTTTTGTAAGCACGTTCTTTTCAATGTTGGGAAATAAGGCATTGGCAAACTAACAGAAATAGCTTCACTTTACCATGGTTGCAGACATAACGGTTTCAGTTCTTCACAGAACGAAGATATTTTTTGTATTGAGTGCTATAGAGTGAAGTTAATTCAAGAGTTATATTTTGAGAGCCTAAGAAACATTACATATGTAAAACAAAAGAACAGATAAGAAGCAAGCTCCACTTATGCTCTCACTGGAAGTACACAGAAGGTGGGGGAAACAGACCTGGGTTCTAACTGTGATAATGTTATATTACTTGTACCTGTCATTTTGTGTATGCTCGGAGATCAGTTCCCTGCTCTACTCTATACTGTAAGAGGCTGAAAATCTGCAAACTATAATCCAGCTACGATCCACCGATGTGGTGGGAGATTGGAGGGCATTTCTTTTTCTTTCCTCTTTCTGCTGTGGGTTCACCCCTTTGGTGACATCTGTTTCCACATCTCTCTGGACATCCCTTTCCAACAAGGTCCCTGATGGACAACTCCTGGCTTCTGGTTATGCCATCCATTCCTTTCGGATGTGAGCAACTTCCTTCTGTTGCTGCTCTGGGGTTGTGTCACTGTACCCTGTTTGGCTTCTCAGCACTTCTGACACTCTGTTAACTAGTTCCTTGTATTAAATTTCTTCTACTGAATTACCAGAGGTTGGTTTTCCCAATGAGATCTTAGGTATAGTAAGTTTGTTTGAATCCCAGTTTCTTCATCTATAGAATAAATTCAACAATACCTTTCTTTGATGCTTGTTCTAATGACTATAGATAATGTACATTGCAGGTGTCAGAAAACTGTGGTTTGCCAGCCAAATGCATTTATAAGGAAAATGTTATTGGAACACAGCCATGCTTATTCATTTACTTCTTTTCTAATGCTGCTTTCATGTTACAACGGCAGGGTTGAGTAGTTGCTACAGAGACCACAGAGCTTGCAATGCCTAAAATATTTACTGTTTGGCCTTTTTCAGAAAAACTTTGCTGAACCCTGGCATACAGCATAATGCCTGTCTTATAGTAGATGTTTCATAATTGGTAGCTTTATTTTCCTCTTATATTGAACAGTAATATTTCTAGTTACATAGTCCTCATTATGATACTGCCAAGGGAATTATCCTCGAGGTGGCATTAAATAATCACTGTAAATTAAAATTGGTAGGGGACGTTAGAGAGTTTCAATGTCTTCCCTCCTATTTTCAAGTGATTCCCATGACATAGATCAAACCCAATAAACAGAAGAGGAGTTTAACATGGGCGACTGATGCAATAGGTAAAGAAAGCTTACATTATCGAAACTATATTTCAACTGCATATTGAAGTGAAGTTACGTAAGGAAGTACTTTTCAAGTCTTCGTTTATGGATGTGTTTCAGGACTCACAGATCCTATGAAACTGTAATAACTACAGTCAATGAAAAATCAGTGGAAGAAAAATTGCTTCGTCTACTTTCATTTATAAGGCAAAAGTGAACTCTATTTTTGAGAGAATTGGCAGGTTAATTAAGAAGTCGGTTAGCGATTATGCTGGGAACACTGATACATTTTTAATTTAGCTCGATGTTACTTGACATATAGATGTAACTGATGTTTATGTGAGAAGTTTAAAATCAGCTGTATGGCAAATTTGTTAGGGACTTTGCAAGAGACTTTTGCCCAAAACTTTGAGTGTGATCTCATAATGGAAATTTATGTGAACACATAAATTCTAGGAATTCCATAAGGAATTCCATTATATTTTATATAATAATATATTATATATTATACAATATATAGATTATAAAATGATAATTATATAATCTTTTCTTAAAAAATGAGAATTATATTATCTTTTGTAAGGAGTAAAAAGTAAAAAGAAGATACTTAGCCTAATCCCTAGGACATAGTAATCATTCAGAAAAAAATCAGTTTCCTTCTCCATTTATTCCGGACACAAATTAAAGACAGTTGGTTCTCATTTAAGCCATATTTATCTTGTTCTAACTGGTTTATATCATACATTGTGTTCCAAATAGGAATCACTCCTCATATTTCTCGGAATATTTAATTAATGGAGATCAAAACATCAAAGTATAGGACAATGGGTTGGCATTATGACAGAGCAGCAATCTAATCAAGGTTTTTGTATATATATGTGTCATAACATCTTTTGAATGAAGAAATAGTCATATTACAAAAGACGTAACCTTTGTAAAACTTTTGTAAGTTCCGTTTCATTTTTAAAAGAAGTAAAATGAAGAGCACATCTTTTGCATTCATGTTGGCTTTACCTTTATTATAGAAATATCATTGTTCTGATATAGAAAGGAAGCTATAAGAAAATTGTTTGAGTAGACCTAATTGATTTCTATTGTAATCAATGTAAATATATTTTCTACAAAGAAGTTTAGTAGTCACAGACAAGGCTCAGTTATTAGCACACACAAACATAATAGAGACTATAAAATTATTGAAATATTTTCTTAAGTTTGAGGACATGAATACCACTTAAAAATGATGGCAGAGAAATGATATAGTCTTATTACCAACCCAGTGGATGATTTCAGATCATTCAAAATGTTGCATACTGAATCAAGTGGTTTTATAGGTGCTTGTGTGTGAAAAAAATCCTTACTGTATAGACAAGTTAAGAAATCAATACTGTGAACATCTAAAACTCAGAAAAAAAAAATGTTTGAAGTGTTTCAATTCACATTTATCAGAAGATACTGTGGCTGATCAGCAACCTCACAGACATGTTAAAATACATTCACATTTTGCTACTTATAGCACATCTTGATCTAAGGACTCCCAGGTTCAGTCAAAATGAACAAGCAGCCAGGTGAAAAACAGCTGAAAAATTATGTTTTGCTTTTGTAACTGACGAGTCCTTATGATGATTAAGAGAATGAAATCAAACATATATTAGTTTGACAATATTTTAAGCTATTTGGAAAACTGCTAAGTTCCTTAAAAATCTAATATTCTGAATGTCGTGAATCTAGACCTTATTTTAGAAAATAAATTGACGCATGCCTGAATTTGTAAATCCCAGTAACCTATACACCAGAACTTTTCATCTAGAAGATCACGTTTCAGAATTTCTCAGTCCTGATCACAATGAATCTTAAATGAATGAAGTAGAAAGAAAAGCAAAGGCACCATATCCAAAACCTTCAGTTCTGGAAAAAAAAAAAAAAAAAAAAAAAAGGAAGAAAGAAAGAAAATTAATGTTACTTAGTGCAAATATTTAGTACTGTCAATTAAAAAGCCACCTATATTCTGTAACAATGTTTTTGAGTTCATCTGCTCATACATTGAACTTCTGCACTCCAATCTCTTAATATTTCATTTTTTTCTCTTACAAACAGATTTTACGTGAAAGATATGTTACTATTTTAGTTATCTAAAGACTAGTCTTAAGATGAGACTCACCAAAGAGCAATGCTCTGGAATCTTCATTCCAATAAGCTTAAAAAATTGGCACGATAATAAGCTAATTTTGTACTTCTTCTCAAAAGAAAAGGATCTCCACTTCTCAGAAAGAGGTATAGAAATGCTGTTCATCATAATTAGGACTGTGTAACTAGAAATGTGAGGCATAAACATATTTAGTACAAAATGTAAATATTGCAACAAAGTGGGTTGGGCACCTGGGTCTCATCTGGATTTCCCTAGAACCAGTTCTAGTACACAGGTAAACACAGGTGTAGATCTTTTCAAACTTGCAGTATGCTATTCTAAAATCATATGCTAAATCATCTCATAATGGCCACTTTAATTAACAGCTGCACAAGCCTCAAAAATTAACTAGAATGCAACAACTTTTGGCAGTAGATGAGGAAGTTTGTATATACACACACATGCACGCATATATGTATAAATAAAAATATATACCTGGAAAGAAAATCTTCAAAAAAAATTATGGTAGTAGATATAAGGAAGCAGATAAACCTAAATGGAATGAAGGATAGGGTAGGGTATCTGTGGAAGAGAAATAACTTCTAGATAATGATTTTTTTTTAAGTAGTGAAAAATAGAGTGCCAAGTGGCCCTTTAATTTTGTTTACTTACTCAGAGAGGATGCCTGTCTATAATTAAGATGCCTCTTTGTAGCTAAGAGAAGTGTGAGGACTTCACCCTCTCAGGGTCCCACTTCTTTCATGGCCCTCTTCCCATGATTCTCTGCAGTACAGTGGAACATGGAGCCATGAATCACAGCCTTTCAGGGGAGGCGGAGTTCCAAGGTTCTTAGTACATACCTACTTCTCACAACTAGCTTTCCATGGAGCCCGTTGCATATAAGAATGCTTAAAGATTTGAAGGGCCATGGTGAGGTGGGACCGTTGCTTTCCCCAGTGAGCCTTTGAACTGACTTCACTGATACCTAATTTACCGCTCAGGACATGACCTAGAAAAATCAAGCCTAGGCTAACATTTCAGTACTGGTAACTGCAGATATGGGCAATACAAATTCAGGGATGATTGATGTTGTAATCCCACAGGAAACATTGAGAGATGAAAACAAAACAATATAATTCTTTGCATAGTAGATGCCATTTAATGAAATAACTACACCTGCTCCAAACAATGCAAAGGCCTTGGAGGAGAGAAGCAGAGGAGAGACGCAGGTGAAAATTCCAGCAGTGTGTTCAACATGAATTAGTACTGTTTAATGACTCTTCAGCCTCATAGGCCAACCTCCTGTCATGTCCTACTACAGTGGTCACACATCATTTATGCTAAGTAACCAAAGTTGGTAATTTTAATGAGCCAGGGCTTCCTGTGACCATTGAGAGGGTGTAGGGTGTAGGAAGAAAACTGCCCTAAGAATGTTGCATATGTACATCAAGTATCCCCAGCATTTCCAGACTATGAGTTTTATAGTAAACTTCTGTTTTTAGTATAAACTGATGATCAAGCTCCTTTCCAACCATTGAAATTCTCAGTTAAATCTGACAGAACTTTAGGGTGTCGCAGATGTACTCAGGAATAATGCCCTGAGGTTCTGAGGCATCCTCTTGATATCACTATTTACAAGCCAACTTGGGATGGGTACCTAACACTTTCTACTTTTTACTAGGGTGAGTAATAGGGCTTCCAATACCGTCAATACCTAAGGGGCCATATAGCATCTTCTGCATCATCACTGAGCCAAAGTCACTCTATCTTCCACCCAGAAGTGGGAAGAAATTTGTTCCCTAAATCCCATAGAAGTACTACTTGTGATCCAAGCCTAATAAATATCCTTATAAAAGTAGCTTCTTTGGCTTCAGCCAGCAGCTTCGTTTCCTCATTGGGCCCAGCAGTAGCCCTAGGGAAAGACCAGGAATTAAACACTTGGCATCCTCCTTCAGGTGTTTCTCACATACCAAATTCTACCTTGGGGATCCTTTGGTCTCATTAAAATCTACCAAAAACAAACAAACAAACAAGCAAACAAACAAACAAACAACACATTAATGAGTCTACTATCCTATCACTTCATTAAATACCCAACAAAGTTAGAATTCTCTGAGCTCCCTGGGGTCCTGGCTTCCTGTGTTTTAGTAGAGTAAACTGATGACTGGTGACATAGCCCTTTTGGATTTTCACTCAGACTACAGTCAGATGCTTTTCGTCGCCTCCATTCCTTCCATGATTTCCTCCAGTTCCTACTCTTAATTCTAGGTAAACTATTAAAATGAGTTGTTCTTGTGGTTTAATGTCTTCCTCTTCCCTGCCCCATTTCAAAGCTAAGTATCATATCTTACACTCACACAATGTGCACCCCTCATCTTACCGGTAGCAGCTTTTTACTTGATAGAATGGGGCAGTGCCTCATAAAATCATTTCAAGTGAAAAGTAGAGACCTGTGTTCTAGTCGTTCTCCATTAACGAGGAGTCCTATGACCTTTGGAAAGTTACCCAATTTCCCCCTGATTTTATTCTATAAAATGCAAATTGTAACAGATGTTATTTCATGATGTCTTAGGAAATTGTGAGAGTGGTACTATGGAAAACTCTCTAAAATATTAAATATATAGATGAATATATATATATTTATTTATATATAATGTACAAATATATATTTATATATGAATATATAAACATATAAATATATCTATATATGAATATATAAATATAAATATATAATACATATTTTAAAACTATTTAAATTGCTTAAATGTATATCTCAAATCTGTGATACTTTAAACAATATAAATAATTTTTAAATTTAATAGTTTAAATTAATTACCTTTCAAACTGCAGAATTCTCAATCCCCCAAATGATTTCATCTTTTTAAAAAAGACTATACTGATATAAAAATATAGACTTTATTTTGCTCATCCTAAGGATGTCAAAGTTTGTTTGTGGATAGATAAGTCTTATGAGCCTCATAGACTATAATAAAAAAACAAAACATTTGCAATAGGTTGGTATTGAAACCTGCTGTTCTCTTTCCCAGTTTTTCCTATTTAGTTCAAATGTTCAACTGTTTAGCAGGCTCAGATAACTTAATCAATGAAGCTCTTATTTTTGGCATTCTCACATTCCAAATTAAAATTACATTATATTTTTTTGGGAAAACCCCCCACCAGTACCATCTGTGAATTGAATGGTGTCATTACATCAAAGTACTGCAATTAGAACAATAGGGTAAAATTAATGCCAATGTTAAGTACAGATGTGCCAAATATGATGGGTAGTTGATACACAATTCAAATTGACAACCACGTGCAATGTGGAAAGTATCCAGGCATAACCCCAGATCCAGTTGGCCAATGGATGTCATGATTGCCACACAGAGAACATATTTAAAAGAGATTTATTTGGCAGTGAGAAAAAGTTTTTCAAAAGACCATAGTCTATCCTAGGTTACTCATGCAAAGCTTTTGTTATCTCAGGGTTAAAATGGGCCCAAAGAAGATAATCCAAAGGGGACATAACATTCCATAGCCACAAAACAAAATTCCCATTCCTTCCCCCGCTCAGGAATACAACATTTGGTATTTGCATTACATGGGAGATCATATGGCATTATCAGTCTAATTGTGCTGCTTTTCCATTTTGTAGCCGTGACAAGCTATTAGCTTTAGCATGCAGTGGGGTTCCTTAGTATAGGTTAATAGGAAAATATATTTTATTATTTAGGTTCACCATCTGTAAAATCAAATTTTTAGAAAGGATGATCATGGGCTGGATTTTCTTTCAGTTTAGAATCTTCTAATGTTTGGTATGAACGATAACGCTAAAATGATGGTTTTACTCAGACAATCATGAGATATTTAATCTGTGTCATTTCATGTGGCTGTGCTTGACAAAACATGATCTTGAAAAGGGGCACCTGTGTGGCTCAGTTGGTTAAGCGTCCGACTTCAGCTCAGGTCATGATCTCGAACTCCATTGGTTCGAGCCCCGCGTTGGGCTCTGTGCTGACAGCTCAGAGCCTGGATCCTGCTTTGGATTCTGTGTCTCCCTCTCTCTCTCTGCCCCTCCTCCACTCGCACTCTGTCTCTCTCTTTCTCTCAAAAATAAATAAACATTAAAAACTTAGGGGGCGCCTGGGTGGCGCAGTCGGTTAAGCGTCCGACTTCAGCCAGGTCACGATCTCGCGGTCTGTGAGTTCGAGCCCCGCGTCAGGCTCTGGGCTGATGGCTCGGAGCCTGGAGCCTGTTTCCGATTCTGTGTCTCCCTCTCTCTCTGCCCCTCCCCCGTTCATGCTCTGTCTCTCTCTGTCCCAAAAATAAATAAAAAACGTTGAAAAAAAAAAAAAAAAACTTAAACAAAAAAACATGGTCTTAAAAGAACAAATACAAGTGGTTGAGGTCTAAGAGTATTGATGAGTCAGGGGCAGCCATCTCGATTAGCCCTTAAGTATAAATGGTAAATAGCACTTTTTTAAATGTTGAAATAATTTTGCTACTAAACCCAGAATTTTTTAGCAACAAATTTAAAACAAACATTTTTGGTGAATAGGCATAATTAACTTATAAGCCTTGTAGCAACAGCTTTTATTTAAGCAAATACATTTTAAAAATGAGACAATATTTATAAAGCAAGGACAGAAGTTGTTAGGTTAACAATTATTTGTAGACATCACCTGATGTGTTTCTGTTCACAAAGGCCATCTTGAGCTGATGTCACAAAGATATTTTTCCATAGAACAAAAAAATTGCGGTCCAAGAAGAATGGCATATCTAATGTTCTTTTCTGAAATGTCACATTTCCACATTCTTCCTTTTCATTATTGCTCAATTTTCTCAGTATTAAACAAGGATTAAAGTGGAAAAGAGAAGATGAAATAATGTAAACAGAGAATGCCAAGAGGTATCAATTCTATCTCTTTTCATCACCCATCACTAAAAATCTCCAAATTTACCAAAAGTGACTTTATAAGTAGTAGTGAAGTATGTCATAACTTATATCTCTTAATATTCTCCCAGCCGAGTATTCTTATCCAAATGAAAAAAAATTAGGTTAATTTTTAATATCTTAGCATAAGATATAAGTGCTAACAACATAGTCTATACAAGGTGCTTCAGGTAGGATGTTGACTAAAACTGCTCTCAATACGGTTACCATCTTATAAGAGTTTCCAAATAATTGGGGGGCAAAGCCAAAATGGAAAAAAAAAATGATGTAGGAGAGGTCTAAAGCTTGTTAATGAGGGAGAAGTCTCTTCAGGTTGGAGAAATCAGGTACCCTGCACAGTAGAACTCAGCATTATTAGTTGAGTAGATGGAGAGCTCCAGATGGAGTACATAGAATGAGCACACCTAGAAAAAAGGTTAGGAATCAAGAATCACTTGTTTATTCAACAAGGCGAGAAATGAGGGTGGCTTGAGCTAGAATGGCATAGGTGAGGGTCTGACTCAGGAAATCCTTTGTGGAAGTGAAAGAATTGGCTGATTATTAAGATGAGAGGTGTGAGAAATGAGGAAGAGGTAAAATTGATTACAATTGTAAGTAATTTAGTGTGGGTGAAACACAGGGAACCAATGTTGTAATAGAAAAAACCATAAGTATAATTTGTTTCAGTTCTGTAAGTCCTTGAATATCTTAACTAATTTCTTTTACTTTAAAACAAAAAGAAATTTGCAGTTCAGGTTACTTGGAAAGACTCTGTAGAAATGACCTGAAGGACACCAAGAATCATGGATGTGAACAATGTCAGGAACATATTATTCCTTGTCTCCTATCTTTCTTTGACTTTTTATGGGCTTCTTTCTCTAGAACAGCTTATCCATATGGCAGGATGTTTCAAATTTACAGCCTTGCAATACTGCGATCAAGGAAGAAAGAGGTAACTTTCCTCAGCTTCTTTTTGAAAAATTCAGGGAAGGACACTGGGTAGTAACATGACTATGCTTCAACTGTTTACTATAAACCACTGTGAATCATTATCTTCATCCCCCTGGTCAATAAGCACCCCACATCCCTCTCCAGAAGCACCTACCTCATATGAACAGACATTTTCCAGAAGAATGGAATGGGAAAGGGTCAGGCAATACATTATTCATTACGTGAGACTTATACAATTATATTTTTTATATATCATATATATATCATATATACACATTATATAATAATGTGTATATATGCCTATTATTATCTTTGCTCCTTCCTATCTAAAGATAATCTCTCTAGCAGATTGCATTTTAGCTTATTCACTTGAGGGAAATTGCTCTACCAATTTCCTTTTCTCTTTCTATATCGCCAATTTTCTCTTTATGGGATTTTTTCCCATCAGCCCACATACATGCTATTATTCTTCCATCTCAAAAATAAAACTTTCTTTTGATCCCATATTCCCCTTCAGCTATTGTCCTTCCTTGCTACCCTTCAAGATGAAATTTCTTGAAACAATTATCTTTACTCCGACTTCAATTTATCTGATTCTGTTCCCCCTTAAGCCCACTCTACTTAGGCTTCTGTCCTTCACCATTTTACCACTATAGCATTTACCAATTTTTCCAATGACCTTCACATTGACAAACTCAGGGACCATTTCTTAGACCTCATTTTATTTGACCAATCAGCAATGTTTACGGCATATGGTCTCTCTCTCCTTCTTGCTACTTCTTATTTTTGTTTTGTGTTTTTTTTAACAACACTGAATTTTCTTCTTATAATCCTTCATCAGTTTTCTTTGATAGTTTCTGTTTATCATTGATTATTTACTGATTGTTGGGGTGCTCAGTGGCTCCAACCTTGGACCTCTTTTTCATTTTACTTAATCTTACTCCCTTCATGGTCTCAAGTCTTATGGCTTTAAACTCCACTTGCTGACAATACTAAAATTTGTATCTTTAGCTATTATCTCTTCCCCAAATTCTAGGCTCATGTTTCATAAAGTCTATTCAACATCTCTATGTAGATGTCCAAAATATCTTAAATTAACATATACTTAATTAAACTCCTAATCTTCCATCCCCAAATTTACTTACTTATTTTGGGCCCAATTGTGCCCCCTCCCCACCCCCCTTTTATATGTGCAAGTATTAAATTCCAATACCTTAAAATGTGACTGTATTTGGAGACAGGGCCTTTAAAGAGGTAATCAAGGTAAAATGAGGTCATATTGGTGGGCTTCAATCCAATCTGGCTGGTGTCCTTGTAAGAAAAGAGTATCACACACAGAGAGACACCAGACATGTGTACACAAGGAAAGACCACAGGAACATGCAGAAAGAATGTGGCCTTCTGCAAGCCAAAGGGAGATACCCCAGAAGAAACCAAACTTGCTGGCATCCAGATCTCAGAATTTTAGCCACCAGAACTGTGAGAAAACAAATTTTCTGTGGTGAAATTTGGGTGAAATAGGCGTGCCACACATTGTGTGGTGTTCTGTTATGGTTATGTATTAGCCTAGTAGGCTAATACACCCACAGTCCTCCCTAAATCAGTTTATAAAAGCTCCATTCTTTCAGCACATACCAAGAACTTTGGAGTTTTCTTAGACTCTTCTTATTCCTTCTTCTCACATTCTATGTTTTACCCATCCAGAATTCCTAAATTCAGAATAAAATCTGACTGCTTCTCACCAGCTTTTATACTACCACCGGGGTCCAGATTACCATCAGTTCTTGTATTGATAACTGCAGTGGCCTTTTAATTGCTTATCCTGCCCAGTTTATTCTTTACTCCTCAGCTGGACTGAATGCTCCAGCCTACGTTATTCAGAGTGAATGTTCTTTCTACCACCTGTACTACCAAACCTTCCTAATCCATTTGCCCCTTTTCATCTAACATATTTTATATTTTTTTAACATATAATATTTTAGGGGTTCCTGGGTTGGTCAGTCACTTAAGCATCTGACTCTTGATTTTGGCTCAGGTTATGATCTCATAGCTCGTGAGATCAAGCCCTGTGTCAGGCTCTGCACTGACAGTGTGGGGCCTGCTTGGTATTCCCTGTCTCCCTCGCTCTGCCCTGCCCAACTCACACACTCTCTCTCTCTCAAATTAAATAAACTAAACTAAATGAACTCCGCAAAGGCAATAATCATTCATGTTTGTACACAGATGTACCATTTGCCTTGAACAGTGTCTGTCTCATAGTAGATCATTAACAAATCTTTGCAGAGTAAAGAAACAAATTGAACACAAGGTATAAACAGATGTGAACAACACCCAGCCTGAGAAATAAAACATTACTAAACTTTGAAGCCCTCTATGAATTCCTCACACTCATCTTTCCTCTCTATTTCCAAGGTTCAACACAGCAGAGTTTTGTATTTACCATTCCTTTGAACATCTTCATAGTATATACATACAGAAACATGCCTAGTCTATGATACATTTTTTTTCGGTTTCCATGATTTTTAAATTGAAAATATGTACCTGTACTTACTCTTTTGTTCAACATTATGTTTGTGAAATTCATCTGTGTTGATAGTGATGCTGTCATTAATTCATTCCTAATGCTATAGTTTTCTCTCAAATTAAGTTCACCACTTGTTTTAAAAATCCTAGACACTATTTATACATGACTTCTGGAACATGTATGCAATACAAGCATTTCTCTAGGCTATAGGGTTGGGAGTGGCCCAAAATTTTCCTATGAGCCCATTTAGCCACAAGATGGATTTTTTTTTTAATTCCACACTTTTACTGAGGGGATAGCACTGAGAGATCTGGCTTTTTCTGTGGCCTAAGCTTAGGTTCCCCACCTTGTATGGGTGAAAGGTCATTTTGTTTTCTGATGTGGACAAATGGTCCCATTTCTGTTTTCTATTGTGTTTCCCCATGGGTTTCAGTTCTCTCTTCATTTTATCCCAGGAAGATTTAGCTTACTTTCTTTTAAGCCTCGCAATGCATTATCAGTGTGTTTTGTTGAACCTTCTCCAGAATTTCTACATATTTTAAATGGAGTGTTATTTCAGAATACCTTGTCTGCCATATTGCAAGAAGCAGCAGGAAACTTAAACTTTTATACTTAATTTTAAACCTGTCACATATTGGTGGTTTTAGTGTTGTTATTTAGGATAGGGTAAACGTTATATAATAACAACTGTGTTTTGGAATATTAATATGACAATAGCAGCTGGCGTCAAGGAGCTACTGATAATGAAAGATGACTTTATGTATCTAGTACTATATTAAAAATTATCAGATCATCTGGGACAAAGTTGGATGTTTTAATAAATGGTATTGTGACAAATGAACAGCCATTTGCATAAAGATAAAATTTGGCTCAGGCCTCACACCATACACAAAAATAAACTCTGAATGCATAGGAGATCTAATTATAAAAAATAAAAGCATACAAGTAGAAAAAGTAGACAAGCTCTTGTAGAGCCTGATAGATTTGAGAGAAAAGCTTTCTAACAATGACTTAAAATCCAATTATTCTATAATTAAATATTGATACATTTATGTATCTAAAAATAATTTTCTTAATGGCAAAACTCACCATAGGCAAATAAGAGACAAATAATACACTGGGAGAAAACATTTGCAATGTAAGTCACAAATGAAAGGCTAATATTCCTAATATATAAAGACCTCTTTAAAAATTAAGAAAGGAAAATATAAAATTAACCAAAAAGATATAAAAATAGCCTCTGAACATATGGAAAGATTTTCAACTTTACTCAAAATAAGAGAGCTGCAAATTAAAACTAGTAAGATGCCATTTTTACCCATCATTTGTAGGAAAATTCCAAAGTTTGACCATACACTTTGTTGTCAAGGTTGTGAAGAAACTGACACTCATGTATTACAGATAGAAATGGAAAGTGGTATAATACCTACAAAATAGAATTTGGTAATATCTAATAAAACTACTGCACACTTTTGTCCAGCAAACCTTAGGTATTCACCCCAAGGATACATTGCCATTCATGCAAAAAAATTGTACAAAGTATTTACTACAGCATTGTACTAACATTGCTTTATATATAACTGCAAAATTTCAGAAAACCACCCTGTGTAGAAAAAGATAACTTCTCTTTTGTTTGTCCTTTACTCTCACATTACTACATTGCTCACAATACTTCTGACACCAGATATAGGTTTGTTTGTTTTTCCCACACCAAGCAATTCTGGGACACCAGGTTGGATATCCTACAATTTAACTCAATTCTGACACTATACCTGGAGATAGCATCAGCTCCCATGGGTTAAGGGCTCAGTCCCACAAGATTTCCCTTGACCTCTTCAGATGCCAATCACAAGGCCAGGTTGTTACCTGCTGCTTGACCAGCTATATATCAGAGGATCTCACAACCCTCTTGGCAGGTTCCATTAATTTGCTAGAGTTGCCCATAGAATTCAGGAAAACAGTTTACTTAGTATTTACCAGTTTATTAAAAAAGAATACGATAAAGGATACAGATGAATATTCAGATGGAATAGATGCATAGGGTAAGGTATGGGGGAAGCATGGAGCTTCCATTCCTTCTTCAGACATGCCACTCTCTCAGCACCTCCAGGTGTGCACCAAACTGGAAACTCTTCAACTCAATACTTTTGGGACTTTTATGGAGGCGCCATCACAACCAACATGATAGATCATTAGCTCAGTTTCCAGCCCCTCACCTTGCTATGGAAAATCAGAGGTGGAGTTGAAAATTCCAACTTTCTAATTATGGCTTGGTCTTTCTGATGACCAGCCCCCACCCAGGAGCCCATCAAGTGTCACTTCATTAGAACAAACGACACTGCTATTATTCAGGAAATTCCAAGGGATTTAAGAATTCTATGTCAGGAACTGGAATAAAAAAACAAATATTAGAACAAAAATGCTTCCAGTACTCTTATCAATTATGGAATTACCAGGGTTTTAGGAACGCTGTGCCAGGAACCAGGAAAGAGACCTTTATATGTTTTCTATTATCTCATAAACCCAAATGCCCATATAAATAATAATAAACTATGGTACATCTACCTAATGGCATAGAATTGGAAAGAGAAAGATCTCTACAAAACAATATGGAGTAATTTTCAGAATATAGTTTTAAATTAGAAAATCAACATGCAAAAGAGTATTAATAGTATGCTACTATTTATGTAAAAAAGAAGAAATAAGATTGTGTGTGTAATGCTTGTCATTACCAAAAGAAACACAAGTATACAGTAAAGATAAACCTTAAAGATAAACCAAAAACTGATGAAACTGATGATCTACAAAGGTTAGACGGGGATGAGATAGAAGGGATAAAAGCGAGAGCTATACTTCTCTTGGTATACCCTCTTTTATACTTTTCACATTTGAAACCACATTTATGTTCTACAGATTCAAAACATTTAAATTAACCAAGATAGATGAAACCTCCTAAAAATGAATACCAACAGAAACAAATGAACCTTACTCTATATAAAGTGGATAAAGATAACCAGAAAGAAAAGAATTATCCAAGTAACTTTTGAAGACAGTACTTTGTCTGTATACTGTCAGTGTAAAGTCACAAAGAACTATTCAAACAACAACAAAACCACACTGAGATATCACCTCATGCCAGTCAGAGTGGTTAAAATGAACAAATCAGGAGACTATAGATGCTGGCGAGGATGTGGAGAAATGGGAACCCTGTTGCACTGTTGGTGGGAATGTAAACTCGTGCAGCCACTCTGGAAAACAGTGTGGAGGTTCCTCAAAAAAATTAAAAATAGATCTACCCTATGACCCAGCAATAGCACTGCTAGGAATTTACCCAAGGGATACAGGAGTGCTGATGCATAGGGGCACTTGTACCCCAATGTTTATAGCAGCACTCTCAACAATAGCCAAATTATGGAAAGAGCCTAAATGTCCATCAACTGATGAATGGATAAAAAAATTGTGGTTTATATACACAATGGAGTACTACGTGGCAATGAGAAAGAATGAAATATGGCCCTTTGTAGCAACGTGGATGGAACTGGAGAGTGTGATGCTAAGTGAAATAAGCCATACAGAGAAAGACAGATACCATATGTCTTCACTCTTATGTGAATCCTGAGAAACTTAACAGAAGACCATGGAAAGAGAGGAGGGATCCAAAGCATTAGAGACTCTTAAAAACTGAGAATAAACTGAGGGTTGATGGGGGGTGGGAGGGAGGGGAGGTTGGGTGATGGGCATTGAGGAGGGCACATTTTGGGATGAGCACTGGGTGTTGTATGGAAACCAATTTGACAATAAATTTCATGTTTAAAAAAAAGAATAAAAAAACACAAAACTTTGACTTTCCTTAGTAGGTTAGTTATTATTAGTGGTTATGGTATAGCAATTCTGAAATTATTTTTATGACTAGTGGAACTCAGGAAATGAGTAAATATGCTGGTATTGTTAACAGCTAGGTCTCTCACTATGGATGAAGGAAGACATAGTAAGGCATTGGGGAATGCATGGAAGAATCTGGTGGTGTTGGACTGGAATTATGGTTAGTAATATAAACCCATGATATACATTCATCTTACATACCATATCTTTATATTTCATGGTTTATATGTAAATCCTGATATTTGTGTATATATGTATGCAACTCACTATATATAGTTTAGTTCTGGCCATTGAAATGTTCTGGTAACAATGATATCCCAGTAGCAAAGAGCTCACTTATTACCTAAATCTTGGTTCCTAATTACCCTTACCTACTAAAAGGAATAAGGGAAACTTATAGAAATGGCTGATTACAGAGCTAAGTAAAAGAAAGGACAAATTGAGCCTGAAATACTTTATTGTACCACTAAGCAAAAAAAAAAAAAAAAAATGCTCAGACATTAAGGGAAAGCATGTTAAAAGAACATAGGAGCAGTTTGATGGGACTCCCACTGGCCAAATTTCAGTCAGTTTGAATAGCAAACAAAATGAATAAAGTCA
The DNA here is from genome assembly GCF_018350215.1 of Panthera leo. Classification (NCBI taxonomy): domain Eukaryota; kingdom Metazoa; phylum Chordata; class Mammalia; order Carnivora; family Felidae; genus Panthera; species Panthera leo. The sequence goes on along the minus strand of NC_056685.1, from coordinate 56,591,621 downwards.
GTAATGAATTGTTACACACTGATTTTTAAAAGAATCTAATCACAGTAGGATGGAGGAGAAAGATAACTGTGAAAGCTTTCCTGAGATAGAAAGTCAACCAACACTTGCCTGAAGGAATGACAGTTAGGAAATCAGTGTTTATAACCACAGAATAATTGATTCAAGAGAAATTATCAGTGCATGCTAAAGCAGTGGGCAGATGATTTTTGGGGAAGAGAATATTGTTAGGCAGTATCAACTCTTTGTCAACTAATATTTACTAATTACAAAAAAGAAATAAATGTACCTTTATGGTGGAAAAAACTGATGGATGCCACCTTAAGTCAAGTGACCAAATTTCACATCAACAATGATAGGACAAAGGGACATGTTGTGACTTCTGAAGTGATGTCTTCTTTTTTTAAGTTTATTTATTTATTTCGAGACAGAGAGAATGAGTAGAGGAGAGGCACACAGAGAGGGAAAGAGAGAATGCCAAGTAGTGTCCAGGCTGTCAGTGCAGAGCCCAATGTGGGGCTCAATCCCAGAAACTGTGAGATCATGACCTCATGACCTAAATCAAGAGTTGGACACTCAGCTGACTGAGCCTCCCAGGAGCTCCGGAGGTGATGTCTTGAGAAGGCATAACATCAACATCACTCATGTAGAATTTCTTCCCAAAATACATGGCCTGAATCTAATCATGAGCAAACAGTCAGATAAACCCAAATTGTGTGATACTTTATAAGATGTCACTGTTGTAAAAGAAAAAGGAGAGGAAGTATAATTTGTGAAGGAATTACTGTTATATGTAGGACTTCAGACATGTCTTAGGGTGTATGATTAATTTGACTTCAGGTAAAGTTTACTTCAAATGGACTCATCTCTTCAGAAACTGTAACAAGGAAAACTAATGCATGGTTATATCACTCAGAGCAGGGACTTGACAGGAAATACTTCTTTGTTCTTCTTTCTCATCTTCTTTCATCTCTTCCCTTTTATTTATCTTGGAATGTTCCAGTAATTACAGTACTAATGTCAGCCAACTTAATAAATGGTTAATAATAAATAAATGGAACTAATAAATAGGCAGTTCATGGCAAAGTTTGAATCCCCAAGCTGCTTCACTTCTATGTGTCTTAGTTTTCTTATTTATAGAAGGGGTATAATAATAACACTTATCTTGCAAGGGTTACAAGGATTAGATAAGTCAAACATATTTAAGAAACCACTAGTGACATAGTGTAAGTATTCAACAAGTTGTGGCTATTAAAGAATAGAATAATTTATTGCCCAAACCAAGGCACTGTTGAGGGTGGAAGAGGACAACATGAGTAATTATTTGGGGAGAAACAGTATGAATAAAGATTCTTCTAGGACAACCAGGGTATATGGTGTATTTGTGAGGGTTCTCTGAGAAACAAAACAAAGAGGATATATATGGATAAATATGAGGAAATTCATTATGGGGATTGGCTCACACAATTATGGAGGCCAAGGAAGTCCCATGATCTGCTCTCTGCAAATTGGAGAACCAGGAAAACTGGTGGTATAATTCAGTGAGTCCAAACACCTGAGAATAAGGGGAGCCAATGGTTTCAGTCCTAGTCCTGGTTTGTAGGCCCAGGAATTATAGGGCCAATAATGTAAGTCCCCATCTGAATCCAAAGGCCTGAGAATCAGACCACTGACGTCTTTGGGCAAGAAAAGATGGATGCCTCAACTCAAGCAGAGAGCACATTTGTCTTCCTCGGCCTTCTTGTTCTATCCAAGCCCTCGAGATATTGATTAGATGACACCCACCCATGCTGGTGAGGGAGATCTTTGCTCAGTGTACAGCTGCAACATTCTAATCTTTTCTGGAAATACCCTCACAAATGCACCCTGAGATAATGTTTTACCATATATCTAGGGATCCCTTAGCTGTGTCAAATTGACATGTCAAATTAACAATCATATATGGCCACTTCAGCTACTACTATTACCTCAAGGTAATTATTATGTATATTTCATGAGAAGTTAGTATATTTCTGGCACTTACTAAGAATATTATGCTTTTATTTAATGCTATTAAGATATATTTAGGGAAATGTTTATTATTTATATGTTTTTGATAGAGAAACCAAGTGAACAGAAGTTTTAACTGATTTTCTGTGGTCACACATCTAGAAAAGGTTAAACAGGGATTAAAAGAGGTTGTCTCTGATTTCAAGGTCCATGCTCTTAGTGAATGCTCTATGTCTTTGCCCCATTCACATGAATCCATAATCTCTCATCACACTCATGCATGGAGTAGATGAAGGCCTCCAGACTCCAGACCATCAACTTATTCTTGGTATACAGAAACATGTGGTGTATTCCATAAATGTTTGATCCCTGCCTCCATCTGCCCATAGTACCCTCTAGTAAGTAATGGTATCTGATTTAGCATGGAGTTATATGCTGTAGTATTTTAAAAACACTATGATCAGTAGGCAGTGTAACATAGTGGTTCTGGGCCAGACAGCCTGGAAGAAAATCCCCGTTCCACACTTACTGTCCATCTAATCTTGGGCTTGGCACTATCTCAGTGCATGTGTTCAGCTTTAAGGAGATAAAGAGAAGATGATAGGCATCAGGAGTGTCAAGTTCAGGATATAGAGCCCTTATCAATCAAACCACCATCATCTCTGAATATGTTTACTGGAGCAACCCGCAAGTCAGCACAGCAATTCTAGAAGCTGCCCTCTGCCTCCTCACCAGGTTTGGATCTTCCATAACCAAGTGCCCTGTGTGCAGTATTGCTCCCTCTCGCGCTTCTTCCTTCACCAATCTATTTTTAAAAACCATTCTAAAAGTTCATTTTTACTTCTGTACCCTATTTGCTCCCACCAAATCTCTCATACCATGCTATGCATGCTTCCACTATGAGTAACACATCAAATACCAAAATAATGGGTGATTTAACTAATATCCTATAATGCAATACCCATTAGTGCAATACAAAATAATATTATGAGATTTTATTAGCTCATATTAGTAAACACAGATTGCATTAAAAGCTGTTCTTGTTTTATTTTTGAAATGCTTGGATATGATAGACTAATATAAAATGCCCAAATTATGCTGTTCTGAAACTGTAAAGTTGAGTTTCCTGCTGAGCAGGTTATGTTAAATCTTTCCCTTTTTCTTTATTCTTATGAAAGATAAGGAAATGGTGGCTACAGGGTTTCTCTTTGTTCACCTTCCCTGCTGCATAGGAAACAGTTTAAGAGCACTTCCCAGGAAACTGTTTCTGACCTCCTGTCCCTTGCTTTCCACCAGATACTAGTAACAACATCAAATGCCACTTCTTAGCATTAAAAATCAGATATTATCTAACATTAGAGTCTACATAGCACAAGGTAAAGGAGCTTTTTGGCAGATAGCCAGGTAATTAGCTCAATGCAGACCAAACAAGACCATTCGAAGCCTCATTGGAGAGTCCTGGCTCTGCTTCCAAAGTCTCTCGCTCTCATTCTTGCTATAGGAAAACCTGTCAAAGGATGAATTTAGTATTTCCACTTTAAGTATTCCCTTTTGAATTTTTACCACCCCCTACAAGTATGCCAGCTCTTTCATTTAACAAAGCCATTATCACACCAAGGTGAAGGCTACATAGGAAAAAAAAGTCTCACTCAAAATAATAATGCCACTTCTATATTTTCCTGTGCTAATAATTTTGAGGATAAGAATAGAGTGACACCAAATGACCACCTCTGAAGTCCATTAGTCAATATGTGTTTCTTCTATTAGGCAAGGGAAAGGATTGTGTGTTGGTAATAGAATCAAATTTGGTAAATCTAACTGGAATACTACAATTTTTACTCTGTGAGTAATGGATTTTTAATGTCCATAAATAGGGTATGGAAAGTTTTAAAGGTTTGTTTGCTTAAATGACCGTGAATACCTCAGTGATACTCATAGATTATAGATCATAGAAAAACATTTTAAAACAACGGTAGGCTACATCTTGAGCATAACCAGAGTTATTTTTATCAGAAACATTAAGTAATCCATAAAGTATAAAAGGAGCATCCACTGATAACACACAAGCTGTATATAAAATTTTCTGGTAAGCGTCTTGTTATCATGTCTTTCTGCTATGCTGAGTCCTTTGCATTGCTGCCTGACCTCCCTCTTTGGCAATACGTTTCTCAGAAAAATTTTTATAGTTATTGCCTCAGTGTACTCACCTTCTAAATTCTTCTCGGTCTATTGAAATCTAAATTTTACCCATGGTCTTTCCAAAACCATTCTTCTTAAGTTTGTTTATGACCACCTAATATAGGTGAATACTGTTTGGGTTGTGATGAGGGCAGGGAAGGAAGGATTACAATACTTTCCTGGTCAGTGGTTCATCTTGCTGGACGGCCTCGGTGCTGTGGCGCGGAATTCCCCTCTGGCCTCTTTTGGGAACTCCTGACCAAGTAAAGGAAACACTAGTTAGATACACCCAACTAGGTGAAAGAAATGGATAAAGAGGGACAAACAGTTGGAAATATGCGCCCAGCACAGAGACTTTCCCGGGAAAAAGAAATTTTTTACATAGTTTTCAGTCATTGCAATTACTGACGAAGAAAGCATAACTGAGCACATTGCTTATTTGTGATGTTTTTAAAACTTCTATCATTTTTCCAATAGTTTTCCTTTCAAAAAATTGCAGACATGACCTCCTCCTCCCCAGCGATTATGTTTCTTAACATTGAAATGTAATAACTTTCCCTTGGCCTTCGTTTTCATCAGCCACCCTTCATCTTTAAACATTGATGACTCCCTTTCCTCTTTGGATGACTTTCCAACTTTTGCTCTGCTTTCCCTAGTGTAGAGAACCATAATGGTTTTTCTTCCTCTTCATCTTTCATGTCTTCCTCTTTTCCATATTATGATTTTACAGTTTCTTCTGACTCTGCCATTGGAAAAACATTACTTTCAGTGTGAGTACAACACCAACAACAAAACAATCTTCATGAACTTTTGGATACTTTTTTTAAAAAAAAAAAAACATGTTTATTTTTGACAGAGAGAGAGAGAGAGAGAACAAGCAGGAGATGTGCAAAGAGAGAGGGGGACTGAGGATCCAGAGTGGGCTTTTCGCTGACAGCAGAGAGCCCAATGCAGGGCTTGAACTCATGAACCATGAGGTCATGACCTGAGCCGAAGTCTGAGACTCAATCAACTGAGCCACCCAGGCACTCCACTCATGGATATTTTTCATATTACCTGATTAAATACCTCTCTAAGTAGAACAGTGACACATTTTACTTTTAATATTTCATGTCCATATTGCTTAAGCTAAACAGAGTAAAGACAATCCAAGAGAGGGCACAAGGCTATTAAACTATTCAATCTCCAAGCCCATCTTTATATCCAAATGGAACACACTGTATCATATTTCTATAATAAGTATGAGGATAGAGGAGAACAGTCCCAATTTTCCTAAAATAGAAGGTAGCAGCTTTAAAAAAAAATTAGCAAAAAAAGGAGGGGGCGGGAGGTGCCTGGGTGTTTCAGTCGGTTGAGCATCCGGTTTCGGCTCAGGTCATGATCACACGGTTTGTGATTTCCAGCCCTGGGTCAGGCTCTATGCTGACAGCTCAGAGCCTGGAGCCTGCTTCAGATTCTGTGTCTCCCTCTCTCTGCCCCTCCCATGCTCATGCTCTGTCTCTCTCTATCTGTCAATAATAAATAAACATTAAAAAAAAAAAATTTAGAAGGTAGCAGCAGAAAATAGGAGACCTTTGTATTTTTAAAGAGAATGAAGAGGTGTACAAAGAAATCATTACTGATATGCATATTATTGATTTAATTATGTGAAATGAAAGTACTGGATTTTAAGGATGACATCATTGGTGGCAATTATTAGGTAGCTTTTGGTGTCATAAAATCAGACTATCGGGTTGCTGGGGTTTGATCAAAAGTGGTTTTCTTGTGTTCTATGAACTTCAATTTCCTATTTAATTTTTTTTAATGTTTACTTATTTTTAAGAGAGAGAGAGACAGAGCACGAGTGGGGGAGGAGCAGAGAGAGAGGGAGACACAGAATCTGAAACAGGCTCCAGGCTCTGAGCTGTCAGCACAAAGCCTGAGGCGGGGCTTGAACTCACAAACCATTAAATCATGACCTGAGCCGAAGCAGGACGCTCAACCGACTGAGCTACCCAGACGCCCCAAACTTCAATTTCCTATTTAAAGTGAATTGCAGCTTTTTCTCTCAAGTTGTATCTGTGCATGAATAATTGAGGGAGGCGTTTTTAGATTTTAAAACAATTTTTTATTTACCTACATATTTCACCATTATTGAAAAAAAAGTTCTTGTAGCTGTGTCTTGTTACAAGGGGGAAAAATCCCTGAGAAAGAGAATATGTGTAACAATTGAATGAGGATTTCCGTACTCCTAAAAGACATCTCAATTGAAATATGCTGATCTTACTGCTCAGTGATCATGCTTTCCCACAGAACCATATTTCAACAGCTAATAACTGGCTCCTCTTGGGGAGCTATTTTACCCGGTGGTGTAAATGACAAGCTTTCCTTTTGTTGCAATTGATCACACTGCCTCAAACTGTGTTTCATTTTATGGAAACATACTTGTGCAAGAGGAATACTTTTGATTCTATAGCCTATGGAATGGGACAGCTAGCATCCAGTCATGCAATTTATTAAAACATGGTCATTCCTAATTCTGAAGTCATACATTTATGGGATTTCACAACATACAAGTAAATTTTTTTTTTCTTTGCTGGAACTTTGCTCACAAATGGATAGTTTTGTTTGTTTGTTTTTGAAAAGTCAGAGAGCACAGTACTTGATAAAGCTCCTTGATTCCTTAACAGCAAAATTGGATGCCAAAAGTTGCATCTCTATGGAGAAAAGCTACAGTATTCAACAAGGAGGCATAGACAATGGCATTATGCACTTCTTTCTTATATTTTTTGGTAATATTTTCCTTAAACTGTTCACTTATTATTTTAATTGAAAGCATTATTCCTTCTCAAAGCTGAGGTTGTTGCAAATGAATCAGAGCAGCTTAACTTGTCAAAACATTTAGGGATCTGGATAAAATAATTAAAAATTGTATGAAAGACTACTACATGAGCAAATGCCAAACAGTGTCACACAGAGATATTGTGATCAAAAAGCAAGCAAATAAAGGCCCGATGTGTCAATACAATTCTGTAATTGATGTTTTGGTACCAAAAGAGGGAAATGCTATATAGACACAAAAAGACAATATTACCATGGGAATTTGTAAGAAAAAAAAAAATGTTAATGTAATCCATAGAAAGTTGTAAACAGAACAATTTCCGACTGAAGAGATGGCGTGTCTGGGAATTTAACAAAGCAGGGATTTCATGACTGACCTGCACTTGATCTCTTTCCGATGAATCGGACTTGTCTGCTTCTCTAACCTTGAGCTCTGTCAGTTAAGGTACAAAATAAAAGGTGAAAATATTTGGCATGTGAGCTGGCCCTTTATGTGGACCATGATGTGAACAATCCCATCTCAGTGTTCTCAAAGGAATCACATGTCAAAGTATCTATCTAGGGCATCAGCAAAAGGAATTAACTCGAATTTTGCTTTACTTTTAATTTTCTCTATACATTTCTTCCTGATTGATGACTTTTTAGATGGAGTCTCTCATCTAATCCCATTCTACCCAATAACAGAAATAATCAACACGTGTCCCTACTCAACATTTTAAATACCTTTACTCACAACAGAACAAAACAAAAACAAACAAACAAAAAAAACAAAGACAAAAAAGCTCATGAAGACAATCTTGCATGATCATGGATCCCTGTATTTGATCATAGGAAGATAAACCAGGTACAAGCAGTCAGAAGCAACTTGGCAAACATGAATCTTGAGTCCTAACAAAGCAAACAGATGCATCATTTTGACCCTGAGGTTGTTTTCAGTGATATTTTTCCATCACTATCACAGCTGCAGAGTTGAGAATCAAAGCAAAGATCCTGATCTTTTCACCTTCCTGCATTGCCTTAATCTTACCTATCTATAAGAGATCATTGAAAATTAATTCCCCCTTATTCAAGATGCAGACATTTTTCATTCCTGCAATCTGGAAAGGACACTTTTGAAGTAGAAGCAGAGGCTAACAGGTCTGCTTTCAGTTAAGATTAGAACATCAACCTCTGAACTCTCTCTAAAACACAGAACATATTCCTTGAAATTATGATCCAACTTATTCATAAAACCAACATTCATACTCTGGAGTGCATATCCTAAACACTCATTTGGTATAATGACCCCTACATATATAGGGGGTTGTAAATTTTTCAGGTGGCCAACATATGACCTGAAAATTTAAAAATATTTATGGACTATTTCAGACAAAATAAAGAAGGAATAATATATTAAACAACTTTGCAGACATGAAGCTTGACATCAGTCCTAGAGTTGTAGTGTTTGTGTGCCCTTCACCAATGTCATTCAATCCCACACCCCAAGGAAAGCATAATCCTGAATTTTGTGTATCAATTGCATAGATTTCATTTCATACATATATATATATTTATATTTCATATATAAATGTCATTTCATATATATTCATATATATATGAATTCATATATATATGAATATATATATTACTAAGTAAAGTATACAATTATTTTGCATGATTTAAAATTTCATTTGATTTTTCAACTGGCATATATTTTCTAATATTTGATTTCCAAAATATATTAACCATTCTACCCTTGGTGGACTTGTTTCCAGATTTTTGCTATGTCATGCAGTACTATGTTCTTGTCCATGCTCCCTGGTGCCCAAATTTGTAGGGGTTTCTTCAGAATATAAAACAATGGTGGAAAGGCAGTGCATCTTTAATTTGACTTATTAATATTGAATTGTTTTCCCAAATTGTGCTAACTTGTATTCCTACCAGCAACATATGGATATTCCAGTAGCTTCATATCTTTGCCAAAACTTGATTTTACCGGGATTTTTATTTTTTGGCCAATTTGGTAGGTGAGCAGCATTTTCCAGTTGTGATTGTAAATTGTATTTCCAAGATAAGTCATAAGGTTGCATATGTTTAGCATATTATAATTTTGGTTTGTTTATTGAGTTATAATTTACATTCAGTAAGGTACACTCTTTTTAGTTTTTTTACAATTTTCATGGTGACTTGAGTCATTTCTTTTCTTTTTTTTTTTTAATGTTTATTTCTGAGACAGAGAGACAGAGCATGAGTGGGGAAGGGGCAGAGAGAGAGGGAGACACAGAATCCAGAGCAGGCTCCAGGCTCTGAGCTGTCAGCACAGAGCCTGATGCAGGGCTCAAACTCACAGACTGAGTGATCATGACCGGAGCTGAAGCTGGATGCTCAACCGACTGAGCCACCCAGCCGCCCTGGGTCATTTCTTTTCTACTGTGTGTGATCATAAGTTTGTCCCCCCCCCCCCCCCCGCCCCCACTTTTTTCTTCCTATTGAGTTAAACTGTCTTTTTCTTAAAGCTTCATAGTTCTTAATAAATTTGGAAATTTTTAGTAGACCGTCATGAAGAGGATCTCCTGTAAGTTCTTGTAAACCTTTTTAGCTTCACTTTTCACAATTAAGTCTACTCCTTTTGGAATTGATGATTGTATGTGTGTGAAGTGTATGCCCACTTTTATTTATTTTCTATTATGAACAGCTAATTGCACAGCAATATACATTGAAAATGTTCTTTCTCAACTAATCTGCAGTGGGATCAAGATCATATTACATTTTTTTCATATTCTTGTGGCTCTGTTTCCTGCTTTTTTATTGTTTCTTTTGGTGAATTTGTTAATCTCTGTTCCAATACCACACGGACTTAGCTATTGTCCCTTCAAAATAATTTTTGATATATGAAGGAGAAAGCTTCCACCTTGTTCTTAATGAGTACCACCAAAAAAGATTGTTGGGATTTTGATGGAATTGCATTGACTCTCTGTTTTCATTCATATTTTTATTTTTTATTTATTTTATTTTTTTTAATGTTTATTTATTTTTGAGAGAGAGAGAGAGAGAGAGAGAGAGTGCAAGCAGGGGAGGGGCAGAGAGAGAGGGAGACACAGAGTCTGAAGCAGACTCCAGGCTCTGAGCTGTCAACACAGAGGCCCACCGGGGCTCAAGCCCACGGACCATGAGATCATAACATGAGCCAAAGTTGGACGCTTAACAGATGGAGTCACCCGGGCACCCCATTCTTTCATCTTTTTAAATGTGACTTGGGAAATTTTAGAAATTTCTCCATGGAGATTATTCTAGTTATCTATTGCTCGTGTAATACATTATCCCAAACATAGTGCTTTAAAGACAACAAAAATCATGTTACTACCTCTTATGGTTTCTGTGGTCAGGGTTTTGAGAAGGAAAGGGCTTATCTCAGTTGATCTAGCTCAAGATCTTTCCTGTTGTTGCAGAAAGTTGGTGACTGAAGATGGAATAGGGTAAAGGCCATGAAAAGGGGGCATCTGTGTAGCTAGGAGATAGAGATAGTTCTGTATCTTCTTCATATAGTCTCTGAGCCTCTGCATATAGTCTCTCCAAAAGGACCAGTTAAGCAGAGCACCTCTCAGCAAGGTGACCAAGTCCTAACGGCCACCATTCTCAGAGATAAGAAATGGATTTAAGACTTGTGTCTGGAAAAAGGCACAGTGTCACTTCTACTAGATTTTATTGGTCAAGGAGTTACAAAACACAGATTTCAGGGATGAGGCATAAATCCCACTTTGTGATGGAAGACTTGTCAAAGAATTTTGGGATCATGTTTTAAAACTGTGCAACTTTTGTTAAGCCAATTGTGAAGACTGTTCTATTTTTTAATGTTACTGCAAATGGTGTCTCTTTTTTTAAAAAAGATTACATTTTCTAATGGTTGGTTGCTGATGTATAGAAATGGGCATAAATTTGATATTTAGCAACATGGGTAAACTCTCTCTAAATTCTTCTGATGGATCTTTTGATTCTTCTGCATTTCTATGTAAAAACTCTAATCATCCCTATATAATGACAATTTTATTTCTTTTTTTCTATCTGGTTTCTTTTATTTACTGTTCTTGCCTCACTGCAGTGCCTAGACCTCTAATAGAATTGAAAAAAAGCAAGAGCACTTGTCCCCAAGTTCAAAAGAATGATTTCACTCTTTTGCAATGAAATGAGAAGATTGCTATATGTTATGTGTAGATACTCTTTTCCAGGTTAAAGAATTCCTATTTCTAGTTTGCTAAGATTAAAAACAAATAATGAATAGCTGTTGTATTATGTCTGCTGTTTCCCCCCCCTCCCTCTCCTGCCCTGCATCTGAGTTGATCATATGACTTTTCTCCTTTAGTCTGGTGAATTTCTAAGTCAATGTTACATTCCCAGGATATGACTGATTTGGTCATGACATATTGTCTTTTTATTCATTGCTATATTTGATTTGTTAATTTTTTAGCATTTTTTCTTTCATCCATAATTACTTATCAGTTGGAACCATACTCTTTCTTTCTCATATTGTCTTTGTCTGGATTTACTGTTAAGCTTATGTTAGCTTCTCAAATGAGATAGGGATTATGCACTTTTTCTGTACTCCAATATAGGTTATAGTATGGATCAGAATAATCCATCCCTTGATTGTGTAGTAGAATTCATCCTTGCAAATTATCTGGGCCTGGTATTTTTCTCTTTTCTTTTGTGGCAAGATATTTTATTTTTAATTTATTGTATTTAATATTTATAAGTCCTTTTGGGATTTTCTATCTTTTCTTGAAATAGTTTTGGTAAGCTATTTTCTTTTTTCTTTCTCTCCCTTTCTTTCTAATGATGTTAAAAAACAAATGAACAAAAAAAGTAATTTCTTGACTCCTCTTAAATAGTTACTAGTCTTTTTAAATTTTTTAAATCACATTGAGCTTTCTTTTGAATAATATTTTGGTTCTAAAAAGCAAATAATTTCAGAAAAATTCTTATATTCATTATCATTATTAGTTTCTTTTTATTCTCATCCCCCTTCTTTCCATCGTCTTTTCTTCCCTCCCTCTCTCCTCTTCCTTTCCTTTTTCTCATAAACAATCACCAAGAACTATGCCCTGGGCATTATTTCAGAATGGGGATATAGCACAAAACTTTCCTGTCATATGGTGCTTACATTCTAGTAGCAAGGGACTGACAACCAAAACAAACAATTACGTATTTTGGCAGATAATAAATGCTATGGAATAAAAAGAGAGCAAGGTAAAGGGGATAAGCATTTGATATCTATATTCATTTCTTATTGTTGCTATAACAAATTACATAAATTTGGGGTCTTAAAATAACAGAAATGTATTCTCATAATTCTGGAGGATGCAAGTCCAAAATCATGGTGTTAGCAGGCCTGCACATACACCAGAAGCTTTGGTGGAAAATCTGTTTCTTGCCGCTTTTAGCTTCTGGTGGCTACTGGCATTCCTCGGCTTGAGGCCCCATTGTTCCAATTTTTGCTCCCATCTTCACATTATCTTCTCCTCTGTGTATGTTTCATCTAACCCTGACTCCCTTTTATGAGAACATCCGTGACAGCATTTAAGGCCCACTGAGATAATCCAGGACAATCTCCTCAAATCCAGATCCTTAACTTAATTACACCTGCAAAGACCTTTTTCCAAATAAGGTAACAATCACAAACTCCAGAGAGAATTAAAAGAGGAACTGACTCATGAAAATGTTTTTGGGAAGAGCATCCTAGGCAGAAGAAACTCAATGCAAAGGCCCTGAAGTAAAGATCAGTTTACCAGGCTTGTTAGAGGAACCACAGAAAGGCTGCAGTGACCGGAGCAGAGGGAGAGAGAAGAAGAGTATCAGGTGATGAATAGGATAGACAGCAGGAGTGGGGCACCTGGGTGGCTTAGTTGAACATCTGACTTCGGCTCAGGTCATCGTCTTGTGGTCAGTCCATGGGTTCGAGCCCCGCATCAGGGTCTGTGCTGACAGCTCAGAGCCTGGAGCCAGCTTCAGATTGTATATCTCCCTCTCTCTCTGTGCCCCCTGCCCCTGCATTCTGTCTCTTTCTCTCTCAAAAATGAATAAACATTAAAAAAAAAAAAAAAAAAAAGATAGACAACAGGAGACCCAGCTTGTAGATGCTCTCACTGACCATCATAAGGACCTTGGTTGTTACTCTGAATGAGAGGAAAGACATATGAGGATTCTAATCAGCATAATGAAAAGGTATGACTATGAGTTAAAGAATCATTCTGGATCTTATTTGGGGTAGAGACTGAAGAGGTCAATAGTGGAGGTGGAAAGAAGTCCTGAGACTATTGTAATAATTTATGTGAGAAGTGATGATAGCTTGACCCATCTTTGATAAGCCTTCTACTTAGTAAATGTTTCTCTTCCCTTATTACATCTGCACCAAACAGTATTATATAATTCTTTACCTTTCCTCCCATTGCACAAGAACTATGACTAATTCATCTTTTAATACTTCCTTCAGTAAGAAATCTTTTCATTTCACTTCAATCAAAGTGTACTTCTTTTTTAAAAAATGCTTCTTGATTTTTGAAAGAGAGAGAGCACAAGTGGGGAAGGGGCAGAGAGAGAGGAAGACACAGAATCTGAAGCAGGCTCCAGACTCTGAGCTGTCAGCCCAGAGCCTGACCCAGGGCTCGAATCCACAACCTGCAAGATCATAACCTGAGCCAAAGTTGGACACTTAACTGAGTCACCCAGGAGCAGCACTTTTCATAATTAATGAATTATGATTATTATGATTATCTTAATAAATTACTCAAGGCTCTCCTGCCTCTAGCCTCTAACTTTTGTTCACTTCTTCAGCTTTTGTAACTCTTCCCTCTTCTATGCTCCTTCCCTCCCCTCAGCCCCATTAGCCATTTTCAGCCATACTAGGTGAACCTTAGTCACTAAATCTGCAGATTTTTCTTACCTTAGTGAGTTTGGCCCACCTATTGGAAATGAATCCCTTTCTTTCTGTACTGACCACACTTCCTTTTTTAATTGAAAAAAAAATGTTTTTAGGTGTATTTATTTATTTTTAGAGAGACACAGAGACAGCGTGAGTGAGGGAGTGGCAGAGAGAGAAGGAGACAGAGAATTCCAGGCAGTCTCCACTATCAGCGTGGAGCTGGATGCAGGGGGCTCAAACTCACAAAACAGTGAGATCATGACTTGAGCCAAAACCAAGAGTCAGACACTTAACCAACTGAGCCACCCAGGTGCTCCTGACCACACTTCCATTTATGTATGTATGTATGTATGTATGTTTATTCATTTCTGAGAGACGGAAAGAGAGCATGAGTGGTGGAGGGGCAGAGAGAGAGGGACACACAGAATCTGAAGCAGGCTCCAGGCCCTGAGCTGTCAGCACAGAAATGACGAACCGTGAGATCTGACCTGAGCTGAAGTCAGACACTTAACCAACTAAGCCACCCAGGCACCCAGTCCGTGATCACAATTCTACTTGTCCTTGGAGTTTAAATTTAGACATCATTTACTTTGTCAGATATTAAACACACCCTAGGTGTCAAGGAAGACAATGGTATACAAAATAGGTGCGGTCCTGGTCTCTTGGAGCCTCATATCTAGTTGAGGAAACTGAACAGAAAACCTCCCAAATAGACACTACGTTTCAAGCTGTAAAATCTAGTCTCAAGGAAAGATGAAGAGTGCCCGTATCTGAGTGAGGTACGTCCTGTGGTCTAGAAAAGTATCCAGAGGAAGTGATCTCTTCAACAAAAATCCTTCCCCGACCCTTCAAAAGTTAGTTGGGTGCCCTTCTTTATGTTCTTATAACACACAGTGCTGAACGACATCATAGCTTTATGGCTTCTGGCTTATCACTGTGGTTTTTAAATTGTCTATGTATTTGGGAACTATGGACAATGCTTATTCATTATTGTATTGCAGGAATTATCACAGGTCATATTCCATAGTAGATGGTTACTCCATAAATGTGTACTGAGAAATATTGAATAAATGACAACCCATAACTTTTCAAAAATATAACAACAATTTCTAGAATGAATGATTGAGCACAGTACTCCACATATAGGCTTGAGGATCACGTAGAGTGGGATTCATTTGCATACAGTGGACCCTCTGATGCTAATGTCACCTGAGAATATACTAGCTTTTCTTAGGAGCCATGTCACACTATAGTGATAAAGTCATAAACAGGGGGAAAAAATCATGTTACCATCTTGCAACACTTACATCAAAATTTATAGTAACATGTATTTATGTCATGTAAGTATGAATAATCTTGCCTTCCACTTTCAAAGCATAATTTGGATCATAGGAGATGCTGAACCTCACTTAAAATTTCTTAGAATTTCCTGTTTTATATATCAACTTTTATATTGTTTAAAATTTTTTTTTCATGCTTAATTTGCTTCTTCATTTGGATAATGCTAATGGACTGTTGTTGACTAGAGTCTCCAGTTCAGCTCATCGCACACTGGGCAGTATTCATAAAATGCTCCTTATATGCCAGCTGAAATTGGTAGTGGTTTGAAGGCAGAGAGCCAAATTCATCAAAAGGATAATGGCTAAATATATTTTGTTTTGTTTTCTGAATTTTAATGACTGAATGGAAGACTTATTCATTATTTATCTATTTTTGAATTTTATCAAATAGTTCTAGTGGTAATTACCCTATCTCTGTATTTATAGAAAAGTGGCACATTATCAAGATAATAGCCTGATTCCATATTTATGAAGTATCTGTTAAAATTATAAATATAGATTCATGGAACTATGTGATTAATGCCAAAGAAAGCCACTTGTAGGTTAAAAATGGGGGGAAAACTACAACTAGCTAGCACCTTTGGCGAAATTAGTATTCTGTATTTGATTTCCGTGTGGAAAAAATCATTCTCCTTTAAAGTGCAATTTATTTTAAAGGGAAATGTTCACTTACCCTTATTAAACAACAATATAAAAGTAAAAAAAATATATACAATAGATATTTCATTGTAGTCTACATTGCAGATTAAATTACATAGGACCTCAATTTCTTTTCATTTGGTATAAAAAACACTAAATGAAACTGTGAGTATGGACATAAGTGACTTCATATATCTACACTTTTAGTTATCCTATTTCTGAAAGCTCATATCAATGTTTATCTCTTTAAAGGAAACATCAAGAGTACTCCATTTTTATAGAGAAAGAATTTGAAAATGAAAACAAAAAGGCGAATCAACCTAAAATTTTTTTTTAAGTTTATTTATTTATTTTGAGAGAGAGAGAGAGCACACACACAGGGGAGGGGCAGAGAGACAGAGAGAGGGAGAATCCCAAGCTGGCTCCACACTGCCAGCACAGAGTCCAAAGCAGGATCTGAACTCAGGAACTGGTAGATCATGACCTGAGCCGAAACTGAGTTGGACGCTTAACCAACTGAGCCACCCAGGTGGCCCAAGGCAAATCAACCTTTAAAGAACAATTTATTATTAATAAATTTCTAAGATATCTGGATTTTCTGTATTAGAAATAAAATTATATAAAATTATTATTACTTTTAATTGGTGAAATGTTTGCAAATTAGAAATTTGCAAAATGATCTATTTTGATTTTCTGACTTAAATTTGACAGATTTAGGTAACTCAAGAGTCTCTCAACTCCTTTTCTTCTGAATATATAGAACAGTAAATATATATAGAAGTGTATATATGAATGTGTGTATTGCATTTTTCCACTGATTAAAAGTAGACTGAGTTAGAAGTGAATTGCTTTTTCTCCCCCAAAATGAATGGAATTACACTTCATTTAAACTCCACATAGGTTTCATGAATAAGGCAGACTGGGATTCCACCAAATTCAATGGCTTGAGCTCCTGACAATAATTATCCCTACTAAGAGATCATTCTGTGAAGGCACACACCCAGTTGCTCACCAGAAAAACAAAGATCCCTGAATCTCTGCAATTTGACATCTTCTAAATACAGCATGTAAAAAATTCAGCAAAAGGAATAAATTGAGAAGAATAAATCTACACTGTTAAATAAATTTTAACAGTTTATTTAACTATATTCTTATAGGACAAATACCAGTAACTATAAACCCCTATCCATTAGAATATCAGTAGGAAAAACAAAAACA
This sequence comes from Panthera leo, assembly GCF_018350215.1. NCBI lineage: Eukaryota > Metazoa > Chordata > Mammalia > Carnivora > Felidae > Panthera > Panthera leo. Next base: position 56,574,545 of record NC_056685.1, on the reverse strand, counting down.
AAACCAAAAAACATGCTTAGCTCAGAGCACCCTGACTTGTGTCTGTTGGAATTCTGATTTAGGCCCTCTCTTTGCTTTGTTTCCTCATGCTCTGATCTGATTCTGTGTCCTACAATAGGTCCATCCTAAGCTCTTGATAACCCTGTGTCAGAGTTGACATAGTAATTACGGAGGTGATTGTAATAAAAACTTCACTTCAAAATATTTCATTGAAGTTTGAAAGGCTTGGAAACTTGCAAAAAGTTACAAATATAATGCAAAGATGATTTCTTTTTTTCCAAAACCACTGAAGAGTAAGATGTTGATCTAAGCCCCATTATCTTTGAATACTTCTGTGTGTGTTTCCTACAAAGGCCACTCTGCTAGGTAACCGCAGTATAACCATCAAAATCAGGAAATTAACACGGATGCATTGATGCCAGACCCCATTGAAAATTTGACAGTTATCCCAGTAATGTCCTCTATAACAAAAGGATTTAACCCAGAATCTCCAGTTGCATTTATTTGTCATGTCTCTTTAGTTCTTTCATGCTGAAACAGTCTTAAGTTTCATGCCCTTGATACGTTTAAATATGAAAGGCCAGATAGACTTTCTCTTAAGCTGAGTTTGTCTGATGTTCCTCAGGATTAGAAATGGATTATATATTTTTGACAAGTGACAAAAGTAATGCTATGTTTTTATTGCAGCCTATTGTGCATGATTTTGATGGGTCCACTATTGATGTTGCTCATTTAGGTCACTTTTTTGAGGTGGTGCCTGCCAGTTTTCTGTTACTTTAAAGTTACTTTTCCCCTTTTCACTTTTTAAGTATTTTTGTGGCTACGTACTTTGAAGCTATGTAGATAGCTCATTCCCCGTTAAATTTTAAATTTATTCATTTATGTAATTCCAACTTATTCATTAACTTTGAACTGTTTGGATTCACGGTTTGCAATTTTATTTGTGAGTCAACAATTAGTTACAAGCATTGCTTATTTTGATGTCAAATTGTCCCAGATTTGATCAAGAGTAGCCCCTTCGAACTGCCTTCCATGTCTTTTGACATGTCTCAGTGATTCTTTGAGTAGTTACTTGATTTCTGGCACAAGATGTTCGAGACCTATCCTGTATTTCCTTTATTACAGCCCTAGAATAAACCATTTCTTCAAAAATCCTTGGTCCACTTAGTGGGAATGGTATTTAGAAGCCAAGATCTGGGATATAAATGTATTCATTGCTATTGAGATGTGCTATTCCCTCATCCTCCCAGCCAAAAAAGATAGAGAGATAGATATTGTATCTATTTTGTGTGTGTATATATATGTATGTGTGTGTGTATATATATATATATATATATATATATACATACATATGTATATGTATATATGTATATATGTATATATTTGTGGGTATAATACATTATCTATCCATCCATCCATCTATTCATCTATCTACCCATTCATGTTTTCACACAGATCTTTCCAATTCTAATCTGAAAACACAGGGTTTATTCTATTATCTCACTTTCAGTATTTGTAACACTCTTTTCTAACAATGAGAAACCCATTATCATTCACATATTTACTTTTTTGGTCAACCCCCTGTATTTCACCAATCCCCTCTCTCTGCTGCTAGACCTGCCCCTGTATGCTTGCTCTCCTCACTATGTGCTAGGCTAGGATGTGTGGAGTGGACGCCTTTCTCACTTTACTTGATTTTGTGCCAGGCCAGTCCCATGCATAAATGTTTTCTTCATCCTGCCTGGTGTCCAACATGCATTAGACCACTCCTCACTAAAAGGAAGCCCTCTTCACCTTATTTGGGCTCAAACATCCCAATCTGGTCTACCATGCCTCCCTTATCTCTATTGCCCCAGGACATCTACCTTGTTCTGACATGTCTTTAGGGTTGACCTAATCAGTAAGGGAAGGAAACAGGACAAGATATAATAAAAAACTTTATTTATTTTTTTATTTATTTTTTTTTTTGTTTTCTTTTTTTTTTTCTTTTTTTATTTATTTTTTATTTTTTATTTATTTTTTTTTTAATTTTTTAATATATGAAATTTACTGTCAAATTGGTTTCCATACAACACCCAGTGCTCATCCCAAAAGGTGCCCTCCTCAATACCCATCACCCACCCTGCCCTCCCTCCCACCCTGCCCTCCCTCCCACCCCCCATCAACCCTCAGTTTGTTCTCAGTTTTTAACAGTCTCTAATGCTTTGGCTCTCTCCCACTCTAACCTCTCTTTTTTTTTTAATAAAAAACTTTAAAGTGCAGAGAATTTACTCCTTGTACTTATAAACTTCTAAATTGAAATAGGTGTTATTTGAGCCTGAACAAAGCAGGGTAGATAAGGTTATTGCAGAGGAAGGCATTTTCTCCAAAGTGAACTTGGTCACAAAATGGCCTTAGTAAACTATTTGCTATTTGACTATCAACTACTTGCATATTCTCTTCTAGAATAAAGTAGAAGTTAAACCTTTCTTACTTTATAGGAGAAAGGCACAGCTTATGGCCTGAGGGCTACTTAGAAAATTGCCTTCAATTATTCGAAGTACTCCCTTTTACTCTGTTTTCTTTTCTTTTCTTTTCTTTTCTTTCCTTTTCTTTTCTTTTCTTTTCTTTTCTTTTCTTTCTTCTCTTCTCTTCTCCTTCCTTCCTTCCTTCCTTCCTTCCTTCCTTCCTTCCTTTTTTTGACAAAGAGACAGAAAGGAAGCCATGCAGACTGGGGAGGGACAGAGGGAGAGGAAAAGAGAGAATCTTAAGCAGACTTCATGCCCAGAGCAGAGCCCAAAGTGGGACATGTGGGTCTTACTTGTGGCTGGATGAGGGGCTGGGCTCAGGGCTCCATCTCATGACTGCGAGATCAACACCTGAGCCGAAATCAAGAATTGGACACTTAACCAAATGTGCCACCCAGACACCCCTACTCTGTTTCTTATGTTGCATCCACACGACTCCTGAAACAGAATGCCATGGACATCAGTGACAGTCACAACAAAGTTTATTGCAATGGGAGGCAAAGCCAACCAATCGGGACTGATACTCTTGACCAGAGTGGGTCTCGAACAGCCGGGGTACAGAGTTTTTATAGCCCACCACATCCTCTTATCATCACCTGGGAACAGAACAAATAGTTCCCAGATGGGGGTGGAAACAGTTCAGACACACCCTTGCCCAATCCAATCAAACACTAAACCAGTTGATTTTCCTTAAACTTTTGTTCCCTTGATTGATAGGACAAGGCTGTTATCTCTTAATCTACAGTGTTAAAACAAAGCTGTTATTTCTTAAGGCTACAGGTTACCCCACACTACAATATACCCTTACACTTATTTTTGTCTTTAGAAAAGAACCCTGTTTCAGCAGCTCCACTAAAAATAAATAAATAAATAAATAAATAAATAAATAAATATTTATGACTTCATTGGAGTTTTACTACTTATCTATTTGAGTAGAGGGTAGTATTAAAGAGAGTCAGTTCTGTCGACAGACACTTGTATCCATCTTTTGTCTCTACTTCTTATTAGCTGTGTGAACTAGCATAGTTCAATCTTTTCATGGTTCAGTTTACTTACCTATAAAATGGGAGTGATCCACCTTATAAGATTAAATGAGATAATGCATGAAAACTATTTAATGCCCTAGAAGTAACTAATAATGTTATTTATTATTAAATATTGTAATTGTCATAATTCAAGTATTGTTTAATCAGTTTTTACCCTCAAAATAACCAGTAGCAAAAATATCAAATTGATTTCTCCTTTTTTGAACAAGGTTCAATGTTTCTTTTTTTTCTCTTTTACTTTTTTTAATGTTTATTTTTGAGAGCCAGAGAGAGAGAGAGAGAGAGCCAGAGAGAGACAGAGCTTGAACAGAGGAGTGGCATAGAGAGAGGAAGACACAGAATCCAGAGCAGGCTCCAGGCTCTGAGCTGTCAGCCTAGAGCCCGACTCAGGGCTCACAAGTCGTGAGATCATGACCTAAGCAGAAGTTGGACACTTAATCGATGGAGCCACCCAGGTGCCCCAAGTCTCAATGTTTCTTTCTATTTTTAAAATTTTTTTAACATTTTTATTTATTTTTGAGAGACAGAGAGAGACAGAGCTCAAGCAGGGGAGGGGCAGAGAGAGGGAGACACAGAATCTGAAGCAGGTTCCAGGCTCTGAGCTCCCCGACACAGGCACCGTGAACCACAAACCATGAGACCACTACCTGAGCTGAAGTCAGACGCTCAACTGACTGAGCCACCCAGGTGCCCTCAATGTTTCGTAATGAATAACTTCTCTTGCTCATTCTATCTATCACTGTGCTGGAGCTGCTTGTGGTGTTTCAAGAAGGCAGTTATTTGATGTGCATTACACACGAAAGAAAGAACACTGCTTACAGAACAGAATTCAGAAAAACATTTAGATACGTTCTCTATCAAAGATTCACACTGGCCTATGCTCAAGAGATTTCAGCTAGATTGACCCACATCAGGCTGTGCTACATCAGCATTTCTTAGAATGGAGTCCACATTAGGCAGGATAGATATTCAGCCCTTAGGTAAAGTAAGTGACTCAAGAAAGTTAATACATATATGAACACACCAGTGTGGCATATTTCATTTCACATAGCCTTAAAACAACTTAAAATTGCTCAAGTTCTCACTACTTTCTTTCACAACATACCCACTCAGTGGGCAAGCTGTAATAGTTGTATCCTAGAGAAACTTTAAAAATTTTTATTTACATAAAGTATGGAACAATTCATTACAAGAAAAGAAATCCACTTTTAACACAAAGTCCATTTTATGCCCATATGGTTTTCCTTTTCTTTAAGTTTGAGGATTCCACCCACCAGTAAGCGTATATATCATTTGTTACTTACTTTCTCTGACGCATGTAAAAGTTACAGGGTAAATTTAGAGAGGCGTTTTGCCCACCTGGCAATCTGTAAGCAAATCTGATTGTGAGCAATTCCATTCAAATCCTAGCATGCTCCTTGAGAAGACTGGGATTGTCTTTGGCTTCTGGACATCCTGGACACTGCTTCTATGCCATGAACAAAATTGAGGAAATAATATAGGTTGTAATTACCATGATTACCACTCTCTTTTCTAATTCTTTTTTTTTTTTTATTATTTTTATTTATTTATTTATTTATTTTGGAGAGAGAGAGAGAGAGAGTGAGGGAAGGGCAGAGCGAGAAAGAGAAAGAGAATCTCAAGCAGGTTTGCACCACCAGCGCAGAGGCCAACATGGGCTCAAACTCATGAACCATGAGATCATTAGCCAAAATCAAGAGTTGGACGCTTACCTAACTGAGACAACCAGGTGCCCCTATTTTCAAATTCTTGACTATGGTTGACAAGGATAATATATTGGAGAATAAATAAATGCCAGTATTACTATTTAGAAACTTCTTTAATGATTTAAAGTCAAATATGGTCTCTAAGACAATAACAGACACAAGAGAAAAAGAAACTGTAGTCAACAAAATAAAGGAGAAGTATGCAGCAATAATTGCATTTTCAATCATACTTTGAGAAATAATACATTAGTAACTCATATGGCAAGGCAATAGAGAATAGTTTCCTGGTATGCCTGTAATGGAGGGATTTTCCAGGATATGGGACTTTAATAAAACTGGGATGTGTTAATGTGCTAGGCAAACTAGGTTTGTGAGAGAGATAATATTAGGAATTTGGCTTATCATAAGGGATGGGTGGGTAAGATGCTGTCACGCTCTCTTTAGTCAAACCATGTGACTTATAAATATAACCTATTGGACATTGCAGGGTCTCTAATAGAGATGTGTTTGCGAGAATGAGTAAGCAAGAAGCATAATTAACGAAGACTGACATCAGACATTGCATTGACTCTAATACTATAGTTTCTTAATATACAACTAAAAGTATTAATTAATTTCCTTCAATTACCTGAAAGAATTATTCCATTTTGGAATTCCGACAGCCTAAGGCACCATCTTCAGACAACTCCCAGTTATCTCTGCAATAGTTGCTTTGTCTTGGAGACATTTTTCTCCTTCAGGCAGTCCCTGTCATTTCTACTGACCAGATGGGTCCAATTCTTCCTTTGGAAAACATGTCCTCTTTTCCAGGTAATCCTTTGGTACCCCTGACCGTGGTAGAAAAAAAATTTCAGAAATTTGTTTCTTTCAATTCACTCATTCATTCATTCTATTTAACAAATACTTATTAAACATCCATTATGTGCCAGACTGTGTGTGAGGTGCTGAGGATACAACCATGTACTGTATAGCATAGTCTCCACTGTCATTGAATTTTCAGTCTAAAGAAGGATATAAACAATAAAAATGCTTAACTTAAATGACCCCAGTGTTAGCCTGTGTGTATGAATGTGATTGCATTAACATTAAATGATGAGATTTTCCATTGCCTCTGCAGACCCACTCTTCATCTTTGTCCATCCTGCTCTCCATCCTGGAGACTGAAAAGTTTGGAGTAACAGTTTCCATGCCTTCTGCCTCTGCTTTTCTTATGCCTACATCTTTGTAAATACTACCTTTGTAAATAAACCCTCCATGAATTCTCCCATTTGAGTATGCCATCTGTTTTTTGTTGGGACACTGATGATTCTACAACATAACCCTTTTCTATTTCTAGGGTCCATAAGAGATCATCTCACATGCCTTCAAGAACATATTCATACCCTTTGGGCTACTATTGTCCTACCAGGTTCCGTTTGGCATCTCTAGTGTCCACCATCTATTTGGAGACTCTGCTTTCTCTCATTGATATCCCAGCGCTACTTTAGCCACTACTCCATCCAGAGTATCTAAGAGCTGCAAAATATTGTAGTTCTCAAGCTAATTTTGGAAGAAAGTAAAGGATTTTTGTGGGGCTGTGAAGGAAAAAAAATAACTTTTAGGATGAAAAAAGTAATTATATAATATTAATATATTTGTCTTTATGCCAACTCACCCCAACTTATTTCTCTCTCTCTCTCTCTCTCTCTCTCTCTCTCTCTCTCTCTCTCTGTGTGTGTGTGTGTGTGTGTGTGTGTGTAGGAAGGGGCTCATTGAGACAAAAATACCTAGAGCCCTCAAAAGTCATCATGAGACCCTGCCTTCAGTCTTCAAGGCATGCATAAATCCTGTAGGATGCTGTAATGCCCCCCCTTAATTTCCTACTCTTATTCAAACATTTATGTACTCTCCTTTTTTCATTCTTCAGCAGAAAATCACTCATGCTCAACTCATACATAAAGATGTTTTACAGAGCTAACAATGATGTTACTTCATCCGATTTATCCAGCCAAATCAAGCCAAGACTACCTTTATTACACAGCAACTGAATACTGTATGAAAAGAACTGTACTATTGAGGAAATTAATAGGTGTTCTGACATAACTCACAGTCTGGTGATCAAAATCTGGCAGAGGTGGTGTCCAAGTAAAGACCTGAAATACGGGCAGGAAAGAGATCTAGGAAGAGAGGGAGAGGGACGGGCACATTTAAAGCCCCAATAAGTGAGAGCTAGGTCAGCTGGGAATCTGTGGTGGAAAGAGTGGAGAGATGGGGTGGAACGAATAGGGTTGACTCATTAAAGGCGTTGGAATTCGTTTGGAGGGCAGCCTGAGTACAAACTGGGGAGCCAGTTAGTTTTGCTCTTTAGAGAGGTAACTCTGGATACATTAGATGGAACTAGAGAACCAATAAGAATAGGGCCAACCATGGCCATGGGGAAAGCTGATTAGAGATGGTGGCAAGAGAAGCTTAGTTGGTTGTCTAAACTCAGTAGTGGCAAAAGAATTACTTGATGCTAAGTAGAGGAAATCAGTATAAATTGTTAATGGTTGAAAAGGAAAATTAAGTGAGAGGTGAGTTTTAATTTCTTACAGACCTACAAGGTCTTAGACTGTGGGTCAGAAGCAGTTTTACAGGTTAGTGAAGTAGAGAGTGAGGAAGATGGTCACTTCATCCAGACAACAATTTTATATCCTGGGGCAAGAACTTCCTCATTTTTGAGTGCCTACTCAAATGGATATTTTTGAGTACTTACTATATACTAGGTATTGAGGACATAGTAAGGAATTTAGGCAGATAAGACTCCTGCTCTTTGGAGCTTACAGTAGAGCAGGAGAGAGAAACCTTAATCAGATGTACAACATCCACTATTGTGAGGGCTACACAAGGTGGGTGTGTGGCTCTATGATGTAGTATTATAGGGATATTTGCAATAGTTAAGGAGGTGAGGAATTCCGTTGGTAAAGCAATGGTTGACCTGACCTATGAAGAACATATTTGTGTTCGTAGCATAGAGGGTGCATAAGTCTTTTCAAGCAGATGGAACATTGCATATAAAGGTCCCTGGAAAGTTAGAGCACGATGTCCTCATGAAACTGAAAGGCATCCAGTATGGCAGGCTCATAGAGTGTAGGGGAAACATAACACAGGATTAAGCTAGAGAAGAATACAGAAACAAGCATAGGCAGAATCTAGACCAGTTAGAGCATCCAAAGTCACAGTAAGGAGTTTTGTTCTTCCAAGTTTACCTTAAACACTGCCAGTGGTGGGGACGTGCCAATTTGTATTTCTCAAGCTCTCTTGGACTGCTGGATAAAGAACAAACTTAAGGGCTGAGTAATTGACAGGGAATATCCATTAGTAGGCTGTTATAGGTCCAGGCAAGAGATGATAATAGCTTGAACTGTGTGGTGATAGTGGAGATGCAGGATTTTGACAGATTTGAGGGATGCTAGGAAGTAAAATAAGCAGGACTTGGTGATGGATTGGTTCTGAGTGGTGAGAGACAAGAAAGTATCGGTGCTGATATCTAGGATTGATAGAGGTGCCAGGCATTGAGATAAGAACACTGGGAGGGCCCAGATGGACACAGGTGGTGATGGGAGGGTGGGAGACAAGGATGGGTAGGTTCTGTGGTAGGCAGATTGAGCTTGAGGTGACTTTGAGAATCCAAGTGAAGGTGTCTAGTGTGCTGCTAGTTATGTTCTTGTTATGCGGCGCTGTGGCCTGGTCCTTAATCAGCGCATCACTCCTCTGAGGGCACATTCCATGTTTTTCTCAGTCATAAGGGAGTGATCTCATAACATTTCAAACAGTTGAAACTGTAGCTGTTGGAGACAAATAGAGTGGGCTTGCCCTGAAGGGAACTGTCAATAATTCTAGTCTGTAAGGATGAGTGACAAACTTTTCCTCCTCTGGGCTCTCCACTAGCATTAACTCAATTAATCTCTCATCCAGGATCCCCTAAGAAGAAAGCTTCTTGTTACTCCAAAGGTAATGTGCCGTCTGTTCCTGGAACTTTCTTTCAACATTCATTAACCCTTTGATGGCTTCCCAATGCACGTCCAATAAAACCCAAAGTCTCTGTCATTTGGTCTTGCCTGTCCCTCAGGCCTTTCCACATTTTACTCCCCTTGCTCATTCCATTTTTAGCTGTGCTGACCTATTTACAATTTCTTTCACAAGCTTGTTCCCATTATGAGACCTTCACACATGCTTTTTCTCACTCTTTTCTTGACTACTTTCTACCCACCCTGCAGATCCCAATTTAAATGCCACACTCTCAGAGATTTTTTTACCCTCTCCCTCCCCCCATCTAAATTAGCTCTTCCAACCATTCCTTTTTTTTTTATGTTCTTTTCTATCAAAGCATATATCAGAAACACTAATTGTATATTCATTTGTGTATTTGTCTAGTGTCTCTCTCCCTAAGTAAATTATAATCCATGAAATCAGGAGCCATGCATGTTTAATAGTTTTGCAATACTACACCCGCAACACCATGTATATTCGATGAATGAATGAATGAATGAATGAGTGAATGAATGAAGTGCTTTCTCTGGGCCAGGCACTAATCTAGATAGAAAGACATATGAGATACAACTTCCATGCTTGGTGCCCAATAGGGAAGGATAAATGCAGTGTGGCATGTGCTATAGTAGATATCCATGCAAGGCAATATTGAATATTGCTGGAATACTGCCAATATACAGTAGCTATATTGAATATTGAATACTGCCAATATACAGTAGCTATACTCTAATTCTCCTTGTGAGTATTGGGAAAGGCTCCATAGAAAGGTAACATATAATTTAGGTCTTTAGAGATAAGCAAAAGTCCACTGGGAAGAGAAGGAGATTATAGTTTGTGCAGAGGTCAAAAGGTATGAAAGAACATGACCCTTTTTGGGTGACAGTGAAACAAACATCTCACCTGTCTGAACATGAAATAGAAGGGAAGGCATAGAGATGAGACTGGTGAGGGTTGTTGGAACAGACCAGAAAGCCCATGCTGTTTTATTTAGACTCCATCCAACAGGGATGGCAAATTACTGGAGATTTCTAAGCCAGGGAATAATTTGGTCAGGTTTATGTCTCAGTAAGATTACTCTGGCAACAGAGTTGTGTATGTGTGTGCACAGGGCGTGGGGTGGGCGGGGAGTGATGCCTGGAGTTAGGGAAGTGGGTCAGGAATCAGCAGCCCACATGGGAGATGCCTCCACAGAGAGGCAGTGGCAGTGGAGAAAGACAGTGGAGGATGGATTTTGAGGGATCTTGAAGAGAAAGAATTATTAGAACTCGGACTTAAAACTCCCTGAAGTCATTTCCAGCCTAAATTCTCAATATATTAACTTCTTTTTGGGCCTCAGAATTTAGGTGAAATATATTCCTAAAGTATGTTTTTCCAAAAATAAACTCAAGAAACGTCTATCTCTTTGATTAAAACACAACCTAATTATGCGTTATACAGAAGTAAGGCTGGTAGGTCTCCTGGGGATGAGGCCAGAGATGTCATGAGAAAAATGCTCTGACTAGGTCATTTGGGGTAGGGTAGTAAAGTGGACAATTTGTGCTGGACCTCAAACCAAAACATCCTAGTAACCTTTTTCTGCTCTCCACTCATGGCACAGCCTTAGATGAATATATTGCAAGGGGAAAACATTCTCTGCACTTAATTAGGGGCAGTGGGGGAATTGATATTTCCATATCCCTCCCTTTTCATTGTTACTAACATATATTTTGACACATAAACTTATAGGAGTTTAGTAGCAATCAATAGATGAATTTAGATGTAGTAGACTTATGAATTGCCAGAGCAGGAGGTAATATAAACCAAATGGTATTTATATTAAGCCTGGATGAAACTGGGAACCACAGAAAGAAGGCAGATCTGAGGAATGTTTGCTAATCAAATTAACCAATCCTTGAGTGCAATGAGCACACTTGAATTTGTGGAGACTGCTTAGATAAGTGCTTATTGGGTCTGTGTGAAGTCCCTTCTTAATTGTCTCTAATGTGTGTTGTCAGGAAACAACAAAGATGGAAGAAATTCCTTCCCAGTCTCAAGGGACAGTCCCTTAGGGTACTGTCAAACAGCATCCAGAAGGCCAGAAAGGAGAGAGAGCAACCAGCCAAACTATAACTATTCAGTGGCTTCAAAGAAAATGTCCATATCCTTGCCAATGTGGTATTTTTCTTTTTGCAGTGAAAATTAGTGGAAAAAAAATATCCAAAGCCATAACAAGAAATTTGAAAGACTTGGGGGAAGGGGATTATTCACATGCTTTAAATAGCAATTTGTTGATTTATTTCACTCTCAGGAGAAAAAAACATTTCCATGAATAGTTTCCCTTATTTCCAGAAAAGCCTTTATATATACTTAAAGTGTTTCAAAGACCTTATCTTGTACTCCCAACACAAACATTGTATTAAAAATAGTTTCAAAGCTATTTAGTTAGTTAAAGTTTGTAGTACATGATCCTTGTCTACCATTTCTCATTTCTCCGCAGAGATTTTAACTAAAACAGATACAGAGTAACAGATTAATCCTGTTATTGAGAGGCTGACCTCAGATTCATGGCCTTCTGAATAATTTTAACCTGTGCCATATGTCCAGTTCCCTCAGCTAATTAGTTATTAGCTACTCATTGCTAGTAGTGTCTACACTGGAGGCTAGTGCCAACTCCCTTGGGCTGTCATTTAATATGAACGTCTCAGTCTTCCTCGCCCATAAAACAGAATTTGTGTTACAGCTCTCCATAGAATTTATGCTGTAAGAGTTAACTAAATATAAAAATGTGTTTTTCAATGTGTGTGTGTGTGTGTCTGTGTGTGTGTGTGTGTGTGTGTGTGTGTGTGTGTGATGACAGGGCTGCAAACTATTGTTAAGATGGCCAACTTACCCTGGCCCTAAAGCCATCTTCCTAGAGCTACACTATTACAAAAAATTTTTACGAGTTTACAAATGATCTATCACACAAGCAATTCAAAGACTTATATTGTACTTTCAAAAAAAAGAAAAAAACATGTCTTTGTAAGCATTCAGTCTAAGTTCAGATCTCTTTATACTTTTTGGAGCCAAGGATCATTGCTCCTAGTGTAGCATCATGATTAAAAACATGGGCTCCTCTGCTTACCAGTTCTGTGATATTGGGCAGGTTATAACCTCTCTATGTCTTACTTTCTCCATTTGAAAAATGGAGATAACAATATTACTTTCCTCACAGTATTGTTATGACTTATTGATTGGTGGATGTCACTGACAAAAGGAGGCAAGAATAATTTCCAGATTTTTGCCAAGAAGAACCAGAAATATGAAATGCCATCAATTGAAATAGAAACCACAAGGATAAGAGAAAGCATAAAAGGAAGATCATAGTTAATTTACTAAGTTAGAGCTACCTGTCAATTCTATTTGACATGAGGAAAGTTTAGTGTGGATTTGAAAATAAGCCCACAATTGAATAGGTTTTGGAGTCCATGTCCCTGAAATATTATACTGCATTGAATGACTCAGGGAATTTTGGCTTATTAAAGGTAGACTTTACTCTAGTACAACTTCTTAATTTGACAGTTGAGAAAATGATTCTTTAGGTCACACTACCTGTGATAAAGTATCCTATTACATTGGTGACCCTCAATTAACCACACCCCCTGACAGTCACACATTTGTGTGGTCCGTCCCTTTGAATCTATGATTCACTATAATGAACAGATTTCAGCAAAAGCGACATTGTCCTACTTTCAGTTCTAAGCCTTATGATGACTTGGCGGCTTCTGCTTTGTGCTCTTGGAATCCCTAACCTCCACTAAGAAGTCTGGCTGTTCTGTAGGAGAGACTACATAAAGATGCTACATGGAGAAAGAAATGCAATGAGACAGCATGGAGAGAGAGAGAGTCCAGCTGACCCAGTGTCCCAATTTCAGATGACTTCTCCACCCCACCTCCCAACGAATGTGGCACACAAGTACCACCTGTAAGACTGGGCTTGACTGAGCCCAGCCAACCTACAGAATTATAAGAGATATATAATTTTTTAAGTCACTAAGTTTTACCACTAAGTTTTAGGATGTTTATGTTATACAACAATAGCTTATCAAAACAATAGCAGAATCAGGACAAAAGTTTAAGTCTTCTGAGCTCTAAAACTAAGGTCTTCTAGGGCAAGGAAATCATACTGTTAGATTTTACTCCTCTTTTTTTTTAACTTCTTATTTTAGAGAGAGAAATAGTGTGAGCCAGAGAGACGGGCAGAGGGAAAGAGAGAGGGAGAGAGAGAGAGAGAGAGAGAGAGAGTCAGTCTTAAGCAGGCTCCACACTCAGCATGGAGCCTGACACAGGGCTGGATCTCACAACCCTGGGATCATGACCTGAGGCAAAATCCAGAGTCAGATGCTCAACAGACTGAGCCACCCAGGTGCCCATTAACTTTCAAAAGCTTAATAAAAAATGCAAAGTGAATAACTATACTTTTTTTTATTCCCAGTTTGCTCAACTGTAAATTTGTATAATAGTTAACTTATTGACCAAAACATACTGTATATCCTGAGATTAATGAAAGTTATTTGTTTATTCAGTCATAAGACAAGTCTATCTATCCATCCATCCACACATCCATTTATCTATTATCTATCCATCTATGGTTGGCTACCAAAGAAGTACACCACAATCCCACATCAAATATCCATTTTATTCTGTTTCTTTCTGGGCCACAGGAAGTATAGAGGAGGTAGAACAAAAAAAGCCAAAGTTTTGTCTTTTTTATCAGCGCAAATTTAAGTCTTTATAATTCTCACTGGGGGGATATCAATGGCAGTAGTGTTTACTTTCACTGATGAATGTCAAAATTTTTTATTGAATTTTAACTGTGTAGTGAATATAGTTGCTTGAGAAAAATCACCGGGACTTCAAGATGATATTCGCAGTCTCCTGAAAATAAAGTACTCTATGAGTAGGCAGAGTTTAGACAATGACAACATGCCAGGAGGCAACATTTATCTGGCATGCATCTTTAAGGTAAACCATCTTCTCCTATTTATTTATTTATTTATTTATTTATTTATTTATGGTGTACAGTTCTATATGTTTGTAGGTCCAATATTAGATATTACTGTAGAACAGCAGGATTCTTATTCACTCCTATATTAGAATTATATTTGTTTGGGAACTGCTCAGAAGTCTGTCTCGTGGCATCTGACAGCTTGACAAGGCTTGTTGCCATGGAAAACGTTTGTGATGTTATATAAATATATTCCTAGGTCATGAGTTGCCATGTATTTTTTGGACATTGAGGCTAAGACGGAAATGACTAAACACCTTTTTTAGAAGGGAAGAATAACATAGTAAACAAACAATAATAACAAATAATAAATATATGTGTATCCAGTAAGCTGGTGTTCTATTTTCTTAAGAATTAGACTTATGTTCTAACAACCATTTTAGCTATAAAAGTTCATTTATTGCAAAGGCTTTTTCCCCCTTAAAATATTCTTATTACCAGTCATTTTGCAATATGAATGGTTCCACTATTAATAGACTGAGAGACAAGGGAGTTATTATTCTTGCTCTCTATCTGTTATTCCATTAAGTAAGACTGCCAACCTCTGACTGCTAGCAGCTCTATAATGAACCGTGTGCTCAAGCCACCGGGTATATCCTAAGTAAAAATTGTCCTCACATGTTGTTTTTGGTGCATATTATGACTAGACAGGAAAAAAGTACAACAACAAGATGCAAGGGGGAAACACTCAATTTAGGTTAGGATCTAAAATAGTCGTTTTCTTTGGAATTGATGGCAGGTGAAGAAGTGTTAGGGAAATGATGTGGAAAGTCATGGGTGAATGTCTCTGTAATTTGTCCCCTTCTTATGACTGATGCCCTTTGTGAGAGCTCCAGTGGTACCTACAATCTGACATCCACAAGCTTGTTATCCATCCCTGCTTTCTCTAACACACTATCATTTATTCAGCCAGTAATGAGACCTGCCAGATTCTTATGCCTGGGCAAACACTGACCTACCACAGGAGTCACTGTTAGCCACCTTCACGATCACCACTGTGGCCTCTGCTGCTGTTCACCCCTCAAGTCAATAATGGATTTACAAATACCACCTTCGTATGCCACAACATAGAGGGTATATGACCCTCTGAACCATAAGCATGGCATCTTTCCTTAAATGAATGCAAACGTGGCTTTCTACCAGAGTCTGGATCCTGTGATGGATTGCAATCTATTGTGAGATATGCCACAAATGTTACTACACACAGGTCCATACCTTTGCAAATGATTTTCTTTTGAAATGAATTTACAGGAATCCAGTTTGTTCTCTTAACAATATCACTCCTATTCACTTGAATGCCATTGTGCTTTCTTGAGTAGGAAGAAAAGAATGAAATTCAGCTATCTATCACCCTGAGTGTTGGATCTTATACTTACATTGTGCCACACAAAGCGACATCATCTTATGTGTATAAAAAGAAAAATAAACAAAGGTTGAGGGCAGAATGGTCGAAAAAATATAATCAGACACATATTTGATGTTTACCATTGCAGATCATTTTTACAAACATCATC
The DNA here is from genome assembly GCF_018350215.1 of Panthera leo. Classification (NCBI taxonomy): domain Eukaryota; kingdom Metazoa; phylum Chordata; class Mammalia; order Carnivora; family Felidae; genus Panthera; species Panthera leo. The sequence goes on along the minus strand of NC_056685.1, from coordinate 56,558,714 downwards.
TCCTTTGATTTTCCCCTAAACCCGGCAAGAGTGTAGGCAAGTGATATTTTAACCATTTTACAGATGAGGAAATGGAGATTTAGAGAGATTTAAGGATTCTCTCAAGTTGCACATCATGTAAGTGATAGAGGTGTGCTTCACACTAAATAGTAACACTTTGTTAGCAGTGCATGCAGGACCTAATATGCACAAAATTTGCTTTGGCATGCTTTCTCCATACTCGGCTGAGGACACGTTTTCATTAAGAAGTCCTCAACCCAGGATGGAGCCAGGAGAGGACTGACTGGGTGAAGACTAACTTCTCCCTGGCTTCTCTGGCTTCCTTCACCTCCTGCCGATGTTGCTGTCTGTGGATGAGATGCCCTGCTGTTTTTTCTCTCTACATGCTTGGAACTTTCTTTGCACTGGAAACTGAAGGGACAGAAATAGGAGGAATCTGATGTCTTCCAAGCTAAGGAAAGCAACTCATTTTCTCTTTAAACACTGCACCTCTGACTAATTTTTGCTGTAATTTATCCAGGTAATTCTGTCTGCAGGAAAATGAAGCAAAAGTAGCATTCTCTGGAATTAACTCCATTCTCTAATTTACATCACAGATACAAACACAACTCATAAGGAGATGAAAAAGATAGGTCCACATACACAATGAAATTCGAGAAAGATTTTTCTCACTTTTTCCACTTTAGTTAACATTGATGGTTTTGGCTTTCATTAAATATTGTTTTTAATTTTGTGAATTAAAAAGTCTAACTTATTTTTAGAAACTGAACAGCTTTGTGCTTTTAGACAGTCCCAAGTATCCCCAGAGTCTTTGTGAAGAAGAACATTGTAAAATTATAATAAAATCTGAAATTACCCTGTGATTAAGCATATCGAAGTATTCTACTTCAGATGGTACTATCCTGAAAATATTTGGTTTCTTCTACTTTAAACATACGTACAAACAATATATAGTCATTGATTAAACATACTGTATTTTCCAAAAAGCATTTCCTTTTCAGATAAGTAATTCCACTTATTCCAGACAGCAATAAAACTATTTATAAATAATCTAGTTTTTCTCCTTTCAGGGATATCGTAGATTTGTACTCCCCACTCCTTTGAAGTTAAACACAGCCACGCGACTGGCTTTAAGTCAGAGGCTGATGTGGCATATATCATTGCCAGGCAGAAACATCTGACTGCTGGAGCAACGTTTCTTCTCGTAGCAATCGCGAAAGCATGAAAGTATGGCTTCCATCAGTATGAGGCCTCGAGTAAGAATCACTATGTTTTGATGATTATTTGGTACTACTGTAGCAGAGCCCAGCCTAGCCTGATCCATAGCATTTTACAGATGAGGACACGAAGGCTAAGAGAAATGAAGCGACTCACTTGAACTGACATAACAAAGTTGCAGACCAACTTTTCTGCTTCTTCTATTCTAGGTTTACAACTTCAATCCAAGCTCACATAGTAAGTCATCCAAATAATCTCAACATTTAGCAACACCTGATTTAATGTACATGCATTATTTGTCCACATACAACAGAACTGATTTTTTATTCAATTGGCAAATTAGATTAGTTAAAGGAATAGTGGTGTTGGATGTTAAAAGGAACAAAGACTAAATCAACTAACACAAGTCATTTTATGAATGAGCAAATATGCTAAGTTGTGATGTTTTAAATATCTAGAATAGTGAGGTCTCTGGGTTAATTAAACCTTCTAGCTGTTTTGTTCAGGCAATCAGTAGGTGATCCCAAATACATAGTTCTACCTAAATACTTATGAAAGATTGAGAAGGAAATATCAGCCAAGAAGACAGTTCCTAGAAATATCGGCGACTAGATGAGACTTCTAACATAGTTGGTAAGAAGCTTAGAAATTTCACTTGTCGTTTACATTAATACCCATGGATCCCTGTCATATGGACATGCTGATCTATGTTCAAGTGAAAATGTGCTTTGCAAACAGGCTTTTGGTTGAAATATATTTTTGCAAGATTTTATGACTTGGCAGCCCAATTTCTTCTTTTATATTAAAGACATTTAAAAAAAATGAATTTAATATCTTGGCCACTTCAAAGTCACACAAATTTCACACTCAGTTTTCACTTTGTGTTCGCTCTTGCTGGTGATTTTTAATATCCCTTGTTTAACTACTTCTTATGTCGTTTATTTTTTGTATTTTTGGCAGCTTGTGTCCCATTTCCTTTAAGCTTTAATTAATGCCAATTACTTTATTTCTTTACCCGATGTTTTGCTCATTTCCTCCATAAGCTAATCTTTCAGGATTTATGGGAGATATATGATTTCTTATTCAAAATAGTCTTAGGAGCAATACTACTCAAACTTCATAGGAAGGAGGAAGCATTTTTTTATAATATTCATTTTACTCATAAGTGGCAGAGTGGTCTTTCATGAGTCACTTAAACCTTCAATTCCTTAGTTTATCCATCTACTGAATATGAATAACTTCCATCTTCCTCATTTTAAACTCAAAGAATATTTTGAGAGAAATGAAATTGTTTTTCTAAAACTCTTTCTGTCTTATAAAAAGAACTAGATATATTTAAGACATATGAATCGGATCCATATATATTTGGAACAATTGCATTTAAAACAATTACACTATAACATTTGGAATGAGCTATCATGTTCAATAGAGTTAGAATTTCCAGGTATCACAATAAATCACAGGTTGGCTTAAAAAACAACTTTATCAGACCCACATCGTTTTACACATTCTGTCTGAAAACAAAAACAAAAACAAAAACAACAAGCCCAGATATTCTGGGTTTTTTTTTCCAGATAATCAGAAAAAAAAAAAAAAAGGAACTTGATTAACTGAATTACGTATCATGTTATTCACTGTTTCTGGAAGTATTCTTGGTATTAAAAAGAGCTAATAGCTCTTACAGTGCTTACTGTATTTCAGTTCCTATATGGATGTTTATTACCTTATCTCATTTATTGCAATTTTCTCACAACAACCAAATGAACTAGGTGTTTTTTTTTTTTCTTATCCCCATCTAACATACTCAGAAACAGCCTTAAGAAGTTAATCAATTAGTTCAAGTTTACAGAGCTAGTAATCAGCAGAACTCAGATTTGAAGATGGAAGTCTAACTCCAGAGTCCATACTTGAGCCACTACTATGTAACCTTTTGTGATTATTGATCAAATTATTTTACAAAACTCATGGAAAGACTCCAGATTAATAGACAAAATAGAAAGCAATATGGAAGATCCTCTACCTCAGAAATTTCATCCACCAGACTAGAAGAATGTGGAGGTGGAGGAACCTGAATTAGATCAGGAAGAAGTGAGTGATGAGACTATCAGGAAATCTCTGAACCACATCTGGTTTCATGGAGTGAAGATTCGTAGGAACATTACAATTTAGTTAGAACACTTTAAAAACTGTCATGTGACAAGGCAAAGAGGCTGACTCTGAGTTGATCCAAAGATACAAATAAGGGCCCTTCAATAAAAGTTACAGTGTGGAGACAGATTTGGGGTTAATTTGTTAATCAGTCATTATTCTATGAATGTTGTATCATGCATAGTTCTCCTGGAGTGTAGTTTATAAACAGAGCACCAGAAGATAACCTGTATTAGAAGACTCCCTGATTTGTTTCCAGTGAACAATTGTGCCTCTGTAGTGGTTGTTGGGGGAACTTTTAAAAAGCTATGAGCAACACTGGCAGTGGGAAGAAATCACAACTGAAATCTATCAGAAAGACTTCCATAGAACTTTACACGTCCAGCACCCTTGATGTGCATATGCAGATAAAACATGCAGTGAACTGTCACTCCCTCTAATTCAAATAACATTATTTGATGTGCTCTCAATTACAGATGGATGTTGATGAATTGTTTCAAATAAGAAAGCTGATGTCAGCCTTCTATCAGATTTACTGAAATAGACAAGCATAAATTATTTATATATATAAATATGTATAAGTATATATTACTTTTTTTCCCCTCCAAAATCATCTAATCGTTTGGAAGTTGAAAGTTTTTAGACTGGAAATCCTATGCAGTCAGGAGGAGTTCTGTATTTATTGTTGAATTTTCAACACCTACCATGGAATCTCCCACGAAACAAGTCCACAATAAATAAATAGTTATTGAGTGAATCACAGTAAACGCAATAATCATTTCCAGGAATTGTGTTAAAGTGATTAGGAATGAGTTGTAATTATTTCAGTTTCAGGACTTCTGGAAAAATAGTTAATCATTCCTGTTGCAATATGCTTTGACTCCAAAGACTTGAGATTAGAATTTAAGAAAATTGGAGGGGCTCCTGAGTGGCTCAGTTGGTTAAGCGTCCTACTCTTCCACTCAGGTCATGATCTCACCATTCATGAGACTGAGATCCACATCAGATTCTCTCTCTCTCTCCCTCTCTTGTCCCTCCCCACCCCCTTCTCGAAATTAATAAACTTAAAAAATTTTAAGAAAATTGGAGATAAGTGGTCTAGACAGTTCTAGTTATAACAGTGGAGTAACTCATCTATTCTAAAGAAAGACTTCTTTTACAGTTAGACTTGAGCTTAGTTGTATTTCCAGAAAGCTCTATTTTCATAAAAAGAGGTTTGTATGCACTGAGACTGAAACAGAGCATGGCAATACCAGTGAGCAGACTTCTGGATTTAGCAGCTTTCTGAAAAATTAAGAACACAGAACCAGACAGCCTGCAGGATATACCACTGAGAAAAGTTTCATTATATTTAAACAATTGAATGTCAATGCTAATAACTGATTCCTGCTGGGTTCCATTCTTTCCAAACAAAAAGGAAACCATTTATTCACACTATAATGTGTCCTTCATGCATTGTGTTAATGTGTTGCAGATGATGTTGTCAAGAAAGGTTTCTGACCCTGGAACAACTACTGAAGGACTTGGAGTTGGTTATCCTCCATTTATTCTATTCCTTTCCTGGAACGCTTGCTGTGTTCCTCACCACTGAATAAAGCGTGTGCATAATAGAATGAAACCTAGTGCCATAAAGGGAAGTGAAGGGCTGTAGTTGGTGGTGTAACTGCTAATGGTACGAAAAGTTCTCCTTACTCTCTCTCTTCCTTCTCACTTGTGGACACATTCTGTGTTAGAAAATGAAACATTATATGTCTCATTCATATGAAAGCAGGATAATTATAAATGAAAATATTCCTTAACTCGCATTATTTCTGCTTTAAATGTTATAAATAAGAAAACGCTGCAAAAAATCCCAAGAGCGTTAAATACTGCCTCGTACGTTGTTCGGTTGGTTGCAAACTTTTTCATAGTTTAATATATTTAACCACTGAGTGGTAAAAAGCTAAAAGAAAAAATTCAAGTGAAGCAACGAGAGCAGTTTAGACCCCTATGACCTACCGCCTATATTGTGAAAGGGACAGAATATCCTCATGAAACCCCAAGACTTCCCCCTTTATTTCTTTGAGAAAATAAACAAATTAATCAGTCAACACTGAATTATTGAATTATCTACCAGCCTCATAGATGTGTAGCACCACACCAAATCTGGGCAAGCCATGCCAAGATAAATACCTTCATTTGTTTTAAAATTAACCCCACTGCTCTAATAATGTAATTTTACAGAATACATAAACCCAAATCAGTGATTGATTTTCAAGCACGTGAATTTAAAAGCTTTGATTGAAAATGTTCTAAAGATTTTTAATCTCTTTTTCTTTCTGCCTATAACAGTAAAACTGAAAATAAGCACTTATACAACCTGGCCAAATATTTAGATAAAGAATGAGTTCGTAACCAGCAATATCTTAAAATGTGTTTGAGTTATTCTATATGCTACTTAAATAGTTAAACTGTCAGCCTGGGATTTTGTATATATTCCTCATTAGGTTGCCTCAAAGACCCCAGGGTAGGTATATCTGCATTTTAAAATTTTGTATTTTTCCATGGTTTATATACCCCATAAAATGCCTTGAGAACTTTATGAGGGATGTTACATTAATATGTGTTATTATAAATATGATTTAAATATCTAAAGCATTACAGAGTGATTACTGTTCAATAAGGCAGCGTGCATAAAAGGGTTATCTCCACACTGTGCTTAGGTTTCTACAATATAATATAATGAATTGTTCAATATAGTTTGCATGCTATTTGTCTCTGTTTCTTCGTAGGCTCGAGGGAAGCTGATGTGCAATCCTCTAACAAGGCGATCATAAATTGCAGAACAATAAACAGCCCTTGAGATTTTTAGATAGTATGTGGTTAGCATGCAATCCATCTTGGGAAACTTGATTTAATACCTCAAAGGAACATCTCTGACAATGCTCAACATTGTTTTAAACTGCTGCTAAATCAATTAGTACATCTGAGAATCCTAATGTCTCTGCTTCTTTCATAGCCCATCCCAAGAACTCTGGCTGGTGATTTTGTAAAGCAAAAGATTTAGGAAGCCACTGCCTGGATGCACTTGGGTTCCCTGGAAAACATTAAAGATAATCCTGCATGAAAGGAGGGATGAGCCAGCCTCCCTAAATCATCATGATCAATGAAGGTGTCACCTTCAAAATTCATTTCAATTTTTCTGAATTACCTGTAGCCAAGAAGAATAAATTTCGATAAAAGGTAACTATTATTCTAAAGTCAAGACTATGAAGTTAAATACCCCCCATATACAAAAAAAGATTTTCTTTTGCCTTAATTTACACATTTCCTTTGGTGTATGCAATGCATCTTGTAACTATATTTGTATTATATTGGAAGATCTCAGACATTCATAGATATTATCTAATCCTCACACATTTATTAACTTGTAAAGTAGAAACAAAGTTAAAAATCAACAATAAACAAAACCCTCCCAGTGGAAAGAGATAACGTTGACAATTTCTTAGTTCATGATAGCCTACTCAATCTTTTTTTTTTTTTTCACTGCACTAAATGTAATAATCAATTACATTTACAATTGCTTGACAAGGAGGCAGATTATGACCTGCTCTCAAATTATGTGGTACTTTCTCCTTTTCTTAAATGGTTTCTTTTTATTGTTTTACATTAATTTATTTAAGACAATTCTCAGGCGATTCCTTGTCTTTCTTTCCATCTTTTGTTATGGTGCAATAGTCTTACCTTTTCAGTATCTCGCAGACCAGTCTGGTTCCTGTCCCCTGAAGGGTGAAATCACAGACTGTGGGCTAAGAGAGCCCTTCACCATACCCCTCAACCATGCTACTAGCTCTTTTCTTCTAAAGCAAGTTCACTCAACTTATGCCAACAAGACACAAAGTAAAATGAAACAAAGCAGGTAATCTGTCCAACTAAAACTTCTTTCCTTTTTCCTTACACAATGCTAACTCGGTGTTTTACCTGATTTTTTTAATCAGCAGCCTGTTGTGATGATGTATAAACACAACCAATGTTTTCCTCAGCCCAAGGTTAGTTTCCTCCAACAAAGCAGAAATTTCAACATATATATATCTATCATTTCCTTCAAAGATGCACAGGGTGTGATTTTCTGGAAGTCATCTAAACTTAATATTGACTCCCCTGTATGATTGTAATTTTTCCACATCATATGCAATGGGAACCCAAGGGTGAAGGCTTTTTTCTCCCCTCTTGAAATAACTGAACTAGTATTTAAATAGCTTGATTCATGATTTACAGCCAGGATGAAGCTCATTTTCCTAACCCATAAGAGCTATGGACATTGTTACATTTCACTGTTTTAGAATGTTATTTCTAGAGAAAGTGAGAAATAATTAAATAATTTCTAAATTACTTACATCTCTTGCTTTGTTTCATTGCTCCTTTTTGGTGTCATTAGCATCTTTGAATAATAGATGACAATATAACTGACAATAATTGTTTGTGTGTCTTTAAAATTTATTACTCTCATATGTATATTTGTTTGGTCTCACTACAATGCTATATTGCAGTTTGGCAGATATTATCTTCATTTTATGTAAGTAAAAATGGAGGTCTAAAGTGAAAAGGCAGCCAAAGGAATGGGGAAAAGCCAATGCCAAAATCAAGCAATTTAAATATTTTAATAACTTTTGTAGTGTTTTGATTGGAAAAGAGACTTATAGTAAAAATTAAGAGACCGTTTTGGTATTAGGTGTCACCAAAAAAATTATCCAAGAGTTCATTCTCACACTTTCTCTCTTTGTCCTCTTAGGTATCAATGAAACTTTACTTTATTACATATTGGCGCTTGACAAACACAGCTGTATTTAGTTTAGTATTTAGTATAAGACGTGATTCTGATCACAGAATTGGTTTCAGTAAGCCTTACTCCCATGTTATCTTTCATGGAACCTAAATAATATGTTCCTTTCAGTCAAACTTTACACTGATTTCAACATCTAACAGATTCGCCACACAGCATGGCCTCAGTAGTTAGTACCTGTTTCGTTGATTATTACAGAAACCCCTCCTGTTCAAAACATGAATTCCCAAGATATAAGGGGGGAAATGACATGGTAGAGCTTCATTTGTCCTTCCCTTGTATAGTGATTCTATTCAACTGTCTTTTCTACAATTTTCTCCTTTCTCCTCATTCAGACATACCTCTGTACCACAGTCTGACCACATTTGTAGGTAGTCAGAGGTTTATGGCTCAGTTTTAAGGTTATTCTGGTCCAGTATTATAGTTTCCCAAAGATTCAGGACACCATATGACTATTTCTTTTCTTATTAGTGTCTTTATCATAAACTGAAAACAAAAAGGTGTTGAATTGAAATCAGACTGTGACTTCTAATTTTTTTTTTTTAACGTTTATTTATTTTTGGGACAGAGAGAGACAGAGCATGAACGGGGGAGGGGCAGAGAGAGAGGGAGACACAGAACCGGAAACAGGCTCCAGGCTCTGAGCCATCAGCCCAGAGCCTGACGAGGGGCTCGAACTCACGGACCGCAAGATCGTGACCTGAGCCGAAGTCGGACGCTTAACCGACTGAGCCACCCAGGCGCCCCCAGACTGTGACTTCTAAAGAGCTTTCCCAAAAAGAATGGTTGAAAGATATAGTCCAAACTCTATACACCATTAACACTAGCAGTCAAGAGTTTTATGTACTCATATCTTTAAAAACGCTTGATATCTACTCATTTACAGGAGGCTATTAATAAACAAACATTTCTTGGCCATTTTGTATGTGCTAGTTGCACTTAGCAATAAAAAGTGGAGACAACACAGAATGCTCTAATACAAGGTAACATATTATATTAAGTATTATAAAAGGCATTAGTTCAAAGTAAGTAGCTATGCTAAGAAAAACAGAGAAAATTAATTCTCTGGGAGAATCTAGGGAGGCCTTATAGGATAAGCAGCTTTTGAGCTTGGTGTTGAATGATGGTATTAGATTGTAGAGAGATGTGAATACTAAGCTAAGACATTGACTTTATTCTATAAAGGAGTCATCATTCACTTTTAAAGCCAGACAATGACAGGATCCAAAACCTTGATTCACAATTTTTAGATTATTCTTTAATTGCTCTCTGGCTCTTCCAACCATTTGATATTTACATGATGATCTTTTATTATCCCATAAAGGGAAATTTCTGATTCCTTGACTTACCTTTCAAGTAAAAACTGGAACTTGAGGGATGCCTGGGTGGCTCAGTCGGTTGAGCATCCAACTCTTGATTTTGGCTCAGGCAATGATCCCAGAGTCATGGGATTGAGACCTGTGTCAGGCTCTGCTGAGAGTAAAGACTGCTTGGGATTTTTCTCTCTCCTTCTGTCCCTCTCACCCACTTGTGCTCTCTTTATAATATAATAAATAATATAATATAATATAATATAATATATATAATATAAATCTCTTTATATATAATTATAACTATAACTATATATATAACTATACCATATATATAACTATATATATAACTATATATATACATATATGTAAACTGGAACTTGAAAATCAAAGTAACCTCAGGATGCTTTAAAAAAGCAATGCCTTCAGGGGTACCTGGATGGCTCAGTAGGTTAAGCATCTTACTTTGGTTCAGGTCTTGATCTCACAGTTCATGAGTTCAAGCCCCGCATCGGGCCTGTGCTGACAGCTCAGAGCCTGGAGCCTGCTTCAGATTCTGTGTCTCCCTCTCTCTCTGCTCCTCCCTTCCTCATGTTCTTGTCTCTCTCTCCTTTAAAAATAAATAAAACCATTAAAAAAATTTTTTTTAAAGAAAGCAATGCCTTCAAAAGCATTTAAAATTAGTTCCATTTAAGTAAATGGTTTTTAAAAATGGGCCTCAATAAATATTTTGAAAACAATAGATATATTGATCTTAAAATTTCTCGTCATCTTCATTGACCTCCACATGGAGACGTTTCACCAGTTCATTTTTCTCAGGTACTTGACACTCTTCTCAGGATGCTGTTATATTAATTACTTTATGCTTACTCCAAACATTTTCTGAACTTTTTAGGTTCCAAGTCCTATGCCAGGTGTGGAGGATAGAATAAAGAATGTGCATGACTAGTCTTATATGATCACAGTTTTTAAGTAGGATTTTCCTAAAATGAAAATTCTTGAAGGCAAGAAACTTGTCTTATACATTTGTCTACCCCAAACAATTATGAGCTCTATGATAAGTTACCTAACTTCTCTGAATCTCATGTTGACCTTTCATAGGGTCATTTTGGGGATTAAATGAGTTAGTGTACCTAAAACTCATCATAAACACTCAAATGCTGTATTTATTGCACAAAATAGATATTCTATTGAAATTTAGTGAATGAATAACTAATTTAATTGGGGCTTTTCTTTGCATTTTCCAGATTGAAAATTAACTTCTTACTTACCAAACTTACTTTATAATAAAAGACAACTCGATGATCTGATATTTCATTGATCTAAAATGCAGATATGTTGCAATCGTTGCAGAAGTTGACTTGGCTTAAAAACAGTTATGTTGTCTTCATGAAATCATACTTTGTGGCTTTATCTCCATATGTCACTTCTAAGCTCCAGCAAGAAAATAATGATGGGTAACATCACAGTAAAAGTGACTGTCTCTTCTATTCCTTATCTTATTTTCAAGAATTCTACTTGTAGCAGGATTTGATGCCATATGGAGATATGCTTCCTTGCTATCAGAATATGGACCTGTGGTATTGTACAAAACTCTTTTCCTCATTAAGGACATACAAAAATCTAAAAGTAAATCTTCTGATCTTTCATCCTTCACTTTTTAGCAAACCTCTGGAGACAATTGGCCAGCCATCCAGTTCAGGTGTGGAAAGTGAAATGGAAGTTTTCAGAGGGCAAAGCAGAAAGGCAGAAAGTCATGTTTATAGGATTGGAGTCAAAGCCAGAGGGAGGCCAAGAACTTGTTAGTAAGATTTGATCTTCATCTTTTTACATTATGGGTTAGTCCTGGAGTCCTGGACCTCCACCCCTAACCTCTAAGAGTAGTGAGATAGCTGGTCACAGTCAACTGGTCTGTTGCTGTGGTATAAGAACTTGGAATAGCAGCAAAAGCAAGAGGCAGGAAGTGGTGTAGATTGGCAAGTCTTGCCCTTCCTCAAAGCCCAGCATCTATACAAATATGTGACTCCTTGGAAGAATAGTCCTTTTTATAGTTTTATTTCATTGGCACTGAAACTCATGCTCCCAGATACCTCCTCACTTGTCTTGCCATCATGCCGAAAAACTACATGGTACTTATATTCTTAACATAATGAACAGGTAGTCTGAGCAGAACATCAGATAAAGACATTTAGAACCACTCAAATTTTAAATCCAGTCAATTTGTCAGTTTAGTTTTGTTTTCCAGTAGAATTCTAAAAGTTTTAGACATGAAACTGACAAGTTCTGATGTGGGGCGCTCTCCTTGAGGAAGATAAGAACAATATCTGGATCACTAAACTGTCCATGAAGAATACTCTAAGAGTGATCACTAAGAGGGAAGAGTGTGCACAGGAAGTGATGGGAGATGCTGAAGACAAACTTCATCACTTTACCAAATTGCCCAGAGGTTTCCTCTGCTCTTCAGCTTACTGACAGAAGTGATGGTGGAACTGTATTATTTTAGCACTATGGCTTCAAGCTTTTAATGGACAGTAAATAATTCTGGGATTCTTAATTTTATGAGATGGCTCATGTCTTTGTGCTATTCAAATAAAAAGATTCAATTCCAAAATAGAAATATTAAATATCTATCTCTTAAAATGAAATCCAATTAAGATTATCATTTGATTTTTCCTAATTTTGTCCATATAACCTAAGGAATATTCTAGGAAAAAAAGGCAACTCTATCTTCAACGTAAAAGCACAGATCCTTGCAATTCTCAATACTGTTATTCATTTTCTATTTTTTTTTTTTTTGAGTCCTTAGAAGCCTTGGTTGGTTTTTGTTTGTTTTTGTTGTTTAAAACATTTTCAGAATATTCTCTAAGTGGTGAGACTTGATTAAGGCAAACTCTGCCTCCATTCTCATTGGGTTCTGGTAGATTTGATAAAAGCAAATGTTGTTATTGCAGAGAAAATTCATAGCTTAATTTCAGAAGATACAAAACTTATCACCCTTTTGACCAAGTTTTATCAAATGAAGAATGGAGCTGTAGGCTGACTTGAGAGTAACATTTATATCTGAGCTTGGATTTTTAGAGAGCCTACAGATATTGTGAGTTAAATCAAATAATTTATCTGCAGTCTGAATATTCTATTTATAAGAGTTCCAGAACATTTTTTTTTCCCTGTACTCTTCTTTTCCCTTCAGAAATCCATATGGTCATGATCTCAAGAAATATAGATGGATAGACAGACATAAATATAGATAATTTTCCTTTGCATATATACTTTTTTTCCTCAAAATATCTTGATCTGATTTAACTGGTATTGGGAGAGGGCTGAGACACTTCCCATCCCCGGACAGCTGTGAAATAATTGTTAATGTTTTGTTAAATTTGAAATATTTCCTTGTTTTCACTCTTTCTTTCAGATTGTTTGATCTTTCAACTATATCAAATATCTTGTTAGATTTAAGGTTTTAGAAAGAGCTTTTACCTCTTCCATTTTTAAACTAACACGAATCCATTTATTCAAGGGAATTTTATAGAATACAGAAGTTGAAAGAATACTTATAAAACAGCATTATGAAATAAAAGCAGGGACATTAAACTGTTAACTTTATTGATTGACTATGTAAAGCATTCTAAGCTCACTCAGAGAGAAGCACTGAGGGGCTAAGTTCATCGCAGGGCAATTAAACAGAAATTTCATGCAATGTGAACTCGGCTTTCAACATAGAATTAAAGGGCTTCACAATCATACACAGCAGCTTGCACTAAGGGTATAAAATATAGAAATACGTGCATCTGCAAAAATAAAAAAAAAAACAATATGTTTAAATTAAATCTGATATATCATTTAGAATTTTCCAACTCTGGGTCTCAGGAAGGAATTATAACATTCACAAACATAAAATACAGGTATACATAATCACCACTTTATGAACACCTACATAAAATCATATTGCAATCTCTTCTAATAATTACCAAAATGATTATTTAGTTTCCTTATTTTAAGAAAGAAGTTGATAGCAGATTTCCAAAAACAAAAACAAATACCCCCACCCCAAACTAAACACATAGAAAAAATCAACATGATAAGTTCTTACACATTAACACATAATTATAAGCACAGAAGGATTCTAACAACATAAGATATAGAATATATAAATATAGTAAGCTTCTCTGTCTTGATAAGAAGCTGGAAGTATTGTTTCAAAGACAAGACATATCCATGAGACATTGAGATAACATGTCCAAGGGTTAAATTAAGGACTAAGCTCATAAATGGGGTAGAAACTATGCATTCCAACAATAAAGATTCTATTATAGATGATTTTTTTCCTCTTTTCTTCTTTCTATCATGACATATCCCTGTTACATATTTTCCTGCTTTTTTTTTCTTTCCGTGTAGACTTTCTCACTTGATATATTTGGGGGTTTACACTCTCCCTCCTCCTCTCTCCCTTTTGGTTACATGTGGTATCTGCAGATGCAGCCCACACCGTTCTCTCTATGAACATCCACTGATAGACAGGTGCAGAGATTGATCACGGCTCGGTAACAGTGCTGGAAATGGCCGCCAGTTGTGAAGAAGAATAACAACTGGCAGCCATTCTGATTGGTGCTGGCACTGAGTCTTTCTTATGAGATCCAAATGCCTTGAGAACCAAATGTTCCTGGGATTCAGGCTTTCTGCAGCCAACAAAGCTTAGGTCAAAAAGCTAATTGGCTACCTGAAACTTTACTTAGATATCTTCAAGAGAAACAAAAAGTGTTGTTTCTGCTAACTCACATATGCATATACCAAGGAGCGATGGCTAAACAGATAGATGATAAAAAGCCAATGCTTCTTTGAAAGAGCTTTTCTTTCAAGGTAGGGTGAGGAAAGGTATTTGAAATAACAATGCAAAACACATTTTCTATAGAAATCTGCACCAAACTGTTATTTCTTACATTCACCATGTAATTATGCCTTTGGTGATATAAAATCTTCTCCATTATAATTGTTTAAAGCTGAATGGGTCTAAAAAAGAAGAAAGAAAGAAAGAAAGAAAGAAAGAAAGAAAGAAAGAAAGAAAGAAAGAAACTCTCTTTTTCAGAGGAGAGTTAGTGTGATTCAAATAGAATCACAACTCCACTCCAATAAAACACTAAGTCCTAAGCCTTCTATATCATTGACTATGTGAATACATTGGTATTCTCTCTCCTTTGCCCCTCGCTCAAATGCCAGGGCCACTGTAGGGCACAGCACAAAGAGTGAGACGGTACTGTGGCATTCTGATTACACTGTAACAAAAACATTTTCCTAAACACTCTTTTACTAGTGGACAGTTCAGTGAGAGAGGGAACTGGGAGGCAGAACCTCCTGGACACTGTCATTAATGAACATCCAGTCGACATTGACCTCTGTGTAGTGCTGCTCTGGACACCATACAGAGCAGTTCACAGAGGCACACCCTGCTGCTCTTTAAAGTTTACAATTGAAAACAGATGACAATAGACTAAGAAAACTGATAACAAGCCACTGTAAGATTATATGCTGAAATTAAATCATAAAGGGAACAGAAAGGAAAACAATTAAGCATTATAATGTACAATAGATTAAGACACAGAGTTATTCTATGCCATTCATTGGGAAGAATCTTCCTTTTTATTTAACAAGGAAAAAATGTGTTATCAGGAGCTAGAGCTTGAACACGTCTTTATGTAAAGGAATCAGATGAATGATGTTGGCAAACAGTGAACTAGATGCCGGGATCATAAACCCACCATGTTAAGCATTGTATAAGGGGACAGTAGACAAACTGACATTGGCCAAATGGAGGGCATGGACTAAAGCCCTGGGGAGAAAAGAGACTATAGCTACATACCACTTGATGCAAAATTAAAGCTCAATCTTTGTTTGCTCCAGAGTTTTATTATACTGTAACATGAATGAGTATGTCTGTAGCATATGGTTATTTCGCACCTTGAAGCTAGGCAACTGTCTGGTGCTGATTTGCCATTCTGCCTCAGGGTGGCATATGTAAGGGTGGATACTCGGAATTGAATTGGACCACTCTCTTTAGCAGTGCTTCCGTGCTAGGCCACAGAAGTGAGAAGGAAAGAATATAAAAACCACAAGAGGAAAGAACATTGATTCCTTTGATTTCTTTTTTCTATTTTTATTCTTAGAGTTAATTGCAGTTTCATTAATGCTTTGTTTCTGTATATGAATAACACTAGGATCCCCTGAACTCATTTCTATTTATTTTCAGTGTGACTTGATTTGAGCTAATGTGAATTTTTATTCTGAAAAGGGAATCCTTTTCCCCAGGTAACCAACCATTATTAATATTATCCAGCCCATTTTAAGACAATTCAGTTTGACCAGCAACAGTACCACTCCTGAATAAACGAAACCCAAATGCATAATTGTAGGAAGCCATTTACCTAGTTAATAGTGCCTTGAACCCTATCACAGTACGAGGTCATCGTTTGTAAAAGTCTGTTTCCAAGTTCTGAGACCCCGTGAACACCGAAGCAGTCTAGACAAGAATGCTCAAAGACAGGTTAAAGGGATTCCGAAAAAAGGTTACAGGAAATATTTCACTATTTTACCTGGAAAGAGAAAATTAAAGACAAACTGCAAAGTCCAGTCTGTATCTAATTGAGAAATATGGTTGGTTTGTATATGTAAGCATGTCAGTTTGCATGTCAGTTTACATGTAAGGGAGGACCTTACAGTAGGAATGCACTACTGAGGAGTTTGGATTTGCAACAAGGGCACTCTTTAACACTGGACTGGAGCAACTTGGTTAATGCAGAAATGCACCAGTCTGGGAAGGCAGGGGCTTGATTCAGATGGTCTCTTCCAAGCCTGTCATTAGATGGAACTTTTTGACTAACGCATGTGTAAGATGACATGAAATGATGAGGTGTTGCTGTAAATCTTTATTAGTGAATGCACGTTTATTATAAAGAACCAAGTGGGTGAATAAGTCACCCCCTTCTGACTCAAGTCTGGTATTATCTCTTCTACCACAAATTCAGATTCACTTTCCTTTCATCAGAATTTTCTCGGGAAAATTCAAGGATAATAAAGAACTGTGTATTTGGTTCACTACTCATATCTTTTCTCATTATTGTGCTTCTTTCATTTGGTTAGTAGAATCTTTTTTTTTATCAATATAAACAGGACTTTTTTTTTTAAGATTTCCATTTTCATAGTGTCATTACTGACAGTGACAGCTGCCTAACAGTCATGTGAAATATATAATTGCCTAAGGAAGAACATTCCACAACCAATTCTTTCCCTTTTTATATTAAAAAGAAGTTAGACAGGCTTGCTAAGCCTCCGGCTTCTGAACTTTATGTCAGTTCAGGAATTCTTTTTATTTTCCAGATATTGTATTCATATATTTTTCTACATATATCAAATGATTTTCTCTGGAATAAGTTTAGCAATATATTTTTCTGCTTTGTCCCAGAAATCTCCTTTGGCACTTGTTCTAGATCTTTCTCTATAGCACCACTCACAGGTCCAAAAGACAGAAATAATTTACACCTTACTTAATGTGTCTCTGTTAATAGTATAACCTTCTTCTCAAATTTTAAATATTATCTAATCTGCTTTCCAAATTTTGAGTTTCAATTTAATAGAGGGTTTTAAATTAAAAAAAGATGAATTACAGCACCTATACTTTTTTTTTCTGTTGATGTTTTATTTTCTCACTGTTTGCTAAAAAGAACCATCCTTCAAGGCACACTCCCAACTACATTAACATTCCTTCACTGCCCCTCTCTGTACCCCTTTTATCTTATCAAAAAACTCTCATTCGGGACTAAAAAAAAATAGCTGAACTTTTTATGAAGGCATCCTTACTTTTCTTTTCTCAAGGACACATCACTCTGATTCCTTTAACATTTTCTAATTGCTCATTTTAACAGCCCTGATCATTTTTGTTACGATCTTTTGGACCCTCTCCAAGTAATCTGTAAGTATGACATTCCTTTTTCTTTGCAAACTGGAAGGGAAAAGATATTATATCATGGCAGAGGGCGATTCCCTAAGGAATAAAATCTTGAGGAGAGTTAGAGAATCGAGGGCTGAGAAATTAATATAGGATGTGCAATTTATGTCAAACTTCATCTCAATTATAGACTTCAGGCTACTGTCACTTTAAGTTATTTTCTTTATGTCTTTGTACATTTTTCCATACTATGGCTGACTGTGAGTAAAAATGAGATAGATGGGAGTATTTCCCTTGCTCTTTCTTACCACTCTGTAAATACCACACGTCTCCAAGGCCCTGCTCTGCACCCTCCTTCATTTATTTCTTGGGGTCCTGGGAAGTCGTGTCACATATACATATGAACAAATTCATGTGGCTACTCTTCATTTTCTCCACTAAGTACCAATATGCAAACATGAATATTGTCACTCCCACTGTTGCTGATTCCTGTTACCAAGAGAAAGGAGGCTACTTCAGAGCAGTGAAGTTACCGCCCCGTCTAGTTTCATGGACACTGTGCTGAGATCCCCTGACATGGCAATGCCAATGCTACCATCCGTGGCTGGTGACACTGGTTTACTGGAGCATCTGATGGCTCCAGAGTTTCTATGTAGGAGGTATCTGGACACAGGAGCTAGGGAGGAGAGGGAGCTTGGCAGAATTTGTTCTGAGGCTTTATATTTTTTATCTAAGTTTTGTGTTTCCTTGCATACTTTTAGAGAGGGTCTTGATAGGCACGAGCTAACTCAGCAGCCCTCATCCAAGCCTGTTTGGGCTGTGTGCAGCTGCAGGAATATTTCAGGGCTCCTGTTAACTCCAGGACACCGTATTTAGGGTTTGAGATTAGCCCCCAACAGTAAGCCATTTATCAGAACTCTTTCGCAAACATATATGCCTCAAAATTCACTACATTCCTAGAAAAAAAGTGTGGAAAAAAAGATGGGGACATAGGAGTCAGCACTTCATTTGCAGTGGCAAATCCTTCTTGGCAATGACACGTGGTTGTCTCCCAAGGGGTACCTTAGTAAAGACTTGCTTTTTCTTCTCCATCCTCTACTTTCATCTAAAATCTGAAGGTTGGTGGGAGCCAGAAGAGATAAAGCAGAGGGAGCAGGCTGGGGTGCTCAATTTGAGCAGAGACTTTTGTTTTTTCAGGAACGTCTGTGCAAACTGGAGAGTCACTGTGACAAATCCCCTTGTGCACCTGAGCCTAACGAGATCCCTGGAAAGAAGAGAAGTTACGTGTAATGATAGCATAAGAATACAATAGTCTTCTCTACACCAAACATTACGAAGCAAAGAAAGACATTACGACCCAGGAGATGGAGAACAAAGGAGGAAGTACCTAAAGGGGCTTTGTGTGCTGAAAACCAACCTCTGCTTTTTAAAATGCTTTGCGGGGCGCCTGGGTGGCTCAGTTGCTTAAGGGTGGGACTCTTGACTTCAGTTCATTCAGGTCATGGTCTTGCGGTTTGTGACTCCGAACCCCACATCGGGCTCTGCGAGAAGGGCGCAAAGTCTACTTGAGATTCTCTGTCTCCTCTCTCTGCCCCTCCTACGCTTTCTCTCTATCTCTCTCTCAAAAATAAATAAGCATTAAAAATAAATAAAGTGCTTTGCTACTCTATTTTTTGTTTGCAATCTTGTAGTTTGTGCTTTTGTGGGTTTTTTTTTATTATGAATTTTATTATCTATTAAAAATTATGGTTAATGTGTATCCTTTTAAACTATTTTCCAATATTTTATACTAAAGTAAAAAGTAGATTTTTCTCTGGAATAAAATTATGTTTTTACAATTTTGCTATTTTAGTTTGTTTTGTTACTCAAGCTTTAAAAATTTTTACTACGTCTTCTATTATTTTACTTTTATAATAAGTTACACTTATTTTCTTTTCTGGTGTCAATTTTATTTTAATCATCTTTATTTTTTTACCTAGTTTATTTCTTTTTCATTTAGATACTTCCCTTTTAAAATTATTTTTACATCTCCCTTATAGAAATCAGGGAGGAGACATGGTCCTGGAGGCAAAGAAAAAGTCACTAAAAACAGGGACACTTGAGCACTTCTGTGCTCCCTTAATAGTTCCCAAATCCCTTTTAATGTTGAATCTACTAAAACTTTAACTTGAATGACTCAAGAGACCACCAAGTTTCAAATTTCCTCCCAGGATAATGCTAATATTACCTGCACTAACAGCACATTCAAACTGCTTGAATGGTGTTGTTTTCCCAGTCCCCTTATGAAGGGAAACATTATTTAAAATCCATGGCCTCTGCCATATATGACTGTAGACATTGGGCAAAGCTCCAGGTCAGAGCTGGGCAAAGTTACACAAAACAGAGGGAGGTAAGTAAGAGATTCCTTTCAGGCAAAGGACATTAACATATTCCTAGTTTGACTTTAACAAGGATTTACACTGCCTTTATATTTTCACAAAGACACTCCAGAAGGTAGAGGCTTCTTGACAGGTACATCACAGGAAGTTATCAAGGGTGAACAAAAGCTTACATGCATTTTGGTTTTTTGGCTGCTATAGACTTTTAAGGAAAAATAAAGCACCTTCTCGTCCAGAAGAAGAAACTTACATTGGTTGTAAAGGTTTGAATGTGAAAAACAAAAACAAAAAACAAACAAAAATCCAAACTAATTAAGCTTACAAAAAAAAGAAAAATCACCCTCAAGGAGGGGGTTTTGGAAAAAGTGGAAATGCCTTCAGAAGGAGGAGAAGATTCACACTCAGCCCTGGGGAACGGTAAGAGTTGAAGAGGTCTCCAAAGGTGGTGAGATCCATGCCCTGTGCCTTGACTCTTTGATGAAGTATGAAATGTTTGGGGAAAATAGCCCTAAACGCTGATGCCTTGAAAACAGCAGCTACTGGTCACTCAAGCCTGTGTTCAAAATCCAAGAGAGAACAGGATGCCATTTTGGTAGGCAAGAATACCATGAATTTGTAGAACTCGCTGTGTTGTATTTAAAAGATCATCTTGATTTGTGTTCATGGCTTAACTCATCATACTGTCTTCCTAAATTTAATGGTGCTCATCTATACTTAATTCTCTTATTTCTTTTTGTCTGAGAGAGAAAAATATCCCGTTAGTGGTACTGGAGGCATTCCTCACTAAATTTAATCCTGCTTTCCCATACTGTCCTGCATCTTTTCCCTACTGAGGACCTACATTTCCAGGCTCTCCCATTTCAATATCTAACTCCATTTTATCCAGAAAAACAACAACAGCGACAACAACAACAACAACAACAAACATTTTATCTGAAATTATTAAAGCATTAACTTTAACAATAAAAAACTTAAAACAAGCTGAAGACTAATGCCAGGAGGATGATTATATAAATTATGGAACATTGGTATGATGGGATATTACATGACCAAATTATGATTATGATTATGTCAAATGTCCATGTGTTTTTGAAGAAAACTCATTAATTAACCCCTAAGACTCCCAGTTTAGAAACTAAAAAGCACATCTATAAATAACTTCTGATTGAAAAGAAAGCTTAAATTGAAATGATAAATGTTTACAACTGAAGACCACAAAAACACCATATATCAAACTTTTAAATAAATTAGAAAAATAAGTTCAGTGTATTCAAATCAAGACACTGTCAGAAGGAAAATAAATCCAAACAAAGTGGAAGGAAGCAAATATAAAACAGAAATAATGAAACAAAATACTAAAACCAATGGTGATAACTAACAAACCCAAAAGACCGTTCTTTAAAAGGACTAACAGAGTACACCAACCCCTGGAAAATTAATCAAGAACAGAAAGTAAAAATAATATTAGGAATAGGAAAGAGAAAATAACTACAGAGAGAATAGAGATTTAAAATCCATAAGAAACTATTGGACATAAATTTACTCAAAAAATTTGGGGAGTCTGATAAATGGAAAATAATTAGGAAGATATAAATTAATAAAAAAATGTTTTGTACAGTACTGGCACAGAAATAGACACCTAGATCAGTAGAACAGAGAGCCCAGAAATAAACCCATGCTCATATGGCCAATTAATCTATGACAAAGGAGGTAAGAATATGCAATGGGGGAAAAGATAGTCTTTTTAATAACTGTCACTGGGAAAACTGCACAGCTACATGAAAAATAATGAAACTGGGCCATTTTCTCACACCATACACAAAAAAATAAACTCAAAATGTATTAAGGACCTAAACATGAAACGTGAAATCACAAAACTGCTAGAAGAAAACATAGGTATTAATTTCTTTGACATCAGCCTTAGCAACATTTTTCTAAATATGTCTCCTCAGACAAGAAAGACAAAAGCAGAAATAAACTATTGGGACTACATTAAAATAAAAAGCTTCTACACAGTAAAGGAAACCACCAACAAAACAGAGAGGGAACCTACTAAAGGAGAAGATATTTGCAAATGATATATCCAATAAGAGGTTTTATTCAAAATATATATAAAAAATTATACAACTCAACACTAAAAAAACAAACAATCCAATTCAAAAATGGGTAGAGGCCCTGAATAGACATCCGACAAGAAGACATAGAGATGGCCAACAGACACATGAAAAGGTACACATCACTAATCAGAGAAATGTAAATCAAAAGCACAATGAGATATCACCTGACACCTGTCAGAATGGTTAGAATAAAAAAGAAATAAAAAGAGTCTGGGAGAATGTGGAGAAATAGGAACCCTCATGCACTGTTGGGAGGAATGCAAGCTGGTGCAGCCATTGTGGAAAATAGTACTGAGGTTCCTCAAAAAAATTAAAAAATAGAATTACCATATGATACAGTAATTCCACTCCTGGGCATTTACCCAAAGAAAACAAAAACACCAAAAAGAAAGAAAGAAAGAAAGAAAGAAAGAAAGAAAGACAAAAATACTAATTTGAAAAGACATATCCACCCTTATGTTTATTGGAGCATTATTTACAATAGCCACGATGTGGAAGCAACCAAAGTGTCCATCAATAGATGAATGGATAAAGAAGAGGTGTATATATTTATAAATGGAATATTACTAAGCCACCAAAAAGAATGAGATCTTGCCATTTGTGACAACATGGGTGGACCTAGAGGATATTATGCTAAGTGAAATAGTCAAACAGAGAAAGTCAAATACTATATGATTTCACTCATATGTGGAATCTAAGACACAAAACAAAGAAGCCCACCAATAAACATACTCTTAAATGTAGAGAACATACTGATGGTTTCCAGAGGGAAGGTGGGCATGGGGATTGGTGAATTAGATAAAGGAGATTAAGAGGTACAAACTTGAAGGAGAAGAAGAAGGAGGAGGAAGAGGAGGAGGAAGAGGTGGAGGAGGAGGAAGGGAAGAAGGAGAAGGAGAAGGAGAAGGAGGAGAAGGAAAAGGAGAAGAAGAAGAAGAAGAAGAAGAAGAAGAAGAAGAAGAAGAAGAAGAAGAAAATGTTTTGAATGGACCAATTACAGTAGGAGAAAGTAAAATGGTAGTAAAGATATCCTCTGGCAAATGATATCAGACACAGGTAGTTTTACAGGAGAAATCTACTAAACCATTAAGGAACTGATCATCCTTATTTTGTATAATTTTTTCACAATATGTGGCAAATTATGCAACTAACTTTCTGAGGGTAGTAATTTTTTGAAACAAAACCAGGCAAAAAGTCACAGAAAAGATCAAATGGTAGAAAATTTCATTATGGAGATATATATATTTGTCCTGAAATAAATGAAAAATTTCCATAATTATACTGGAACAAAAACTGAGATGAACATTGTTTTCTGGGGCCAAAAGAGAGTACCTCCTGCACTTTTTGTGTGGAGATAACTGGACATCCTGATGGTGGGTAGGAGGTGTCTCCTGTTGGGGGAAGATCTACCAGTGGTAATGCAAGGGCTCAAAATTTTGCTTTGAACATGGGAGTCCTGAGAAGAGACAGTTTAAAGTGGGTAGAAGCTATTTGGTGTATTATATGTCTTATTTCTTCAAGCTTTCAGCAAGTCTTGTATACTTTCTCCCTTTTGTCTGAGTTATATTATGGAAAATTGAAAGATCAGTCAGAGTTCCCTCTCAAGGCCAGACTGGTGCTATCACCAGTAGCAGAGAGTGTGGTCCTTCAGAGCACCCATCCCATGAGGGTCAGTGGCAGTGGCCACAGTGTGACATCGAGACAAAAAGTAGTGGAGTAGTGTAAACTGAGGGGTTTACACTAGGGCTGGAGTAGTGTAAACTGAGGGGGTATAGTTTGGGGGTAAGGAGTCTAACAAATATATCAGTGGGGATTATAACCATTAATTTATGTATTTAATGGTGATCAGGGGTGCCTGGGTGGCTCAGTCATTTGGGCATCTGGCTCTTGATTTCAGCTCAGGTTGTGATCTTGTGTTTCATGGAATCAAGCCCCACCTTGAATAACAACGAGAGAGAGAGAGAGAGAGAGAGAGAGAGAGAGAGAGCATGAACAAGGGAGAGGCAAAGAGAGGGGGAGGGACAGAATCCCAAACAGGCTCTGCACTGTCAGTGCAGAGCCCAATGCAGGGCCTGATCTCACAAACTGTGAGACCATGACCTGAGTTGGAACCAAGAGTTGCATGCTTAACCACCTGACCCACCCAGGCACCTCAAGAAGGAAGAGTTTTAATAGAGAAATTAGGAATTTACAAAATTATTGGAAGAGAAGGAAGGGGGCAGTCTTAAGGCCAGTCCTCCAGAGTAAAACCAGAGTAAAGCAGACCTGCGCTTTAAGGGGGACTACCAATTCTGAAGCTACTTATGGAAATTCTGAGTTGAAATCATTCACTCCATAGCTGCTGATAAGTGACCAGAAAGTCATAACCAAAAAGTCCCTTCTACTGGTGCATCTACTGCAAATACTTTTCACAACCCCTCCAGCTAGAAAATGGTTACTAGAAGCCTGTTGCAGGCAACATCACATTTATTTCCACCCTGTGTGCCTGCAAAAACAGCTGAACGGGACAGAAAAAAATGGCTTCCTCTTCTCTCTGCCTTGTGAAACTCCCTGAGTATACCAAATAGACAGGGCCTAATTTCCATCTGGAATCCTCAGTGCTAGAGAATCTAGAAATATGTTTTTACTTTCTTCACTTCCAAATAGGAAGGGAAGGATGGAAGTGGAGTTAGGGAATCTACATTCTCCACTGCACCTGATGAACACCGTAGGTCCTTCCAAATGCTTGCAGGGCCCATGAATTTTTTCTCTTGTGAGCTGAATGTTCATATCGATTGCCAAGTTTTCTTTTCAACTGATTGCCTTTGCCTTATGATTTACAGACATTGATTTATTAATTTATTCTGAGCATAAATCATTGTTGGTTGTATGCACCGCAGGTATCTTCTTTAAGTCTGTTTTTTTTTTTTTTTTTTTGGTCATAAAGAAACTTTTATTGTAATGTCATCAAATTTATCAGTGGACTTTATGAACTGTGTTTTTGTGCCTTTTTAAAAAGTTATTCTTTATCATGAGGTCATATGCTAAGTATGTACATTTTTTCCTAAATGTTTTAAAAGTTTTACTCTTCACATTTAAGTATTCATCCATCTGGAATGTATTTTTGAGAATTGTAAGAGAGAGAAATGTAATTTTAATCTTCCATAATGAGAGACAAATAACCACACAATTTCACCATTATTAACTCATCCTTTCTCTCACTGATATGGAATGCCCTTCCTATCATGAGCCTATTCCCTTTTATACTTCCAGCTCTTTCACAGCTCTTTAACTTGGTCCATTTATCTTTTTGTCTATTTTTATTGCAATACCACACAGTTTTAATTACCATAATTTCACAATATATTTTTATGACTCTTAGAGTTAATGCTAAGTCCTTTTTATTTTAAATCACTGGTTTGTCTTGACCCTCTACCATCCCATAAGAACTTGATATCTATAAATTTCCATTAAAAAAGTTGGGGTTGTATTACATTTACAGATGAATTTGGAGATATGTGTACTGTTAAAACACTCACTATTTACATCATCACACATACACTTGTGTGGATCTTCTTTAATGTCTTTCAATAAATTTTTCAAATTTCTCCATAAAGACCTTATACATATTTTACTAAACTTATTCCTAAGTGTGTTACTGCTTTTGAATAGAAACATCTTATAGTATTAGTTTTTATCTTTGTTTGTTGCTGGTTTATAGGAATACCATTAATCCTAAAACCTTGCTAAACTTTGGAATTGTTCTTATAGATTCATTTGAAATTTTTTTTTTTTTTGTTTAGCTAATCATAGCGTCTGAGAATACTGACAATTTTGTTTTTCCCTTTCCAATCCTTACACCTCCTATTTCTTGTCTCATGTGCTAAGAAGTCCAGCACAATGTTGAATAGCAAATACACTCTGAATGAGGGACAAGCTGGATTAAGGGCCAGCTGGTTCTCACCAGGGGTGCTAATCTGTAAGGGGCGCTAAAACTTCAGTGGAATAAATCAAATATATGGTGCCAAAAAACTCAGGTTTCCACAAGCAATTCCTTATATCATTGGCAAAATGAATATTGGTTCTGCTCCCACCAAAGTGGTGATGCCCTGAACGGAAATTTATTAAAAAAAAAAAAAAATTGCTCCTTGCCAGCCAACTCTGAAGCTAGCTAGTAGACAGTCACCTGAACTTGGCAGTCACCAGCTGCTAAGGTTCAGAAACAAAGTACTGATAGCATACTGCTATGTACTGGAAACAAGCGATTTTCCTTATTATCTACGTTTTATCTACTGAGCTACTTCTCAAACACACCTGGTTCAGGAAAGTAAATTGAAGGTGGGATGTAAACTTCAAGAATTAGAAAACATGTTGTCTTTTTTACTTTCGTCGCTGGAAGCAAATTAATAAGCAACTTTATATGTGAAAAGTAGAAAATTGGTGTCTCTCCATCTTCACTAACTCAATTTCAGTGAAAATTGCTCAAGGATTATTTTGAAAGGGCACCAAATTATTAGCTTGCTTGACGTAGGTCCTGAGTTAAGGCCTAACAATAATTGCCCCATGAAAAGGAAGTTTAATACATCTCTGAGAACATTTGAATACTTAAATTCACTATTTTCCTGATAGTAGAAATTGTCAGAAAGTTAAGCATAATTGTGTGCACACATATACACACACAGACAAACTTAAATATATAAACTCAGAGCAAAGGTTATAGACATTTGTCCATCTGTCTTTTGGGTAGAGACGGCGCTATTGATATACATTTGACATATCCTTGATTTTTCCTTCCTCCTTTAATTCACAGCCAAACATTTATATTATTTCGGTCTTTGTGTTTTGGACAGTTTTTTGGATCTATGCCAACATCTTGTACTTCAGCCCTGCCACTCACTCATTTCATTTTTGCTTGAAGTTGTTCTTTTTCCTTTTTTCTATCTCCATGTCATACTTTCTTTTGGTCTTTGTTAGTTTTTTTATTTTCCTGTCACTCACTCTGTAGCAGCTCAGAAGCTCTGCAACAGAGTGAAGAGATACTAACCAAGACTTGTTTGTGTGTGCGTGTGTGTGTGTGTGTGTGTGTGTGTGTGTTTGTGTAAAGAGAGAGAGAGAGAGATCCGAAGAACAAAAAAGAGACTTTCCTGATGATAAACAAATCTTGTGCAGATCAGTTACCCTGTGGGTCTGAAGTATGTATAACAGGTAACAAATTTCAAGCAGTCTACTGTGCAGGTTGCTAAGTATTAAGTATACTTGTTCAATTTTAAATGCAAGAAAGGTTTAAAAACACACACAGTGTGTTTATTAAAGATGAAAGTAAAGTAATAACAATTAGAATAAGTATGAATATGAAGAGGAGTAAACAAATAGCAGAGGAAATCTCTAGTTGAGCATAATATATACATAGAAGCATTTTATTCCTAAGAGAGCAAATATTTATCATCTGACTCCACTTAAATGTTTATTTGAATACCTGATACAGACCCCCTACCTCTCGTGATGTTTAAAGATATGTATTTGTTCAAAGGACCTCTTTGGACCACTCCCAGCTGTTGTTGAATATTCACGCCCAAAGTGATCACTTCCAAACTGTCCTGCATTTCTCCCTTGAAATCATCTCAAGGATGGAAACAGAAGCAGAAACAGAAGTGCTACCAACTGTGCTGCTTTTCCACAGGAGCTTGTTTTCTAGTGGAGAGATGCAGACATAAAAACAAGCCGGTGCAGTGCAGTGTTGGTAGAAGACTGGAGAGAACACAGGGGTAGGGAGGAGGTCTGGGAGTTCTGTGCGATTTCAAAATCCCATAAGACATTAGGGTGATTCTGCAATCAGAGCTGTGGGGCTGGCGGGCTGCATGATAGGAAATGGATATGGACAGGTAGGAAGGGCTCACTTAGGGTACTTATGACTTGATAAAGAATTTGGAATTTTGCCTGTATGAAATGGGAAGCCCTTGGAGGCTGATGAAGGAGGGATTCAGGAGAACTAGATTCTGGATGTCTGGAAATAAATTACCTAACTTTATGGATTTCAGTTTCTCACCTATGAGAAGAAAGGGAGCAGAGAGCCAATGAAGTTCTTGCCAATTTCATCCATCCTATTGATAACAGCTATCATTTATGAGTGCTTATGATGTACCATATACCTTATTTGCTTTGTCTCATTTAATCCTTGCAATAACCCTAAGATAGATCTGACTACCCCCATTTATTACTAAGACATTGAGTAATATTAATATATCCAATAACTTAAGAACTGAGATTTGAACCCATATATGTTTTCTGAAAGGCGATGATATTCTAATGGGATTTTTTGTGTGTACTTCCTAAATTCTAATTTTTGTTTTATAAACTGTGAGGTGCCATACAGATATTATTTGAAAACTCGTGGCCAATTAAGAAATTTCTGTCTTTTGTGAGGAGAGAATAAATAGAAATAGGCTGTAAATGCAGTCTATCAACAGTGATTGCACTTAAGTATAAGGAGAAATTTTAGATAGTGGAGGCTGTTAGCCATAGTTGAGGTTATAGGCATATTTCTCTAGAGTCTTTCATTAATCAGAGTCTCACCTAGTTCAGTCACTTAAAGCGTTGCTCTAACCAAATGTAAGCAGTTGATAGGACAGGTATTCCCCGGTTCTTTTTAATTCGTGGTCTGATCTGGAAACATCTCCTAATAACCAGACATACTTTCCCATATATTTGTCAAACATATTCTTAAATGATCATAAAATGATAGCGTATACTATAGGAAATGTCTTATGAAAAATAGAAAGATGAGTTGTTTAAAATTAATTTTAAGCATCCTTTCTCAAATTATTACTGTGATAAAAATATGTCTATGTATACATGTATATCTTATGCATAAATATGCTTGAAAGAAAACAAAAATTCAAGCTTACAATATTCACAAATAAAGAGGCAAGTTATTTAAATCAGTGTTTCTGAACTTTTGAAAACATTTGTTCCTTTAGATAAAACTGAGAATTCCATACACACACCACCCAGTATTCTAATCTAAAGGTATTTTCTTGGCGAAAGCTCCTAATATCGCCTAAGTGTGGCCCCTAGTCAGTAAGGCATTGCTAAACTTTATTCTATATAGTTTCTCTTACAAGAAAAGTATTTTTTCTTTTTTAATATAAAATTATAACATATTATGTATTTTAAAATTATAACTCATCTGTCTAAGTCTTCTAAAAATTCTGATTTGCCATTATAGTCTAACCTCTTTCTGAATCTCAAATTTAAATATATCCTCAAGTGCTTTCACATAATCTCTGCCCACTATCCAGGGGAGCTGGGTGAGGACACGAAAGAAAGACAGAAAGCTGAAATGTGAGAAAAAATTCCTAAATAACTAGGCACGAAGATTTCTTTGAAATTGTGATCTGCTCCACAACAATGCAGTTAGCATTAACGTTTTAGCTCCCAGTCTTGTCGGTGTTGCCTTTTTGATTATTAGCTGCTCTTTCGAACACATACCAAACAACTTTGCTAGACTTCATTTGAATAATACTTGTACTCTTCAGGCAAGTTAATTAAAGCATGGTTGAAACTCTATTAATAAGGTCTTCAGAATTTCTACTTAGAGGGAAGCATTCCTATGAGGACCTTCTACCGTGTTACTCAACTGACATTTCAGATGCACCTACTGCTCTTGAAAACTGTCCTTGAGGAAACAGTATACCACAAACAAATGCAAAATCCTAGCTTCCCCATTATCATAAAAAACAAATTACTTTGTGTTTAATTACTTTCTTAGATACAGTTGCGCATTGGTAAACAGTCATAAATAAAAAGGAAGAATGATTATGCTTGAAATTTGGTCACTGAAGTTACTGATAATTTGGTTTATTCCATTTTCTCTATATCCCAGCATCATTTGTCAAATATCTCACTCATTGGGTTATTATCAAAGCATAGAAAACCCTAAGAATATTAGAAGAATTGTTAAGTTATTACTATTGCTATTACTCCTTCTCTTCTACTCTCTTCTGCTCTTTCCCCTCCCCAGATAGGCATATTGTCTGCTAATGGGTCAAGCATCTTGCCCAGCTTTAGGCTACCATTAAGACAACTTTCAAAGCCAACTGAAATAGCAAAGCCTACAGAAAAGTGAACTATTAACAATGAACATGTAACAATTGCAACTATGATAAATGCAATGAAAAATACACAGAAATATTGAGTAAGACATCCAAGGTTTGAAAAAAAATTTACTTTGATGACTTAGCAAAGGGAAGAAAGTTAACCAAGTCTTTGTTTTCATGTTCTTCCAACTCTCTGATAGCCCTTATCTATTCTCTTGTGGTACAAATGCCTATCAAATTAATATTTACAGCTACAAACTTAGCATCTTCATTTGGATATTCAAGGAACTTCTACTTCAATATTTTTAACAGCTTTACTGAAATATAATTCACATATTATACAATTCATCCACTTGAAGAGTGTAGCTCATTGTTTTTAGTAAGTTAACTGGGTTGTGCAACCATTATCATAATCTAATTTTACATTTCTCTTTCTCCTCCAAAAACTCTATACCCATAAGCAATCACCTCCCACCCTACCCCTTAGCTCTAAGCAACCATTAATCCATTTTGTCTCTATATAGATTTGCTTATTCTGGACATCTTATGTAAGTGGATCGTATAATATATGGTCTTTTATGACTGGCTTCTTTCACTTTAGGATAATGTTTTTAAAGGCCCATCCATGTTATAGCATTTTGTTTCTTTAGATGGCTGAATACTATTCCTTTTTATGGTTGTATCATGCTGTTTTCCTGTTTAACAATTGATATAGACATTTGAGTTATTTCCATCTTTTGGATATTATGAATAATGCTTCTATTAACATTCACATACAAATTGTAATGTGAATATATGTTTTCATTTATTTTGGGTATATCTCTATAGTTGATAGATAGATGATAGATAGATATAGATAGATAGATAATTTTTAGGAATTGTCAGACTGTTTTCTATAGTGGCCGTACCATTTTATATTCCCACCAACTATGTTTAAGAATTCCAATTTATTCACATCCTAGGAACACTTGTTATTATGTGCTTTTGGTAATGAACATCCTAGTGGATATGAGATAGTATCTCATTATGGT
Organism: Panthera leo; assembly: GCF_018350215.1. Lineage (NCBI taxonomy): Eukaryota > Metazoa > Chordata > Mammalia > Carnivora > Felidae > Panthera > Panthera leo. The sequence goes on along the minus strand of NC_056685.1, from coordinate 56,527,679 downwards.
TTTGATTTGTATTTGTCTAATGACTGATAATGTTGGACAACCTTTCATGTGTTTATTGAACATTTTTATATCTTCTGGGAGATATATCAATTCAAATTATTTGTCTTAAAATATATTTCATTAATAAAATTTTGAGGAATAGTAAGGCTCTCAGATCAGGAGATAATTGTCAAAAAAAAAGAAAGAAAAAAAGAGAAAGAAAGAAAGAAAGAAAGAAAGAAAGAAAGAAAGAAAGGAAAAGAAAGAAAGAAAGAAAAAACAGTTTATTACTTACAGTCTCCAAGAAAAGGCTGGGAGGGGCCACATGGGGAAACACCAAGGTTAGTCATGAAATAGAGAAAAGCATTTATTGCAGTTTCCACCAGAAGGAACAGATGAGGTAGGGCAAGCAAGTTTAGGATTGGCTAGTTTGAATAATTTCAGCAGGCTCTGGGGCATAGGGGCTGTCTCTAGTTGTCTAGGGCTAGGGTGATTAGGGTAGGGGGATAATGGTTCAGAGTCTGAGAATATGATAAAGGAAGTAGTTGAAGGTGTGGACTCTAGATTGACTGGTAAGTATTTGAAAGTGCATTCCTGAGAGAAAAAGCCCTCTGGGGACAGGGTTGGGGAGTGAGGGTGGGGGTGGGGCGGGAGGGTGGTGATGAAGACAGGCAAGTGACTCAGGCACACATTATCAAGCGTTTAGAATAAGGCATGCCCAGCATATGCATTTAGGAAAGATATTAAAGTATCAACTTTAGAGAAGCTAGAAACATGTTTAATAAATTTGTAATTGGGTTATTTGCCTTTTTATTGTGGAATTATGTGTTCTTTATATACTCTATATAAGTCTCTTATCAGACATATAATTTGCAAATATTTTCTCCTATTTTGTGGATTCTTTTCTTTTTCTTTTTTTTTTTTTTTTTTGATGGTATAGTTGGCAACAGAAGGGTTTAATTTTGAAGTAGTCCAACATTTTTCTTTTCTTTTCTTTTCTTTTTTTTTTTTTTTTTGTCACTTGTGATTTTGGTGTCATACCTGAGGGATCATTGCCTAACCCAAGGTCACAAATATTATTCCTCTACTTTCTTACATTCTTATATGTAAGTTTTAGATTTTTTAAAATCTAAGTTTATTTATTTATTTTGAGGGAGGAGGGGCATAGAGGGAGAGAGAGAATCCCTGGCAGGCTCCATGCCACCTGCAGATGCTCAACTGACTGAGCCACCCAGGCGCCCCAAGTTTTAGCACTTATGCTTACACCTGTGATCTATTTTGGTTTCACGAGGGTATATGGTATAAGGTAGAAGTTGAAACTCATTCTTTGGCATGTGGATATCCAGTTTTCCCTGCACCATTTGTTGAAAAGACTTTCCTTTACTCATTAAATACCTCATTTAGTACCCTTGTTAAAAAGCAACTGGCTATATATGCAAAGGTTTATTTTGGGGATCTCTATTCTATCCCATTGGTTAATATGTCCTCATGCCAGTACCATACTGTTTTGATTACTATAGATTTGTAGTAAGTTCTGAATTTGGGAAGTGTGAGTCCTTTAACTTTGTGCTTCTTTTTATTTTTAAAATTGTCTTAACGTTTATTTATTTATTTTTTTTGAAAGAGAGAGAGTAAGCAGGGAAGGGGCAGAGGGAGAGGGAGAGAGAATCCCAAGTAGTCTCCATGTTGTCAGCGCAGAGACTGACACAGGGCTTGATCTCACCAACCATGAGATCATAACCTGAGCCAAAACCAAGAGCTGACGCTTACCTAACTGAGCCACCCAGGTGCTCCTAACTTTAAAGTGCTTCTTTAAGGTGCTTCCTTTTAAAGATTGCTTTGGCAATTACGGAATTGCCGTAAGAATTTTAGAATCATACCATCTATTTCTGCAAAAAAAAGTTAGCTGGGATTCTGATAGGCATTGAATCTGTAGATAGATTTGAGGATATTTTTCCATTTGTTTAGATTTTCTTTACTTTCTTTACATAATGTTTTGTAGTTTATTTTTTTAATGTTTATTTATTTATTTATTTTGTGAGACAGCGAACACATGAGCAGGGGAGGGTCAGAGGGAGAGGGAGAGAGAGAGACAGAGAGAGAGAGAGAGAGAAAGGGAGGGAGAGAGAGAGAGAATCGTAAGCAGGTTCCTCACTGTCAGTGCAGAGCCCAACACAGGGTTTGATTTCACGAAGGGTGAGATCATGACCTGAGCCAAAATCAAGAGTCAGACACTTAAATGACTGAGCCACCCGGGTGCCCCAATGTTTTGTAATTTAAAATGCACAGGCCCTACATTTCTTTTTTTTTAATTTATACTTAAGAAACAGTCTTTTAACCATAGAGAACTATGATTGTTACCATAGAGGAGGTAGGTGGAGGGAGGGGTGAAATAGGTGATGGGGAGTAAGGAGTGCACTTGTCCTGATGAGCACTGGTGATGTATGGAATTGTGAAATCACTATATTGTACACATGAAACTAATATAACACTGCATGTTCACCACACAAGAATTAAAATAAAAACTTGACTGTTTTAATTGTGAAAGCGTCTTGAGTATTGTCAAATGCTTTTCCTGCATCCATTGAGATGATTAGGTGGTATTGTACATTATTATATTGCTATAGTATGTTACCTTGATTTTTGTATGTTGTACCAATCTTGTACTCCAGAATAAATCTCATAGTATATAATTATTTTTACATGTTGCTGGATTCTAAATAAAGTTGGTTCCCTTAGGTGGAGATTTAGAATACTGGTCTTACAACCTGCCTTTCCCACTGGGCATAATCCTTCTAGCACTGCATCAGAGCTACAAGGAGGAATGCTTTTTCTGGAGTGATACTTCTGCTCTCTGAATGGGACCTACAGTGGTAGCTTGCCCTTGGCTTTCTTGGCTTGTCCCTCCTGGCATTGAACTGGAACAAGCTGAGGTAGAAACAAATGTGGCCCAGTATTTTCAGCCTGCCACACCCAGAGAAGTACTTTCATCTAGAGTGGGGACCGAATGGGGAAAGGGAGATCCAATCCTCTACAAAACTTTCCTAGAAAAGACTTCTGCAACACAAGGCTGGGGGTGCGAGCAGGGGATGAAAATTGCTGTTGGCCTGACCCTCCTAGGGTAAAACTGTAGCTCCATACTTGGGGATGGCAGGACCAGGAGTCCCATCTTCTTGGTTGCACCTGCCTGGACTAGAATGCCTAGAGTAGCACTTCCCTAGTATAGAACTGGGGAGACTTCTAAAGGGAGTGTCAAAAGCCACAGACTCAAAAGTCACAGACTCTTGATTTTCTCACTATGAGCTAGTAGATTGTGTGGTTTTTTTTTAAGTTTATTTATTAATTTTGAGGTGGGGGAGAGGCAAAGAGAGATATATATAGAGAGAGGGCCTGGAACTCACAAAGAGTGAGATCATGACCTGAGCAGAAATCAAGAGTCGGACACAACTGACTGAGCCACCAGGCACTCCATTAGTAGATTGTTTTAGATGATTGTTTCTCTATTTATTGTATGCCTTTATGACAATTTCCAGAGGCTCTTAATGATTTTTTTTTTTGAAAAAAAATTTCTCCATTTAAATTGTTGTCTTTCTGGCAAGAGGCTCTGAAGTGGTTTTTTGCTGCATTCTGGAAGTCCTGCCTCTTCCTCCTCCTTCAATATTTCTTATCTCATTAAATGGCTTCATTATCCATGCCCTCAGTGGATTTAAAGGGAGACTCAAATCTCCACCACCACCCTTACTGAGTGCAAATGATTATCAGCTCCTTCCTTAAATGTTGCAATAACTTCTTTATTAGTAATAGTAGAAGAAATTCTCAAATGCATTGCATCAAAGGATGTAATTCTGCTACCTTTTTCTCTTATTCTTTCTTTCTGTTGAATCTACTTCTGGGCTCAATAAAGGAAATTTTCACCTCTGTTGTATTTTCTTTTATAACATTTTAATTTGATTTTTTAATTGTTTCTATCTCTAAGCTGAAATGGCATCTCATTTAATTTGTTTTCCACCTTTTCCATGAAAGCATTTAAAATATTAACTAGAGTTATTTTAAAGTCCCTGTCTTGATATCTATTGTGTCTGAATCTGGCTCAAATCAAAGAGATTTCTTTGTCTTTTGCCATTGTGTTGTTTCTCCTTGATTTTTTGTACACCTCACAGTTTTTTTGTTGAAATCTAAACATCATATTTGGTTATTATGTGTCCCACTAACTTCACATTCCTCTATCAATACTTTGTGTTTAGGACAGAAGCTGGTTTACCAGAGAAATTTTCTCACTATCCATTCCAATCTTAGTTGTAAGTCTCTCTTCTGTTCTATCACTCAGAGACAATCTCTCTTAATGTTCTTGTCTCTCTTACAACAGTACACTATTGTTACTTGTTACTCTATGCCTGTTAGCCTGGGAATATGGGGGAGTATGAAGTTGTTCTCTATTTTCCTGATTAAGTTTCAGTTTTAGGAAGCACTCTGACCCTGGACTTGGGTTATGTGGCCTTCTTGGTGTTCCAGCTCTTTCTTCTCAGCTTTACTTCTTTGTACAGCATGTATCCCTGCCACCCCTCTCTCTGCAAAAGTAAAGGGCCTTTTCCTATGGCCCTCCCCCAGCTGCAATGTATTGGTTTTTTTTTAAGATTATGAATAGTCAGATTTATTTTTAGAGCATTCTATCCACAATTCAGGGATAGTTCATTTTAACTAGAAGCCCATTATAATCACATATCTGGTCTCTCACATTCCCAAGAATAAAAACACAACTCACTGTTGGAATGAATTTTTAACAGTGCCCTATAGGGGTTATTGTTTGTTGCCCTTGTCACAGCAGTTTTAAGACCTTTGTTCAATAAAGAATATGGGAAATAAAATTGGGGTGGTGATGTTCATGTCTTTCTCTCAGTGCCTGTTGTTTGTCTCTCCCCACAATACTGCAGTTGATGCTTCCTCTGGACTCTTCTCATGTCCCTAGAAGTTCTATCCTTTCATTAGCCCACACTCAGCTTTTACCGATTTCTTAAAAATTTTAGCTCAATCATTCCTAACACTGTTCTGTGGCATCTGCCTCAAGTAACAGTGTTAACATCACATCTCTCTTCGCAGGCACCTGTCTTCCTTGAATTTCAGGTTAGTTGCTTGTCCAATGACATTTGCCCTATAAGTAGCTCAAGAAAACATGTGAATATGCATATTGTCCAATGTTTTATTTTTTTTTTGTAAGGGTGGTAAGCAGAAGCAGGAAATCTACAATGCAGTGAATAATTTTAATGTTTCAATAAAATAAGGCATTGTTAGAAAAATGGATGAAAGAAAACCAGGGAGGGGTCTTTAGTAGTTCAGAGGTGAGCTGATGATTGCTGAAAACTAAGGTGGGGATGAGGGAGGTGGAGACAAATGGAGATAAATCAAGAGATAGGTAAGAAGTAAAATTAACATGTTTGATTATAGATTGAATATAGTAGAGAAAGAAGATAGAGATAATTGTCCAAATGACTCATAATTTTCTGGTTTATAGGACAAGATAATGGAAAGACAGTGAATATTAGAAGAGGATGATTTTCAAGGGAGGGTGATGAGTCTGATTTTGTATATATGGCATTTGAGGTATCTTTGACGCAATCAAGTGAGGACCTTGAGTAGACTGTGGTAGTTAGCAATGCAGAGTTTAGAGATGTCTGATCTACAGAAATAAAATTGTAAAGCATTTTCTTATAGGTCATAATAAAAGCCATGGTCCCTCAAAGCTATAGAAACAATAGAAAATGAGAAGATGAGAGGGCTTGGGACAGGGATTTAAGGAACTTCTTTAAGGCAAATCCCCCTTGTTCTCAATGCTCCAGTCATATTAGCCCTCTATTAGTTCATGTACTGCAGTATACTCTTCGCCACCCCCCAGGTCTTTGCACATGTTTTCTCTGCTGGGGTTGTTGTTCCTTATCTATCAACCCCCCTCTCCCATCCCCAAACATTTTCACTAAATTCTATAAGGCTCTAGTAAATAGCTTAAAGTTTTCTTCTACCAGGATGACTTTCTTCACTTTCTCTGATCAGTTTGTCCCACTCCAGAGTACTTTAGGTCCCTACTACTTGCTCCCATCCTGTATTTCTGCCTGACATTTTTCACCTTAATTTCTTGGCCACATCTATCTCTTCCCAGATTATATGCTTCATGATTGCATGGATTTATATCTATCCCTCTCACCAATAAATGTGTTGTGCTGGACCAGTGCCTGGCCCATAATGGGCATTCAGTAAATATTTGAATAAGTATATGACCACGTTTTGTCCTGTTTATTGACCACCTGAAGTTGCATGGTAGGATTCATCTGAAATTCACATAATGCTGAATAATTCCTGAACTACTGTAATGGAGGTTGAGATGACATCTTTTAACCACTTCTTTAGTGCACTGAAATGTGGAAGAGAGAAACACTGAAATTTGAGGTATGCACAGGATGATCATGGATGGTATACATTATTTTTATGATCTTCTGCTTGGGGAAAAACCAGAATTTTGATAGAAAGTGAGTTATATACAAAATGAGAAATGAAGTCCTTCCCCTAACTCATCTCTCTCTCCTTTTCTTTCTTCTCTCCCTCTGTGTTTGTCTGTCTCTCCTTTTTCCTTAACACTTCTCGACTCTTTTCTATTAAAAGTCTCTATATCTCAGTGAAGAAGAAAGAAATCTACAGAGACTTGAATATATTACTTATATTTTTCTTTCTCATTAGCTTAACATAATTATGTTAATCATAATCAGTGCTTCTGTTTGGAGCCAGGAATTATTAATGGCTCATTCCTGTCAATACTTGCTTTTACTCCGGAGTTACATCCCATTCTCTTTTCTAATAAGGTAACAGAGAAGAGTGTACAATTCTAAAGTAATAAGGTATAACAAGGTGTGTAATTATTATACAATAACTTTCTCTCAGTGAGTTAAAAAAGATATGGAACAAAGGGCAAGATCTTTGGAAATCCTTGCTGTGCAGTTATTATAACCTAGCTGTGCAGCAGTTATATCACTTTTGCGAAGAATTTTAGAAATTCTAACATAAATCATTTAAAAAAAAGAAAGAAAATCATTGGGAAAAATTATAAAGAAAATGCCAGTTTATGAAATAAGTTTTACTATTTTGAACTTCATTCTAGTTAATACTGCAGTAGATGATAATTTCCTTGCTTGTTGGAGATTAGTTTTTAAAATGTCTTCCAAAATTAGGCGAAATGTTATAATGGAACTTACTTTTCTTGAGCAGAGAGTTGAAATGACGGTTTATGCAAAGTCCTTACTAAACAAAATAGAAATACAAAGTTAAAAATTTCAAGTCTTTGGAGACACCAGCATTCAAACTTTTCAGAGTGGAAGCTGAACAGTTCATAAGGCTGTCAGTAAGAAACATAAAGAACCCCAAATTAAACTAAATATGACTCTAGAGTTTCAGATTTATATTTGACTGTGTGTGGGTGGTTCAGTGGTGGAGACACTGGAGTATCTATAGGCTGATATTGTCATTTTGCTACCCTAAAGAATGTTATTCCACCTATGGATCTTTTATCATTTCCTTCAGACTCAAACATTTTAGAGGTATTAGGAAACCCTTTACTGAATGAATGATGAAACTTTCTGTAATTGCTAAAGCTCTAAGGACTGGACTTTGTCTCATGCATCTTTCAATTTTTTTTTTTTTTTTTTTTAGTCCTAAGGCAGCACCGTATAAATTGTGAGAGCTCAAGAAATACTTGTTGAATTAACTAAACATACTGAGATAAAATTATTTGGAGAAATTAGTTTTTAATTTATTATGGCATGACAAAAGAGCAAGTTTGGAAAGGCACTTAGATAAAATTAAAATAAGGCAGACAAAATGAGATGAGATTTTGAAAGTTACTGAGAATTTAAGGCTATTGGCATCTTCTATAAAATATATAGACCATTGTTAACTGTTGAATAGCTATTTTCATCACAAATTAACTGTAAAAATAATGACTGACCTACAAAGGGCAGATTCTTGAATGCAATAAAATTAAGATGTATAGGGAAAGAATTATGGGAAATTACATGGAGGTAACATAATTTTTTGAGAAACATGTCATCCTTGATATTCTACAAGGCCAGGAATATCTTGGAGATGGCATCTATGGTAAAATGACTAAACCTGATGATTATCAGGTCTTATTTGATTTGAAGCCACATTATGTTGTTTACCATGATAATGGAGAAAGCAAGAAGTCCACTGACAATATTATCAACATATATGACAAGAAAGGAGAGTACAACCAAAGTCTCAAATAAGTATCTAATCCAATGAGCACACGTCACTTCATCTTCTATGATGGAAGAAATTCAACATCATTGACCTGTCATCTGGCAGCTAACTGGACTTTGCAATACAGTCCCATAATGAATTCATATTGGTCCCTGCTATTGGGGAAAATAGGCAATCAGTATTGGCAGTGGCCAGGTTAGTCTTGGTTAATGCTATGAGCTGAATGTTTGTGGCCCTCAAATTTATATACTGAGGCTTTAATCCACAATGTAGTGGTGTTTGGAGGTGGGACCTTTAAAAGATAATTTGATTTAATTGAGGTCATGGGTTTGGAACTCCTGGAATGGGACTGGGCTCATATAAGGGGAATGAAGAGATCAGAAAACTCAGCAATGTGAAGATACAGTGAGAAGAAGGTTGTCTACAAACCAGGAATACTGGAACCCTGACCTCAGACTTCCAGCTTCCAGAACTGTGAGAAATAAATGTTGTTTAAGTCTGATATTTTTCTACAGCAGCCTGAGAAAACTAAAACAGTTAAAGGGGTGCAGGTTGTTTGTTCAATAATATCTCTATCCCTCTCACCATGGTTCCCTTGTTCATTAACCCATTGATTAAACACTGAGCTAACTGGAAAAGTACTTCCACAAAAGTAGTACATTTACAGAGTAGATTATCTGTCTGCCTGATTGTTAAGGTTCTCTTCCACAATACAGGTCTTTTGTTGAGCAATTATACGAGATAGGATGTCTGTCATGCTCTGGTTCTATTTTTAGAATATCTTCCACATATGGACTAAAAACTCAGCCAGACTATTAGTCATTAACCAGGAATCACTGTAGAACCTGACCTTGGATTATCCTTCCTTCCTTTCAAAGTGAAGAAATCTTCCCCACTGGGAAGACTTCAGGGTCATGCTGAATGGGGCTGTATACCACAGCAGTCCACTTCAACTTGTGTTAACATATTAAGAAAAGCTAATAAACTAGGCTTGAATTTTCTTTACACCCAGCCAACTGATCATAGGAAACTCTCCAGAAAGCCATACTAATTAAAAAAGAAGAAGCAAGGTAGCACTAGAAAAGCTGAGGGTGTAATTGGCTCATGTAACTAACTTTTACCTCCTGCATCAGCTTATTACTTTTCCATAGATACTATTTTCATTTGACTGCTGTTGTACATATTCAACTTCATAGACAGAATGAGTGGTAATACCCAGCTCATGATGGTAGCTTGTCAGTAACTTTGAAGGATCCAAGTTTTACCCTGCTTGTGGTTGAGGAGTTAGTCTCTGAGCTTCATACAGATGCTGGCAGAAGACACAAGAACTTTTGGGCCAGGACTTTACTACTTATGGCACAGTAAGTAGTCTGTTTGTATCAGTTTGATGTTTGCATCAATCCCAAGAGAACAATATGGGGTAGTCCCAAATGTGGGCTGCGCGTATAGTAGATTTTTGTGTTTTAAGGAGGTAAGCAAATGAATCTTTGCCTTCTAAAAAAAAAAGCACAATCCTGAGGTACACATGGTACTCCTAGAAGGAAAATATTTATAAATGATGGGGATTGAGTGAGACGTATCAGTTGGTGACACTGGTGGGCAGTATCTCCTATGGGGCCTCTTGTCTAGCTATCAGGGTCTTATGATTAATAGTTCAGTTTGAATAACTGGGCCCAGTACTTGTTGGAGGAACTGCTTGAGGGAAGCCAGTCCAATATGTCCTGTTTGTCTATGACAGCAGCTAGGTGGCATTACTCTGAACCTTTAAATGACTGAGAATGAGGGTAGGGAGCAGATGGAGGTGTTGATAAGTGTTTTGTATGGGAGGCACAAGAGTTCAGGTCATCCCCTGCTGCTTCTGATAGACTTCAAAGTAAGGTTAAAGGGATCGTTGATAAATTCATGGTCAAAGCTACGCAGAAAGGGATGACAGACCCAGCAGTCAGTTCATTTTTTAAGGCACTTGCAACAGTTCTGGAGAGTTGCACCAGGGTGTTAATCTTCTGGAGGAAGACACCAAGATAGTCAATGTCCCTCTCTCTCCCATACTCCACAGGGTATAAAGTGTCCCTTCCCCAGGTCCAGGTCTTGTTCTCCCTCCCTTGCTGATCAGTGTGTCCCATTTCAGAGTGGTAACTTCATTTGTTCCCAGCCATGCTTTATTTGTACCCAGTCTTTTCATCTAGAAGGGTCAAGTGCAAGACATCAAGGGCACTTTTATAAAACAACTAGAATTAAGCTTGATTCCTATAGTCTGCCTTCTGGGCAGGCTTCCACTCTGACGATGTGCCACCTAGTTTAGCCTGGGATTACTATTAGAGAAAAGAAAGGCACATCATCCCCAATAATGTTCAAGATGGAATCCTGAAGTTTTACAATAAATCTATTTGACCCCCAGTCACTTTTATCCTGAAAAACACCCAGAAGCAGGTGAAAGAGAATTATCCCTTTCTGGGAATCCTAGAGGCTACATTCAATGACTAAATTGTATAGTAAAAGTGTTTGAAGTAGGTGGAGAGGAGCTAAGGGAGGTAGTTTTTGTCATAAATGGTACATCATTGTCAAATGGCAAATGGTCTAAAAAGCCAAAGACATGATACAGATTAGTTTCAAGGGCTAATATAGTGTGTCTTGAGTTAGCTGATCAGTAGCCTCAAAAAGTGTCAATGTTGATGAACCAAGCCCAGGCATTTAGGAGAAACTTTAAGAATCATGGTCCCCAGGCCACCCTTTATCCAGGAGGCCCAGCTTCCCTGTGGTAGCCACCTAAGGTGGGCTGGAGCCACTGCCCAACCCTATCCACTTCTACCCTAGGCCTCAGTTTCCCCTTTCCTCACACAGGGCACTAATAACAAGGAGCTAGCCTTGCCCACTCCCACCCTTCTGCTCCTTCCCACCCCCTAAGGTTCTGGTTCCATCTTTCCTCTGTTCACAAACTACCTCTGGATAGTTGTGTTGTTTTTGTTCAATGTTTCCATTCTTAGACATCCGTCATTGCTGCTGTGACCAGCGCCAAATGTTCATCCTCATTGCCTCCTCCTGTTCTGCCCACATCCCCCTCCTCCAAGATGCTCTTAGGGGAAGGGGCCTGGGGCAGAGCAGGCTGGGTTACCGACCACCCCAGTCCCAGGGAAGGTAGGGGCCCTGCCCTTAGGATGCTGCAGCAGAGTGAAGAGGGAGGGGCGCTGTATTGACCGACAAGCGTGTAGGGACCACCTTTTCCCCCTGTTCTGCCGAGGAGGAGGTAGCCATTATTTGTCCCAGCCTGCCCCCCCCCAATCTGGTTTCCTATTTGCAGTTACTTGAATAAAAAAAAATATCCTTTTCTCGGGAAAAAAAAAGAATCACGGTCCCCATTGAGCCAATGACTTAGTTTCATGTGGAGAAGGTGGGGATAAAATTTCCCCCAAGAGGATAATTGCATTTTTCATGTAAAACTGAGATACCACTGGGGCCAGGAAGGATCTGTTCTTTCATATGACATTCTCTTTTGACAAACAAAGCTTTCTGAGCCTTTCCCACTTTGTTAGTCATTGAGTCTGAATTAACCCACACAAAAATGGGATGTCAAGTCACGGAGTCATAAGACCTCCATGGGCAAGATATTAAATTTTGAAAACTCAGCAGAAAGCTAATAGCTGCTTTTCCAAAGGCGTACATTTAGTAGACATGTCAGGGAGGCCACAGTTTAAAACCCCAAGGACTGTCTCCACATGGAGGCTACCTCTCTTTACAAGTGGCAGTGAGATTTGTCCTACTACTACTTCTCTCCTGAGCTCTTCCCAAATTGGGATAACTTCCTTTGGCTCTTATATGACAACAAAGTGCCAGCATATAACACATCAATCTACACAAGCAAAAAACAATACTTTGAATTGGCCAAAGGACCCCACTTGACAGATCTTGTTAGCTTATCTCCTCCATTGTGACTGCTGCACAGAATCCATCAGTGGGATCCTGGCACCCTTTCTTTCCTGCATCTATATGGGTGGGAGACTGAGCTCTCATTTGTCACAGAGTCTTAGCTGTAGAAGATGGAGTCCTTCTTCTCTCTGATGTTCCCCAGCATACTCAGGAAATAGCTGAGGCTGGAGTCTAGTGAAAGTGACTGAATGAGGGAACAGGGCTGGAGATAGATGGAAAGAGAGAGAGAAAGAAAGAGGGAGAGAGAGAGAGAGAGAAAGAGAGAGAAAGAGAGAGAGAGAGACAATGCCAGTAAGCAGGGCACATTTATTCTCAGTGCCGGTAAGCAAGGTACTTCTGGTTTTGAGTGACTATATCATGGCTCAACCAAATGAATTTCTTTTTCTTTTTTATTTGAGAGAGAGAGAGAGAGAGAGAGAGAGAGAACAAGTTGGGGAGAGGAGCAGAGGGAGAGAGAGAAAACAATCTTAAGCAGGTTCCACACTCAGTGTGGATCCTGAATAGGGGCTGGATCCTGTGATTCTGGGATCATGACCTGAGCTAAAATCAAGAGTCAGAGGCTCAACCTACTGAGCCACACAGGCGCCCCTCAACCAAGTGAATTTCTAACACTTTTGTTCTACCCATAGCTCTAAATTAGAGACTTCTTCACTCTTCCTCCTCCTGCCTGGAGGAGTGCGAACAAAAACAAGTGCTTGATTGAGACAACTTGTTTCTTTCCTACATACTGGCGCTCAGGCTCCGGGAAAGGTAAGACAGTAGTGGACCCTTACTCTCTCATCTTGCCCACCACTTGGGTGAGAGCATTTGCTTCTAGACCCTGGGGAGGCTTTTCAGATCCCCTAACTCAGTCCACAAACAACACTTTCCTCTTCCAGAAAGCCATGTCTCTGTCAGCATTCTATTTTTGTCACCAAAACTGTCACAAACCTTGAAGGGTCTGAGATTTTACTCCTCTGACAAGTTAACAAGTTAGCCTGCTACAGTTCCACAGATGCTGGCAGAAAACACACAATTCCTGAGGTACAGACAAAGGACTTCATTACTCATGACACAGTAGACAGACAAAGCTTCATGTCTACATTGGCTCCTTTGTCCCCAAAGTCCCAGAGGGCCCAGGTGGATGCTGCACACACAGTGGATTTGTGTCACAGCCGAGAAGTCCTGCATTTAGGAAACCTCAGTCCTTTACAGGGGCTATTAGCAAATCGGCCCAACCTTTGCACAGAAAAGACACATAATCTCTAATTTCCCAGGCTGTTTTCTATGCAAATGTCCCTAAAAAGATAGTTCAGGACATAGACTTGAAAACTGGATGTGCAGAAACATGATACTCCCATGGAAAACTGTCTTCCAACATATTTTTACCTGATGTTACATGTTTAAGAAGTCAGTCTCCACCACAGTCCAGTAGTTAATCAGTCCATTAGCTATTTCCCAGAAGGCCAAAAAACATTTGACAAAGATGAAATGGCTTTGTTCCAAAACCCTAAAGAATTCTGCTGTGATTCCTTCTGTATATGCTTTTTGAGAGCCCCATCTAATCTGCCTTAGATGCTGACATAGGCAGAGTAATCCCCAAAAAGATGCTCACATCCTAATCCCTAGAACCTGTGAATATTAATCTTTATGGCAAATGGGAATTAAGGTTGCAGATGGAATCAAGATTGCTTATCAGCTGACCTCTGTACCCACGTTTCCTGCTTCTTTAGTGTCTGATCTTTGCAGGGCATTGTGGCATAAAAGAAAAAATAGAGGCTTTGGATCAGACAAAATAGGGTTTAGAATTCTGATCCTATAGCTTGGACAGGTTATTAAGCCAAAATCTCAACTTACTTGTGAGTATAATAAGGATGAGAAGAACTACATTATGGAAATGTGATATTTAAATGAGATAATATCACCAGAGAAGATACTCAAGAGATGTTAATTTCCAATGCCTTACTGTTTTTTTCCCCCAATGTCTTATGTTTAGCGAGTACTAGGTAATCAAGGTACCTTAACTCAGATAACATACTACATGTATTAGTTCGGTAGGTCCAATGTAACAGGGTACCACAAACTAAGTGGCTATATCAAGAGAAATGTATTGTCTCACAGTTTGAGAGGCTAAAAGTCCAAAATCACAGCATCAGCAGAGTTGGTTCCTTCTGAAGACTGTGTGGAGGATCTGTTCCATGCCTCTTGCCCATCTTCTAGTGATTTTCTGGCAATCTGTGTCATTCCTTGGCTTATAAAAGCATCATCCCAACCTCTGCCTTCATCTACAACTGTTATTCTCATGTGTATGTCTGTATACAATGTTCCCTTTTTGATAACAGCATCAGTCACATTGGAGTAGGGCCTACCCTACTCCACTATGACTTCATCTTAATAATTACATCTATAATAATCCTAATTCCAAAAAAGGTCACATTTGGAGATACTGGGAGGTTAGAACTCCAAATGTATGAATTGTGAGAGGACACTTTTCAATCCACAATGGTATTCTAAGCCATCTCCACTACCAATAGCTTTTTGTAAAACTAGGAATTTAATGTTAATAATTGTCAATCCCGATATCATTTTCTTCTACTAAAGAGTGCAGGTTTGTCAGATTGTCAGGTAATAATGTCTACTATAATAATCTACACAAAACATTTAATGAAAGCAATTACTGAAACATTTCTTTGGTTAAACATCATATAATTGTCTTCCCACAACATGGCACTATAACCAGAGAAGGTCAAATTATTGTCAATGAAAGAACCTCTGTAATTCAGGAAGCTTTACTATTTATTATTATCAGACTAAGTCAAACTACATTGTTTGATTTTCATATTATCATACCATATTTTTCATGGGCTCTGATTAACAGTGATAAATAGTACACACATTATGTATTGATTACCACTTTTAAAGCCACTTTGTACACAGCCTCCCTTTAAGATTAGTATTGGAGTGGCACCTGGGTGGCTCAGTGAGTTAAGCGTTGGACTTAGGCTCAGGTCATGATCTTGCAGTTCACGGGTTTGATCACCACGTGGGGCTATGTGCTGACAGCTGGGAGCCTGGAGCCTGCTTTGGATTCTGTGTCTCCCTCTCTCTCTGCCCCTCCCCCACTCATATTTTCTCTCTCTCTCTCTCTCTCTCTCAAAAACAAATAAACTTTAAAAAATTAAAAAAAAAAAACACGTTACTATTGGAGAGAGCACAGCCTTGGGTTTGAAGAGAACTCTGGCAAGAATGGTGTTCTAGGGATCCCTACAGCCAGTGTAGGATCCATATGATTCTGTCTCTCACTTCTTTTTTGCCTTAGTCATTTGTTTAAAAAATGCATTAGGAAACTACTATGTGTAAAACACAATGCTGTACTAAGTGCTAGAAAGCCTTACTACTAAGGACCTCACAGTTAAGTAAGGGGAAACACAGTCATAAATCAATAATCAAAATATAATGTGGTACTTCCATCTCTGATCAAAATAAAGTAACAGGAATTTAGCCTCCTGCTGAAATAACTCTAAAAGGCACAAATCTATAAATCAATGATTATTAAGACATTAGACATCAAGTAACAAAAGACAGTGATCTCTGAGACATGAGCAATAAACTAGGTAAGCCGTAAGATTGCCCAGCTTGGGGCACCTTGGTTGCTCAGTCAGTTAAGCTTCCAGCTTTTGATCTCAGCTCAGGTCTTGATCTCAGGGTCCTGTGCTAAAGACTAGTATTGTGTTTTCTGCTGGGTTCCTCACTGGGTGTGGAACCTACTTCCAGAAAAAAAACAAAAACAAACAAAAAACAACAAAAAGAAAGATTGCCCAGCTTACTGCCTGGAGAGAGTTTCCAGGCCATGGTGCAGAGAAGAGGAACCCAGCTGGAGCTCAGTGGATCCTTTGAAGTGAGGAGGGGGAGCTGAGAGTTCTCATGGTAGACTACAGGAAAGAAGAATCCTATACAGAGAGGGTGCTGGAGACCCAAAACAGTCCCCCCTCCAATCTTTAGCTGAGGACTGATCATCACTGTTAAATGAGGGAACTATCGAAGGTCAAGGAAAGAACAACCTGAAAAGATGAGAAGGAATAACACTTGAAGCTCACATAGGTCTGAGAATAATATGTTTTCCCAGCAGCCAGAGTGGAAAACCTCATAATTCACACAGCATCAGGCTAACTACTCGTAGTGGACCAAAATTAGCCCTAGACTAAAGATTGCTCTGGTCTAGCTTAACAAAGCTTAAAACTAAGTCCTAAAAGGGTCAAAATCTTTCCAAGTAATTTAATTGTATCTCAGAACAAAGCTCAAGAATATTTATAGCAATACAAAAATATCCATATCTAACAAGATTAAATTCACAATGTCTGGCATCCAGTCAAATATTATCAGGCATGCAAAGAAGCCAGAAAGTATGACCCATAGGAGAAAAATAATATGAATTGGGTTGAGATATCAGGGATATTCATAAGAAATTATGGGAGTACAGAGGAAAGGACAACGGACTCTGCTTGGTTAATACGGGTGAGGTAGGCTTCCCGGTGGAGGAGAGAGCAAATGTGAAAATTAAAGAATGAGCAGGTGTTATCCCGCTGAAGACAAAAAGCATTTGTGACAGAGGCCACTGATGTGCCACAGCCTAGAGGCATGTAATACAGATTTTCTATGACCAAACAACATATAAGTGGGTCAGTGTGGCTAAAGGCAGGGAGAGGCAAGAGAAGATTCAGGAGAGCTGTGTGCAAATCTGGACTTAGGGTGCATCCTGTTTGGCAAACTTTTTCTGTCAAGGTCCAGACAGTAAATATTTTAGGCTTTACAGATCACACAGAGTCTTACTGCACACTCTTTTTTTGTGACCCCTGGGCCATAAATTGTAGATCCCTGCAGTAGATGACGGGGCAGGATTGAATGTTTTTCAAAAGAGAAAGAGTTATTAGGTTTGTATTTCAGAGAGATCATTTTGCCAGAAGTGTGGGAAATGCATGTGAGGGGGTAAGGTAGGGACGCTGTTGACAGAACTATTGTGTCAGCTCAGTGGAGAGATAATAGGGAGGGTAGGGGCCCCGGCTTTATGAGCCCGAAACACTGAAGTGAAGTCTGGGTCGCATTATAGATTTGGAAGTTACCAGCGTATATCTCAGTTTAAATCGCAAGGATGAATAAGATCACGCCAGAAGAGCAGGCTGAGGGAGGAGAAATTTTATTGAAAGACTAATATGTGCTAGACACATTTACTTGTTAATTCATTCATCCTTAATATTACCCCATATAGATTTTACTACTCCCATTTTACAGATGATGAACCTGAAGCTCTGAGGTGTTAGGCAGCTTACTCAGAGCTACTAGGTAGGAAGAAAGACAGAATATAAAACCAGTCCACTTGGTTCTAAAGCTCTTATTCTGTTCTCCATTGCACACTGCACTTGGCTCTTCTTAGGACATCATGCTGGAGGCCTTCAGCTGCCACTGTGGTCTCTGGTCACACTGCTCCCTCCTCACTACATACGTGTCACAGCACTTTCTCTTCAAACTATTCGCCAGTAGTCCAGGTACCCAAGAGCTGGCCACAGTGTTCACAAAGGAAAGGGACCCTGTGTGGCTGCGGCCAAGCGCCTATGGCGTGGCACTTTCCAAGAGAACACACCTTCTCTCTCCGCAACTAACTGTGGCTCCAAGCCCTTAAATTTAAACCAACCCCACTGCCCTAACCACTAATCCCTTAAAACTTAAAAATTCAGATAGTTCATACGCACAAAATTCACATGATCCCTGAGACACTCTCCTGTAGTGAGGAATTTCTAAAAGTCAGTGCTAGCACTGCAACTGTTCACAAAGAGAAACTGGCCAATATTCATAATTCTTCAAACATATGGTAAGGCAGAGCATATTTTAAATATCAAGAACATTTACTCGAGACCTTCCCAAATGGTTTCAAAATTTTATTTGGGGTTTGGACATGGATCAAAACATGTATTTACCTGACAGAGCATGGCCGGCCCGAGCCTTCCGGGGTGCGTATGTTTTTCATGCCATGATATTAAATATACGTATTAATTAAATTTTCCCTCCAGTCTTGCACCAGGACTGGGAACCGCTTTGAGAGCTAGGCAGTACTTCGCTAAAGTAACTCTAACATACTTCTCTTCACACGAGTTTCCCCTTTTTATTTGTTCAGCATTAAAAACAAACAGTGAGCATATGGAAGGATAACAGGGAGTGCTGAAAACTTTGAAAAATATTTTGTGCAGGTTTAATTTTGGTTACACAGGACTTAATGTTTTGAAGGATTTAGCGCAAATTTCTCATTCCCAGGGAATTTGCCGATATGAAAAACAGAATCGCGTTTGCCCTTGAACGCACGGGAGCTTTGGGAAGAAGGAGGCAGAGCACTGTGGACTGTAGCACAGATCCATTTCACTCACCGGAGGCTGAGAACCTCAGACGAGGGCGTGCGTCACGGCCTCATACCAATACTCTAAGAAAACTCGAAAAGACCCCACGTCTTTCATTTTTCCAACATTTTACTCTCATTCGAGCAGATCCGTTCTTTTGAAACTAGAAGTTGCATAAAAATACCGCAGAGAAATGCTTTTTTAATTTATTGGATTGAATCTTTATGCCCAAAATCTTCAGGACCACGAATCATGAAACAATGACTTTATATAAATGTGATGGGACTAGGACATCAGTTTAACCACAGAATATTTGCAATGCCTCGGTTGCTTTAAAAGGACTCAGGTCTAATTTTCTGAATTCCTGGCTTCTCCCCATCCCTGTTTCCCCCATATGTCCTCCACAGTTTCTTTCACATCATCTCTTTGTTTCCACTGAGCTATCTTTCTCTGCCCAAAGCATCTAAAATTCCACTTTTCATGAGAAATCTACTTTGATTACAGGGCAGGAGGGGGTAGACAGAGATGGAAAAATGAAAATGTTCTCTCCTTTTTCTAGCAGAGTCACAAACATCTGACCATTCTTTGGCTTTAATTTCAAATAAAATGAAATGTAAATCATCCTTAGACAAACACCTTATTATGCCTTGTTACACCTCTTCATACTTTTCTAGGAATGTGGCTTATTGATAAATATTTCTGTAATATTAAATCCATGGACGAATTCATTCCTTTTCATTAAAGGATCCCAAAGAGAGCGAGGTTTTCTTCTATATGAAGTAAAATTATATTTGTTACATGTGGATACATATATTCGTATATAAATGTGTGTGTATATATATAAACATATTTATTATTTTCTTGGTTTTAAATGCAACACTTAAAAAATCCCTTTTTTAACAGCAAAAATAATAACATATTTTGTCTTTAGAACTGTATTGTTTCTGTGAAACATGAGATCTCTTGTGGATTTGTAAGCTTTGAGAAATATGAATATAATAAAAGAGGCCAATGTCACTGACATATCGTGAACACCCACCACTTGTTTTTTAAATAGTAAATGCAAAACACATTCTAATTAGTAGCTCTAATCCTGTTACTTGAAAGATTTATCATGTTGACTCTATTGCAAGTGTACCACCTTATAGATCAGAAATTTCTAGTGAAGTGAAGATTTGCTTTACAAATAAAAGAAGATATGGCTGCATATAAATCTGGGTGTGTGCATAATTGAAAGAGCTATAGACACAAAAATGGGGAGGGAACGAGCAATTCCTGGAATTGATGCCCATTGAATCCCTGCCCATTTCTAAAAAAGAACCTTGAAAAAAAACATATCCTGGCAAAATATTGGTTTCCATTACTTTTCATTTTCTCTTGCCAGGATCAGAACCAGATGTTCTGTAATATAGCAAAGTCTGTTCTATTGGCATTTTTGGTTGTATTAACTTCAGGAACTACTGGAAATTTTATGTGAGAAGATTCACAGGTGATTAGCATCCAAATTTCCTGAGACTTCAGAGGTTTTGATGGGGTTGGAGAAGAGATGGCATACAGTGAAAGTGTCCAAATATCCTGTGTTCTCTTCTTGATATGCTCATATTCATAATGAAATACATATGCTCATGTAACTTATCTTACAACATATGGTACAATATAATTGAAGAAACTCTATGCAATTATTTCACCCCTCCAAAAAAAGAAAACAGTTCTACATTACTAATAAAAACTAGTCAAGGTTTGGAGTGTCTGCTAGAGATACAGATTTTAAATATAGCCTACCCAAATATCCCACAAGTTTAAGTGAAAATAAGAATGGAACATTGTACAACTAGGTTGCAATTTGGGGTACTGTCATTTACTCTTTTTCCCCTCTCTCACTTCTAACCTACTATAAACTGACCTAAGTGATTTCAAAACTGACAGCTCAACCATGTAGAGCTTGAAGTTATGTGGCAAATCGTACTTAAAATAAGATCTATGACTTTCATCCTCTGCAAATTTTGTTAAATCAGTTAATGGGCGGGGGCGGGGGGTATCTCTTAAAATACAATGCCATATTTAAAAGCATTCCTCCCACTCTCCCCACATACGCTACATTTGAAGAGCTGGTCAAAGTGCTTGCATTTAAGAGCGTTTCTAGTACTAAATTCTGGCCGTAGTACCATAGTTTGTCTGTCATGAGAAGCTTGCCACCCCTGGAGGTTCTATCATTATGGCCAGCCTAGTTGACATAGCATTGACCATGCGAGTGAGTTTCAGTTGGGTATGCTTCTGTTTTTAATTTTACAATGGCTATTAGGTGAGGCAGTGAAAAGCATGCGCATTGGTAAGGTAAAACAGCATAATATAGATGATAATATTTTGCTTTGGTGAAATATTCTTTCTGAAGAAGCTCCCAATTCTTCATTTGATTTACTGCCTCAGTGGTGGTGTGGAAACAAATGTGATGAAACTGAGCAGGCCTCTATAAGAGTGGGAGGGAACGTGGTCACGGAAGTGTCAAACTTTCTATCTCCACCCCATCCCACACACATGCACACACAAAAAAGGCTTTATGATAGAATTTCAAGCATAATATTTCATATCCTGTGGGAAGAACGAGGATCAGAAAGGTTATCAATAAAACCAGCCAGGCTATGACCAGATGTTCACAGAATCCCTAATCACAAGGCTACCGGGCTGAGCTGGAATCCTGACATTTCCAAAGGTCCCTTTAGTAGTGTTTCTGTGGATGAGTTGACTAAAAATATTAGGCCACACTTTTCCCAAACATATTACAACCATGATCTATCAAAAGACTAAGGAATGCAAATTCTCCTTATATAGATTTTTTCCATGATATATTCCAGTGAACAATACCTTAGCTACTAGTTGAAGCTTTAGCAGGAATTACTTGATAACCCACTGAAAGAAAAAGGGAAACACACACGTGAGACTCTGGGGGCTGGAGCAATGGAATTTAGGACACAGGATCATAGGATGGAAAAAGAGCCGATGAGGTACAGGGTAAGGTGTCAATGATAGGTCTCAGTCTTTTTCACAATTTTCCCTCAAATTGGCTTTGACAATGAGAGTCAAAATTACATCAGATACTGTTCTAGCTTGACAGTGTTGTGGACATTACTTTCTTTTTCTCCATCCACACTGCCCAGAGATGGATTTAACTGTGTATTATCATTCTAATTCCTAAAATGGTAAATCACTTTGGAAAGAAGTTGGCTCCCTTCCAAAAGGTGGGTTTTGGAATCTCTGGAAGCATCAAGAGACATTTTTCTTAGAAGTTTGGCAAAGTGCCCCATTGCCTGGAGAAAGGGTTTGTTATCATATTTGCCAGAGTATAAAATATAATTACCCCCTTTGAACTAATATGCTTCAAGCTGATCCCAGATAGCTAATCAGAGTTGATCTCAGTTACTATCCCCCACTTCCCAAATAAAAGTAACTATCAGGCCTTGATACCAAGGGACTTATGGGTAGCTTTCTGGACTATGTGACATGCCTCTGGGCCAATGAAAGCATGTATAAAAAGACCTGGCCTAGAGAAAAGCAGGAGGGCAATACTTAAATGTATGAAAATTAAAACTGAAATATTTCAAATGCTGGTGTGTCTTATAGTCAACAGAAAAGATGATCAGACCATTTGTGTTCTGAAGGCCTAAAAGAAAATTAGTCTGTAGGTGTGAGCCCTACAAAGGGAAGGTAGTGGTGGTTCTGGTTCAGAAAAACTGTAAACACTGTAACAAATCATGTCCTCATGCTAACTGGCCACCCTGGCAGACAGTTGGGCTTAGGATATAAAGAGCTGAGCACTAACTATTGAAACCTATGAGCTGCCCAAGATGAGTCAAGTGATTATAATTATCCTCCCTCCCTGTGGAACTACTGCAGAGGGCCTAACTATGTGGATTAGGGGAGCATCATCACTGGGCAGACTGGTATCAGCTGTCAAAGGTGATGCCACATGATAACACAAAGCAACAGCAGCAGCGGTCCAGTGAGACTACGTTCCCCCCTCCCCACTGCTTTGTACTGCATCTGCCCTGAGGTTAACAGATCTACTGGAAGAGAGAAACAGATATTTTCCGCCTGATATGATGCATTAAGTATGAGAGTAAATAATTGGAAAAATAAATATTATAAATAATTGGAAATTTATATTGACTATATTCATCAGAAACCCTCTCAGCACTCAGATTATAAAAGAGAAAATTTAGGTTTAGAGGAACAATGATCAGGGCTAGAGGTGTTGGTCTAAATGTTATGCAGCAATTTAGTCCCATGCAAGAAAGGAGAAGCCATTTCTGATGTCTCTTCCAGGGCTCTATTCATTACACCAGGCAACATTTGCTGAAGTCCCACAACCTTGCTACTGCCCTTTGATGATTGCCTACTTAATTCACTTATCGTACATTCATCCACTTATTCAATCAACAAATATTTACTGAACAACTGTTATGTGCCAAACACTCTCCTAAATGCCAGGAAAGCAGAAGGGAAAAATACAAATTCCCTATCCTTGTAGAGCTTTTTTTAAAGTTTATTTATTTTAAGAGAAAGAGAAAGCACGAGTAGGGGAGGTGCAGAGAGAGAAAGAGAGAGAGAATCTCAAGCAGGCTTTACACTATCAGCGCAGTCTGACATGGGGCTCAATCGTATGAACCATGAGATCGTGACCGGAGTCCAAATCAAGAGTCAGATGCTTAACAACCTGAGCCACCCAGGTGCCACTGTAGAGCTCTATTTTAATGAATTTTTTTAAATTTTATTTTCACATTCAGAGAAATAAAAACTATGTTGAAACCTGTGACAAATAGAAGATCTCAAAACCTCAAAATCATCCTCAACAACTGCACATAGTCAATGAATTCCAACTCCTGGACATTGTTTGATTAAATACTCCACCCCTATGTATCAATAGACTCATCATGACTTACAGTGGATTAGAGATCATTTATGGACTAACAGTCAGGTAAAGGTTAACTAAGCAAAATTAATGTGGGCAAATCTTGTTTTTAGTACTCATCATTTGTCTTCTCTATGCTCTGATTTTTTTCTCCAACAGTGGCATCATCTTTTTACCCTGGTGATATAGCCTCGCTCCCCAATCTTTCCCTTTCTACTTTTTCTCATACCTACCTTCCCTTAAGACCAAGATGTAAATACATGGTGATGGCTTTAGGTGCTTTAACCCAGGTGCTTTAGCAGAAATCAGAATTAGGATGAACAAATCCCTAGAAGAATTTAAATCCAACTAGTACTAAAGCTAGAAGGTCAAGCATTGATTGGCAGGGGGTAGAGCATAGGAAACCATTTCAACAGTATTTGATTTTTGTAGGCATCTCTGAGTCTCTAAGTTTGGGATCACAATCACTGATGCCATTTTGGCTATTATTATAATGATTTTTATTATGTTAAGTTATGAAATATAAACTTACATTAATAAGTTGGACATATTTTAAGATATTAATTCTTATAATATCTGCTATTGCTTATTAACAAATCATTAGTTGATACTTGCTCGTAGATTTAGAAATCATCAACAACATAGTCATGTAATTTTGCTATTCATGTAATTTTGCACAGCTCAAATACAGGACTCATAGGCATTACATTCTTCTAAAAAATCAAAACATGGACATAATTATATTGATCTTGGATTTGATCCTACATGTAGATCTTCACAAATTCCAACTTAAAAAAACCTAGAGACAATAAAAAAAGGAATGCTCATAAACATTAATACTAAAGAAAAGAAAATAAACATATGCCAGAAGAAAGGAATCCCAAGTGTAAGGCAGATGAAGTTTGATTTAGAAAATGCTTCTCCAGGCTTTGTCTTTGAGCGGACTACGTGAAAACAATTAATAAGATATATTGTATTTCCCATTACCTCAGAGCCCACAGCCTATGCCAACTCAAGCCTGCTCACAAGGTGCTACTTTTGAGAGAAAGACTGTCCCTTTCCTGTTTCTTCAATCTCAGAAATTTACATGCATTCAGATTTAGAAAATTACAAAAGCCAAGAGAGTGATAAATTGACAATAAGCATGGTTTGCAGCTTAAGAGGTATAGTTTCTATGACCAAAGTACATTAGGTCAAACAGAGATAAAAAGGAGCCCCAGGGCAGTGCCAGCTTAGTAGTGTAGCATTTCAAATGCTCCATTGGTTAGGAAATAATATATTAACGTCTGCTAAAAGTAAAGAATCAGGTAGGTGCTGTTCAACTTGAATCCCAGCTAAGAAAAATAATAAGATAATATCAGTCATCTCTCAGCCTCAGGTAACCCTCACTCATGTCATTAGTAAATATTAAGTCTGGAAACACATTGCCTCATTTGAGTAAAATCAAAGTAAAACAATACGCACACACACACACATATATATTATATATAACATATATAATATCTTTTTAAATATATAATATATAAAATATAATTTTATATAATACCTATTACATATACCTATATATATATTTTTAAAAGGTATTTAAATAATGGACTAATAAACAATGGACTAAGAAACTGAAATCTCAAAAAATAGATTTATATTGAAAATTAGAGGAGTGTCTGAGTGACTCAGTCAGTTAAGCATCTGACTTCGGTTCAGGTCATGGTCTCATGTTTTGTGTGTTCAAGCCCCTCTTCTGGCTCTGTGCTGACAGCTCAGAGCCTGGAGCATACTTCAGATTCTGTGCCTCCCTCTCTCTCTGCCACTGCCCTGCTTGCCCTCTGTCTCTCTCTATCTCTCTCAAAAATAAATAAGCATTACAAATTTTTTCAAAAAAAAAAAAATTAGAAAAAAATTTTCAAAAATAATTGGCACACTCAACAAAATTTAAGAAGATATAGCCACTATAATTCTATTAAAAGGTTGAGACAAAATCCAAAATAAAAAGTCAATAGGATGGACTACAAATAGATGTAAATAGAAAACAATTCCAGGAAACAAATATGCAATAACTGGAGGTATTAAAATATAGAAATGATAAATAAGAAAGTGTAATTTGTCATTTGACATCCATATTTGTAAATTACATATCAGAGAAGAAAGAAAGAAAGAAAGAAAGAGAAAAAAAAGTCTTACATCTCAGAACAAGAAGGTAAAAATGTTAAAAGCAAGTACTGAGAAAGTGAAAGACTTGAAAAACAGAGAAAGAGAATGTAAGTATAAGTACTCCACTTGAAGAAGAAGCAACAACCTTTGGTCACAATCAAAGACATAACTAGAGAAAATATTCTGAACTAAAAAAGACCCATGTTAGCAATTGTGTAGGTTGCCCACACTTAATGTTAAATGACTGGGAGAAACGAATGTCATTAAACATTTCCAGAAGAAATACAAAGATTGTGAAAATTTCTTCAAGCATTATGAATATATCACAATGGCATGTAGTTTTCCTTCATGATATTAATAAGGATAATGTAACTATAAGCAGAGAAACTTTTGTAGATTAAGATGATAAAAATTTCATTTTCATATTTGAAGAAAATATATTCTCAGGTATGCAAGAACATGGAAGATACAATGCCTTCTATGTAATTTGTAATTAAAGACTTTTGAAAAAACAGAGATAAGGTAAAATAAAAAATGAAAAACTTAAAAACATGCAATAAGTAATGAGAAAGCTAAACATAGATTCATTTTTAATAATTATTTTATACATGACTTTAAAATTAAATGTCACAATGTCAAAATTGTTCAGAAAGCAGTGAGTATAATGTGTAAATTTTAATGAATAACAATCTTATTCTAATACTGGTATATGCACACAAAGAGAAGTGCATGACTCTAAATTCAGATAAAAGCAAAATTGTGTTTCATTATGTATCTTAAAAAGAAATTAAAAATACCTTAAGAGACATTAAAAGTTATCATTTTTTATGTTAGATTGAATGGAAAATTACAGTTAATATTTTTATTAATATTAATAAACCGCTAACAGACACATAATTTATGCCTCTTAAAATAATAGAATTTTAAATAAATGCAGAAAAAACAATCTATTTACAAAGATAAACATAAATTAATCAGCAAAATTTAAAAATGTAGTGTATACGATGACAAAGTATGGTAAATGTCAATAATAATGATAAATATAGACCAATTGTATTTTGTATGAAAGAATAAAGATCTTTAGATGAGTTTGATAAATCAGAGGTAATGCATCTTAATGCTATGTGTTTAAGAGATTCACCTATTCTTAGTGAAATAAAAAGATTAAAAGTTAAAAAATCAGCAAGACATTATACAAATACATATATAAAATAAAAGGAGGTCATAAAGAATAATTGAAAGAAAATACTAAAACAAAGACTATTTCATTAAACTGCAAAGTGAAGACAGAACTGCTAAATATGTGAATTAGCTCAACAAGAAATATACAGGTATAGGAATAACAGTATAAAACTATATGTCATGAAAGACACACTATTAGAAATGTCTACCATATCCCGGAAGAAAGGCTCAATAATGTATTTTCATTATCAAACTCTCATATCAAACTCTCAAAATTAATTTTTGTATTTAATAAATGTATCAGTTAAAATTCCCAATTCTTGAAACTTAAAATTACTCCATCATTCATCAATAAGCAGAACAGTATGTATTTTTTAGGAAAGATAACTAATGAAGCAAGACTTAACTAAATATTAAAAGATACTAAAAACAACTATATTGAAAATAGAATAAAAATAAAACAGGACAGATTAGTTAAAAAGAAGATAAATTTTGTAAAAAATCCCATCAAAGGTCCATATTATATACTAAATATATATAAAATGGTATTTTAAGTTAGCAGATAATAAACGGATTTTTTAACAAATGAATCTAAGATAATTGGTTAAGTATTTTAAGTAAATCCATATTAATTATAGTTGAGTAACAAAATAGGTAAAATGGACTTCCAGGGAAGTTGGAAGAGCAGGAAGATGCTAAACTCGCCCTATCCCATGAATACACCTAGATAACACCTATGTCCAACCCAGAAAATGACCCTAAGAATGGCAGAACAGACCCTCCATAGCTAAATGCAGAGAAAAAGCCATATTGAGGAGGGTAGAAAGGGTGGAGACGTGGTCCTGAGCTTAATGGGCTCTTGGACTGTCCCTGGGAGGGAGGAAGGTCTTGGGGGGTAGAGAAGGTGCTTGCCAAGCACCCCAGGAACAGGGACCCCACACAGGGAAAATGAATCCTCGTAACATTTGAAAACCAAAGGGGCCTAATTTTGTATGTTCTTAGAATCAGCAGGGCTTAACACCTAGAACTTTAATAATCAGCAGGTTCAGGGTGCCTGGCAGCCTCAGTCAGAAGAGCATGTGACTCTTGATCTCAGGGATGTGAGGTCAAGCCCCACATTGGGTGTAGAGATAACAAAAAAATTAAATTAAAAAAAAATCAGCAGGCTCAGCTCTGAGACAGCCAGGATGGCAAGAGGAAAATGAGTGCCTGCCCTTAAAGGGACAGCATGACAAACAGTGATGCAGAGATACAACATAGAAGCAGCAGTTTGAAAATTGCTCGGGGTATATGGAAAAAAGACTTATTTAGTAATCCATAGCATATGCTAAAAGGAGAGGGATCGTTAGATTTCTCAGGAAACAAAGGATCTGGAGGGTGCCATTTACTCTCCATCCCCCAACCTAGACACAGAGACACCTGTGGGAATCAACACAATACCAGCACTCTCCAACTAACTTGCTGACAATACCCCCCATTCTCCTGTGAACACACGCCCTCTAGCCCTGTGACAGCAGTGTTCTAAAGTGGCTCCAGGTCCCCTCCTACAACAGACCTGTGAAAACCTTGACAATACCACATGCCCCAATCCCATATTCACCTGTGGACCTCCCCTTCCAAACCGCCCTGGGCAGAAGTCCATCCAAAGTGGTGCTCGAAGCATAGCAGTGTGCAAGCAGCCCCAACAGGGGCCAGCACCACTCCAAAGTGACTCCTGCCCTAGGGAGAATGGAAGACAACCACACACACCAATCTAACTGTGGCCCCAGCAGGGGGCTGGAGGCAGAGTGTTGGCTTCACTGCAGATCTTACTCATCAATGAAAGCTTCGCAGGGTATAACACAGGGAAAGCACCATGCAATTCAACACTGATGCATCTCTGGCAAACACTTTGTCTGACTCAATTCAAACCCAAAGCACCCCCACACTTGCTCATTAACAACACGGGGAGCAAACACTGCCCACAACAGGCAAAGAGAGCCATTGAAGATGACTGCACTGAAGGAAAAAGTGGCTCAGCCACAATAATAGAAGAATGCAACACACACAGGAGACACCTCTGAAGTGCCACTTTCTGGTGAACAAGGGACACTGCACTACAGAGCATTACAGGATGTCTTCTTCATAAGGCCACTACTTTCAAGAATAGGAGACATAGCTGACTTTCCTAACACATAGAAACAGACATAGAAAGTTAGATAAAATGAGGAGACAGAGGAATATGTCCCAAATGAAAGAACAGGACAAAATCATAGCAAGAGAGCTAAATGAAATGGAAATAAGTAATATGTTTGACAAAGAATTTACAATAATAATCATACAGATACTCGCTGGACTTGAGAAAAGAGGGGAGGACCTCAGTGAGACCATCAGCACAACATAGAAAAGAAAAAAAATCAGAGATGAACAACTCAATAAATGAAATTAAAAATACCCTAGTGGAATAAATAGTAGCCTAGAGAAAGCAGAATGAATCATTGACCTGGAAGACAGAATAATGGAAAGCCATCAAGCTGAACAAGAGACAGAGAAAAACAATAAAAAATGAAAATAAATGTAGGAAACTCAGTGGCACCATCAAGCATCATAACATTATAGGGATCTCAGAAAAAGAAGAGAGATAAAGGGGAAAGAAAAATTATTTGAAGAAATAATAGATTAAAATTTTCTAAATCTGGGAAGGGAAACAGAAATCCATACCTAGGAGTCACACAGAGTCCCACCCTCCAAAATCAACCCAAGGTGGTCCATAGCAAGACACATAGTAATTAAAATAGCAAAACATAGTGATAAAAAGAATTTTAAAAGCAGAAATGAGAAGAAAACAGTTACATAAAAAGGAAATCCCATAAGGCTATCAGCAGATTTTTCAGCAGAACTTTCTTTGCAGGCTAGAAGGGAGTAGCATGATATATTCAAAGTTCTGATAGGAAAAAACCTGCAGCCAAGAATGCTCTATCCAGCAAGGCTATCATTTAGAATTAAGAGAGAGGTAAAGAGTTTCACAGACAAATGAAAAGTTAAAGGAATTCAGACTTACAAGACTTGCTAACCCAGACTTACAAGACTTACAAGAAATGCTCAAAGGAGACTTACCCAGACTTACAAGAAATGCTCAAAGGAGATTCTTTGAGTGGAAAGGAAAGGAGTAACAAAAGGATATAAAGTATGACACTAGATACCTAAAACATAGGGGGCAGAGGAGTAAAGAATGGGTTCAAACTCAAGCAGCCATCAACATTATAGACTGCTATATGCATAAGATGTTATATATAAACCTAATGGTAACCAAAAATCAAAACCAATAACAGATGTGCAAAAACAGAGGAAAAAAATTCCAAGTATATCACTAAAGAAAGCAAACCATAAGAGAAAAGAGGAAAAGAAGAAAGGAACAGAGAACTACAAAAACAACTGTAAAATAAGTAACAAAATGGTCATAAATACATGCTTATCAATAATTACATTGAATGTAAATAGGTTAAATACTCCAATAAAAGTAATAGGGTGATTGAATGAATAAAAAAGCAAAACTCATATATATGCTGCTTACAAGAGACTCAGACCTAAAGACACATGCAGATTGAAAGTAAAGGGATAGAAAAGCATTTATCACATAAATGGAAGTGAAAAGAAATCTGGGGTAGCAATATTCATAGCTGACAAAATATACATTTAAAACAAAGGCTGTTAACTAAAGAAAAAGAAGGACGCTATATAGCCATAAGGAGAGCAATCCAACAAGATGATATAACAACTGTTAATATTTATGCACCAAACATAAAGCACCTAAATACATAAAGAGCTAATAGCAAACATAAAGGGATTAATCAATAGTAATACAATAGTGGTATTGTGACTTTAACACCCCACTTACAACAATGGATAGATCATCCACACAGAAAATCAACAAGGAAAAAAAAAAAGAGGAAAGAAAGCTCCCAAATTCATTCTATGAGGCCAGAATTACCTTGATACCAAAATCAGATAAAGGCATTTCAAAAAAGGAAAACTATAGCCAAGATCTCTGATAAACCTAGATGTAAAAATCCTCAATAAAGTATTAGCAAACCAAATTCAGTAATACATTTGAAAAAATCATTCACTATGATCAAGTTGGATTTGTTCCTGGGCTGCAAGTGTGGTACAATATTTACAAATCAATCAATGTGAAGCATGACATCACAAGAGAAAGGATAAAAACTATATTATCATTTCAACAGATGAAGAAAAACGTTTGACAAAGTATAAAATCCATTCATGATAAAAACCCTCAACAAAGTAAGTTCAAAGGGAACATACCACAACATCATAAAAGCCATATATGAAAAACCCACAGCAAATGTCATATTCAATAGTCAAAACTGAGAGCATTTCCCCTAAGATCAGGAACAAGACAAGATGTCTATTCTCACCATTTTTATTCAACATAGTACTGGAAGTACAGCAATCAGCAAGAAAAAGCAATACAAGGCATCCAATTTGGTAAGGAAGAAGTAAACTGTTTACTATTTGCAGATGACATAATGCTATGTATAGAAAATCCTAAAGACTCAATCAAAAAAACTGCTAGAACTGATAAACGAATTCAGTAAGGTCACAAGAAATGCATACACACACACACACACACACACACACACACACGTGTGTGTGTGTGTGTGTGTGTGTGTGTGTATGGAAATCCACTGTATTTCTATACACTAATAATGAAGTAACAGAAAGAGAAATTAAGGAAACAACCCCATTTACAACTGCATCACAATTGATACAGTACCTTGGAATAAAGTTAACTAAAGAAATAAAACACCTGTACTCTCAAAACTATAAAACATTGATGAAAGAGATTGAAAACAAAAACAAATGGAAAGATATCCCATGCTCATGGGTTAGGAGAACAAATATTGTTAAAATGTCCATCATACCCAAAGCAATCTCCAGATTAATGCAATCTCTATCAAAGTAACAACAGCATTTTTCACAGAACTAGATAGAACAAATAATCCTAAAATTTGTATGTAAGGAATTACAAAAGACCCTAAATAGCCAAAGCAATCTTGAAAAAAAAGGAAAAAAAACCCTAGAAGTATCAAAATCCCAGATTTCAAGATACACTTCAAAGCTGTAATAATGAAAAGAGTATGGTACTGGCACAAAAATAGTCACATAGATCAATGAATAGATCAATGAATATGCAATGGGAAAAAGATAGTCTCTTAAACAAATGGTGTCAGGAAAACTGGACAGCTACATGCAAAAGAATGAAACTGGACCACTTTCTTATACCATACATAAAAGTAAACTCAAAATGGATTAAAGACCTAAATAAATATAAGACCTGGAACCATAAAAATCCTAGAAGAAAGCACAGGCAGAATTTCTCTGACATCAGATGCAGCAACATTTTTCTGGCAAGGAAAACAAAAGCAAAAGTAAACTATTGGCCCTACATAAAAATAAAAAATAAAAAAAAACTTCTGCACAAACAAAGAAAGCAATCAACAAAATTAAAGATAACCTAACTGAATAGGAGAAGATATTTGCAAATGACATATTGGATAAAAGATCGGTATCCAAAATATATAAAGAACTTATATAACTCAACATTAAAAAAAACATAATAACCCAATTAAATGTGGGCAGAAGACATGAAGGACATTTCTCCAAAGACAATGTACAGATGACAACAGACACATGATCACTTATCATCAGGGAAATTCAAACCAAAACTGTAATGAGATATCATCTCATAACCTGTTACAATGGCTAAAATCAAAAACACAAGAAACACAAAGGTGTTGATGAGGATGTAGAGGAAAAGGAACCCTTGTGCACTGTTGGTGGGAATGAAAAGTAGTGCAGCCACTATGGAAACCATTATGGAAGTTCCTCAAATAATTAAAAATAGGGGTGCCTGGGTGGCTCAGTTCGTTAAGTGTCTGACTCTTGATTTTGGCTCAGGTCATGATCTCATGGTTCATGAGATCAAGCCCTGCATTGGGCTCTGTGCTGACAGCGTGGAGCTTGATTGGGATTCTCTCTCCCTCTCTCTCTGCCCCTCCCCTGCTCCTTTTCTCAAAATAAAGAAAGTTAAAAATATTTTTAAAAATTAAAAATAGAATTACCATATAATCCAGTAATTCCACTGCTGGGTATTTGCCCAAAGAATATAAAAACACTAATTTGAAAAGATATATGCATCCCTATGTTTGTTACATCATTATTTACAATAGCCATGATACAGAAGCAGCTTGAGTGTCCATTTGACAGATGAATGGATAAAGAATATGTAGTATACATGCACAATAGAATACTACCTAGCCATAAAAAAGAATGAAATCATGCCATTTGTAACAACATGGATGAACCTAGAGAATATAATGCTGAGTGAAATAAGTTAATGAGAGAAAGACAAGTACTATATAATTTCACTCATATGCAGAATTGAGGAAATGAACAAGAAAAAAAGACACAAACCAAATAACAGACTCTTAACTATAAAGAACAAGCTGATGGTTACCAGAGGGAGGTAGGCAGGGGGATGGGTAAAATAGCTGAAGGTGATTAAGATTATACTTATCTTGATGAGCCCTGAGTAATGTATGGAATTATTGATTCCCTGTGTTGTACACCTGAAACTAATATACTTCTATATGTTAACTATACCAAAAATTTTAGAAATTAGATGAAATGGATCGAAGTATAGTAAAGACTTTATTAAGCATAAAAGCAAAGAAATAAACAAAATTAAAAGAAGAGTTTCTAGGAAATGAAAAGATTGCTAGATGTTGTTAAATCAAATATTAAAATGTATTTACACTAAAATAATAAATAAAACAAAAAAAAAACCAAATTAACAAATGAAAAGCCATGTCTGTTTTATATGAAAGCCAATGCTCTAATGTAGCTAACATAACATCTAAAAAATTAATATGGGAAACAAAAACCACTTCCCACAAATGAATTAGGTATATGAAGAAATTATTTATAAATATCTAATACAAATAATAAAATGTTCAAATTTATTGGTAAGCAAATAAAAATTTTTAAGATATCAGGGAGACATCACATCTTTTTTTTCTATTCAATTCATAGTTTTTAAAAATAAAAACTCTGGTGCTTGGGAAGAGAGTATAAATTGTAAGATTACTGATATAAAGTGATACAATCATTTGTAGGGCTGTTTTGAAATATATATCAAGATATATGAAAATATTCATATCCACTGTCTAACATTCCACCTCTAAAGCTAACTCCTAAGGAAATGATGAAAACCATTATATTCAGGAAATGAATCTAATGTAGTCATTAAAATTATTCACTAGCAGATTTCTTAATATTAAATGAAAAAATGAAGATACAAGGTGATCTGTGTATAATGTTAAGTTACATGTATCGCATATGTTTTATTTTAATTATACAATTATGATGAGCATATTAATTAATTCAAAAAATATTTATTGAGTACCTACGATAAAGTAGGCAATGATATAGACAGTGAAGATACAGCAATAAACAAAAGTAAACAAAACAAAAACAAATGCCTGCACCAATGAGGGTTATGTTCAATTTGATATAACACATAATAGTAGATATAATATACCCCGTAAGCTGCATATAATATAAGCAAGCAAATATTAAGTCATCTACATGGTGTGACTGTGAATGTTTTTCAAAAATATTTTTTTATTTTAATTCTCTCCCATAACCATGTATGATTTGTATACAAAAATACATTTAAAAATGACTTCTAAATCAGATTTCTCATTAAAGATGTACTTTGGTAGAACTCCTTAATGTTAACAGACTATTAAATTGTTTTTAATAATGTTGAGCATACCTTGGATGCCTGATCCAAAATTTAAATCAGAAGCATTCTTTTACTTCTGATTAATTAAAACTCCAAAAAGGGACATTTCTCTATTTCACTGTTCCTAGAAATAGCATCCTTGTATGTACCTTCAGTGAAAGTTTCAGGCATGCCAGTTATTTCCTAGGCATTTCTGATGCTCTAATTCCAATTATTTATTTTAAATAATTTAATTTTGTTTGTACTGCATCCCTTTCCTACTGCATTGAGTTTCTGTCTGACACTAGTGGAAACAAATTGCAAAACAACACAACAAAGGTTTTCCTCACAGCTGCTTCAACCAGATGGTAGATTTGAGCTTCTGGAAACATATTAGGAAAGCCTTTTCCCATATAAAGTCTATCTCAAGCTTAGCCATCCCTAAGGCCCTTGCAAGATATGGAGAGGACTGCTAAGCTTCAGGTTTTTTTCCATACAGTTATTTCTATCTTTGGGCTATTCAACTGTCATGAACTCCTAGGTTATCTCTGGCCCCTTCACTGTCATATAGATGGTTATACAATACCGTGAACTAAATACATATACTTTTGCCAATCCTTTGCCATATCTAGACTCCCTGTATCTTACGATGCCATTTCAGAGAAACACTATTATTTATAGTGTTTATAGTTATTTATAGCCCTTTTCTCCAATGAGGTGATCTTTTTGAGGAACAAGATATGAAGATATTATTGAGAGCAGCTTAAATCTATTCAAATGTTGCTACAAGTAGTCTTAGAAACAACCATCAAGAGTTTAGAAGCAAGTGGTCCCTCTCTCCTGACCACTCATCTCTGTATTTTCTTCCATATGAACAACGAAGAAACAGAAGAATGTGATCATCTGATTATAGGATGACATTTTATCAACACACTGTGGCAGTGCCTATTACAAGCTTTTCTTATTTTTTTAAAATACATATAATGTGTGTTCCTGAGTTGGCAGTTTGCCCTACATACCTCAGTGAGCCAAAGCAGTTCTGACTCTGTCTTTGACATCAGAAAGCAAACCCAACATCTAATTTCTTCCACCTCTAGGCAAGAATTTGAGTAAAGTTATTATCTAAATAGTTACCTTAAAGAGCAGCTTCAATCATGTAATTTCACTGGGAAAAGACTCAGTGGCTCTGCCTCCTACAGAAAGGCACAAACTCTTCAGTGTAGTATTTGAGAAGCTACAGAATATGATCAAACCATTTTCCAGTTTTACCTTCTTTTGACCTATATATCCCAGGTTTTCTCAAAATATGCATGGTGTACTTTTTGAAAATGACTGACTATATAAAAATAAAATTTGTCAGCCTACTTGCTTTCCTCAAATTCCTAGTTTCACCTGTAAACTTCAGGTCACACTACTCTCTCATTCTTTAAGACTGAGCTCTAACACTCTATTTATTAATGTCTTTCTTATCTAAGCTGAGAAGGAATCTTTCCTACCTGTCATTCTACAAGGAAAATACACTGGGAAGGTCACTGGATTTGGAACCTGGAACTATTAGCGTAATTTAGACAAGTTCACTAACTTTCCATAAACTTCCATTTCCTAATCCATAACGTGGACTATTCGTTCATTCATTCATCTATTTGAAAGGGTTTTATTGAATATTTCTATACCTTAAGCACTTTTGTAAAAAGTGAAGTAATGTAAATGACCAAACACAACGGGCTTCCAAGACTTCCCTAGATGCACACAATGCTATGTGCTTTGTGAAAGTACCAGAGACTGAAGCTTCCTGGATTTGAAGTATCAAAGTAATGTTTCTTAAAGGGGTACCCGAAGCAGCAACAGTATTATCAGCCAGGAATTTTTCAGATGAAAATTCTCAGCCTCACCCCAGATCTACTGAAGAAGAAATTCTGGGAGGGAGACCTATGTCTGTCTGACCTGAGCCTTATTCTTATCCTGCCCTTTAAATACTTCCACTGTATCCTCATTCATGTAGCTTTGCCACTTTTCCTCCTTCTTGTGTTTTCCTTTTGGGCCTCAGCACCAGAGTGTTAGGTTAATCATATTAATCACATTGTTTGGTTTATTATGCAGTGTCATCATTATTCTAGAGAGCATTCTTCATTTCTTTAAACTTCTTTTCATTTCTCTTAGTCCACTTCCATTTTCTGCCCTCAGTACTGAGTTTGCCACTTATCCTTGAATGCATATATTTTAGTTTATGTAATTAGAATTACACTTTATGTGCCATTCAGTTTATAATCATTCTCTCTTAGGACTCTGCATTTGTAGGTGTGTCTGTGCCTGTGTTGGTTTGTTCTTGTTTCTAAATGATGCATAATATTAGATTTTTCTGCATCCATTCCATTTTAATGATCTTTTTTTTTTTTTTATCAGTGGTGGACTGCTAGTGTGCCTCTAATTCCCTGTTAACAAAAGCAAGTCTTATGTGAACAGATTTGGATGGGTCTCTATCTATAGTCCTCTGAGGGAGAATTGCTAAGTCATTTTGACCAAAGACTGCCAGATTACCCTCTAGAATGACTGCACCATCTACACCCAAGAAGAATCATGAGGCTGCTATTCCCCCCATCTGTGCCAAGACTTGGTATTATACAAATTTGTTAATGCTTTGTATGTTGATGGTTGTGAATTGTTGCTTTGATTTACTTTACATTTCTGCAAGAACTAATGGTATGTAGCAGCTCTTTATTTGTATTAGCTAATTTAGGCTTGTCTTTCTATAAATCAAATTTTCATAAACTTGTCCATTTTGATATTAGATTTTCTATCTTTTGTCTATTGGTTTGCAAGAGTTTCTTATATATCCTAGACATCAGTAACTTGTCCTCTTTAGAAACCACAAATATTTCTGGTAATATTCGATCTGTCTGTAAACTTTGATGCTTTTCAATGCACAGAAATGTTCAAACGTACTGTGTTAAGAAACCCTAAATTCATCAACTTCTATTTTAGTTTTTTCCCTTCTTACTCTTATTTGTACATTTCTCATTTTGGTTTCTTTTTCATTTGGAATTCATTTTTTTTTTAATGTGGTATGAGTTAGGGGTGGCTGGGTGGTTCAATCAGTTAAGCATCTGACTCTTGATTTTGGCTCTGGTCATGATCACAAGAATGGTGAGACTGAGCCCTGAGTTGGGCTCTGCACTGACAGCATGGAGCCTGCATAGAATTCTCTCTGCCCCTCCCCCATGCACTCTTTTTCTCTCTCTCTCAAAATAAATAAATAAACATTACTATTTTTTTCTAATTTAATTTGTTTTTTTAATTTAGATCCAAGTTAGTTAGCATATAGTGCAACAATGATTTCAGGAGTAGATTCCTTAATGCCCCTTACCCATTTAGCCCATCTCCCCTCCCACAACCCCTCTAGTAACCCTCTGTTTGTTCTCCATATTTAAGAGTCTCTTATGTTTTGTCCCCTTCCCTGTTTTTATATTATTTTTGCTTCCCTTCCCTTATGTTCATCTGTTTTGTATCTTAAAGTCCTCATATGAGTGAAGTCATATGATATTTGTCTTACTCTGACTAATTTCGCTTAGCATAATGCCCTCTAGTTCCATCCATGTAGTTGCAAATGGCGAGATTTCATTCTTTTTGATTGCCAAGTAATACTCCATTGTGTGTGTGTGTGTGTGTGTGTGTGTGTGTGTGTGTGTGTGTATATATATATATATATATATATATACACATATATATATACATACCACATCTTCTTTATCCATTCATCCAATGATGAACATTTAGGCTTTTTCCATACTTTGGCTATTGTTGATAGTGCTGCTATAAACATTGGGGTGTATGTGCCCCTTTGAAACAGCATATCTGTATCCCTTGGATAAATACCTAGTAGTGCAATTGTTGGGTCATAGGGCAGTTCTATTTTTAATTTTTTGAAGAACTTCCATACTGTTTTCTAGAGTGGCTACACCAGTTTGCATTCCCACTGGCAGTGCAAAAGAGATCCTCTTTCTCTGCATCCTTGCCAACATCTATTGTTGCCTGAGTTGTTAATGTTAGCCATTCTGACAGGTGTGAGGTGGTATCTCACTGTGGTTTTCATTTGTATTTCCCTGATGATGAGTGATGTGGAGCATTTTTTCATGTGTCGGTTGGCCATCCGGATGTCTTCTTTAGAGAAGTGTCTATTCATGTCTTTTGCCCATTTCTTCACTGGATTATTTGTTTTTTGGATGTTGAGTTTGATAATTTCTTTATAGATTTGGGTACTAACCCTCTATCTGATATGTCATTTACGAATATCTTCTCCCATTCTGGTGGTTGCCTTTGAGTTTTGCTGATTATTTCCTTCCCCGTGCAGAAGATTTTTATTTTGGTAAGGTCCCTATTTGCTTTTGTTACCCTTGCCTCTAGAGACATGTTGATTAAGAAGGTGCTGTGGCCAAGGTCAAAGAGGTTTTGCCTACTTTCTTCTCAAGGATTTTGATGGCTCTTGTCTTACATTTAGGTCTTTCATCCATTTTGAGTTTATTTCGGTGTATGGTGTAAGAAAGTGGTCAAGATTCTTTTTTTTTTTTTTTTTTTTTTTGCATGTTGCTGTCCAGTTTTCCCAGAACTACTTGCTGAAGAGACTGTCTTTATTCCATTGGATATTCTTTTCTGCTTTGTCAAAGATTAGTTGGCCATACATTTGTGGGTCCATTTCCAGGTTCTCTATTCTGTTCCATTGATCTGAATGTCTGTTTTTGTGCCAGTATCATACTGTCTTGATGATTACAGCTTTGTAATACAGCTTGAAGTCCAGGATTGTGATGCCTCCTGCTTTGGTTTTCTTTTTCAAAATTGCTTTGGCTATTTGGGGTCTTTTCTGTCCATACAAATTTTAGGATTGTTTGTTCTAGCTCTGTGAAGAATGCTGGTGTTATTTTGATAGGGATTACTTTGAATATGTATATTGCTTTGGGTAGTATTGACATTTTAACAGTATTTGCTATTACAATCCAGGAGCATGGAATATTTTTCCATTTTTTTGTGTCTTCTTCAATTTCTTTCATAAGCTTTCTATAGTTTTCAGTGTATAGATCTTTCACCTCTTTGGTTAGATTTATTCCTAGGTATTTTATGGTTTTTGGTGCAATTGTAAATGGGATCCATTCCTTGATTTTTATTTCTGTTGCTTCATTATTGGTGTATAGGAATGCAAAAGATTTCTGTGCATTGATTTTATATCCTGTAACTTTGCTGAATTCATGGATCAGTTCTAGCAGTTTTTTGGTGGAATCATTTGGGTTTTCCATATAGAGTATCATGTCATCTGCAGTGAGTGAAAATTTGACCTCCTCCTGACCAATTTGGATGCCTTTTATTTCTTTGTGTTGTCTGATTGCTGAGGCTAAGACTTCCAATACTATGTTGAACAACAGTGGTGAAAGTGGATATACCTGTCTTGTTCCTGACCTTACAGGGAAAGCTCTCAGTTTTTCCTCATTGAGAATGATATTAGCATTGGGTCTTTCATATACAGCTTTTATGATCTCAAGGTATGATCCTTATATCCCTGCTTGAGGGTTTTTATCAAGAAAGGATGCTGTATTTTGTCAAATGCTTTCTCTGCGTCTATTGAGAGGATTGTGTGGTTCTTGTCCTTTCTTTTATTGATGTGATGTATCACATTGATTGCTTTGCAGATATTGAACCAGCCTGCATCCCAGGTATAAATCCCACTTGGTCATGGTGAATAATTTTTTGTAATGTATTGTTGGATCCAGTTGGCTAACATCTTTTTGAGGATTTTTGCATCCATGTTCATCAGGGAAATTGTTCTCCTTTTTAGTTCTTCTTTTTAGTGGGGTCTTTGTCTGGTTTTGGAATCAAGGTAATGCTGGCTTCATAGAAAATTTGGAAGTTTTCCTTCCATTTCTATTTTTTGGAACAGCTTCAAGAGAATAGGTGTTAAGTCTTCATTAAATGATAAACATTTCTTTTAAAGTTTGGTATGAGTTATATGGTGAGTCAGTTTCTCAACACTACAGGCTAATTATTTTTTTTCCATTGATTTTTGGTGCCATTTTTATTTATTAAGTGTCTGTATATAAATATTTCTTTCTCTAGATTCTTTTCCATTCCATTTTATATATGAGTATCATACTGTTCATTAGTATACCTGATGATATGCCCTAACATCTCAAGGGACAAGTGTCCCATCTCTCACCTCTTTAGTTAAGTTGATAAGCTTTTTGGTTTCTTAATGTTTCCATATGAATTTGAAACATAATTTGTTCACTCACCGATACTACTACCCTAGGTTCTGATATTATTACATGTCTTTCCTACTGCAATATACAGGCTTTGAAATGATGTCTTTTATTCTACCATGGTCCTCCAAAATCCATTTTTTAAAATTTTTGTCAGCATAGAGCCCAAT
The DNA here is from genome assembly GCF_018350215.1 of Panthera leo. Classification (NCBI taxonomy): domain Eukaryota; kingdom Metazoa; phylum Chordata; class Mammalia; order Carnivora; family Felidae; genus Panthera; species Panthera leo. The sequence goes on along the minus strand of NC_056685.1, from coordinate 56,486,712 downwards.
GCAAGGCTCGAACTCAGGAACCACAAGATCATGACCTGAGCTGAAGTCGGATGTTTAACCAACTGATCCACCCAGGGGCCCCTCCAAAATCCATTCTTGCTTCAGAAATCATAGTGATTTATATTACATGAAATTTGTATCATTTAGTTTTCTTCTATAAAATTCTTTTACCATGGCCTACAAAGTTCTAGGTAAGCTGGCTTAATGTCTTCTTCTCTGACCCATGTTTTATCATGATCTCAAGCAATCACTAGTATCTAGACACTGGCCTTCTTTCTTTATTTGCAAAATTCCATCCCTACTTCAAAAACTTGGTGCATTCGATGGTCTCTGCACATTATCCTGTTCCTCCAGAGCTTCACATATCTTTCTCTTCGTCAGGATTGTAAACATGTCAACTCCTCAGAATGGCTTCTCATCCCCTGCAATTCGTTTACATTAGTTCCCACCCCATCATTATTTTCTATCACAGTTGTCTGTTTATTTCCTTCACAGCATTTATTTCAATAAGCATCTTCATTTTCTGCTCTTCATATCCTTCCCTTCCGGTCCCCCTAAGATATATTTTCCTTGAGAGTAGGGACTTTGTTTTAGCAGAGTATCTAACACATAACATGTACACAAAAGCAATTAGTTGAATAACTGAATGATAGACCTTGGTGCATAATGGTAAAGCTATAAACACTTGACAACATTGCCATAAAAGAGTTTTGTAGATACAAAGGGGAAGAAGAGGAGATCAGAATTATTGAGTATCCACTTGTTGTTAGATACACTGTCCATATATTATCTTATTTAATTTTATCCTTACAGCTACACTCTGTGTAATGTATTATTATCCCATTTTCAGATGAAACCAAGACTCAGATGCGTTTATTTTCTTGTCCACTATTATATAGTTAGTGGTGAGCCTGGAATTAACTACAGAAGTTGATGCTGTTGATTTTAGCTACATTAGTCTTTGGTAATACTTTGCAAACTAGTTATAATTTCCTCTACATTAATGCACTTATAATATTTTTAACAGTAAAAATATTTGTACAGATTATCCTTTCCCCAAAATTATAAACTCCACTTAAGTAGTTGACACTTACTCATCTATTATAATTCTGCAGTTCCTAGCACGTTATCTAGTATACAGAAAATATTCCATAATGTTTTATGATCCTAAGTGAATTGGAGGCTGAATTTTCCTGTTAACCTTTTGGACAAAGTGCTTACTCTATTTTTTTAGCCTAGTATTTGCCTGAGGGTAATGTTCTTGTTAAGAAACTGACCAAGTATAAGGGTTGATGTATTTTACTGTTGTATTTATTGCATTTCTCAGCCCTGGAGATTATCTAAGTGAAGTCATTTGAAAAATTCACTTCAAAAGGAACTCCACTCTTGGATATACTCCACAGAAGAAAAAGTAAAATAAGAATTTGGTCTCTAATGACATGAAGAAAGTCAAGAAGTTACTGGCTGTATAATAGGCTTTGTCTGGTTAAAAAAGAAAGAAAGAAAGAAAGAAAAAAGCATCTATACCCTGATGTTTGAAAAGGAATAAGTATGTGGGTTTTTTTTTAATCTTGGGGATCTGTTGCTCATGTGTCTTATGCATAAGCGAATGAGATTATCTCCTATTATAACACTCAAGTTTTCATTGTGTCCTGTGATTTACAGACATTATTTCTTTGAATCCATGCTTTAACTGAATAGTATTCCTACAAGACATTGTTATTATTCATTAGGAAAACTGAAAAACAAAGGGTTAACTTTTCTTTAATGCATTTCAATTCTACTGATACCATGCTTGATTTTAAGTTTAAATTCTTATCCAAAAAAAGGCTTTTTAATAACTTCAAAATTATACAACTATTTCAAAAAGTCTCAGATGTCAACTTCTAATCTTCAAATTCTGCCTTACTTGTCAATCATGCACACTTTCCTTGTATTAATATCACTAAATGATTTTGTCAACAGAGATCTCTAATTTATGGTGTATTATTTAGTTGCATGGATGTATGAATATTATTAAATGTATAAAAATATGAGAAAATTAAGAAAGTATAACTGAATGATTTACACCTTTAAAAATTGGGACTAGGGGCCCCTGGGTGGGTCAGGTGGTTAGGCATCCAACTTTATTTAGGCTCAGGTCATGATCTGAAGGTTGGTGAGAATGAGCCACACATTGGGTTCTATACTGACAGCATGGAGCCTGCTTAGGAGTCTCTTCCTCTCTCTCTGCCTTTCCCTCACTCATGCTCTCTCTCTTCTCTCTCTCTTTAAAATAAATATACCTTTTTTTTAATTGGGACTAAATAAATTTATCTTTCATAAATAGAAATTCGTTACATAATTCAAGCATTTTGAAAGATGCTTTCCCTAGATGAGCATCTTATTTCAAAATTAAATAAAGTTACTTCTGATCTGCTTCAATATTATAATATTAGATATAAGGATAATATCAAATGAAAACACACTACCTCAATGTAATTTACAACTTTTATTATGTCACTAAATTGTTTCATTCAGGTGACTTTTATTTTTCGTAGCAAGACTTTCTCAGTGACAGAAGCAGCATGCTGATTCACTTTCTGATACAAACTCCTTCATCTGGTTAATACATCCAGAATGCTTGCCTGTCATTTCATGTGCCATAGAATATGTTCTTACACAGAACTTGAACTCTAAAACCACATATGTTGAAAATACAATCTTTCCTAGTAGTCAGACAGTTCAAATATTTCTGTTTATCCTCAATAAAGCTGAAAAAAATTTCCCTTCATATTAATAAGTTCAATTTGTGCATATACTAAAAAATTGTCAAGTTAGAATTGTATGTCCATTCATTAACTTGCAGTAAAAAATACTTTGCTAGCATTATCTGTTCTGTGTGTTGGTCTCCCACATCATAAGTCAATTTCTGAATACACTGAGACATTGTGTCATGGAAGAATGATACCTGAGCTATCTTCTATACAGATCTGACCAACAATTTTTTTTAATGTTTATTCATTTCTAAGAGAGAGAGAGAGAGAGAACAAGCAGGGGAGGAGCAGAGAGAGAGAGAGAGAGGGAGACACAGAATCCAAAGAAGGCTCCAGGCTCTGAACTGTCAGCACAGAGCCCAGTGCAGGGCTCGAACTCACAAACCACAAAATCACGACCTGAGCCAAAGTCGGAAGCTTAACTGACTGAGCCACCCATGTGTCCCATGACCAACAATTCTAAGCAAACAGATTTAAGGCAGACTTTCACTAATGTCTTGAAAATTATCTATGATTTTTTTTACTTGTTGTAACCTAAAGTCTTTCCTTGCAAGAAGTGACATCTGCTTTATGGCTTTTTAAATCAATAGTCTTTCCTTTGAATAATTCTTTTGGTTTGGGAGTTACTACTTCACATTGTTTAAAATGTATATACTGTTTACCTTACAATAGTTCCATAGTTTCAATAGCCAGTGTATCTCTGCATATAACACACCAGGGCTTACCACTTCATCATCATATATGGCTACAAAATTGAACTCAACATAAAAAGATTTTTATTTCCAAGTAAAAAAAGATATGAACTCTTTTGGTCTTCATGCATTTGAAATCACTTTCCTAGTCATCATTTGGTTTATTGCTGCTATGAAGACATTATGTCTTCTTTTTATATAAGAAATTTCCAGTGAAATCTGTTTGCCATATGCAAATTATGGTTAAAAATAAATAATATAAATTATATTTCCCTCATTTAGTAAATAATGATAGACCATAAATTAAAAAAAAAAAAAAAAACAGGTTTGGCCAAAAATGAAAATGATTGCTAAAAGAGCAAGCTATAAGAATAAACAAATGCTTTTTAAAAAAGAATTTTACACTTAAGCTTATAATGGTAAAACTGACCTTAATGCATTAGTGTTGTAATGTAGTGCTACTGTGCACAGCTGCTATGGATCTGTAAGTCCACAAGTGACTTACCACCTGAATTCAACAATATGCGACCTGATCTATATCCTGCACAATGAAACCAGCAAACCAGCCCACTGATGCCAACACAAGGACACATTTCTATGAAAGTTTCTACACACTCTAGATTTCTGTATTTACCACAAACCAGTAACAAGTACTTCCCTGATTCCTTTCCGGGAAACTGGTTAGGGCCTGTCCTTGGGCTGTGAGTTTGGGGGCGCATACTTGAAGACGTATAAATTGGCAGTCCTATTCTTCTTCTGTCAGCTAAATTTCATAAAAATGTTTCATAAATTTACCTCCATGAAGTGCAGTGGAGGTGATGTTATTTTCTCAAAAGTGTTATTTTCCAGATAGTCCCAGACATGTTTCCTACATAATCAATCATAAATGTGGTGCTGATTTGAATTTTTATCCTTTTTTGCTTATTTTAATGTGTTGTTTGAGAAACCGTATCAGGTGCTGCCAGCCAGATATCTTATTAAACCAAAAGTGTTTGGCATATTTTTTTGATTGTCCTCAGAGATGATGAATCTTGTGACTTTGAGAATGGATTCGATCTTTAGTACCAGCCAAAATCATACCGAGTCAAAATGCGGCTAGACAATGATGGAATTAATTTATTTTGATGCTCATTAATTAAGCTCTAAAGGCAATTTCAACAGGGAAATTCAAAAACTGAATTGAGTAATGACAATATCATTATAAAGAGTGATCTTCCAAAACTAGAGGCTGATTGTGTTAAAAATCCACCAAGAATTTTCTGGATAAACTTCTTGGCTTACCAGTTGAGACCTACATGATCTAGGTACTGTCTCTCATTACTTCTCTTGCCCACACAATCTTATTAGCTTCAGACATACCAAAGTTTTTGTGGTTCTCTAATTATATCATAGACATTAGGCTTCTTCCCATTTGCACTTCCTGATTCCTCCCCCGGTGAGCATCTTCTACACTTAATCACCTAACACCAATTTCTCCTTCAGGACTCATTTCTAGCATCATCTTACATCTTACCTGAACACACCCCCCAGTCTGAATTACCTACTTCACCTCTGTCTAGGGTGTGTAACACCTTTCACTGTAGAGCATGATCATTGACTCGCTGTTCTGATAATCGTAGCTATCAGTCATGACCCAAGGGTTTTTCAGAATGCTGGATGTGATGTATTTGGGGGACATAAGATCATTTGGTAAATTATAAAATGAAATAGGATAAGATAGGATGAAATTGAATGGACAGGAAGGATGTAGAATAGACAAGAAAATATCAGAATGCCTCCTCTGTAGTAAGGGGGAGGATGGTTTCTTGAAATTTTTGATTGAACACAAACATTAGTTTACTATGTAACATATACTTCTTTCTGGGATTCACTGTCCAAAATGTTTGAAAGCCATAGCACTACATTTTAAGTGCTTGTCGATCTTGTCTTCCCAGTACCCAGCACCATTGCTGGCATGTTGTAGGCAATGAGATGTTTGTTGCATGACTGAGTAAGTGTAAAACCTCCCAAGTTAATTATCTTTTTAAAAAAGATATATTGGATTTTATAAATCCTAGTATTTTTAAAAGGAGTTATTGTTACATTGTAATTAATATCAATATTTTTTGTTGTAATTATTATGTTTATAATTAATACTTGCAAGCTCATCTCTTGACGATTTTTATTTTCTCCAGTACACCTTTCCTATATTTAGAAAGTGATGCCTTGGCTATGGGTTTCTGAGTCAAACAGCCAGGTCAACACAGGAATGAACAACTCAGAAAATTAACATACTTTTCCATTCAAAGGTTCTTTTGTAAAAATGAAAACAAATATTTTGTTAACAGTTAAGCTTAGTACTGACCATTTTGCACCCCTCCCATATACACACACAAAGCACAATTCAGTGCTGTTCATGCTAACATTTTGTTGCTATTTCATCTTAAGTATTATAATCCTGTTTAACTCCAGCCCTACTTAGAAAGTTAATTTTAATCTATCTAAATTTCTTCCTTAGACATTTCTGTAGTATATAGGTGGTCCTGGATTCCCAGGTTTATGGAGCAGCGTAATGGAATGGAAAGAGCCCTGTATCCTATTTAGAACACCTGGGCCTGCTCTTTATTTAAGTATCTTATTAACTTGATTATGTCTGGTTCATCTCTCTACACCTTAGTTTCTTCAAATAAAATGTACTCTCAGGTTCCCACTCAAGTTTGGGTATTCTGTGAATCAGGTAAGAAGTCCTCTGAAGTTCTTCCCTTCTCCAGCATTCAAAGATCCTGCTTTTGTTTTCATCTTTCATGAAAAGCTTCTTCCCCTGGGGAGTTCCTGATAACACACTGTTAATTTTTTTCCCTAATATATTCTTAAATTTCCTTTTTCCTATCCATGTGCAAAAGTAGATTGATTGTTAGCAGTGAATATCTTCATATGTCTTTTCAATAACGACCTTTTCATCTTTTTTTTTGTTTTTTGGGGTTTTTTTGCATAAAATTCTTTTTAAGCATCTATTTTCCTATTAGGCATTTGGTTTATACCAATAGCTGTCAATTGTGGTCACACCTAGAAATGACTGAGGAATTTTCTAAAATACTGACAGCTAAGCCTAATTCAAAACCAATTATTTAAGACTAGAGATGAGACCTGGATGTGAATATAGTTCAGACTCTAGAGGTGATTCTAATTTTAACCATGGTTGAAAGTTTCATACTAACATACATTGGTATCCTTAGAAACTCACAGGATTACTTATCAAATGCTTCCTAGATATATGTTGCTTTTCTAATGGCTTTAGCTAAAGTACGGTGTTTAAGCCGTAGATTTAAATGACATGTCTGAGGAGAAAGCAGAGATGTAGAATATTTCAGCCACAGTATAATCCCATAAAAAATAACTGTGATAAACATGTAAAGAAAGGGGTTATCAAAAATTTTCCCAGAATAAGCAGAAATAATATGTTTACTGGGTAGAATAACCAAAGGATTAGGCAGAACCAATCAAAGGTAAAAATGGGCTGCCAAATGCCTCATTACAGATACTAATCTTTCTATCAGTGTTCCATGCTCTTTTCAATTTTCAAGGTGGTTGTCCCTTACAATGTTCAGGCAAGGCAGCTCTTGATGATGGGGATTGTTAACACTCCATCTCTCTTTGTGCCATATCTTAATATAAATCTGCTCCATATTATTTTTTTAAAATTTTTTAATGTTTAATGTTTATTTTTGAGAGAGAGAGAGAGAGGCAGAGATTAGCAGGAAAGGCACAGAGAGAGAGAGAGAGAGAGAGAGAGAGAAAGAGAGAGATTTCAAAGCAGGCTCCAGGCTCTGAGCTGTCAACACAGAGCCCGATGCAGGGCTTGAACTCAAGAACAGTGAGATCATGACCTGAGCCGAAGTTGAATGCTTACCCAACTGAGCCACCCAGGCACCCTATATTATTAAGTGTAAAGGAAGACCTGTGGTGGCATTTGGAGAAAGTGCAATACATCAATCTTGGACATAATCTAAATCAAGGTGACACATTCAAAGAGGCTGTTGGGAAACATGACTTTTCTTAAGAGCATCAGTGGTAGGGAATCTGATGAGGAGGAGAACAGAGATATCCGGATCCTCAGTTAAGGTTGTCTTTTAAAGATTAGAAAGTTAGTCTGTTTCCTACTTTTCATTAACCTAAAAAAGACTTTAAGTATATAATCTTTCAATGTTTTGCCATGAATTGCCTTTAGAATAAGAAAGATGTTTTCCTTTTAAAATAATTTGAAAAATTTAACTTATTTAACGTTTTTCTTTTTAATTAAATATCTACTTAGCCAATTTTCATATTGGAAAATCTAGATATTCTTTTGAAAGTTTGGTTTCAGTGTCATTTGTACTTGAGAGAACACCATTGTGAAAAATACAGCACTGCTAAGTAAGCGTGACTCTAAATTCAGATCAATACGTGACGGTGATAGAAAATGCAGAGCATACCTAATCCAGCTAACTATGCCCCTGACAAATGCAGTGTGAGCACTGTGTCATTGGTGCCTTTCCTTTCTTTATTTGCATTATCCATCAGGACAGCCCATGAGGGAATGCCTGGGAAGCGTGGAGCTCTCTGTAATAAGCCACAACACTAATGAGGCATAACAAATTTAGCAAGTATCATGTATAATCTTGATCTTTCATTGACACTATTACCCACATAGATTACAGGTTGCGATTTGTTATCTGTCTAATGCAGATGAACTGGGAGGGCGTAGCTGACTTACTCCTTCCATAGTTCAATAATTTTTAACAAATTGTCATCCTCCAAGACAAAAACTCAATAGTCCTGGCCTCTGTTTTTGCTGCTGCTGCTTCTCAGCAGGGTTGGCTGGCTGTTTTTGCAGAAGGTCAGCCAGATTTTGTCTTTCTCACAGTTTTGGTTTCCTCCTGGGAGAGAGGGTCTAATATATTTCCGTAACACACCAACTGAACCCAAGATAAACAAGTGCCCGGAGAAACATGGCCCTCGTATATGCCTCTCTTTAGTTCAACAGTTTAGAAATCAGATATCTGCAGTGATCCTTGTCTGTAGGAATTGTTGAGCCTCAGCCAAGAGAAGGGGGTTGCGGTGAGGCCACGTGTCACTGCATGATGACAATGTGTCATGATGATACTTTTGAGTTGAAACTAATAATAACTTAGAAAGAATCCTTGTATATTGCCATTTCACAGATCCTTTAAAAAAGTTAAATTCATTATCCTTCAAATTACCTCTTAGGAGCAATAGTTCCATGTCATAGATAAATGCATTTTCTACACAGAGAAGTTGTTAGAAGTTGTTAGTAAAAGGAAAATGTGTATATCCTGATGTTTAGTTCTGAATTTTTCTGAAAAGAGAGAAACAATCACAAGTCTATGTACATATGAAATACCTTCAAAAACACTTTAGAGGATCGTAAAAATGTGCAAGCTCCCTTACCTCTCTTATTCTTTCTATGCTTATTAAAGTCTCTAGAATGAATTTTACCTTTATCTCTACTCAATTCTTCTTTGCAAAAAAAAAAAAAAAATCTACACTGGCTATAGTGTTTCATACAAATTTAGACCCAGGAATGACAAAATTATAATTCATATTTTCATTCCTTCTAAATCCTAAATTTTTTAAAATCAAAAAAGGAAAACAGATATTTTAGTTAATCACAAATTAGTTATAGCTGATAACCTCAAATTTAACAAACCAAAAGCGGTTGGGCTGGGAATGCTACCAAAGGGAAGAAATGGAGAGTAGTAGTCACATTAGTTATAATTAGGCATTTATGTAGTTTCCCTTAAAAGCAGTGGCCATATACCCAGAAAAAAAGTATTACCAGAACCTATGCTACCTTTCATCTACCAAGTACTGATTTGGTCCAGTGAAAATTATTATTTGTGAGTTCTGGGTGTTTATCATGGGGAGAGAGGAAGAGAAGACAGGGCAGAAGTTTACAGACATAATATTGCCTATTTCCCAGTTTTACCTGGTACTAGGTTCCAGGTTCATAAGCTAACATGTCATTTTCATCATGTTGCTAGGTCTATACAATTTCCATGTTTTTTTCTATCTTAACACAATCTTGATATTACTTTAATATTTGTCTACTTTATAGCCTCTTCCTATGTTTATTTCTTTTTAATATCATGAGAATTTGTATGCAGTAACATTTAGGATTATAATTCTTGTGTTCTACTAGCTTAATGACAGAGAGAAATAGCAAAATACGTTGAAAACTAGCATTTATTAAGGTTCTTTAGTCTATGTTCAAGATTAATTAATAAATGAGTAGTATTGTTAATTTCTTATGATTCTCTAATGCAAATTTTTAATGATTTTATTGATTTTTTAAGGTAAGATGTTTGTCAGGTATAATCTTATATGTTACCTAAAGGCCAATGAACAGTGGTATTGAGAGTGGCCCTTGGGTTCCAGGGTTAGACAGTTAGGATGATTTGATTTTTAAGGTCAAAATTATTCTTATTCTTATTTTATGTTTATTTTAGAGAGAGAGAGAGAGCATGTGCAAGTGGGGGGAGAGGGAGAGAGAGAGAGAGAGAGAGAGAGAGAGAGAGAGAGTATCACAAGCAGGATCCACACTCAGCATGGAGTCTGACATGGGCTCCATTCCATGCTCCTGGAATCATGACCTGAGCCAAAATCAAGAGTCAGACGCTCAACCAACTGAGCCACCCAGGCGTCCCAAATGGTCAAAATTATTCTTAAATGATATCAAGTTAAGTTTTATTGAAAAAACATAAAGAAAGAAAAAAACCTTAAAAACTGTCTTTGGTGTTTTTAAATAAGTTAGTTGAAGGGAAACACTTTTGCAGAAAAAAAGATTGCAATAGTGTGTAACTACAGCCTGCTCCCAGGGACCAACATCACATGTGAAAGGCTCATTATCCTTAAATCAACAAACTGGCAAGTCATTGTTGGGGCCTACTGTGTGCAAAGGTCTGGAATAGGGTCTAGTAAATTCAGAGAGCAAGATAAATTGCATTAGCATCCAGTGACAGAGACCAGCATGGGTAGTTATTTTTAAAATAGTAAATGATGCGAGTTCTAGCTAAAAAAAAAAAAAAATCATACTCTATTTTTTCTGTTTTTCTTTTTCCAGGATTACATTATTTTTTGTGACTATGATGGTTTGTTAAGAAGCACTTATGTGCATGTTGCATGTGTATTCCTAGGGAGAAAGCAGACTACTAAATTAATAAAGTAAACAAACATAAGGAGAAATTTGGAAAGTCTCATTTAACTTAAGTCTGACCTTTATTTAAGGTTTATCATCTAATTCCTACTTGCTTCTGTATGCCTATTAGGTGATGTTTCATTGAATATTTTACCACTGAGACATGTTGGATAGAATAATTTCCCTATTAGCTATCAATGGAAAAATTGGAAGATCTAATTGTTTGCTTAGGTATTAACACAACATTAACTGCATTTTGATTCAGAAATGTTACCACCAATTTGACTATTAGATAAGCTTTTGTTCATTTCAAGATTTTTATATTTAAGTATACTTGGGTTTTTAAAAAAATGAATTAATAGAAACTCAGTTAAGACCATTTCAAGAAGCATGAATTCTTTTAAATTTTCACTTTTCAAATGTTTATCAGAACCCTATTAACTCTGAATTAGAATCAATGGTATTTCATATTTTTATGAATGAATTCTATTTTGTATGGAACAAAGAGTCATATATTTAAAATGTAGAAGCCTGTTACAATCAAAGATATTAATTCTTTTGAAATGGGAGTACTATTTCTAAAAAAAATGGATTGCTTTTTGAAAACAAAATCTCTTAAAGATATATAGCTAACATATTCTTCTTTGAAATAGACATTAACAGAAGTAATAATAAAAAAATACTGTTGAGAAACAGCAATTCTCAGATTTCAGATGTGTGTTTAGTTGAAATCTTTTTTGTGATCCAAGTAGGATTTTCTGAAGAATTATCTGAAATGCAACTAAAGACTTCACTTAAAAATAGATTTGGATTTTGCTGAAATCCAGAATTTAAAAAACAAAACAAAACAACAGTTTGAACACATTGGAACCAGTGTCAGTTTATATTCTAAAAATGCATCATAATTTATTTCAGCTCAATTTCAAGAGCAACCATTGAATATGTACTACTGTATGTTAGTTCAAAAGAAAGCTCACTTTAGAACTTTACAAAATCTTTTACATTCCTTTGTATTAATTAGCGAAACGGCTGTTTATTCACATCTGGGAAACCAAGAACAACAGTGATATTGTAGTGTCAATATAGTCAATAGATTTATAATTCCCAATTAACTTATTTTAAATTTGCTTAACTTATTTCATGTTAATGCAACAAAATTCTAGTATACTTATACAATATTGTCACTTTCCTGTGCTCTAGTGGAGGAAGCATTTGACTTGGCATTAAAAATACTGGAATCTTGACCAGATTCTCTAATTCTGTGGCCATAGGATGGCAGACAGGATAGCTGATCTAAGAACTTGCTAGGTTCTATGGGCCCAGGTGAGGGACGTGGCCACACCTGAGCATTCTATACTGTACTATTCTCTATAGGCATGTAGTATGTTGTATAATTCCAAGATTAATGAGGTACACTGGGCTAGATTAAAGGGGTCTCTAATGCATTTTCAGATAACCCCAAGCACAGGGATACCAAAGTCCTGCAAATATAAACCTGGGCTTAGAAGGGGCAACTTCAGGTTCCAGAGGTCTGATATGATTTCCACTTACGTAGACTGTGTAGTATGGTTCATGGTGAGTCTTATTTAGGAAAAATCTAATGTTATACTTCCATCTTCCAATGGGGACTGGTGTTGATCTCTCTGTGTATCATAATGGTACGAAGTTCTTTTTGTATACTTTAAAGATGTAAATCTTGTTGGGTTCAACCCATTATGTATGTATATCTGATTTCATCATCAGTCTGAAATTACTGCTATTTAAAATTTATCAAAACAGTGGTTGTACAATGACTCTTAATTATATCTTTCACTTTCCAGAAGCCTCATATTTGGCCTCTTCACTTTGGAAAATAAGATTATTGGAACTATAACATCTAGGTTGCTTTTCAACCCTAATATATTGTTCTCTAAGTAAAAAATCCACATTTGTGGAGGAATAAGTTGTTTTTTTCTATATCCTAACTCAAATTTCATGACATATCTCTTCTGAGATGAAAGTTTTAGGCTGCCATTAATTTCCAGAAAAGTCTAAGCATTTCATATAGTGCCTGAGTATCATGCTATAATCTGAAAAACACAAATATCAAATTTTAGTATCTGGGCCGAACCCATGGGCGGACTTCAACTTCCTCTCCTAATAAGTGTTATCGAAGACATATTCATCCTAAAGAGGGTGGTATCAGCCTCAAGGTGGCCTTTCAAATTTAGAATACCCATCTTGCAAAATAGACTTTTTTTTTTTTTTTTTTTTTTTTTTTGCATAGTAGGACATTCTGGCCTGGTGCACAAAAGACTCTCCATGCTGCATTTATCCTCTGTGGGTTTTTCTCTACACATTGGCCAGAGGAATTGTCCTAAGAAAGATCAGGAACTGTGTCATTGTGCACAAAGCTGAATCAGAAGAACACACAGAATCATTCAGGGTCCAGGAGGAAAAATAGAAATCCTGGTGCTTGGGGTGCCTGGATGGCTCAGTTGGTTAAGCATTCAACTCTTGAATTCATCTCAGTTCATGATCTCATGGTTTTGTGATGGAGCCCCGCATCAGGCTCCACACTGAGCAGTTCTGGGCAAATGGAGTGAAAGCCTCGAGAGCTAGAATGGCAGAAGGGGTGGAAACATTTTCAGGGGCCACCAGAAGAAAGGAGAAATCAGAGAGTCAGAAAATAGAAGAACGATAATTCATTTCTTCCTCATAGTTTTTGATTTTCCACCCATAGTTTCTATTAGCAAAACCTAGCAGAATATGAACTAAGGAAGGATCCTTGAAATACAGTTTTAACTCAAGGATTAACAAACAAAATACAGGAATGAACAAAATACAAAATAAGAAACAAAATACAGGAAAATAAAATATATATAAAATAAAATAAATAAATAGATCATGAGCAAATAGGTAATAATGACCACACCTCACAACTGCTAGTTGTAGTTAATTCTTTCTTTTTCCTTTTTTGGGGGACTGTGAAGTGTCCTTGAGATAAGAGAAAATGAAAACAAGAGTTAATATATATGATTGTGAGAGTCTTTGCTGTATGAATGTACATTCTGTGCCTCACTGAAAAGAATGAAGAGTTAAAGTGGAAGACCTGCTTAAGTTTCTCTCTCTCTTTCTCTGTCCCTCCCTCTGCCCTTCTTCCAGCTCACACTTTCTCTTTCTCTCTAAATTAAAGAAGATAAATTTTAAAAAATAAATGTGCTATAGAACCTTTCTCCTTTACAGTCATTCTTTATTGTTAGTCTTGTACCTTCTGAATGCAGTAATGTACAGTTTTCAGGATATTCTAATGGAGTCCTGAATCAAAAGTCCCATATGATCCCTATACAAAGATGTAGAGTGATCGATATTACCTCAGTAAAGTGAACAGATAAGAAATAATCTTAAAAATATGTTGATGAAATAAACTTACTCCAAAATTCAGAGAATAAAGAATACAGTCATAGGAGGCTTAGGTGATTCACTTTATCTTTTTGTGCCTGTTTTCTCATCTATAAAATGGGAATAATAAAGGTACCTACCTCACTAAGTTATTGTGTGCATTAAATGTGTTTATGCATTTAAAGAGTGTATTACATATGTCCTAGACTACAAATTGGAAGTATTTCCAATAAGGTATCAGTATGATGAAATGCGTATTTACAATTTATCCTGTTTCAAGTTGGGTTCATAGGTTTGCTTAAGGAGGACCTAGAAGAGCAAGGTTAGATAAATCTCTGAAACTGTCAGATTCCCACTATTGTGGCCCCAGCGACTTTATTTACCTAGCCTGAGGGGTTTATGCCTTCAGTATTCTACTTTTCATTGTTTGAGATGAACAATGATTTCTGATTCGTCTAGTCTTTATGTGAATCATGTGTGAGATGGGAAACATTATCCCATCAATAAATTTGCTCATTAGAACAATTCCCCACCTTTCATCTTTCTTCACCTTCCTAACATAAATCTTTGTGTACATGTATATGTATATGTGTTCCTTCATTTTCACCCATCACAGGACTCCTAGACTTTTCCACATGACATTTGGAAGGTTGTCCTCACCTCACTTGACCTCAGCTCACCTACATTCACTAAAGGTAAGAGATTCCAAGGCACAATTATACAGTGGTTTCTTCATGTTTCATTAACACTATCCAGTACATGTTTATATCTAAATAACTTACAATTAAAACAAATACCAAGCACCAATATGGGGTAAAAGAATACAAAGAGTCAGGTGTATATGGAGGGTGAGGGATCCCTTGGGTCACTTCATCGCTTTATAGGGACCAGTTTGATTTAATGTAAATACCTTTAGACACTTACTTCTCTACTGCATTTTAACCAATAGGAAAAGTCGAAATACATTCAGGATTGAGGGCGGAGGATAATGATATTAAAATAAAAAAGTACTTCTCGAAAATACTGTGAACATATTAAAGTTGATATTAAACTTAACATGGTTTTTGTGTGTGTATGGTTGTTGAGGAGAGTCATGTCTGTAGTGTGTAGTATCCCCATTGTAAAAAAAATCATGGTTGTATTAGATTTTGAATGGAAAGGTATGACTCCTCAGTCTAGATAAAACTGTCAGTTTAATAGGAATGATTTTATTTATGAAAATATATTCATGGAAAGGAAATAGCTGTGTGTCCTCAGTGTAAGAACCTCTCTGAGGTCTCATTTGTTTTAGTGTAGTGCTTTCTCAATCTGGCCTGGCTGGCCTGCCTCTCACTCTCTCTCTCTGGCTGTAACCATCACTGGGCAAACAATTTTTACCAAGCCATTAGACTCACTTTGGTATTCCTGCTCCATGGTGACTCTGACTCAGTCTGACTGTCTAGATTCCTGGCTTTGGTTCACTTGACCTTGGGAACCTACTTGCTCATTCTTGGCATGAATGATTCCTTGGCTATTAGACCCTCAACTTACCCTGACTCACCTCTAACTGCAAAGCCCTCAGCACTAGCCAGGTTTCCAGGCCTTGGTCTCTGACAGATCTGGGATGTTTAATCAGCAGCTTGTCTGGCTCTGCCTAACCTCCTGCTTGACTCCATCATATTTCTCCAAGGATGTTTTTATTTCTCTGTTCAAGTTTGAAAGAACAGGCCAAACACATTGATACAAGTGATTGGCATTAGTGGCTAGCTGGTTGTTTAGGGACCAGAGACCTGATAGGATAGCTTTGCCCGGTAACTTTGCTGAGGCAGGGGCAGCCAAGAAGCATGTGTCGCTTATCAAGAGAAATCACACTTTTGTTCTCATTTATATCTGTAGCTCTGTCTCCTTTCTCATTTCTAGTTGTTTTTTATTTCCTCTATTTTTTTTCCTTCTTTAGATTAACTACTTGTTTATCTCTCTTATTGGTCTTTCCAAATAGCCTGATTTTTACTTATCTTGCTTTTTCTTTCTATTTTATTAATTTTATTATTGATTAATTCTATTTTCCTATTTATTTAAGTTATTTAGTGGCTAAGAATATAGACTTTGTAGCCAGACTGCCCAGACAGTAACCCTGTCTCCACTGAATATTAGACATGTAACCTGGGATGAGTTACTTGGTCCCTCATAGCTCTGCTCTCTTACCTATAAAATGGGAACAGTGAGAAACTTACCTTATTTGGTTGACATTTACCCTCATCTCTACTTTAAAATCAAGGTAATTACTAGGCCTACCACCAGAATTTGTTATTTGAAATCATTATAAAAAAGCATATATATTACTTTATCATATTTGTTTTTATAAATATTTTCATAACTATAATTTAATTGTTGCTTGTAAGACTTTGTAATTTATGCACTTGCAATATTGATATTGAGATAGGTTTCACGAGTGTGTCAGAGCTTTCAATGACGCAAACAAAGGTTATGAAGCCCTGCCTTCCAGAATGGCAGAGAAGCAAGCTAGGAGGAACCTAGATCTTGAAGTAGCCCATCACATACCCTCAAGCAGTCTCTCCCTTCTACACTATTACATGAGAGAAATAAATTTCTATCTCTTTGAGCCATTGCATCTCGGAGTATAGCATCAAAACATATAGTCTAGCATTAACTCTAAAAATTTACACACATGCAAATAACTTTTTCACATTGACAGTGACTATAGTTGGTGCTGGTGTATTATTCTTGAGTTGCATTCCTTCTTCCCCCTGCCCCCAATAATTTTGTAGAAGGTTTTGTACCACCTTCTAATATCCAACATTTCTGATGAGAAGTACAGTGCTGGTCTGACTTTTTTCCCCCTTTGGAAGTATTTTCTTTATTTTGTCCAAAAGCTTGTAATGATTTTCTTTTAGTATTTGGATTCTAAGAATTTTACAGTTGAATATGTTTTCTCATCAATCCCTCCTGGAATACAAAGAGACTTTTTTGCAATAAGTATTTCATCTTCTTTAGATAATTTTATTTATTATTTTTATTCACTCTTGATTCTATTTCTTTTTTTTCTTCCTTTTCAGGGATTCAAATATTTTCATGTTCTGTTTTCTGAATCTATCTTCTATTTACCTAATTGTTTTTTCTGTAGTGATTTTTAACTCTTTCTACATTTTTTTCAGTATTTGAGATTTATCTTGCACCTATTTGAGTCTCAGAATTGGCCATTCTCTAACTTACAGGGCTCTTAAGCTTAAATATCATGTTAGCTTTTCTTTTTGGCAACTCCTCCTTTTGTTTTTTCTGTACTTAATATGTTGTGGTTCATAGCAGAAAAGATGGAAAACACACATGATAGGTGAGAGATCTCAGCAGAGAGATAGAAACTGTTAAAAAAAGAGACAAATGGAAGTTCTAGGAATGAAAACACAATATTAGAGATGAAAAATTCCTTCTATTGGTAAATCAGCAGACTGTACACAAAGAGAAAAGAATCAGTGAACCAAAAGTAAGGTTAATAGAAATTATCCAAACTGAAATACAATGAGGAAAAAGGGTGAAAAAATAACCCAGAGCATCCATTAGTTGTAAAAAATATCAGATAGTTTTACATGCATGTAACTGGAGTACTAGATATAAAAGAAAGCATGAATGCAGCAGAAAAAAACATGTCAAGAGATAATTGCTCAAATTTCCAAAATTAATAAAAGACAATAAATCACAGATCCAAGAATCTCAGAAAAGGAGAACACATAAACATCCACATCAAATTGCTAAAATTTAAACATAAAGGAAGTCTTGAAGGTAACAAAAGAAACAAAAATTTTACTTACAAGAAAACAAGCTTAAAACTGCAACTGAACTGTCTTCAGAAAACAATAAAGTCAGAAAACAATGGAAAGAGTGTTTTAAATGCCTGAAACACACACATAAAAACTACAAACAGAACCAAAAATCTGTCACCTACAATTCTATCCTTTACAATATCCTTTAATAATGAAGCAGAAATAATTACATTTCTGGTAGAAAAAAACTAACAGAATTTATCTCCAGCAAACCAATGCCATAATAAATGAATAAAAAAGGGTTTCTATCTGGAAAAGATATAAGACAGAAACATGATTCTAAATAAAGGAATGTAAAACCTAGAATTGATAAGCCAATAAATATAAAATACCTTTTACAAAATTATCCCTGCTTTTACACATATATACAATTAAATGTCCTTAAAAACCACTGATTATTTAAAGTAAAAATAATATGACCATGAATTTTATAGTAAACACAGAATTAAAATATGTGCTAACAAGAAGGCAAAGAATAGAGTATGGGAGTATAGTAATTGGATATACATTCTTGTAAAGTTCTCATTTTTTTGTGAAACAAATATTTTTTGAATGTAGAATGTGATAAGTTAAAGATGCATATTATAATATCAAAAATGGTTAAATATTATAATATATAAATTGACAATTAAAAAACACTCAAGAGGCATAACTAAAGATCCTTTAGAAGAGGTAACATGACTGCTAAAAATTATATTTCTTCACTCCTAATATAAAAGACATATAAGGAGGAAAAGAGGAGCAAAGAACAGAAAGAATAAATAAAAATAAAAGCCCAAATAGAGATGTATCAATAATTACAGCAAATATCAATGAACTAAACTAAAACAAAAATCTGTGCAAATGACTAATAAGCACATGAAAAAGCACTCAATATCATTGCTCATCAGGAAAATGTAAATTAAATACACCATGAAATACTACCTATACACCTACCAGAATGGCAAATTATCAAATGAAAAAGAGTAAAAACTCAAAATTTTGGAGAGGATGTAGAACATCTAGAATTCTCATACATTGGTAGTAGAAATGTGAAATGATAACAACACTTTGGAAAACCATCGGTTTCTAAAAACGTTGAGCATTCATTTACCCTATGATCCAGCAAGTCCACTCCTAGGTATTGACTCAAGCAAAATAAAACATGTTTGCAAGAAGTTATGTATGAAAAAGTTCAGATTATCTCTACTCATCATAGTCCAAACCTAGAAAGAAACAATCTTGATTTTATCAAGGGAAGAATGGATAAATGAACTGTTTTATCCATACATTGGGGTACTACTAGTAGTAAAAAGGGATGGTCTGCTGGAACATGCAAAAATATGGAAAAAACTCAGAACTATTATGCTCAGTGATAGATATTAAACACAACAATGTATCCTGCATTATTGCATTTATATGAAATTCTAGAGTAGACAATCTAACTTATGGTGATAGAAATTACACAGCAGTTGATTTTGGGGGAGTGGAAATGATGCAACAGACACAAGAGCCATCTTGAGTAATAGACATGTTCTGTAAATTGATATACATTCATTAAAATGAATTATATACTCAAGATCTCAGTATTTCTAAGTGTTACTTGAGAAACACTAAAAAAGTAGAATAGAAAAGATCCATGGTTTTAATAAACAAATCAATTTTAAAAAGGTAACGACTGGACGTTAAGGGCTGAAATAACGGGTATGGTCATTAGTATTTATTTTGATATAATAGATACTTGGAAGTGTAACATTTGAGCTGAATCCTGAAGAATGGCAGGAAGTAACAAATGGACTGTGTTAGATAAAGAACATCCTAGGCAGAGGCCCTACAGTGCTGGGAGTATTTAAAAAACTGGAAAGACATCAGTGTATCAGCAACATAGTGAATTAAAGAGAGGGTGGTATGAGATCATGGAGACTTAGGGGGGTATCAGATCAATAGGCCCTTTTTGGCCATGGTAAAGAGTGCAGATTTTAATCAACATAGCCAACACTTCTGCTTCTGATGAAATGATAGGAATCAAATGTACTTTTTCACTTTAAACAACTAGGTAACAAGGCAACACACATGAAACAATAGTTTTCAGAGATTGGCTAACAGGCAGTACAGGACTAGCTTCCTAAAAAAGTGAAAGAAAAAAAGTGAGCCCTATGATTTTCCCAGCTTATTGCCTAGAAGCAATTTCCAGTGCAAGAAGTAGAAACTAAAATAGATCCTATCAGTTTTACCAAGTAAAACAGTTGGAAATTAGAATTTGAAGAGATAAAAATAGGTGAGTTTTTTTGGCAAAGGATACAAAAAAAAAAAAAAAAAAAAAAAGAAAGACTATACTAAGAGAAATCACCATAGATAAGAAGAGAGAGATTCCCTCAGATCTCTGGTTGTATGCTTGTTTCTACATGGTGATGGGAAACTGTCTTAGGCCAAGGGAAGAACCACCAGAAAGTGGTAAGCCAAACAAGTACCAGATCTCACGCAGATTGGAGAAAAACTTCACAATGCACAGGACATAGTGTAGTCTTCTGAAGGAGAGCATCTTAGTTAACAAATCTAAATTAGCCCAAGATTAAAATTGTTCTGGAATCACTTTAACAAAGCCTGAAGCAAGCCTCAAAGGTATCAAACTTATTCAAAGTTAGATAAAACTAATAGAAGAAAAAGAAAAATAAAGAGATCCAAAATTACACTTGGGTATTTCAACATGCTTCTCTTACTATATGATAAAACAATTACACAGAATATCAGTAGGGATATATAAAATTTCAATAGTACTTTTATATTTATAAAACAATTCACCTAACAACAGCAGAATACATATTCTTTTCAAGTGCACGTGGGCTAATCATTAAAATTGACACCATGGTGGACAATTAAAAATGCCCCAATAAATAAGAGATTCTTAAAAAATGAGAACAAACTGAGGGCTGATGGGGGGTGGGAGGGAGGGGAGGGTGGGTGATGGGTATTGAAGAGGGCATCTTTTGGGATGAGCACTGGGTGTTGTATGGAAACCAATTTGACAATAAATTTCATATATTTAAAAAAAAATTTTTAATGTTTATTTATTTTTGAGAGACAGAGAGAGAGATAGCATGAGCAGAGGAGGGGCAGAGAGAGGGAGACAGAGGATCCAAAGCAGGCTCCTCACTGACAGCAGAGAGCCCGAAGTGGAGCTTGAACTCACAAACTGTGAGATCATGACCTGAACCAAAGTTGGACACCTAACCAATTGAGCCACCCAGGCTTCCTCAAAAATGCCCCAATAAATTTAAAAGTGTGTTTGTTCACTGACTATAATAGAATTAAAGTAGAAATCAATAACAGAAAGATATTTGTAAAATCCTTAAATATTTGAAAATAAAACATTTTAAACAAATTAAAAAAATCACAGTGAAATTAAAAATACTATGTTCAGGGGTGCCTGGGTGGCTCAGTCGGTTGAGCGTCTGACTTCGGCTCAGGTCATGATCTCACAGTCTGTGAGTTCGAGCCCCGCATCAGGCTCTGTGCTGATGGCTCAGAGCCTGGAGCCTGCTTCCGATTCTGTGTCTCCCTCTCTCTCTGCCCCTTCCCTGCTCATGCTCTCTCTCTGTCTCAAAAATAAATAAAAACATTAAGAAAAAAAATTTAAAAAATACTATGTTCAATGAAAATAAAAACACAATATATTAAAGTCCCTGTAGGCAGTATAGAGGAAATTTTATGGTATTAAATGCTTATATTTAAAAATTAATTTGATAAGCTAGGAACAAGAAAGATAGAAAAAAATTAAACCCAAAGTAAGCAGAATTAAAATAATATGAATTAGAACAGAAGACAAGGAGATATATAATAAAAACAATCAGGAAACTCAAACAAGCCAGTATCAATAAGATGATGAAGTTTTAGCCATATGGTCAGGAAAAGAAAGGTAAAGATACAAAATATCAGTAACACAAATGAAAGGGGGACATCATTACAAGACCTACAGCCACTCACAAGATAGTAAGGAAACATTATGAAAAATATTATGTCATTAAGTTATATAATTTAGGGTAGATACCTTGAAAGCTAACTATCAAAGCTCACTCAAGAAGAATTAGATCTGCTGAATTGTTCTACATTTATTGAATTTGTAATTATAAATCTTCTCACAAAGAGAGGAAAATGGTAATGGGCATTGAAGAGGGCACTTGTTGGGATGAGCACTGGGTGTTGTATATAAGCGATGAATCATGGGAATCTACTCCCCAAGCCAAGAGAATACTGTATACACTGTATGAATATGAATTAGAACATGTATGCTAACTTGAGAATAAATTATATTTAATAAATTTTTAAAAAATTAAAAAATAAATAAGTAAATTTCCTCACAAAAAAATACAGTCTCAGATGACTTTACTGGTGAATTCTACTAAATGGCTAAGGAAGAAGTAATGCACATTGTATATAAACCCTTTGAAAAAAAAGGACCAGGGATCACTTCCCAGCACATTTTATGACCCCAGAATTACCCTTATGAAATAACCAGGAAAACAATCACAAGAGAAGAAAACTATGGAAAAATAGTCCTTATTTTAGACACAAAAATCCATTAACACAATTTTACACGATCAAATGCAGCAATGTATATTAAAGGATGATACAATATGATCAAGTTGGGTTTATCTCAAGAATGCAAGGTTGAAATAATTCAATGTAATTCATCTATTAGCAAACTACAACAAAACAAAAATACATCAAAAATAAAACCCACAATTATCTTCACACATGCAGAAAATGCATTTAGACAAAACACAGCAGCCAAAAGGGAATTTCCTTGACCTGATAAAGGGCATTTAAGGAAAATCAGCTATCATCATACTGTCTTAGGAAAGATTGAATATTATCTCTTTATGGTTGGGGGGATAAAACGGCAAGAAAAATAGTTTTCCATATGCAGTCAGTGGGAAAGAGAAAAAAGCTTTATTTTTGAACCCAGTAAGTCCTGGCACTATTACATCATCTTTAACAGTTTATTTTTTACACCCAATTCTCTCCTCCTTCATTTTCTAAAAGGCAGCAAGAAGAAGCTAAGAGGCACTTTTTACATTCTGCCTGGAGATCTCTTTAGCTAAATCACCCAGTTTATCATATTACTGCAAACAACAATACTGTTAAAACTTCTACCAATAGGTAACAATGTCTCTTTTCCTTCATTTTCCTTTAACTCCTCACCCACTGCCTCCTCAAAGCCCTTCTGTCTGCACATAGTCCAGTCCCAAGGCCAATGTCACATGTTTCTATTTTTGCAGTAGCACCCCAGTTTCAGGTACCAAAATCTTTTTAGTTATCTACTGCTGTGTAACAAACAACCCCAAACTTAATGGTGTAAAACAAGTTATTTATCATCATCATCATCAACAACAACAACAACAACATTTCTTGGTTTGGAGAACAGAACTCAGCTCGGTAGGTGTTACTAGGGTCTCATATGTGACTGGAATCAGACAGTGGCTGAGTCTGGAGTCATCCCAGACTTCCTCAATAATATGTCGGGTTGTTGATGCTAACCGTCAGCTGGCCCACAATGGGCACTGTTGATCAAACTACTGTACATGGCTTGTCAGTGTGACCTGGCTTTAACAGCACAGAGGATAGGTTCCCAGGACAAGAGTTCTAAAAGAAAGCCACAAGGAAGCCTCAGAAATCATGCACTCATTCTATTCTTTAGAAGTAAGTCTCTAAGGCCACCTATATTCCAGGGGAGAAAAATGATGCTCCACATCTTAATAGAAGGAATGTGAAAGAGTTTGAGGACACTTTTAAAAACAATCATTCAGCAGCATAAATTATATGGGTACCAACTGGAACATAGTAGTGGGTATATAAACATTAAGCACATGCTCCTGCAAATTCTTAGGATCCAAAAAGCACTTAGGACATTACATTGGAGAAGGTACTCAAAGGACTTCCTCATGGCTCAAGTTCCTATTCCAGTTCCAGTTTAGATCAGTGAGTAATGTCAGGTTCTCTACATCCTGTATCTTTCAACTTAATATCCGGGGCCCCTTAACTACTTTTTCCCATCCTCACCATCATAGACTCTCATGACCAAAATAAAATGTACACTCTGTTGTAGTCTCTGTGATCCCCTTGGTCCCTGGATATAAGAATATAAGCATCTCCAGTGCTGGGGACTTATATCAGGCTTGCCTTCTTTTCTGGTCTCTCCCTGATCTTAAATACTTCTTTCTCTTGTTTCCTGAGAAGATTTGCAATTTGAGAAGATTTGTGATTCCCAGGTCAAGATTTGTGCCCCGGCTGTGGAAATTAGGTCCTTGCATTCCCTCTCATTTTTTGCCTATTTTTCTCCCTGCTGGTCCTACTTGTTTTAAAAATAAAAATCTCCATCTGAGCCCCATTCTTCATGGCTGAGTCCCTATTTGCTACTGCCAACATGCCCTTGTCCTGTGTTCGGCCCACCTGCCAGGGAGCCACCTACTCGTCACCTCTGGCCTTCCTATATGCCAACCAACCACCTGCCTGCCTGAACCTCTAGCTTCTACCTGTTGCCAAAGTGCCTGGAGAGCAGGTTCTGCCATCTTTTTAGACTTCCCAGCTGCTGGGCTCTTCTCCAAAAGATTGTTTATTCTTCAGGTCTGGCCCTCTCCCACTATATGCAGTTCCTAGTCCTGACATGCACCAGAGTATTTGACTTTCTCTCTGACTGCCACTGCCTCCTTTTCACTCCTATGACCCATGCCCATCTATGGAAGCAATTGGAAAAACAAATCACTATGCTAGGATCAGTTTGATTTTGCTACTTTAATTAAAAACTTCCAGGGCATCGAACTCTATCATCTTCTCTATTGCTTCATCCCTAGTCAAATTGCCTGGTCCAGTCACCCCCTGGGGGGGCTTCTTCCCCTTGGGTTTTCTCTTGGCTTCCAAGACCTGCAAACTCCATGTCTATGGCCTGGTGCCCTGGATTGCAAACTCCTGGCTCTCCCACAATTCAGCCATCATCTGACCCTTACTCAGTGCTCAGACTGTACCTTGCATGCTTAGCTTTCTGGCTCCTGCCTAAGCAGTCCTACTAGCTGCCACCCACATCTGGCTGGGTTTTGATTTTTGTTACATCTGGAGAAAGGGGGAGCAAGTTAAATTATATTGTTTCGATGCTACAAAATTTTATTTCTTCTACCTGTACATATTTCGTAGTTTTAAATACATAACAGACCATGAAACTTCCACTGTTTTCCTTGACCTCCACTTCACTTAATGAAAGCTTGAGAATTCAGTTCTACGTTTGTGATTTCCTTCCCTGAGATTGCTCAAAACTGGCATGAATTTTTGATGGGAAGAATAATAAGGTTAGCATGTTTATAAATTAACAGTCAAGGAGGTGTACAAACCCAAAATTATTCCCACAGGAAGCGAGTCGTTGGCTCTGACATCCTTTCTCTTTCTTAGCTTGCCAGAAACAGATGTTGACAGTTCTCTCATTTGGGGAATATATCCAGAAGGATGAATATTACCCTTGAGACACACAATATACTGTACATGACTTCTTATAAGCAAAGAAGTAGTTTATTTAAGCTTAGAGAAAGTACATACTGACAACCTGTGCAAAGAAAGGAAAGAATGCCATAAAGCAATCTAAAAGCTTAGCCAGGCCTCAACTTCATGGAAGTTTTCTAGGCTGGTTGAAAGAGGCAATTGATATAGTGCTCATAGGGTTGCAGATGGAATCAGACCTAAGAGACCAAAATCTTCTCCACACAAAGCCAGAATTCTCTGAGAAGTGAAAAATACCAGCCATCCAGCCGGCTGTTTTGCCCACATTTCACAAAGGAATCCAATTTCTTTTAATGCATTAAAAAACTATAATTAACCTGTTTTCACTTAAATCAAAAGGTATTTGTAAGGAACTTATCATATACAAACACTATATGTGCTTACATGTTTGCAGGTAGACATAAAAAATGGTATATGACAGTTCCTATTCTCGAAGACGTCAAAATATAAACAGCTAGATTCTGAAAAGTAAGATGTCTGGTGAAAAAAAAAATGAAACTAGTTTATTTATCTGGTAGTGCCCAGAAAATCTAGCCTTACATTCAATTGTAAGGACTTCTTAGCATAAATAGTTTTGGTTTCGTTTTTTTAGTGCAGCATGCCTAATTTTGCTGGTGGCTGATTATCTGACATGCAACTCACAGAAATGTGTCCACATTGTTGAATGAATGGAACCGTATACTGGGGAAGAAATGGGACAGCTCAAAAATTCCAATAGGAAGGGAAAGGGCTGAAGCTACCAGAGCCCAGTGGTGTGCGGCAATCAGAGTAGATGACTCTGTTTGAACAAAAATGTCATGCTGACCTGGTGGAGAAGATGGCAGGTTGTAAGCCCTGCAAGTGGTATCTGGCAGCCACTATTAAATGGACAGAGTCAATGTATAATCAGGGTGACCTGAGACTGCCGGTCACACACCACTGTCTCCAGGGACACAAGTCTTCAGCGCTTTCAAACATGCAGTACGGCCCTTCTCTGCACATCTAGCAGGAAACGCTTGTGCCTCCAGGTATCCGCAGACCTCTTCATGTTACCATTTCAGGGACACTGAGCTGCTTGCTGGTCTATGTGACTTTGATGTCTGTGGACAGAGCCCTATGTAGAATTTGGCCTCAACATTTGATGGTCATTAAAACATATGTCATATTTGTTCCAAATATATTTTGAAGATTCCCGACCCTTTTCAGACCAGAAGTTTTGACAACTTTTTTTGGCTTACAGAGAATTGACTGAGTTAAGAATATATATCTGCCTATTAATTTCAGCTGCCAATGACTTATTTCAGGGTCAGTATTATTGGTTGTGCAGATATCTGAAAAAAGAAGACCTTATTTTATAAAATCCTGGATATGATTTAACCCAATATTTCTATTTCTCTGAATCTGTTGTAAGGAAATAGCCATAATGTAACAAACTGATGTAAAAAGAAGTTTATGAAAACATTATTTATAATATTGAGAAATCACATAAAACATAAGTGGGTCTATAAATTAGGCACATGTATACCCTGGACAATGAGAAACTTTTTAAAAATAAAAATTGAATTGTCAAGAAAAGATTCTCACAATATAACGTTAACTTATAAAAGCAGATCACAAAGTCGCATTCATACAGCAAATATTTATTAAGTGCTGCCATGTCACAAGCATTTTTCTAAGTCTAGAGGTAATACTTGGGATGAAAAACAAATCTCTTCCTTTGTGGAGATTACATGCTGGTGTACCTCATAATGTTCTCCCAACAATGTTAACAAACAACCAAGCAAACAAACAAAATAAGCAAGCATAGAAAAGAAAGGGGAAGGGAACCATAGTAGACGCTTCATCCCCTTTACCATTTTTGTGCACAGCGTCTCCTGCGTGCTTTCCCTCCCAAAGCCAGCACCCGTGCCTCTTTGAAAGGCTGCTCTCTGGCTGGCGGCAGATCCTTCTTTGCCAGAAGTGCCTGGGAATCTACAGGCCCCCAGGGGCAGCCGTTAACCGGTGACTGAAGGAAGCCTGCTGTAAATACAGCATTGCCCAAGCTCCAGTTGGGACATCTCTCTCCTGTGGATCAAGCCAGAACTACCTCTGTCTGACCTTGTTTGCCACCAAAGGAGCCAAAGACTAACATTTGAACAGAGATGGCCCACTATTATAAGCATAGCTTACCTTTACTGAGTGCCTCTTATGTTTCAGATTTTAACATGAATTATTTTAATTTTCAAAGCAATGTTTTGAGAATAAGTCCTATAATTATACTCAGAGTACAGATGAATATAAGGCTGTGGGCATTTTCTTTTTCTTATTTATACTTCTATGTCCTTTCCAATTTTCTACCAAAATTGTATTACTTTCATAAGCCTACAGGACAGGAGGACCCACTTTCTGGCTTTAGTAGCTATAGCAATAGTATTCTTCTGGTGGCTTTGGGGCTTTGCCATTCCTATATTTGAAAGCAATGCTTCGTTAATCAACAAATGATAAAATGATCACATCATCGCCAAGGATGTGCTTAATCTTTAACAAGAAATTTTTACAAAAGTGAACTAAAATTTAAGGATTTTAATGGATTTCTGCTATTGTCTCTGAAACTTCCTTAATTTCTGGGAAATTTCGTTCAGCCTAACTTGCCTTAACTAACTTTCAGAACCACTGTAGCAAATAATATTATAATTTTACTTATTTTTCACATTTGCCTTAAATTGTCCTAATTTTGTTATTTAAGTTAATAATGAATTGCTCTGGTCATAACACCACACATACTCAGCTTTAATTTTTTTCTAAGAAAATGACATTTTCATAAGACGTTTACTCATTCAACCTCTATCTGTCAAAGCTCATTATAGGCCACTTTCTGACCATAATCTTCACGCTCTTTGCCCTTTCTAAAACCTAAAGGAGAAAAGGCCTACAAATGACGTTGGACCACTCACACATTAACATGTATGGTTTCTCTACACTGTCTATTAAAATAAGAAAACAGTCACCTAGGAAAGTGGTTCTCTATATTATTTCACAGAAGTTATAGTCTTAGACCAGAAATTACCTTTCTTGTTAGTATCATAACTTGTATGGGTAGAAATTCCTAAAGATTTGAGTTATTTGGATTTTTGTCATATGGGACAAAATCTAGCTCAAAATGGCTTAGGTAAAAAGAGAATTTGAAGACTGGGAAAATCAAAGGAAGCTTTAAACTGCTAAGCCAAAGGGACAGCAGCCATGTGTCTGGATCTCAGGGATGGTCCTTGACCAGAAGCGAAATCTGTAATAGTATTCAACATTCCCAAGAGTAGTATTTACTTGCTATATGGTATTTTTTTAATGTATCTATGTCTTTATATGTTAAGTGTGTTCCTTACAGGCAGAGAATAGTTTGGTCTTGCTTTATTATCCATTAGACAAGTTCTCCTTTTTAAGGTAGAGTTAAGGCCATCTATATCTAACATAATATCAAATTGGTTTAAATTTGCATTTTTGCTATTTATTTTCTGTTGTCCAGTCTACTCCTTGCTGCTTTTTTTCCTCCTTTTCTGCCCTCTATTTTTAAAGTTAATGATTTTTAGCATTCCATTTTATCCTCTCTGTTGGCTTAGTTGCTATATCATTTTGATTTATTTTTTGTAGTTTCTCTTAAGTTTACAATATGCATCATTAATTTATCACAGTCTACCCTGAAAGACTATTATACCATTTCATAGATAATGTGATAACTTCACACTTTCATTTTCTTCCCTTATCTTTGTACTATTATGATCATTTAGTTGACATCTTTGTGTTACAAACCCGAGTACACATTATTAATATTTTTGCTTTATGTAGTCAAATATCTTTTAAAACATTTTAGGGGTGCCTGGGTGGCTTAGTCGGTTAAACATCCAACTTCAGCCGAGGTCATGATCTCACAGTCCATGGGTGCCAGCCCCATGTCAGGCTCTGTGCAGCAGCTCGAAGCCTGGAGCCTGCTTCGGATTCTCTGTCTCCCTCTCTCTCTGTCCTTCCCCTGCTCTCTCTCTCTCTCAAAAATAAATAAACATTAAAAAAAAAGAACTTCAAAAAAATTTTTAATCTTTATTCATTTTTGAGAGAGAGGTAGAGTATGAGCAGAGGAGGGGCAGAGAGAGAGGAAGACACAGAATCTGAAAGAGGCTCCAGGCTCTGAGCTGTCAGCACAGAGCCCAACGTGGAGCTCAAACTCATGAACCGTGAAATCATGACCTGAGCTGAAGTCAGATTCTTAATGGACTGAACCACCCAAGCACTCCAAATATCTTTTAAAGTAATTTAAATTGAGAAATATGTCCTCCATATCGACCCATATATTTATGAATTCTAGTCCTCTTTATACCTTTTTAATTTCCATCTGGAAATTTTCTTTGAATCTCAGAGTTTCCTTTAACATTTCTTTTACCATGGATCTCCTGGCAATTGATTCCCTCAACTGTTTTTGAGTGAAAATTTGAACATTTTACTCTCATTTTTGAAAGATATTTTTACTGCTTATTTTAGGTTGACAATTACTTTTTCTACACACTAAAATTTTCATTCAATTGTCTTCTGGCTTGCATTGTTTTCAAGGTTTAAGCAATAATAATTGTTATTCTTGCTGCTCTGTATGTATCTTTTTCCCCTTGATTTCTGCCAATTTTTTCTCATGTTCATTGGCTTACATCAATTTTATTCTGCCATATCTTTGGATGGTTTCCTCTGTGTTTTTCTTGCTGGTATTTGTTGGATTTACTATCCATTGGCTTACAGTTTTTAACAAAATAGAAACATCAGATATTATTCCTTCAAATATTTTATAGCCTTTAAGTATCTTTTTAAGAACACAATTGCATGGGAGCACCTGGGTGGCTCAGTCTGTTGAGCATCCGACTCCATGACCATGAGGTCATGATCTCGTGGTCTATGAATTCGATCCCCACGTTGGGCTCTGTGCTTACAGCTCAGAGCCTGGAGCCTTCTTCGGATTCTGTGTCTCCCTCTCTCTCTGCCCCTCCCCCTGCTCATGCTCTGTCTCTCTCTCTCCTTCAAAAATAAATAAACATTAAAAAAAAAAGAGAACACAATTACATGTGTATTAGGCTATTCAATATTGTCTCACAGGTCCTGATTTCTGTTCATTTTGTGTGTGTCTGTGTGCACATGCATGTCTTTTTTTCCCCTCTCACTTTGCTTCAGTTGGATAGTTTTTAGTGATATGTGTTCAAGTTCATTCTTCCTTTCCTCTGCAGTGTCCAATCTGCTAAATCCATCCAGTAAACTTTAATTTTCAGTGTTGTGTATTTCAACTCCAGAATTTCCATTTGGTAGTTTTTATTGCTACAATTTATTCCTTCATTTTATTTAAAAATTTTCTTTAAAATTTTAAGCATACTTACATTAGCTGTTGTAAAGTTCTTGTTCCTTAATCCCATTATTTTTATACCATCTCTGACATTTCTGTATCCGTTGACTGATTTTTTTATACTTCTGGTTAAGGGTCATATTTTCCTGCTTCTTTTCCATAAATTTTAGATTTTTATTTAGTGTCTGAATTTTTTGTTTGTTTTCTTCAAAAGGTATTTAGCAAATAGTGAAGTTCTTTGTGGATCAGCTTAATTATCTGAAACTTGTGTGTAAGCTTTAAGGAGTCTTTACTATAGGCATAATTACCCATATGACTAAGGAGTGACATTCTAGTGTCTCTACTAAGGACCCTGTATTTTCAACGAGGTCTCCACTTTGACTTGTCCAAACTCAAGATGCCATTCTCTGTTTCAGTTCTCCTGCTTTTTACCATAATCTGGAATGTACTTCCAAGCAAAAGTTAATCACCTTTTTGCCTACTCTCAAGGATCACAATCTTTCTAAGTGTTCAAGTTTTTTCTGCAAACTGCCATGTTCTAAATATTGTTTGGTGTTCCAGATGTAATCAATGAGAGGCATTATGGTATTAGTTACTTCAATGTAGCCCGAAGTAGAAGTCCTATTGTAAGATTTTAAGCAAGGGGAAATTTTGATTAAGTGTAATAACATCATTTAGAAAGATTATTATAGCAGAAATGTAAACTATAGACTGATGCAGAAACATTAACTAAGAAACACCACTATTCAAGAAAAGAAGTGATAATCTAAGACATCAAAACAGAAAACAATATTAAAAATCAAGGAGTTCAAAATCAGAAATTTTTATTTTATTTTATTTTATTTTATTTTATTTTATTTTATTTTCTAAAATGTTTATTTACTTATATTGAGGAGAGAGAGAGAGAGAGAGAGAGAGAGAGAGAGAGAATACTAAGCAGGGTCTATGCTGTCAGTGCAGAGCCTGACATGGGACTCGAGCTCACAAATGATGAAATCATGACCTGAGCTGAAATCAAAAGTTGGATGTTTAACTGACTGATCCACCCGGGTGCCCTTAAAATGGCAGCAATATTTTAATTAATTCATTGAATTCCTGTATTAATAAATATTTATTGATTGCTTGGTATGTACTAGAGATTTAAAAAACTGTATTTATTATTTATTCAATCAACAATCACTCACTGAGTACCTCTTGGGTACCAACCACTGTGATATATACGGAAATATTGTCTGCCTACATTGCCCACTCTATATGGGAGTGTTCTCCAATAGAACTTCTTGAAATATTAGTAAGAATAGCCACAATCCACAAATGGATAACATAACTGAAAAATTATGTTTCTAATTTTACCTAATTTTAATCAATTAAAATTTAAATTTGTATAATCTAATATGGCTAGTGGCAACCACATTGGATATTGTGGTTCTAGAGGGATACTAATACAGATATAAACACACACACACACACACACACACACACACACACACTCATACACACATAATTATAATTAAATTTACTGTTACTAAATGCAGGGCTTCCTAAATTACTATCAGAACCTGGAAGGAAGCACTTAATCCTTTTGAGATTAAGATGAGAAAGGAGAAACATCCATGCAAGTTGTTTAGACCTTAACTGAATTTTTAAGGAAAACAATAGAAATGACAGAACAGTGATGGAGAAAGTAAGTTCTTATCATAGGGAAAGGCAGTAGCATAGGATTTGAAGAACTGGAAGTAATTAAAAATTTTTTTACGTTTATTTATTTTGATAGAGAGAGGGACCAAGAGAGAAGGAGGGAGATAATCCAAAGCAGGCTCCACCATGCTGTCAGCACAGAGCCCGACGTGGGGCTCAGACCCACGAACTGTGAGCACAAATCAAGAATCAGATGCTTAACTGACTGGGGTACCCAGGTGCCCCTTATTTTTCAAATCCAGATCAAAAGGTATTTATGAGGAGGTAGAAAAATAAAGTACATAGAAAGGAAATAAAATATTGATTGTAATAGAATGTTCAAACTTTTTGTAGTATGCTATATTAATCAGAATAATATGTTAATTTTTTTGATATTTTATATTTAGCTTATAGATGGAGATGTTCAAGAGGCTATCAAAATAATTTATCTGGAGCTTAGAAGGGGCCTGGGCTACAGATATTAGTTCAAGAGATAGGTGTGCAAAGAAGAAAAAAGGACCAACAAAGCTGATTTTATTATCAAGTGTCCTGAGAAATAATTTTCTGTGACAAGAATCTTTTGAAGACCTAGACCATTTATGCCATGGCTCAGGAATGCTAAGTTGAATTGTCTGAACCCTAAAGAATCTGAGGCCTAACTCAAAAGTAATCTCATCCGTCAGACCTCAGATAGGGGTCCTGACTCATGGGGAGATAGGGCTTTACCCTTCTTAACATTCACATCCTTTTCTCCATGCCCCAACTGTCCTCTGGAACCAGATCTGGACCTGGCATATAGGCCTATGAAAACTACCCATCCCATCATAGATTTACAGGGTACATTTTCACCCTGGACAACAGCAGGGGTGATGTGCTGTAACTGGGGATTCAGATTAAAGGCCTTTATTCCAAAGGTGGATTCTTCTTTGTCTTTGACACTATTACTAGGTTACTTTCATCAGGATTGTAAAACAACTCTATATAGGTCATCTAGGAGAAGTGAGTTTTCAGGGTGTTGTCTTAGGAGCTAAAAATAAAATTAGATTAGCAGTAATTAGTGAAGTGGGTGTAATTTCATACCTTTGACTATAATCATTTCCCGAAGTGGTTTTCTCTTGATTTGACTTTCCAGTGCGTTATATTCTCTTGTTGAAAGAAAATATGCATTCTGTACCCCCTACAAGGGCAATTTTAAGGAAAGTACAGTAAACATAAACTAATGTAATGATGGGCTACCATAGAATGCTGTGTTTTCATGAAATGAACCACTAAAAATACTTCTTACAGTAACAATGCAAAAGTAGTAATATTGTAGTTCAAAACAATTCCAAGCTATTATTTTATTTTGCAAGATGTTGTTGGCAGAATCTAGTCTCAATAATTACTTTTTTAAGAAGAGAGAAAAACAATTTAATGCACTCCAATGCAGACTCTAAAAATATCAGAGAACCAAGTATACAGGGATCAGGCTATTAATAGCTTGAAACACTGTCAGTTGGTGGGATGGGACACATTTTTTTTTTTTAGATAGTGAGCCAAAATCTAAATTTTACTGCCGAGATATGTACTTTGAATCTGTAGCACGCCTAAAGGTGAGAAAAGGCTGTGAGTAAAAGCCCTTGTTTTGTAACACCTTATAAGATGTATTGCTTCAAAAGATGCAGAAATCCTCAAATGTAATTGATTCAGTTATAATTAATTTAAAATGAAACATATAATATAACACTTCTACAAAATTGGTAAGAATCATATGCAAACTAAATTATGATTTGCTGTCACAATTCCAAAAATCTAAGAAACACTGAACTAAGCATTAGCACCAGTTTGACTAAATGTAGGAGAAAATGGGATGTAAGTTCAGCAAATAGGGCTCAATCCTGAGAAAGTCTCCTTTCGGCTGCCACAGGAGCTGTCTGTCACCTTCTATAGTTTACTCAGACCCACTATACATTCTGGGTAACTAACTGTTTTAACATAGGGTGTTTCCTTGACATGGTTTTTCATTATAAAATTGTAAAACTCCAAATACCATGTTTCTGAATTAGGAGTAAGATACTTGGAAGATCTTTATTTAGGTTTATGAAGAGAATACAAGTGGCTTCACAAAAAAAGTAGGAGTCAGGTGTCAGCACCAGAAAGGGATGCCAATGGAAATCTGTCCATGGGTGATTTGCTAAAAGGTACTGACATATATAATAACTCGGCAAGAGTCTGTGAAAGAGTCCTACAGCAACTGCAAATAGATGTGTTCGTTTCCCTTACTTTTGTTTTTATTAAGATATAGCTTACATACAGAAAAGTGTACAAATCTTAATCACACAAATCAATAATTTTTTACATATGTATACATATCCACCACCAATTCAAGATAGAGAACATATCTAGCACCTTAGCAGACGTCCACATGCCTCTTCCTAATCAACGACCCCATCATTCTGACATCTAACAGCCATATCAGAGTTCCAGTTATTTCATGTTCTCACCCTTACTTGATAGTGTCAGCTTTAATATTTTAGTTTTAGATATTTTAGTTTTAATATTTTACACTCCTGGTTAAAGTATAGTGGTATCATACTATAATTTTAATTTGCATTCCTCTGGGGGCTAGTAATGTTGAACACTTTTTCATGGGCTTATTGGCTATTTGACATCTTATCTGCAAAGTCCCTGTAAATGTCTTTTGCCCAATTTTTAAATGGGCAAAATTTTAAAAATCTGTAAGCAGAAAACAAAGGATTGATAACATATTTCTATTAAAACTATGAACTTTTCATCCAACAACAACGTTGAGAGAGTGAAAAGGCAAGCCAGGGAGTAGGAGGAGAAATTTATATTTTGAAATTTGACTGGGGTGAAACATTTTTTTTACTTTCCATGCACAGTGAAGACTGGATAGTATGTGTTGCTTTCCTAGTGCTATACACGGTATTTGGCACAGAGTAGGTGATGAGTGAATGTCTGTGAATGGATGCATGGATGCCTGAGTGAATGAATGAGGGATGGCCCCTATTTAAAAAAAAAATTTTATGTTTATTTTTTGAGAGAGAGGGAGCACAGGTAGGGGAGGGGGAGAGAGAGAGGGAGGCACAGAATCCGTAGCAGGCTCCAGGCTCTGAGCTGTTAGCACAGGGCCCAACGCGGGGCTCAAACCCATGAACCATGAGATTATGACCTGAGCCGAAGTTGGACACTTAACTGACTGAGCCACCCAGGCACCCCAGGGATGGCCCCTATTTAAAAGTATATAGATTGTGACCTTCTCGTGCACTATTTGTTTTCCCTGACACTAACAGAAAGCTCACTCAGTATTACTAGCAGGAACAGGGACTCTGAATGTGACTTTAACCCCTGAGCAATACCAACCTAAGAGCTGGCTCAAATGAGTAAGTCCCTAGAACTCATGTACAAATTCCAGTTGAGTTCTGTCTGTCTCTTCAGCCATCTTTTATTAATGCCCTGGGTCACAGTCCAGGTCCCACTAAAAATACAGCCTCTGCATTGTGGCAAAGGTGGAGACTGCTTAAGGGGCTTCCTAGTTTATTAAAAAGAGAATACTATTGAAATCTGAATACCTACACATTACCACAAATGGACTACAGATAAATAATTTCTCATTTTTGGTTTGAGTTTCCCCAACTGTAAAACAATTGTAAAGATCATCTATGAGGTCTCTAGACCCTATGTGCTCTGACATTTTGTCACTGGAGAGTCTGGGGAAAACAGCTTTTATGGGAGAAATAGTACTAGTCATCCCTGGAGGTCAAGATGACCTGAGCAATGTACTCTGCTCAGGTCCCAGAAGGCCCAAAGTGCCTTTATACTTGATCCAAAAAGGCAGTCTTGTAAGCTGTCCCAGCACCTAACTACTCTGTTCTGTAGGCCGAGATGAAAAAAATTCCAGACTTCTTTGGAAAGGGAGCCCAAATCCGAAACAACAATGCTCCTTGGATACAAGTAACATTTTCTTCTAGAAATAGAAAATGTCCTCTAGCTTAGTTATAATTTCTACAATCTGTTCTGCCAATTTTTTTTTGGTTTGTATAAATGCTATTCAGAGTTCTTTTGGCAAAAATGAAAATCTAGCTTATTTCTAATAGCCTGATAATTTTCATGGGATGTCCCATTTAAGAACAGATGAAAAAGTCACCCTAGAAGTCTTGTTATAAAGAAGTTAACCCTAATCATTCATTTATTATTGAAAAGTAATCCACCTTCTATTTAAAAGAAAAATATTGAAAGAGTTCACATGCCATAAACATTATTTTCTTCTTTCTCATTTGAAAACAAATCTTTATTTTCAGCTTATAGAGCAGTTATCTAGAACACATCATGCATAATAGAGCATATTAATTATTTTGCTTTTGAAAAATAGCTTCTCTCATACCAATCAACCAAATTCTGTGGTAGAAGAGATCCACTGGCCTACCTGGTGAAACAATTTGGGCTCCCTGAAAGAAGACAGGAAAGAAAGATACCTGAATGACATACCAGTAACTAATCAAAAGGAAGGTAGCGACATTCTGGCCTATGTAGAAAGCATTTGTGTAACCAACTTAAGACATAACTGATAGCAATCAAAGTAGCTCCATCATGGGAGGGATTTGAGAGAGTTCAAGCCCAATATGTAAAATGAAAAAAAGCAGCCAAAAATTGTGTCATGCTATGCTGACAGTCTTAAGCAATCAATCAATTAATCAGTCAATCAATACTTTACATGCTTGTGTAAGCCTCATGGAAAAGATGACACTGTCACATATACCTGTCTTGCAACATCATCCTCATGCTCTAATAATGATAATAATAAAACTAGGTAGTATTTGCCAGGAAGTAAACCAAGCACTTTTTAATGCATTACTTATTATTCTCAAACCAGTCTGTAAGATAAGTATTTATATTATCACCATTTTGCAGAGGTACAACGTCAAGGCACAGAAGTGTTAGGAAATTTACCCAAGACCAGCAGGGAATAAAAACCTAGATATGAACACAAGCCATCTGACTGGTAACCACTTCCTTTATGCTACTTCTGGAGAGATGCTGATACGCTCTATGGTACATTAAAAATGGCTGCAAACTCTTTGCTGTTCTTCACATTGAGAGGTGAATTCTACTCCCCATCCTCTAGAACCTGGGTGAGTGACTTTCTTGACCAATAGAATGTGGTAGAAATGACACTATGGGACTCCTGAGGCTAGGCCATAGGAAGCCAGGCAGCTTTCACTTGGGCCTCTTGGGGCTTTCACACTGGAGTCTCCCTCTTGGAACCCACCCGCTACACTCTGAAAAGCCCAAGCTACAAAGAATGGCCATGTAAAGGTGCCCTATCAGTGTCCCTTGCTCAGCTGCCAGATGACAGCCAATGTCAACCACCAGCCATCTTAGACATCTGGCTTAGTCCAGCCCTCAGATGATGGCAGTCCCAGCTGCAACCACATGAGAGATGCCCCAGGAAGAACTATCCAACTGAGCAGACAGATTACAGAACCATGAGAGATACAATAAATTGTTTGGTGCCACAAAGTATTTGGTTGGTTTGTCACACAACAAAAGAAAAATGAAAGAGAACCCCCCCTGCCCCCCTCCCACACAACATTTACAAATGAATTGTATTTAAAAGAATACTTACAAACAGACTTTTAAAAACACAGAACACATTTCCTCCTAGTTAGCGTTATAAATAGTTGTAAGGTTCCTAGACCATTTCACAAAAGTCTATTTAACTCACAGTGTAGCTTAATTTTGCAATGAAACTAGTAAGAAACAATATTGTTACATGACTAGCAATTAAGCTAAACAGATTAAAAATATGAGAAAAATGAATAAAAACTACTTTTTAAAAAAATATACCTTGAATGTTTGTGCTTGGGGGAAAGAAGATTTAACTGTCAGAGAGAGGATACCTTTTTGGAGGTTCTGATGGCAATTTTCTGGTATCTTTCAAGACCTCTATAAATTGATAGAATCTTCTCTTCATTAAACCTAATCTCTGCAAAATTTATGTTTTTTTTTTTTTTTTCCAAACCCATGTCAACTGTAATCAGGGGTATAAAAAAGGATTGTATAACAAATGTCACAAGAAGAGACAAAAGAAAAAATATTGTTGGTTGTTCAACAATAATGGTAGACAAAAGAGAACAATGGGCATAAAAAGGATATAGTGGGATTTGGTCGTTTGCCTCGTACAATGTCCATTTACCTTTCCCAGAAAAGAAATATCCTGACTTTCCTTTAGGAATCATCTTTTCTTTCACACTACACCCACATCACTTGGCCGCAGGGGGCACTACATTTGCCTGTTGGGTGACCTGATGGCATCTAGTACCTCAGCTTATTCACTACCTATGACCTTCAAAAGTGATTGAGACAAAGTTGTGCCAGTTTAAGTCCTGAAAGTGGAGCTAGCATGACAATGAGGCTGAGACAATTGTGATTTCTGGATCTGCTACCACCATCATACAATGGAGAAGGAGATCCTGGCTCAGAAAGAAAACAGTACTAGAGGAGAATAGAACCAACCAACCTGGGGTAGAGAGAACCCTGCCTACTTGATGGAGGCTCTGCATCAGGTAGTCCCTAAATGGTAGCCTTATTCTGAAATTCCCATCACATCTGTTCATGTATTTCATTGGGCTTAATCCAGTTTAGGTTAGGTTGTCTGATACTTGCAACTGAACATGTTCTAACGTGTAAGGTCAGTAATGACAGCTGTTTTGAGAGACACACCCTCCCGAATTCATTGGCTTCACATTAACATTTATTTCTCAATCACATTTCAGTCTAAATACCAGTTGATGCGATGTAGTGTTTTGGGACTTTAGTCTCGTATTTCTTATGGAGATATAGGTCCTTGTAGTCTTCTCCATTCAGGTGGTAGATAGAAAAAAAAGAGTAAGATTTGAGTGTGGGAAGTCTTCAAGGGTCAGGTCTTCCTATCACTTTCATATGCCATTGGTCAGAATTCATAGCCACCTAACTGCAGAAAAGTCTAGGAAGCATAATTCAATGTGTGTCAGGAAGTAGAAGAAAAGACAGATATTCATGGGTACTGGCAGTCTTTGCCACTGCACCCGGTCTGGGACCCCTTGGTGATACTGAGTGACCTCAGTCAAGCCTCAGTATGGCCAAAGATTCACAAGCTAAAAAGGTAAGTAATCTAGCCTCTTCTCCTGCACACAAACCCAGTTTACACTGGTGGAAGGGAGTCAGGAAAACAATAATAAACACTTCCATTCAGAGGCGTGAATAAATGGGAGGCATTTAAAAATTTTCCCGGGCACACATTTGAAGGTCCCCGACCTAAAGATGAGGGTTTTTTTTTCTTTGATTAGGCCCTGATTCTGCTCTCTGGGAAGAACTTTTAGGTCAATATTTTTGTGGCCTCTAGATCCACCTTCCATGAAGTCGTTCCTTGTCTATCAAACACCATGTTTACAACTAAAGTAAGTATTGAAAAGTGTACCTCGGGGGGAGGGGGTGTGTCTCAGTCAGCATCTCCCCAGTAAACAGGTGGCAGACTCAAATGAGGATAATTTAAGGGGTATTTACTTACAAAGGGATGATTGACAAAGGTGGGGAAAGGGAGCAGAACAACACAGAAGAAAGCAGACATCAAGGCTTGGTAGCTGGAGAGTTTCTCACATCTCTAGGCTCCAGAATAGGAGACAGGAGAGATTACCTGAGCCCAGAAAAAAAAAAAAAGAGTCTTGTAAAGAAGGCTATTCTGAAAGAAGTGTCAGCCTCTGCAACAGAGGCACACACAGCCCAAGACAATCTTGCAGACAAGGAGCCAGGGGAGTAAGTCCTGTACCTCTCTTTCTTTCCTTTCCTCTGGGCCCCTGCTGTAGGGGCACTTCCTCCCAGCCCACCCCCTTCTGTGGCTCTTGCTTCTCACTGTATATTCTCCTAAGAAGGAATGTGAGAAGCAGAGAAGAGGCATGTTATATGATGATGTAAAGGGCCATGAATGAGACTAGGGACACTTCTACTTTTAATTCTGAAAAATATTTTAGATTAAACCTGGAATAATGAGATAGGATAATAGAAAATGTGAGGAAATATTAATTAAAAAGGAAAAGGCACATGGAATATTCCAGAATTGACTGTGTGAAGAAAATGTGATCTGAACCTTAGGTGTTCAAATGAAGAAGCTGAGAATTTACAAACAGGGCATCTTTTTGAGACACATTGAATGGACCACCAGCTAATTGTTTTAATTATGCTTCGCTTTTGTTAGCTACACATAGTTCAGATCACACCTAACCTCTCACAAAAAAGACACAGATTATGATTCATCTACTTCCAATTAGCATATTTCTTTCTGCTAGCTGAAATACTTCTGACACCCTGTGAAAAGGAAATTCTTGAAAAATCTTTGCACATAGCAAGTCTGTCCACTTGGAAACACATTTGTGTACTTTACATTTTTGTACATTTTTCAATTTAAAGTGCTTTATACATATAATTTCAATTAATCTCCCCAACACTATAATGTTGTCAGTATTACTTCCATTTGTACTAAAATGAAGGTGAGCCTTTGAGTGGTTAAATTACCTACCCAAAGATGAGGAAAGGTTACAGATCCAGGCGACCTGTGTACTTTTATTTCACTTCACTTGTAAGTAGCAAAAACTTCTGTCTCATTGTCCAGAATGCACGATGTCTCATAAGATCTGGAGATATTCCTACAGCCAGGTTATCTGGCTGCCCCAGGTCCCACTATTGGAATGAGACTTGCTCACATTTGCCTGTCTTAATTCTTACCTCTGTGGCCCCTTTTAGTGCCATGCACACAGTATTCTTTCAGTAAATCCCTATTAAATTGAACTTAAAATTCCCAAGGGAGTGTTTGCACAGGGTAACATTCCTGCAGAAAGCATCTCCCCACCCCTCCATACACATTAATTACTGAACTCTGCAAAAATGTTTTTATTCCTTGGTATAAAGGCTTTAGTATTCAATGCTCTCCAAAATCTAGTTCGAACCTTCTTTTTCAACTTTAATTTTTACCACCTCTTCGGCTCTGGCCAGATGTCCTGCAATCATACCACATATATCCTTGACTCCCGGGCTTTGCTTATTCCACACCCCCTGCAGGAATGTGCTCCCTCTCTAAATTCTACCAGAATGCCTTGATCTCTCCCTGGACTAAGGACAGTGGTTGTTTTCTCTCCTTGTATCAGAGTTCAGCCCATGAAACAGAAACTGCCTCAGTAGTTCCAGCAAGACATAGATTTACTCCAGGTATTTCAATACTGGAATATATTTGGAAGATCAGGAGGCAGCCACTCTTGTATTGGTTGTAAAATTGTAACACTGTCTTAGTTAAATTTAGCAGGGGGGAAACTGGCCCTATACTAACCTCTTACATTCACCAACCTGATGACTACACATTCAAATGCAAAGTCCAGCCACCATCAAACAGTTGAAGCTTGCTTGGCAGCAGCAGAAATATAGCTTCTTTCCCACGTTGGCATCCAAATCTCATGAATGCACCCAATTTGGTAAAACTTAATTTGAATTCACAATTCTAGCTGAATAGGAGTCTGGTAAAGCCTTTTTTAGCCTTTCTATCTTTAGGACAAACATAAGGAGGGGAACACGGAGAGTAAGAGTACTTATCTAGAGGCTCCAGGGTGGCTCTGGGTGGCTGGTTGGTTAAGCATCGGACTTTGGCTGAGGTCATGATCTTGCCATTCCCGAGTTTGAGCCCCACACCAGACTCCATGCTAACACCTCAGAGCCTGGAGCGTGTTTCAGATTCTGTGTCTCCCTCTCTCTCCCTCTCTGTCCCTTCCCTGTTCATGCTCTCTCTCTCTCTCTCTCTCAAAAATAAACAAACATTTTTAAAAATGAAAAAAAAAGAGTACCTATATAAAGCCTCTATCACACTCTTTTTGGTGATTAACATGCCTTTGATCTATATTTTGTTATATGTCCTATCCTTCTACTTATGAGAATATGTTTCCTGAGACCAAATACCTTTCATAGATTAATTTTGTCTAATGAACACTGATGCAGAACTTCCCATGTGTTCCAAGAGTTTTGCAAATATTAATTCATTTAATTCTAGTAACAGCCCAAGGAAGTAGGTACTATTATTATTTCCATACTCAAGATAATAAATTTGAGGTACAGAGATGTTAACTAACCCACTTAAGGTCCCACAGCAAGAAAGGACTGAGATTTGATCACAAGAAAGGTGTCTCAATGGTCCATCTTTTTTTACCCATGATGTTTTGTTTTTTATAGTGAACAAAACAAGAGCCCAAAGTGAATCGAAAGATTGTGTGTGTTTGTTAGCACTCTTGGACCTAGTAGAATGCCACTCTACATGGTCTAAAGTGTATTTTGTCTCTAACTCTCTCAGTCTCTAAATGGTCGAAAGTGTATTTTGATGAAACTAATGATTGAATGACATAAACTTTTTTTTTAATGTTTATTTATTTTTGACAGAGAGAGAGAGACAGAGCATGAGCGGGGGAGGGGCAGAGAGAGAGAGAGGGAGACACAGAATTGGAAGCAGACTCTAGGCTCTGAGCTGTCAGCACAGGGCCCAATGTGGGGTTTGAACCCACAGGCTGAGAGATCATGACCTGAGCTGAAGTCAGACATTCAACCAACTGAGCCACCCAGGTGCCCTGAATGGCATAAACTTTTGCATATTATTATGCATCACTTGATTTCAGAGAATATCTAACTTTAGTTCTTTACATACATTTAAAAGTATTTTGTTTCATTTTATTTATTTTAGGGAGAGAGAGCAAGTGAGGGGCAGAAGAAGAGAGAGAGAATCCCAAGCAGACTCCACACTCAGAGTGGAGCCTGATGCAGGGCTCTATCCCATGACCCTGGAATAATGACCTGAGATGAAATCAAGAGTGGGATGTTCATCCACCTGAGCCACACAGGCACCCCTAAAAGTATCTTAAATAACAAATGTATTCCAAATTGAAAATATTTAAAAAATTGAGAAAATATTCAAACAATGTAGAAATGTATAATTTAAGGACTTCCCCCATCAAGGCCCACATCCTACTAGTCTCCAGCTTTCAAAACTTTTTATGGAAACATAACACACACACACACACACACACACACACACACACACATACACACACACACATAGTGTGTGTGTGTATGTGTGTGTGTAGTACTTCTTCCCCCATATTGAATTATATTTATACACATGATATTGATAATTGGCTTTGCTACTTAATTACATAAGATTTCTGATTTTTTTCAGGGGCACCTGGGTGGCTCAGTCAGCTGAGTGTCTAGCTTCAGCTCAGGTCATGCTCTCATAGGTGGTGAGGTCAAGCCCAGCATCGGACTTGCTGATGTCAGCACAGGGTCTGCTTCAGAACCTCTGTCCCCCTCTGCCTCTTCCCCTCTCCCATTTGAGCTCTATCTCTCAAAAACAAATGAGCATTAAAAAAATATTTCTGTTTTTTTTTGTACATATATGTTCTTTCTAAGGGCAGTGTAGTATTCCATTCTAGATGGAATTTTGTATCATAATTTACAGTTTGCAAAGCATCCTCATATTCATCACCTCATGGCCCAAAAGCTTTGGTTAAATGGATCCATGTTTATTTTAATTAAAAAGAAGGAATCAACATTTTTGACATTCAATCAATCATAATAAATTATTTCCACATTACTAGTCTCTATGAATGTGACCTAAGAGCACCAAAGAAGCTAATCACTATGATCTGAATTTTTTGGTATTTTAAAATATTTTTTATGAGTGACTCCATCAGTGAGAGACCAGTAGGTAATAAAGATTTGATGTGTTTCTACTTCTGCTGTGATCCTGGTGAGTTAGGGAGCACCAGTGGGGAGGGGTAGATTACAACAGGCAATATTTGGCCAGAAGACTGAATTTCCCTCCTCAGACTTCATCTGAGTTGTGACACTTTCCCTGATTTCATAGGAAATTCCTTGGGGACTGAGAAGGAGTTGAAAAAGCTGGTTCGGTGATGGCTGTAAGTAAGTATACTTTATACATCAGCCAAATGGGGGAGGGCAATGTTTTGTTAACATCTCTCCTACTCGGTGCTCCAATGGAATACCCAAAGTCCCTGCTTCTTTTTTGTGCTAGCAAAGCAGCAAGTTTTTCTTCACTAGGAAGATTCATCTCCTGCAGAAAAAGAACACTCCTTACATTGCTATAACCTTTCCTTGAGACACTTAAGGTCCTTTAATTGTTCAGATGCAAAATACAGAGTTGCCAACTCAGTCCATCTGACCTTCTCTTACACACCCTGTTTGATTTTAAACCATCCAATATGGCTTGAAATTTATACCATTTCACCATTAGAGTAGGCCAAGGCCCTAAGAGGCTTTTTCCACTCTTTTCAAACATACATAGAATACCTGAAGGGGCTCTCTTTAGCTCCTCTCTCTGTCTCCCATTGCAACAGCAAGCATTAGGGACATGTAA
This sequence comes from Panthera leo, assembly GCF_018350215.1. Lineage (NCBI taxonomy): Eukaryota > Metazoa > Chordata > Mammalia > Carnivora > Felidae > Panthera > Panthera leo. The sequence continues at coordinate 56,441,922 of NC_056685.1, read as the reverse complement.
TTCTGGCCAAATTATGGCTCAGCCAAGACATGCCTTTACACGAATTTTTCAGTATACATAATAACATTAAGAAAAACAGTCTTCCCTATTAAGATGACACTCTGCATAGATATTGAAAAGAAAGTAGAAAATTCAGTGTGACCAAAGAGCATCATAGGATATTCTAGACTTCGTCGTGGAAGAAAAAGCAAGGCAACTAAAGTGGATGGATATGAAAAAATCAGGGCAGAAGGCAAAGAAGATAAAATGTGGTAGGAGTTTTAACTATGGCTTTACAATCCCCAGGACTGTGTGTGTGTGTGTGTGTGTGTGTGTGTGTGTGAGTGTATGTGTTGTGTCTGTGTCAGAAAGAGCAGAATTGTGTGTGAAATTTCAAGTTTCACTCTTTCTAGTAACATTGCAATGTCTCCATATGACAGGACTTGAATTGTTTCACTTTGACTAAACTATAGAAAGGAAAGCCGCCTGGAGAATATTGCATTGCACACAGCAGAGAGGATGGCCTGTGCAGAAAGGTAAGGAGCGTGATAGATGGGTAAAGCCTCGGTGGCACTCTGCCAGCCCGCGAGAAGTATCTGGCACATCTGCAGCATCACCAAGTGGTCTCTGATTTAGCAAAAGCATCATAAAGATATTCGGTGTCGTAAAAGTAACACTTTATTTAACCTTCCTGTACAAACTTTAGGAGCATTAATCTGTCACAGTAGGCTCTATCTTGTACATGTAAATGGATGAGACTCTGTAATCAAATTCTAAATGTGTATTTGTAGCAATATGGCTTTTCAGAAGAATGTATGATGGGAAGCAACAGACAGAGCAGGGGACAATTAAAGGGATAGCACCATGCTTAGTGAGACCTTTTACTCCCTGACTGGAATTTCCCAGGACTACACTGATTTCTGAATTTTCATGTTTATTTACCAGCTAGCATAACTTTATTGGGACCCCACAAGGCCTCTCGTACTCTATCACCTGCAATGGGAGACTCATTTAGGCAGAGAGAAAACTTGCATGGATGGATGTGATTCAGGAAGCATTCTAATTTCCTTTTGATACCAGCTCCAATTATGGATTGCAGCTCTGTGTTCGAAATATTTTGAGTCTGATAACAGTCCTAAAGAGAAAATGCTTTGTGAATCTTAGACTTGAAAAGGGCAGGCCACAGCTTCAGGTCTTGGGATTTTTGGCTCAGTGCTGTTCCCACCCAGATTGTCCCAGGGAGGAAGGAGGCATTTGCAGATGCTGCCAGGCCCACGGGATATTTGCCAGTCTGTTAGGAACTTATGATTTAGGAAGCCTTAAATTGCAGCCACCAGAAACAAATTCCTCAAGACCAAAAACAAAACTCTTCAATTGCTTTTGTATAAAAAACATTCCCTGTCAGGATGGAGGCAGAGGAGGAAGGCCATGATCAGGATTTGACTTCTGATTAGAAGAACGAGGATGTGTTAAATGATACAGATACGAATAATATCAGTCCATTTTCCCCCTTAAAAATCTTTGCAAGATTTGCATACGTGTTTATTGTGCAAAACATGTGCATCTTGCCTGGAATATATTTCATTGTGTAGCATATGGTTCCTTTCAGCAAAGGATCTTAAATGACTTTAACAGAAAGAGCTCCTCCTTTCATTCACTCCCAGAGAGTAAGGTGCTATTTAAGAGGCAATAACTCTTTCCTGAGGGCTCCACTTAGGCTCTTAGTAACCGACTTGTAACTTGCACACCCATCAGTTTTTCTCCTGTTACTCCCTCTTGGCAGGGCAGGCTGGACCCAGCTGCCCTGGGCAACCTAGACCCTCAAATCCATAATCGAAAGCAGGAGTGTCTCTCTCTCCGTCTAGGTTTGAGATTCCTGAAGGGAAAGCCAGAGGAATTATAACCTAGGGCGGCTCTGTCCAATAGAACTATATTATGAGCCACAAACATGAGCAACATACATAAGTTTGTATTTTCTAGTAGGTATTTTAAAAAGTAGAAAGAAACAGGAGAAATTAATTTTATATATTTCATGCAATCTGTTATATTAAAGACACTGTCATTTTAACATGTAATCACTGTAAAGATTATTAATGAGCTACTTCCCATGCTTTTTTCAGCATATATTTTATTCTTATGGCACACCTCAGTTTGAACTAGCTACATTTCAAGTTCTCAGTAGCCACATGTGACTTGTGGCTACTGTATCGTATAGTACGGTTCTAAGGAGAGTGCTAATGGTGAGCCAAAGAATTATAACCAAGTGAATTTTATTCTCTAGCATAAGAGACACACATCAGGGACTGAGCTATTGGTAGTGATGGTGATGATGACAATGGTGGAGGTGGTGGTCTACTAATCATTGTAGGCTGTCAATTCCCAACAGTTTCCTAAATGGTAAATAACATTTATTACTTTTTTAAGTTTTTAATTAATTAAAAGAGAGAGAGAGGCAGAGAAAAAGAGGGAGAGAGAGAGGATCCCAAGCAGGCCCTGCACTACCAGCACAGAGCCCTATGCAAGGCTTGAACTCATGAACCAGGAGATCATGACCTGAGCTGAAATCAAGAGTCAGATGTTTAACTGACTGAGCCACCCAGACACCCCAGTAATATTTATTATATCATGAAAAGACTGAAGAAGCCCAGACTCAGGATACTCGAGGAATGTGGAAGAGACTAGTGAATGGCAGCAAGGAGAAGCAGATAGTGGTAGGTGAATGATGGAGTGTCTAAACCCAGGGTACTGGGTCAATGATTCTGCATTTTCACACACTCCTACTGTTGAGTCAGGTGCAGTGTTAGGTCCATCGCATCAGCTCTGGATACGAAATGGCCTCTGAGCCACTATAAAATTAATGCCATTCCCTAGGCAGCTAACTTACTACCATAGAAGTGAAGTTGAAGGTGAAAACTGTTGAAAACAAATTTAAACAAACAAGGAGAAACGTACATTTGGAGACAATCCTCCACCCTGAGTCTCGAATATAAAGATTATGTGACAACCTGTGTGCAGGCCTTTGGAGCGCGATTTTCTGGCATAGTCCCTGAGGTGTCTTGTGCCCCTGGAGGTGTGCCCCTAGAGATCCTGCTCTGTGCTCATCTGGATGTTTTGGTCTAGAAAAATAAGAGTTACCCAAAATGAAGAAAGCATAGACCACAGGTAGCCTCATTTAGTGGGGAAGATGAAATCCGTGCCACAGGTTTTCAAGACACTGTGATGCAAGTAGATGTGAGACCCATAAGCCATACGGAAGAGGAAGTCAGAGGGGAAAGGCAAGGCAGGAGTTAACATCGAGCAGAAATTCAATGAGGTTGAGGAGTACTCCCAGAGGGAGAGTGGGAGCGGCATCCCGGAGATGCAGACCTACTTATTCATCTTATAAATTGTGCTGACAGCACACCAGCACTTCTTAACTGAGCAACAGGAACACACATCCAGTCAAAAAACTGAGTCATTTGGCATTAACAAGATGTTCACATGCCAAAACATGGCCTGACCCACATCACTCTTTTGTACACCAAAATATAATATATATTCATTCTAAGAAGTGATGAGAAGCAGTAAAAATTTTTCTTCTTCTTCTTTCCATGGCAGCAGTCTTGCTCCACACCCAGCATTCTGTGCAATTTACACGTGGGAAAGATTGAAAAGGTCATGTGACATCAGCTCAACCCACACATTGGAATGGGAGTCTGTTGGCAAACTGCAGACTCTTGGTCCTGCAAAATTAATTGAGATGGGAACATCGACCTTGAGAATGTGTCTTTTTGTTTTTACGATGCCTTTTAGAAATATGGCATGAATACCCCAAAGTACACACTTAAGAGTATGAATTCCAAATTCGGTAGGGGAGAAGAGAGAGAAACGTGTAGAATGGAGGAAAGGAAAAGACAGCATACCATTTCTCAAGATGTGACTCTTCACACCTCTTTTTCCTCACCAGAGAGCACTGAATGTTGATAACAATTGTGGAGACTCTGAGGCCTCTCGGTATTTTGGAGAACATTTCGCAAAGCAAACTTTAGTCATGTAAAATGGGTAAACATGATGTGAAATGTATTAACACATTTGGTGAATTCTGCAAATATATTTTTACACAATTAGCTTAATTATTTAGATACATATTAAACCTTCCTTGCCTCAAGCAATTTAACATGGAATGTAATTTCACATATTATCACAAGAAAAACACATTTATAGGAAATCTGTGTCTTTCCTTTCATAATAACACTTCAACCCATCATTATTTGAGATATAAATAGATAGTTTATATTTCAAGGATGATGAGCACTGTATTTCTAGATAAAGTGTCTCCTAATCCAGGGAGCAGGTGGCCCCCTAAAGCTCTCTGGTCATCAGTTATATTGAAATAGACTCTGATTCTGCTCCATCAGCAATTCCATAACCATATACAAAACAGGGTGCCCCTACCTCATTCCAAACTGAAAAGATTTGTTATCATTTATTTTGAAGGGACTTTGTTTTTTGTTTGTTTATTTATTTTGAAAGAGGCAGAGACAGCACGAGTGGGGGAGGGGCAGGAAGTGAGGGACAGAGAGAATGCCAAGCATGCTGCACGCTGCCAGCACAGGCCCCCACATGGGGCTCGAACTCACAAAACTGTGAGATCATGACCTGAGCCAAAACCAAGAGGCAGAGGCTTAACCGACTGAGCCACCAAGACAGCAGTATTTTGAAGGGACTTTGGAAGTGAAGAGCATGAACTAATTCAAAAAGAGTTGTGAAGGAGGCAGGGATGATTGTAGTTCTCCATATTCCTATGCTTGCAAAGCAACACTGGTTACTTTGAAAGTCTTCCTCAGTAGTGATTGTTTATTGTCTTCCCATTAATATTTTCAGGGGACCATGTGTAGCATCGTTTCCTGACAGGGAAAATTATTTTTGGAAGTCCCTTCTATCACTCATCTTTTCAACAACAACAAAAGAAGCATTAATGATAGGAATATCTTATGCTTGTATGGTGGTTAAAAGATTTTTAAAGGGCTTCCACATACATTACTTTATTCTGAAACAACTCAATGATCTAGGCAATGCTTAGTATTGGTCATTTACATTTGGGGAAATTCCATTTTACAAAGGGAAAAAATAAATCATAGAAGTAACTTGTCATAGTCACTTAAACTGTGACCACACAGACTGAAATATTTTTATAGACTATATTTTTGGCATTTTCCTATATGACAAGCAATAGCATTTTGAAGTGAAGGGGAATCTAATATACACATATACGTATATACACATGAATCATTCGAAAATTATCTTATTAATTATTAGTTATGTAGATTTGATCTGAAAAACAATCACCTTTTCTATAATTTGTAATTTAAGAGCTCCTAGAGATAGTAATATGAGGAAATTCTCTGCCTAAGGGAAGGGATGGGCAAAGAGAACAGAACAGTAGCCTCCCAAGCCGAGGCCCCTGTGAATGGTACCCTGCTGGCCTTAAAAGACTTTTTTGGGGGGTAGAAACAAGTCACACAGGAAGAAAGACCCTTTGACTCCATTTGTATTGCTTTTCGTTTAGAACTAAATGAGGGAGGATGAGAAAAATGTCTCTTCACGAGTGTGGGTATGTAGCAGGTAATGAATGACTCAAGGAGTGGAAGGCAGGGCTCTATCAGGGAATCTGAAGGGAGAGGAGAGGAGTGGGGGCATTAGGGAGGTGGGAGGGGGAGGTGGTGGGGGGCGGTGGGGGGTGCGGGAGGTGGTGGGGGATAAAGAAATGTACCTCATGTGCAGCTCAGGTTGGTGTTAATGTCAGTTTAAATCCTTTTCCACTCAACAGCCCAGCCTTGAGAAGGGGATCTAGCTGCCAATCTGACTGAGGGGTTGACAGGTCAATTAGAAAAGATTCTGTTTCAGTGAAGATCCAGGGGTAGAAGAACAAGGAAGCCACCGACCTCATATACCCTGAAAAGGCAAGCCCACTGCCCTCCCGACCACCAGGCAGCAGAGCTGACCTCGGACTTCCCATTTTTGAACGTGCTCATTCTCTACAAACCTGAAGGTCCCTGACTGAACTGTTTGTAATGTTGAAGCCCAATTTTAAATCTTGTTTATCTGAAGGAAAACGTTCCTTAGTCAGTGAATGAGCCTAGCTGACAACCCAGTGATCCCCTCTCACTATGGGTTAGTAACGCTCTCCTCCTCATCCAGGTGCATTATCTCCGAGGAATAATTTTTTTCAGTGCCTGTATGTGAAAAGTGGTCATTGTGTGTGTGGCAGAAACTGCAATATCCCCTAGCTATTCCATTTGCCCCCTTGCAGTTAGGTGGGGCCATTGCAACTAATCGAATGAAACGTGTGTGGAAATGACATGTCACTTCTGAGCCACAGCATGGAAAGCTGCACATGGGATTCTCAATTCTCTTCCTGTAATGGCCACTCAGGAAGCCTCGTGTTCCAGGAGAGGAGCTACAAGATAGCTGGGCCTCGGTCAGGCTGGTTTTCTGAGTGGCCATGTGGAGCTGCCCCTCTCGCTCACTCACGTCGAGTGCGGCCCCTAAGTACAAACAGATTTATGTGAGCTTCAGCGCTGAAATTTCACCAGTTACCCCCACAGACCCTAGCCCTTCCTCACTAATGCAGTAGCAAAGCTACAACTTTGGCAGTATTCTAAGGCGACCAAATTATGAAATGAAGACCCACATCAGGAGCCGATAAAAATATGTCTGTGTTTGCAGATTTGAGGTTTGTCCTTTTCTGCTACAGCTCTGATGTAAAGAATTTAGCAATAGAGAGACAAGCTGAAATTAAATGTTCAGTAGAGGGCCTTTTGGAAGACTCACAGCACTAAGGTTGCCAAATTTGGTATTTCACCTACTAAACATATCACACATTTGTCCATTCTCTCCAGTTCCACTGCTGTTAGCTGAAGCCACTGTTGTCTCTCATCCAGGCTGTGGCATTCATTCTAGGTACCCTCTAATCCACTGGCCTCATTTCAGCCCAGGTCCTTTTCATCACCCCCTACCCTCATTAGAAATCGGCAGTAGGTTCTCACTGCTCTTAGAATAAATTCCAAAATACTGACCATGGCTCCCAAGGCTCTCTGTGAATGGATGACAAGGACAAGAAGCATGAAAAGTCATCCCACCTAACTTACCCTGAGGTTCCAAAGGGCTCTTGAGGCCAACTTAATCTGTGGCCTAACCAGCTGGTGGAGGTTTATCTCTGGGTTGAAATCGAGTATTTGGCAAAAACCTATTTAGTGTTAGCAACACTCATTTCCAAAACTGCGGATGGGGGGAGCGGAGGAAATAAAGACATGGTTACAGTGAAATGGACTAGCATTTATCCAAGCCTCATGCCTCCATACAGTTTAGCCTTTTGGTGAAAGTTACTTTTTAGAACTCATTTGGATCTTGCGACCTTCCTCGTAAGACTGTCTACTAGTCCTTACATAACACTCATGGCCCTGCATGTTCTGTGTCCCCAAAATGCACCATGCCCTTTCACAACTTTTTTATATGTGCGTTTGGGGGAGATGGGAGCTGGAAGGCCATTTTCCTCTTTTCATTTTCTATCCCCTTCATCACTCTCAAGACTTAATTTCAATGTTTCCTTTTTGTGGATACTGTCTTGAGTCTCTTACTTGATTGAGCTCTCCCAAGCAATGGATTAATAGTTGGGAACCAGGGTCAACGATGAGGTACTACACTGATATCACTATATCACATAACATTATTAAATATGATATATCATTACGTCTATATTACATCCTATCCTATCCTATCCTATCCTATCCTATCCTATCCTATTCTATCGTATCATTATGTTTCTTCTTAGACTGTGAGTTACATGAGGACAGGAACACCGTATTGTCTAGCTCATTATCTCTTGTTGTTCCTCAAATCCACAGACCAGTTCTAACATCTAATGTATACTGTAAATTCTCAAGAATGCTCTTTTACCTGCCTTCCTTTAGGATATTTTTAGAGGAGAAAGTATATACTATGGGGATTATATATATATTTCTTTTTTCTTTTGATTCTTACCCTGAATGATTACAACACAAAAACTTCCTAACAGACATTACTTATAAATGACTTATTCCTAAAGAGGGATGTTATTACTTCACTCAGTGTGCTATTTCTGAGGTTCCCTGAGGTCCTTGAATGCCAGGAGGAGGCAAAGGGTGAAGTGCTGCTGGGAACCACTCTGAGCAATAAAAATGGTGTATCTGCCATCTAGTGGTAATGTTGTATAAATGCACCGGGACTTGATTAAAAAAAATCTCGAGGGCCATCCCAAGGTGAACACAGAGTAAAAATAATCCGTAATGTGTGTTGAGCTCCTCCTATGTATGTCTCAGACACTGTGCTATGTGTTTTATGCGGATTACCTCCTTTTGTATTCAAGGCAATAATACGCTGTAGACCCTATCTTTACACCCATTCTAGAGATGAAAAGTTTGAGGCACTGAAAAGTTAAGGTTTCAAACCTTGGTAGCCCAGCTTCAGAACCTACATCTTTAAAGACCACAGTATAATAAAAGATGGTCAACTGACATAAGCTCTATGAAGAAACATCAATTTCTGTGTTAATATATAAAACAATTATTAAAATGTGTTTGTAATTTTAGAGTTGGAAAAATACTTTCACATCTGTTTTATTTTTACAACAACCCAATTGCTGTTAACCTTGAGTTACAAGGAGATGGAGAAACTCTATCTCATGAGAAATGAAATAATTGCATAAGGTCTCAGAGCCAGGATCCAGACTTCACTTTCAGTCACCAAACTCCATACTGTACCCACTGCATTATATTTTAAGTGTGGTAAAGACAAAATGTCACAAAGGGGTTTTATAAGCCTATTTTTTTTAATGGACTTTAATTATTCAAATGGCTAGTGCCCCAGTTTCCTTGGAGGTTGAGTAAATCGAGTGTTTTGAAGAAGAGCCTGTGACCGTCAGAGCACAAATGGCATACAGTTGCCAATTCTCTTCTCTCCTAGAGGCTCTCCTGTGCTGAGCGCTCCATTGATTAGAACATTCCATCTATCAATAAATCACATAACGGGCACCAGCTTCCAAACCCAAATAAAAGCCTCTCACTCTCTAAGCGTGGATGACATGTCCAGTTTAAAATATGTTTGTACTAAAATAAAAATGTTTGTACTGTCTTGATCATCACCAAATAACTGACTGCCAGTTCTTCCTAGCATTGCAAACCTTGAGAGGAAATCTGCTCAAACACTTGCTCCCCTGTCACTGGGGAAGCTCAAACTAGCTCCTGTTCTACCGGTGCTCAGATCAGGGCTACATGTAACTTTATGACACAAATCTCAGCTTCTGGTTATAGGATATGTTTTTTCCCTTCATCAAAATGCCCTGTTTATTCTGGCCACCATTCAAGTGTTCTCATCTTGCCTCTATGCAATACTCCATTCTATTCCTTCTTTTATAATATTTATGAAGATCCTGTTTTGTAATCCCCAATCTCAAGCATCTTGCAATCTAGTAGGAATGCCTGTACAAATTAAATTAATAGAGAAGATAATTACATATTGTGCTCAGTGACAGGGAAGGAAGTAAACAGCCGAACGATGGAGAATTACAGAGCTAAGGAGCACCTGTCTTTCTGGGCATTAGAGCTGAGACCTGAAAGCGTAAAGGTGTCCAGAGGTATGGGGAGTTACAATTAGTGGGAATGTCTGCTTGAGCTCCTTCCAGACTAACTTCTATGGACTGTCACTGGAATCACGGCTCTAATCTCCTTCCCACCTTCTCATCTTCCCACCTATCCTTGGATCTCTTGGCACTTATGATCTATCAGTGCACATCCTTACATAGATTTATGCATCCCTGACTCTTATATTTGTGCATCAGGCTTACATGTAAGCTCTTTAAAACTCGATTTTCAAAGTTCTTCATATTTATAACACTCTTGACTGCCTTGGTGTGATGGAGCAAGTAAGAGAAAGGTAACAGGCAGATTTTGTGGTGAGAGAAAGGAAGTGGGAAAAGGGTGAATATACCTGTAAAAAAGATTCTGGAGAGACAATGGACTTGATTACAGAAGGCTCAGGGCAGGTGAGAGTTATATGATTACAATATTGGCAAGTAAAATCTCTAAAGAGGATGAATTTCAAATGATATAAAACTTGTTCTAGCACATGGATGATTTTGAATTACTTGCATTTTGTGACATCAGATGAGAATTAAACTCTTAAATATTTTGCTGCCCACAGAAATCATCTCTTTATCACAGCAGTGACAAGTGTGTGGGCTGTTCTTTGGTGAGGTGCATAGAGCCTCAATTACCATCCCTTCATAGAGAATAGATTATGTGAAGAAGAATTCAAAGTGTTGCTATAAAAGTAGCATTTTCATATTCAATAATTTTGCGCTTCGTGTTTTCAAGTCCTATACCCTCACGTTCCTAATCCCTCCCAAAATATACAAACATAAAAACGATGACCCCAAATACTCATTTTTCTTTATTCTTCTTAGGCTAGCAGAGCCAGAAAATCCTTCACAGAAGAGACAAGCCAGATTATATTCAACCTCACGCACCATCAACACAGTTGTCAGCCATGTACATGTTCATTACAGGGACGATATAAGAAGTAAAGTGAACACAGCTGGATTTTCAGATCCCAGGTTGAGTCTGCAGGGCTGACTGTTAGAAACATCATCTTTTCACTTATACACTGAGAAAATTTGATCTGGAAGTCATTGAGAGAGAATATGGAAGCCCCATGATGTCACTCTTACTGAGTGACTTTTCTATTTCTGAGCTATGGTTCAACACAAATAACTGGCAACATAAGCAAAGTGATTATTGAAATAATATTTATAGATATACAGTTACATAATGTTCAAGGTCTTGTAACAGATGTTTCTTTCAGATAATTCATAATCCTAGGTATTTTTGAAAATAATTAATTACAACCTTAAAATTTGTATCTATTCTTTCCTCTTCATTACCACTAAAAAAAAAAAAGCTACTGTTTTTCTCTTACAAAAAAAAAAAAAAACTCTAGCTAAATAAGACTCATCATGATAGAAATGTAATTAATAGTTATATTAACAGCAGTAAAAGAATTGCTCTAATTGTTTGTCTTTTATGGATATTTGGTTGAGGATTGAATTTTTATTGTGTTTATTTTTAAATGTCATATTTAGAATTATTTTGTTAGAGATCTTAAACAAGTAGACCTTTGTTTTTGTTCCAGAAGTTACTGAAATGCAAGCCAAAGTAGTCCATATGCTTTCTTTTTTACTTAACTGCTTAATCCAACCATTCTCCTCAAGAAAAGAAGATCATTTCATTCATTCTTTACTGCTGATTTAATTAATTGATTCTCTTCATGGAGGACATGAAATCGATATTTCGAGACTAGTTCCCTGAAAAAGGAATGAATTTAATATCTACATATATATGTCTTTCCATCACTCACACATCTTTCTCTCCCTCCCATTATATAATGTCTTAAATAGCAGGCATTGACCTGGAAATGTTACAAAACACACGAGTTACATTCTGGACACTTAGATCAAAGCAGAGTGTCTCTGCATTGTTTCTTCCATTCTCTAAATGTTTCAAGACTCCATTTGATGGTGGAGGCCTTTCATCTCATCTGACTCAGTTCTCTGCCATGAAAACATTCTTGGAGAAATGTATTCTAAAATACCCATGCTTATTTCTCATACAACAAGCTAACTAAATCTTTCATCTTGAACTACTGTATCCAATTCAGCCATTTCCACTTTATTAAAAGTGAACATTTCTTTAACCTATTACCAATTGCTTGACCCATTCTATTATTTTTTTTCTTCTTTGACCTCTTGTATTTGTACAAATTATTGTGAACCTTAATTAGGACATTACAATTCTCCACAATGATTCTCTTTTGTCACTGGAAGAAAAGAGCTATCTCTTGGTACTTCCCCCACACTGTCCTTTAAAATGTTTAAAGGAAAAAAATCATATGCTCAGTTTATGCATTGTTCTTTATCTTTGCTGAATCATGATATAAACAGTCAAATCTTCACTGAGTGCCGTGATGTCTGATAGGTCCATTTGGGTCAATTGTCTAGTTTAGAAGTTCAGAACAAAGATGCTTTTATCACTTTAAAATACCAGCCATGCATTGCTAAAAAATTAAGAAAACTCAGAGAAGAAACATACTGTATCAGACAAGATATGTGTCCCTTCTGAAGTGGGAAATACAGCCTTCCCATTATGAAATGAATAAGTCATGGGAATTAAAGGCACAGCAGAGGGGACATAGTCAATGATATTATAACAGTGTTGTATGGTGACAGATAGTAGCTACACTTGTGCTGAGCATAGCATTACATATGGAGAAGTTGAATCACTATGCTGTATACCTGAGACCAATGTAACTTTGTGTGTCAACTACATTTAATAAAAAATAAAAAATAAAAAAAGAGATATGCTTCCCTTCTAATTTAAATCTGGCCTAGCCAGTATGTTCTGTCCATGTGGTCTTACTGCCTGGGGCCAGCCAGTCACTTTTGCTGAGAGTGCCTGTCTGTCTGTCTGTATCCCTCTTTTCTGTGTCTCTCAGTCAAGCCAACCAGCCTCATGCCCAGAGTTTCTGGCTAGCCCATCAAGTCTGAATTATGTAGAGTCTGTGTCCCCTGGGCCAGATGATATTACAGCCCAGACATTAATGCATCATGGGTGAACTCTGACTGATAAGTATTGTCTGTCCTTTATCCCATCCATGAACTGCTCTGAGATTTTGTCAGCATTTTGTCCACATTTTGTCATGTGTCCTATTGAGAAGACATATCCCCTAAGTGAACTTCTAGATCATTGAGGCTCATCATGAAGCATAGGCTGAGCTGTGATGTACCACATTTCATTGCTTCCTGTCCTTGTCTGCCTCTTTTCCTCTTTCTCATTTTCATCTCTTTGGGTTTGTAGCTCTAAATAAAGTATTGGCACTTAATTCTTCCCTCAAGTTCTGCTTTCTAGGGAGCCTAAGCAAAGGCAAATACTATAAAAGAAATAGGCTTATTTCTCTTTTTTAATTTGGGAGTCTATGAAAATTACTGAGAAATATTAGCTTCAGTGTTAGAATCTCCAATGGCACGTTTATCTTATATTTATGAATTTCAAAGTTGGACTTAATTCTCCAGCTGATATGTGAGTGTCCTAATGTAAATTATTTCATACCTATTACATTTAATATTTGTATTTGGAATGTTAAACTCTCTATGATTTTGTTTGTGGTTTTTCAACATTTATTTGGAATATTTATTTTTTAAGATGACATCACCTGGAAAAAGGATAACGTTACAGTTGAGAACCTAGCAGACTCTAGCTTAATCAGATGATCAAACTTAACATCATCAACATTGAAACAATCCAACAGCATGTGCCTCCCAACACAGAGAAGACCAGCACGTCATTATTGTGGTATTCCTGACTAAAACACATTATATGAATCTAACCACGAGAAAGCAACAAACAAGCCTAAATGGAGAGAAATATTCTAAGAAGTAGCTGGACTTTACTCTTCAAAAATATTAGGTCAAGAAAGATGAGAAAAGCTGAGGAGTCATTCTTAATTTAAGGAGACTAAGAAGTCGTGACAAATAAATGCAATACATGCTCCTTGATTGTACTCTGGAACAGAAGAAAATCACTATAAAGAATAACATTGGAACCACTGATGCAATTCCAATGTGAAATGTGGATTCTATAACATAATTGTATCAACATTAAATGATAGCCAGATGATACCCAAAAGGGGAAAGTTTGAGTACAGCACTTCTCAGGAGAGGCAAAGTGTTAAAGAAAGAACAAAGAATGTGTATGTGCTTATTACTTAGTCTAACATCAACTGTGTTAACAAACAAATCTAAAATTTCCATAGGTATACAAAAGAAGGGTTTATTTTTTGCATCTGTAACAGCCATGAAGCTCTCCTCCATATGATGGAGAGTCATATGATGACTCTTTCTATCTTGTGGCTCCTCTATCCATCAGCATCTCAGAGTCCTCTACAGTCAACAGTGGGGGGAAAAAGAAAATGGATAAATCCTGATTGCATTTAAAGTCTTTGGCCTGATAGAAATAACTTCCATTCACATTGCTTTGGCAATAATTCGCACATGGCCATACTTAGAAACAAGTGGGGCTGAGAAGAATAGTTATTGGGTGGACAACTGTCTTCTCTCTGTAACAAAACTCTCTAGAAAGTGGAGCATGAATTTTTGTGGATGGCGTAGCAGAGGGAAAAGGTTGTATAATTGGCAATAAAACAGCTGCCATTTACTGAGCACTTACTATGTGTCAGACATAATGTAAAACGTTTTACATGCCATTCTCTCAAAATTCTTATGAAAAGAGAATCGTTATCTTTATTCCATGGATAAAATACCAGAAGCTTTCTGAACTGAAAAACAACTTGCCCAAGGACACACAACTAGGTAATGGCATTTTGAAGTTTGCCTTGCTCTCAATCCCTTGTAGTAGCTATGCATATGAATTTAGGATGGACAGTCTGATTCAAATCTTGGCTCTGACTTTTAGTTCCATGACCTTTAGTGAGTTACCTCATCTTTTATGCTGCAATTTTCCCATCTATAAATGGGAATAATGCTGATCTCACAGAGTTTACTTTTTTTAAAGAAGATAATGATTATAAAGTTCTGATCTTGGCATTTCATGAAGTACAGGGGATGCAAACATTAGGCAAACCCTCACTGAGTCTCAGTATCACTACCTATTATTAGCCCTAAGATTCTTAATATCCCCCATTGTCTGCTTCCTCACCTGTAAAAAAATGGCTATTAAAATTAAATGGCTTAATATATAAAGTGATTAATTCAGTATATGTTACATATGTTACATAGTAAGTGTTTAATAAGTGTTCATATTTCTTTCCTATTTCTGTGACAACAAATTACCACAAATTCATTGGCTTAAAACAATACAAATTTATTATCTCACAGTTCTGGAGATCAGAAGTCCAACATCAGTCTCACTGGGTTAAAGCAAAAATGTTAGCAATCCTTCTGGAGGTTTCTAGGTTCTAGAAGCCACCTATACTCCTTGGCTTGTGAGTGTCAGCAGTAATATTTGTAAAATCAGAAGTTATTCCAAATTAAATGATATAACACATATATGCGACTATGGCAATGCATGGAGTTCAGGAAGAACTTGATAAAGTTTAGATCCCTCATCTACCAAAAAATCCTTAATAACCTCTGGTACTTGATGATATTATTTTATTTACCCAGATAAAATAAGAAGTATCAAAGTAGTTATCCAGCCAGTTCAAGAAAGTAAAAACTAACAAGAAAACAAGCAAATAAACAGAGCTGCTGTGTCTGAGTTGTTATAAAAACTCTGGAGGAAATTGAGATTTTTAAAATTATTTTTGTTTGTTTTTTTAAGTTTATTTATTTTTGATGGGGCTGGGGCATGCACACATGCATGCACACATGTGGGGGAGGGCAGAGAAAGAGAATCCCAAGCAGGCTTAGCATTGTCACTGCAGAACCTGACCTGGGCTCAATCCCATGAACTGTGAGATCATGACCTGAGCCGAAATCAAGAGTCAGGTGCTTAACCAACTGAGCCACCCAGGCACCCCAATTATTTTTTTAAAGAAAAAATATCTGAATATTTTACCCTTAATCTATTTTGTGGTAAAGAACTAGCTCAATTCTCCTTGTAATTTTCTTACAGTTTAGCTGGAACTATTGTCCCCATAGCTGTTTTCTGTTGTGAAACAAGCCTGCTACATGATGTTGGACAAGCATGGGTCTTCACAGGCCATGGGGAGAGCTCATTCTTGGGTTTCCAATGGGAGAAGTCATTAAAAACATAGCAGGAATAGGCATTTTTAGAAACTTCCACATACAGGAGAATCCTAGCTTCAAAAGTAATAATTTTTTTTAAAAGCCAAATTGCTCAGCTGAACCTGTAGACAATCTGGCTTTTAGTTAGTTTAAAGTATATTTTATGACATTAGAAACATGAGAACATGTGTTATCTGGCCTGGGGAGGAAAGCAGCACCCCTAAATTCTAATCATTTCTTTCACCAATCCAAAGGAAATCTCTTTAAGGCTTTAAAAGGTTGGGTTAACAACACTGAAAATATTTTTATTTTTCACACTCCTCTGCTTTTCTTGGTTCCATCTGGGACCAGAAGCCAGCACGTTGAAATACCAGGAGAAAGGCAGTCCTCAAACATTTCCAGTCTGACGAGAGGCAGGAAATAGCAGAAAGCTCAGAAGGGCAGATTTTTCTTTTCTGCTTACAAAATTTCCAGGCTAATTTAATATGTTAACAAATTTGTATAGGTATTACTCAATATGACTTGGAAATATCCAAGTTTTGAAACCTGTTAGGGTTTTTGTGTTCCAGAAACGAATATTCATCTTCATTGTCATGGTGTTATTAATTGTTAATATAAATGACATCATTTTTTATTTATGTAACAGTTTTCTTGTGGGAATTCCAACATCCTTAAATAACATGACTGGGGCCATTATTTGTTCTCAAAATGTCTCATTAGGAGATCAGAGCTGGGATGGAAAGTTATGATTTTTTAGAAGACAAGCATGATGTTGGTTTCAGTTCACTGACAAATGCAGCTAAGTCTTTATTTAGTTATATGAATAAATGCAAGAAAAAGTAGGAGGAATACCAATTGTTTAAGAAAACCAAAATGATTTAGCAAAGAATGTAAAAAAATATCTCAATATTTTCTGCACATAAGTAAATTCACCAACTTAAAGTTCTCCAAATATGGCTTCAGAATGCTTTGGAGGAGCCAGAGCCAACTCTCATGAGTCAACAAAATAAAAATACCTTAAGGGAATGATTTAATAGCTGCTTCCCATTCCTGGTTGTAATAGAATAGGCTTAATTTTTTTTAAACTACAAGACATTGTGAAGTTGGCTTTGTTTGATGCTCAGACCTTTTCATACACTCATATTGAAAAACATGAGAAACTCTTGCAAAAAGAGTAATTCGTGGCAGCAGCCCCAGTCATAAGGGATTTAGAGATCCTGGAGATCAATGAGATCGAGCTTTCACACTTTCTTCAAACAATCCAGAAGCACAATGGATTTAATTTACTCACTAAGCACACATTCATGTGAAATTAGTTTGTACAGGGTCTTTTTAGATCATTAACATGCTGAAGGCAGGTTTGTATCTGTAATGTGCCTCATGTAGCATCTCCAGTAGACTCTAGTTACCATTCAACATTTATGGAGCACTCAATTCTAGGTACCAGCAACTGGGCTCTGTTAGATTAAAACCATGGCTTCCTAACCACTTTTGATGAAATGACAAATTTAGGTATCTCATCATCAAACATTTATTGACTTTCTACTATATGCCTTAGATGAGACTATGTTTTAGATATTCAGGGATCTCTGTTTTCATGGAGCTTACAGTTTCACGAGAGAATACAAACAATAAGTGGGCTGACACATGAAATTACAAATTTGCAAAAGTGCTGAAAAAGTAAAGGATCAGGATTTGCGGTGGGAGAAGACAGTTCAGGAAAAGCCTATTTCTTTACATGGCAATTAATGTGTAATCTGGATCCATTAAAAGAACCAAAGAAGAGCAATCCAAGGAACCATATGACCTACCCATGTTACAGAATAGTGAGTTATCTGGCCAGGTTAGCCTTTGATTCATCAATCAAAGAAAGAGCAAAAGTGTATCATCCACATCTTCTGACCTGACTCCATTTGACTTCTTCAAGAACAGTTTTTGAGCCCCTTATGTCAGCCTTCCTATGGCTAATTCTCTTCCTTCTCTACCTACCCCACCCACTGAGGAAACATCAGGCTAAGTATTCTAGCCAACAGTAAGTGCCTTCCTCGTTGTCCTAATAATAGGACTTCCCAAGTGCGTACTTGTCTGGTACTATCTTTTCCCATCATTTCTAAGTGTCCGTACAATTTTGAAAGGTATTTGTGACTTTTTCCTCAAATTCCATCACAAAAATGAATAACTCTGGAAAGTTTAAGGAGTTATAAAGTCCTCATCCCGGTACCCTTTGTTTACCCAAAGCAAAATGTTCCCAATTCACCTATGGTTCGGTTCCCCTCTCAGTGAACTTGTGCAGGTTACCAAGGTGGAAACAGGCTGAATCCAAGCAGGAGAGTGTTAAAGGAACTGACAGTGAGGTTTCTACATGGGACAAAACTATTCCTCAAAGCCTCAAGTATACAGGGTCCACAGGTAGGATAAAGAGAAGGTAAGAAGGAATCATATTTGTAGCCAGATGAGAGACTGAAATTAGATTTTTAACCCCTAGCTCTATTTCTCATGCATTTTTCTTTATAAACTTGCTTCAGTTACCTAGGCTAGGATTTCAAGAATGAAAACTTCATATAACTCTGATATTTAATTTTTAACAATATTAAGCCAATATATTTTTTTTTAAATTAGTGATCAACAGTAAATTTTTACCTGCCATTTTAATATTAGGGCCAAATTTTACTTGTTAGGCAATAAATTGAATTAGAGTTAACATGCAATATTAAGGAACCACCTGCCTTGTTTAGACAGGGGAAATAAGCAATTATAACTTAATTACAATGCATCTCTAAATAGTTGGCACCAAAAAGAAAGGAGAAACATCTTTAAGAAACTGTGCTTGTCCAGCTTTCTGATCTTAGTCAAGTTCCCTTTTTATTGACCATACCCCCAAAACACTAAAATGTCTCTCAAAAGAGAGTAGCCAAGCTAGTTAGTGACCTCACTCTTCAACAAGTGTTGGCTGAATTCTTTCTCCTGTATATAGTTCCTTTGTGAAAAATATTTACAGTTGTGCTTTTAAGGCTCAGAATTAACCAGCTGTTTCTGACTTTTTGCAGAAGTCTTACAAATATTTATGTGCTTTGATATATCGGTTTTAGGTCCTGCATTTCTGGTGCTAGGACTTTACCAATTTTTAGGTAGTTTGATCATTCTTTAACCATAGGAAAAGGATGCAGGATCTTATCCTTCCTGGGTGTTATTTATTGAAAGACAATAGTTTAATCTTGTGATTTTCTAGCTCCCTTCCATTTCTTGCTATGGAGGGTTGTTATATTTAGCTTTGTTTTGTGGACAGATAGCTATTGAGCCTGTGTCAATAAAACATTCACTTTTTATTTAACAAACTTGTCTGCTCAGAGCTGGAGATACCAAGATAAATAAAGGCCTTGCCCTGAAGATACTCATGACTAATGGGAAAAGAAGCAAGGAAACTCACATCCTCCAAGTGAAACGGAGGATGTCAGAGAAGGCTTCTCAGACTGCATGGATCTTGGCTAGTGTCTGAATGGATGAATAGGGGTTTAACAAGCAGAACAAAAGGGAAAGACATTCCAAGAGGAAGAAATAGCATCATAAAGGCATGAAATAAGGAGGAACCATGCCATATTAAGGGAAATTAAAAAGTAGTGTAGAAATGAAAGCTATGGGATCCATATGGGAAATAGCTAGAGATGAGTGTGCAGGTCATGGAATTTGCATTATGGGGCTAAGGAGCTTGAGTGTTTTCTTCAAGCCATTGGAGAATCACAGGAATTAGGCAGGAGAGCATATAGTCAGATTTCTAATTTAGAAAGCTGTCTCTGGTGATAGAGTATAGGAAAGATTGGGATAGTTCAACTAGAAATGGAGATTCTTCAAGCATACATTGTACAAGTGCCAGAGAGAAGGGATTCAGGCTAGAACAGAGGTTGAGGCAATGGGGCTGGGGAAGAGAATCTTCCAGAATCTGTGGTTTCTGTAGGAGCTGGTAACTGGCTGGATGTGGGGTTGAGAGAGTCAGAGAAATCTAGGGTACCACCCAGAAGCTTGGGAATTTCCTTGGATGAAGAAGAGCATGGGGGAACTTGTTGGTAGGTATTAACCTGTATTATGACCCAAGTGGATAATCAGAGTAATGCCCAAACCTCTCTTGACAGTTCATAGTAGCAGCTAACAGGCAGTTTAGGCTAGCTCTGGGCCAGACACTGGTCTTTTTGCACTCCATGTATATAGTAAAAGGGTTGAGAGCACTGACGTAGAATCCAGACCGTGAATTCCAAACCTTCTTTTTTTGCTGACTATATGACCTTGGGTAAGTTACTTAATCTATACCTCAGTTTCTTAATTTATAAAGAGGGAGGTGATCATAATAAAACCAATTTCCTAATGTGGTTTTAAGGATGAAATAATTCACTTAAGGATTTACTTAAGGACCATGCCATTCACTTAGACGAATGATTGGCATGTAGAAAATACACACTGCTGATTATTATTAATGATCACACATATTTACTCATGCAAACTCACAAAATCTACAGAGATAGCTACTATTTTTCACTTTTTTGCAGAAGGAAATTGAGGCACACAGAAATGGGAGAGCTAGGAAATCAAAGCAAGCAGTCAGACCTGGGAGCCTTTACTCTTAACTCTGTCGCCATAATCCTCTGTGTAGTGTCTCAGAAGCTAAATTCGAGGGTATTAAATGGAAAGCACTGTTCCAGGTAGAGACAGGTAGAGATAAGAAAAGAGGTCCCAGGACTCACCATTCGATTCAAAGCAAACCTGCATTTGATACTCCTCTGGAAGTGCTGACAGCCACAGTAGTCCTATCACCGTGTTGACTTCATGCCAAGCACTCAATCCCTCTTAGCAGGGAGGCAAGCATCTCCTTGCCCTGCTCTTTGACTATTCAGCTGATTCCTGCTTCCCCACGTCTTGTTCCAGGACTGCAAAGACAAAAGGAATGCCTGTCACACCACTTCTATAAAGTAGCTTAATTTGTCCCACTTTCACTGCTAGTTTGTCTGTCTAAATAAGTAATAGTCTTTTCTAAATTTGGAGTTTTCAAACTTTATTTTTATGGAAAGAGGCAGTTTAGTGTAGTGGTTAAGAGTTTTAGCTTGGGAATCAGAAAAATCTGCTTGGCTCTGCCAGGCACTAGCCAAATTTAGTAAATAAAAATTCTGGATGCTCAGTTAAATTTGAATTTCAGATAAACAATAGTAGTATATTTGGTATATTTCCTGGGACATACTTATACTTAAAAATGTATCCATTGTTTATCTGAAATTCAAATTTAACTGGGCATCTTATAATTTATCTGGCAACCTTATATGGGACTTAACTTCTCAGTGTCTCCACTCTCTCACCTACAAAATAGGGATAATGACAGACAGCAATACTGAGCATGATTGGTATTTGCTGTAAGATTAAATGAGATAATATGTGTTAAGCACATAGGAAATGCTCAACATGTATTGATTGTTGTTATTGTTATACTGGGACGATGGTAAGCTAGCAAAATATGAGGGAATGTTCAGGACTGGTTCTGGTTTTGATTAAAAAGAAAACTTTAGAATGAAAGATGTTATGCTCAAGCTACCTTTGCACATCTCAAAAATGGAAATATAAATGCAACTCCATATTTTTTTTTCAGGAAGAAATGGGTAAGTAACTCTTATTTCCCAACATAATTTTCCTGTTTCCTCCTAATTCTTCTGCCCATGAACTACCTGCCCAGCTAACTTCATAAAGAAGGAAAGGTTCCAGGCACTCAGGCCTTTATCATTAAAAATAAAGTGGAAGTAAGATGAGGTAGGTCTCATTAATCCTCCCCTATTTTCTTGGGAAGAATTTGGCAAAAAAACAGATTCTATAGACTCAGCCAGCCCTCTTTGAAGGCTATTTGCCCTGGGCCAATTATATATTACACGATAAGTATACCCAATAATTAGCTAATGAATTGGTTTCCTTGGGAAATGGTCAGAAGTGTCAGGGATTGAAGAATATTTAGATTGCCTCTATGAGTCCTGCTGAAGAAACATCTGGTTCTTTTTTCTTCAATCAACATGCACCCTGAAGGGTCCCAAATTCAAAAATGATTATATTTCATGTCATTTATGTGCCTTACAGTTTGACAAATTTAACTTGTAAGAATAAGTGATTCCGTGTTCAATTTACGTTGATCCCATTTTCATCCAAACATCCAAAGAGAGAGAACCATTATAGATTGATAAAAGCTGCTGATTGATCTATTGATTTCCAGACCTTAAATCTCCTAGGGAAGTCTTTGTAAAGTTCGTGTTCATAAAATTCTTGTTCTGCCACAAAAGCTCCCAGTGGATTGTGTTTCTCAACTACAAGGAAAATCATCAGGGACAAACCCAGAAAATGTTTCTTTAGTATACACTAGGCAGGAGGGCCTTCCAAATTCAGTCTCAATCTGGTTTCTTCAAAGGTTTATTTTTATTTCATTTTTGAAAACTTTTAATTTGAAGAGGGGGGAAAAAGCCCTTTAAAGCATAACAACCCGCAGTGATGTAAGTGCCTTTCTGTCTCATATATAATCATGTCTGTTTGGACGTGCTGGGTGTCATGTCCAGGGCTATGGTGCCACATTGAGAACAATATTGAACTAAATAGTTTTGACAGAACAGCCAGACCTTTTCTTGGGGCTCCTGCTATATTGCATATCTGCTTCTTTGTACACAACGGGGTGAGCGAGTGATGGAAAGCAGAGAGTTCAATTGTGGTTAGAGTCCGAAAAAGAGCCGTCAATGGAACCTCTTTACTGATTTGCACTAATGCCTGCGGGACAGAGTACAGATGACTATATTTTCCAGGTTATCAGGTATAAGAAAAAAGCAAAATCATTTTTCTAAAATGTGTACTCTAGTACAATGAATGCTGTGGGTTATATCCATGCAGATTAATGTCAGCCTGTGTGGGCTAGGCTGAAAGAACTTCATTAATCTCAGTTCCTCTTTTCCATTGCTTTATGGAGGTAGTTTATGGGTATTGGGTTGTATGAGTGAACTCTGCATGCATTTGTCTGTAGGCTGGGTGTTGTGTGTATTTATTGACAAGGAGCTCATCTTTCTGATTGCGTAATTTACTGAGATAATTTATTGAGATTTCAACTCAATAATATTAAGTATTGCTGCTACTCTCCCAGACCTCCACTCCTATCCCAGATGGTTGCTCAGTCTGTAGTTCTGTATGCCCCAGGGTAGACATAAGAGGCTTTGTTTTCAAAAAGAGCTGAACTGACCAAAGGAAAAGAGAGGCTCAGAGAGTGGAGAATCAGAATCTATCAAAATTGGTAGATATTTTCCAGGAGATATGGAAAGAGAATGCCTTCTGGGGGCTTTGTGAGTGTATGAGGCTCCCGAGAAGCACTGAGATAGTTGAGAAACATCTAATGGGGCAGCAGGTGGCTGCCAATGGGATTTCACTCTAAGGGCAACATCCTTTTGAGTCTCCCTAAAGGATCATGGTGCCCATGCTTGGCCCAGAGGAAAGGATCTGCTTACCTTATATTGGCCACAAAGGCTCACTCCATGATCACATGGCCTTACCCAATTACTTCAGTGGACTGAGAACTGAATCCCATTCAACTGCTAGTAACAATTATCTTCCCTCAAGTGTTGTTTTGATTCTGTCACCTTTTTCAGAAGTTTTATCATAGCTAAGAAACTTGGAATCTCTTCATCCTGAGTTTGAAGACTTCCCAGCATGTACAGTGGCTAAAAACCATTAAATTAAAGGTTGCAATTTGTCAACTCATGGCAAAGTTCAGCGAGTGTATATATTTTGTTTAATTAACATGGTATTGTTCAAATTTGAGCAGCACTTTAATTTTTTTTATCAAAAGATCTCTTACAAAAATATAGATGTCTGGCTTCTTTTGAAAAAAAAAAAAACTGATAATCTGGCATCATTAGGCCACAGTCTCCCTGTATCTATCTCTCATAGTTGGATACTGAATGTGGCATAGGCTCTCCAATTTACTACAATTCTTTTTGCTCCCTTGTCTCTCTACCTGAGTCTACTTCCCTTGTTTGCATTTGTTGCATGGTCTTTGTAGGCATATTTGTTTGAAATGTCTTTAAATTAAATAGAAACAGATGAATTAGCTGGAATCAGGAATGAAATTCAAGGACTGAAATGTGAAAAATTGAACTCTTGAGAAAAGGCCATGGTAAATTCAGTTTAGCTTACTAATTGGGCCTAGAAACATGAAGATCAAAATCTAAGTGGAAGGAGATTCAGCAATGAATTAACATATTGGTCTATTGCTAGGTAACAAATTACCCCAACACTTAAGGACTTGAATCAAAAACAATCAGTTTTTATCTCTCACAGTTGCTGTGGGCCAGGAATATGAAAGTGGGTTAACTGGTCAGTTCTGGCTTGGATCTCTCCTGAGGTTGCAGTCAGACAGTAACTAGGGAAGGGGTCCTTGCAAAGGCTTCTTCACTGATGGGTCTGCAGCCTGGGGAGATTTTCTGAAATGGAACAGCTGGGACTTCTTGGACATGGATCTCTGTTTCTATAAGATCTCTCCACCTGGTCTCCCCAGCATAGCAGTTGGGCTCCAAGGCCAAGTGTCTCAAGGGAGAAAGACAGGTGAAGGTTGCATCCTTTCCAGAACAGCCTCAGATATCCCCTAGCCTCATTTCTACCTCATTTTATGGGTTGGGGCAGTCACAAGCCCCCACCCAGATACGAGGCAAGTGAACATAGACCCCGTCTCGCAGTGGGTGGGGCGTCAGTAACATTGTTATGTAGAGCAGATGGGATCAGAGCTCTAGATTGATGGCATCCACCTTTAGAAAGAGCAACTTACCCTAAACAAAACTAGGCAGCAAGGTCAGGGGCCAAGAAAAACTGAACAATATCAAAGCAAGTAAGAATTCAGTTTTCCCGATAAGAACAGGACACAGAAAGGAATGTCTAGAGACTGAAATACTGGCTTGCTCACGTTGCTCTGGTTTTTCTCCACCTGACCGTAGCCCAAACGTTAACTCCAGCATGCCCAGGCCACTTAACATCACCAGGTTCTGAAACCCTCCCACAAATCCCACCCTAGACAGTATCATTTGCTATTACCCAGATCCCTACTTCAACAAAACACACTGCCTCACTGTCTCCTGTGCAGAGCTGGCCTCTCAGCCTCTGCCTGGCCCCCTGATCTAGGTTGCTCTCCTCTCCCCCATTCAACCTGTGCCTCTTTCTGCATTTGGAATTTGGGGTCAAATTCTCCTCCAGGCAACACTTTCAGCTTCTACTAGGATACTACCCTCAGGAACCACTACATATTGTTCAGATTTCTCAAGCATGGTAAATGGCCCTTTTTTATTTACATGCCTTTTTAAAAACATGAGTGGGTTTTAAAAATCATTATTCCCCATTTTCTCCATTTAAGTAGAATATTTGACGTAAAAAGAGCCTCTATTTTCTCATTTTGCAAATAGGGAAACGGAGGCCAAGCCAGGTGAGGAGCCAGGCCAGGCTTACACAGCTGGAATTTGGCAGAGAAGGGCCACACCTGTACCTGCTGACTTGTGGTTTGGCACTCTTCTTGCTACTCAGGGGTCAAAACTGGTGGACAGTCCACAGACGTGGTCCAGCCTAGCCCACAGATGTGTCTTGGCTGGTTAATACACAGTTGTGCTTTCTTTTATTTGTTTCTAAGACTTTAAGTGGGGTACATGCTTTATAGTTCTCTGCAGACTCCACTAATCTCTACCACCAAGTCACTCACACAGTTCATTACCTGTCTGGCCTCTGAAAGCATCTGAGTTTATGCACATCCCCAACCCCTACCACAACTTTATATGCTTCCTAAAGACAAGAAATTTACTCAATAGTAAGAGCTGACATTGTTGATCTTCTGTGTGTGAGGTAATTTACATGCATTAATTCATTTAATCCTCACAGCACCCCTGTTGTTATCCCCATCTTATAGATGAGAAAACTGAGGCACCACATTCTAACACATCATGAAAACTGAAAGCTGGAATTTGAACCCAAGTACCGTGACAGCAGAACTCATAATCTCAAACACTTTGCTGGAAGAAAGTTGAGATAGACAAAGGGCTGTAATATAAGCATACTTCAAAGATATTACAGGTTCTGTCCCAGACCACCAAAATAAAGCAAATATCGCAATAAAATGAGTCAAAAGAAATTTTTGGTGTCCCAGTGCATATAAAAGTCATGTTTAGGGGCGCCTGGGTGGCTCAGTTGGTTGAGCGTCTGACTTCGGCTCAGGTCATGATCTATCGGTTTCTGAGTTCGAGCTCCGCGTCGGGCTCTGTGCTGACAGCTCAGAGCCTAGAGCCTGCTTCAGATTCTGTGTCTCCCTCTCTCTCTGCTCCTCCCCTGCTCACGCTCAGTCTCTCTCTGTCTCTCAATAATAAATAAACGTTAAGAAAAAAAATTTTAAAAAAAAGTCATGTTTATACTATACTGTAATTTATTAAGTATGCAACAGCATATCTAAAAAAAAAAAAAACCCACAACGTACACACCTTAATTAAAAATACTTCGTTGGTGGGGAACTTGAGTGGCTCAGTCAGTTGAATGTGTGACTTCGGCTCAGGTCATGATCTCGCAGTTTGTGGGTTCAAGCCCGTGTCAGACTGTGCTGACAGCTCAGAGCCTGGATCCTGCTTCAGATTCTGTGTCTCCCTCTCTTTCTGCCCCTCCCCTGCTTGTGCTCTCTCTCTTTCAAAAATAAATAAATAAACTAAAATTTTTTCTTAAAAAATACCTTACGGGTAAAAAATGCTAATTTTTTTGAGCCTTTAGGGAGTCATAATCCTTTTGTTGGTGGAGGGTCTTTCTGGGATGTTGATGGCTGCTGACTGGTCAGGGTGGTGGTTGCTGAAAGGTGGGGTGGCTGTGGCAATTTCCTAAAATAAGACAACAATGAAGTTTGCTGCATCCACTGACTCTTCCTTTCATGTGAATACTTAGAGGCCACTGTAGGGTTATTAACTGAACTAATTTCAA
Source organism: Panthera leo (assembly GCF_018350215.1). NCBI lineage: Eukaryota > Metazoa > Chordata > Mammalia > Carnivora > Felidae > Panthera > Panthera leo. Next base: position 56,415,140 of record NC_056685.1, on the reverse strand, counting down.
TATTTTTATGTTGCAGGGAATAGGGAAGTCTGAAGAGAGGGAGAGAGACAGGGGAATGGCCGATCAGTGGAGCAGTCAGGACACACATGACATTTATTGATCAAGTTTGTTGTCATATGGGCACAGTTCGTGATGCTCCAAAGCAATTACAACAGTAACACCAAAGATCACTGATCACAGATCACAGTAACAAATGGAATAGTGAAAAAGTTTGAAATATTGCTAGAATTACTGGAATATGACACAGAGACAGTAAGTAAGCAAATGTTGGGAAAACCATACCCATAGACTTAATTGACACAGAGTGGCCACAAACCTCCAATTTGTAAAATACGTAGTATCTGCAGAGAGCAGTAAGGCAAAGCACAATAAAACAAAGTATGCCTGTAATAAATTTGAGTGGATCTAATCAAGATATTTCAAAGCAGTCATTATATTTTCATATTTGTAAAATCTATCTGTAGTTTTATATTTAAGAGAATAGGATAGGGCATCAATGTCTTAATGTGACTGATCTGCTAAATGAAATATTATTGTGCATGCCTCCTGAAAGGTGAATTTCACTACCTCAAAAATTCCTACCATCTGGGTTTGATTTTGCAGGCTAGAACTCAAACTTTGGGCATTTTAACAAAATCGCCATCTAAATCTTTATTTTAGTCTCCAAATACTTTGTGGCTAGTGTAAAGATGAATGGAATTTGAAAGTGGCCATTAAGATTACTACCACATGATGGAAACTAGAGTCTACTATATAAATCTAAATCCCTCCATAAATTTTAAAAAAGATTTACTGCTCAAAAATAAAAATATAAATCATGTTCATTTTCTAAATCATTGCTGCTGATGATCATATTCAGTGTGGTGAGAGATCACTATATTATTCTGGATATGGTACTACGTCTAAATTTTCCAAGTAGTCTCAACTGCCCAGGGGATTTACTACTGCATGTACTTGCCAAGATAGAAGGTATTTCTGCATAATTCCTATAGCTGAAATATTATTGATGCTCTAAATGCATGGAACATTTAATATGTAGCAAGTTTAACAGGATCAGTTATTGACATGAATTATGATTTTTACACCAAATCATTGAAGGCCCAGTTAGAAAATTGATAACTTTTGAGGAGTCTGTCTCCTTAATCTTTCCTATTTACAGAACAGGATTCAACAGCAGGAACAATTCACAATAGGGTCAGATGGTGGCAGGCCTTGAAGACCAGACTAAAGCATTTGAGCCCTAAGTGATAACAGAGTGCCATTTAAGGTTTTTGGAACAAAGTGAGAGACATGATCAAAGAAGTGTTTGGGGAAGGTTAATCTGGCAGCAGTGTGTAGAATGTTCTCCATCATGTGGTGACAAGAAAATGGATGTGTGGACAGAAAACAGTGAATTAACTCACGTCAGCATAGGAAGAACAAACTAAGTCCAACAGCTATCAATCCAAACTAACATTCAGGTCCATTATCCTGAATGCTCTGATCACTTTCGAGTTACAGTTTCTAAAGGACTGTATTTGCAGGTCTGGGGAGAAAGACAAGAGGAAGGGACCCTGAGAAGGAAGCTGTCACACAGTGGGTGTCACAGGAATTGACCAGCAGAGGACCAGTGAGTCATAGTAAGTAGTGACTTCATTGCTGACCTTTTTTTAGGTCCTGAGATTATCTCTGACTTCCTGTTCCAACCCCCCGAGCCCCCCACCCAGAACTACTCCATTCCTTTCTAATTAACCTGTTTCTTATACTTCCTACAGCAGATGTCCAACCACGCAGGCAGTTTTGATTATTTTATACACTGGTACAGTCTGAGAAGGTACTTATTCTACCTCGTGCTGAGTGGGTGGGCAGGTATTTCTCAAATAACTCATGTATCTCAAGACAGAAGAGCAACCAACCTCCACCATGCCAATGCAGAATGGTTGACAAATCACTCTTATCTAAAATATGTTTCTGACCAGTTTGGATGATAAATTTGTTGTTTTTGTATTGTTTCAGGAAATTCACCAGAATTGGAAAACTGCTCTCACGTTAAAAATCCTTGGTGTCATTACTTATATTCTGGCATAGGGACAGATCTGTCTTGAGTCAGGGTGAGAAAACTCTTGTCTTCCAGGAAACCTGGCCTTAAGACTTTTTACTATGCCCTACCTCTGCATGTCCTGTGAAGATTTGACCAATTGTCTGGGAAAGAATGAGAGGGCAGTAGAGGGAATTCTGAGCTAATGCTTTTCCCACAATGAGATGAGTCTCTCTCACTTTCTCACTTCACAGTTTGTTTTCTCTGAATTCCCCTCTTTTTTTTATTCATTCAGCAAATAGCCACTGGGCATCTATGGTACGCCCATATTGTACCATGTGTTTGGGATGCAAAGACAGTGAGGTACCTGTCTCATGAGGCTGATAGTCCAGAGAGAAAGACAGATGTTAAATACATGACCAAATAAATGAGTATAGAATTAGAAATGATGACAAGTGCTATGAAGGAAAAGAAATGAGACGAATAAGACAGAGTTCTTCAGGATACACCTACTTGAGATAAATTGGTTAGAGAAAAATGTCTCTGAAGAAATGACGTTACAGCTAAAACAGAAAGGATTGCAGAAACTAGCTGAATAAAGGGGTTTGTGGGCAAGGGTATACCAGCATAGGAAATAGGAAGTGCAAATGTCCTGGGACAGTGTGTGGGGGGGAGAGAAGATGTTGGTAAATGCAAGAAACTATGTAGCAGAGCCTCTCTGCCTTCCTGTCTCCCCCCACTCCCACTTCTCCTTCTCTCCCTCTCTCTCTTTTTCCTTATCCTTCATTATTTCTATTTGCCCTTCATTATTGCACTTTCTATCATATTCTCTTCATTGCTACTATTTCTCTATTAATTATTGCACAAAACACAAAGTTTCAGATAATTAGGGTCAGGATTCCAACCTGTATGTACTATTTAGAAGTTAGGCAATACTTCTTAAAGGTCATCTGTACTATGTAGGCCTTTATTTATTTATTTTTTCAATATATGAAATTTATTGTCAAATTGGTTTCCATACAACACCCAGTGCTCATCCCAACTATGTAGGCCTTTAGATTCCACTGTGGGAAAGGGTAATCCCCCAATTTTAAGTTCCAGAACCTCATGAGAAAGGAGATAAACCACCCATTGATGAACACTGGATCTATTGACATGTCTGATGAACAGAGGGCCTTGATAGAAGCCATGTTGCAAGGAGAAAAATGGAGCTTCTGAGAGAAAACCAACAAAAGAGAAGTAGAATGAATCCATCATCTAAATGTAGAACCTGAATGCTAAGGAAAATCATAGCTTCTATAAAGTATGAGACTGTATAGAACTTACTCTAAATCAGGTATCTCTGATGTCTTTCTGCACTGGGAGGACAAGGCTGGCTTCAGAGATGGCTTGTTGTCTTACCAATCAATATCTATTGTCTCCTTTTGCTTTAGTATGAAACCCATTTTTCTTGGAATGGTGTTGTGCCTAACCAAATGGCTAAATATCTCAGCCTTCTTTTCACTGAGGTATGACCATGTGTCTAAATTCTGGCCACATGGTAGTTTTGTATGTCTTTCAGAAAGACTCCTTAAAGGGAGCTGACTGAACCAAGCAATATGCCTCTTTTGCCCTTTCTTCATCTTTCCTCCTGATAGCTGGAATGTGGCTGATAGCTGGAGCTCTAGCAGCTTTATTAGGTCATGAGGTGATTCAGAATAAAAACCATATGTTAAGAAAGTGAAGCAGAAAGAAGCAACTTTGAGGCCTGGTGACAACAAAACTTTCACACTAGCTGCTGAACTGTTTACTTTGACATTTACATTATATGAACAAGAGATACACTTTGATGTTATGGAAGTAGTATTTTGTTTGGTTGTGGTCTTTTCTGTTTTATGCATAAAAGGTAATTTCTAAAATATGAGACCAAGCCTAATCTTGCTTCAGGGTTTCATATTTGATTCAGTTATCTGTTGTGGACAAGCATAATTTATTCTTTCTCATGATTCTGTAGATCAAGAATTTGAGTAGGACACAGCTGAACGGTTCTCTGCATTCATCCCAGAGTTTGGTGAGGTTGGGGACATCCCAGATGGAATCTCAATCTCCAGGACCTCTCTCCATGTGGTCTCTAGGCATTCAGTAGGTTTTCTTAGACTTCCTGAATACCAGATCCGTCTCAAGAAGAAGGGAGAAAATGTTGTTTAAGAAATCTAACAGAGATCCTCTATTTAGAAGATGGAATGGTTGATCATGTGCACCTAGGAATACAAACTCTTGAGGTGATCTTCCTGGAATGCACAAACTGGTGACATCCAGGGGACACTGAAGTTACATAGGGATATGATATTTTCATATTCTTCCTTCTTAACTTAAATTCAAATTTATTTATATATTTTTCTTACATATACCAAAGAAAAGAGCCAGAAAAGGTATATACAAAATTTTAATAGTCACTATTACTAGGTTATGACATTACTAAGTAACTTTTTCCTCTCTTTACTTAGCTACACATTTTGTACTTTTTAAAAATAAACACCAACTATTTGCCTATTTTTTAAGGTTTACTTATTTATTTTGAGAGAGAAAGGAGAGAGAGAACACAAGTGAGGAAGTGGCAGAGAGCAAGGAGAGAGAAAATCCCAAGCAGACTCTGCACTGTCAGCGTGGAGCCCGATGCAGGGCTCAAACTCATGAGCTGTGAGGATCATGACCTAAACCAAGATCAAGAGTCAGACACTTAATCAACTGAGCCACCCAGGTGCCCCTTACTTGCCCAATTTTTAAGTGTATTTTTAGTAAAGATATGTAATTACCTATTTCTTGTTTCCCTGTAGGAAAAAATGAAGTTGCTTCCCGCTTATAAGTGGCCTTTAACTGATAATTTTTATAGCAAACTGGTAGTCATCATTGCCAGGAATGGTCCCCAGTCTTGCCTCAGATCTCCCCAGTGTAATAGCAACACTCCTGTGCAGATTCACAATCCCATGATATACATTTTAGGTGTTTCAATGCCAGAGATTAAAGAAATTCCAAAGGAACCACCAGAAGGTTGAATTATTGAAATGCTAATGCAGACATGCCCTCAGAGAAATTTCAGGGAGACTTCACAGTTTTTAAGGCTTCATCTGAAAGACCTTTGCAGAATAAACACGGTATTCAATTTATGTTTCTCAAAAGGGCTTCTAGAATTTGAACTGGTGCTCCCAGAGAGTATTTAAAAGTACCTGTTAGATCACTAACTGGTATAATTTCAATTTGTCATCCACATGACCTATATGTACAAAATAGGCATTCTTATTTAATTTCAAAATAAACTAATTCAAGCAATCAGCTATAGATATATAGGATGTTGAATGGAATAGGTTAGCTTAGGCAAAAGGAGTAATATACTGCTAGGAAGCATTGCACTATCTTTATATAAAAAGTTTGCATTTCTACATGTTTGAGTGACGATACTTTTTAAAAATTTTTTAAGGTTTTGTTTATTTTTGAGAGAGAGAGACAGAGACAGAGACAGAGTGTAGGTGGGGGAGGGGCAAAGAGAGAGGGAGACACAGAATCTGAATCAGGCTCCAGGTTCTGAGCTGTCAGCACCAAGCCCAACGCAGGGGCTTGAACTCATGAACCCCAAGATCGTGACCTGAGCCGAAGTTGGACATTTAACCTACTGAGCCACCCGGGCACCCCTAAGTGATGATACTTTTAAAAGATGGCACCTCCCAATGAAATAAAGGTTTTGTATGTTTACTATCCATCTCTTAAATATCCCTTTGATACAGGGATATCATATCTCCTTTCTTCAAAAAAAAAAAAAAAAAAAAAAAAAAAAAAAGCCTATAGAGAACATCCAGGCATCCACAGCCTAAATGACAATAAAGTTACTTCTAGTAATATTTTGAATATATACACATGTGTGTATGTATGTATGTGTGTGTGTGTAGATGTAGATGGAAAGAAAAATGGATAGATGTATGGATGGAAGGATAGATAGATTAGATAGATGATAGATAGACATATTCCATATACAATATGCAGTATTCATAAATGTACATAGCCTTATAAGAAACACATTTATCAGGCCAAAAATACCACCCATAATTATAATTAAAATGTCTCCTTGTAGATTAAAAATGATGCAGATTTTTCATGTTCTTTTATTAGTTTGACCTCTGAAATTATTTGAATGCCTGGATATAACAGTCAGAGAAAAATTCAACCTTTTGTGTCACTCCAGGAATATCAGAGAAGAGAGATCAAATACCTTGACCCTCATTACTGATAGTTTTTCATGTATGATTAAATGATTTTTTAAAAGTCATCCTGTTTAGAAATGCAAACATGGCAGCCTAATTCACATATAGCATTCCTGGGCATTCATATGTTGTCACATACCCATAGACTACAGGCTATGGGCTACAATAAATTCTGCAATGGCAAATTCCTAAAACATTTGAAAAAGCCAGAAATTCTGATGAAATGAGAACTGTATTACCCACCTGAAGTTGGGGGGTTCAGGGAGGGGAATGGCTAGTACAAATGCAATGCAAAGGTCTTCTAATAATTTGTGGTACTTTTGCCTATTTTAAGGACTATACAATGTAAAATTGTTGGTGGGCCAACTATCACATGATGCTGAGCTCATATTTCCTCAAACTTTTTGAATGAAGAGCATCCTCAAGTTAGCACTTAGGTGGCACTCTTTTCGTAACAAAATTCTTTACCTAACACAAATTCAGAAAATCATTCACAGTCTTGTAAAATGAGTGGTTTCCACAACTTTGTTCTTAGTTCTAGTATGGTTAAATTATTATAATAAATAAGCAGCTATTAGAGAGAAGTTGACAACATAATATGTGCCAAAATTCTGTTGATAAGATTTCTAGATCTAAATTTATAGATTCAATATACATTTCTAGGGCAGCCAAAGTTTAATGGCAGGGTGACCATGGACATAATACCAACAAAGCTCCAATAGCTTGATATTTTGAGTTTTAAGGTATTATATTTTAGAGAAGACAAATGTTGTCATCTCAGCATACACAGAAGAAGAAGCAATAAGATTCCAAATCTTATCCAAAGTCTCATGCAAATCCAATTCATGAACAATTTCTCCAGCTCAGCATTTATTGATTTAATCATTCATCCATTAAGCAAAAAGCATATTGAGCTATGAGCTAGCAGGGACTATGGTGAGCCCAGGGAAGGGTACAACATTATAGAAAACACAGACTCTGCTCCCAATGAATGCAGGCAATAATGTAGTTAGTATGGCAATACATATATTGGTCCTCTGACAGTCGGAGGAGAGAACAACCTAAACTTGCCTGGAGGAGATGGGAATGTCCTCAGTGACATTTGAAATGGGACCTATAGTATGTATGAGCAGGAGCTTCCATAGAAAGTTGGAAGGACATTTCAGGAAGAGAGAATAGCAGAATCATGGAAGACTGAAAGAGGATTGAATGTGGAGAAATAATTAGCAAAGGACATTCAAGGTGAAAGAGAAAGGACATGGAATTAGAAAAGTCACTTAAATTTCTTTGGAACCAGTTGGTATAGAGCAATTTAAAAGATGATAGCAAAATGTGGTTTGTGCTTCATTGTAAAGACTATTGCATATCAGTTTTTTTTTACTCCTTGTGTGGTAAGTAGATGGGTTACAGATGTGCAGAGATATTGGTCTCTTAAACCCTCCTTCAGTCGGCCAGCAGAGTCTGGGTGGTCAGAGATCCCGGGGCCATTACCTCTAGCCAAGAATGGTCTCTTCCATTTGTCAAAATGCACTCTGAAAATATACTCATCTTCTATACCTGTCATGGGGTGGGAAAGTTTGTGATCACTGGTATACCAAGCTAAAGAGTAGGCATTCTAGGTAGTAGAGAGCCCCTGAAAATGTTAGGCAGGAAAGTGGTGGTGGCAGCAGGACTCACTGGAGATGGGAAACCAACCTCAAAGGCTATTACAATGGCCAAGAGAAGAGAGGGTAAAGACCAGCTATTTCTCAACTGGGCCATACTTGAGTTCTCTTCCTGTCATTTTGTTGAACAGAACTCATATTCTGAATGGCAAGAATTATTTGGAGACACAGAGACTCTGGGATATCAGAGCAGGACCACAGAACTGATTTTTGTGAAGAGGCCTCCTGTTGGGATAAAAGGAAATATTTAGGTCTAACAACCAGGCTTTAGCTCACAAAATTACTACTTTGAGCAAAGAGGGTAAGGCCAAGTCTCTTCCCAGCCTTTTGGGGTTAAGGCACATTTCAAAAAGTCAGCTTTCTATAAACTAAAAGCCCTCTGGTCATATGCTTCAGCCTGTGACCCAACTGACTGTCCATCAGAAGAAACAGTATCGACAGAGACTAGAATGTAAAGTCCATGACAGAAATTTGGTCTATCTGGTCCACTGGCCCTCATTGCCTAGACTAATGCCTGACACCTTTTGGCATTCAATAAATATTTATTGAATGAGGGGATGACCCTAAATAGTGGGTGTTGACATGTAAATATCCTCTGGCTCAATTCTTGGGGAATATATTCAATTTTCTGCAGAAGAGAGTATACTCAAAACATGGCAACCTAAAAGAAGTGTGGCTGTGTGAATGTGTGTGTATGTGTACATACAGATATATAGAGAGAAAGAGAGAGAGAGAGAGAGAGACTTTATGTAGACTCAAACACCTAAGGAATGAGATGAACAGTGGAACTCAACTCTACCTCGAACCCTGCTCAGCACCAGTGGCAGTGGCTGCACCTGAAGAAATGGCTGGGAATGAAAACAGCAGTGACTTAAAGAATGACTTAGTGACATACAGAAATGATGACACCCAGGAGGCATGGCACCAGCAGGGCCTTTGCCAGCAGTCAATCACCTAACACATTTTCAAGGTATATTGTGAGCCATCGGCACCCCCAAGGTGGGAGAGCACATGGAGATGAGGAAGGAGAAGGTAGAAATCCAGGAATAACAATGCAATAATAGGTGAAGACTCAGAGAAAATTATTATCCTTCATACTCACGGGTATTCGTTCAAACTGCTGGCATGGTTCAGGGAAACAAGGGTTACACATGCGTTCACAAGGACCTGAATCTGCTACACTCCAGCTGTACCAACAGAGAGCCAGTGAAACGAACCATAGTATGGAAAATATAGTGTGTGATTTATTTCTGTCAACTTGTAAAGCTGAGACAGATTTCTGCAGCTGCATTGGACAAGCAGAGATCCATTGAGCTCATTAAGATGTCAATGACCAATCATGTGCACCATGTTTCTCTAAGTCCACAATTCTATTCATAATTCTGAAGTCCAGAATCTTCTGGAGATCCACATTTTAAATTTTTTATAAATCTGATAACTGAACAGGCATAAAGCTACTTCCAATTTTTGTCTCATTTATTGTGATTATTCACACATTTTGCTGCTGAACTTTAATGATGGGGTGACATCACAGACACTGTTGGAGGTGTTGCTTAAAGTATGGTACATATACCAAATTACCTTTCTAAAACCCTAAACTTTTGGGGGGTGCCTGGGAGGCTCAGTTGGATAAGCATCAGACTCTTGGTTTCAGCTCAGGTCATGATCTCACATTAAGTGTTGGACTTTTGGTTTCGGCTCAGGTCATGATCTCATTGTTTCATGAGATCGAGCCCCACATCGAGCTCTGTGCTGACAGCATGGAGCCTGCTTGTGATTCTCTCTCTCCCTCTCTCTGCCCTCCCTCTCTCATGCTGTCTCTGTCTCTCTCAAAAATAAATAAACTTAAAAAAATTATTAAAATCCTAAACTTTTAAATTCTGACACCTATCTGGCCTTGGGGGCTTCACATAATGAATTGTATTACTATATTCTACTTTTTCTCCCATTGAAAGTCTTATTTTGGATTTAGAAGCATTTAATAGTAATTATTTTTACTAACCTTTTCCAAAAATAGAGTTGTGTTTCTGTTCTTAAACTGGTTTTTAATTGTACATTTCCATGCCTTCCAACAATATAAAAACACAGTAATAATAAAAGCTAATACCAAGTGCTTATTATATGCTAGACCCTGTGCTAAAAGGTTTAGATTTATTTTCTCTTAGTAACATGTAGCTGGGCCTAGGCCCTGGCACCAGACTACAAATACCAACCACACATGCTTGGTCCCCTTGGTTACTGATGATCATCATCAGTGAATCTTCTTTAGACCTCTGCCCTAGTATGGCCAAGTAATTCCAACAGCACCTTTAGGGGGTCCAACCTGGCTCTGTGGGATTCCTGAGCCCCTCACAGCACCTTGTTCTTTCTCTTCACAGCACTGATCTCATTTGTCATTGCATTTTTGTTTCTTTATCTACTGCTATTCTCTCCACTATACAGCCCACCTCCCATGAGGTGAAGACCATATCTACTTTAGTCACCATGGTTTCTGCTTCATAATAATGGGTTTCAGTTAATTATTGCTACTTAATAATACACTATCCCCAAATCTAATTGCTGAAGAAGGCAAACAAAATACTATTTTCACAATCCTGTAGGATGCTGGGCAGCATCTTAGCTGGTTTCACTTGAGCTCACTTATTCACGCTGTCATCTGGGCTAGAAGGTCCAGGATGGCCACACAGAGACATCTGGTAGTTGGTGCTGGAGGCTGACTAGATTGGGTTCTTTCTGTGGAGATCTCAGGGTTTCAGCAGAGCAAAAATAGAAGCTTCCAGGCCCTTTTGAGGCACAGGCTTTAGAGATCACACCTTGCCACTTCTGACACTTTCTATTGGTCAAAGCAAGTCACCAGAAAAGTCCAGATTCAAAGGAATAGAGAAATATAACTTATCTCTGGATGAAAGGGCCAGCAAAGGGGCATGCATATTGGGATGCATGGCATTTTTTTCTGTGAAACAATTTGCCACCTTCCACTCTCTGGCCACAAATTTCTCCCTAGGCTCCCACATGTAAAATAACCTTGGAAAAGTACCTGCAAAAGTTTTATCCCAGATATTGTATCAGGCTTGAAATTATCTAGCTTATTATTCACTTCTGGTCCACCTACAAATGGGATTTCTCTGTGGAGCCCTCAGCTTTCCAGAGACCCATGAACCAAAACTGCCCTCTCCCACCCAAATATCTATGATACAAAGGTGAAACAAAGAAGAGATAACCACACTTAATACTCCTTTTTTAAAAAAAAGAAAGCACATAGCAGTCACTGGTCTGCAGCAGCTGTGTGATCCAAACAGGCAAATATCCAAGGACAAGGATTATTCCCTGATTAGGGCCTATTTCCTCTACTTTGGAGTGATTCTCTACTTCATTTTGTCTCTACACCCTGGACTGTTTGCTCAACCCTGTGAGAAGTTCTTTTCTTTCCATAAAAAATAGCCCATGCCTGATCTAAGTAGCTCTTTCAGTCTGCTCTGTGCCTGTAGGAAGATGATGGCCCAGAGGCTTCTTAAACCATCTCCTTCCCTTTTACCAACCTGATGCAGCTCCTTTAAAATTCTTCATGGTATTTCTATGGATCAGCTTAAAATCTACTGTTAGACCATAGCCAGGCTCACTATTCTTACCAAGACAAGCAGCCTTTTCTCTAATTATAGAAATGTGCCAAATTTAGGTGATATGCTCAAATTCATAGAAGATCTTTTGTTCAAGTGAGAAGTCTATGAGACATCACTTCAGATTATTCTGAGGTAGCCTGGAATTAGTTTTTCACCCACATTTTAATTCTCTGATAATCTCTTCCAACCTAGTACATCCTGGGTCTTCTATATTTTATCTAAATTCTACTTCCAAACTGAACAGTACTTTTCAAATCTCTTTCTACTGCATTTTATTATACACAGCTATCTAAAAAAAAGCCAGTTCGTACTTGCAACATTTTGCCTGGAAATCTCCCAGCAAGATCCATGAGTTCATTAGAAAAATTTCCTATCTTTCCAGTATAGCAGGCAACATTTTGCCAATTGTTTAGCCACCATATATATAATAAGGATGGTCCTGTCTCCACCCTCCACTAGCCATTTCCTTATTAAGCTAGCACCTACTAATGATCTCCTCACTGCATTCCTACACACCAATCTTCTCCCTTACCAAAGCCAATGTCACATGTTTTAGATTTTTGATATGATAGCATCCCACCTCTACATATTAATTTCTGTTTTAGTTAACTTTTCCTGTGTAACCACTCTAAAACCTAGTGGCTTAAACAATGATTTCTTACTTCCCATATAGTTCTGTGGGTTGCTGGAATGTTCCTCTGCTCGTTTCATGTGTTTGTTCACACTAGAGTTTTATCTGAGCTAGAGGTTCAAAATGGTCTGCACTGATATATCTGATGATTGGTATTAACTATGGTTGGGAAATCTTCGTTCTTTTTTGTGTGGTCTCTAATCTTACAGTAGGCCAGGCTGGTTCTCTTAAATGAAATCTCAGGACCTCATTCCAGGAGGGCAAGTGTAGAAACTTTAAGACATCATGAGGGCCAGGATCTGGAACTTGTACAATGTCACTTCTGTCATATTCCATAGATTAGAGATTCACAGGGTTGGTACAGATTTAAGGAGGTAAAGAAGCAGATCTATCTCTCAATCAGAAGAATGGCAGTCACAGTGCAAAGGGATGTGCACTCTGGAATGGCAGGAATCTGTGGCCATTAAAACTAAATCCTCCAGACTAAAATGTACTGAATGAGTGAATACTTAATTTTCATTAAGAGTATGAACATGACCTTAGTCCCTGATCTCTACTTCTTGACTCTGGCTCCAACTCCATGGCATTGTTACTGCTGGGCTCTGATATCAGACTCAATATAAGATTTCCAAAATTAATGTTTATTCTTATTTCCCCACTTCCTTAATTCTTGTCAATAACCAAGCCTTAAATATCCTATCTCTGCTATTCTCTGTGTCATATTCTAGACTGATCTGGAGAAATGAATAGATCTAGTTTTGAATTTTGGCTTTACCATTTACTTATTATGTGACCTTGTGCAGATTATTTAGATTATTTAAAATATCTGTTCATCAGATTTGTAGGAATCAATGAGACAATGAGTTAAAGTTCCTAGCACTGTTCCTAGTTACTGAATGACAGTTTTCTTCCTTTCTTCCTGCTATGGATTTACAGACAACAGTCAGCTGTTGATACTTGTAAACCTAGAAGTTACAAAAATATGAGGGGTTAGAAAATTAAAATCTCAGCTATGTATAACTTTTGTGTTATAGTATATTGTATAATATTTTGCATTATACATATAACTTCAGAGTTTGTGAAGAGGTAAATTACTATAATCCCCATCCAGCAATGGATTATCCAATTAATCCCCAAAGATATGTTTAAGACCCTAAAAAATGAAGGCATTGAACAAAAATTAGAAAATTGTGATATTCAATATCTGATGATTTTAAAAAGGGCTATGAAATAGGTACCAAGTAAAACCCCAAAACTTTGTCAGACTTTCTTACACATATATTTTTAAATTTTTTGTGTTGTTTTATTTTAAAATTCATAGTGTAGAAGGTACTATAGTCTTTTTAGTATTTTACGTCTCTGATCCAGACTTTCTTTCACATACCATATAAAATCTGAGTCTTAGAATAGTGTTACTAGAAATAAAATGGAGGCTAAATATGAAACACATTTCATAAGAAGAATAACTGATAAATCTTGGTTGCTGGTAAATTGCAAAGATTGATGGCAAGGGAAAAGCCAAAGATCTCACTGCAATTACCATTAAACAAATATTTCACATCACCCAAATCATCTATGCTAGGTCAAATAAATTAAATACTTAAACTTATTTTTACATTCTCTATCTTACAATACATTACATGTCAAGTTTTATCTTCTCTGAATGCTTCACATTTTTAGCACTGAGTCTATTTTAAACATCGTATCCTATTTTATCATGGGGTCTTTGATGAAAATGCTTAAGAATAATAATAATAATAATAATAATAATAATAATAATAAGTATTGCCATGAGCGATTATCTAAATCTTCCACATTTCTCCACCTGCCCCCAACCCTCCATGAGGCCAGGAAAGACTGAGTAGCTGGGGGCAGCGATTTAGTTCCACAAGATCAGGATCAGGAAAGACCTGGAGTGCGGAGATGACAAGAGTTGAGTCAGGGAACAAACAATGAAGCCAAAGACCTGGGGAAAATACAACGTCTGGGGAAAGCACATATAATGCCCAGGTTCTGACATCTGCAGGTAGGGGGACACTGAGATCACAGAGTTACGAGTTTAGAGGCAGGTGGGAGCATGATGGAAGCAAAAGCAGGTATAGGAAGCAAAGTCAGCCCAGGTTATTTTAGATTAATATATGCAGCTCCCTTTTTTGGAAGATAGGCGGAGCATAAGTAAGACCTTCAAAAAGACCGACGTGAACCAGAATAGGAATTCACTAGATATACTTTTCCCTGCCATGCTTGATGTTGTGTGACTTCAAGCTTTGAGGACTTAACTAAAATTTTTGTGTTATCCTTTAAGATACCTTTACATTCGTAACCCTCAAAGGTCAGCCCTGAGCTCATAGCAAAATTAAAGGCCTTCTCAGGTATTTATTTGACAGCTTAGACACATGCCCATAAAGGCAGTGGGAAGAAGTCGCTTAGGCTCTTAGAGATCTGTGACTCAAGTGAATTTACCTACATGGCACAAGTATGATTCAAGTTTTAAGATTTGCAATGACACACTCAAGAATAGTCTGTAAAATGGAAGGTCATCAACGATGACCCTGACACATCTAGAATTCCATAGATAAGACATTAGGTTTGACTTTCTATAAGTTACATTATCCATGTGAAGTATGCCAGCTTGGTCCCCCAGTTTGAGCTGAATGTAGTCAAATAACAGTGACTTCACCTAAGAGTAGCACCATCAAAGTGATATTTTTCTTCTTTTACAAAGTTTTGAGTCCAAAAAACCTTTCCACTGTGTTTTTTATGCCCCAGAACTCCTAAGCCTGTGGGGCCTCAAGGTAATGGAGTAGATACAAATGAAACATGTCCTTCATGACCATACTTTTCTTTCAAAAACCCACAGAGATTTGAAACACAGCTTGAAAACCAGTGGACTAAGACAATGAATTAAAATATCTCCTTTTCTCTTGAGATGGAGGTTTAACTCCAGTGTTGGAATACAAAGGAGACAGTGTCGACTGGTCTTTAACTGTTACTGCAAATTTTCTGCTTTTCCAAAGGGCCGATGAGTTTATTGAAAAGGCAGGATGTTATACTGTCTGCACTCCACAAACATGCTTATACTTCTGGGCCTTCTTCCGCTCAACTACATGCTATTGAAATAAAAGTACTACATGAGCCGAAGCCATATAACCTGAATGCACATATTTATCCCAGGAATGACAAACTCTTATATTGTCTGTCTTTTTTAAAAAATCCATCCTTATCTTGATCTTCAGATAGTTTATCTCCAAATGTATCTTTGGTGGTATTCTGAGACATAGCAGAAATAATTCAAGCAGCACAGATAAATGTCTTATCTGGCATGAAGCTGGGCTGCAGATTCCAACAGTAATTCAGCAGTAAGAATCCAGTATAAGAGTTATTAAGTGGGCCACAAAAACCTCCTCTCAATAATTGCTACCTCTTCTTCCTCTATGTCTTGAATAGAAGAGCATGAGAAAGTCCCATACTTTGTGATTTGAGGCAATTGATGTGTATATTACCTATTTAAGTATGAATTTAAAACACTGTTATACATTGTCTTTTCGGGCCTTATATCCAGATATATTAGCACTTTTAATTGATCTTTTGACACTCAACAAAAGCTATTACACTGGTTCAAAAAAAAGGAAAAAGAAAATCCTCTAGTGAACATGTAATAGTGAGTTCTAGAAAGCCAGATAATTTCTTTGCTTAATAATAGTTTTCTTTCCTCTTGGCTGCAGATTCTCATAACTAGCACCATGCCAAACATTCGAAGATTGGATTATGGCCTGTCGTACTTGATTATTTTTGTCAGCATGCTGACCCGGGGTGCCCTTTTCTTGTGTTGTTCCTTCTGTTTCCATTTTTCATGTCACCCAGCTTTTCATCTTGTCAATCAGCTTTTGACTTCCTGATTAAAGTGTCTGTCACAGGAGCAGCCCGGTCTCCAGTCAGTTGTTTAATTTGTTCCTCATGGCATCCAATTGAGTTATTCATCTGGCCCAGCTGTTCCCAAGTGCTTCCAGCATCACTTTTTCATGTGTTTGGGTTTAACCTCTATATCTATGTACAACAGTGTGAATTGTTCCATTCATACTGTTGACTGTGGGTTGCTTTGCCTTCCTAATGCCTTGACGCTACTAGGCTGGCTGCTATGCTGTGGCCAAACCAACAGAGAGAAGCAATATTTCAATCTGATGTTATGGTAACGACTACGACTAAACAGACTAGTTTTCAAGAATTATAGTAGGTCCCCTTTTTAACAATTAGGACTATGTAATGGAAACTCTGGACTGTTCAGATTCAGATCCACCCAAAAATAATGTTGATGGTGCTTGGCAGAGGAAAGGAAACATTAGTCTGCCAACATTGTGGATATTGCCGCAAATGCTCCAGGACCTATTTGTTGCATTAGGTGACATGAGATACTCTCTTGGCCTGAATTGGTGCAGATATCCAACTGGAAAAATGAAATTAAGTAAATCTGCTGAGTTTGCAAGCTAAAACTCTCGTCTTCTGCTTATAAGATGATTTATATTACACAACATTCAAGAAGCCACATAATGCAACAGGAAACTGGAGGAAAAGAAAACTAAGACTACATTTCCCCACTCTCTTCTTTTAGCCACTCAAACCTAATCAATTCAAAATTTTGGTAGATTGTTTATGAGTGAGGCATTCCTTCCTGCTATTCCTATCATGTTTCTCCTGCAAATCCTACAAACTTGAAATGGTAATTCCATTACAGCAGTCATGAAAATAACTAAAGAACATGTGCCTAGGACTTAAAAGAACGTAGAATGAGTCTAATGAGAATCAGGCAGCAGGCTTAACACAACTTCACAACCTACCTCCCATTTTGGTTTGATCTCATGAAAATATCTGCAAAGAATTCAGTTGCTCCTATAGGAACATGCATTTATTTCCTTAGGCTAATAATATGGGATATAGTGAAATGATGTAGCAATCCTGAAGAGAATAAAATTTTGGTAACATAATATATGGGAGAATGCTATTGTAAGTTAAACAGTGGAAATAAAATCATTTTTTGACCATGAGTCTTACAAAATTTTTGTATTTTCTCTGTCAGGTATTATACATAGACTAACTCATATTATTAACAATAATATTGCCACTTATTTACAGAGGCTTAGTGTATTTTATTTTTAATTAGAAAAACTATTATCAAGTAAATTTGACTTCAACTCACAAAAATAATAAACATTTTAAGGATCACAAATCACGGAGAAAAATGTAGTTTGAAATGTGTATTTCTGGTATAGTTCTGGGTAGATACATCACACAGACACCCCAGTGAAATTCTCTATGATGTATTTCTTAGGAAGATAATTTTTTTCAATCTCTTTCCTAGGATATTTTCCTTGTTGTCATAGGTGGGTTCACTTTCCCAATGTCTCTAGATCCAGATCTCTGAAGGAATATCCTCATGAATCTTTCCATGATTTTCCCAGAAAAGGGAATACAGTGAATTGGTACTCAATATTTAGTCCATCCTTCTTCTAGTGTGTCATTTTCTGCTGAAGAGGCCACAAAGTTAAAAAGCACATTTCCTAGACTCCCTTGCAGCTAGGGTTCCAGAAGTGCTTTAGGTCTGTGCCAGCAGATATATCTGTGAAAGATTTGGAAAGTGTAAGTGAGGCAAATGCCACTATTTTACCATTCTATTAACTGTGGGCAAGCACAGTCCTGGGAATACTGAGGTTTGCTGTAGTAGTGTTAGCAGATGTCTGTGTGTCAAATGTCAGGGTGAAGGATAGTAATTGTTTGTTGAGGAAAGATCTACCGAAGTCAACAAGTGTGGATGCAGTGCCCTAAAGTGAATCACACCTAAAAAGTGTGGTCCGGGAGCTTATAAGAGGTGGCTTCCTGGTTTCTTATCTTTCTAAATTGTGCTTCTCCTGCTGGGCCAGTTCTAGGTTATTCCTCTGGGAGTTGTTCTTGGGGTTCTGACCCAGAGCTTGCTCTTCTAGCACTTCCAATAGTTGTAAGCTTCTCATTCCCTATATCAAAACATGTTCTGATTTGAAAAAAGTAATTTTTGAACTGAAAATTCAACCTGATTGATAGTTTGTCTTTACAACTTTTTAAAAATTTCTTGCTTCACAGTCAGTGTCATAGTGCAAAGAACAAATGGGTTAGAGTCATACACAATCATTAGTAGTTATGTCACTTTAGATAAATTTATGAACTTATCTAAACCTCAGCTTCCTCATCTTATAAAATTAGCAATAATACTTAAATGCATAGTTGAGATAAGGATAAAATGAGATAATAAATGTTAGCCTGGAACACTCATGTAAGCATTCAACAAAAGTCAGTATTCTTCTCAGTGTTTAAATTTGAACACTCAGGATTTGAGATAGTATTTCTTACTAATATAACCAATATCACATTTAGTGAGGAAAACAAAAGACTCTGGGACAATACTGTATATTCCTTTAAAAGCACATGCCTGTATTAATTTGGATCCAATAAACCAACTACTTATAGATACCAGTACCAAGTTTTATACAGGAAAACAGACCTCCTGATATTTCCAAGTAGCTATACTCAAATTTTTGGAAAGTCAAATCAAATAAATATTTATATATATTCTTGGGAGTAAAGAGTACCACGTGTGATATATGTGCATGTTTGCTTAACATCATGAAAACATAAAGAGACCAAGACTCAGTCCAAGAAGATTAGGTAAAAGATAATAGTAAAGTTTTTACATACCTCCTTACCTAAGCCTAGGGATATTTTTCGATTAGTAACACAACAAAACAGCACTCCCATTCTTTGAGACAAAATACTTTGGATTGCCAGTTGCCATTTCCTTTCAAAATGAGCCCATCCTAGCTGCATGATGAACTAAGTTATTCCAGAGTACTTCTTAATCTTCCCATGATATTTGGGAACTTCACTGCATTCCATATTATTAACCTAAGAAAATAAATGAATTTTCTTATGGCATTAAAGGAAGAAATTACAATGATGTACTCACAGTAAAGAAAGACAAATACTCAGATGCTGAAGTAAAAATGGACCTGAAATCCAGCACCCACGTGTCTTAGAAGATATTGTAGTGATCTGGAAATGAGCTCTAGTAGCTAGAAGCTTGCATTCAAAATATAATAGCACAAAAAAAAATGAAGTTTTGTAGTACCTGGGTGGCTCAGTTGGTTAAGTTTCCAACTTTGGCTCAGGTCATGATCTCACAGTTCATCAGTTCAAGCCCTGCATCAGGCCCTCTGCTGTCAGAACAGAGGTTGCTTCAGATCCTTGTCCCTCTCTCTCTTTGCCCTTCCCCTGCTTGCACTCTCTCTCTCTCAAAATAAAAAACAATTCTAGAAACTTAGAAAACAAGAAATGAAGCTTTGAGCATATTTGAGTAGGAAAGTAGAAATGAGACCCCAATAACTTAGAGCCATCAATGGCTTCTTCCTCAGTGAAAAGAGATACTGGAAACACACACACACACACACACACACACACACACACACACACACACCATATTGGGCCAGGAAAATGACAGGGAACCTTGCTTCTACCTGAAGATATGGGTCAAGAACTAAAAAATTATACCACCATAGAAAATTGATACCATGAGCCATGAGCAAATTGGGCTTGATTTACACATTTTGGCAAGGGATGCAAGAATTATGAAACCAAGAAATATGCAGGAAAAAAAACTGATGCCAGGCACCTTGCATAAGCAAATGCAAATTCAAAACTCTTTTGGAGAAATACTTCCACGACTAAAGCCCATTTAGGTCTCTCTCTCCCTCTCTCTCTCTTTCTCTCTCTCTCTCTCACACACACACACACACACACAGACACACATATACACACACAATGCCTAATGCTGATGACTTTACAATAGAAGTTGTTTTTTAAACACAAAGAAACAGTCCCTTATTAGAAAGATTAAATACACATAATCGCCAAGTTTGAGATTCCAAAAAAATCTGAAAAAAATGTATAAAAATTAATATGCTTAACATGAAAACAAAAAGAATAGAAACCGTAAGGCAAGAATGACACTATCAAAAAGGCAAAAGAACCACTAACGTCAAGAAATAATTGGGGAACCTGGGCGGCTCAGTGAGTTAAGTGTCTGACTTTGGCTTAGGTCATGATCTCACAGTTTGTGGGTTCAAGCCCCACATCGGGGTCTGTGCTGACAGCTCAGAGCATGGAGCCTGCTTCAGAATCTGTGTCTCCCTTGTTCTCTGCCCCCATTTGTGCTCTCTCTCTCTCTCAGATAAATAAACATTTAAATTTTTTTAAAAAAGAAAGAATATATAGTTACTGAAATTAAAAACTTAATGGGCATATTATAAAGTAGATTGGCTACATCAAAAAATTACTAAAATCAAAAACAAACCTGAAGATCTTATGCAAAATATGCACAGATATATAAAAGGTGGAAATTGCAAAATGTTAAGAGAGATGAAGAATAAATTAAGGTAAAATAAAAGGTACCTAATAGAAATACTGAGACAGATTAAAGAAAATGGTAGCAGGACACTTCAAAAAGAAAAAAAAATAATGGAGACTTTCCCTAAATGCCATATAAAGTACAGATTCAGCAATCATGATGACTAAAGAAAAGAAGTACAACAAACATTCCCTTCTGTCCAAGACACTGCCAATGCTCTGCCCATACTCCCTTGACCTCTTCCTTCTCCCTTCTTTCCAATATTGGCTCCAGGTGTGCCCTCACTTCCAACTCTAACATCTGCATCATTTTGGTAAGAGTTCCCTTTACTACACATTCTCATCCGTATTTCTTATCTCTTGTCATTTTTCATAATAACCATTCTAACAGATATGGGGTGATACCTCATTACAGTACTGATTTGCATTTCTCTGATGATTAGTGATGTTCACCATCTTTTTATGTGATGTTGACCATCTTCTTATGTATCTATTGGCCACTTGTACGTCTTTTTGTGAGAAAAATGTCTATTCGGGTTCTTTGGCCATTTTTAATTGATTTTTTTTTTTTTTTTGCTACTGAGTTATTTGAGTTTCTTATGTATTTTGGATAATAAACCTTATCAGATACAGGGTTTGCAAATATTTTCTCCCATTCCAAAAGCTGTCTTTTCTTTTGCTGATTGTTTCTTTTTTCTTTTCTTTTTCTTTAAGGTGGTGAGGCATACAACACAGAGAGCCTAAACTCTGATCAACATGATCAATTAAATCTCCCCTTTGTGATTGGTTCCTTTTTTCCTTCAAAATTTTATTCAAATTCTAGTGTGTCAACATATAGGGTAATATTGTTTTCAGAAGTAGAATTTAATGACTTATCACTTACATATAACACCCAATGCTCAACACAAGTACCCTCCTTAATACCCATCAAGCATTTAGCCCATCGCCCCCTCCCTCCATCAACCTTCAGTTTGCTCTCTACTGTGAAGAGTCTCTTATGGTTTGTTTCCTCTCTTTTTTTTCTCCTTCCCATATGTTCACCCACTTTGTTTCTTAAATTTCACATATGAGTGAAATCATATGGTCTTTGTCTCTCTGACTGACTTCTTTTGCTTACCATAATACACTCTAGCTCCATCCACATCATTGTAAATGGCAAGATTTCATTCCTTTTAATGGCATATATATATATATATATATATATATATATATGCGCACACACACACACACACATACACATACATATACCACAACTTCTTTATCCATTCATCAATGTACATTTGGGCTCTTTCTATAGTTTGGCTATTGGTGATAATGCTACTATAAATATTAGGGTACATGTACCCCTTTGAATCTGTATTTTTGTATCCTTTGGGTAAATACCAAGTAGTGCAATGTGCAATGGATTGTAGAGTAGTTCTATTTTTAACTTTTTGAGGAAACAATACTGTTTTCCAGAGTGGTTGCGCCAGTTTTCATTTCCACGAACGGTGCAAGAAGGTTCCTCTTTCTCTGCATCTTCGCCAACACTTGTTATTTCTTGTGTTGTTAATTTTAGCCATTCTGACAGGTGAGGTATCTCATTGTGGTTTTGATTTATATTTCCCTGATTATGAGTGATGTTAAGCATCTTTTCATGTGTCTGTTAGCCATCTGGATGTCTTCTTTGGAAAAGTGCCTGTTCATGTCTTCTGCTCATTTCTTAACTGGATTATTTGTTTTTTGGGTGTTGAGTTTGATAAGTTCTTTATAGATTTTGGATACTAACCCTTTATCAGATATGTCATTTACAAGTTTATTCCATAGGTTTCCTTTTAGTTTTGTTAACTATTTCCTTCTCTGTGTAGAAACTTTTTATTTTGATGAAGTCCTAATAGTTCATTTTTGCTTTCGTTTCCCTTGCCTCCAGTAATGTGTCTAGTAAGAAATTGCTGCAGCTGAGGTCAAAGAGGTTGTTGTCTATGTTCTCCTTTAGAAATTTGATGGTTTCCTGTCTCACTTTTAGGTCTTTCTTCCATTTTGAAGTTATTTTTGTGTATGATGCAAGAAAGTGGCCCAGTTTCATTCTTCTGCATGTTGCTGTCCAGTTTTCCTAACACCATTTGTTGAATACACTTTCTTCCATTGGATATTCTTTCCTGCTCTGTCAAAGACTTGTTGACCATAGAGTTATTGGTCCAATTCTTGCTTTCTATTCTGTTCCACTGATCTATGTGTCTGTTTTTGTGCCAGTACCATACTGTCTTGATGTCTACAGCTTTGTAATATAGTTTGAAGTCTGGAATTGTGATGCCTCCAGGTTTGCTTTTATTTTTCAGGAGTGCTTTGGATATTCAGGGTCTTTTGTGATTCCATACAATTTTTAGGATTGTTTGTTATAGTTCTGTGAAAAATGCTGGTATTTTGATAGGGATTGCATTAAATGTATAATTTTCTTTGGGCAGTATAGACATTTTATCAATGTTTATTCTTCCAAGCCATGAGCATGGATTGTTGTTCCATTTCTCTGTATCTTCTTAAATTTTTTTCATAAGTGTTCTATAGATTTCAGAGTACAGATGCTTTCCTTCTTTGGTTAGATTTATTCCTAGGTATCTTATGGGTTTTGCTGTAATTGTAAATGGGATAGGTTCCTTGATTTCTCTTTTGGCTGCTTCATTATTGATATATAGAAATGCAACAGAATTCTGTACATTGATTTTATAACCTGTGACTTTGCTGAATTCATGTATGAGTTCTAGTAATTTTTTGGTGTAGTCTTTCAGGTTTTCTACATAGAGTATTATGTTGTCTGCAAATAGTGAAAGTTTGACTTCTTCCTTGCCAATTTGTATGCCTCTTATTTATCTTTGTTGCCTGATTACTGAGGCTAAGGTTTCCAATACTATGCTAAATAACAATGGTGAGAATGGACATCTCTGTGTTGTTCCTGGCCATAGAGGAAAAGTGCTCAACTTTTCCCCATTGATGATGATATTAGCTATGGGCTATGGATCTTTCATATATGGCCTTTATAATGTCAATGTATATTCTATCTATCCCTACTTTGTTGAGGTATTTTTTTTATCAAGAATGGATGCTGTATTGTTCATTGTTTCTTTTGCTGTTAAAAAGCCCTTCAGTTTGATGTAGCTTTATTTTTGCTTTTGTTTCTTGTGATTTTTGTGTCATATCCAAAAATCATTGCCAATAACACCAAGGAACTTTCCCTCTATGTTTTCTTATAAGTTCTAAGAGTTTTTTTTTTGTTTGTTTCAGGTCTAATGTTTAAGTCATTAATCCATTTCAAGTTAATTTTTATATAAGTGATGTAAGAGAAGGGTCCAATTTCATTTTTCTGTATGTGATTATTCACTTTTCCTAATACCATTTATTTAAGAGACTGTTGTTGAGGAAGAGATATGAGTGAGGGACATTTTCTTTGGCCATCTTGCTGATGTCACTCAGAGCTAAATTCCTGGTGGATAATGTAGTCTAAGATTCCAAAAATGGGATTATTATACATTATGGCTGTGATGGAGCTAAAGCATCCTAAGATTCTTGTATTGATTGGGAGGAGGATAAAGCTATTGATTAACCTCAGACTTTCTAATTCAAGTGTATAAATTAAAATTCAGAAACTGCTGTAAGAATTAAAAAAAAGTAGATATTTACCCTATAGGTCAGTGATTGTTGATTTAACATATGTGCAATTGGAGTTGAGAAAAGGGGCAGAGGCATATTTAAGAAGCTCAGAAAACACCAAGCAGGATAACCCTTCCCAAAAAACCACCTAAGGTACAACTTAAAAAAAGTCTTAAAAGCAGTCAGAGAAAAAAACATAGTAAAATGTAGGATATTAAAGATAAGAAATACCAGTGACTTCATGTCAGAAACAAGGCAAGCTGAGGGATAATCCAATGATGCCTTTAAAGGAGTGAAAGGAAGTAAAAATCTTTCAAATCAAAATTCTATCTCCAACAAACTATCTTCATTAAAATGAAGGTAAAACACTTTTTTTAGGCAAACAAAATCTGATAGAATTCATTGCTATCAGACTTGCACTGAGCCTGAAGAATAATAGTCATTGGAAACTCAAAATTACACATAGCAATAAAAATCACTGAAAATGGTTAATATAAAGTTATATACAATACTTTTTTCTATATTCCTTAAAAAATAATCATTAAAGCACAAACAATAGCAATTTATTATGGGGTTTATAATATATAGAGAAGTAAAATGTATGACAACAGTACAGAATATCAAAAAGAGGAAATAAACCTTCACTGTTTTAGGGTTCTTAACTTATAGTGGCATAAGAGTAGTTGAAGATAGATTGTGGCAAGTTAAAGAACAACCAAAGAACAGCTACTGTGGTGGGAGGAAAGCAGAGGCATTGTCAATATGACAATAGTGGAGATAGAATGGAATACTGAAACTATACTCAACTGAGCAAGTAAGGAGAAGGAAAGAAAAGGAACACAGATCATATGGAACAACAACAACAAAACAAATAGCAAAAGTGCAGATTTAAAATTATTTTATTCATAATAATATTAATTTTAAATGTTATATAATATAAAAACAGGGAGGGGGACAAAATATCAGAGACTCTTAAACATGGAGAACAAATAGAGGGTTACTGGTGGGGTTGAGGGAGGGGGGGTGATAGGCTAAGTGGGTAAGGGGCATTAAGGAATCTACTCCTTGCACTATATGCTAACTAATTTGGATGTAAATTAAAAAAATAAAATTAATAATTTTAAATGGCATAAACCAGGGGTCAGCAAACATTTTCTTTTAAGACCTGGAGTAAATAGGTTTTGCAAGCCATAGGATCTCCATCAACTACTCAGCTCTGTGATTGTAGCCTGAAAACAGTCATAGACAATATAGAAATTAATGGTTATGGTTGTTTTCCAATATTTTTTTAACAAAAATAAGCAGTTAGCCAATGGGCCATAGTTTGACGATACCTGATCTGAGTACTGTTCAACAGAAATACTATTGGACCACAAGTGTGAGTCATATATACAATCTTTTTTTCTTTTATCATACAATTCCATTTATTCACTCATTCATTTTTATGGAACGAAAATTAACACTTTCATTTATTTTTTTAATATAATTTATTGTCAAGTTAGCTAACATACAGTGAATACAATGTGCTCTTGGCTTCAGGAGTAGATTCCCATGATTCATCACTTACATACAACAAGTGCTCATTCGAACAAGTGCCTTCCTCAATGCCCATCACCCATTTTCCCTACCCTCCAACCCCCACCCCCATCAACCCTC
Source organism: Panthera leo (assembly GCF_018350215.1). Lineage (NCBI taxonomy): Eukaryota > Metazoa > Chordata > Mammalia > Carnivora > Felidae > Panthera > Panthera leo. Next base: position 56,389,266 of record NC_056685.1, on the reverse strand, counting down.
AGTTTGTTCTCTGTATTTAAGAGTCTCTTGTGGTTTTCCTCCCTCCCTCTCTGTTTGAAACTATTTTTTCCTTCCTTCCTCCATGGTCTTCTGTTAAGTTTCTCAAGATCTACATATGAATGAAAACATATGATATCTGTCTTTCTCTGACTTATTTCACTTAGCATAATGCCCTCCAGCTCCATCCACATTGTTGCAAATGACAAGATTTCATTCTTTCTCATTGCCAAGTAGTATTCCATTGTATATATAAACCACATTTTTTTATCCATTCATCTGTTGATGGATATTTGGACTCTTTCCATACTTTGGCTATTGTTGATGGCACTGCTATAAACATTGGAGTACAAGTCATATATATATACTCTTAAACATTATGACACCTATATTAAAATATAAAAGAAATGGGTGAAATTAAATTTAATAATATTTTATTTAACTTAATATATCCAAGATACCATTATTTCAAAATGTAATCAATATATAAATAATAAGATATTTTACACTCTTTTTTTGTGCCAAGTCTTTGAAATCTGGTGTACATTTTATACTTAAAGAGGCAGTAGCTCTCAGGATCATACAGGGTAGGTACCTGATAGTGAGCACCTTCTTAAATTTTGCTGAGTGCCTCCTTGCTATATCTCAATGCTGCTCATTGATTGAGTAGCCCTGGGGTGGGGGTAATAATTCACTGACATTTCTGATTTGCCATGCATGTGGGTAAAGCAGCCACTCCAGATAAATACGGTAGCCAAAAACATGCAGATTATGACAGTTGGAATTCAAAGGGTATATGGAACAAGAGTCAACAGTAACCCAAAAAGATATGTGTAGTATACCAACTCTGTCTGCTATACCTGGTAACCAAGAAGTGGCCAGTTCTTTGGATGTCCTACAAAGACACATATTCCAGGGGGCAAAAGATAAGCTCTACAAAGACTTAGGGGCCTGTTTTGCAGTACTACTTTTAGGGATCCAGTGGTCTTAAGCATGTTAGGGCACACTTTCTACAATTAAATACTAGGCATTGTATTTTTATCTCTGAACACTAAAAAAGGAAAGAAAGAAAAAAAAGCATAATACTTAGTAAGCCTATTTGAATTTTGGAGACAGTAAATCTTATACTTGAGTATACTGCTCTCACCAAGCTTTTAGTTGACTCAAAAGGCTCCTAGTTTTGAGGAGAGCCCAGGACAATACTTTGCAGCAGGTGCAAACTATGGTATAAACTACCTTGGCACTCAGGCCATAATGCCAGGACATCCTAAGATGTTAGACATATCTGTGATAGATAAGGATGCTTTGTTCAGTTTCCAGAAAGCCTCAATAAGAAAGCCTTAGTGCACAGAGCTAGTCACTCTTTGTAAAGCTTTTCCTGGTAAATTACTGGGCCCCAGTAGATACTGATACCAACTGTATGCAACTGTAGCTGTCCATAATGAGCTGGGCGTTGCCAGATCCACAAAGACATAATATCAGGCAGAGACAGCAACAATCTGTGATAAAATACGTTTAGGATTTGAACCCAGACTGGTGACTGATGGGAGTTTATTTATAAGCCCCCAGCACTTTCATTCATTGGGTGAGATAATTCTGAGATGCTATAATGCAATATCTCCCAAAGAGATTAAACTCTATCCACAATGCTTATTGTTTGCTTTTCCTCTTCTGTCTCATTTCTCATTTCTACTATGATCTTTCTAGGAACACTCCCCAAAGGAACTAATAGTACTTGAAACTCTGTCTCAGGTTCTTCTCTGGAAATTGAAAACAGGTTCGATTAGCATCATGTCATCAATGCAGTGGACCAGTGTGATATTCTATGTAATGTCAAGATGACTAAGGTCCCTTAGGACTACATTGTGAATGAGCAACATAGTTAATGTAATGCTTAGTCAAGACTATGAATATGTATTGTTGTCTTTCCCAGAAGAAAGAAAACTACTTTTGATCCTCCTTTTTGATGGGCTTTAAAAATTACCAATTTACCAGATCACTAGCGTTATACAAAGTTTCAGAGCCTGGACTGATCCACTAGTAGGGATACCATCTCTGGCACAGCAGCTATGATTGTGGCTATTCTTCATTAAGTTCATGGCAGTAAATTTTAATCTACAGTGATTCATTGGGTTTTTGCAGGAGCCATACTGATGAAGAAAATGAGGAAATTGTGGAAATCACCCCCTACATCATTTATGTTTTTTAGGATTGTATTAAGCTCTGTTATTACACACAGGATGTGATATTACTTCTAATTTATTTTCTAGTTTATCATCTTGACTAATAGCAGTGGAGAAAGATTAGTGAGGGAATTATGTGAGGGTTCTGATATATATATAATCTTATGTCCCTATAAGGCACTTGGTGACTAAGAAAATGATCACAGGATGTGTCCATGGACCCAGTGGACCAACATGAAGTGGACTTGGGCCAGGATTCCATTTATCACCTAGTTTCTGTATCAGCCCTATTCTATCAGCAACACCATGATGACATTTTGGGTCCCATGGTATCAGTATCAGGTTAGATGCTATGTGAAAGATCATAATTTTCCATTAGAGTGACTGACATTAACTTTCTACCCATCATCTTTTTATTTATTTTTTTATTTTTTAGCTTATATAAATTAAGATATCCTCTCATTGTGTGTGGCCATCTATCTTGCCCCTGGGAACAACGTGTTAGCCATTGCCAACAAATCCCAGAGGGTCTAAGCATCTTAGTTGCCTCTTTAGCTTCACTGCCTGTTACAGTAATTATGCCTGCTTGCCTCTAACAGTTCAGTGCCACCACTTGGCCTCCAGTTACAGACTGCTGTCGTCTCTTTGAAATCAGGAATGGAGTTCTAGAGCAGCATCTGCTCCTCTTAACCCTGGCCTACCAAGAACAGTCACCTTGATCTTCTCAACAATGCTTGGGTCACCTTTACTCGCAGCAAAGGATTCTCAAGGTCCCTGAGAGGAGCATCCTGCTGGGTGGGAGTCCTCTGAGAGAATTGTTAGAACACATCTCAGAAATGTCCTACCAGGTATTTTCTACCAATTCCCATTTCATGTTTATTGAAAGTTACTCCTGGGCATGTAAATTTCTCGGCACTATTAGCCAGTTTATGGCACTGTAGAGCTTCTCTAGGGACCAAAAAAAGCCCCCAGGCAGAGAGATGCAGAAGCTTGGAAGAGGAAACCTCTGGTGTGTGCAAAGATGTAGGAATACGCTACATCATATGAGCGTATGAACATGAGGGGATGGTGGGTAAGGCCCCCCAAATTTCTGTTTCTTAGGACAGAAAGAAACTTAACTGAAAAAGCCAAGTTTAACCATATAGAAGGATGTCTGTGTTGTTACTATTTGCAATTTTGAAAAAAATGGAAATAGGTTAATTATTCATCTCTTGGGAAATAATGCCAAATGGATAAATAAATGGTTTAATTATCAATAAAACATTCAGCCATTAACATGAATAAACTGGATTTACTTGCATTATTATGGACAAATCTAAAAACAATATTGAGTAAAAAACCAATTTGCAAAATTTATATACAGTAAGTTTATCTGTATCTACCTATATCTACATCCATGTTTATGTTTTTAAACCCCAATACTAAACTAATACTAAATAATGATGTATTATTTATAGTATCTTAATGTGTAATATCACAAAAATGTGCGTGAAACAATGCATACAAACTTCAGAATCATGTTTATTTCTGAAAAGGAAGGGATAGAATCAGGGTTAAGCTATTTTTTTTAATGTCTATTTATTTTTGAGACAGAGAGACAGAGACAGAGCACAAGAGGGGAAGGGCAGAGAGAAAGTGAGACACAGAAGCTGAAGCAGGCTCCAGGCTCTGAGCTGTCAGCACAGAGCCTGATGTGGGGCTCCAACTCCTGAACTATGAGACCATGACCTGAGCTGCAGTCAGACACTTAACCAACTGAGCCACCCCAGCACTCCAGGGTTAGGCTGTTTTTAAAACACCTATTTCTTAAAAGAAAATTTTAAAAATAGTCTAAGCAAGTATGTCAAAAATGTTATCATATTTCATGGTAATAGGTGTCTTATATTTTGTTTGAAATGATTCATAATTTAAAATTTCTCTTTATTTTGGTGTGCCTGGGTGGCTGTCAGTTAAGCACCCAACTTCAACTCAGCTCATGATCTCAGTTCATGAGTTTGAGCACCATGTTGGGCTCTGTGCTGACAGCTCAGAGCCTGGAACCTGCTTTGGATTCTGTCTCTGTCTCTCTCTGTCATTCCACCACTCACACTATGTCTCTCTCTCAAAAATAAACACTTAAAAAAATTTTAAATAATGTTTATTGAAATTTCTATTTATTTTAATCACTTAGAATAAGTGGTGGATAAGAAGACAGCTTAAGGTGGTGATTCCTATATCTGGATGATCATCAGAATTAATTTTTTTTAAATATATGCCTGAATCCTACCCAAAGAAAACCAGTTTCAGTAGATCTGGGGTAAGGTTCCAGAATTGTTTTAAAGTCTCTTGAATAATTTCGGTATATAATCAGTTTGGGGAGCTATTGACTTGAGATACTTTTTCTAGAAAATCTAACTTACATCCTAGTTTTTGGTTCTATAACTAGAAGTTAAGCAATTCACTTGTAAATATTTTGACTAAGTGATAGCATAATGATATGCCCTTTATTTTTTATTAAATTAACAAAGAAAGCCTTGGATTTACTATAAAATAATTGATGAGTTACATTGTCAACTTCATGATTTAGTGTTGTTGATAAACTGTATCTTATAAGAAATGGCATTTATACTTCAATATCAAGAAAATAAATCCATCTTTTTGAATAACTTATATGTTTCCTTTTATCAGTTAATAATTATTATATGAGTAATTATGCATAAATTTTTGCCTAGGCTGCCTAAAATCTCAGAATAAAATGTAATACTTTAAAAAATCATTATTTCTATTTTAATAGCATTTGTGTATTTGTGTCTTTTGCTGAAAGCCACTTCAAATACTTTGTAACACCAGGTTTAATGTTAATACTTGATGATGGTGATGATGATGATGATGATGATGATGATGATAGCCTGCATTTTGGGGAGCTTGTACTATGTGACTACATAAACTTAATTTTTAAATTTAATCCTGAGCTCAATTCCTAATGTAGGAAAACAAGTTATTTTACAGAAGCAAGTTAACTAACAAATGATGAAGAAAATAGGAATTACCTATTCCACTGATATTTCACCACTTTCACTGATGAAGAAAATAGGAATTACCAAAAAAAGGCAGGGAGAACTTATAAATGTACTCAGTACACTAGTTCCCTATGAATCTAGCCACTAGTCCATAGCCACTACTGTGTATAGCGTTTTATGGTGTCAACTCTCAGTTTACACCCTTTATTCACAGGAGTTAGGTAATGATTTCAAAGATTCTCTCCAGTGTATTACAGTCTTAAGTCACAAAATTTATAAAATTGACTCTAGCTAATATTGTAGCAGAGATGGAGGGCAACTATTTTCCATTTATTCTCTATCTCCCAGCAGAAACCAAAAGTATGGACAGAAATGAGTTCCAGGACCTCTGTAATCTTAAAAGATAGTAAATAATAAGGATAATCTCTAGGCTTCAAACTACAGGAACATTTCCATTCTGTATACTTTCCCCATTCTTTCTCTATCCCATATTAGTCTTCTTCAAATAATGTAGAAATAGATACTGGTTAATAATAATAAAATAAATGCTATTATTATATTTGTAGGTAGAAAGCATTTTACAGTAAAACATACTTAACACAGACTGTGTCACACTTGACATACATTCAAGAAGTCAGAATCTAGCCCAAAATATTATTACGTATGGTCCAAATATTTGTTAATTGAAATAACTACAATAACATTCACTTCTTGGAAGTTTTTCTATGACTATGTCAAAAAGGTTCTCACCAATTTTAGTTTGTCTTATTTAAACTAATGGACAGAAAAACAGTGGGTTGCATTAAAGAACATTTCAGGAAACTTGTTCTACTTGATGTATTCATGTTGAAAAACCACTATGTCTTGAAGAGTAAATTTATTTTAGGGCATGCCAGTATAAAACTGAAGCAGACTAAAGGTTTGGATCTACACATGTTGGGTGGTGGTATACTTCCAATTTACCCAAATTTATAGAAAGTACCTGAGAAGTTATTGAGACTCTTTTTAGCTTCTTCTGCTTGATGATCACACATGAATATAATCTGAGTCTTCAGAACATTTGGGAGGGCCAGACAATTATAAATAATTTAAAGAGATCAGAAAATAAGAGCTTCTTACAGAACGTGGAAGTATACTCTTCGAATCAGGTGGCATCATTGACAGGTGAACACCTCTGGGGGAATCTGAAGACTATAGAAGGTTGCCCGTCTGACCTGGAGACCTTATTCTGTGTAGCCATCCTTGTGAGAAAGTTGTTACCTACTTTAACACAAGTTTATCCTACAGAAATGCTGTTTCAAGGAGCACATGCACCCCAATGTTTATAGCAGCACTATCGACAATCGCCAAAGTATGGAAAGAGCCCAAATATCCATCGACTGATGAATGGAGAAAGAAGATGTGGTATATATACACAATGGAGTATTACTCAGCAATGAAAAGAATGAAATCTTGCCATTTACAACAAGTGGATGGAACTAGAGTGTATTCTGCTAAGCAAAGTAAGTCAGTCAGAGAAAAACAAATATCATATGATTTCACTCATATGTGGAATTTAAGATACAAAACAGATGAACATAAGGGAAGCATAGCAAAAATAATATAAAAACAGAGAGGAAGACAAACCATAAAAGACTCTTAAATACAGAGAACAAACTGAGGGTTGCTGGAGCTGTTTCAGGTGGGGGGATGGGCTAAATGGGCAAGGGGTATTAAGGAGGACACTTGTTGGGATGAGCACTGAGTGTTATGTGTAAGTGATGAATCACTAAATTCTATTCCTGAAACCATTATTACACTATATGTTAACTAACTTGGATTTAAATTTAAAAAATAAATAAATAAAACAAGCTTATCCTTTGCTTTGTCAGTGCCTTTTGTATCAATCACCTCACCACCATACTTTGACAACCATCTATGGGGTTGCCAAAAAAATCAGACATATGCTCAATCACTATCAAACTCACCCATCTAAAAGCATTTATGAGGAGTCTTAACAGTAAATGAATTATTGTAACAGCTTTTAGATCATGTTATGTAAAGTGACATGGAAGACACAGAAATAACCCTTTATTCCTGTTTTTTACTTCTTTCAGTATGGATCAGAACAGTGCAACCATGAGAGAAAAATTCCTTGGCTTTCTTATCGCCCCCCTCGGCAGCAAGGATCCATTTCCTCCTTTCATTCATTTATTACACCATTACCAAATATCTATGGAGTGCCTGCTGTGTCAAACTCCATATGCTGTTAGGCTTGTATTGTTCCTCTCTGTCTGAAATAATCCTTCCACATTCTTCTTTCTCAAGTGAATTTATCCTCAGACTTTAAGTATCACCTAACGGTCCCCCTTTGTAATGGCTTTCCAAACTCTTTTTTAGGCAGTCAGACCTCCCCCCTCCTCTTAGTACAAAGTTTATCATATCTAATGTCCTCATCTGTGAATTCCAGGAGAGCAACAACGATGCTTTCTTCTTCCTGTCATTAATTGAACTTCGTACAACTTTACTGAGTACATGGTTCAATATTTTTTATTCAGGGAATAATTAAATATATGAATGAGAACTAGACGATTCTTCCTGCACATTGGCTATTACATGGAACTTGGGGCAATTCACTAAATCACCTCTTTGGTTTAGGCTGCTTCTGAATGTTTATCCTCTCTCCTTCTGTGAGATGTCATAATGCTTTAAACTTTAAAAATAGAACCCTAGAAACATCTCATTGTCGCTGTTAGATCCATTGTCACCTTGCACTTGACTTTGTGACCTCAGTGCAAATGAATGTTGGATCTAGTGTTTTAGAACAAGAGATAGTAACGATAGAGTTTATGTGCTGTGAATCACATTTATTGTGTTCAACTTCTCATTGCTTGCTTATTAAGCAAGAGCTGTTTTGATGGAATTATGGAGCAACCAGAAAATGAAGCAATTTGATGAGTAAGTGAAGGATGAGAAAAAAATGGCATCATGTCTAGATAACTCTGACAAACAGATTCTGAAATCAGAGAAATAAAGTGGTATCTGGTGAGGAATAGGGCCAGACTCGGTTTAAGAAGCCAATGTAGGAAACAAGTGAAATGATGCTCATTGCAGCATCATTTGTAAGAGAAAAAAAATGCAGGGTTACATAAGTATAAGTACATATGATGAAATAATATGTAGAAGAAAACTAGAATGGACTAAAAGTATATGTATCAACATGAATAGATTTCACTATATAATATTAAATAAAATATCAGATATTTTACTTAACATGATATTATTTAAGATGATATTTTAAACTCAAAGTAGTCCCACATATTGTTTATGAATACTCAGATTTATTGCAAACATATAAAGATGGGTGAGAAAGGCTTTTGTGAGAGTGGTTGCTTTTGGTTAAGAAAAGAAAGAGAGGAATTGGGATTGAGAAAGAAAGCAAAGTGTATTTGTTTTATAATTTCTGTCTATTTTGTCACATAAAGTGTAAGTTTAAGGCATACATTGTAAAACATAAACCATTTATTATTTCTGGGAAGTGGGTAAATAAGCATTTGTAATGTTATTCTCCTGAATACTTTAGATTTTTTAAGTACACAAAGAAAGAAAAAGAGTCAGTGGGAAAAACCCAGTTGAAAGAGTGAGACACTGAATCAACCGAAGTGAGAAAAACTAAATGCAGATTTTTCTCAAAAGCAAAAAAGGCATGATCCAGAAAAAAAAAAGTAGAATTCTTCATCTTAGAATAAGGGAGAAACACCTATCAGGCATATTTGGGTAGGATATTTATTTGATTTTAGAATGATGAGGGAATTCCTGCATTCAAGAAGTGGCCAGAAATAAGGAAAGTTAGTTTGAAGACAATAGCAAATGTTTGAAAAAATAATTTCAGGGAGTAAGTGTGAGATGACTAAAGAAATATCAAAAAGCTGCCAAGCAAAGGGGTTTCCTTCTTGATGATCATGAATTTCTAGAGAAAACAATCTGTCCTATTGTGTGAATTCCTACAGGAGGGTGCAGACTCAAAGAAAGGGAGGCTATCCTTTTTTTAAGGATTTTCTGGATGCATGTGACAAAAAGACAGAGGGGCAAGTAAGAGCTGTAGGGAATATTCTTTCTTAATGATGTATAAGGGAATCTATATATTATACGATGCCATACAATGTTATGCAATGACATGAATTAGTGATATGGGCCAAATGAAGGGATAACTAAAGTATGGTAGAAGAAAAACTCAAGGAGATTGGAAGTTCAGAGGTTTCCAGGGCTACTGGATCACAGGGGCCATTCAATCATATTAGTCAAAGACAGGGCTTGATTATTTTCTTACTGTGGAGATTACATGTCCCTTCCTTACATCTCAGTTTCTAGTTCAACACATTTTCTGAGTTTCATATTTTTTAAGAGAATCTGGTTCAGTCAGTTATTCAGTTTGAGGTTCCCTCTTGGGATTCTGAGTCATTCATCACTTAGGTCACTGGCTAGTCTACAGAGGTGGTCTTTGAGTTAGCCTTGCCTGGTTTGTCCATTCTAGACTATAGAAAATGTGAACTGTATGAGGTCCTCAGAAGGAAGTTGTGCAAGGAGCGAATACAATAAGCATTGTGCATGTATAAGAGCGCTAATGATGATGACTCCATCTTTGGCCCTCCATCTTGTTCGTGCCCACATAATGACCTACCTCAGAGCTATGTGTTCCAGACCCTATGGAAGTTAATACATGCTCTGACCAGAACACGTTGGGATAGCACCTAAAGTGGCACACACCAGGTATCAATTTAGCTAAATAGTAGTGATCCTCTGGCTCACAGATGCTGCTGCTTTAGAAAACTACCCTTTGGCCTCACCATAATGTCCCTTGCTCTACAAAAGCTGTGGATTATGGTCAGGACAGAGGTGGAGAATAGCTGGTTAGTGCTGGGATCATTTGTCTGCCCAATCTCCTGTCACAGTTACCCTGAATAAAACTCTGTGTAAACAATATGAAGTAGCTTGCTTCGTTTTTTTGGTCTCAAAGTGCCTTCACAGGCTGAAGGATACTTCACTCTCCCTCCTCCACCTTCTAACAGTGTGTGTGTGTGTGTGTGTGTGTGTGTGTGTGTGTGATTATATCTCATGCCATTTCTCCATGTACACTCATGTATATCTACCTTAATTCAACAAAGTAAAATTCATTGAAAATACCTTTTAACTTCTTGCCAAAACTGCTCACCAATATCTTTCCACTAGAAAAGCCAAGGGAAAGAGTGGCAGGGGACTCTGAGGCTGCAAGGCATAGGAATTACCAGTCAGCAAGTACACAAAGCAAGCACACCTTTCAAATGTGTCCAGGCTCCAGGAACTGTGAGAGCATTGAGGAGAAGAGGGGTAAGGCCTGGTAGAACAAGGGCAGCTATGTGTAGATGGCCAGAGCTGTGGTTAGATGCCCAGTGGCATTTATTCTGGGCATGGAGGCACCTTCCTATATGCATGACTGATTTAACTAATATAAAAAGTTCTTATTTTTGCACCTTGAGTAGAAGGAGAAAAAAAAAGGGCAAAAGAAATCCAAAATAAATGAATAAAATCAATATTTTTTGCTGGAAAATACGAGTGAACTATACAGTAAACTCTCACAATATTTCCATCTGCTAGGTAGATGAATCCAGAATAGTTTTACATTTATAATTACAGAGGAACGTGTGAAAGACCCTTATTCCTTTTTTCCCTTCCTCTTAAAAAAATGGTGAATAGGGCCTTTAATACTCAATCTTAAATGAATGTTGTATATTTTGGCATGATGTCAAAGTGTTAACAGAACTTGTACTATGGTCTTCTAAAGGGAAAAAACAAATAGTTTAACACTGAGGTATTTTGAAGCAGGTGCTCTGGACAATTAAAGAACTTTGTGGCTTTTGAAGGAACCCTTCCAAGAACTAGAAATATGAAAAATGAATACCACACTGTCACTGTGATAAAATACCTGATTTTCACTTCTACTGGGGAAAGAAACCAGAACTCAAAAAGCACAGAGTAGTTATGTTTAGTAACATATGTTAAATAACAAAAATTTAATTGAATAAATTTGAAGCTTTAATTGGCTTTATTAACAGTTCATGAATCGAATAGCATTCCATCTAGCAAATAGGAAGGAGCTCCAAGGATATGTACAAAATGGACGATTTTGAGAGGCAGAGAGGAGACAGAGAAAAGGACCTAATCAGTAAGGAGTACATTGTTTCAGGCAAGGTCAGGCACCTAAGGGGAAAAGTAGGGGCCTATCAGCAGAATACTTCCTAGTGCTGACCAGGTAATTCCAGGTTGGCTACTTAAAGGTCACATTCCTAAGAGGGCTAAGACTGCAGTTATGTTGGGTATTAAGTCTTGCTTATAAGGTTTAAGGTTTGCTGATGTGGGGCTTAGCATAAGTGACTCTATTTGGGGCCTGGTAGCTCCTTTCTAACAACCCTTCATCTTTTGGTTAGACTCTCAGCTTAATTGAGAGACGTGATAAGGGGCACCTGGGTGGCTCAGTCGGTTGGGCGGCCGACTTCGGCTCAGGTCATGATCTTGCGGTCTGTGAGTTCTAGCCCCGCGTCGGGCTCTGTGCTGACAGCTCAGAGCCTGGAGCCTGCTTCATATTCTGTGTCTCCCTCTCTCTGACCCTCCCTTGTTCATGCTCTGTCTCTCCCTGTCTCAAAAATGAATAAACATTAAAAAAAAAAAAAAGAGAGACGTGATAAAAATGTAAGACATTAGTACCACTCTCAGATACCACTCTGTAGTTCCCATAGTTTTTGCAAAATTTTATTGATCCTTTGTGTGGTATTCACAGATCATGATGTTTTTCATTTTAATTTCTGCCATAGTCACAGACAAACTTCAGGTTCACAATTTTAAGTCAGTCATCCTTTCCATTCCTCTTCCAACGTTTCAGTCTTAGGGAGATGATTTGCTTGGGGGTTAGCAGCTATGAAAATGTACTTAAAGCTTTTGAGAGAATACGATGTGCCAAGGAGATTATTATGATATTATAGTTACAAGCAGAATAATTTCCATTTTTTTGGAATGCACTTTGGAGCCATGGTCCCTAAGATCCAAACCAATCAAAATAAAATAAGTCAAAGAAAGACTCTACTGAGGGAGTCACCTTTTTAAGCCAAGTGATCTTATGTACTTGAGTTTCAACTTCCCCAGAAGAGTTAGTTGAGGTGCAGCAAGTGGTGTTGGCCATAACACAGACATCTCCTTGCTCAGCTCAAAGATAATCAAGGGTCTTTCTACTCTCAAGAATAACTTTGGTCAGAACGTCTAAGAGGCAGTTATTGTCTTAGCAACGGGTTAGCAACTGCCTAACTAAGGCAGTTATTGTCTTAGCAACGGGTTCTACAATATCTTCAAGAATTAAGAAGAAATTTCTGATGATAGTCTCATTTACATTTACTCCTAACCAGGGATGTATGGCCTTGACAAAGGAGGTAAATGCTGAGTCATTAATGCTCCCTCATAATTCCTTCCTAACTCGACAGTGTAAATCCAAGTCAGCTGACCAGTGAAGTGTCTTAGGTTGCTTGTAGAAAGTTAGGGACACAAAGATATAACCTAACATACATTATCTGTCTGTGCACTAGTATCAAGATATTCATAGGCCCAAAGGTAATGATAACCACCACAGACAAAGACAAACCCTGTTGGGGCACAAACCATTCCTGTTAAGGTGGTGCCATTAATAGACTCATTCACAGGGATTGCTGCATTTACCTGTTCAACACACAAGTCACTTAGGTGTTTGGCACATACCAGAAGAAAATCTCCTAGCTTAAAATAAAAAGTTGTTCTAAGTGTCTTACAGAGATGGGTGCTGCTGTTGAGATCTCATAGTGAGTGGGGGCAGACCTAAAATAAATAATGATGGAAACATGGGAGTACAAATGTACTAAGATTTACATAGGTATTTGTGTCAAACTAGTTATGCACAGATGTAATTAGGGAAAGATAAGGCATAGGATGTATGGGCCATAAGCGTTGAACTCAGTAAGAAACTTGTGAGGAGGGGTGAATTGTGACTTATAGTGACATTGGGAATAAAAGAGGTATTGATCACAGGCAGAAAGGGGCTCTCTAGCATTATGGACAGATAAGAATCTTTGATGAGAAATCTAGCACACTAAAAGCACCCTAAATCTAGCATCCTCAGTAGTGGTCTGAAAGATACAGACGAGAGTGTTATCATTTCAGGCCAGTGGCCAGAGTAAAGAAAAAAAAGAGAATAATAAAGTGTTTCATGTTTAAAGTATGAAGTCTTGACCTGGCATCTTGGGTGGAAGCGGTCTACCTCCATTTCAGTGATTTTTCTTCATCAATTTGATCTGGAGGTTTCCATCTGCACAGGATAAGCTGTCAGGTGGAGTTTTCTTCAGCTCTGAGATGTGTACCCAAGGGTCAATGCCTTTTAATTTCACAGCAGTGTCAGTGGTCAGAAGCACCTGGTGGGATCCTTTGCAACAACGTTCAAGGGTTGTTTCCCCCTGTTAACATTTCCAGAGTACCCACTCATCAGGCTCCAGGTTGTGACTAATAGGATCCTTTGAACTGGGGTCCTGAAAAGCTTCTTTAAGCTGTTGATACTAGGCTTCAACATAAGACATTAAAGATGTATAGTAACTGGTCACATTAGTGTGGGATAACAAGGGATTAGCACAGAGTTATATACCAGGGGACACTGGCCTAACAGTGACTATCTTGTGTGAAGTGGGTTTATGTTTCCCTCAGTGGGAACTGTGAATCATTAAGCCCAGAAACAACACCTTAGGCCAAGAAAGTCCATAGTTTCAACAAGTGTAGAGATGTTAAGTTTGAGGATCCCATTAGTTTTTTTTTTTTTTTTCAAGTTTGATGCTTGAGGGTGATAAGTAAAGTTATAATTCCAAGAAATTTGTAAATCTTTCATTAAGGCTGTATGATTTTCCTAGTGAAGTGGGTGCCTTCACGTCTGGAGATTGTGGAATGTATACCCCAAGTGAAAACATGTTCTCTAACAGTTTCTTTGCTGTTGTATTACATCAGCTTTGCAGCAGGGGAAGGCTTCAACCCACACAGAAAACATACATACAATAACAAGAACATATTGATAACCCAAGCTAGGTGGCAATTGAGTGAAGTTGAGCTGCATGTGTTCAAGAGTGCAGAGAGAGAAGGTCTGAGGCCTCTGGGAACAACAATAAATTTTCCAGGATTATGGATCTGACAGGTCAGACATTGAAGATACACTATTTTTGCAGTTTTGTAGAAGTCTCCTCACCAATGCTTATTTGTAATTTGAGTCATCTTATTTTTTTTTAATTTTTTTTTAACGTTTATTTATTTTTGAGACAGAGAGAGACAGAGCATGAACGGGGGAGGGTCAGAGAGAGGGAGACACAGAATCTGAAACAGGCTCCGGGCTCTGAGCTGTCAGCACAGAGCCCCACACAGGGATTGAACTCACACACCGCGAGAGCATGACCTGAGCCGAAGTCGGCCGCTTAACCGACTGAGCCACCCAGACGCCCCGAGTTATCTTATTTTTAAGTTTGTTTGTTTTTGTTTGTTTGTTTGTTTGTAGTAATCTCTACATCCAGTGTGGGGCTTGAACTCACAACCCCAAGATCAAGAGTCACACGCTCTTCCAACTGAATCAGCCAGGTGCTCTTAATTTGAGTCATCTTAAATGTACCATGGTGGGTGAAGAAATGCAGAAACTGAAAATGTGGTTTTCCAGGGAGCCAAGGAAGAGCCAAAATGGCCATCTTGATTTTCTCATAGCCCCAACTGTTCATGAGTTTACAACCATTGTTTGACCATCTTAGTTTTTCTGACTCAACACGATTGCCATGTCAGAAGGCATGGCAAAAGTCAGAACACCAGGATGGCAAAAGTCTGACTACAAGAGGTCATTTTTTATAGAAGCAGGATGAACTGCATCTACATGTGTCATAATCATTATAGATTCTGTTTTGCTGCTTTTGCATGGAAGTCAGCTAGAACATTTACTTGATACTCAGGTTCAGTCTATTTAGAGTGAGTCTCAATTTTGGCAACAGCAATTTCAGAAGGAGAATAGCAGTAAGAAATTCATTTACTTCTGGCCCATTTGTTACTGGGATCCCAGTGGACTTAAGAAAACCTCTTTGTTTCCATAATATCCTAAAATCAGGGACAACCACAAAAGCATATCAGCTATCAGTATAAACATGAACAATTGTCCTTTTGATAACTGGCATGCTCTAGTAAAGGCATGGGGCTCTGCTTGTTGGTCTGATTTAGCTTGCAGGAGATTTCCCTTCTCAAGTAGTTCATATTGGGTGGTAATGGCATAGCCAGCTTGAAAATTCCCTTTCTCATTTTTACAGTATGACCCATCAACAAACAAAATTAGATCAGAATTAGTCAAAAGAGTGTCTCATAAATCAGGACGTGGTATCATGACATAGGATGTTATTACTTTACAGTAATGGGGCTTGCCTTCATCAGGCAGTGGTAGTAATGTACAGGATTAAGAACATTGTAATGTTTAAGGTGCAGACTACGTGGTGAAAGCAAAAGTGTATCATAGGAGGTTAGCATGCTTGCAGAGAAATGTTGAGTCAATCTGGGGTAAGAAGACTTTGAATAGTGTGTGGAGTTTGTAAATGAATGCCATTTCCTAAGATTAAACCCTCGGAGGCTTCTACTAACTTTGCAGCTGCAGCTACAGCCTGAAGACAGCTGGGACAGGCAGGAGCAACTGAGTCAAGATGGATGCTGTAATAGGCAGTAGACCTGTGTTTATTACTGTGTTCTTGCATCAGCATTCCCAGGGCTTCATTATCTCTTTTGTGCACAAATAAGATAAAAGGTTTTGAATAGTTAGGCAGCCTAGGGAATGTGGTTCTTACAGCTTTTGCTTTAGTCTTATAAAGGCCTTCTCATATTTAAGTTCCCAAGAAAGGGGTTCAAGGACTGAGATTTTAGTTAAGTTCATAGACAGGGGAAGCCAAGAGTGAAAAGTTAGGAACCCACAGACTATAATAACCAGCCAGGACTAGGATCTATAAAGCTGTAGCTTAGTTACAGGCCTGGGAAATTCTTGGACTAACTTAATTCTTTT
The DNA here is from genome assembly GCF_018350215.1 of Panthera leo. NCBI lineage: Eukaryota > Metazoa > Chordata > Mammalia > Carnivora > Felidae > Panthera > Panthera leo. Next base: position 56,373,001 of record NC_056685.1, on the reverse strand, counting down.
TGGAGACAACTGGATTCCTTCACCACTTAAATTATGACCCAGGTAATGAAGAGTATCCAGATATAATTGTAATTTTTCGTTAGAGACTCTACGTCCTTTTCCAGTTAATTGTTGCTGTAAATAAATGGAATCTTTTATGGGCATCTCTTTGGAAACTGAACATAGCAAGAGGGTACTGTAAAAGGGTCACTTTTCCAGGGGAACTGGAGGTGTTTAAATCTTGGTGGAGTAGTTGGAAAAAACAGGAAGGGGCCTCAGTGAACCCTGGAGGCACAACTGCCCTAGCACATTATTGCTTGTTACAAGTAAAAACAAATAGATATTGGTTGTTGGGGTCTGTAGATTGCTGAAAAAGGCTTAACCAAGGTCTATAGCAGTGGACCATTTTGAGTCTTGTGGAATGTGTAACAGAAGGATATTTGGATTTGGAAAGACTGGGAAGTGGGGAATAATATCTTGTTAACAGCTCTTAAGTCCTGGACATATCCTCATCCCCATCAATTAGGCTTTTGGACCTGTAAGATCAGTGTGTTACAGGGGCTGGTGCAGGGAATGATTAACCCCGGGGCAATTAGGTCTTTTATTATTGGTGTGAGGCCTTGTATGTCCTCAGGCTTTAATGGATATTGAGGCAATTTAGGAACAGATTTAGTTATATCTATTTGAATTTTTATGGGATCTGCACTTTTTATTCTCCCAATGTCAGTATTAGAAGTAGCTCAAGATTTGGGGGCACCTCAGTTAAAGTAGGAGATTTTTGTTGGAATTTCTTCTGCCTCTATGTCAAGGACAGATTTTAAAGAACATAAAAGGTCAGGTTTGAGATGGTCTGAAAACCTTAAGGTGAGGTTTCCATTGGAGCAAAACACATTAGCTTTTTAAAATTTTTCTAGAAAGGAATTATCTACCTAATAGATTGACTGGAGCTATACCACATAGCAAAAAGGAATGTTTTTCTGTTTTTTTAATGTTTGTTTATTTTTGAGAGGAGGGGGAGGGGCAGAGAGTGGGAGACACAGAAACCGAAGCAGCTTCAGGCTCTGAACCTGAAGCTGGGTTTGGACTCATGAACTGCGAGATCATGACCTGAGCCAAAGTCGGCCACTTAACCAACTGAGCCACCCAGGTGCCCCAGGAACGTTTTTCAGTAAAAGTTCCCAGAGTCATTTGTATTGGATGAGACAGAAATTCTCTCTAAACTTTATTAGATACCACTGAAGAATTTGTTGTTCTATGAAGGTAGGGTTTAAAGTAGAAAGTGTAGCCCCAGTATCTACCAGAATGACAAGATTTTTTCCATTAATTTTAAATTTAGTTTATCCTTGGCTATTTAAGGTTATTTCTGGTAGCAGCTTAAAGGAGGGTCCCTGGGAGTTCCATTAGTATGGGGAAGGGCCAGTATAAGGGTCATCCCTGGAGGACTCTGCATAGGATTTTTGAGGACCATTTTTTCCCAATGTCCCAGTTGAATACAAGTGAAATATTGATCTTTGGGCCATCATTTTGATGTTGGACCCCTAGGAAGATGTTATATGGGAGGTCCAGGTGTTATTTTCTTTTAGGTCTTTAGCCTTAGAGCCATCGTATTTTAGTGGACCTTTGTTTAAGATCTTGTTCTAAAGTTCTTTCAAAATGCTTAGCTATGGTCATGAGTTCAGCAAGACTGGTGACTTCCTCTCCATGTGTTTGTCTTTTTATTCACCCACTAATCTCAGGAGACAATCCATTTACAAATAGAGGAGCTAAAGCAGATTCGGTGGCCTTGTTTACCGTTTGGCTTCTGGAATATACCATAGGAAGAGAGCTTCCAAACAATGTTTGAAGTCGGCCACAGATTGATCTTTCTTTTGTTTGCATGTTTGAATAATAGCCTGAGTAGTGAAGGCAGGAAAGATTCTCTAGGAATGGCTTTTAAGAGGTAACTTGCTATATTGTAAACTTTTTTCTGGCCCACTAAAGGAGTGTGTTGGAGATTAAAGATCTCAAATATTGTCCTTGGGATTATGCCATTCTGCTTCCCGAATCTATTTTGGGCTTCCCCAGGTCCTACAAACATATGAACAAACTGATAAATATCTGGTAGCCTGGGGTCATAGGCCCCAGTAAGGTTTCTAAACTGTTCAAAAATTTTTGAGGATCCTCACTGAGATTAGAAAAATTTTTAATTATACCCTTACTTCTATCTTTGACCAAGGAGTAAAAACTATCTGAAGAAGATTGCTACAATCTCTGGTGGTTTTATTTTAAAGGATAAATAGTTACCTTCAGAATAGAGAGGCTATTCAGAGACAGAGAATTAGTAAAACATAGGTACTCAGGTAAAGAAGGATAGAGGAGAGGAGTAAGTTATGTCTGTCCTACTTTTTGCTTAGGTACCTCTTGTCTCTTTAATTTTTTTTATGTTTATTTTTGAGAGAGAGAGACAGAGAGAGAGAGAGAGAGAGAGAGAGAGTGTGTGTAAGCAAGTAAGAGATAGAGAGACAGACAGACAGACAGAATCCAAAGCAGGCTCCAGGCTCCGAGCTGTCAGCACAAAGCCCAACACGGGTCTGGAACCCACGAACTGCGAGATCATGACCTGAGCCGAAGTTGGAGGTTTAACCGACTGAGCCACCTAGGACCCCCAGTCTCTTTAATTTTTCATTAACGTTTTATAAGGAGTCTTTTTGTTTTTAATTTTTTTTAATGTTTACCTATTTTTGACAGAGAGAGAGACAGAGCATGAGCATGAGGGAGGGGCAGAGAGAGAGGGAGACACAGAATCTGAAGCAGGCTCCAGGCTCTGAGCTGTCAGCACAGAGCCCCACACAGGGATTGAACTCACACACCGCGAGATCATGACCTGAGCCGAAGCTGGAGGTTTAACCGACTGAGCCACCTAGGACCCCCAGTCTCTTTAATTTTTCATTAACGTTTTATAAGGAGTCTTTTTGTTTTTAATTTTTTTTAATGTTTACCTATTTTTGACAGAGAGAGAGACAGAGCATGAGCATGAGGGAGGGACAGAGAGAGAGGGAGACAGAATCTGAAGCAGGCTCCAGGCTCTGAGCTGTCAGCACAGAGCCCCACACAGGGATTGAACTCATACACCGCGAGATCATGACCTGAGCCGAAGTCGAGGTTCAACTGACTGGGCCACCCAGGCGCCCCTGTAAGGAGTCTTTTGATGAAACTATTTTGGAATCTTAAAGCCTTTTGTAAGCCTTTGCATACCAATTAAAATAGGTATCACATTGTTTGTTTAATTCAGAAACCCTTACTTTCAAGTGCACTTCTTAAATCAATGGCCTTATGTAACTGGAATGTTTGCCGTACTGGCCACTGTAATTTTAGATTGTCTTAGTAAGATTTTGCCACTTTGGTTGATATTAAAGCTTCTGGGACCATAATTTTTAGACATAAAACAAGCAGGTGTACTAGAAAGTGGTGGGCTTCATTCTCTGGATTTTTAAGGATTGTATCTATCTACCTATTTATTTATTTAAATAAGCCTCTGGAAGTCTCAGAGCGAAACTAATACCTAAGAGGAATGTACCATAGGGTAGAAGATTGTGTGTTTTTACAGTGTACCTTTTTGCACAAAATTTCCTTTAAATTGGCAAGTGACCTTGTATCAGACTAACCCATTTCATAGCCAACTTTATCATAACACAAGAGTCTTTGGGTTAAGTAACAAACACAAACACTTAAGTACTCATCCCATGCCCACTGATTTTTTTTAGCTTTTTGGCCTCCAAGATCCCTATTAGCAATAACTATTATCTACAGAAAACAAGGCAAAGAAACCTGTGCACCTTAAAATATTAGCAGTAACCAACAGATGGTACTGTGTTCTGGCCAAGAGAAGACCCTGTGTGCACCACCAACAATTCCAATGGAACATTGACTGGACCAGTGAAAGGACTGAACCAGCAAACCCCAAGGAATGGGGACTACAAACTCCAAACAAAATGAGGAATAACAGTCACCACCAATTACCATAACCATTATAAGATTTAAAAATTTGTACAGTGGAAGTTTTAGTATCTATGCTCTTGAGGAAATATTGGGAGGATAGTTATTAAATATATTGCTAAAACTCATCTGGAAGTTATAGTTTAAAAGTATTTTCCTAGACAAACACTTTATTATTTTTTTATTGCTCTTCAATTCCTAAGAAGCTTTCTCAAGGTCTGTTTCATTTTGTGTCTTATTCTCTATGTTTCAATTAGGTGTTTGCATATTTGTCTTCATTACCATATAATTATATTATATAATATTTATAAGTTTTACTTTCCTGTATGGAACTCAAAGCAGTTAATGGGTTTTGTGTAATTTATCATCTTCCTCCCACCCCACTGAATCAAGGAATCAGAAAGCACCATCGCCCTCATTTTACTGATCAGTGCTCAATCTACTTGTCTCAAATGCTCCATGTTCCTTGGGCTCTTATTTACCAGGTCCAGCTGTTCTCAACCCTGGCCTCACTCAAGAATCACCTGGTGAACTGAAAAATAGCCATGCCCACACCACATCTCAGACCAATTGAATCCCAATCTCTGATGGGCAGGGGCTGAACATCAGTATTCTTTCTCAGCTCTGTAGGTGATCCTAAAGTGCAGCCAAGGTTCAGAACCAGTGTCTTTCCAACCGTAATGTGGGTAGAAATCATAAGAGGCTATAGTAAAAATGCAGATTCTGATCCAATAGGTCTGGATGGCCTCTGAGATTTTGCATTTCTAACACACTGCCAGGTGATATGAATGCATCAGAATTAGAAACAGGAAGTTATTTGAATGAATGTTGTCTACATTCTTTCAAGGCTAGTATACAACTAGGACGATTCTAAATGCATAGGAGAGAAGTTCGACACATACAATGGAATCTTTAGCACATTAGGCAGAATTCTTACAAAATCTAAGTTGAGAAAGGCTGCTTTGTCTGAGTGGAAACTGAAATATAAAAATCCCTCAATACCTTTCACACCTTGACAGCACATCTTAGTCATTTCTATTCTTGAAACTTCCCTAATTAATTTACTGGACTGGAACTTTCTAGATTCACAGGGTGTTAATACTTTCTTCATCCACTTCCACATGTTCATCCTTCCATTTATTCAAATTTTATTCACTTCTCAATCCCTAAACTTTGGCTTCTCCTCCACAACTTTACTGAAATCATCCTTTCCAAGATCAACAACCTGTTTGGTTAAATCCAATGAACTCTTTTAACTTCATGTTACTTAACTTCTTTTCCATCCTCTGGACTACTTCATTTTTGGAACATTCTCCTTCTATTTTATGCTGCTGAGATACACTTCTGCCTCTTGGCTCACTCTTTCTGCCTCCCCCCTTTTCTTTTAAATATTGGCTATCCTGGGGGCTTGACCCTTGTCTTCTCACTTTACTCACCCTTTCTGAGGTATCCTGCCTAATCTTATTGCTTCCTTCAATGTGTTGGTGACTTTAAAATCCATGGTGACTTCCAAATCCACGTCTCCAGCCCCGAGCAACTTCTAGACTCATATTTCAATTGCATGTTACATCTCTTGTGCTGAATGTCAAATCTTTCATTACTGAATCTCAACCCATCACCATCCCCAACTCTTTTTTTCCTGCATCCTCTATAGTGAACATTGTAAACACTAAAAATAAAAAAATAAGTGATAGGGGTACCTGGCTGGCTCAGTCCATGGAGTGTGTGATTCTTGATCTCAGGGTCATGAGTTCGAGCCCAGGGTCATGAGTTAGGTGTAGAGATTACTAAAAAAATAAATAAATTTAAATTGTTTAATTAAAATTTTTTTTAAAAATTAAATAAGAAACAAGAGAGAGGTGGTGATATCTGGAGAAGGATAGCAGCAAAGTAATGCTTTATAAATTTCCCTAAGCCCAAACTCTGCCTTTCAGTCTTACAGGTTCAGAAGTCTTATTTCATCAGGAGCTGCCTCACAATGACTCATTATCATCAAACTGATGTATAAAATTTGTAAACCAGGTTATTTCAATAAAATACATTTCTATTATTCCCATCAGTGTGACTAGGACATGCTCTCCCTATAGAAAAACCCACACAAGAAGTCAAATTATAACCAAATGCTTGTTCCATAAGCTTGAAGTCATTTGTGAGGAGTTGTAAAGTCATTCAAATGCATCATAGAATTAGGTGAAGATTCACTACCTCACTTATTCTACAGATATTTATTGAACTCAATGAAGTTTCCTATTCTTAAAGTTTGTCATCCAGTAACCTTTCAGGAAGCTGCTTCCTGATAGCTTCTGGCCTTCATGGCATTTCTTTTTCTTTCTTTTTATCATGGATCAATCCCACCTCTATCCCCACCCATACTGCCTATTAATTGACATAGTCACTGATGCCTTCATGTTTTCAATCTGTTTTCCATCTATTCCGACCTTGAGGATCCCTCCAACTCCCCAAATTATCTGAATCCTAAGTAGTCTGTGAGGAGAACACACCTCTGGTTAGTCTTTCAGTTTGTTTATTCTCCCATACTTTATAAAACTCAAGATTGGGAGGTAGAAATGTTGTTCCCCTCTAACTCCTGATGCCACCCATCTCCAAAGTATTTCACCTCCATGATCTGGTTCATAGTGCTGCTTTTTCTCTCTCTCTTTTATTCTTTTTTTTTTAATTAAACATGTATTTATTTTTGAGAGAGACAGAGAATGAGCATGATCAGGGGAAGAGCAGAGAGAGAAGGAGACACAGAATCTGAAGCAGGCTCCAGGCTCTGAGCTGTCAGCACAGAGCCCAATTCAGGGCTCGAACACACAAGCTGCAAGATCATGACCTGGGCTGAAGTCGGAAGCCCAACCGACTGAGCCACCCAGCTGCCCCAACTCTTTCTCTTTTATTCTAAAATTATTTGTCTGTATATTCTCTTCTTGTCTTTACTTCTGTCATGTATAGCGCCTCCCTGATAATTCCTCTTCACTCACTGAAGGTGTTGTCTCCTGGCTCACCATGTCTGGTAACTTAAGCATTTTTATGAACACATCCCAAGTCCTGGTCTTTCAGTTCCTACACTATGTCATGTCCAATGGCATTCTCCTCCACTCCTACAGTCATACCCCTTCCTGCTCTCTCTGTTCCCTTACCATTGAATGTCTTCTTTCTAAGTATATTCTTTCATCTCTTACTTTCGAGTAACTTCTGGTCACATTTCAGGACACAGCTCATTAGTTAGATAGATCTCAGGGAAGTCTGGGAAGTATTACCAAATTCCCTAGTATAGGTTAGGTTTGGTTCTAGTGCAGTATCTTAATATCCCGTGAAAACACATATTTTTGTATTTAGAAAACTTTATAATGATTTCTTATTTATGTGTCTGTCTCTCTTAGTTGATGTTAGTCTTCATAAAAGGACCATGTGCCTGATTTGCCTTTGTATTCCCAGCAAGTTACATAGCACATAGCATACAGTTGTTGACATGGCTCTGTCCACTCTTCCAAGTGGTCTCATTTGTCCTTGGAATTATGACAGGAAGAACAGTCAAGACACCATCTACTTCAGTTTATAAACTCCAATAAGAAGATAAATGTCACAGGGCACTTGGGTGGCTCAGTCGGTTGGGGATCCAACTTCAGCTCAGGTCATGATCTCGTGGTTCATGAGTTTGAGCCCCATGTCAGGCTCTGTGTTGACAGTTCAGAGCTTGGAGGCTGCTTCAGATTCTGTGTCTCCCTCTCTCTCTGCTCCTCCCCTTTCTCTCTCTCTCTCTCTCTCTCTCTCTCTCTCTCTCTCTCAAACATTAAAAAAAATTAAAAGCAAAAGAAGATAAATGTTGCTGACCAGTCCTAGAGCATGTACATGTAATGACACTAACTGGATGCATAGTGTCCAAGCTAGGCAGAGACACAACAGGCTTGCCTATTTCTTCTTTGTTAAGATCTAAATGTTATATCTGTCTAATGCCACTTTGTATGAAACTATTCTATTTTCTTTCATTTTCCTTACATGTTTGATTCTTCTTTTCAGTGGAGGTTCATGTTTCTTTGCACATGTCTACATATTTCTTAACCTCTTAAGATTCCATTTATATTTTATTTTACTATCTGTAAACAGTAGACAATAAATACTGATTCCTGAGACGATCACAGTGTTGAGGAACTCACAGTCTTTGTGTGGTATACCAGTAGAATGAACTCCCAATCTAGACAAAAAAGTGCCAATCAGCGCATATTACCAGAACAATGATCCAATATCGCTGATAAAATTGATTTTTTTTTCTCCTTCTACTAGAAACAAACTCACTGAAGACAGTACTCTACTTTATATTCTTGGTACCCTTAATTTCTAATACAGTGTTTCTCAAAGAGTGGACACTCAGTGTTTGTTGGATAATAAAACAGTGAATGAATAACAGCAACAGTCTCTCAAATAACTCCTCCACGCAATATTGAGGGAAGCCGTCTACAGACTTAGAGTAATTAACAAAAACACTTTCATATTAGCCATGTTTATATTCTGAAAAAAATATACCAATGGAAAGTCTTATGAAGTAAAACTTCTCACTCAGTGTTGAAAACAGTACCCCTTAGAAACCCCAAAGAGAATTCTTTTTTGTCTTAGTACACAAATGTGGAGCTACCTGTCATATAATGATCATTAGATACAATTAATTTTACAGATAAGTTTATTATAAATAAATAATTTCAAAATAAATTATAACCAATAGCTTTTCAAAATTTTTAAGAATATGCCTTTTTCCATATTGTCACTTCTTGTGGTGACAAGGCATAAACAGGGGCTGCCTCATGTAGATTAATGACTTTAAAGCAAATTTTGACCCATATTTCTTTCATTAAAATCTAGATGAAATATTAGAACAAAATTCAAAAAACAAGAGCTTTGAAAATGCCCACTTAAAAATAATATCTTACATGTCTCTGGGATCTCCTGGTTTTTTCAACAGCATCTTAAATCAATTGTATTGACTTGCAATGTGGCTGTTAAACAACTGTCACATATCTTCATTTCAGGCATAACTATTTTAAATGATGAGTGATGTACATATACACACTAAGACAAAGTGTTGATAAGTTGATTATTTGGAAGGAAAGGCATACATAGTCATTAAAGTTCTGCAATTGGAAATTCCTTATTGAATTTTAATTTCAGAACATTTTAATAATACTTTATGTCATGATAAAATTAGGTTCTCTCTTTAATATGTTTAAGTTCCCAATTGATTCAAGCCCTCAATGTCAGTATAGGATTTAAAAAATTAAGTAAAGTGTTTAAAACTAAACTAAAATATCTCAATAATATTTCCATAATTACAGCCTTCCCCATCCTATCCAAATTATTGAACTATCTTCATTGCAACAAATTTTTCACTCCAATACCTTTTTCCTATTGTGTTTATTGAGGAAAAATGCCAATATTCCTTAATTATTTTATTTAACAGGTATTTTATTTGCCTTCTATGTACCAGGCATAGTTCTAGACTTAGGGATGAAGCAAATAGGAAAAACAAAATCGGATAATATCATTGCCTACACAGAATTTACATTTTAATGGAAATATTTAGGAAAAGAAATAATCCAGTGACAAACATAGGTATCAGATAATGAAAGTACAAAGAAGAAATATAGAGGAGGGTAAGAGGATAGAAAGTGATGGTGATGGCATCTCTGAAGAAGTGAAATTTGGTCAGATATGGGAGTGAATGAAAGCAGCAAAATATGCAAAGTCTTGGAAAGAGTGCTTCAGTGGAGGGAACCACACTACAAAGTCCTGAGGCAGGAACATGTTTGATACTTTCCAGGTAAAGCAAGAAGTCCTATGTGTCTTGAGTAACGTGACTGGGTGGAGGATGGTAAGCAAGCCAGCCAGAGGGCAGATTATGAAGGGCCTAGTGGTCCACTGTTATAAGGACCTTGGATTTCATTCTAAGTGTGAGAGGATGTCATTGGAAGACAGAACACAGGAGTGATATAATATGGGTTGGACTTTAAAAGCCTCACTCGGGCTGCTGTGTAAGGACTGAAATATTGGAGGGCAAGAAAGCAGAGACTAGTGAGGCCACTGCTGTTGTCCAGGGGAAAACAACTGCATTTTGGATTAAGGTGGCAGGGGTGTAAATGACAAGAGGTGATCTGGTCCCAAGTATATTTTTTAAATAGCACTAACAAGACTTCTGATAGATTGGATATGGTGGGTGAAAAAAAAAAAAAACAAAAAAACAAAAAAACAAAAAAAAACAAGGATAGCTGCACCTGGACAAATTATGGTGATGCTACTCCAGAGGGAAACACTGGTGGAGGAGGAGGGTTTAGGGTTAGGAAGACAGCAGAAGGATAATTTGAACACTTAGTGGCTGATACAAAACTGATGAGTGACCTAAAGCCACAGATTCAAGAAGCATGGTGGTGAACCTCAAGCAAGACATACTCCAAGAAAATCACTTCCAGGTACATCACAGTTAGAAGAAAATCTTAAAAGTAGGTAAAAAGAGCAGTGCCTGGGTGGCTCAGTCGATTAAGCACCTGACTTTGGCTCAGGTCACGATCTCACAGTTTATGGGTTTGAACCCCGCGTCGGGCTCTGTGCTGACAATTCAGAGCCTGGAGCCTTCTTTGGATCTGTGTCTCCAGCTCTCTGCCTCTCCCCCGCTCACACTCTATCTTTCTCTCTCTCAAAAATAAATTTTAAAAAAGTTTAAAAAAAGTATTAAAAATGATTTTCTTCAAAAAACTAAATTGACTACTACCTTCTTAATAGTAACAAAGGTAGAAAGGAATGTAATCATATCTTTAAAATCCAGAAAAAAATATTCCTCCCATCCTAACATTATATGCTGAACAAAAATATCCTTTAAGAGTAAAGGCAAAATAAACATGTTCTCAAAAAATAAATCTAAGAGAACTTGGCATCAGTGGAACTGCCCTAGAGGTTGTCTTTGGACAAAAAAGACAATGATCTCAGAAGGAAGTCTAAAGGTAAAGCTGGAACTAAAGAGAAACACAATGAGTGAAGGCTAAATAAAGTAAATATTTACTATAAAATAGCAACACTTTCCTTATAAAAAAAACCACAACTCTTTTCTATGCAGTTTAAATACATAAGAATTAAAATAAGTGACAAAAATGTCACATGAGTCAGAAAAAAAGAAATTGAAGTAAGGTATTTTAAATTACTGTGTTGTCTATGAAGAGGTTAAAAGTATCAAACAACAATAGATTTTGAAAAAAAAAGAGATGCACTTTGCAACAGGGTAACCATGAAAAAAAGGTAAAAGAGCACATAACTTCCAAGAGAAGGAGATATGAAATAAATTTTATAATCATTCTAAAAACAGGAAAGCAAGGAGAGTGAGGAAAAAGAAATAAGAGTTGACACAAATGAAGCAAAAAACTTGGTATTCAAATTCAATGGAAATGAACTAAATATTTCAATTAAAATTTAGCAAATTTTTCAGACTGAATATTTTAAAATGCAGTTGGAAAGAAACATATCCAAAATATAAATATACAGTTGGAAGCAGAAAACATGAACATTCTCATAACTATTAGTGAAACTGAATCTGTAATGTAAAATTGATCACAAGAAAAATTCCAGACGTAATAGGATCACCTGTGAATTCTATCAAATGTTTAAAGTAGAAATAATGTCAAAGACACAAAATCTTTCAGTGGATAGAAAAAGTGGAGCTATTCTCAATTTGTTTTATGAGACCAATATAAACTTCATATCAAAATCTAATGAGGACAATATAAAAAAGGAAAAATTGTAGTCCAAGCTCATTCATGAACATAAATGAAGCAACACTAAACAAAATAACTAGCAAATAAATATAGCAGTGTATAAAAACAAAAATAACATGAAAGAGGAGAAATAACAGCCAACACCACAAACATATAAATGATTGCAAGAGACTATTATGAAAAATTATATACCAACAAACTGGACAACCTAGAAGAAATGGATAAGTTCCTAGAAACATATAACCCACCAAAACTGAAGCAAGAAGAAACAAAAAATTTGTACAGACCAATTACCAGCAATGAAGTTGAATCAGTAATCGAGAAACTACCAACCAGGAGCTCTCTGGTCCAGGACCAGAGAGCTTCACAACTGAATTCTCCCAAATATTTAAAGAAGAGTTAAGACCTACTCTTCTCAAACTTAAAAAAAAAAATAAGAGAGGAAAGAAAACTTCCAAATTCATTCTGAGGCCAGCATTAGCCTGATACCAAAACCAGATAAAAACACCACACAAAAATGTACTACAGGCCAATATCTCTGATGAACATAGATGAAAAAATCCTCAAGAGAATATTAGCAAACTGAATCAAACAGTACATTAAAAACATTCACCATGGTCAAATGGAACTCATTCCAGGGATACAAGGGTGATTCAATATTCACAAATCAATCAACATGATACATCACATCAATAAGAGAAAGGATTAAAACCACATAATCATTTCAATAGATGCAGAAAAAGGATTTGACAAAGTACAACATCAATTCAATCTAAAAATGCTCAACAAAGTAGCTTTAGAGGGGACATGCCTCAACATAATAAAGCCCTTATTTGAAAAACCCACAGTTAACACCATATTTAATGGAGAAAAACTGAGAGGTGTTTTTTTTTTCCCTTAAGTTCAGGAACAAGAAAAGCATGTCCACTCTCACCACCTTTATTCAACATAGTACTGGAAATCCTAGCCACAGCCATCAAACAACAAAAAGAAATAAAAGGCATCCAAATTGGTAAGGAAGAAGTAAAACTTTCACTTGCAGATGACATGATACTCCATTAGAAAATCCTAAAGACCACCAAAACACTACTAAAAAATTGATACATGAATTCAGTAAAGTTTCAGGATACAAAATCAATGTACAGAAATCCACTGCATTCCTATACATTAATAGTGAAGCCATAGAAAGAGAAATTAAGAAAACAATCCCATTTACACTTGCACCAAAAGTTATAAAATACCTAGGAATAAACTTAAACAAAGAGGTGAAAGACTTGTACTCTGCAAACTACAAAACATTGATGAAAGGACTGGAAGATGACATAAAAAAATAGAAAGACATTCCTTGCTCATGGATTGGAAGAACAGATATTATTAAAATGTCTATACTACCCAAAGCAATCTACAGATTTAATGCAATCCCTATCAAAATACCAACAGCATTTTCACAGAACAAAAGCAAACAGTCTTAAAATTTGTATGGAACCACAAAAGACCTTAAATAGCTAATGCCATTTTGAAAAAGAAAAACAAAACTGGAGGCATCACAATTCCAGACTTCAAGTTACATTACAAAACTGTAGTAATCAAAACAGTATGGTACTGTAAAAAAAATAGACACACAGATCAATGGAACAGAATAGAAAGTCCAGAAATAAAACCACAATTATACAATCAATTAATCTGTGACAAAGGCAGTAACAATATGCAAAGGGGAGAAAAGAAAAATAACACTTGACAAAGAATTTATTTCAGAAAGGAGAATTTGGTGCAATATTTGAAATTGAATCAACATATTTTACCATATTAAACAATTAAAGAGATACAATTTCATTCATGGAAAAAACTTGCAAAATAAAAGAAATCTTTCTTAACCAGATAAATATACCTACAAAAAGCTTAGAGCAAATGTTAACACTTGATATTTTCTGAGAATCTTCCTCTGGGCTTGAGTGATTCAATATGATTGCCATTTTGAGAGCTAAAATTTCCCTCTGAAATTAGAACAGGATAAGGGTGTCTACTTACCACCCTTTTTATTTAGTATTTTTGGTGATCCATAGGCCATGCATGACATGAAAAGATATATAGGAAGACATGAAAAGATATATAGAAATAATGGAAAAAAAATTGCTTGATTATTTTTCAGATTGAATGATCAAAGAAAATTCAGTAAAACCTACAGATGTTTTAAATAATGTTAGCTTAATAAGGTGGCTGAACTAAACATAGTTAGAAAATAATGTTTTTAAAAAAATCCATTTACAATAATGTCCACAAAGCAAAATATATCTAGGAATGCATCTAACAAAATGTGTAGAAAACTTTTATGTGGGGCGCCTGAGTGGCTCAGTCGGTAAGTATCTGACTTTGGCTCAGGTCATGATCTCACTGTTGGTGAGTTCGAGCCCCATGTAGGGTTCTGTGCTGATAGCTCAGAGCCTGGAGCCCACTTTGGATATTGTGTCTCCCTCTCTCTCTGCTCCTCCCCCACTCACACTCTGTCTCTCTCTCAAAAATAAGTAAACATTTAAAAAATTTTTTTAAATAAAAAAATAAAACTCTTATGTGGAACTTTGAAAATACTATTGAGACAAATCTAAGAAAACCTAAATAAGTATTTATGGACCAGAAGATTCAATTGGTCTGTAGATTTCATGCAATTCCAGTAAAAAAAATCTCAAGATGGGCACCTGGGTGGTTCAGTCAGTTAAGATGTGATCTCGCAGATTTTGGGTTGGAGCCCCGCAGCAGGGGCCTGCTTGGGATTCTTTGTCCTTCCCACCCCGTTCTCTTTTTCTGCCCCTCCCCCACTTGCACTCTCCCTTTCTCTCTCTCAAAAATAAATAAATAAACAAAAAAATTCTCAAGATGGTTTTGTGTGTGTGTGTGTGATTTGACAAGTTTATTCTCAAATTCTCAAGTTTATTCTCAACAAACTTCTGCTCCATATCAATTTAAAGTTAAATTAAGACAATAGGATATTAGTGCAAGAATAGGCAGATCAATGAAATGGATTACAGACCTACGCATGTAGGAACAATTGACTTATTAAAAGGGTACAAAAGGGCAGAGCAGTGGGAGAAATTAGAAAATGTGGCTAAGATAATAGCATGGAAAATGGACAAAAAATACTGAGCATCAACTCCTACTCAAGTTACATACAAAAATTAAATCCAGGTGCATTAGAGCCCTAAATATAAAAGGAAATCCGTTTCTTGAAGATAATACAGAAAAGTGCCATTTTTCCCTCCCTGTGGCAAAATAATTCTAAAAAATACTAACGATAAATGAAAATATAAATGAAGTAGATTATAGTAAGAGCAGAACTTTTGGTCACAAAAAGACGCAAATAAAGAGTGAAAAAGCAAGCCACAGAATGGAAGATATTTATAACACATACAACATAAAATAGGTTTAGGTCTAGAATATATGAAGAATTTCAACAAATCAATAAGAAGACAAACAATCCAGTAGAAAAATGGGCATTAGGCTTGAACAATGCTTCACAAAAAAGGATGTCAAAATGACCATAGATATATAAAAAGGTGTTATTTTGTTGTCAGGAAGATTGAAACTAAAACCAAAATAGGGGCACCTCACTGGCTCATTTGGTACAACATGTGACTCTTGATCTCAGGGCCATGAGTTCAAGTCCCATATTGGGCATGGAGCCTACTTAAAACCAAAATAAAACATATTACAAACCAAACGGCCTCAAATTAAACAGACTGACAGTGACATGTTGTCAAGAATTTAGAGTAATAAGGGCATTCATTCATGCATCACCAATGCATGGTGAGAGTTTAAACTGATATTAAACACTTTGGAAATAGTTTAGTACTGTTAAGTCATAACATTACTATGTATCGAACAACAACAAAATCAGTAGGACATACCAAAAAGCACCAGTGTAGCTCATTCCTCTTCATGGTGGCTGGGCTCAACAGATCTAGGCTGGCCTCTCTCTGCTGGGTTGGTGCGATGGGATCCATTCCATCCCTTGTCTGCAGAAGAGTTAGGAATCAGTTGACCTGGTTGGGGCTTAGATGAGACAGTTCATCTGGCTGGGCACTGGTTCTACTGAGTCTCCTCCTTTAGGGCTACTGTCTTTCCCTCTGGAACTTATTTTTGTCCAGTGAGATCTGTAGTAAGAGAAGATTTAAATTTGACTGCAGTATAAGCAAATAGCAATTAGAGTTGCCTGAATATAGTTATTTGCACAAAGTATAATCTCTGCTCTTTAGACTTACTACAAAATATTTTAAAAATTTGTAGAAAAGGCAGAAAAAGGAATGAAGATTAAGCATTCCAATTTCAGTAAAAGAAGGTTTAATATTTAGCCCTTTTCTCTTTCCTATAGAACAGGAATAAATCAAGATCACAGCCCTTTTTCTCTCCAATTCCTTCACTCCTCCTCACCATTTACCCATTTACGGTACTGCTATCTGGTTTTTCTACAAGTGTTTAAGTATTTTCTTGAGATTTTACACACATTTCATCCCTTACCCTAAGCTATTGCTCTTACTCATTTCACTGCAGTTACCAAAATTTATAACTACAGCTACAGTTGTTCAGAGCTAATTTTCTTGAACATCTTTTTCCTCAGTCTTTCTCAGAAAGATGTAGAAAGTAGGAGGAAGGTGAGAGCTTGTTGATAAACCTGATTCTTATTCCCTCCTAGTGATGTCTGAGGTGTTAATCTTTTCTTTTAATCTAGGTAATGATAATGGGTTGTTTTTCAATATTGTTTCAGCTTCATTAATATGTATGTTGTCTGCTGTAATTTCTTTTTCATCCAAATGGTACTTTGAAGCTCACTTTATATATATATAAGCTTCTCTCCTGCTTCAGGCCTAACTTTGACTTTCTCTTTTTAGTCTTCTGTTTTCTCCCCATTTGCCCCCTGTGCTTTGGGTCTTACATCTCATTGCAGCTCCCACTTCTTCTATTCACTGTTCCAGCATTATTCTTCCTGGTTACCAACTATTTTGTGTTTTACGTTTGGCCTTTCAGTATCTCAGCAGTTTGGGGCTCATAAAAACTTTGTAGCCAACGTTAACAATAGTAATTATCAATTATGTATTATTCAGCTAACATCAGTGTTTACTGAAAGGCAGACACTGTCCTAAGACCGTCCTGCACAGCACTTGGATGACTTGGTGCTCCTGCATCACATGAATGAAGGATTTGGGGATCTCAACAGTGATATGCACTTTCACTGGTAGCTGGCACCCAAGCTCCACCTGCTTCCCTCACCCTTTGGAAGTCTGCTTTCATGTTCACAAAAGTCTCATTGTCAGATATTCTCTAAAAGTAGAGGAGCAAGGTTCAGGGATCTGTCTCCTAGAACCCTGCCTGCGGTGCATCCAGCTGGGGATCTAGTCCCTGTACCCTTCTTGGTATAATGCTGAGAGCATGGAGTTTTCACCTATCATTCAGCCAGGCACCTGCCTTTAAGTTTGCTTGATAAAGCTGGCTTTGTGCTTGCATCACCTGTAACTGCACAACATGGAATGTAACAAAAAAGTCCCTGTCTCCATGGAACCGCGATGAGTTAAGAGATACTATGCAAATAAAAATCAAATTTATTTTAGGCCCTCCGACAGCACTTTGGTTATTAATTTTTTCCTGGTAAACTCCATTGGTTTGGATACTGGGGGCTTATTTTTATCCTGGTCCCCTTAATAACTTGGCTCTGTTCCATGGCCATAGATGGTACCTCCCGCCAAATCATTCACGTTGTGCACCCATAGATACTAAAAGAAGGAAGTTGAGAAAACAAATAGATTAGCCCCAACTCACAAAACCATTGAAGAACAGCATGTCCTCAGCCAACAGTCAGTACTACCATCTCCTTACTTGGGAAACAGAAGCTGGTATTTGACTCATTTGCTTCATTGATATTTCCTTTTTGTTTCCTAACTTATAGGAATTATAAGTGAGAGGAGGCAAGCGGGGGTTCTAAAACTTTGAGATATGGAAACTGATAACTTAAATTTTTGAGTATTATGGGGCTATAATTTTTCCATATAATCTCCCAGCTAAAATCATAAGCACAAAATGGATGAGATTAACCATAAGTAAAAATTACCTCAAGAAGAACTGAGATATTTATTCAAGCATTTACTTATTCATTGATCCACTCATTAGACACAAATTCCAACATGGATAAACTATACAAGTCAAAGTTTTAAGCACTGGGATAGTGTAGAAGGAAGAGGTGATAGCGGGGATGGAGGATAATTCAAAGATCAACAAGGCACCTTTCCTAGCCTCAAAGAGTTCACAGCTTAGTCTGAGATGCAGAGAAATGTGGCAGTGCTATAAATGAATAATTAGTAAATTTTTCCAAATCTAGGATACCTTTCATTGGTTTTGGTCCTCTCAAGTTAAAAAGATCAGCATATGGGATGCCTGGGTGAGTTAGTCAGTTGAGTGTCGGACCACTGATTTTGGCTCAGGTCATATCTCATGGTTCATGAGATCCAGTCCCATGTCAGGCTCTGCATCAATATAGCTTATAAATTTTTAAGGTAAAATATTGGCTGCCAGATATTCATCCATAGCTAAGGATCTCCAGCACAGCTCCAAGTGGTAAGCTTTGGAGACATTTGCAGTAAAGCCCTTCCCCACACTATAGTGCCTGTCTACTCCCAAGTTGTCTGTTCCAGTCTCATTACAATAACAACCTGCAATTCATGAAACAGTGCTAATGCATCTCTTGGTATCTGGTGTTTTATAGCACCAAACTATAAAAAAAAACCCAAAACCCCTCATCTGGTAGTGTATGATCCTGCCACCAGGCACAAGAGATACTACATTAGACAATTTCACGTCCTTCTTTTATATATATACGTATGTGTATATATATGTATATATATATATGACTTACTGTCAAATTTGTTTCCATACAACACTGCATGTCCTTTTAATATCCATTATCAACATCAAAGTTAAGACATCCCCAAGATTTATAAGTCTACATAGCAAGCAGGGAAGGAATATGAAGAACCCCCACTCTGATTATCTAATTATACCTCAATGAAATAATCATCAAATTAATCAATTAATTAATTATACCTCAATTAATTAATATGTTAAATGCTCTAAGATAAAAACAGAATGCAGGGTGTAGCTCCAACCACAGATAAATAGGTAAAATATGTTTAAAAATTGTTACTTGTTGTATGAGATACATAAAAGAACGTAAGGAAGGAATGTAAGACAGAAAAATCTATCTAACTAAAAGTATGGACGTAAAATTATTCATGAATCTGATGAATCTTAAGCTTCAAGACCTCTCACTTGCATTGGACCCTTCAGGACCTTAAAAGAGGGACCCTAGAAATGTGTTCACTTTATCATATGTAAAATTTGCAGTTATGATTTTTTTAGCAGCAATTGGTTAAAGCTGCTATCTTTTTCTATTCCAATCACATCCTTCACACATTTTTCTAATCCTTTGAGTTGCTTTGGAGCGGTGTCAGAAATTTTGAGGATCTGACTAAGGGGAAGTTGAGTTGGACATAGGAGATTATGTTTGTATGGCATTCCCAAGTGCTTTCATGTATATCTAAGTCACTGCTAGTCACCCTGATCTGGGAATGGTCCAGGAATACTGCTGAGAGCCCAGTGACAGTGCTGCTCACTCAATATTGTGGATAAAGATGCTACAGAAATTGCAAGCATATTAATCTCATCAGAGAAAATGATGCCTCAATAACACTTGAAGATGTGGACCTCTTCAACATGGACATTTTTGGAAAAAAAAAAATGAGTTAATATATGTAAAGTGCTTAGAAGAGCACCCAGCATCATAGCATTACAAAAGCATTAGCTATTCGGATTATTACCCTTGACTCAACCATAAAAGGACCCAGAGTCAGACTGCGGTTTGTGTTATAGCTTTGTCTAAAACTGACCTTGGTCAAGGAAGATAGTTTTTGATGTGTCAGTTGCCTTAGCTATAAATGGATTTAACCATTGTAGCTACCTCAACAGGTTGTTTTGATGACCAAGTAAAAGAACATATTTAGAAGTTCTAAGTACAGTGACTGGCCCATAGTAAGGACTAGCTACTGGCTTGTTCCACACATCTGTTTAATATGCACAAACAGGCCTAAATATAACCCCTGCCCTTAAGGAGGATGCCATCTCACCAGAGAGATAATATGTTAACAATAGGGTGAAATAAATGTTGTAGCTATGAAAGAAAAGAAAAAATTGGGTGAAAAAATAATTAAGGAGTAAATTGAATAAAAAATAAATTGAGGCAAAGTGTTGGTGTTGAAATTTTATATCCTAAGACAGACAAATGAAAAGCTGAACGAAATAAATTGCAAATCTTGTATTTTAGTAATTTAATAAACTGAATCACACCAATTTACAGAAATAAAAACCTACATGTAACAGATCTACAAATGCTGAGATTAAAGCAAGTTTGGTCAGTGTCTATCAAATTAGGAGCTGCCTAGAAAGAAGACTAAGCTCTACCTCAAATTCTGGGTCTCTTATTCTTTTAAAAAATTTTTTTAACATTTATTTATTTTTGAGAGACAGAGAGACAGAGACAGAGTGCAAGCAGGGGAGGGGCAGAGAGAGAAGGAGACACAGAATGCAAAGCAGGCTCCAGGCTCTGAGCTGTTGGCACAGAGTCAGACATGGGCCCCAACCCACAAACCGTGAGATCATGACCTGAGCTGAGTTGAACGCTTTACTGACAGAGCCACCCAGGTGCCCCCTGGGTCTCTTATTCTTAATGAGTCCCTTAATCTGTGGATACATTGATTTCCTCATCTGTAAAGTGAAATTGATGATACTTATGTTTCCTACACACTGGATTGTTACAAGGGCTAAATAAGATAATGGACATAAGTACATATTGAACATTGAAAGTGTTTTATGTGACAAGGCTTTATCATTATATATGAGGGCACAACATCATTCAAAAA
Organism: Panthera leo; assembly: GCF_018350215.1. Classification (NCBI taxonomy): domain Eukaryota; kingdom Metazoa; phylum Chordata; class Mammalia; order Carnivora; family Felidae; genus Panthera; species Panthera leo. The sequence continues at coordinate 56,352,339 of NC_056685.1, read as the reverse complement.
GTCATCTAAAAAAGTAAAATTCCTCAAGCTATGGGCCGGTGGATTGCCAGAAGTGGCTGCTCATTACATCTGAGTTAGTTAACACCTAAAACCAGTCCATAAGAGTAACTTCTGTTGCCTTAGGGATCATGTTAGAACAACCTTGAGGAGAGTCTATTCACTGCTAAGCCCTTAACTAAGATGACACCTGAGAGTAATAAATTTCCCCCAAACAGGCTAGATTTTTATCTGCAAATTGTGTTGAGGTAAACTTAAATTTTTTTCCAACCACCGATTATATATATATATGTAAAGCCTCATTGTATGTGGCTATTCTTATTGTGGAGTATACACACGTACTTGTGGGTATGTATTACTCATCAAATTCAGAAGGATGAAACACCATTCACCAGGACTTTCACAAAAGCCCCTATTTATCTGTGTTTCTTTTTACTGTGCCCATTGAGATCATGTGAAGCCAAGACCTAAATCCAATACACCTGTGTACATGTCCCTTTATTTTTATGAGGCTTAGATATTAAATGGTGATACAACTGAAAAAATATTTCCAGAACATCATTCCTTTTGTGTACATTTTTACTATTGTCTTTATTTCCCTCCTTTCCATTTTAACAAATTATTTTATATCATATTTTTTCACATTTTGCTGATAACATTAAACTTACTATTGAACAGTTTACATAGCCAATATGGTAGAGTTAAAACAAGTTTCTCTAGCTTTTTGTTATAACTTCCACAATATGGATAAATCATTATAATGAAATTTTGACATGCTGATATGGATTTTTATTAGGACTGATAATACATTGTTAAATTATTCCTTATGTTATTATTAAATGGTTAGACTGTACCACCTATATTCCATAATCATTTTTTGTTTAGTAAAGTTTGGTTTTAAATTTAAATCCATTAATTTATTAGGAAGACAATAGTCTCTTGGGTATCATTATTCTTCCAAGATAAAATTTGTAGACAGCAATATTTAAAAGTATAGCAATTTTGCCAAGTGTAGGAAATATATATTGTAAGTGTGGTGTTTACAACTTAAGTAGTTTTTAACCATTTGTAAGAACTTTAATAAAGTTATAATTTATTGAATGTCTATTGAATGTCTAATACTTTTCTACATTATATTAGACACTATTCATTAATTCATTCAGCAACCCTATGAAGTAAATCTTATCCCAGTTTTACATGTAAGTCATTGAAACTGAAAAGTCAAGCTAAGTAGTTATGAATATTATCAGTATCACACTTTATAGATGAGGAAATTGTGAACTCAGGAAGCTTAGGGATTTTCACAACATAGTGTGTTCAGCCCAGGATGGTTCTAGTTTCATAGACTTCCAAGTTGTTTATGCTTTGAGTAGGGGTACTAATCCCTGGTGCTACTGATTTTGTACCCAAAGAGTCACATTCATTGAATTCTTGGCAAAACTACTTATATTGTAACAGATCTATATTCCTATAGAAAAAAGAGAATACACATACGTTATGTGTGTGTGTTGTATACATATACATATACATATATATATATATATATATATATATGCATATACATACATATACATGTATATATATTCCCCCCTTCTAATCTCAAATCTACATCACATAAGAAAACTTCACTCCACATAGGGCTTTGTGGCCAAAGAAAAGATTGAAGGATTTTCCTGGATATTTGAGATTAGCCCTGATATACGCTCCCTCATCATTCCATCACCAGAAAAATCTCAGTTACAGATATGGATCCAGGAAAGATGAAGCTATGATGTTAATTAGAATACAGCTGTTCAGTGTATAGAAAGTCTGTTGATGTGGAAGGGATACAGATAAAGAAAAGTCTGGCTGTGCTGCACTCTATCTACTAATTAGCTCCTCCAAGACCATTGAAGGTAGCATGAGGAAGCCTACTCTGCCTTTGCCTATGTTGGCTAATAAGAAGCTTACTTAAAAGGTTAATAAAAAGGTTAATAGAGAGTTAATAAAGGTCTTTCATCTTCAAGTGAGAATGAAGCTTATAACATTTTTTTCTAAAGTTTGTTGAGAATTTCTATCATAGGTACACTTACATATAACATAGGTAAGAAAAATAGGATTTAACTGCAAAAATAATTTTTTAAAACCTCACGCTAAATTCCCACATTATATGTGGCTATTCTAATTGTAGTGGCATTAAATATTTAAATGTCATTGAAATAATAAATTGTCTTCCCTTTAAAATGTGGCTTTTTAATTGAAAGAAAAATGTACAAAGACATTGAAATATTTTATTAATGGCCATCCAATTTCATTGGAAGTTTAGAGCCTTAGTTCTTATTTCTAACTTTCCTCAGCTCAGGAAGATGTAGATTTTCTTTGCAACAGTTGCTGTGTAAAATATTCTGAGATAGAATTTTTTATCATAATTAATAATAGATGAAAATTTCTGAGTTTTTGATGTTCTAAACTCTATGCTGTTTGATTTACAGTGTCTTTATAGTTGTTTTTCTGGTAATGCTCAGACTCTTCCTGTTGGTATAAGGGTTAGTCATCTTTTTTCTTTTTTCAGATGGATCCAATATATTTTTCCTTTTTTCCATATCTTCATGTTTTACTTGTATATATAATTTAATAAAAAGACCAATTCTGTCATAATGAACTGGACCACAAGTCTTCTAAGCCTCTGGTGGAATTTTTAGCACATCAGTCTGCAGCTACCAAAGCACTCTTGCTGAATGCATCCTTGTAATGTAAAAACACTGCATGAGGGCATCACAACTTTTAAAACTTACATCCAAAACAGGCATCCATTCTCACAGCAATTATCAAAGCTAATGCTTAAATCTCATTCATTGTGAAGGGTTTAGTAGAAGAGCTTATGCAATATTATCATTACACTATCCTTTTCATTTTTATTTTTTGTAGTTATTTGGAGTCATTTAAAATGGAAAGTTGAGATATAGCTTCAATTCATACAGTGCAGACAAAACACACACACACACACACACACACACACACACACACAAAACCCAAAAAACATGCTTCCCATAGGGAGCAGTCATAGAAAATGCAATCCTTTGAATGTCTTCTGTTTTTCCTACAGTGTCTCTTTTTTGAAATGTAGGCTGTTTGGCACACAGCAACAATAGAAGTTTCTATCATGTGCTCCTTTCCCTTTGTCTTGTCCCTTGTTGGCATCTGTAATCTGACTGCTAATTTGCACCTCTGTTATGGGATAACTTCATTGTTTTGATGTCCGATTAGCAATTTGCACCTATAAAGACATGCAATGTGTGTTAGATTTATAGTTGAGCTTATGTGCATTTCAGTGGAAATGAACAATTCTGTCTGCCTATAGCACATGGGGTTGTCGTCAAGGCAGAGCTGGTTTGTTTTCACCCATCTAGGTCTTAATTTATAACACTAAGAATTTTGTTAAACATTTCGGTAAAAAAAGATCATGAGTCATAGATAAGTGTAGTTATTCTAATGAAATCCAGAACGACTGGCCACTTTTATTTGTCATCATTATAACTCAATAAATAGCCACTTATTTTTCTTCTGATAACCTCGGGCAACAGCGTTCTTTTGTGAATTTGGCCTTGTAAAAACTGTACTTGGGTGGTCTGTGATTACCACTATATAGTCAGGCAATTCTCAGTTAGTAACTCTTTTTCACAAATTAGAAAAATGTTTAGTGAGAAAATAGGTTCTTTGAAAACAGCCGAATTTCTGAATGTTTGCTAGAAAATAAAAAATTATGCCCACTGTAAATTGAGGCATTTTTGTTTGTAAAATGTGATAATCATTTTCCTCGAAGCCTGAATTGGCAAAGTATTCTCTACAGTTCCTGATATACAATAGTACTTCCTTGTAATTGTTGCCTGTCCTAAGAACAGCTATTTTCACATCAGTATTTTCTAACTGAACACCTTTCAGGGAATGCTGCGTCAGTCTTGAAAATCAAAGTCACATATTTAAAGGCCATACGGAGGTAAAAATGTGTTTCCATTCTTCCTAATCTAAGGAGAACAAGACTTTAAGTAGTAGGTTTAGGCAGAAATATCTAATTAAAGAACTAAAATTAATTTTAAGGGAAGCACAGGCTCAACCCTGAATAATAGCATAAGCCTTTACAAAACATATATGCCTCAATCTTACTTCCAAGAAGTAAATGGTAAGTCGTGTGTGTGAGAGTGTGTGTGTTTGTAAGGATATATTTAAATCTACCAGAAAAAAAAACAGATTGTTTAAGTGCAAAATACAGTCTAATAATTCAATAGTCTGAATAGGTAACAGTTTACCTAAGATTTGCTACTGAGACATACAAATAATTAAATGTTGATGTTAAAAAAATATAGTTCCCTGATAGAGCCAGTCATCTCTATAGTACTGCATTTAGGCTTTAATTTTTCATTCACTTTGTTAAACATACTGTTTTGTTTATATGTTTATCTCGTACTTGTCCCATGTCACTTAGAAGACAGGAGCTTTTAAAAAAAAGAATGCAGAAAGAACAATATGAAAACTTTCAAACATAAATTAAGCCTTTTGCAAATGTTGCAATCTTTCTAGGTATGGCTGGATATTGGGAATCATTTAAATAATAATAATTTAATTATATATTTCCTGAAATATTTAAGAGTGTACAGTAATGACCAGACCATGAAAGGGACCCTGGACTGTGTAAGGACATAGCAGTGATGTCACTAACGAATAGCATGAACTCAACAACTTTCTTTCCCATCCTGAGGCTCCCTGGAGCTGAACTTGAGTGCCAAAGTCCCTTCTAACTCTAAGTTTCTGGCACCTTTTTGGATCACAGTTACAGAGAAAATGAGATCTGACCAAAGATCAAACCCACACTTACCATCAAAATACCATTTACCTTCCTTTAATTTCTTCAACCTCATCTCTCAGGACTTCCCATCACTTCAGTCAATACCAGAGAAGAACTTGCTCATCCTAAGCCCCTGTACTTTTACTTGAATCTTCTCCTACAATTGGTACGTGTCTATCCTTCTTTAAGAAATAGTCATGTCTCCACCTAACCCAGAAAGCATGTGCACTGGATGTTAAATGCAATTCTTCTGCTTCTCAAGATTTCAGCAGAGGTTTTGAAGGCCAACGCCCAAGTCCAGGTTCCCCAGAAAGCAGAACCACAGACTTAGGACTTAGGTGGTATTTCTTTATTAGGGTGCTAAAGTGAGGAAAAGTGAAGCACGGAAGGAGAAAGAGCCCTTACAAGGATGCGTGATGGAGCTGGCCATTGCTAAACGCAACTGATTGCTTCACTTTCCAAATTGTCCTCTAAGTTGGATAAACTGCAGCTCAGGGCAGTCTGTCTCAAGTGGGAAAAAATGAAGAATGGGGAAAGAATTTATCTCCTATCAGGGCGCCTGGGTGGCTCAGTTGGTTAAGTGTCAGACTCGATTTTAGCTCAGGTCACAATCTTGCATTTCATGAGTTCTAGCCCTGCACTGGGCTCTGTGCTGAGAGCATGGAGCCTGCTTGGAATTCTCTCTCCGCCTCCTCCCCCCCCCCCCACTTCTCCCCTGCTTTCTCTCTCTGTTTCTCCCCTGCTTTCTTTCTCTGTCTCAAAATAAGTAAGTAAACTTAAAAAAAAAAAAAGAATTTATCTACCATTTCCCACTGAGTTCTGCTTTGTAGGGCAACAAATCCCCTACACTTCTAGGTTGCACATGCATGAGTGGTAATGGGGTCCCTTGGTTTCTCATGCCTCTACGTCAATAAGCCAGAACCTGGCTTCAGTGTGTGCTGAGGTAATGGTAACCTGTTAATGCATGAAGGTCCTTGGAACTATTGCAGCCCTGGTTGCTGCCATGCACTGGTATAGAAATGGGTAAGGCTGAGAGGATGTGAGGTGTATAAGAGGTGTGTGGTGCTGCTGAGAACAAACAAACAAACAAACAAAACAGGAGCCGAATAGCCTTACATTTCAAAGCAAGGTGCTAGACCACCTTTGTCTATGGTAAGGGATTATGAAATTAGTTCTGCCAAAGCTAGCCCCCACCCATTTTCAAACTAAATAGGAGAATGAAAATAATTCACTGGAAGAGGTAAAATAATTGAGAGTGAGAATTTCTTTGTAGAATTGTTCAATGTTCTGTTACATCCCACCCCATACTCCCACAACATAGAAGAGGAGAGGTGGTGCCCCCCCCCACCTCAAGCCAGGTGAGAGGCACTTGGAATGTGATGCATAGAGTAGGAAAGGCTTGGGAAGTAGTCTCTGACTCATGCCAACTTATTCTGAAGATGAGACACTATGATGAAGAGGTCCCTCTTTGGTGGCAGATCAAAGAGAAGGAGGGTGACCTGGAGAATGGACTGCTCTACCACTTAAGACAGGGAAAGGAAGATAATCTCCCAGGGACCAGATATAGACTCTATGGAAAGAGACTGGAATTGTGCTGTCTTGAAAGGAACGCTTCCTAGAAGTATCTTTGGCGGGGGGGCGGGGGGGGGGAGGGGACTGGTGAATCCAGCCTGGAGTGGTCCCTGGGAAGCTAGTAAGCAGAGGGAAAAAATCACAAACTACCATCAGAAAGAACTCTGAGAGAGACATCCTTCCCCAGAGCAAGTCTGGAGAGATAAAGGGAATGGACCAGTTTATGTACATTCAGGTTACACAGCCAGATTACAACTCTATCTATCTAGTGGGACATTTCTTCACCTCTTTTTCATTCCAACTTTGAGTGGAATTAAACAATAAGCACTGGGTAAAGGAGAGACTGAAAAGAAAAGGAAGGAAAGAAACCTACCATGTCCCCTTACTACAGATCTTCTTGCCTGAGATAGGCAAGAACTGTGAGAGGAAGAACATTTAACTTGGATAAAAGATGGAGGTGTGCACTGGATGGAAATTTTTAATTACTGAAATGGGTTTTTATAACTCAAAGAGGATAGAAAGGCTACTGAGGCTGCCCAAGATTTTGACAAAAGGTGGAAAAACAAAAACAAGTCCAGAGCATGGGACCTGTAAGGGGAATAGGATTATTTTTTAATGCTTTTTCCTGAGTGACCTCTATACAGTCAAGCTTACTTAATAATATGTTTTGATCACACTGCCTCATTTTGATGTTGTTCTGCCCCTGGTTCTGTGCTCTCACACACCCTTCATGCTCTTTCATTTTGAATCTTCTCTGTGGCTCTGCATTTCATCTCCATTTTACCTTAAATTAGATCATATACTTCTTACAAGCTCTTATATCCCACTTCCCACAGCATCTTCCCAAACTATATTGCCATGCTTTCATCATGGACTGTAGGGTCAGGACAAACTGTAGCTTCATGGTTGCTGCCGTAGGCGTCCCTCCACTTATTTTCTTTTTTTATAAAAAGCTCACCACCTTCCTGCCCTCGATACCATGGCTCAGATATTCTCCGTGGTAAATCTTGTTAAAAGACTCTGAGAAGCAGGTAGTATCAAAGAAAGAACCTAACTTATTATTTTTCTACTTAAATATGGTGGCCAACATTGCTAAGAGTTTATTTCATACTATCAAGTAAATCCACAATAATGCCAATGGCTAATATTCACTGACTATTGCTCATGTGCTCGAAATCACACTAAGTGCTCTACGTGCATTATCTCATTTAATCCTGAGAGTAAGTCTTTGTAGTGGATATAATTTTTCCCTCAATTTCAAAGAGGCTCAAAGAGGTCTGGAGATTTGTCAGAGGCCAAACACCCAGAGAAATGAGCAAGATGTGAACCTGAGTCTTGAGGCTGACATTTTAACTACAAGGTTCTATTATTTCTCAGTGACAATAAATTTTAAAGAGAGATGAACTTGGTGAGAACAGTAATGAGGTTATGGTTTCCACCATGAATCAGGAGTCTGCTCTGAAACCCAGCTAAACTAAAAGTTTCTTGACACTTTGGGCTGGGTGTCATCAATCTATTAGAGGAACTAAGATTATAGTTGAGAAAAATCTTTTAGGCGTGAAGGAGAGCCTACAGTCACTTGTATGACCAGAAACAACCCTATAGGCCCTGTTCACCCCAGCTGTACAGGGGCCTTTATTTATTTTGTAATGCCTATGTGGAAAGAATTCTTACCCTCATTTAATCAATGAGGAAACAGGAACAAAAGTAGGACTGGACCCAGCAAAGTTCATACCCTCAGCTTCTGAGCTGTAGAGTTTCTAATGTCTAGTCTTTTAGAGTAGTGGGAAAGAAATCACCACCTCTCTGTGTGACTTAATCATATAAAACACACAAGAAAAATTAAATGGTTGCCCAATTTATCTAAGCGTAAAAGATACCCTATGACTTACTGAATATTATACAAGCCTTCTTTAAACATACACTCTGTCATTTAATTCAGGATGTATTTATGAGACCTCCACAGTGAGTAAGGCACTACAATTCTGACACTGAAGGAATGTAAACATAGGACAGAAGGAAACAGCTCATAGCAAGGCTTTGGAGGATGCTCTGATATATCTCATGCTGACTCAGTCTACTACTCACACAGCGTTGCTGTACTTATAAATTAAGAGCTTATAACATATGCTGTTATGTCAGGGAATGTATATAATGATGTAGACATAAACTGACCCTGCCTCAAAGAGCTTCAAAGTGGCATAACTTAGGTCATATACCTCCTACCTCTCTCATTTAAAATAAATATTGAAAACACTTATTCAGATGAACAAATTTGCATACTCATAGCTCAATTTTATCTTGCCACTGGATTTCTGCAAAACGATTTTAATTGAATCTACCATTACTGAGTACAGCATATAGAATGCTTTCCAAAATTTATGTTTTAAACAGAAATGTGGATTGCTTGCTTTAAATATTTTTATTGTCTCCCAAACAGTATTGCAAAGTAAATTTTTAAAATACGCACATTGAGTAAAACTGTGTATGCATCATCTAAAAATATTATCGAATGAAGACTAAAATAACTCAATTCTTATAATATGATGTTTCTAAAGATTCTTTTCTTTAACATCTAAACCTATCACCTTTCTTGTTCCTCACTCCCTCTTAGGAGTAATTGGTAGAAGTTGAAAACTAAGTATATAAAGAATATTTACATCTGAATTTCTGATAACTGCTTATACTTTAAACTTAAGGCATGCAGTAGTTAGAAGCACAAATTGGTCAATTAAAAAAGTGAATGTTCTTTAAAATTCCTTTGTTAAAGAAAAGACAGTCACTATTTCTGGAAAATTTAACCTGAAGTTGTCTTCATCAATAGCTAAAGACTTGCTTCATAATACCTAGTATTTATTGTTTCCTCTAATGCCTTTTTAAAAATATCCTGAAGAAAGGAATTATGTCAGGAGCACGGGAAGGGACAGAAAACTTGGCAGAGAAAGAACACACAGCTCACTGGAACAGCTTTGAGGAACATGTGGGCTGCAGAGAGGGAGGTAACTTATGGTTGTTGTTTCATATATAAGACAGCGTGAGAGAAAGGTGACAGGAGTAGAGGTGATACCAAGCAAGTTTCAAAAAATACTCAATGTCTTTTCTGTCCAAAATAGGGCCCCCCAAAAAATCAAGAATTCTTTATTTTCATTGTAATCAGGCTACATGCTACAAATAGAAGGCTCATCAGAATTCGGGAATAAATTCAGCAAATGTCACCATCTGAAATTGAGGCAAATAAGAATCAACATAAAAAAGGATAAGCTTGGCCGTCTGCAGAAGTAACTCATCTTGAATATATTGTTGATGAGAACAGGGGATTCCCCGTTTCCAATTGTTAAGGTTCCAGAGTACCATCCATAACTCATCAAGATGACCATGTCACAAAGACATAATTAAATTCTAAAGTCAAAAAAGCCACAATCTTTATAACAATTTATAACACCCTTGGTGTGAATGAACACTGCTTTGGAAGACAAATAAAATGGATACTTTGTTATTAAGAATGTTTTCTCTGTTTTTAGGGGAAGGAGATTCTCTTGACATTTACTTGATCCACTCTGGTTCTTTAGGCAGAAATATTTTAGACATGGGAAAAACAGTTGCAAGTAGACTTCTATCCCCACTACTCCAATGACAGTCCTCTTGTTCCAGTCACCAGTGAGCTCCGTCTTGCCAAATAAATGTTATGCCCTAACCTGACTTGGACTCTCAGCAGTATTCAACTTCCTCCCTCTTGAGGCATTCTCTTTTCTAATACTATGACACATCCCTCTCCAGGTTTCTTTCTATCTCACTGGCTGTTTCTTTTCTTTTCCCTTTGCTGACCTCTATACCGCTTGATCTCTAAATATTATGATTTCCTAAGGCTTACTACTTTGTCCTTTTTTTATTCTATTCTACATATTCTTTTGAGGTGATCTTATTCAGACTATGGTTTTGAATACTACCTATATTCAGGTGACACCGATTATTACATTTTTAGTCCTGAGTGATAGACTTATATATCCAACTGTTTGTCATTTCCACTTAGACAGGTAATATGTATCTCAAAGTGAGTATGACCAATCTGCTCTATCTCAACAAATGGGAATTCTCATTTGTCCAGGTGATCAAATCATAAACTAAAGCATATTCTCGATCTCCCTCCCTGTCTCACCCAGGTACAGTGTGTTAATCTGCCTCCAAAGCATATCCTTAATCTGTCCACTCTCTCTACTCAAACAATACCTTAGTCCAAGTCACCTGGACTACTGAATTGGCCTCATCATTGATGCCTACTTCCCTTCTGCATCCCTCTAATTCTTTCCTGAGATCTTTAACAGATAGATCTCTTCCCTGTTTAATTCTTCACTGCTTTCCCATTGCAGTAAGAATGAAAACCCAGTACTTTGGATACTTACCCCAGAAAAATTCCAAGATTTTATCTTGCATTATTCTCCCCCTCACTCATTGGACTCCAGTCACTTTCGCCTTTTCTGCTTTCAGACACACCTAGCTCATACTTGATTTCTGGATTTTGCACTTGCTGTCCTCTCTCCCAGTAACAGTTTGTACCAAGAAGCTTATATGCCAAACTTCTCTATATTATTTAGATCTCCTCTCCAATGCCACTTCTTCTTAGATGGCTTTCCTGACCATGCAGTGTGAAGTAGTCTTACCTACACCTGGGTCTCTCATATCAAATCATCGTGTTTTGTTGTCTGTACAATACATATCACACTCTGAAATCATCTTATTCATTTATTTAATTTCCTATTCTCCATCTCCTTATCTTAACCATATACTCTGAACAAGTAAGACCCCTTTGTGTCTTGTACACTGTTGTATTTTTATCTTCTGTAATAAAATCTAACATATAGTATGCAAGCTTAGTAAATATTTTTAACTAATTACTTAACTATCTGAAATTGTATATATATCATATTATATATTAAATATATGATATAGAAATACGCTCTCTCCATATAGAGACTGTGTCATATATTATATTAAATATATGGTATATAAATATAGTAAAATATATATATGCTATACTATCCTTACACAATCCTACAGGGGAGATATTAAGTTTATATATATCCCAAAGAATAGAACACGAAAATCAGAGCCATTAAGAGTTTCAAAGTCTGCTTGTGAATGCATGTTGAGATTTAAATTCATATTTAAAAAAAAAAGATTACTGTAATATAATGTCCTCCTAGAAGGTTAAACAAATCTAGACATTCTTATTTTCATTTAATATCAACTTTGTGAAAGTTAATTTATGTGGCTCAGTCCCTCAGAGTCTCATAATCTCCAGGTATTCAAATAATTATGCATTTCAGGACCTGCAAAGTTGAGTCTGGATTCAAGATGCCTGGTGACTCCACTTAGGAACTGGCATTCTGTGAGGCCTGATCTCAGTAGTTAGTCAAACGCTCATAAGTCATATTCATAAAATTTCACTGGCTTTACCTCTGGTTCCCTCTCTGTAGCCCAGCAATCATGACAAATCTAGTCTGTACAATGAAGATCAATATTCGAGTAAAGACTCGAGATAGATGCACCTTCATTCCTGTGTGGCTTTACTCTTTAGAAAGTGTCCGAATCAGTTTAGAGGAGAAGGGAGATGACCAAGAAGGGCCCTACCTTGTTACAATGCCAAGTAAAGATTATTTCAGAGCTATAATTTCTAAAAAATTCCTGGGAACAAACGGTAATAGATACGTATTAAATCCCTTGAAATCAATAATACCTCTTACTTAAATTTATCTTTTATAATATCTAATAGAGTGCCATGTTTATATGTGATGACTAATTTGTGTTTTGGGAAGATAGGAAGAAATGAGTTGGTTGTTATAATTGATGTATAATCTCTTCTTTTACTTCAAGAACTGGGCCAGACAAAATTATCGCTGGCTAGAATAAAAGGAGGGAAAGAGGAAAACAAGATAGAAAACCTCACAGTCAAAAATGTGGAATATGAAACTCAGGCAAAGAGCAATGAAAGCCAGTGTTGGTTTTTAAAACAGAATATTGTAAAGACCGAAACCGAAGTGCTTTCAAAAATGAATTAATATACTTTGATCTGGGATTCTCATAGCCAAACTATGTACATACATTACTTTGAAATTGTAAAAATGACCTTGGTGTGCAAATGAAGTTTTCAGTGTTTAGTTATGGATTTGAAAGTATAGTATTATTAAGCTGCTAAAGCATATTATTTTCATAAAAATAATAAAATTATGTACAGGCAGAAAAAAACTATATTTTAGTAACATAATAATGAGTCCCACTAATAATAAATATGTTATATACTATTACAAACCTACTCATATATGAATTATTTTATTACAATATGTTATAAATACATAAAATGATGAATCATAAGTGCTTTAAAAATAAAGCCTTAATATACACACAATGATATTCACATGTTCCAATCCATTTGTATATTGAATTTTTTACCAAGAACAATTTGATAAGCTCTACATTGACAAAAATGTAGGCACGTCCTGTACTATTTTAACTATTATTAATTTATTTTAATTATTAAATCATAACTTCTTCTTATGTTAGGAGCTAAATTACCTTTTTCAAGCCACTAAAAGATAACATAGAGAACTGAGGTAGAATTTCCAAATCACACCTGATGGGTGGGGAGATTACTAAGTACTACTGACTCTTGTCATTGGAATGTGACCCCAATCCACATTCTGTTGAGGAAAATACAATCTAATCATATCTTAAGTTGCAAGGAAATTGACGTAGTACATCATCTCTCTTTAGCATTGATGTAAGAATCTTGAGGAAGGAATTAATTTAGGTAGAACCTTAATGTTTGGTTATGTGATAATGCTATGCAAAATATAAAACAGACCACTTTGACAAAACTTCCTTGATGAATAAATTACTTCCCCCTTGGTTTAAATATTTGCTGAGGAATATAAGAGCTATGAGCTTAATGAGCTGGGGAGGGTAAAGACACAAAATATCCTGTGAATGGCAAACCAAGTGCCATTCCTCTTTTTTCTTAGGTTTATTTATTTATTTTTGAGGGGGGTGGTCGGAGAGACGGGGAGAGAGAGAATCCCAAGCTCAATAGGAGCTCGAACTGACAAACGGTGAGATCATGACCTGAGCCCAAATCAAGAGTCAGACACTTAAGCTTAACTGACTGAGCCACCCAGGTGCCCCAAGTCCCATTCCTCTTTAAATTCCAGTGGCCAAGAGAACAGAACAGGGAGGAGAGAATCTAATCAATCAGATGATAGGATTTGTGCAGTGCCCTTCATGCAGGATGATCACAGGGCACTTAACTTTAAGGCAACTCACTTTTTCTTGACTACAACAGAAGGGAGGCAGAATAAAACAAATTAGTCTAAGACTCAAAAATGCCAAGGGCCCTATTAAGTATAAAAAGCTAATAGGGTATGTGCTTATACCCACAAGTGTGTGCATGTGTCTCAGAGAGTGGCAGTGTAAAAAGAAATTAGCAGCACATGCTGCTTTAGCAAGACCATACAGAGTTTTCTTGATTCATAAAACCTGACTTACGAGCAAATCTCATACAAAACTAAGCAGCTTTAAAAGAGGAGCTCAGATGGAAAGACAACAGGGTTACTTAGATACAAACGTTACTTTTTTTTTTTTTTTTTTAACATCACCAAACCAATTTGTGTTATGTTTTGATGCTACGGTGGCAGGATAGGGGAAAAACAAACCTTCCACGTATAAGTACTTTATGCATCTGGGAAGAAAATGAGTTAGAGAGGAAGTTTATTTTAGCAGCGATATCGAGTGAAAAGTTGGTGATTATATGGAATTTTACATCCTCCATTATTTTTTCTTTATTACTATTTCATTAGTCTAGTCTTTCCTTTTTCTTTAAAAAATACACTGTAATAAAGTCATCCACGTGATTCCGTGGATATGTAATTGAAATCACTAATGGTGGCAGATGCTGAAACTATATCCAAAAGACAGGCTGCCAAATACACTGTATTTCGTGTATATGCGTATTACAACTGCAGTAGTATAATTAAAACAGAACCCTGTAAGGGACCTGGTATGAAAGAAAAGGGGTTAGGTCCTTTCACATATGTGTTTCGTTTCTATTAAATAAGTAAAATGTGAACAAATAAAATAGAAACACATTACATATTTTCTTATAAATAATGTTTCAAAATTCCATTTTTTTATAGAGTGAGAAATCACAAAATGAGAGGCATTTGGGGATCTGTTTCAGTTAGTAAGGGAACCAGATGGTTGTAACTTAGAAGGCTCAAGATTACAGGGCAGTCTAACAAATAAATGGTCAGTAAGAATTTATCAATCCTTTCCACGCATCCACTGTTCTGGATGTGCCACTATCCCCATTCCACACCCAAGCCTCTGGCCAGGACCGACCCAGGGGAAACATCCCTGGCGAGAATGATGCAGGGCCGGGAGGCTTCCTCAGAACTCAAGGGCAATTTTCCCACCAGAAAGCCCTCCCCTATATCGCACATTATAGATTCTCATGGTGATCATCTATGACCAAAAAAAAAAAAAAAATGTTCCATTTCACCATTTGAGAAGCCGCTTACCTCTTAAGAGGTGATACAAGCTGCCACCAGTCATGAAGATTCACCACTGAACTGTCATGGGTTGTTGAAATCCACACCTATCCAAATTATTCTTAACAGCAAAAATAATGGCCAAGGTTTATTGGGCATTTAAAATTAGGCACCACTACATTCTGCATTGTACAGATGATAAACCAAAAACTAACAGAGGTTAAATCACTAAAGTCATATCTTTTATCATGGATGAGTTGAGATTTCAGCCCACATATATTTTATTCTAAATGCATATTTTTAACCACTATTCCAAATAAGGGTAATTAAATTTTTCTATTAAAGCAAGCACAACTTATGCTTAGGCCAACTAAACTCTACTACAACAAAAGCAAAGACAAGCATATGAAGAAATGACTAAATTAAAAAGAGCCCTGTCTTTTTAAACTTGCCTACGAGGCTATCTGCTTATCTTACAGATTTAACAAAACCTGAGTCTTAACTTCATGTCTGAAGCCTCCAGTAGCTTGTTCTCAACTCTCAAAAGCAGATGCCTGTTTAGCAATAATCTGGTGCCTGAAAGCTTCTGAACTGAGCAAGGGGAAACTGTTTGTTTACCTGCCTGGCTTTGTCTCTGTGGTAATAATGGTTATGCCTATCCACCCATCTCCCTGCTAGAGGCACTCAGCTCTTCGTTGAGGAAGACAGAAGGAAAAGAAAAGGAAGTCAGAGTCTTTTGCTTCCCAAGGCACCAACTCTGTTTGAAAGTTCCTGCACCACAGCTACCATCCCCTTCAAGTATATCTGCCCAATTTGGGGGAAGGGGGGTGCTTATTCCTTTACCCTCTCAGAATGAAGTAAGGAGATCTGCTTCTCTCTGTAATTACTAATATATATGACTTTCTCATTATTTTGTTTTAGAGGTGCCTTGGGTTCTCTTTGAAGGCATTTTCAAAGAAATGAGATAAAAACTTTGAACTGAAATTCAACATGTTTTGAACTGGTTTCCTATCTGTGGAACTCAAATGTTTCTCCTGAAGACCATTCAAAAAGACGCTTAAAAGGCACAGAATCTACACACTTTCAATAGCCTGAATATTCAGTGCTGGTGAAAGTTACTAATTCCTCTCAAAAGAACTACCACGAAGGTAAGTTTCCAAGATGCGAACTTTGCCTTTAGGAATCTGACATCGAGGTCACACAGTAACAACATATGTGAAAGCAAACATAGTCCTTTTATAGCCTAGCTTTCCATCAGCATCCCCACAAAGTAAAAATTTTAAATGCAGAAGATCCTTGGATGTAGAGATTTCCCATTCATGATTGTGAGTATCCATGAGTACTCCCAAAGGGCTCATGATATGTGATCATGTGTGCATTTTGTTGAGGCATGCATCGCAATCACTGTGAGCTGGTTTGCCTAACTCATAACTGAGTCTTGCCAGCCTCCCAACATCAGCATGTCATCATGCTCGTCAGAGTCTCTAGTTATCCCTTGGAACCATTAAGTGCAATTAAAGTAAAATCCAAAGCTCTTAAATGGCCTACAAGTCCCTATATGGTTTGCCCCTTTCCACCCCACCCAACTTTCTGGCCTCGTTTCAAACTACCCTTCTCTCTTATTCTTCCACAGCCATACTGCCTCCTCACTAAACACAAAAAGTGCATCCTGAAGCAAGACCTTTGTCCCTTCCTATTCCCTCTACCTGAAGTACTCTTTCTTCACCCTGGTATCTACCTGCTTAGCATACTCCCTCAGTTCTAGCAGGTGTCTGCTTTTGACGTTTTATCAGGGAGGCATTTTTGACCCATCATATCAAAAAAGATTCTCGATACTGATGCTTCTTATCTCCCTTACTTTGCTGCATTGCTTTTCATGGTACTTATCACTCTCTAAAATATTGTATTTACGTGTTCATTAGCTTATTGCCTCTTTGAGCCCTCCATTCCCATCTCACACTGCCCTTCCTGCTTCCTATTTCTTGGTCTTCTAAAGCACCCTTACTTCAGTCACATACGAAGCCTAGTTGCAAAGCTGGCTTCCAAGCCTCTGGGAGCCCTAGGATATCCTTCTAGAAAATTCCTTTCTTCATTCACTTACAATCTAAACAAACCCAGCTTATACTAAGAATATTTGACTGGCACACCAGATTTCTGTTCTCTCATCTCTAATATAAAAGGGGATTGTTTACCTTCTAAAAGTCCTTTTGCCATAAGGGAATCTTTTAAAATTGGGCTGTACAGTTCTTCAGAGAAAACTGCAATCCATTTAAATGGTGAATTGAAGTCATCCTCTAGTTACGATTAGATCCCATCATTAAAAATAAATAAACAAACTAGTGGTTACCAGGCCAAACAGCAAATTACTCAATTACCTGACAACAGCATCCTGCCAAAAGGACGTTCTGAAAATTAAAGCTCCAGCGATGCAGGCTGGGTTGGCAGTACCTTGAAATCTCATACCACTGTGGCAACCCCACCTCAGTGAAAGTGTTTACATTAGGGATGTGAAGTCTGGCTTGCAATGGTGCTACACCCCCAACTCCAACCTGGCCTGTTAAGGCTACTTTTGATAATCCTCTCCAGCTGCCTCAAGGCAGGAACATCAAAAGGGCACATCAAAGCTCCCAGTCACAGTGGAGAAGAGCCTGCAAACCGGGTGACCGCTTTTTTCTTCAGGATTCACAACAAATACAAGTCTTCAGGCCTTCCCCCAAGGAGGAGAGAGTAATTTTAAAAAATTCTAGGCTGCCTGCCCTGAAGGAGGGAAAGAGACACCATCATTGAAGGTAGAGGATAAAGCCACTTCTCCCAATCATACATTTCTGAGAGTTGGAGGGCTGTTCTAACAAGAAAAAAAAAAAAAAAACACACACACAAGAAAAGTTTGATCCATGCTTCACTGGTGTGTGTATTTTAAAATGCAAATAACAGAAGCTGAAAATGATGAAGTGAGCATGTGCTGTCTCACTGACATGCGAGACAGGCAATTAATGAAACTCTGGGCCACAATATCAGCTGCCTGCTGACTTCTGCAATTGAATTAAAACTATCATAAGAATAATACAAGGACTTGCCCTTGTCCTTCTTGTCTATGTGTTTATTTAATTTTCTGTCCAACTGACTCTCAAATAAATTGGAAACAGCTGCCATTTTTTGATTCAGTAGCTCCATTACCCCCTTGTGACATCATTCTGGGCACGAACACTAACAATAGGTCATTATGTAGCAATTACTTTATTGATTTATGGAAGTTTTTAAGCTCCCTCAGGAATATGCACATTCAAGGGGAAAAAGACCACTTCTATGCTCTTGTTAAGGAGAAAAACTGAACTATAGCGGCTGGAATAATGTTGCTCAGATGGGACCTTCCTTACAAAGGACAACTATAGGAACAATTCATGTTTTGTTGATTTTCTTCAAGTAAGAGAGAAATGAGGAAAGACTATAAAGTTTGAAAGTTATAGTGCCCATAATTGAATGAAGTAACTAAGCAAACAGATGACTCAGTGTGGCCGTTATGTAATAGGAGGACTTCAGTGATATAATAGAAGTTGCTTAAAACAAGTTAGCAGTGTTCAAACTCCCATGATGAATGCATTTTCTGAGCTTATGCATAGCATTTCATGAATACCGCTGCATGAAAACATGCTTTCCTTCTCAATTCAAATGGATATCTTAAGACCTCACATTTAAGTTCAATGCCTGCCCTACACCACTCAGTGGATTATAGTTTTAACTGTCTGTTCTTAAGCAGGCTGTTTACTTGGACCCTTATACAGAAATAAGCAAAAGTTTCCTCCCTTGTAAACAGATGGCTTTACTTCACATTCCTCTAGGTTGGAGAACTCTAACATAGAGGTTAAAAAAAATAAAAAAAGGAATAATGTGCCCTATCGGTAGTAAGTTAACAGAGAGATTCTAACCTGATGAGCTGAGCAATAGCCTGCCTACATTTGGAAGAAAATGGTTGTTTCTTGATTGAAATCTGTATCTGAGACTTGTTGGCTCATATTGGAGGTCAAGAATTTAATATTCTGGCTCTTCAGTCAATGCCCTGATAAAGGAACTATCTTAGGCTCAACATCTGGCTTGATTCCCAATGAGAACCGCCATTGAAGAGACATTCGTGAGAACACATGGAGCTATGACTTGCCCTAGATCAGTAGCCTAGGGATAAACAAGGATGCTGAAACTTGAGTGTTTCGAAGGTAACAGGCAGCTTATGATGAGATAGTTTCTCCTGTTGATACTTTTTTTCAGTTCTGACCAGATCCGAAAATGGATTAGGAAATAAACATTGATTTAGAAAATAGAGAAAAGTAGTAGGTAACCCTGCTTAGGAACTCCATCTTCTAGCTAAGACAAATTTTAAGAATCCTTGATCAGCACAAGTCTTGAATCCTATATTCTTAAAATAAATGCCCCAAAAAGTGATCTAGGGGAGAAAATCTCCTGCCTATTCTGACTCTAAAAAAGTTACTGAGGGTCTTCCAGGTAGAAAGTACAACACAGGGGAAAGGATGTCTCATAAATGATGAAACTACCCCAAGGAGGACAGCTCTGGAGAAAAGTAGAAGAAAACAAAGGCACAGTCCAGACTTCTGGGAGCTCACAATGCAGCTGACCCCCTAGGTGGTAGTTTAAAAACAACACGGGTAACCTTATATAATAAAAAAAAAAAAAAAAAAAAAAAAACCCACTGGACCTCACATTAGGAAACCTATGTTACAATCACAATTATGCTATTAATTAGATGTGAAAACTTGGATAAGTCACAATTTTCCTAGGATTCTATTTCCCTCAGTTTGAAGTAAAGACAGTAGATTTGATAACATCTGGATCCTCTTTAGTCTTCACAAATCCAGTAATCCTGATAAATCATATACCATACAATTTCTTGACTGAGTTCATATGCTATTATTTTTGACTATATTCCAGCTAATGCCTGAAAACACTACTTGAGTCTTTGTTTAAAATTTAAAAAAAAAGAATATTCTACTTTGCTTATCCACAACTTTGCTTATCTTTTATACATCTAAATGTCACCTATTCTTGCATTCCTCACAAGATAATCCAAATCATAACTCCTTATCAGGAAAATGTTTGTAATCATGATAAAAGCACGTGTTAGCATAAAGCCTTTAGTATTAAAGTATTATTTCTGAACTATCAAATTGTGCTTCCCTGATAGTTAGTTGTTAGAGTAATACTTATAGACTAAAAATATTACAAATTTGTAAAATGAAAGGAATATTTCATTTGGAATGATACAATTCATTGAGATCTTTTAGAAAGAGGTAAATCTGCAGCCAGGTCTTAAAGAAAGTTACAGGCATAGCATCATAAAAGAGAAGAAGCAGCCTTTCCATGGAAGTATAGGAGCAATGACAAAGAAGTGGGGTAACAAGGAGATTAAATTTTGTGAAGTGGAATGGATGACTACGTTGGAGATAAATGGGGTATGTATGCATATGGTATGAAATAAACCAGGGCTGCCATACCCTTAGTGTAGATAAAGGGAATCTACTTTGCTTCTTGGGGGAAATGCATGACTAAAGTAATGCCTAAGGAAGATTTTTTTTTTAAGCTGTGTGGTGAGTATGCTGCAGAATAAAGGGTTTAGAAACAAATAATACAAAAAAAAAAAAAAGAAAGAAACAAATATTACAACAAAGAGCACAGTCAAGGAATGAAGTTATAAAACTCTGGACTAGAGTAATGACTATGGAAATGGAAAAGAAGGCTCAAATCCAAAAATCCCAGCAAGAAGGAATTAATAGGATATGAGAACTAACTTGATATGTGAAACCAAATGAGGCTTTAAAAAATGAAATAGTAAAAAATTGACTACCAGATGAATGTCCCAGAGAATTAATTGGACAGTTGAGTCATTGGGAGAGGGGCAAAAGAAGACAGAATGTTTATTTCATTGAGTTCAGGACATGAGTGTACCCCTGGAAGTACAGCTAAATGGAAACATTGAGTTAATAATTAGATATGAAAGGCTTGTGAAAGTTCAGAGTTGGAGCATCACTCTTTAATTCAGCAAACAGTTATCAAATATAAAATATCTCTGATGTGCCAGGCACCATTCTTGATACCAGAAATAAAGAGATAACAACCATAATCCCTGCACTCCAGAAATTTTGTCTACTGTAAGAGACAGAAAATTACTTAGCTATTGGTAATGCTAACAACATTGTGTAATCAGAACTACAGAATATTTAATCAACATTATTCAACATAAGCCAAAGGAAATGCCCAAGCCCAGATGACTATGTGAGTTTGGAGAAGAAATTTGGGATACCAGTTGGAGCAGGGAATTCCTACATAAAGGACAAGTCAGGAGGAAAAACAATCTAGAGATTACAGTTCAAGTATAACTGGTAGTAGGATAAAATAAAAAATAGTAGAGTATAAGCTCCTATTCTGCTCAAGTAAAAGAAAGAAGACATAAAGATTGACAGGAAAAAAGGAAACTGTCATTAATTACAGGTGATTCTACATGTAGACAAAACGAATAGATTCTACACATAAAATTTTAAAATTAGTAAGTCAATTTAGCAAGGATATTATATTAAAGGTCAATGTTCAGAATTCATGTATGTCTCTATGCATCTAGCAAAAATTGGACAATAAAAATAATAAAAATTTTAAAAGGATATTACTTAATATTGCAGCAAAATGCATCAAATACCTGGGAATAAATATAATAAAAGACATGCTAGACATTTGTATTGAAAGCTATAAAACAACGTTGAGATAAATCAAAGACATAAAAAAAAAATGGGGAAGTATACCATGTTCATAGATTGGAGGAATCAATGTTTTTAATGTAATAGTTCTTCCCAAATTATCTGTGTATTTAATGTGACTGCAATCAAATCCAAGGGAGTTTTTGCAGAAATTGATAAACTGTTTCTATCATTACATGGAAATACAAAGGACCTAGAAAATCGTAGTAATCTTGAAGAAAACAAATTTCTCCTATCAGATCTCAAGACTTTTATAAATCTAATGTAATTAGGACAATGTACAAAACTAGAACAATAGAACAGAATAGAAGGTATGAGAACAGATTCATACGCAATCAACTGTTATATGGCAAAAGTACCACTGCAGTTTGGTTTAGGGAGAAAATGGTCTTTTCAATAAGTGATATTGCATTAGTTGAATATCTACATTTAAGATTTCTTAAATGAAGCACTAGAGCACAAGTCTCACATGAAAAAATTGAAAAGTTTGATATGCTAAAATTAAGTTCTAATTAAGAACTGGCATATACAAAAGACACATATCCAAAACATATAAAGAAATTTCTATAAATAAAAGAAAATTTTAATGGAGAAAGACTTGAAGACTTAAATAGACACTTCAAAAAAGAGGATATCTAATTGGACTGTGTGCCATGCAATGTGCTCATCATTGTTATTCCTGAGGAAAATGTACATTAAACCAAAATTAGATGACACGGCATGCCTTCTAGAGTTACTAAAATTAAGAAATACTGACAAGATCAAGCATTGGTGAGTAAGTGGAACTCTCATACGTTGTTGGTAAGAGACAAAATTGATATACTCACTTAAAAAACCTTTTGTCAGGGTCTACTAAAGCTAAACATTTCCATACCCTATGACACAGAAATTTCACTCCTGAGTACATGCCTAACTAAAATTATTATTATGTCACCAAAAGATAAGAATGTTCATAACACCATTATTCATAAGAGGAAGGAACTGGAAACAACCAAAATGATCACTAAAACTAGGATGGAAATGCCCATCAACTACAGAATGGATTAATAAATGATGGTATGCTCATACAGTGGAATACAAAAAGCAATGGAATAGAATAAATTAATGGACACACAACAAAATCAATAAATTTCAAAAGACATAATTTTGAGCAAAAGAAATAAGATAAAATAAAACTATTCCATGGTTTCATTTATATAAACTTCAAAATAAGTACAGTAGTCTTTCAACAAATAGTACTAGAATAAATGAAAACAACAACAACTTGGATCCATACCTCATATCGTTTTGAAATTAACTCAAAATAAATTATAGAATTAAAGGTAAAGCTAAAAACTATAAAACTACTAAAAGAAAATAAAGAAGAAACTCTATTATCTTGCATTATGCAAATATTTCTTAGCTATGACACCAAAAGCATCCATAAAATTTTTTGCTTTTCAACATTGTTGAGAATAAAAGGCAAGCCATATATTAGAAGAAAATATTTGTAGATCATATATCTGATGAAGTACTTGTATCCAGAATACATAAAGAACTCTCAAACAATAAGAAAACAAAAAAATTCAATTAAAAAAAAAACACACACTACACAAAAACAGATAAGCAAAGGAAATAAGACATACTGGACTAAAGAAAATCTATGGACAACAAATAAGCACATGAAAAGATGCTCAATATTATTGTTCATAAGGAAAAACAAAGCAAATGAAACCAGAATGAGATGCTACTTCACACCTATTAGAATGACTAAAATTAAAACGACTGACCATGCTAAGTGCTAAGGATATGGAGAAGCTGGAATTTTCAAATTACTGCTAGTGGGAAAGGAATGGTGCAACCACTTTGGAAATTAGGAAATTTTTTAAGTTAAACATAAACGTATTATATGATGAAGCTGTGATGCTTGATATTTACCCAAGAGAAATAAAAAGCCTTTAATATATTCGCTGCAACTTCATTTGTATTAGCCCAAACCTCAAAAAAAAAATGGATTTTTAAAAATAAATGTGTGGTTTATCTATGTGGTGGACACTTACTCAGCAATCGAACAAAAATATTAAAACATGCTTAATCAAATACACATCTCAAAACAGTTACGTTCAATGAAAAAGCAAGGCAAAAAATATTAAATGCTGTATAACTCAATTGATGTAAAATTCAGGAAAGTGCAATCAATAGTAGCTATGGGGTTGGAGAATAAGGAAGCATGAGAGGGATGGCATGCAAAGAGGCATGAGGAAACTTTTGGGACAGATGGATATGCTTACGATCTTGATTGATGTTTTCACAGATGTATATATGTCAAAACATCAAGTTGTACACTTTGAAATATTTCATTTGTTGTCTACCAATGACACATTTAAAAGCTATTGATTTTTTTAAAATTGGAAAAATTAAAAATAATCTTTGGGGAAGGTAGTTCCTAAGAAGGGAGCATGCAATAGTTTCATGTGATAGTTTTCTATAGCATGATATAGGTATATATGCAAAAAAAGAAAAAAAATAAGCTATATATTTCATATTTGTGGATTTCACTATTCTTAAGTTACAACTCCATAAAAATAAGTTTTACCAAAAAATAGTTAAGGGACTAAAGTAGTAAGTGTAGAGAATCTAGAACCTTGACGGACTTTCACAAGACATCCATAAATAAAGAACAAATGAAGAAATGACAAAATAGTATAAACAAGAATACCGAAAACATAGGAGGAACACATAAGCAAAAGTACATGAGTTTGCTCCAGCAATTTAAAGGAATCCAACATGACGATATAAAAAAGATGGCACTATGGTCCATACTCCATTAACGAAATTGTTCCAGGATACTTTTGGTTCACCTTGTCTCTCACTCTGTGTTGTCATTTCTTCTGATTTTTTAATCCCATTCTCTTATTCTATTTAATCCAGTTGGATCAAACATTAGCCTTAAACTTTTCTCCCTTAGCTTTGTTCCATGACATAGAGAGATTCTATCTCTCCTGATCACGATTCTAGTCTTTGCCTTCTGTGTTTATGCAGCAGAACATAGGTGAGGGGTTTCCTCTCCCACATGGCCTGCCATGCTCCTATAAGACACGCCCCAGATGAGATAGATGTAATCTCTTACTTGACACCATCTGATAACTGTGTGCAATGGCAGGGGTGAGAGGAGTAGATAAGAGAGAGCAGAGATAGGACTGAACACAGAGAATAAGAAACAGCTGAATGGCTGGGAGTAAAGGAGCAAGAGCACTCGAATGGGTCCAAAGGTAGCCTGGGTCACTAGATTTGCTTCAAGAGATCAGACTAATCTAGGGGAAACCAGCAACACAAAAGGATAGGTTGTGAGAGATCACAGTGTAAGAGGATGGTGAGTAGGTGGAAACACTTGACATAATCATGTAAGAAAGCAAGTTTTGGAAATATTTATAGAGAAATCAGAATTAAGTGCAGTATTTTTATTTTAATGTATGAATGTCATAAACAGGGAAAAGAGAATATTTGGGAAGGAGTTAATATAACTTTTCCTCTAAATCCACAAGAAAGAAGTGAGCAAAAGAAAGGAGTTTGTACCTCAGTTTAAACCCACTCAATTTAAGTTCTAGCATAAAATGAAGAGAAATAACTTTTATGTCTTCCTGCTTTGTATTTACTATACAGGTCTGTGGGGGTTGGGGGTGCATGTGAGGGATTGGTGTCTGAATAGGCATGGTTGCCATGGAATTTGAAAGAGAGAGAAAGAAGGTGATGTGGTCTAGAGATAGCCACTTTGAAAGTTAAAGATCTCAAAACTGCTAGAGAGCAAGCCAGTGTTCTGAAAATCAGGAGTATAAAACAGATGACAGGGGTTTTGTGGTTCAAAGCAGTTGATCTATCAGTTGAGACAAAATGAACCAAGAGTTCAAAGCACATAGTATTGGGATTTTCAGATGATCACTGAGAGAATGCTCAAAGTGAGCAGTATTGTAACACCTAGATAACCTCAACTCTGACTTCTTTTAAACTTTGTGTTGAGTGGGTCATGCTGAGCCCACAGGTGTATGGGATGCAATGGCTGCCAAAGGGAGAGTGAAGTACCATGGAAAGTTGTTATATTATTTCACATGTTTCATTTTTGGTCACCTTCCAATCTAAATTATCAGCTTGCCAAAGATGGATAAAATTGCATAATACGATTAAAAACTAACATTCTAAGGTTAAAGAGTCATCACACATTTTAATTGAAGCAGATGTGAAGTGACCCTTTCCAAAGGCAAAAGATCCATGTATAAATGTCAGTCAAATACCCAACCAAACCAAACTAAGACTAGAATCCAATGTATGCACACATATATGTACCTATGTATCCATGTATATCAAGTATGCTGGTGAGTTTAACAATTTCTATATGGTACTATACCGTAAATGAGGACAAAAAGAAAAATACTGAAGGAGAGGGAAAAAGAGAGGGAAAAGGCTATGTACTGTAGTTGAGGTAGCTAGTATTCAATAATATCTTCCTCTGCTCCAATGAACCTAAACTCCCAGTATTGATTCCTTAGTGTAGTCCATCTTCGTAAATACGGACTGGCCCTGCGACTCACTTTCGACCAGCAGAACATGGCAGAAGTAAGCTTCTACTGCTAAGTCATGAGAAATAGCTTTGGCTTGGGCTTCTCAAAACTCTCACCTTTGAGATCCTTTCTCTCAGAACCCAGCCATCAAGCCATCTGCATAATGCCCCAGTCAGTAGCCCCTGCTGATCTCCCAGATGGCAGCCAGCATTAGCTGCCAGCTACCTGAATGTGCCAGCTCAGAAATTCCAGTCCAGTCTTACTCCTAGATAACATCCATATCCAACACCATGTGGAGCAGAAGAACAGCCTAGCAGAGCCCAGTCAACCAACAGAACTATAAGAGATCATAAGTCAGTTGTTGTTTAACACATTTTGAGTTTTTAGAAATAGTTTATTATTTAAGAATAAACAGCCAACATGATTGCTCAATTTATTAATGTGATAGCACACCAGTTAGATATTATCACGTAGCAAATCACTCCAAAACGAGTGATTTAAAACAGGGAGTCATCAAACTTCTCCTTAAAGGGCCAGCTAGTACATATTTTCGTCTTTGTGTACCATTCAGCCTCTGTCCCTACTATTTCATGCTGCCATTGTAGCGTGAAAGAAGCCATAAACACTACATAAACAAATATATAACATATACCTAAGAAATACATAAATACATAACAAATACATAAACAATACATAAACAAATGGGCTTGGCTACGTTCCAATAAAACTTTACAAAAACTGGCAGGTGGCCTATGGCCATAATTTGTGAACCTCTCTTTAAAAAAAAAAATAAGCATGTATTATTGCTCACAGTTCTATAGGTCAGGGGATGCTTCTGTTGATCTGAGCCAGGTTTAGCTGATCTCAACATGGCTTATTCATGCACCTGTCATCAGTTGGCAAGTTAGTAGGGGTCTGGCTGGTCTATGATGGTCTCATGTACAGCTGGCGTTTTGCTGGCTGCCAGCTGGAGTGACAGGGGTGATTGGGACACACGTCTCTTATCATCCATCAGACTAGCCTAGGCTTGTTCATATAGTGGTGGCAGAGTTCCAAGAAAATAAACAAAAATACACAGGCCTTTTGAGGCCTAGAATCAGTATTTGGCACATTTTTACTTCTGTCCTATTTTATTGGTTAAAGTAAGTCACAGGATCAATCCACATCCGAAGGATGGGAGAATAGACTCAACCCCTTGATAGAGGAGCTACAAAGTCACAATGCAAATGGCATAGGTACAGGTAAAGGTAGAGAATTGTGCTATTTTTGCAAATCATGAGACTATGAATATGTGAATCTAACAGTTAAGATTCTAAATGGGAGTTGTTCCATTTTCTTTATTTTATATAGGAAGAAAATGAAATCCACAGAAACGGATTGGCTCACCCAAGTTACTCTTCTCAGGTAGGACAGTTCCAGAGAAGAACAACTTGCTAATTGTGTGTATAACTCGGTTATGGTTTTTCTGACCCCTTAGACTGTCCATATAGGGCATTCAGGTATTCCTAACAAAACTGTGAAAAATTTCTCTTCAACACACAATCCTAGTCATGTGGCCTCTACCTCAAAGTCTCCAATTCCAGTAAAGGCACACCTAGGATGGAAAATATTTATTAACCACCAAGATCTCTTAAACTTCCCCTTATATCCACACAGCCCTTCTTTATTATACTCTTAGAATCTTAATTCCTAATTTAGCATATCTTCAGCCTAACATGTCTCCAAACATCTGCATCACTTGGTCACATGCCATGAATATGGAGTGGCCTGGTGATAATAAGTCCAGTGAGAATGACTCTTACTCAAACAGTTGAGCCAAAGACTTGCTGTAAACACACTTAGAATGAGGTGGCTACAGGCTACAAATTAGTCACCAGCTGCCACAGTTATAGGCAACATCCCTACTAGTCAGTTCCTAATCCATAGTGACTTAAGAGAATGTTCAAGCTAAAATCTTCTTTTCTACTCACGATTGCTATGCTGTTGGAAAAACATACAATTATCTTTCCCACCCTGATTTAATGGCTTCTGGTAAGGATACAGCCCTATATTAAGTTCAATCTCCTACTCACAGTTTAATAGCTTATAAAAATATAATTTTCTGTCTTTGCTTTACCCTATGGACAAGACTGACTTAAGTCAGAGCATATGCAAGAAGAAGATGAGTCTCTGACTTTAGAAACATTACAATTTGTCCTGGAATCTGGATTAGCCCCAACTTGGCTACATTTCATTAAGCTAGTAAGTTGTTCTGATGTTTTGTTTATGTTTTCATGACTCAAAAAAAAAATCTAAAATTTCTTTGCAGCTTACTTGAAAAGCAGCATTCTAGTATTTTTGTCTCTACATCAAGCACTTTTATGTAATTCAAAACTTGTAAGAGTCAACCCTAACTCCAGTGTTAGGCAACAAACAATCTCCTAAACATAATCTGAAACTACTTCTCAAGCCACAATAATAAACTGAGCTACTATGCAGTTCCAACATAAGTAATTTTCTGAACTTCAGCTGGTACTGATTCGTCATCGCTATGCTCACTTGTTTTTAT
Organism: Panthera leo; assembly: GCF_018350215.1. Taxonomy (NCBI): domain Eukaryota; kingdom Metazoa; phylum Chordata; class Mammalia; order Carnivora; family Felidae; genus Panthera; species Panthera leo. The sequence goes on along the minus strand of NC_056685.1, from coordinate 56,323,570 downwards.
AGTTTCAGTGGTTATGGTATAGTATCACTATTCACCTTCATTTCCCTGCACACATGTACAAAGTGCCAAAGCCTATAGGTTCTACCTTCTTCATATCTCAGCAGTTGGTTTTCTCTTCTCATTCTCTTTGCTCCCACTTGCACAAACCTCTTACCTAGGCAATCTGTACTCATGTTCATGCCATTCCTTGTAATAAAATGTCTTCTCTTGTCATCTCTGCCTACTAAAGTTTTACTTACACAACAATAACATTTTTTTTTCTCTGAGGAAATCTGATCACTACAGTTATAAAAGCTCTATTTTTCTGGGCCTCTATTGTGGCATAATAAAATGAAACAAAATGAATGAATGAACGATATATAATAATGAATGAAATCATGAATGAAAATTATCATCCATTTTATAGGACCATCATTTATGTGTTTGTTTTATAGTCCCCCCTTCCCTATAGGAAGCTAATTTCCCTCTAACTTAAGGTACTCCTTTAGCATATCTAACAGAATTTAACTTTTTAAGGCAAATCTTCACAGGGCCCCACTGTAATGCATAATCCTTTCTGTTGATATAGCAGCAGTTGTACCAAATCTGGCAATAAAAGTCTCATGGGGAAGTAGAACCCACATTTCCCCAATCATGTAGGAAGTGTAAAGGCAAAATTGTTAATAGCTTCCCCAGGGTTTTAGCTCTTACTATGATGCCTTCCATGATTTCATCATGGTTTAAGAGTAATGAAATATCTCAATGCAGGTTTCAAAGCATAAAATAAAAATAAGTGTGCTTTGGTCATTTTTTCCAAAGCCTGGTTTTGTTATTAAGGTTTACAAGTTTCTTTCATATGTAACCTGATTACACAACAGCATCAAAATTCATTTCCAAGCTAGGTAGTTATAGTTTAGAAATGCATCCTGTTATAATGTTTTAAGAGCAATTTCTTGTACAGAAATATCAAATACTATATATGTTGTTTTATATCTCTTTTCTTCAGTGTAAGATTGGCTTCTTTCTTTGTTGAGCAACTCACTAACTTTTTAGTAAATATGTTTTCTTTTTTCAGCTAAATTACTACACATTTCTTTGAGATTCTGAAACCTTCATGTGTGCAAAGATGAGAGGAGAGGGAAATTCAGGTCTCATAGTATTCTCAAAACAGACATATTATAATTAGGGTAATTAACTCCTAGATCTACAGCAGCAGTATCTGAACAAAATCTGTGCACATACCTTCGGGTATATGTTTGTGGGTTTCATCAATACTTGCTTTTTTTTTTAACTTATTTAAGAATAGTAATTGAAATCAAGTTTACAGGTCTGATCCCATATGAATTAATTAGTTTTGTTCCATTCCACAGTAGCTTCCACTTATTGAGTGCCTCCTCTGAGCCAGTCATCATGACATGCCCTCTCTACATTTATCTCAAAAAGTACCAAATCTGGTCCCCTATCTATATTGCCTCTTTCTGTGAAAGGCACCACCCTCCGTCCGGTTGGCAAGCAAGAAACATACTTGTTGCCTCCGCCCTTACAACCATTATTTCCAATTCTCACCAAGTTCTATGAATTTTACCTTCTAAGTATCTCTTGGGTCAATCCACTTCTCTCTGGCTTCACTGCCATTCTCCTATTTCAAACTGAAATGAGCTCCAACCAAACTACTGAAAGAGCTTACTACCTAGTTTTCTTGCATTTTCTCTGGTGCTCTTCTTGTCCACTCTCCACCCTAGTGTCTGGCCAAGTCTTTGCCTTTTTTTAAAGTAGAGTAGTTTTATTATTGAGTTTTGGGAGTTCTTTGTATGTTCTGGATATTAGTGTTCTTCTCAAAATGTACAGCCAGTTCCTGGCAAATGATACGAAGTCAATGTTCCTTGTTGAATAGATGAATGAATAAACCCTTTAAAGCATAAATCACCCCCGTCTATGGCTAAAGAAATGGCTTCTAGGAGAAGTTAAGTTACTTGTACAAGGTCACCTAACTAATAAATTGCAGAATTAAGATTGGAAACCAGGTGTATATGATTTCAAAGACAAATATTTCCACTGTGCTGTATTGATTTCCAATTCATTGTCACATGCACATACAAAAAAAAAGTGCCTTTAAATTTGTTGAACCATCTTATAAATGTGTGTCTTTGATACCTGCTGGATAAGAAAAAGGGATGTGTGTGTCAAGATAGTATAAATGAATAGAAATACAGGTGCTATCAATAATAGAAAGTTATATAAAGTTAATGCAACATTGTAATTGGGTCAGTGACCTATCTGCCTATCTATCTATCTATCTATCTATCTATCTACTAACCATCCATCCACCCGTGAACTCATCCATCCATAATCTATCTAAAAATATAGCTTCTCTATTTATAGAATGTATGGTCTAAGGCATATTGTTTTTATCCTGATAAAGGAAGCTAATAATATTAAGCATATATCAGGAAGATTTATTTTCTACAGTTCATTTTTTTTTTGGTAAAATTTGCCTTCATAAAAATACATAAATTTTAAGTGTTCAGTAAGATGAGCTTGGCAAATAAATGTATAATTCATACCATTATCAAGTTAAAGAACATTTTCATCACCTACAAAGTTCTTTCATGTCCCTCCCCAGTCTCACCAACTCCAGGGACAATTACTTTTTCTTTTTCTTTTTTTCATCATAGGTTAGCTTTGCCTGTTCAAGAACCTTGTATAAATGGAGTCACAATATATACTCTTTTGTATCTGGCTTCTTTCTCTCAGCCTAATGTCTTTGAGATATATCATATTGCTATATTTATCAGTCATTTATTACTTTTTTATAGATGAGTATTATTCCATTACCTGAATATGCCACAATATTTTTATTCATTCTCCCTTTGATTTGGGTTATTTCTGGTTTGAAGATATTAGGCATAAAGTTGTTATGAGTCATTTTGAACAAGTTGAACATATCTGTGTATATGTTCATTTCTTTTGGCTTAATGCCCAGAAGTGGAATGCTAGGTTATACGGTAGCTGTATGTTTAACTTTATAAGAAATTGACAAAATTTCTTCCAAAGTAGTTGTACCATTTTTCATGCCTTCCAGTAATGTATGTGAATTCTAATTGCTACATATTCTAGCCAATTTTTGGTGGTGACAATTATTTAAATTTTAACCATTCTATGGGTTATTAGTGGTATCTCATTGAGTTTTTAGTTTGCATTTCCTTGATGATTAAACATGCTGAATAGTTTCTCATGTGCTTATTGTTATTTGTATATATTTTTTGTGAAGTGTCTGAATAAGTTTTTGCCTAATTTTATATAGAGTAGTTTATCTTTTTATTAGTGAATTATAGGAGTTCTTTATATGTTCTGGATATGGGCTTTTTTCAAATGCATGTTTTATGAATATTTTGTGGCTTGCTTACTCTTGCTTTTTAATGGAAACTTTTGGTGAGCAGACTTTAATTTTAAGTCTAATTTTCTATTTTTTGTCTATAATGATTATGTGTTTTGTCTAAGAAATCTTTGCTGGGTCTCAAAAATATTTCTTGGGGGGTTCCTGGGTGGCTCAGTTGGTTAGGCATCCAACTTCGGCTCAGGTCATGATCTAGTGGTTCATGAGTTCAAGTCCTGCATTGGGCTCTTATGCTGACAGCTAGGAACCTGCAGCCTGCTTCGGATTCTGTGTCTCCCTCTCTCTCTGCCCCTCCCCCACTCACATTCTGTCTCTCGGTCTCTCTCTCTCTCTCACAAAAATAAATAAATATTTAAAAATATTCTTTTGGGAGAGAGATAAACAGGTGAGTACAGAGGATTTTTATGGCAGTGAAAATTGTATGACACCACAATAATGGATACATCATTATACATTTGTCCAAACCCATAAAATTTACACCAAGCATGAACTGTAATGTAAACTATGGACTTTGGGTGATTATGATGTGTCAATATAGGTTCATCAACTGTAATAAATGTACCCGTCTGGTGGGCAATGTTAATAACAGGGGAGGCTGTACATGTGTGGGGGCAGGGAGTATATGGAAAATCTCGGTACCTTCCCCTAAATTTTGCTGCAAACCTAAAACTGCTCTAAAAAAAATAAAGTATTAAAAAAAATAGCAATGTCCATTGATAAAGCTACTTATCTTTCAGTGACAAAAACACTGAAAATCCTACCGTCAAAATAAAAAATATTACCCTTTGTCTTCTTCCAGAATCTTTAAAATTTTACCTTCAACAGTTCTGTGAGGCATCTTGAATTAGCTCTTGTGTATCATAAGATAGGAATTAAAGTTAATTTTTTTCTATGTATTTTTCAGTTTTCCATAAATGACTTTTCTTCTCCACTTTATTTCTTTGGCACCTTTGTCAAAAATGAATTGGGTCTCTCTCAGGACTCTCTGTTCTACTCTATAAATCTATTTTAATATCCTTGTGTAAGTGCCATACTATTTGATTAATGTAACTTTATAGTAATTCTTTAAATCAGGTAATATAAGTATTCCAAGTTTATTGCTTTTTTACAAGATTGTTTTGACTTTTCTGTGACATTTCAATTTCTATATGTATTTTAGAATAATACTGTCAATTTTTATTAAAAAGTTTACTGGTATTGTGTTGATTCTACAGATTAACTTGGGGAGAATAGACAACAGTATTAAGTATTCCAATTAATGAACATGGTATAACTCTCCATTTATTTATTTTTTAATTTATATTGGGAATTTTAGTAAATTTTACTATAGAAAACTTGCACTTTAAACATTCATAAATATTAAATTCTCATCAAATATGGTAAATAGAAAAGAATTTTAAATTCCTATTCATATTTTTTGCTGTTTGCATCTAGTAAATAGAATTGATTTTTCAATATTGACCTTGTGTTTTACAATCATGGGAAATTCACTTGATATTTTTAGTAATTGCTTTGTAACTTCTTTAGGATTTTCTATGTAGATTACTATGTCTTCTATAAACAGGGATAATATTACTTCTTTTCCAATACTTAAGATATTATTTCTTTCTCTCACCTTATAGGACCAGCTATGACTTCCAGTACATTCCTGAATAGAAATGATCATCAAAGCAGAAATCATTGAATTGTCACTTATCTTAGATGAAAAGTATCCAGTCTTTCATGATTAAGTATGTTAGCTCTAGATTTTACATAGATGCTCTTTTTTAGTTTTAGGATGTTCTATTTCTCATTTGCTGGATATTTTATTATGAACAGATGTTTAATATTGTCAAATATTTTTACAATAACAACTAAAGTGATTATATAATTTGTTGTTTATTCAGTTAATATGGTGAACTACATTCTTTGCTTTTCTAATGTTGAACTTTGCATTGCTGGAATAAAACCTCACTTGGTCTTGAGGTAATATCATCTTTATACTTTGCTTGATTTTATTTGCTATATTTTGACAACAGTTTTGCAGTTATGTGCATGAATAGTATTGGTCTGTGATTTTTCTTTCTGATGGTATCTATCAGCTTCTGTTACAAAGATTATGCTGAGCTTACCAAATAAAAACATTCGCATTATTTCTTCCTTAAATGCTCCATAGAACTCATCTGTGAATCTGTCCATTTCACCTATGTAGTCAAGTTGGTTGATGGAAGTTTATAATATTCCCATATTTTCTTGTAATACCTTTAAAATCTGCAGTGAGATACCTTTTTTCATTACTAATGTTGGTAATTTGTGGAATCTTTTTTCTCTTTTTCTTGATCTGTCTTCCTATATATTTATCAGTCCTTTTAAGAAACCAAATATGGCTCTTCAATTTCTTTTTTTCTCTTTTCTTTCTTCCTTTCTTTTTCTTTCTTTCTTCCTTTATTCCTTTCTTTTTCTTTCTTTCTTCTTTCTTTCTTTCTTTCTTTCTTTCTTTCTTTCTTTCTTTCTTTCTTTTTCTTTCTTCTTTTTCTTCCTATTCTAGCAACTTAGGTCACTGCGGTTAAAACTCATTATTTTCTGACCCCGCGCCTGGCTGAGAGGGGGGTTCAGAGGGAGCCTGGACATTGCTCTTCACACTGTTTCCAAATGGGGGTGGGGCTTTGCAGCATTAAAAATGGTTAAGGGGGAAAATATTTTAAACTAAAGAGTAAATGTTAGGCTACTGTTATACATGCAGAAAGTTTTGGAGCCTTATGTTGAAGAAATTGCGTTTTTTCCTTTGATGCAAATTCTTTGTCTTATGCCCGTACTTAAAAGGCACTTGTATACACTGTGGGGTCCAGATTGGTGGAGCAGGTGGTTCGGACAGAGGTTCTTAGATGTCCCACTGCGCATACTTGTGCACACCCGCCGGGGGGCGCCCTCGGGGTTGCTGGCAGGTTCCACCTGCTCCTGTCAGAGGCAGAGTATCTGAAGGTAATGTATGAGGTTAATAAAGGGGTAACCATGAGTCCATTCCAGTTTTTAAATCGTTCCAAAAGTCTTAGTTTTGATTGCTGCTGTGTTGCATACGCTGAGAGGCTGCCCGAAGACTCAAGGCTGGGGTCCTGGCGTGAGCTGGGCCACTGTATTTTCTTCCCTCTCATTTGGTTGCCCTCGCAAGTGTGCTGAGGAAGAGAGAAATGGCTTCAGTTGGTGAAGGACGAGACTTGGGCTTCATCCTACCATGCTGTTGGAGGCCTGTCAGTCATTGTGCACGTCGCTCATCTCCGCCCCACCTGCGTTCCTGGGATGCTCACGTGCTTGTGCGCTGCCTCAGACTGCCTGGCTCTCACCTCTGGATGCTACAGCCACAAAGACCAACAGCGGGTATCCCTAGAGGGTGGGTTGGAGAAGCTATTGTTTTCCTTGGTGAATTTTTCTGTTTTCTAAGTTCTCTGATTTGGTAATGTATTACTTTTACAAGTGGAGAGAAAAGAGTAGCATCTTTTAACAAAACAAAACAAAACAAAACAAAAAAACATCTGTATTATTTTCCAGTATAATTGTTTAAAACTATAAATATCCCTTTATACTGATTTAGTTCTATACCACAAATTTTGATACGTTGTGTTTTCATGATTCTTCAGTTTTTAATATTTTCTAATTTCCCTTGTGATTTCTTCTTTGACCTAAAGGCTATTTACTAGTATGTTGTTTAATGTGCAAAGGTTTTGGACTTTTCTTAATACCTCAATATTATTGACATCTAATTTAATCCCATTGTTTCTGTTTTATGACCCAATATATAATCTATCTTGTTGAGTGGGTTTTGTGGGTTTGCTTGTTTGTTTTTGGAGGGTTTTTGTTGTTGTTGTTGTGTTTGTTTGTTTTGCACTAGAAAGGAATGTGATTCTATTGTTGTAGGGTTTGGTATTATATAAATGTTAATGAATTAGATGATTGATAGAGTTGTTCAGATTTTCTTTATCCTCACTTTATTTTTTTGTCTACCTGTACTATCAATTATTGAGGATAGGATGTTTAAATTTTCAACTATACTTGTGAATTTGTCTATTTCTGTTTTTGTTCTATAACTTTGTGTTTCACATGGTTCCATGCTTTGCTCTTAGGAACATACACATTTATGTTGAATGATGAATTGAAATTGATCCTTTAATCATTACGAAATGTTTGCCAGTTCATTAAGGTTCTATTATTTTTTTTCAGTCATTTTTCTCTCTGTTCCCCATATTAGATCATTTATAGCATTCTACTTTGAAATTAACTCATTTTCTGCCATTTTGTATGTGCTATTAGGATCATCCAGTGATTTTTCTTAAATTCAAATATCCTATTTTCAGTTCTAGAATTTTTCTGTGGCTACATTTCATAGTTTCCAATTTTCTACTGATACTTATTTGCTGTTCATTCATTATAAGCATACTTTCCCTTTAGTTCTTAAGCATATTTATAATAGCTGTTTTAAAGTCCTTGTCTGCTAATTCAAACATGTGGGTCATCTTAAGGTTTATTTATAATGACTGCTTTTTCTTTTGACTATGAGCCATTCTTTCATGTTTCTTTGCATGTCTAGTAATTGTTTCATCATTGTGGATGAATGCAGCAAGGAGTCTATATTGCATACATTTCCTTTAAGAGATGTTGAATTTCAGGGTGCCTGGGTGGCTTAGTCAGTTAAGCATTGGACTTCAGTCATGATCTCATAGTTCATGAGCTCGAGCCAGAGCTGGGCCCTCTGCTGTCAGCACAGAGCCGGCTTCAGATCCTGTGTCTCCCTCTCTCTCTGCCTCTGCCCCACATGCATATGCACATGCACACATGTACTCTCTCTGTCTCAAAAAAAAGAGAGAGAGAGAGAGAGAGAGAGAGATGTTTAATTTCTTCTGGCAGGTAATTAAATTATTGGTAGGTATATTGAGCCTGTTAGGCATGGTTTTATTTTTGCTAAGTTTGTTCTATTTCAATTTAAGATATAAGAACACTGTCCTGGCATATGTGAGTTTAGAGTTAATCAGAGGAATAATAAATAGTTGTCCAAAAAAGGAAAGTGTGTCACCTTTTGTATAGTTTCATAGTTTATAGGACAAGACTTTTGAGAGAAACAGACAACTTTACATGTTCTCTCCAGATGAAATTTCAAATTGTTTTGTCCATGAAAAGAGAAAGGACAAACATTATATAACAAAACATTTTCCCAGAAGTATGTTAAAAACTAGACACACACGATATTTGATCATAAGTATACATTAAGGGTCCAAATATATGTAAAAGATAAAGCAAAGGGAAATACAAGAAACATAGAATACCAATATTTTTCCAAGTCAAAAACATATCCTAAGAAAAGGATAAATAATGAATATAAGGCAAAGTTGCTGAGTTTCAACAGTAATATAGAGATAATTATTTGAGCACCGGGGAGTGAAAAGGAGGAGAAAAAGAAGAAGAAGAGAAGAAGGGAAGAAGAAGAGGAAGGGAAGGAATGAAGGAAGGGAGGAAGGAAGGGGAAGGAAGGAGGGGAAGGGGAGGAAGGAGGGGAGGGAAAGGGAGGAGAGAAAGGGGAGGAAGGAAGGGAGGGGAAGAGGGGAGGGGAAGGGGAGGAAGAAGGGGAGGGAGAAGGAAGGGAAGAGGAGAAGGGCTGCACTATCTTTAATTCCTATATAACTACTGCTGTGAACTCTTTACATGGATTCCCTTATTTAATCCTCACCACTACCACTAGGCTTTGGCAAAGAGACTAGCTGACCTCCAGAGAACCCTGCTTCCCTTTCTTGATGGAGAGTCACTGCTGGAAAGCAGCTGTCCAGCTAGGACTACATGTTCCTACCCCCTTATATCTAGGAGGAGGGTCTTCACTGGTGAAGCTGTTATGCATCAATTCTTTCTTCCACACAGTCTCTTTCCCCTTCTGAAAACATGGAAACCATATGTGACTATGGTGAATCCACAATATGGAAGCAACCTGGGTTCTTGAACCACTCTTACAGGAGATATACCCAACCAGGAACACTTGCACAGGATAAGGAATAAATTGTATGTCATCAAACCATTGAGAATTTGGGGTTTAGTTAGAGCCACTAGGATTACCTTAACAAATTATGGTAATAAGGTAACAAATCAAATATGTGCTCTCCATTGTACAGACAAGGAAACGGGCACATATAGAAAATATTACCATTAGCAGAATAAAGTTAATTTTTATTTAATTACTGCATTAATTATAATTTTCATAAGCATATGATTGTAATTGAGAGAAATAATGAACTCTACTGAATGACCTGACTTTCAAATAAATATAGAAGTTAATAAAGTATATTAGCCTTTATATAACAACGATAAGCACATTGTTTCAGTGGAACTATGACAAAAATGATTGGTTGATATGATTATTAGATCAGCAATGGTGGCTATTATTTTAGAATTAACATTATAAGTTTCTTTCATTATTTGTGAGATCAGATGTGGGAACTGGAATGATTCAGGTCGAGATAGATAGAGAGGGGTCTAACTGACAAGCTTAGATGAAACGAGTCCAAACAAACAAAATTTGGGCACTGGCTTTGAGACCATTCATAAAATTTTTTTCCAGAGTCAAAAAGCATGATTGGGACATGTACATAAATATGCCTCTATTCCAGACTTTTTTGATGCTGTTTTTTTTTTTGTATGTTAAATATTGAACATAGGAGACTTAGAAAGAGAATGGTTTAGTGAAGCATAAAGCAGCCAAGGACAAGCTCTAGTTTTACAATGAAATGCAGCTTTCCCATTACAAGACAAACATTTCACTTCCAAAGGCTAAATAGGTTAATACTTAAAAGAGAGAATTCCACAGAAGAAAAGAATCGAATCCAAACAATTCTCTGGCACTGCATCCATTGTGCTTTCATTTGATTATGTTGGATATGTTTTTAAGCACGCTAATTCTTTGCTACCCTGTATTGTATAATTCTTCTAAAACACAGTTTTATACATCTAAAAACTTCACTAGCTCAATGATGCTGCCTTCTATAGTATCTGTTTTACTTACATATATTCCTATCTTAAAATAGATCAATGTTTATAGATGTGTTTTATCAAATGATTGTACCACTAGAATTTATTAGGGCTTGGTCGTTTATGAATCTGGGCTTGTCCCTCTTTTCTTTACACAGTATCTATTATCTTTTAAGCTAATGGCTGGATAGAAATCTCCATGAAGATTCAAGTGTTTCTTTGGTCTTTGCTATTCTTTTAGTATTTTTTTCAATCCTTTTAGTAATAATATGGTTATAAGTTCCCATTTCCCACCAAGATCACTTCAAGTTCAACTTAACTTATTTGAGGCATGTAAATAATCACATAATTTGGGGGCGGGGGAGACTAAAATCTGTTAAAGAACATAGAACAAAAGAAAACTATAGGTAGCTAATATTCAAGAAATTTCCAGCTATCATTTCTAAAATTTCCATAAGAAGAAAAAGACCACTGATGTGGATGAAAGAACTGCAAAATCTGGACTAATGGAGAGGTAAATATTTCAGAGAAGGAGAAAATTATATTTTATAAGTTCATTCAGTTAAAAACTTTTGAGTCCTTAGATGTCAAGATCTGGTCTAAGACCTGGAGAACTAGATTCTACCCTGCATAATATACCCAGTCAAAGGAACATGAAGCGGGGGCAACTTTTCTAATTCTTACCAAGGCTCCTTGGTACCAGAAGAGGCTTCGATTAAAGCAGTATGGCCCTGCCCTCTAGTAACTTGGAGTAGGGACAGACATTGAACAACTAACCAAAACAATGTAAAGACACAAATTGCTGACAATAGCTATGAAGGAAATCAGCAGGGTGCTAAAGAGGAATGACAGGGACAAAATGAACTTTTCTTCATCAAGGTTCGTTGTCACCTATCTGATGAAGTGATATTTAGGCTGAGACTCAATGGATGAAATGGAGTGTGGCAATATGAAAATGGGGTGTGGAGGTGGGCAGGCCAAGTCAACTGAATAGTCTGCACAAAGGTATTCAAGCTACAAAGAACTTGAAAAAAAAATCCCGAATGAAGACCAACGTCACTTCAGTTCCTATTGAATTAGTCCAAAAATGGCACTAAAAAATGTTTTTGGCTGAGCCGTAATGTAAAGTATGTCAGTCTTATTTTAATGCCAATTATTCCAACTTCTTACTTCTGTAAATTCTGTGACAACAGGTCACTCTTTAATTGGAAGCATTTGGAAGCAAGGTGTTTTGTGAGTCAAGGTCCACAAATTCTGTCTTGTCCCAGGATGCAAAGCCTGCCACTCCCTCCTGGAACAACGCAAACTCAGGCATAGCAGGGGTCTCCATTTGACAGCCTAACCGTGGATACCCTGCAGGCTCACAAAGCCTGGGCTGACCTGCAGGTACAACAGTAGACATGTAATTTGCATGAAAAACTGAGGCACTTGAAAATGACTTTTGCTGTTAATGGCAGAGAGAATTGAAGAGATTGTTTGGCCCATAGAGAACATAATAGAAGGTAATATTGAAGTATAGCAAAGCATGTCCTATTAACATTGTCCTCTAGTCTGTTTTCAGTGGAGATTTGCCTGGGGAGAGGCCTGGGAGGAGAGATGCTTTAAAAAATAAAATGAAAGATGATCATGTATGTAAACCACCTGACATGCACTTACATGCTCTGTAACAGACTCAATCAGTGTTACCCATTAATAATAGTTGTAAAGAATATGAGAAGTCTGCAATTATTCAGGTTGTGGCTGATCAAGTAAAAATGCTCTTTTGTTCACTGTTTTTGCTTGGGGAAATACAGATTGCATAGTTATTAAGGGATTCAGTAACTGTCTCAAATGTCCCTTTGTATACTGCTACTGTTCCCCTACCATGGAGCACTGCAAAATGGGTACAACCCCAGATACAGCTGTGGACAGCTCTAGGTGTTCCATAATTTCTCAAGGTCACGAACTAAAGTTTGATAATGACTCTAGGCTGTGTTTCTAGTTTACATCACTTCCTGAAAGTATTTGGAGTTACAAAATTAAGCTTACTGGAACAAGGCATTTAAAACCCTATTTAAACTGAGAATTGAAGAGCTTTTAAGCAGATATAGTATAGGTGTTTACCACATGCATTATATGGGAAATGGGAGATTGTCAACACTTTTAGTCTGTCTTGTGGGAACTCCTCCAACATCATACCATGCCTATCACTTTTCATTAAACAAATGAAATAATCTCTATTCTTCTTTATATGGATACTTATATCCACATAAGAATTGGATATAAACTTATCTAATAGATTTTTCAGATAACTAAACAATTTTTAGTTTTCATATAACTAAAATATTCCCTGGATGTATTTTTTTTTTGAAAACAGCTCTTTTTAAATGTAGAAACATATTATGTTTTTCTTAAATATAGTCATTTGAACATTATTTGAGCCTTTCTTCAGAATCAGGGTCATTTTTATGAACATCGTGTCCTAAACTGCACAGCATTTTTTGGGGATCATTGATTTTTCTCATTTGTGCTCTACCCAGAACTCTAGAAACCTCTTCTTAATGTAACATACTTTATTTCCAAGTGAACCAATCTACTTTTATACATAAATATGCCAATTTTATTTTCATATTTTTCATTCACAAGACTACAGTTATGCCAATTCATATACAAAATATGGCTAGAAAGAAAAAAAATGAGCCCATGGTGAAGTATTTGGCTGAGGTGAGGCACCACATCACCAAATGCTGTCTACAACATTAGGAGAAAAAATGCCTACCCTATTACTGGGTATAAGTCCAAGGAACAGTATCTTCCTTCCCATATTTATTTGGTCATTACTAATCGCATTTGTTTACTAATTTCCAACTGTGGACCATTTAGGAATGTTCATTAGAAAGAGAATTTATCCATTTCAGATGAGGTCCTCGGAGGTAAGGCACCATCTTTAAGCCAATAGATCAATAAAATAATGCAGCCAGCAAGCACCAAACTTTATCAATCCATAGAATTTTTTTATCACGTCTTCAGCCCCTTGAACTACACAGCCTATTCTTTTTTAGTTACATAAAAGAAGGAAAGATGGAAAAAGAAACAAGCAATAACATAACAAAACAAAGGAAAAACTGCTCTACAGCACACAGGCCTCAAGCACACACGTGAGTAGTTTGTAAAACTACTCATGATTTTGTTTCTGTTCCTGTTTTGTTTTGTATTTATATCTTAAATAAATGTCCCTGCAAAAATTACGCAGGTTTGTTTTCTACTTCAGAAGGCTTTGGTTATGATTACACAGGGCATGTACACAAAACATAAGAGGGGATTTAGTTTCGTTGATGTTGAGTGGCAGCAGAACTTTTAAAAGCTACACTTTGCAGAGCAATTGTAGAAAATAATTATCAGGTCAAGCAGACCCGTTATCCTCAGTAGCCATCTATCCAAAGTCCCACTGAAGGATCTAAAAATCTTTAAATTTTCCTCTGAAAAGTCCCTTTGGATGCAAACCTCCTTACAGCACACCATGAAGGGTCAATTCTAAAAGGCCTTTCAGTTACTAACCGAATGAGGCAAATTATGACCCTTAGGCTTATATTTCTCTGTTAGATATTATCTCATATCCTTACCCAAAGTCTGATTTATACAAATTGGCTCACTTTCTAAGGATTTGCTTTTATTTTAAATACAGCTTTTCAGTCAAACTTCACTTTCGGTGGAAACACATTTTTGATAGCCAGGGCTGAACATAAAATTCCATTATTTAAGTGGCAAAGAGTTGGTAAGTCAAGTCCACGAGGCCTGTGGCAGTAACTTACTCTGTTTGTGGTTTCTACTTTGTTAGACTCTGTGGAGCCATGAATCTATCTTGTCCTCAAAAAACTGAAAGAGGGGGCTTTTAAAATGAATGTAATGCTAAATTTATGTGCCCCAGGAGCAGCATATCAAGGCCTCTGGACTGATTAGACCCAGATGTTGGTAACAATGTTAGTGTTATGGACCAACTGCAGGTGTGGGAATAGATCCCCTTCCCTGGGACCCTCAGCAATCAGACCAGTGGTTTCTTCTGGCTCTCAGTTTGGAGTTTTCAATTAACACTACAATGGTATTGTTGTTCTCCAGTATTAGATCATATGTCATGTAAATGAAGTTGAATATACAGTTAGACTTGACAAGGTGATTTAGGCCAAGGATACATGTGTTCAGTATTATAACTTGATTGAGGTTAAATAATAATAATAAAAAAAGCCCTGACATGCTATAAAGTTTTTATTATTTGGCTTATCAGTAGATTTTCACATTACGCTTTCATAAAACAGAATGTCATTTATGGCAGGGCGAGACGCCTACGAAAAGGGAGACACAAACCTACTTATAAATGACTGAAATGATTAATTCCAGGTTGGAAGCTTTTATGTAGTCAGTAAGGCAATTGGAAGTTCCCTGGGTGCTTTTTTATTTGCTTGTTTCCATTTCCCAAAATTCTGTCTTAGTTCTTTATCTTCTCCTTCAACATGAGTGACCAGTGCCCCCATAATCACCCCCACTGGAGACAGCAGCAGTAGCATTGGGGCTGGGATAATTCTGAACTATTACTTGACTTAGAGCAATGAAGCCAGCTCATCTGTGACCAAGACAGTATTCCACTCTCCCATGGGTGTCACAATGCTTGGGAGAGAAGCCTAGTTCACTAAAACACATTCAGATAGCTGTTATCTCTTTGAGTTAGACTGTAAGCTTCTCAGGGCAGGAAACTTATCTGTTATGTATTTATAGGTGCCACGGACACCGATTGTCCCATGAATAAATACCAATAAAAACAACTTTGTAGGTCCATTTTGTACTTCACACACACGGAACATTTATAGCTCTCATTAATGTTGATGGACCGTGCACCATACAGAACTCTCCCATTTTACTTATGCCTTCATTTGCTGCAGCAATCTCTTAGAGACCAGACCATGTTGTAAATCAGCTTGGTAAAATGTACTTTCGTGTGCCAGCACCTAGGGAAAGCTTTATACCCTATGAATGTATGCACTACAAAGGGAAAGAAAGACGAGGCTCGTTTTTTCTGAGAGCATTAATAATCTCATGGACTAAATCAACCCAATACTATCACAATTCAGAAGTAACTTCTCTCAGGGGATGACAAATAATTGGGAAAATGGAGTTGGCCCTGAGAGTCACATCTAACCTCTCTGTTAAGATGAGGAAGGGGGCTGATGGCATTCCCAACTCTCTTTCATTACAGCCCATAGCCATGCATATATAGTATTTCCTCTTTAAAGTTATGAATTGTTCACTATAACTAGAAACATTGATTCCTGGTATAATTACAAATACTTTGGCAAGTTGCTAGTGAATCTCAATTTACTTATCTGCAAAAGAAACATAAAGGGAGATGGAATAAATGAGATAATAATCTCTGAGGAAAAAGTCAAGTATTTGGTATGTTCATTCATTCAGACATTTATTCAGCAAATGTTGAGCATCTGTAACGAGCAAGGCATGGTACAGGGCACTTGGATTCAAAGATGAATAATTCACAGTCCTTTCTGCTAGAGAAGACAGACACAGAAGCCTAAGTGCCATAAAACAACTCCGTAAGTGCAATGATAGAGATACATAGAGTATCATGGATAACACATCAACAGCAACATTAAGAAGTGAATTAAACACTATAAGCATATAATTTTTAAGTCTGCCCTATTTGTTCCTAATACAAAGAAGACTATAAACAGTAGCATTTCCATTGTGGAAAAATGTGATTTGAGTAATGCTATCAAGGCCATTGTCAGCCCTAGTGAAAATGTATGACATGAAAAGTGAAGATGTTAGGCTACTAACATAAAATACATTCTTATTCCCTTACTCTTCCAGGATATACTAGGTATATTTGTAATTAATTTTCTAACTTAATTTTTACCTAGAAATTTCAAAAAAAAAGTTCTCTTCATCTAGCTTTTCCTAGGGCCCTATCAAGTGTTTATAATCTAAGGAACACTACATAACTGTCCCCGTATGCAATGATAAAATGCAGCCCATTGATTTTTCTGCCAAGTTAGTAGAAGAGTTATGAATGTAGTTATTCTATATTGTATGAACCGCCCCATTACAGTAATGTACCCCCTCCCACTCCAGTGATGTCCAAAAGCATGAAGAAAATGAGAAGTAATGATGTTAGTGACTGAAATTACCATTCCAAAAATCATTCATCATGTCACTTAAATTTCTAGGGCAGTTTCTGGAAGCTAACACATTTACTATTGTGGAAAGTAGAAGCACAGTGAGTAAACATTTCTGTTATGAAGAAATAAAAGGATAAATTGCTTTAGGATAGTCACTGTTATTTTCAAATCACTTTCAAAGCAAACAATTGGCAATTACTTCTCTGTGAGAAACACCAAAACGAACCTAAGAAATTATTTGTTGCTTGGGTTTAGCAACATTTCACACAAACTAATCCAACATCAGTCATGACTATCATATTGCAGATGTCATGTAAGGAGAGGTAGTATTCATCCTATATCGCAGATGAGAAAACTGAGGACAAAACAGCTATGCATCTCATCTATCTATTGTGGTATGGATCTTAAATTGGCTGAGAAAGCACTCATAATGCTTAATTTAACTTTTAATTCCCCATGACAGACACCTAATGAGCCCACTCAGAATAAGCCATTGTAGCTAGGTAGGGAGTACAACACAAAGGTGAATAAAACCTTGTCTGCTTTAAGAAGTTCATGAATAAATTACTCTGGACATGAACATATTAACAAGATTGGGGGATTCTGAAAAGATGGGCAACAAGAAAACATTTCTTTCCTTAGGCTTTCTGTTTTTCATAATAATAATCTCTACCAAATGCTATACCCAAGAACTACCCAGGTATTATCTATCCTGCCTCAAGCACTTTCCCTGAAGGTGAGAACCTTCAGTCCATATATATGCAAGGTGCTAACCCAGAGCTGGTGCTGCCCACCCATTTGGGGAAGACTCCTGTTTGTAACCACAGAACATCATGTGTCTGTTTCAGTAAACCAAATTAGCATTTTAGCTCTTTACTATTATGAGCAGAAATGTTGGATCAATAGTAGGATCCAAATACAAAATCCCTTTGCCTTATTTGGGACATAGAGGGACAAGCCATTCTATAATCTACACATATCAAAAAGAGCAAGCAAACAAGCACAATTTGCTTAAGGGGATTTGTAGATGTTATTTATCCTTCTCCAGGATAGATACGGAAAGGGCAGTTACAATAGCACAATCACACTCTCTTATTAGATGCATCTGCTCCTACAAGGAAAAATCACTACATAGTTGTGTCAAGAGCCTTAGGCACCACTGGAAGCTTTCCTGAGGATCCCTCAAGAGGGAAAAAAAATATTCTTAAAACTAAACCATTGACCCATTATTCTGTGTTATATTTCATATCATGGTTAAAAAATTTCTGTATTCCTTGTGTTTATCTTCCTAGAAATTGGTAGATGAGGAAAGGAAGTAGAGAGAACTGACAAAGAGTCTGTGGCTCTTCTGTCCCAGTGAGTGCAGATGAAGTGGGTGGACCATCAACTGGCAAGTAGAAACATCCATATAGCTTTGGATATATAAAAAGGGATGTTAAATAAAATAAAAAGTATGGGCTTAGGGTAACTTAGAAATAAGTAGACTGAGCACAAGAAACACTGGTCTTCTGCCAAAGATGATCTACAGAGAGGTCATTCTGGCATCCATAGATCATAGAAGCAACTTTCTTGCTCTTTCATACTTAAGATCAGAGAAGCACAATATGGTTTGCACATACTTGGAAAGAATCAACATTAAGATTATTGAAGTATTGTGCAGATTTTTGAGAACTTCTTAAATGTACATGTCTATTTGTGTGTACATCTAAAATTACAAAGATATAGAAATTTTCTAGAAATATATACAAGAAATGTAAATGGTGGGATGCTGGAAAGTGAAAATAAGCAATTATGTTCAAGGAAGTAAAACATTAACATAAAAAAAAGTTCTTCTTGGGGTGCCTGGGTGGCTCAGGCCATCAAGCATCTGACTCTTGATTTCAGCTCGGACCATGATCCCAGGGTTGTGGGACTGAGCCCTGTGTCAAGCTCCGCACTGAGCATGGAGTCTACTTGAGATTCTCTCTTTCCCTCTGCCCCTTTCCCCCGCTTGTGTGCTCTCTCTCTCTCTCTTTCTAAAAATGATAATTAAAAAAAACTTCTCTCCTATTTAAAAATTTTAATAAGAATTTTACATTTATACATTTCAGCTTTATTTCAGTATAACTGAAAAATAAAATAGTAGGATATTAAATGTACAATATAATGATTTGACATATGTATACATGGTGAAAGGATTTCCCCCTATTGTGTTAACACATCCATCTCCTCACATATTTCCCTTATTTATTTACTTACTTATTTACTTATTTGCTTACTTATTTTAGTAAGAACATTTAAATTTTCTCTTAGCAAATTTCAGTTATACAATATAACATAACCAACCACAGTCTTCATTTTACTTTAGGTCCTGAGGCCTATTCATCTTATAATTCAAAATTTGTATCCTTTTACCAACCTCTTCCTAATCCCTCAATCTCCAGCCTCTACTCTGTTCCTATGAGTTTGATTTTGTTGTTGTTGTTAAGATTCCACATATAAGTGATACCATGCAGTATTTGTCCTTGTCTGTCTTATTCACTTAGCATAATGCCCTCTGGCTTCATCCATGTAGCCTCAAATGACAGGATTTCCTTCTTTTTCAAAGCTGAATAGTATTCCATTATATATATGTATACCACAATTTTCTTTTCTTTTTTTTTCTTTTGATTTTTAGCTTCAAGTTTTTATTTAAATTCCATTAGTTAATATGCAGTATAATATTAGTTTCAGGTGTGGAATTTAGTGATTCATCACTTTAATACAACACCCAGTGCTCATCACAAGTGCTCTCCTTAATACTCATCACTTGTTTAGCCCATCCCCCCACTGCTTACCTATCCCCCCAGCAGCCCTCAGTTTGTTCTTTATAGTTAAGAGTCTTTTACGGTTTGCCTCTCTTTTTTTCCCCCTTTGTTCATCTGCTTTGTTTCTTAATTCCACATATGAATCAAATCATATGGTATTTGTCTTTCTCTGACTTCTTTTGCTCAACATAATACACTCTAGCTCCATCCATATCATTGCAAATGGCAAGATTTCATTCTTTTTGATGGCTGAGTAATAGTCCATTGTACATATATACCACACCCTCTTTATCCATTCATCAGTCAATGGTCATTTGGGCTCTTTCCATAATTTGGCTATTGTTGATAATGCTGCTATAAACATCAGGGTGTATGTATCCCTTTGAATCAGTATTTTTGTAGTGCAATTGCTGGATTATAGCATAGTTCTATTTTTAACATTTTGAGGAACCTCCATACTGTTTTCCAGAGTGGATGCTGTATACCACATTTTCTTGATCCATTCACCTGCTGATGGACATGGGGGTTGTTTTATACATTTTTAAACTGTTAATTATAAGCATTTATCAGGACTGTGTGTCTTAAGACTAGAATATTAAAGCTTTAATTAGGGTCTTGGAGAGACAAATGATTTTGCCACACAAGAATATGTCCCTTTAAAAAATAAGAGAATAGTAAATATTAGCTTTTCCAATCCCTAGCTTCCATCCTTCTGTACCTGGAAGAATTTATATCCAAATAAGTATCAACATAACAAGCTTGGACTGAATCAATGAAACAATTTGCAAAAGAGGGTTCAATCAGAAACCATCTAAAGACAAAATCTTGTTTTCCCTTCTCCATCTACCTCTTTCAGTTGATTTATTTTCCATTACCTCCACACCTTTTGGTGTGTGGGGATAAAGATAAGCATCTTTATCATGCTTATTGTCTGAGTACACACCTTCCTCGGCAATGCGACTGATTTGGCAACTTTAGCTACCCTCACAGATGCCAGTGACTCTCAAATCTATAACTCTCACTCCCAACTCCTCTCCTGAATTCCAGATGCAACTTCTGTTGGCAAGCCATTTCAACTTTGATTTCTGCTTCATATTTAGCACATCTAAAACTCAACTTATCTTCCACTCATACATGTTCCTTTTCCTATTTCTGCCGGCTCCCTTAATAATATTATCACATCGGGGCACCTGGGTGGCTCAGTTATTTGAGCACCCAACTTCAGCTTAGGTCACGATATCACGGCGCCTGAGTTCGAGCCCCACTTTGGGCTCTGTGCTCATAGTTTAGAGCCTGGAGCCTGCTTCAGGTTCTGTCTCTGTCTCTCTCTCTCTCTGCCCCTCCCCAGCTATCACATTGTCGTTCTTTTTCAAATATAAATAAACATTAAAAAACGTTTTCGAATAATACTATCACATCAAATGATAAGTTCTAATGTCATGATCTAATTCTCCCTCTCTTACCCCTTATATCCAATTTTGCCAATGCAAAAATGTCCTGAAGGTAAAACCAAACCAACAAACCAAATCCCACCTTTGCAACTGCTTTAGTACTATCTTGTCTCGTCTATTGCAACAGATTTTTTAAAATAACTATTCTCCTCACCTTTAAAGCGTTTTTCATAACCTTTTCTTCCTCAGCACCACTAGATATGGAAATGCTCTGCTAGGAAAATCTTCAAAGGCTCCCCCACTTCTTAGAGGATTCACACCGACCCATTCGACCTATGCTGGTTTATCTCCATCATTCTGTACTTCAGCCAGAATGAACCGCTTGCTTTTCCCCTGGACTATTGCATGCGTGTTCATGCTTTTTCATCTTTCACCTCCAGCTTCCTTAGCCAGAAATATGACAAGTTCTGTGGGGTCGCATAAGGTGGTATCTTTTTCTAAGCTTCACCTTCCGTCCCCCATCTGGTGGCAATGCTGTGTTGGAGGCAGGAGGATGAGCCAAGAGAGTGAAAAAAGACCTCTTGCCAACTCTTTGCCAAGAATTGCTTTGTCAAACAATGCCTGAAAAGTCTTAGACACCACGACAACCACTAGTCAAAGAAGTTGAATAAAAGTCATAGGTGTTTCTGAGGATTATCCAGCATAGGGAAGGAAGAGCCATAGTGTTGGAAACTATCATGTCTTTGCATCAGTATAGCTGTGAAATAATCACTATGGTCTCTGCTGACTCTAAGATGCCATCATTCTATACATCTTACTCATAGAGAGATAATCAAATGTATTCGTTTGATGACAAGGGAAAAATCACTCTTTGTAGTTAATGCATTCTTATGAGTAAAGAAAACACTAACAAAATGCTAAAGTGTTCAGATGTAAATAAACTACAAGCAACACAATGAACTGTACTTAAGTAAAGTAAATTAAATAAATATAATATACTCACTGTAAACCAACCCTAGAGAATACTGCTAAGCCAAGACAGTCCAAAATCATTTATCCAAAAAATCATGTGGTACAAGTGCATATCACTCAACAATAATATTTCAAGATTCTGAGTAATATACTTGCCTTCTCAGCAAAATCTTTCTACATTAATGTTTCCCTGGAGATGAATCGTGTCTCTTTTAAAAATATCAGAAAAATAGGAAATACTATTTGGCTCACTATGTTTTCAAGTCAGTGACATGAATAACTGAAAGGATGAAAAACAGAAATGAAAGAAATTTTTATTTCTGGAGACAAATCAAATAGGTGTGCGTGATAAACAAGAAGCAATAATACCTTTAAACGTACGATCAGCCTTTGTCTGAAACACCCCCGCTCGCCCCATCCTGTGCATCTCTGTAATAAGCCTGAAAAGGCTTTGTCCACCTTCTTTGTCCACCTTCAGAAATCTACAATGAGAAACTAGTTTGAGGAACCACAATTCTTTTCCTGGTTGTATCTACCATCCAGATAGTGAGGGTTCCACAGATCTCCTGGAGAGAAGCCACCCAGAATACTCCTTATAATTTCCCCCTGCTCTTGGAAACCAAGATGAAAGTGGGAGCAATCAGGATGATTCAACCAAACATCCAGAAGAAGCCTTTGTACTCCACTTCACAAATGCTTCGCTTCCTACCTTGCTTATTCCTCTAGTCCTTATTCTCTCCTAGGGCACCTTGCACAGCTCTCAAGACTGCTCTATGGAGGGATAGAAAAAACCACCATGTTGATCGTCTTTTCTCTCCACCACACTTTATGTCCACATCACCATTCCTCCTCAAGTTCTAGCCAAAAACTTTAGAGAAATATACTGTTAAATAGTCAGAAACCAATTCATTTTGGAAGACTGATAGAAAAAGAAAGCCCCAATTTTCCCAGATTCCTTTGATTTTGACTTTGCAGCTACTCCCTTCAAGAAGAGGCAAGGTTTGTTTTCCTACCCCTTAAATCTGGGCTGCCCTTGTGATTTATTTTGGCCAAAAAAGATCAGTGAAAGTGACACTGTGACCCAGTTCCAAGCCTAGGGCTCAAGAGGCCTTGTATGCTTTCTCTCTTTCTTGGAACCCTGCCGCTACCATGAAAATAAACCTGGGCTGGTCTGCTGGACAATGAGAGGCTGCATGGAACAGGGCTGAGCCAGCCCAGTCATCCAGGCCTGGGACACAGATATGTGCTAAGGCCTAGCAACAATCAGTAAGTAATCTGCTTTGTCAGTGACTTGCCAGCCAAGAACAGAACTGCCCTGTCCATTCACAGACTCATGAGGTAAGTAAATGCTTATTGTTTTATGCTGCTGGATCGTGTGGTGTGGTTGATTTTTGCACTGCATATTGTGGCAGAAGACAACAGATACACTCATTTACTTTGAGGATATGCCAACCTGGAGCTATCTGTAACAGCATACTCACTGGCATAAACTCCTTATATTATCTGAGTGCAATAGCAGAACCCCAGTTAACAGCAGCCTTATAGAGACCAGAAATGAGCTCAAGAACTCACAATGGGGTCCTGGGTCAGAGACCACTAAGACAGGAGGTAGGACCAGATATCACAGACTAGGGCCAAGAGTTGAAGGCAGGAGCCACAGACAGAGGCAGGGCAGAGTGAACTAATTAACTACCCAAGTCAAGATTTCTTTAACAGCTGGAATCAATAGAAAAAGACTCCACACAAAGCTTGTGGTATAAGTCAGAAAAAAGGATCAGTCTAGGCAAAGCAGTTACCATAGAAAAGAACCCCAGGAGAAAGTAAATATAATAAGCCAGCCAGTAGAATATCTGCCTTTCATATATGGATATCTTGAATGCTGACTGATTAAGGATTACAATTATATTGGCCAACTGAGCATATTTCTTTATTACACTGGACTTCATTCTTCATAATAATAAAGTATGTGTTTGTTTTTCCACTAAGCCCTTGTATTCAGTCTCAGCAACTAGTATAGTACCTACAGATACTACATGCTCAGCAAATGTGTTGACTGATTAACTGAATGAAAAAATGAGCACCTGCAGTAAACATCTGACTTAAAGCCAGGTTAGCCCAGTTTTGGCGTTAAAAGACACTGGAGAAGAGGCTGATCCACAAGGACAATTAATAAGACAGAGCTTTTGGATCATGAATTTTCATGATTAATGTTTTTATGATCACTTATTTCACAAACCTAACTTTGGGTTCCTGGATCTTTCACATAAGAAGGATTTAATAATGTTTGTTGAATTGTATTAGAGGGCATAATGGAGCAAGTAATGTTCTCTTTCTTTATCTTAGATATCATGACATATGGGGAATTATCCAAAATTATCTCTATATCCATCACCTCCCTCAAGCAAGTACAGTTTCTTGATACTTAATGCATTCATGTGCAACTGCACTGGGATCTGGGTATTAGAGCAGAGAACCCAGGGAAGCTACTCACAGGCTCGCTCAGGTTTGCTTTCATCAAATCCCGATAGCCAAACGTATTCCCCAAGATTATGAAGAGGTTCTACCTCCAGGAGTGGAGGCCAACAGAACTGAACGCATTGCCTGTTCTGAAATGGACATTTACCAAGTGGCCCAGAGTGGCTTTGCTTGGATCCTAGACATAACATTATTTCATGCATTTTGCAGTTTCAAACATCTAAAATACTAGGTATCAACATAATTAAAATACAGAATTGAATCAGTGCATGATTGGGATTTCACAGACTATTATTAAGGGGCAACCCTTCTGGAGGTTTCTTTAAACAAAGACCAGTGAGGGGCTCTCTCTGCTGTCATGTGGTGTTAGTAATAATGAAGCTTTGGTAAGTAATAATACAGGCAGTAAAGCCAATTACAGTCTTGATATCGTCATCGTGGAACTTATGATCCTTCGTGATGGGCTTCCTTAATTGATTAACTTAAGGAGTAAAGGATGAGGGGAAGCCTTTCATTAGCATTAAAAGTGTCTTTTTCAGTGACATAAAATGGAGACAAAGGCTGCAAGTAAAATGATCAGAATTTCTGAACAGAGCACAATGATGCTGACACAAAATCTACTATTATGTCTCTTTATTTTCTGCTAACTCACTGTAAATAAGAAAATTGAGTCCACCCAGCCAAAACATTACCAGGTTTCTATCAATATCCAAATCTCTAACTATATACATGACTCTGAACTTCAATCTCTAGAATACTTGACAATACAGAAATATGGCATGGATTTTATGGCGTTGGATATCAGAACAATCACCTATTATAAACTCCATTACTCCTTTTCTCTTTGGTTAGTTTTAGAAACTAGTTTTTATTTACTTTCTCATATAATCCTGTGTGTGTGTGTGTGTGTGTGTGTGTGTGTGTGTGAGATAAAACCTCACACATACTAGAACCTGGCAGAACGTTACAAAGATTTCAAATTACTTTCCTATAGATATTAAGAAAAATCTTTTTACCATTTTCTTTGTACTTTGCCATCAGTCAGCAAAGCCCAAAAATGATGCCTTGACTTTTCAAAACTAGACTGGAAGGTCTATTTGAAAATCCATTCTTAAAATATGTGGTTACTCTTCTTTCCCAGCCCAAATCCCAAAATATAAAATTACTTAAAATGGAGAAAAGTTAATAGGAGTATGGATATGTATCTGTGTATTTTTCGAATTCTTGATTCATGTTAGAATATCTGAAAATTGCTTCATCAGATTTTCATAAAAAGCAAATAATTCTGCCAAAATTACAGCATTATGATATAAATATGAGTATTGACAACTTAAAGGGAACTCTTTGAACATTAATCTAACTAATTGCGTCTCTTCTTGTCATAGTGATCATTTACAGTTATGGGCCCTAAGACAGAATTGCTGGAAGAGTTAGACAGTAGAGAAAGCTAATAGTCAGAAGATCAAATGTAGCAGGAATTTATGGAGATAAACTATAGCATTTAAATATGCCTAACCCCCAGATGTGGGGGTTCTGAGATTCTGATGGCACATCACTAAACTGAGATTTAAAGAGAAAATTCTAGTCTAATTACGGAGCTGCCTTTGAACCTATACAGACAGTGATATAGAGACAGTGATAGAAAGAAGATGTGGTGGGAGCAGACTGAGAGAATGAGAGTGGATTGTATAGAAAAATTAATTATAAAGGTAAGAAAACATGTATACATAATTGTAAAGCACCTTTTCAACCCAAATTTATAATGAGAAATAACTACATGATTTTTTTTATTTGACCAGGTACCCCTTCCTCCTTGTATGATGACCAGTATTTGTTATAAGTAAGGCTAAATTGAATACACAGGGGCCAGGATAAAAAAGGCAAGGCAAGAAGTCTTGGTAGAATCCACACTAGTTAAGAACAGTCCACTCAACTTAATTCAGTAAATACTTATTAGTATCTATACTGTATCTGATGCTACACTTAATACCATAGAGACAAATATGAAAGCAACAAAGCCCCCCAACCTCAAGAAATGTATTGTCTTGTAGGGGAGAGAAACATTTAAATACATAAACAAATGTTCATGTGATACATGCAATATCAGAATCACAGAAGTAAAACAAAGAAGGGATGAGTCATTCTGCCCAGGAGGGAGAAAAAAGAAAAGGTCCCTCCTGACCAAGTTTTGAAGGATGAATAAAAGTTCAAGGATAAAATGTTAAGGGACTTCTAAGCAGATGGGACAACATATGCAAAAATACAGAGCCAGGGAGCAGCAGGTTCTGAGAAGCAAGCTTGGGGCAAATTCTGAGTGAGTTACATAGAAATAGGTAAGGATTGATATATGACCAGAGTCTTGAATTCCATGCCAAAGAACTTGTTTGAATGTTATCCTGTAGATGATATCCAAGATGGAAGGAGATGAAAATTGGAACCAACAGGGTGAGATTTACATTTCAGAAACGGTGCCCAGGGCAGAGAGGAAGATGGATGGAAGAACTATAAGAACAGAAGCATGGAGACCAATAGGAGACTCTGCTACAGGAAAACCTCTGACTTTCCACCTCACTAATTGTGATCATTGAAATGGAGATCCTTCTACTTTATGCACCACAAGGAAAGGCTTACAAGGCGATTCATCCTGAGGCCAGATTTTCAGATATCCAAGCTTTGTCAAGATTCAGACTTACAAGAAAAGAAGAGCATTGGTTATTTTAAAAGCATAAAGAGTGATGCTCAGAAGCATTATTTATGTTCAGTATTGCTTGGCATATGGTGGGCACTAAATATTTATTAAATTAATGAACAAATTAATAAATACAATTGCCCTTTAGACTGGGACTTTTTCTTATTATTTGCAAATCATTCTTAGTAATTTATCACTTGTGATAGAAAACAGAGTTAACTTAGCTTAAAATACTTAAATAAGTAATCAAACTGAGTTTATTTA
The DNA here is from genome assembly GCF_018350215.1 of Panthera leo. Lineage (NCBI taxonomy): Eukaryota > Metazoa > Chordata > Mammalia > Carnivora > Felidae > Panthera > Panthera leo. Next base: position 56,296,472 of record NC_056685.1, on the reverse strand, counting down.
AAATTTTTTCTATAAATCAGACTTTTATTTAGTCAGGCTGCCCTTTACCCCAATTAATCCAAATCAGTGAGCTTTTACTGTAATTGAAAGTTGTGCATACTTGCCATTTCCAGTGACCCTCTAAGAGCCTGTAATGGCAATTGGAAATTTTCCAAGGTGCCAGTACCTTTAATTTCTCCTTTACTCCTCTTTTAGACAATAGAAGTTTGCATTGTCAAGTTTAAGTCTCTGAAAATGCTCCTAAATATCTCCTTTAGAAGTTTTTCTATTTCTTAACCCTGGCTTTACCCAACAAATCCTTACAGGGAAATTAAGTAAACTTCTTGCATTCACCATCTCCATTAATTTCAATCACCAGCCAGCAAGACAGAAACCTGTGGCAGCCTCTGCTTCACTCTCCTGCACTCAGGCAACCCGTTTTCAAGCCCCGTTCAATCCACCACTGAAACGCCTCTCCAATCTGTTGTTTTCACTAACCCCTCTGCTTTTCTCTAACCTCAAGCTCTCACCATTTCTTGCCCAGATCTTCCCAAAGGTTTCCCACCTGTAATGTCATGGCCCCTCAATCAATCCAGAACCACTGTCCCTAGTATTTCTTCTCTCAGATGCAAAGCTGATTATGTGACTTCTCTTGGTGGCTTTAAAATTCTTCAGTGGCTCCCCACTATTCATAAGCCCAAGTCCAGACTCTAGCCTGGCCCCAGTGGCCCTTTGCATGTGTTCCCCAGACTCTTTTTACATATTTTCACACCTCTGTACTGTTACACATATTTTTCTCTCTGCCTGAAATTGTTCTCTGCCTAGCCCTGTCTTCAACAAGCATACACCCTTTCCAGATGTGCCGGGGGTGGCGGGGGGGGGGGGGGGGGACGGGGGCAGGAAGGAGACGCAGTGTAGCACTCAAAAGCATGGGCATTAATATGCTTAAAAACTTTGGTGTGGATCTAGCATGGCTTCAAGCCACATCCCAGCCCTGCCACCTCCTGGCTCTGGGAACTGGGGCAAATTATTCAGCCTTCACTGCTTCATTGCTTCATAGCTCAGAGTGTCCTCTGGAAAAGAAGAGTCCTTTTACAGGGCATTGTATTAAATGAGGATTAAATGAGATCAAGTCTCTAAAGTGCTCAGTTCAGTGCCTGCAACATAATAATTGTGCAGCAGTGACTATTATCTTTTTTAAAAATTTTTAATGTTTTTATTTATTTTTGAGAAAGAGACAGAGCATGAGTGGGGGAGGGGCAGAGAGAAGAAGACACGGAATAAGAAGCAGGCTCCAGGCTTTGAGCTGGACACAGAGCCCAACACGGGGCTCGAACCCATGAACGGCAAGATATGGCCTGAACCAAAGTCGGCCGCTTAACCGACTGAGCCACCCAGGCACCTTGTGACTATTATTTTTAAATGTCATCTCTTCCATGTCCTTCTCTTCAACTGCCATTTCCTTAAGTCAGAATTGACTGATTCTCCTCCTGTGCTCTTGAAATGTATTGTTTATTATTCTATAGCACTTTTCTTATGGTAGGATGCTTATTTCTTTAATAACAACCGTACTTAACTATTCATTCAGCATTGTATATGTTTCTCACTTTGGGAAGCCTCTAATGTGTATTATCTAACTTAACCCTCAGCAGCTCGATGAGGTAGCTATGATTATGATCTCCATATTGGGCATGGAGACACTAAAGCCAGAGAGGATAAGCAGTGTTCCTGATGTTGCTCATCTGAATAACAACAGAACTAGAATTTGAAACCAGGTGACCTTGCTCAGAACTCTTTCTCTTAACCACTGTATAGCCCACTGAACTATAAGTTCCTTGGTACAGAAACCATATCCCTTTCATCTCCTTGCAATTAGTATATGCATAGCTTCTACACACAAGGAAAGTTTATTATGAGCCATAGAAGAAACCCCTGGAACCCAAGGTCTGTGCTGCTGAACTTAGGATGTACTGAAAACCCAGGCACGAAAGCCATCCATCCAGACTGTTCTCTTTCTCTCTGTAGAAACAATTCCTCTATTTTGGTCCAAGGAAAGTATGGAGAATCCTACTATACTATATATGGTCCAGTACCCTACCTTTTCCTCTACAGGGAGGCAGCAAAGGGAGATTTCTGTAAGTGGAGAAGTTACTCCAAAGCATATGGACCATACCCAGTGTACTCCACCTTTATATATGTTTTAGCAAGTGGATGATACAAAACTATACTTGGCAATCTAGTCTTAAAGAACTTTTTGTTACTGTGGAGAAATTTTGTCACTTCATAACTGACTGAACTTAAAAGAACATTCTGAAGAAAGTATACATCCACATTTTCATTCAGAGAGATGGGTATAAAGAAGCTACATATATTTATATATTTTTAACTCTTTACTGGGAAATAGCATACTTCTGAAATGTGAAGTTTTTACCAACCAAAATTATATTATTTGATATGGGAATATGATTGTATATAAAGGCCCAGATATACTTTTCATTATCCACTTAAGCTACTGGCGCTCTTATTTCCATTTATAAAATAGGTGACTATAAAATTCCCCAGGATTTTTCTGTGTAGTTAAAAAAACTGCGGGCCTGTAAATTCTGCGTAAACTTTGTATCTATGTTGTGAACATCACTCAATAAATCTCTAAATTAAACACACAATGCTTTCATACTGCCCGAGTTCTTGCTAGGTCTGAGGTCATATCATCAGCATGTACACATTCAGAGCATTTCATGAACTATATGATGTTGGCAGGTCATTAATAAAAACTGAAAAAGTAAAAAGCCCCATAATTAGCTCCTGAGGTAACTTTGAATGTAACATTTTCACCTCATATTCAACACCATTAAACAAAATGACTGGGGTTTATTCACTAATGTAGCCTGAGAACCATTCCACTATAGTTAAACTTTGCCAAATTGAGGGACACTCAAATAGCAATATGTTGTGATTCATCGAATCAAAGGCCACAGACAAATCAATAGAGATAGTTGCTGCATAAAAAATGATAATGAACAAATGTAACAATATCACCAAGGTTACCTTGAGAAGAGCAAAGAAGTGGCTTAAAATCATCACTAAAAATAAGGTCAATATATCAGCTTTGGATGGAAAGCTCATTAATTTTTTTCAGCAGATTTAGGAGAAACTAGAAAAAGGCAAGTAAGTAAGCACTGAGGAAAAAATAATTTATCAAAGTATATGGTAAGAGTCTGGTCTCTTAATATTATAAGTAACCGGAGATGTGAGGGACCCACCAGCAAAAGTTCAAGACCTTAATACGAGTTATAAGAGCAAATTCTGAAGAACAGAAACCACGTACACCAGATCGGTGCGTCAATACGTACTTATTTTAAAAGTCTTGAAGTAAAGAAGCAGACTTTTAGTCAAATGACAGACAAAGCGGGGGGCGGGGGGAGAATGTGAAATCATTCAATTCTTTCCTTATTTTAACTCTATTTGACTATCTTTGCACAAAGCCCCATCCCTAAATGAGATTACAACATTTATCTCAATTACTCAAGTGGCTTTTCAGATGATTCGTTAATACAAAGAATGCAGTATCAAATTATTAACAAGGAACTTGCTTATTCGGATAAAAAGTTTTACACTGTTGTAAACTTGAATTAATTCTCTAGACATTTGATAGTGAGTGTAGTCATCATATTTTTCCAATGATAGAAGTCTGAAATCATACGGCTAGAAACTGCCTTTAAGAGTGTTTACTCCAGGGGCGCCTGGGTGGCTCAGTTGGTTAAGCATCCGACTTCAGCTCAGGTCATGATCTCACAATTTGTGAGTTTGAGCCCTGCATGAGGCTCTGTGATGACAACTCAGAGCCTGGAGCCTGCCTTGGATTCTGTGTCTCCCTCTCTCTTTGCCCCTCTCTTGCTCGAGCTCTCTCTCTCTCTCTCAAAAATAAATAAAACATTTAAAAATTTTTTTAAAAAAAGAGTGTTTACTCCAGGGATGCCTGTGTGGCTCAGTCAATTAAGTGTTCAACTTGGGCTCAGGTCACAATCTTGAGGTTTGTGAGTTTAAGCCCCGCGTCAGGCTCTGTGCTGACAGCTCAGAGCCTAGAGCCTGCTTAAGATTCTGTGTCTCCCTCTCTCTCTGTCCCTCCCCTCTGTCTCTCCCTCTCTTTCTCAAAAATAAATAAAACATTAAAAAAAAAATTGTTTAGTCCAGCCTGCCATCAGCCACTTCCTTCTTTTACAGTAGCCTTTTCTCAATACACCACATAATGAAATGCTTTTTGTACAATGTTGTTCATGAGTGAGTTTCTCTAGGTATTTTTTAAACACTTAAACAATAACAACATTGGCATATTTCACCCAATATATAAACATTTTTCTAAACCACACAATCTCAGTATGCAAAACAACTACATCATAAAGCAAGGAAACCTCACTTACAAAATTAAGGTTGAACTTCAGGCTGATCTGAATGTTATTATGAAAGGGGCACAAGCAAGTTAAGCTCTATATTCTCAGTTTTGAAATTATCCTTTTTTATCTTGAAAAGGACATTTCAATAATTTGCTTTGTGTTTTAATAACACAGGATAAGCAATATCTTACCCAACAAAATGATTTATTGACTGCTTTGACTTTGAATGCTGAGATCCATATTTAGTCTTTAGAAATCATCCTCTGGCTTAATACACATACAAACACGAATTTCTCAGTCATATGATTTTCGAAGCCCAGCACAATGTCCACAATGGCATTTCTTTAGGGCATTCATACCCTAACTTGCTCTAAACAACAACAACAAAAATTTTACAGAGCTTCACATCAAAACTAGGTGTGTTTATTTATTGAGGGATTCACAAGCAAAGTTTTATAAAAGTTATGAATCTGAATGACCATACAAATGATGACCATAGTTAATTGTTACAATTCCAGTTTGTGGCAGGGTTTTAGTCACCATCACCAATATAAACTTCCCTTTTCATTGCCACAGACAGTCCCAAAGGCCACCTGATAGCTTCTGAATTGTTGATGTTTTCAGCAGAGCCCAATTTAGAAAGGAAACCCTCTCAATAGGACTATTTAATTTTAATCTCCAAAATTCAAATAGGACCCAAGGGCCGAAAGAGAAATATGTAATTTTGCTACAGCACAGAAAATAAGACAATGCTCTAGCACATGACTAACTAACCCTTGACCTGAGGGGGACCACCTAAGCATACAGTTTATTTAACTTGCTAAATTTTGCCTTTGAAACTAATACTTTTAAAATATGGACTTCCTAACCCATATTGCAGAGCTTTGCAAACTGGATGGCTGAAATTACTTGACAGCAGTAATTCCTAATCATTTGAGAGACGCAGATTCCTTTGACTACCCGATAAAAGCCTCTCTCCACTCTCCGAAACATACGCATGCAAATACAAATTTTTGCACACAGTTGTAGGGATCACGGACCACCTGGCTGAAGCCCATGCACTATTCCCTGCTCTAAGCTACGTCAAAATTTGAAAACTTTCTTTTCGAACTAAAAATTAGTTTATTATTTTAACTACCATGGCATTTGAATGACATTTTACATATGTACTGGTTTTCATCAATACAATTTTCTTCATTGTACATTATTTGCTAAATATATTTTTTAAAATATGACACCAGATGTTTTAGTCAAGGATCTATGATGCATAAGGATCATTCTATAGATGTAACCCTTCTTTATATACCTTCCCTAGTATTGTAAATACATAATCTTTGTGAAATAACAAAACTCAAGGGCAGAAGGGGAGTAGGATTTTGGTTATTTTACTTAATATGTAAGGCCTTACATAGTAAGACACAAAGAAATTGGCATAAGTTTTGGAATGTAAAATTGCTATCCATCTATATTAGTCTGGCCTAGGATCAATGGTTTCAATTTATCTAGAAAACTCCTATCATGAACCATGATGTCACTATGAGGAAGACTTTCTTCCTGAGTATCTGGCTTTTCTAAGCCGTTATAATAGTTACAGCCATATCAATAAGGTTTCAGGTGTGTTCTTTTCTCTCTAACTTAGATTCAAACATCTGTAAAAGGGCAGCCAAAGAGCTTTTCATGTCCACTGACACCTGTCTGGATATTAGACAACCAATAGTAGAATCTACTCAAATCTCTGGATTGGGAATAATTGAGGCCAGTATTCTAGCATTCACTCTTGTATGCATGCATTATTTCAAACGATCAATTGACAACTACATATTTACGGTTTCTGTGCCAGGCACTGTGTTTAGGAATGAGGTAATACCAATAAAACAATTAGAACAGTGCCTACACATTGTAAGCACTTAATAAATGACAATATTATTATTATTAGTGTTGTTGTTGTTGTTGTTGTTGTTTTTATGGTTATACAGATTCAAAGGGGTCATAATGCTTATACTCAAAGATCTATGCTCTAGTGAGGCATTTAGAATAGACTGTGGTGGGGCATCTAGGTGGCTCAGTTGGTTAAGTGTCTGACTTCAGCTCAGGTCATGATCTCATAGTTCGTTCATCAGAGCCCCACCGCGGGCTCTGTCAGCACAGAGCCCACTTCAGATCCTCTGTGTCTCTCTCTCTCTCTGCCCCTCCCCATTCACACTCTCCCTATCTCTCTAAATAAATAAATAAATAAATAAATAAATAAATAAACATTTAAAAATTAAATAAATAAAAAAATAAAATAGACTGTGGTGAGATTATGATGGAAGTATGTAGAATTGCCACAGAAACCATGAGATGGGCCATGGAAGTCCTTCAGGGAAAGTTTCCCCAGAGAGAAAGAGTAGTGGTTAGCTAGAAAAATCAGGAAGGAGGTGTGTCCTTCCCAGGCGGCAGTTAATGTACACAAATCATGATACAGTACATATTTGGTTGATGAATAGTTTAGTATGGTTGGAGCAAAGATTACATGTAGAAATCTGACAGAGATGAGGCCAGAAAGGAAGAGGCAGATTATGACAAGTTGTTAGGTGCTAAACCAAGGAGTTTAGATTCTTTTACGAATGCCACAGAGAGTTACAGTAACTTGTTCTGGGAGTGTTTCACAAGATGAACAAACACTTCTAATGAATTTTAACTCGATAAACAAGCAAAGTCTTGCAATAGGAGTAGTACGTGATGCTGAACATCACATTATCACAACTGAGCCAATGATTCTTCTCTCTCTCACTCGCCACAGAATTGTGGGCGATCGTCTCCCGTGATCGGATGCTTGGTCTCAGGCCATGGTGTTTGGCAGAAATCAGTAATTTTTCAGAACATTGGAAGGTGCCCACAACTAGCACTAGTCACTTCAAAGCACCTATGGACAGCTCTTTGGTTTTCCATAAAAGAATAAGCTTAGGAATGCTTTGCTTCGTTCTAGATCAGGCTCTCTGCAGATATAGACACTTTCCTCTGCTGCCTTATTGCCAGTTATATTAAATACAGTATATGATGAGAGTTTATTAATATTGTACTGTAGTCAACATCCATGTGAGTGTATACAATGGCCCCTATGCAGCAAAAGGATCCCATTGAGCCAATAGATAGCAGTGATTCCATTAGTGATAGTGAAAGCCATCCTACACAATAATCCTCCTCTCTCTTGTCTCCCTCACACCAGCCACAAAGGTTTTCAAAGGTTTTTGCAGGTTAATTTGTTTATTTTTCTTTATATTTTATATTTTCTTTATTATTTTGTATTATATCACAGTATCACAATTGTTTTTATATGAATATTTTTGGGATATGGAATGAATCATCTGAGTTTCCATTATTTCTTATGGGGAAATTTGCTTTACTATACAAGTGCTTCATATTACAAGCATGTTTCCAGAATGAATTATGCTCGCAACCAAGGTTTTACTGTATTTAAAAGACTTTTACACAACAGAATTCTGTCACTATAAGCTGTGTAACTGATTCATTCACTTCACCTTGCTGGGTTTTGGTTTCATATGTGACACAAATGAAAGGCAGAGTTCTTAGTTGCTGAGATCTCATCCAGTTGACTTTTAAAAATGATTGCATTGTTCTCATGTCAAGAACAACCAAAATAAAAAGGAAGATTAAAATGTTCTCATTTTGCCATAGCCAAATATGATTTCAGAGACATTTGTATGTCTTTAGAACTTTACATTTAGCTTATCACTGAATGAAGTAACAAATTACTTTCTGATTTTGGCTTATGCCCTTTGATTTATAGGCAAAAAGAAAACAAAGACAGGCTTCCAAGAATTCCAGATTATCTCCTTCAAAATAACAATCAAAATGTATTTGAAGGCCCATATTTGCGTAAGATAGTTTTCTGTTTTGAATTTGTAAAAGGAGAAAAAAATACCCTACAAATTATTGCTCAGTCAGTAACACAGTCAGGTACCACTTTGGTAGCTGATATTCAATCAGCTGATTAAAATCATCTAGTCAGTTACCTTATGATTTTCCAATTTTATAGTCAGATCAGTTGGAGATGCAAGTAATTAATACATATCTAAACTATCAACAGTTTTGGTTTTGTAGTGAGTCTTGCTAAAATTCTAATTTTGATTCACAAGTATAAAAGTTAACTTTTCTTTTCATGTCTGGAGTATTTTCATTGTTTTATTGAGATTAAAACAGTTCTTCATAAACTGTATCTGTGCCTCAAGCGAACCCATGAAATCTGATTAAACTGCTATAAATATATTCTGGCCACCCTCCTCTACATTCTCCTCCTGACCATTATTCTTACTTGAAAAAATAGAGCCAATCAACCCAAAGCAGCAAAATTGTTAGGTTTTGGAGCAGTGGAAGATAGGCAGAGGACGTAAGAAGATGACAGTGAAAAAAAGGCAATTAGGAGAAAATAAATGGGAATCTAATCATTCCTATTCCTCCTTAACATCTATCTATCTGTTAGTAAAACTCGTAATTTTTCCTGAAGGTCTTACTCTTAATCTACTGCTGCTCTATCCTCATTCCTTACATCCCCATTCACTATACTAAGGTGACCTACTTCAAGGATCAAATTTGACTGGATTTTGTATTGTATTGGAATGTCTTCTCCCCTTCTACTTTCCATTGAAATCAAAAGCCTTGAAGCCAAACTAGGTCTGTTTAGGTCTGCCATCGCCACTTCTTCCACTGTTCCTGCCTTCTAGCATAGTCTTCCATGTCATCTTCTCTACCCATTACACTCTGTTTTCATTATTCAACCTTCTGCTAAACTTTCCAAATAGGACTTGTTTAAAATTGCTCTTTCTGGAAGACTTTCATCACAACTTTATCGAAAAATAAATTCTATTCTATAAGCCTCTTTATCTAATAAATGTCACTGACCTTCTCCATTTTATCTAATTCTCCAGTATTTTGCCCATTTATATTGAAATTTCAGTAGGCAAAGACCAACTCCAACTTCATATATTTATATTTTCTTGGTTTCTGGTGCTCAAGTGACTTTCTACAATGTTGGCCTGGCTGTCTATAATACTGGTCTGGGTTCTCGTCATCCCAAGCAGATAGGAAAAAAGTTTGGGGTTACACACAACCCACCCCCAGCCTATCATCTATCAAGATCCTCTTAAGCTGATGCACAGATGCTCAAGTTTGCACCCCAGCCTTCTTGGTCCATGATGCCCGAGGCTGTATTCTCATCTACAGAATAAGCAGTATGAGCATAGAATGCCCCTTCTACAGGTAGTTCCAGCACAGAATAGGTTATTGTTTGGAAATAGAGTTTCCTCAAAGTTTCTTTATTTCCCCTGTGTGATTTATCCTCAACAAGATAGAAATATGCTTAAGTAAACACAGGGTAGCTCGAATGGAATTCCCAGAAAACCAATTCCTGGACTCTTTTCTCATTTTTTCAGCTTCTTCTGGGTCTCCCCATGGAATCATTTTCAGGATTACAACAGAAGTTGTAAGGACATAAAATCTATTCTTTAGTAGTAGTTTATGAGAGTCCATGATTCTAGGAAGTAAGGGTGGATCCCATAAACTACTTTCTGTCAACTTAGACTCCCTGGTCCCCTTGGTCTTTACCATCCCCATCTCCTCTGAGCATACTTACCTGGTAATGGACTTGTGTACATGTTTTGTTTCACCTGGATTGCAAAAACTTTGAGGCAGCATTCTGGTCTCCATAGTCTCTTCCAATAGGACATAATACATTTTAGTTTTTTGTTAAATATGTTTAAAACAAATATATGGAAAACTGAGAATTTGTGTAAAGATCATGTATTCTATGTTTAAAATGTGGGTCTATTTATTTTTTTATTCTTTTTTAAGTTTATTTATTTATTTTGAGAGAGAGAGAGAGCAGGGGAGGGACAGAAAGAGAGGGAGAGAGAATCCCAAGCAGGCTCTGCACCACCAGCACAGAGTCCGACATGATGCTCAAACTCACAAACAATGAGATTGTGACCTGAGCCAAAACCAAGAGGTGAGCATTTAACTGACTGAGCCACCCAGGCACCCCGGGTCATCTATTTAAATAAAAATCTTCAGGAAAGACAAATTCATTACGATGAGGGCAAGCTTCTCACATGAACAAGGTACAAGGAGGCAAGAGAACAAGTATGCTAAATTACAATAGGTAGAAATGATGCTATATGACTGGCTAAGACCTCAAGTAAGGAGATTTATTCCTGAAAATAAATTACTTCTAAACTTCATTCATATCTGGAATTTGATTGTATTTTCCTTCTCTTCTCACTTTATCTCTCTCATTCTCTCTCTCTCTCTCTCTCTCTCTCTCTCTCTCTCTATCTCTCTCTCTCTTAAGTCTTTCAACCTGACCTGATACTAAAACAAATATCTGGAACAAATCAACAGCCAGAGGTACATGAATTGCCTAGGATCATGATGAAGCCAAAAAACCTATTCTCTCTTCTCAATAACTGCTGCTCAAAGAAGTGAATAAACATTGCAGCCCTTCACCTAATATCACAACCCAAATATCACAGTATATCAGGCAAGGATTCTATACATTAACAGATGTATCAAGAGCCACTGCTACAGAAAGCTAAAACAAATTAGGAGCCACACAAATAAAAAACCAAATCAAACAAGGTCTAAATAATGTTGATAACTATTTTTGAAAGAGAAATAAGACTCCTGTATGGTCCGGGTTTTAGAAGAAAATTAAATACCAGGCCATTTAATAAAATAGCGTATAGTACAAAACATACTTCAGAACCACATTTATTTTCTCTGAAAAGTGATATGATTGAAAATTAGTGCAGCTATGGAGTGGGAGAATTGTAATTGTCTACATTTAATTTTCCTCTTCTTGCTCAGGAATTTTCACCCCTGCTAATTGTGGAGAGAAGAAGAAATGATGGGGTCCTTACATTTGACAACTAAAGGTATTTTCATTACCAGCTAGGGTCTCATTTCCTGTCCAACTCTTCTGTTTCCCTGTCTTTATCCTTCCATGAGTGGAAAAGGTGTTTTAATGAAGAGTGTGCCCACTGAACCTGAGTTCTCCCCTACTCTATAATTTATTCTGTCAGTCCTTACACTTTCTCACTATTTATTTGTTTGCTTGTTTATTTGTTTAGAGAGAGAGAGCACACAAGTCAGGGAGAGGGGCAGTGGGAGAGACAGAGAGAGAGAGAGAGAGAGAGAGAGAGGGAAAGAGAATCTTAAGCAGACTCTACATTCAGTGCAGAGCATGAACAGGACACAACCCCACGACCCTTAGGTTATGACCTGAGCTGAAATCAAGAGTTGGATGCTCAACCGACTGAGCCCCCCAGGTGCCCCTGTTTCTCAACATTTAAAGAGTTCGTTCAGAGTTTAGGAAATCTCTTTCTCTTGTTGGTAAAATTTCCTTTCAAGATGAAAGAGTCAAAAGAAAATTAATTTAGGAAACTGATCAACATGCGTTAATGTCCTCTTAGTTCTAGGTGGCAACCTTTTTCTCCAGAAGCAGTAAATGGGCAACCAGGCAATGTATTTTATAAGAAATTTTAAAAATACATCAGTCTGATAATGGATAAAGGGGTTGTGGTAAACTGGAAAAGAAAGTACAAATATGAAAGGAGAGGGGGGATAAAAGAAAGCCAAAACAGAAGAAAAATATGATGATTGGAAAGGGAACAGGCAATAAAGGAGCTAGAGAGAAAGCAGCAAAAGTAAGAAGCAATGAAGAAGACAAAGGAAGGCCAGAAAGTGGGTGCCAAGACACTCATATTCCCCCACCTACTGAGGAGCTGGAGGGGTCTAGTGCTGTTCTTCCTCCCACCGTCTTCACTGCTCCAGGATGCTCTTTCCTTAAGCAAATCACAGCATGGCTCCTCTGCTGCAAGCTTTCAGTGGCTCCTGTGGCTCATGGAGTAGGGTTAACCCTATGCAGAGCTCCAAAAGCTGTGCCCTAACCATGCCACTCACGTACCATATACAGACGCCATGTGTATGACATGGATGGCACAGATGAATTCTCTCTCCTCTGCTGAGGCACTGAGCCATTCTACGATTTTTTCCCAATGCCCTTCTCCCCCTTTTTCTACCTGAATAATTTCTAATCATCCTTAAAGACACTGCTCAAATGACACATCCTCAAGAATGCCCTCTGCATCTCTCTCCCTCTTCTTATAAGCCCTTATGACAATTCATGAATAATTCTTATAGTTCTAAATCTGCTTGTCTGTCCAACCCACACAACTAGGCTGAAGTCACTTTATTCTCTGTAGCCCCAGAGCATAACTCAGTGACTTACACACATAAGAGTAGGAACCCAATACGTTCTTTTAAATAAGCCGGTTTCAACTGGTTTTCATATTCTTAAAGAGTTGGCTCCTTTGCATTATGATACTGATGAAGACAAAAGTAGAGGGTGACATTCACTTTGCTACTGGACCTAATCCTTTTCTTGTTTCACTGTCCCAATTACCTTCATTCTCTGACTCCTGTGTTGTGGTTCTGTCCCACGCCCCATGCAGGCCCAGGGTGGTACACATTAGAGCAGTTACTTTCTTATACCAGACATGACATGCATATCTAGTGATCCATGCTTAGCTTTAACTCCTTAGAAAACAAATACTCTCTGGCTCGTCTATACAAATTGCATCTTTCATTTCTAATCAGGGAACCACAACCTTTTTTTTTTCTTGTGCCTTCAAACTATTCCCATGGTCTACATACTTCCATCACTACAAACTCCCTTTACATAGAGTGATTCTCAACCAGGGGCTTGCACATTCCTGAGAAAGTGTTTCAGAATCCCAGAGGGGCAGCGTGAGGTATATATACTTTGAAAATGCCACCTTGGGAGTATAGCCTATGCAATTTAAAATCACTGGCCAATAGGATGACCACAAGACTGCAGGCATTCAAAACTAGGTATATTCCCCCACCTTCAATTCAAAACTAGGCCTATAGGCAAGGCTGGATCTGAAGCTAACACTTCCCAAAAGCTGTTTGTACCCTGACACAATTAAACTCACCTCCACACACACCCTCCTGGGAGTTCCCTTCTCTCTGCACTAGAACTAAACTATCCTCCTTCTTCCTCTGTGCTCCCTGTGGGTCTGTGTAAGTTTGCTAAGTGACTTTCCAAAATCCATCAAACTCCTTATCATCCTGGGACCACTTTAGGATTGTGTTAGAGAAAGGTTGCTAGCAACCAAGGCAAATTCACCTATTTCTCCAGAATCAGACTCAGGTAATTTTTAGGCACATTAACATTTGAGAACCACAATTCTATTCCTTTCTTCTTTTTTCTTTTGCTGTTTTTATTATATATGGATAGCTTTGCATTTGTATCAGTAGTAAACTCTTTCAAAGTATGGTGATATTTCAATTAATGCTTGAGGTTAGAGTTCTCTGCATTTGAGCAAAGCTGAAAGGCTAATTTATAGGTGTCTTGTCAATCTAAAGAAGGTGTTTCCTATATGAATTCTGAGATATGCACCCTGAGATTTTATGGCTGAATTAATTATTTTAGGAAAGATCAAATGAAATAAAAATAGGAAGGAGGAGATAGTTGATTACATGTATATTTTAAATCATTTTGACTTTGTAGCTAGAAAGTATTGTGCTCTCTAGCAAGTAAAGTTTATTTATTTGAGATCAATATATTTTTAATTTTGTATAGCCTGACATTTTTTTCTAACTAGCTAAATGAGAAACATTCTCTAGGAATGAGCCACAAGACAATAAGTCCCCATGAATACACAGAATGCTACCTTTTTTTCTCTCTTTTTTCCCTCCCTCCCTCTTTTCCTACTTTCCTTTTCCTTCCCTTATCTTTTTTGAGGCTCTGCTAATTTTGATACATTTTATCAAACAGTACAGAAAACATTAGTTAACTGAAAGATCAGTGCTATGCATGCAACCAGAAATAGGAGAACATATTTTTAGTTTCCATTTGCCCACATTGTACTTTATCTCAGCCTTGTGCTTCCAGAAAGAAATTCTCTTTTGTGTTCCACAAAATGGCTAACCACAATGGACCACCTGCTACTTCACATTCCAAAATAGTATCCACCTCCATCTTTCTTCGATGACTTAGATAGCACCCATCGCCATCCTTCTCAAGATTCCCACAAGGTTCTCAGATGACTCCCTTCTCTATCTGCTTCTCCTAAGCCCCAGATCCCCTTACTTTTTCTCCACATGTTCTCCACTAATGAACAAACATTCACATTATGGTTATTACAAAACCCTGAATAAAATCATTTCTTTAAAAAGAAAAAGAAAGAGAAAGAGAAAGATATTAGCACCCAGGAGAAAAGTGGTAAGTTGAAAAATAAAAACTTATCTAAACTGGCTTCCTTCCAAAGGTACTACTTTTTCAGAAAACAGAGAATCCAAAGTCCTTCGGTTTTTCTGGCTGTTATATGATTGAAAGAGAAAGGGTTATAGTGCCGGGAGACTCTACTGTCAAAGAGCAAACCAGTATAAATGCTGGCAGTTCAAGAGGTACAAAGTCTCTGTGAATAAGACTATTACCCTAAAACTACCCTAAAACTTCAACCTTCCTGTGCCTACAAATGTATCCTACAGTTGCAACAACAAGGAGGAAAGATCATATCCCTAGCTAAACATAGTCCTAGAATAATTTCTGGGCTTAATATTACTTGGATAAGTTTCTTCAACTTTTCAAAATCTATGTTCATTTTCTATCTCCTATCATCAAAAGCTTTCATAGTCCCTAACTTCAGGTCAAAATAGTTGTCTTATCAATATGAAATAATGCCTTGCAAAAAAGTTATTCTATTGTCTCAGGACCCTTATGTGTGAGTCACACTTCAAAAATATCTAAGACATTTTACTTAAAAAAAAACTGTTGGATAGTACTCAATCATTAAAAAGGAGGAGGTGAAAAGAACATTTTAGAGTCCTACATTGTATCAAAGAAATATTTCTCAATCTCTTTAGGATGGATGAAGGCAATTTTCAAAACAGGACAAACATTCTCCAATAGTGTGCCCACTGCTAGCAGGTTTCCTACTCTGACTTCGATGAAGTCACCTGCTTTCTGATCTGGGAGTTATTCCAGATGAATCTGGAGTTCTCTCCAACTAGGATTGCCAGATAAATTACAGGACATCAGTTAAATTTAAATTTCCAATAAACAGCAAGTATTTATTTAGTGTAAGTATATACTATGAAACATATGGAACATTTTTATATTTTCAAATATAAGGATGTGGAGAAAAGGGAACCCTTGTGCACTGTTGGTGGGAATGTAAACTTGTGTAGCCACTATGCAAAAACAGTATGGAGGTCCCTTGAATTTTTTTTAAGAAATTAAAAATAGAACTATTATATGATCCAGCAATTCTACTTCTGGGTATTTATCCTAAGGAAACAAAAATCTAACTTGAAAAGATAGCACCTCCATGTTTACTGCAGCATTATTTACAATAGCCAAGATATGGAAACAACATAAGTGTCCACTGACAGATGAATGGATAAAGAAAATGTATATATACAATTGAATATTATTCATCTATTAAAAAATAAGGAAATCTTGCCATTTGCAATGACATAGATTCTCCTTGAGGACATTATGCTAAATAAAATAAGACAGATAAAGACAAATACCATATAATCTCATTTATACGTGGAATCCAAAAAAAAAAAAAATCAAACACAGATATAAAGAACAGACTGATGGTTGTTTGCGGGAGGTAGGCAAAATGGGCAAAGGTCAAAAGGTACAAACTTCTGGTTATAAAATAAAGAAAGAAAAAAATTCTCTTGCTTATCTGAAATTCACATTTAACTGACCATCTTTTGTTTTTATTTGTTAAATCTAGCAACCTTACTCTAGACAGTCTGAGGATTTTAGACCAGCCAAACCATAGTTCGACATTTAGATAAAGTGACAAAATTCACCCCACCCCTATTATCTTTCAGATACATATGACTTATTCTCTGGATACTAATCAAGATTTGGACTTCCCTATGGTAAGTATTGCTCACCATTTCTCATCCCAGGGATAGCTACTGCGTCAGTTGGTCTTTAAAGTTGACTGCACACCCCTGGACTCTATTTTTAATTGTATGTCAGTTGAGGGGAATTCTAGGATAGGTTCTGCTGCAGAGACATGAGAGTTCATGATTCCTTCTTTCAGGAACTAAGATTACATCAAAAAACAAAACAAAACAAAAAAACCTCAAAACTTTCCCAAGCAAATCTTTTGCTTCTAAATACCTCTCCTATTACTTCAGAATCCTCTGAATGATGGTCTTCTCCCCAGAGCTTGTATGTTATGCAGAGAGAGAGAGAGACAGAGACAGAGAGAGAGAGAGAGAGAAGGAGAGGGAAAAGGAGAGTGAGTTTAGGGAAAGGAACGAACTTGGCTGTGATTCTTCTCCTTTTGCCGAGAGGTGTAGTGAGCACAGAATACCTGCCTGACCGGTATCTGTTCCTCCGGCACAAAGAAAGAGACTCCCTGTCTCTCTCCTGGAGCTACAGGTGCCAAATAGAATGTTGATACAGAGAAGCACAAAAAGAGAGGGCCAGAATCCAGTATCAGGACAAAAAAGGTCAGAGAATAGAGGAGAGATGAAAGCAGGAAATGATATGTTCAACCATAATCATCTGTGGTCTTGGATGATTATATCCAGTAGAAACTTCTTTTCAGGTGTCTTTGTATTCTCTCAACACGCTGGTGAAAGGTAGAAACAACTGAAAAACAGAGCAGAAAGGGGTCTAGATGACACGATCCACAATGTTACCCAGCTGTTTGCTTTGTCATAGCCTGGCCCCCATTTTAATAATACAGGAGAGGGGCTTATGTCTGTCTTCAGAAGCGATGTCACCAGGAGCTTCCTCTTGTATTTGAGAATGAGCTTAAACTCCTTCCTAGATTATCAATTCCCTAACCATTCCCCTAAAATAGCTCTTTTTTCCTAAATCTTATAACCTTCCTGTTAGTCTTCTCTGATATCTTTAATTTCAACATTTACTAGAAGCTGTATCAGATAAGGGGAAGATGCTGTTGTGAAGAGAGTACTGAGCTGATAATCAGAGACCTGACTCCTAGTGTGGGGGTCTGGAATTCCCAGTACATGGGCTCTGCCTTGCCACTGATTTGCTGTATTACCTGCGATCACTTAACCCCTTTCGATTTCAGTTTCTCATGTATAAAACAGGAATACAACACTGCTACTACTAATGCAAAACAAAAATAACACTAACCATAACATATATACCATCAATAATACCAATGATAAAAAAAAGTAACAGTCTTGCCTGCACCTAGCAAGTAAGAAATCCTGGAACTGAAGATAAATATTCTCTAGTAAATATTAAGGACAATGGTCAAAGCCCAAGGTTTTCTTCTCTCCTAAAAATACAGACCCAAAGCCCTTCAAGGAACAGCTCGGGAACCTCCACCCTCAAGAGGGCAACTGAGTGGAACATCTGAAGCTGCCTTATTGGAAAGACTCCATTTGCCCCTTATATGGTGATTGTTGGTGGAATTTGAGCTGCCACATGTCCCTTAGGACTTTATTAAAAACAACGTTCCAGTTATCTAAATTTTATTTTAGCATTTTTTAACATTATATTTTATTTTAGAGAGAGAGTATGGGTGAGCTGGAGAGGAGAGAGAATCTCAAGCAGGCTCTGAAGTCAGCACCGAGGCCAATGTGGGGCTTCATCCCATGACCCTGGAGATCATGACCTGAACTGAAATCAAGAGTCAGATGCTCAACAGACTGAGCCACCTAAGCACCCCAATTTTATTTTAGCCTTTAAAAAAACTTACAGTTGCTTCTAAGTCTGTCAGCATTTAACTTTTTCCTTACATATCCTCTGTTTCTTTCCCCTAATTTTTCCCCCTAACTTAATAGTTTAACATGTCTTTTACTTAAATAATACTTTTGTTCAAAAGACATTTTAAAAAAATTTTTTAACGTTTATTCATTTTTGGGAGGAGCAGAGAGAGACGGAGACACAGTATCTGAAGCAGGCTCCAGGTTCTGAGCTGACAGCACAGAGCCTGACGTGGGGCTTGAACTCACAGATGGCGAGATCATGACCTGAGCCGATGTCGGATGCTTAACCGACTGAGCCACCCAGGCCCCCCAATAATACTTTTGTTCATAATTTAACACCTTAGCTCTATCAATTATTCATTTTATTGTTAATATTGTTCTTTTAATTTCCCATGAATTCAATTGTTTATTTAAACTGAAATCCGTCCAGCTTTCATTTATTTTTACTTTTATTTCTTTGTATTTTCTTCCCTCTTTTACTTTTAATCTCCAAACCTTCCCCACCCCCAGTGCAATTATTTTTTTATTTTACGTTGTTTTCACTCACCTGCCTCTTTAAAAGACTGGTGAGATTATGTGACTGGAATAAAAGGACAACTATACACAGAATTCAAGGCTTAGGTGAAGAGGCTGGATTTCTTTTTTCTAGTTAAACCAACAGTGATTATTTTTATATCTTTACCATTCTTTCCAGAGTTCAACTTCTGACTTTAAAACTTTCAAGCTAAGTAAACTAGTAGACCCATAGGTGAAGTCTCCAGGATAACAAATCTTCCCCCAGTGGCAATGCAGCTGACCAGTTGGAATGGTATTGTCTTCTCATATTATGTTTATCGGGGAATCCTTGGGAAAATCTCTGTCCAGGGACTTAATCTTCAAGCTCCTGACATGCAATGATTTTTCCTTTCTAAGGAAACACAGATTGTAACCAGTTTTTCAACTGAAGTCACTGTGTCCATCCCAGTAAAATATCTACACCAAGGGAGAATAAATAACATGTGAAAATCCCCAGCTTAAATATAAGTCTCTGTAATCTACTGAGAAAGGATGTGGCCCTTTTGTTTGAGGTCAAGTGAGACTTTTCCTGAGAGTAGGACTTGAAGGAGACATTTTATTTTTAATACACCAAGTGGAGTAGACCAAAATCAAGTTACCCTCTTTGCTTCCTGAATGGTGGCCCCAAATTTCCCTGCTGGGGTGTGGCAATACACTGAAAGCACTACTCTGTCTTCATCCATCCTTACTTATGGCTGAGCCAGGCCAGGCAGACAGGGCGGTTCCCATCAACATTGAGCACATGGCTGGTGTACCTAATATTACAAAAGCAATGCATACAACTCAGAGTAACAGTGTATGTAACCTTTTGTCTTTTTCACTGTGGGTCTGAAAATTGTTTTTCTACATATGATTAAAGTATCCTAAATATTATCTAGCCTGAGGAAAATTCCTTAATTTTAAAAATCCTAAGTGGATTTTCATTCCTTTGTGAGAATATATCTACCTCATCACTATATATTCTACCTATAAGCCCCACCACACTGATGGAATAAAGAATGCAGGAGGGCAGAAGTTCTCACTGAAGCAGAAAGGTTCAATGTTACAATGTTTAATCTTAAAAACAACCAAAAGATCATGATCCTTCCAATAGTACCCATTAAAATGAGCTACATTAAGAATCCACAGTCGAGATAATAGATTGTTTTATATCATCCTGCCTCCAGAATAGTTTTAAAAATGATTAACTTCTCTTAGTATATAGACCTCAACCCCCTTTCTTTATCATAAGAGATAAGAAAATTTTGACAAGGCCTGAAATTATCATCAAGAAGACTTTTAGAACTGAGAAAAATAGATTTAAAGGACTCAGAACCCTAACCTAATAATCCAGGCCCATCTAGAACTCGATTAACTAAAAGAATGGGGCACCTCAATAATTCATGATTAGAAACTCAACTTGCCATGGAAGAAGGTTTCCCTCCATCCATGGTGAACAGGCCCGTCCTATAACCACTCACTCGCCTACTGTTGTGGGTTGAATTGTACCCACACAAAAGATATGCTGAAGCTCTAACTCCCAGTACTTTTGAACTTAATATTACTTGGAAATAGAGTCTTTGTGGATGTAATCAAGTTACAATGAAGTCATTATCAATATTATAGTTGTCTTTTTAAGAAGAGAAGAGACTCAGACATACTGGGGAGAAGCCCAGGTAGGACAGGGGCAGAGATCGTACTGATTGGTATGCAAGCCAAGGAACACCAAGGTTTGATGCCACCATCAGAGGCCAAGAAGAGAAAAGGAAGGACTCTACCCAGAGTCTTAGAGATCCACTGCCCTGCTAACACCTTGATTTGGATTTCTGGCCTCCAGAACTGTGAAAGAATATATTTCTATTGTTTAAGGCTAAATAGTTTGTGACACTGTTTTACAGTAGCCCTAGAAAATTGATACACCTGCCTAAAATAAAAAAAAATAACTTGAAGGGTGGGTTCAAATACTTTTTTTAATATTTATTTATTTTTGAGAGAGAGAGAGAGAGAATGAGAGTGCAAGCTGGGAGGAGCAGAGAGGGAGACAGAATCTGAAGCAGGATCCAGCCTCTGAGCTGTCAGCACAGAGCCGAGGTAGGGTTCAAACCCACGAACCATGAGACCATGACCCAAGCCAAGCTTGGATGCCCAACTGACTGAGCCATCCAGGTGCCTCTGGGATCAAATTCTTAACAAATGAGTTGATTATGTACATAGGTTAGACCTTTAGTAATATAATATTATCACCCACTAAAGCTCCCATTCACTGTGTCCTGAGGTCCAACCATCCATAGAACTGGCTCATCTTTTCTGCTACCATTGTCTGAATGCTTGTAATCTGACAGTCACCATGCTAAACTGTTTACAGCTGTTGTTTCTCTTAGCCTTTATATTAATGGGTTCTAATATATACATTTTCCTTATTTTGCAAGTAAAAATAAAAGAGTTGGAGAGGTTAAACAAGGAACTTGCCCAGGTCAAAGCTGGTAAGGAGGGAACTGTGATTTAAACCAGGTCTGTTTGATATTCATTTCCAGGCTCTTAACCATAATACTTATTGATTTTACTTCACACTCCGTCCAACAATATTTAACCTCTTCAAATATTCTTTTCTCTTCATGGCACAGAACACTGTTTCTAAATTGAGCATAGGAAAGAGATCAGAATAATCTTGTGGAGTACTGTTTCAAAACTTGTAACCCCCTTAAAAATACTAGCACACAGTTTCAAATATTTTTATTCCTGCTCTTGCTCTCTATTTCTCCCTCCGTCTCTCCCTTTCTCTTTCCCTCTCTCTCCTTCTCTCTTTCTCTCTCTCCCTCCCCCCCCCCTTCTCCTACTCTCTCCCTCTTTTACATTCCACATAACCCCACAGCCACTTCTCTTTCCCAGGCTAAATACCACTCACTCTTCTTTCAAGTGTCCATTTAAATGTCATTTATTCAGTGATCTTTCCCTGATTCCTCAGTCTATTTGGGACCTGTAAAAATACAGCCTCACAGAACACTGTATTTCTCCTTCATGTCACTTACCACAATAAAACTGAAACAATTCTAGCAGGATACACCTGCTAACTTGTTTAAGGACCAGTTAGCATGGCCCACATAAAACTCAGGGTAATTGACTCTTATACTAAGTTCTATTGCTACAAGATTAGGAAAATACAGGCTGCATTATCCTGGGAGAGCTGAGCATGATCAATAAGGAGTGTATTTATGCATCCTCTGTCCTCTGTCATCATATCAAACATTTATAAAAATGAAATGGCTCAGTTGAAATGTCCTGGTCATATCTAGACTAGATAATGTGCACAACTGCTCTTGTCTTAGGTATAGAAGCCTTTACTTGAGGGGAGGCAACTGATTCCAGATCTGATGTGATCCTCCCTCACTCAGTCTTATCAATAGCAAGTGGGTGTCTGCAAGCTCATATCTCTGCAATTGGAGATTCCTGCCATTCTCTCTGCTGTGTGTCTGCCTGTGCTGTTTTCCTCCTGAATTTTGTAGACAGAAAATTTTTATTTAATCCCCCAGGTGATGTTTTCTCTGTAAAAGTAAATTACTGCTTTCTGCAGGACCTCGTAAGCATGAGATATTTCTCTCCATAATTACGATTGCTCTTTCAGAGTAAAAAAGGATGAAATGTTAAATATAGGTCCAAATCTTCTAACTTTTCTCAGGCACTCTAAAATTTTTGACAGTAACCAAGCATGGATGATAGAAAACAAATTCCTTCTCTAAGGAATAGGCTTTATCTGTATAAAATAATGCTGACAGAGGAAAATGTAGGCTGATACTGTTACTCTAAGTAAATGACAAGGAAAATCTCTCATTTCACTCCCACATCGTCAATTAGTTGTATGCCTTAGGTTTTTGTGTTGTTTTTTAAATGTTTATTTATTTATTTTGAGAGAGAGAGAGAGAGCACAGAGGGAGAGGGGCAGAGAGAGAATTTCAAGCAGACTCCACGTGGAGCCACCCATGTGCCCCCAGTATGCCTTAGTTTTATATCTCTTCTGGCAAGGAGCACAGAGATTGTTTAGGTAGGTGCCAGGCTTAAATTAACAGCCCCCTTTTCTCCAACTCTTAGATGCTTCCAACATTTTATATAGGTTTTTTTTTTTTTCCTCTCAGAGATCTAAATGCTAGGTTTGGCAAAGATACTGCCAAAGGTTCATCTCACAGATTTCAGGTTGTGGCCCACAGGCTGCATTCACTCTATAGGCATATTTAATTTGGGCTGCAATTTTTTTTTAATGTTTAAATTGGTCAGGATTTGCTTCATGACAAACAACTCCGAATCTTAATGGCTTACAATCACAAACCTTTACTTGTTACTCATAGGCTTGCCCGCCGTCTGGGGCTCTACTGGGCTCAGGAGGAATCCATAAGCATCTTCTGGGATTGACTGAGCTTGGTTGCTAAATGTAGGTAAAGTTCCAGTCTGTTCCATGTGTCTCTTCTCTGCAGTCTAGGACTGCAGAAGGAGCCTTTCTCAAGGGAAATACAGGAGTGAACGTGGGTGGGAAATTAAAGGTAAGTAAACTACAGCTTACTTTTTCCCAGATTTCACTGGGCAATCCAAATCACATAACCAAATCCAAAACCAATGAGGTAAGTGATATATATTCTATCTGTTCTATTGGAAAGCCCTGAAGAGTTACACAGTAAAAGCTGTGGATATGTCATTCTACTCTCAGGAAGGGATGAAGAGTTGGGAACAATGATGGTGGGGTGATGGGGGGGATTCGGGGCCAATGGCCAAGAAAGAATTCTTGAAAACACCTTTGGTGCAAAAAGGTGATTTTATTAAAGCACGGGGCAGAAAGAGCTACACTGGGGTTGTGAAGAGTGACTGATTATATACGTTCAAGTTGGCAGGGGGTCAGCGACAGCATAAGTCTCTAAGGAATTTTGGAAGCAAGGTTTCCAGGAGCTTGGGGGGCTAGCTGCTGTTGGGAAAACATCATTTATTACTGTTTAGTAAAACTTCAGTCATGAGACCCTACCGATATATATCAGGGGCCATATGCTTGGAGTATAATTGCCAACATATACTTGGGGGTTAAAGGTAAAGGAGGTTTGCAAAGGAATTTTTAAGTGTTTAAGGAGACTCACAGGATCTTGGGGAGTCAGGATAAAGTTAAGCCAAGATCCCCTTTTGCCCCTAGCAAAGTGCTATCATTGAGGCAGCTGAGCTCCTAGAGGGAGGTCACTCTGCCTGTTTCAAGGACTTATCAATGGGCTGCAGTAAGGGAATTTAATTTTTCATTTGCCTTTGTTTCCCACATGACTGTGGCAAACACTTAAAACTCCTTACATCTTAATGAGGGTGATATTAGGGCTCCAGGAAACAGAGTCTATAGCTTTCTGGAGATTAGGCTATAAATATGATTGTCTTTTTCTTGCAGTTTACTAAGTTACCCATAAACTGAAGGAAACTCTTGTCCTGCATGACTGTGATCTTTATCAACCATTTGCTTTCTTTCCTTTCTCCTGGTCTTGGGCAGCTAGGAATGTCCAAGAAATATCATACATATGCCACCTGAGGGGTGGGCATGCTGTTAGCCTGTACTTTGCCCCCAGCTTGCCTTATGCTCCCTCACCAACCCAACCTAACACAACTGTCAACATTAAAAAATTGGGGTGATGTCCACAAAACATATGAATTTCCAGCTTTTCTTGAAAAATAACAAGATGTAGTAATAGAAGCCCAGAGCTCAAAATATAATTTATGCTGTTTTCACAAAGGGACCTATAGAAATAGGATTCCCCATGAAGACAAAGCAGCTCTTGTTTTGCTAAATCAAGCTCTATGAATCAATAATCATCCACACTAGCAGTCATTCTTACTGTAAGGAAAAGCCCACTGTGTCGGGGCATCAAATGTCTGGGTTCAAATTCTGGTTCACGGTTTACTACCTGTGTAACCTTGGGCAAGTCACTTCATCTTTCTGAATTTCCATTTCTTCATCTCACAGGGTTTTAGTGAAGACTAATTGAGATATTACACATAAAAGTTATTCTGTAATCGAAACATGCTACACAGATGTTGGTTGTCATTATTAGCAGGGCTCACCTAGTGAAACTCAAATTACTATTTAAGGAAATGACCACTTTGCATAGCCACCTGGATTTTAACTGTCAACGACTTTGGGATTCAAATGCTTTAACAGTGGGGTTATTTCATTCACTGCAGATCCAGCTGGTGTAGCAGTTTGGGATGTGCACTAAAAGATGCTTGGAAATACCTGCTGGTCTTTCAGCTATTGTGCTATAAAACCAGGTAGGGAATCCTTTTATCATTTCCACAGCTGAATATGCTTTAAACCCCCTAACAGAGCCAAAATTGTCAGACCAAATTCCACTTGTGATGAAATCCAACCAGGTTAACATGCTCTTTCCTTGTTAACCACCTAGGCTTTTCTGGATGAAATCCTGCAGCCCTAAAACAGGCAAAACTTGACTTAACTTCAAGGAAAGTTTTGGATTTCAATGGACCTTTGAAGTCCCTTCAAAAGAGATAAGAACTTCAATGAGAGGTTTGCCTATACAGAGGACCACAGAGGCAGGCCATTTGTAGAAATTCAGTTCATCCAGGAGAAGTTGTCTGGTGAAAATTGGTTCAGAAAGGAGGGGCTAAGTGAGGCATGTAAGTTCAAACTCAGTAGAATGAAAATGAGACCATTTTAGATGACCAATTTGTTGTTTTGTACTTTTCTTTCTGAGTTTATAAAAGCAAGCTTTCTATTTTTACTGCCATGAAGGCCAGTCAATTTAATAACTGGTTAAATTACAGCCACCATATGCTACACCAAACTCTGGAACTGCTTAGCACATGATAAGTTTTCAATATGTATTTATTTATTTAATTAACACACAAGTATTTTAAAATAAAGATTTCCACAAAGGCTATGAATTCAGACTTTGATCATGAATAAAGACCTTCAATTTATAAAGTGCAATCTTCAACACCAGATAAACTACAGTGGAAATTATTCAAATAGTTTTTATCACATAATATTTTCCAAGTCAAGCTAATAATAATTGCATATCGGGAATCTTTATATCAAAAACATTTCTATCAGGGCATATTATGCTGTAACTAAATCATTTTTACTGTGAAAGTTATTGTTTTCTAAGCTGCAAGAAGTGTCAAATGGTGCCACAGGAAGTTAATTATAGCAAATTTATTTAACCAGAGCTCACTGAAGAAGAGATTCCATCAAATAGCTATTATATATATATATATATATATATATATATATATATATATGGAATCTCTTCTTCAGTATATATATGTATATACATATACATATATACATATACATATATACATATATACATATACATATACATATATATGTATAAAAGGACATTTCCTTCTGGAAAATGTGGTTCCTGAATATGTACTGGAATTCTTAGAGTCCTTTCAACTTGAGAGATAGTAACTCTATCAGGTATAAATCCAAGGATCTTCTCTTGCTAAGAAAGTTGTTATTCATCCATATCTGCTTGAGATTTTTAGAATGTTTTTCAGCTGGAAGTTGTACTAAGACTCAGTTGTGGTGAAAATAGGAATTCCAAACCATGGTACTCTTGTCCAGAAAAAAATAGCACATTGTATTCTGTGTTGAATTCTAATACTTCTTAGGAATCTAAGGATTTTATTTGGTCCACAGATTAAGATCTTAGAGTAAATATAATAAAAATACTTTAAAAGGTTATGTATCAACAAGGTGTCAGTGTGCATAAGGATGAAGTATTCTAGTCATAATTAAATTTCAAATCTAATTATAATTTGAGGCATCCTTTTAATTACATTGCAATATTTTCTTTTCCTAGGAAGATGAGTGGTATAGCATCTTTTATCTGTAATTTTCATTTAATTAAAAATGTAAATAAATCAAGCCTCCTTCTTAAAAATATTTACTTTCAACATAAAAAAGATTTATAAAGTTGGGCTTTATCTAGTTAATCATATTTACTTTAGCCATAAACATATGATGTATGAATATATAGGAGCAGAGATCTAAATTTTCCTAAATATTATGAAGCAGAAAAAAAAAGTGTTGCCAGTAATTATCTTTCTCGCCAGTTAGAATTCTTCCATCACTCCTGGCAAAATCCTATTAATCCTTCAAAGCCAAGTTCAAATGTCACCTCCTTTGCGTGAAGCCTTCCCTAACTCCCAAAGCCAAATTCAGGGGTAGACAACTGAGCAACAGCCAGCAACTTAAATCCATAAGGAACACTGAAACAAGCCCTGAGATTTTACTAAATCCCTGGAGAAAGGTCTTTAGCAGAATTCCCCCTGAAAGAGGGATGGAGTTAGAAACTTGAGCTACTTGGGAAAAGAGGTAAACTTCACTCCTCCCCCAAGTGGCATATATGAATATCAGGGAACACTAAATTTCCTCCTAAAGACCTAGCTCCTTGGCAAGCTTTGATTCTTCTCTGTGGGATGTGCAAGTTTAAAGCTAAGATAGGATTCTTGTACAATAGAGGATAGGTTGACAATAGAGGATGTATTGACAATAGGATACAATAGAGGAACAGGCTTGAGTGTTTCTCCTCATCCCTAGCCCCAGATAGTGATAGATTTCTTCTCTAAGTTAACGTTAAACAAATATTTGCAAATATCTCCTGACCCTATTTCCTTACACTGCTCCAACATCAGACCATAGAATATAAACTAGGAAAGAAGGGATATGAAGACATAAAGGGGTAAGTCACAGTGAAAAGAAGATAAGATTCATGAATGGCAGAACCTGTGGGTAGGGGAAGAATTTTGGAGTGGAAAATGAGCTGGAAACTTAGAAGGGAGTGATCAGAGAGTGAGAACGTAAATTGATACTAGAGACGTGGCAATTATTAGTAATGATGAAGGTTTGGCTGCAACAACGAAGCTAATGGCTGAGGTAGGGTAGAGAAAAAGGTCATTAGAGCAAAAGAAGCCAAGAGAAGTAAGGAAGCAGACAAACTGTTAAGAATAATGAATTCACTAAAATTATGACAGACAATGCTGAATTCAGTGACAGTAAGCCAGGAAATGAAAAGTTCGAGGAATTAGGGAGAATGGCCCAGGATGCCTTAGATGACAATAGCAGAGAGAAGGTAGTAGGTAGTTTGATGGTTTGATGACTTCAGACTCAAGGCTGTGCTTTACAGTCAGGAAGAAAGGAAAAAAGACCTGGAAGTAGCAATGAGGAGCAAGAAAAACATCTAATCTACCTCCACACAACAATGAGGAGAGGAAACAGGTGTCAGTTGAAAGAGGAAGGAGTGTCCATCTTTAGGAGAGAACCAGTTTTTCCCCTAATGAACTAAAGTGACAGGGATTCAGATGTAAAAGAAATGCTGATAGAAGAGGTTGAGGTAAAAGGGATTTTTGCTGATGGCTGACCAAGAGTTCCAGGAAACAGAGTGGGAGTGTGGTGGCATTGGAGAGAGATGGGCCATGGGGTTGTGAAAGGAGATATATAGAGCTATATGGGCAATAAATAGTAGGGATATGGAATAACCTTGCCATGTTGGGCTTCCTAGGGTACTGAAATAAATAGGGTTGCAGGATGAAATGAGTTTAGTTCTGATGGCCTCAACACTGATGGTGGTGAGGAGGCTGTGATTATGGTGTAGGAGGAGGGGATATGGGTCAGCCAGGAACTCTTGAGCACTAGAACCTTGACCTCACCACTGCCAGTTTGGAGGCCATGACTAGTTGCTCTCAGCCAGAGCATCAGAACCTCAGTGGCACCCTCCTTTAACAACTGAAACATTTAGCAGGGGATTTTACCTGAGAACCTGGGGCTCTTAACTCCTGCTATATTATGACCTATTTTTCTGTTAAAAAAAAAGGAGGTTCAGTGCTCGCTTCGGCAGCACATATACTAAAAGGAGGTTCATTAAATATTTTTGAGGACAAGAATGATAAAATTCAAGTTGTGTTTTGGAAAACTCCAGTAGCTTTTAGAAGTTTGTCTCAGAGAGCCAATGGGCATTGATGATGGATAGCCTCTAAGATTTCACACTAGAAAGAATATCTTCTGATTGTCTACAATTCAGATGCTGCCCCTGCCTTTTCAAAGAGCCATCAGTGATCATAAAATATTCCTTCCAGTACAAAACCTTAGAGGCTCTGGGTTTTATTTTATTGAGTAACCATAATTTCTTGAAAAGAAGTCACATTAAAACCAACTGGATTAATTTATCTATTAGAACAATCTTTTCTTTTAAGTCTTTGAGGATAGGTAACCATCTCAGCAGGCCTTCCTAGACAATTCTCACTGAAAGTGAGAGAGAGAGAGAGAGAGAGAGAGAGAGAGAATGAATTTTATAAATATCCTTCCTACTGATTCTGTTTTTCTAGAGAATCCCGAATAATACATGGACCTTAGGGCTCTCCACTATCTGACTTCTCTGGATATGACAATAGCCACATTACACTGTTGGACATGAAAAAGGAGCTCATTTTGCCCCTGCCTTCTCTATGAATGGGAAAATGTGAGAACAAGAGCATGTTATCGTTGATGCAAAGCCCAGGGAGGTTGTAGTTTTCCAAGGTGTAAAATTGGTTAAAAGTTTGACTAACTTTTAGTTGATCTCACTGTGGTTCTCTTCCATTATGAAATGGAGGAAATAAATGATTTAGAGGTAGGGTTTGTGCTTTGAGTAAAGAGTGCTGAATTAAAGCAAATAAAAGAAGTCTTGATATCCTATAGCCCAGGAGTAGCCCCAGTCCCTGAGGTTTTCTGTTAGAAGCCAATCTAGAGT
The DNA here is from genome assembly GCF_018350215.1 of Panthera leo. Lineage (NCBI taxonomy): Eukaryota > Metazoa > Chordata > Mammalia > Carnivora > Felidae > Panthera > Panthera leo. Next base: position 56,266,996 of record NC_056685.1, on the reverse strand, counting down.
AAAAAACTGAAACCTTCCTTCTTTCCTTCTTTCCTTCTTTTATTCAATCAGCAAACTTTTATTAAGCATTGTGCTCCAACCTTCATACAGAGGTTCAGCAGATACAAGAGCATATAAAACAAGCTCCTTTCTTGTAAAAGGCAATAATAGATGATTCATGATTCATCTATGTACAGGAAATAGAAAAGAGACACCTCTAATACACAACTGCTAGGCAATATATATACTAGGCCCACTCACAAATAAAACAGCCCCTGCCCTCAAGAAGTTTATAACCCAGCGGGGAAAACAGTTCAATACATATCCATATGGAAGTATAAAGATCTGTTCTCTGTATGCACTATAAGATGCAGAGTTGGGGAAAGGTAATAAATATGTGGTTTGGGAACAGAGATGTGTGTATAAAAGTTCAAAAGTCTAAGTGCAAGTTAGAAAGGTGAGAAATTCGGGGCGCCTGGGTGGCTCAGTCGGTTAAGCGGCCGAGTTCAGCTCAGGTCATAATCTCGCGGTCCGTGGGTTCGAGCCCCGTGTCGGGCTCTGTGCTGACAGCTCAGAGCCTGGAGCCCGTTTCAGATTCTGTGTCTCCCTCTCTCTGACCCTCCCCCATTCATGCTCTGTCTCTCTCTGTCTCAAAAATAAATAAACATTAAAAAAAATTTTTTTTTTTTAACAAGAGAGGTGAGAAATTCACTTACATACTTCAGGAAAGGAAATGCACCCTTCAGCATGCAGAAGTGAACTTGTGAAGGTCCCCGAGAACCTACTGAGGAGTATCATAGAAATAATCATGGGCAAAATTACAGAAAATGTCTTGAAAGTGAAGGCACCTGAAGGTAGGGAAACCAGTTAGGAAGGATTTCTGAGGGTCCCAGAATTTTGGATTTGGGCCAGTGATTTTTTTTTAAGTGTAGGGGTTTGACAAAAGATTAAACTTTATTTAAAAACTCTTTAAAAGAGCTTTGTTATGGGGTGCCTGGGTGGCTCAGTCGGTTGAGCATCCGGCTTCGGGTCAGGTCGGATCCGGCTGGGGTCATGATCTCACTGTTTGTGAGCTCAAGCCCCATGTCGGGCTCTGTGCTGACAGCTCAGAGTCTGGAGCCTGCTTCAGATTCTGTGTCTCCCTCTCTCTGTGCTCCTCCCCCACTCGTGCTCTGTCTCTCTCTTTCTCTCTCAAAAATAAATAAACATTAAAAAAATGTTTAAAGAGCTTTGTTATGCTAAATAGGACATTTTACAAAAGCACTACCATCTAACATTACAATGATCTCATAGCATGAAGGATATTGTGAAAACTTATTTAGTAAAGCAAACATAGGCAAAAGCGCATATGTGACAGCTCAATGAATTTTTACAAACAACCCATTTGTGTATCTAGCATTCAGATTAAGAATATTACCCACAGCCCAGGAAACCCCTTGTGCTCCCTTTCAGTAACTCCAATTCCTCACCAACATCTAAAGATTAATTCTCCTTATTATGTATAGTAAAAGTTGTTATATCACCAAAAAAAATAGGAAAGTAATAACTACAGATTTTAAAAGTCCATGTCTTTTAGGTGAATAAGTTTGGATTCATGCAAAACTCACCTTTAAAAAACTTTTTTGGCATGGATCTGCATTGGTCTATGAACCCACCTTGAAAAATCAATGGTCTAAGTGAAAGATGATGGGAAACCTGAATTTTGTTAGTTATGGTAGAGACAAAGAGAAAAAAGAGTAATGTAGATGACATGATGAAGATAGCTCTTGATACTTATATATGTGTGTGGAGGAGAAGAGGGTCCAGAATAAATACCAGGCTTCAGGTTTGAGAATAGGTAGTAGTTCTAATAATTAAGAAAGAGGAATAAAGGAAAGGGGTTTAGTAAAGGTAAAATAAGATTTTAATTTAATATAAATTCGAGTTTTGTAAGGAACATTCAGGTATAGCTGCCTGAAAAAGAGATTTGTTTTTAAAAATAAAGGTTGATATATCTATCATTGAGAAACAATTCTCCATGGTTCTTTCATGTTTCTGTATGTATTGTGAACAAGACACTTACTGCCTTTGTTCCAGATTATATTTTTAAGAATGTATAAGAAACATCCTTGAAAAATAAAGAATGTCTCCCTCTGGGGCAAAGTATAGGCATGTTTACTGCCTGTTATAAAAATTCAAGTTTCTTAAATTCAGTGTTCCTCTCATGTAACACAACCCACTAAGTGTGCTGTTGTTATCTGTCTTTCTGTGTATGGACATGTGGGAATTGGAGTTCAGAGAGTGCAAAAATGCTGACACTCTGGCTATTGCCATTGCTGTAAGTAATAAACTATTCATTGTCTCTGATCCAGAGGTCTCATGTCTTCTACCAGCATCCGTAAAACTTTTGCAGGTTAACATGTTAACTAGAAAGTACAGTAAATTCTTAAAATCTTCACAGTTCCTTGACATTCATATTTAAAGTATTGCAACATTTTAATTTATATAAATCATCTTACTTTTTTCAGTTTCAGACCTCACCATATTAAGGTCTTAACAATTAACTGACAGACTAACAATATTTCAGACTCTTAGGATTAATGCATTACTTTTGTCATTTAAAGAAATAATTGTCAGTATTCTGTGGAAGGAAAAATCAAGATACCATTCTACAGGGTTGTTTTAGTATTACAATTATTTGACATCTAACCTTGTTTTGTATATGGGCTCACTAAATTGTGAAGTGAATCTAATTCACTAAAATATGATAAAATGTTAACTAGAATTCAGAATTCCAGGATACACAATGTACCATGAATTAATAGTGTAATAGAAGTCCAAGGAGAGTACATATCAAGCAGAGCCCTGTAATGGTCCACCCCCCAAATATGTCCATAGCCTAATCTCAAGAAACTATGAAAATGTCACCTTCCATTGCAAAAGAGACTTTGCATATGTGATTAAGTTAAGAACCTTGAGATAGGAAGATTATCTTGGATACCTGGGTGGGCCCAATGTAATCACAAGGGTCCTTATAAGGAAAAAGAGATGGGAGAGTCAGAGTCAGCGCAGGAAATGTGATGATGGAGGCAGAGGTCAGAGAGAAACGAAGAGAGAATGAGAGAGAGATTTATATATGCTACACAACTGACTGAAAATGAAGGACAATGCCATAACCCAACGAATGCAGAAAGCCTCTAGAAGCTAGAAAATTCAAGAAAATGGATCCTCCCCTACTGCCTCCATCTAGAAGGGATGCAGGCCTGTTGACACCTTGATTTTGTGACTTCTGACCTCCATAAATGTAAAAAGATAAATTTGTGTTGTTTTATGCCACTACATTTGTGATAGTTTGTCACAGTACTAATATAGAAAACTTCTTTGGTAGTCAGTGGTATCAAATGCAGGCAAACTGAGGGCTTAAGGGCATAGCTTAGAGTTGACCATAGCTACTCTAATTGTTAGAGTTTGGCCAGTGCTGAACTGTTAATATATAAGCATTTTCAGCACTGGCTGCAGGGCATTATTGAGCTACCTGTTCAGGCAATGCCCAAACTGCAATTCCTCCCATTTATGCTGTGCTGGAAGTGCCCTCCCTGGAAATCACTGTTCCTGTGGACCATCAGGCACCACCAACATCTCAGAAGTGTCCTCTAGCAAGACCATCCTGTTGCGTTCTTCCCTTTTTCTCCTTGAAATGGTCAACACTCCTTATATAGTTTCTGCCTCTTCTTAGTTTCAAAGTGTGGAACTCATTCAGTATTTGACATTCCTAGTGGAGTCCAGAAGGTTAACCCAGTTTAGTGTAACGATGACCACTTATTATATGCCAGACACCAAGCTAGGCATGAGAAAATAAAAGACAAAAGCATGTTCTTTGCCGTTAAGGAATTGGCAATTGAATGTATTTCAGCTCTTTATGGATTATGCATCCTCTCTTCCATACCTGGGAGGGCAGGATAACCACAGCTCCTCTCCCCACACCCCTGCATATGGACAATTCACTCTTCCTTACAGGTGTGTGGATGGTGAGCTGCTTCAGCTTTCTTCACCTGTGTGTATTCCGTGACTCAACCCATAAGACCAACCTCTGTGAACATTCTTTTATTATAAGCGTTTCTCTGGGGGAGGCAGGAAGTGTGAAAACATATTTTTCACAATGCCTTAATCAGATTTCATTTTCCCCTAGACTTCTGGATCCAGTGAAGCAAACAGGAGTTCTCCGTTTTTCCAAGGGAGCCAGCCACACAACGGCCAGTCACAGCAACACAAGAAGTCGTCACCAACCCCCCTGCCCCAGCATTTTAACCACTGAGTCAAAATATATATACCACCATTGTCTTTCCTTCTAGAAATCAACATTGCTAAATATTTTTCAGTGACGAACCTCAGAACTTGCAAGTATATTAAAAGCAAAACCAAGTACCCCACCAAACAAAAAAAGCACATTTCTCACCAAACAGGCCCATACATGGGAGGGGGGGAGGAGCACTTATATTTTTACAAGAATTATTACAGAATAGATTCAAAACCTCTCCAAGACAAATGGAGGGGCATTTTATGCCCTGTTTTGGTTTAATATACTCACATAAGCAGTTACACCTGTGTCTAAGGGTTTTTCTAGGCTTCATCTTTTAAAACCCCTGAAGTATTCTTCCTTCACTTGGCATCTTATTTTTGCACATGAAGAGTTTTGGATGAGAAAGACTGTGATGGAGGTGCTCAGTGGCTGTGTTCTTTTTCTGACTTGGCTTGCATAATTGCTATTCCTCTCAATTCTTGTGAAAACACACATGATTCCATGATCCTGCCCCCTCTCAGCGTAGAGTACCATCCTGCCGGCCTCTCACAGAGGCGCCCAGGACTTTCCTACACTAATTGTCTCCCAGCCAGTTGCTGCCTTTCCTACAGCAGCTCAAGCCAGACTTTGTTGCAGCCTGTGAATATTTTCCACTTCAGTGTGTGATGCCAAAATCATTCCACAAGGTCTGCTCCAAGTTTTCCTGTCAAGATAAGCTTCCAGCCTGATGTATACAGTAGATTAGCATAGAGCATTAAAACTAGACTCACAATCATAAAACCAGCAGCCCAGCTTCCTAAGTTAAACAATGGAATGGATGTACCCTTTAAAACTTAAAGGTAAAACAGATTTTCAGAAAGCGTATCGATTTAGAGGACTTAGTTAAAACTGATTTTTAAAAGTGATTATTATCTCATGTACACAAAAATATAGTAATCTTTCATTACATAAATTACCAAGTAGTAGCATCTACAAATTATCCCTTCATCCAGGAGATCTTATTTATTTCTGCTGCTCTTTCGCAAACATTTAGAAAATTAGGTATCCACATACCAACATCCTTCTGTCAGTATGCATTGTTTTAGTAATAACCAAATGGAAAAATCATGCTTGGTTAGAACAACCTAGAACAGTAGCCTGGCTTTGACAACAGTAACAAGTGACCATTGTGGCAGGGGATAAATATCCTCCATAACAGTAAACTATAGATTAACAAATGTGTATTGCCTTCCTGTAAACAAATTAGTCATTTCTTTTTTTTAATGTTTTTTTTTTTTATTTATTTTGAGAGAAAGGGTAGGGGGGAAGGGGCACAGAGAATGAGAGAGAGGGAAAGAGAGAATTCCAAATAGGCTTCATGCTGTCAATGCAGAGCCCTACTCAGGGCTCAATCCCACAAACCATGAGATCATGGCCTGATCTCAAATCAAAAGTCATATGCTTAACCAACCGAGCCACCCAGGCACCCCCTAAACAAATTATTCATTTCTGAATCCCCAGTGTCTACTACCATACCTGGCAAGGCGTATACTTAGTTAGTTAATGAGTGAATGAGAAAATGAATGAATGAGTGAACACCCCCGTTTTCCCAAAGCTGTTAATTCACCCGCTCACCCTCAAGCATGTTGATTCTTGAAGACATTCCAGGTCCCTGGATCACAAGTTCTCCACATTGACTATTCTTAGAAAATCACTTTAAATATATGTTTAAAAGCCTGTTGAGTTTTCTCTTTGCTTAAGTTCTACTGTTCTGCAGTTTAAAAAAAAAAAATACAAATAAGATATTCCAGAAAACAATCCTGGCAGAATTTGAGGCATTAGAGTCTCCAAGCTCTATAAAAGAAAGCTTTTGAATTGCTACAAAAACTAGGAATGACTTTCTTCTCAACTCCTGTGTCACATCCTTCAGGAAGTTTCTTTGAACCTCTGCCTCTCTTTCCTACTCTCACCCTTGCCTTAAGTGTCCCTTATGAAGGATTCCTGAATTCTTGTGTTCCCTATCACTGTCTTTCAATTGTTTCCCTTAATAGACTATGGACTCAGTGTAGGCAATGCCTGGGAATTTTTCTTGGTACCTTCAGTTCCTGGTGTAGATTTTGGCACTTAGTGAGTGCTCAATTAGTGTTTGAACAAACAAATGAAGGAGTGAAACATGGTATTAAATTTACCTGAGATATTTGTTTATCCAGAGACTGGAAAACATTTGGAATGCCTTAAGAGTAAGAAGGTTACTTTCTTCTATTTGGAGAAAAGATCAAAGGGTTTCAGTCAGAGAAGAGGCCTCCATATGGTTTTTATTGTCATCTTTCTTTTTTCTCCTACTGATTAAAAATAAAAAAGAGAGAGTCCAAAATAATCTGAGAGACTGGCAGAACTGTGAAAAGACTGTGAAGCCATATTTTTAGGGCCTTCTGGAGATCCTTGTCAACCCAGGCAAAGCTGGCCCAGGGCCTGGGGCCATCCGTTCCTAGATGCACTGGTGGACAGACAGCTTGTCTCTTGAAGGACATGTTTCAGAGGTTCCTCAGAGGCTGATCTGTCACCCTCCTCTCTCTTCAAGCCAGTTCTACCTGCCTGGCATAGAGCAGGGCCCACTGATGTCCTCTGGCTCTGTGGATTTTCTAGGAAAAGTTAGTATTACCACTCTGCTGCCTCATACATTTTACCTGAACTCCTGCCATTTTCCTGTTCTGACCCCTTTTGTCTGCCTCCCTTGTACTTTTACTCTGTATCCCTTGCAGAGATTTGACATATGTCTTAATCTTGAACAGGATCCATCCCTTCCTGGTCCACAGACTTCTACCTGAAGAATCCAGAAGGTGTAATTATTCAAAGCAGAGTAAGTCATCAGACAAAACTCTCTGCACAGGGCAGGTACGGAAGATCACAAAGCCAACAAGCTCTGAATCTAGGATGACAAGCACGGCAAGAGGAAATCTAGAAAGCAGGCAGGGAGACAATGCTGTGGGGAATTTAAAGCTCAAACAAAGAACTAGTGTCACAGAGGGCCAGGGAGCCAAACAAAGAGCATGGGAAACAGCTACAGGGTTATAGAAACAAGCCTTGTTGCTGCATTAATCCTTTGGCTCTGACACATAAATGTGTAGTTATGATCTACTGATGAAGGAGAAAGAGCCCATGAGTAGGGCTGTTTGTGGTTTTGAATCTGGGCACTCCACACTTGTGTTCTTGTGTTGAACCATTTACCTAACCTTTCTAACCTCTATTTCCTTTGCTGTAAAATGGAGCTAATAGCACTTACACTGGGAAGTTTTTCTGGGCATTAAATGTGATAATATAAGCAAAACATTGGCAGATCCCTGTTCAACAAAAAGCTCTCAATGAATGCCAGTTGTCATTAGTATTACAGTGAAGGAGATAGTTTTTAGCGTGAGTAGCATGGGTCATGCTGATAGAAGCTAAGCTGTTAGGAACCTCTGAATAAAAATGAAAAGAGCCAATAGAATAACATCGGCTGATAGGTAGCAGAAATGGAAGAATATTAAAAGTTTAGTTTTTATTTAGAGTTGTTTTCACAGCTTTATTGAGGCACAATTCACACACAGGGAATTGCATATTTGAAATATACAATGCGATGAGACTTGACATATGCATATACCCACAGAGCCATCACCACGGTCAAGGTAATGAACATATCCATTACCCCCAAAAGTTGCCTCCTGCCCCTTTGTGATCATTCCCCCCCAACTCCTCCGTGCCCCACCCTCCATTATCCTCAGACAATCATGGATCTGCTTTCTGTCACTATAGATGAATATACATTTTTATGGTATTTATATAAATGGAATCACAAAGTATTGGTGGGGGTTCTGGATCTTTGACTCAGTACAATTATTTTGAAATTAATCTATATTGTTGTGTCAATAGTTCACTCCTTTTAATTACTGAGTGGTATTCCATTATATTACATGATTTATTTCTCCATTCATCTGCTTACAGATATTAGAGTTGTTTCCACAAATAAAGCAGCAGTGAACATTAATGTACTAGTTTTTGTATGGAACTCGACTCATTTCCCTTGAGTAAATATCTAGGATTAAAATGGTTAGGTCATATGAAAAGTGTGGGCTTAACTTTTTAAGAAACTGCCAAACTGTTTTCCAAAATGGTTGTGCCATTTACACATTTAATGGTCAAAGACTTGTGTTTTCAATTATTTTATGAGTATGAAATAGCCTTGGTTTTTGTCTCTATCTGGATCTAAGATTGCTGACTAGGTCCATGGGCCCTACCTGCTGATCTCCCTTGGAAATTTAACCTAATTGCTTTATTCCTGTAGGTGAATGAACTTTATAAAATGAGAATCTACAAAATTAAACAAATCAAATGATAAAAGCAAGTTTCATAACAATGATTGGGTAAGGCATTTATCTGTTTAACTTCTAACTGTCTGTTTGAAGATTCAATAGGGGATTCCAGATCAAACAGTCCAGCATGTGCTGAATGAATTACATATCAATGCTCATCTGATCATCGTGTTCCAGCCCATCCCCATAGGTCACTGTCACCCTCTCAGACTGAAGAGTCATGATATAGTGCCAAGTCCAGTGAGCACATCCGTGAAGTCTGAGGACACCGTTCCATATCCTGATTCTCAATGTCACTCCTATCCTTCACCTCTGAGGAGGTGCCCAAAATGCTACTCACGTAACAGGGATGGGGAGGAATTCTCAAATAAGTCTCAAAACACATTCAGAATGCAAGCACAGAGTATTGTTCAAAATAATTGCCATCTCAATTCCAAAAGATTAGAAATCTCTGTTCTAAGAATCTGGTTTAAAGAGAGAAAAAACCCGTATGGTGCCAACTGGATGTTCTCATAATAGAACCATCAATATTACTGCATTTTGGCTGGCAGCTGCTAGCATAATCACACTCCTCTCCTTCCACACACCCCCACACTCAAACCCCAGTTCCCCCCACCCCGCTCTCTCTCTCTCTCTCTCTCTCTCTCTCTCTCTCACACACACACACACACACACACACACACACACACACACACGGTGTATAGGAACTCTGGTTTCCTAACTAAAGGACAAAAAAGGAGATTACGGTGGGGGAAAAAGGCCTAGAAAGTTAACGAGAAAAAAATGGAAGGTAAAAGCTTATGAACTGGGTGTAAACAAGCACCTTTGGTTAGAAGAGTAAAGGTCAGAAGCCCTTCAAGAGGGACTTTGTGGAAGCCTAAGTCAGGCTTCTTGAGGTCCAGGGCACAATTGTGTGACACAAAGGCATGAGAATAAACATTGTGGCACCCCAAGGGCAGGCCACTTGGGAAACTTTCACAGGCTGCTCCCAGGTATGGACGTTAGCCTATGTATGTAGCAAGAGAGGGACTTGACCAAGCAATTTTGCTGACAGTGGTTGTGGGCTGTGACAGCAATAGCGCTAGCAGTGGTTGAAAGAAAGCAACTAACATTTGTCTGTCTGTGTAAGCTACTGTTTATTAAACTCTGCTGTGTATTAGGTGTCATGCTGGGTATCTTACAAATATTTCACTAAACCTTCAAAATAAACATATTGTCCTGGGTTTCATAGATGAGGAGGTGAAAGCACAAGAAGGTTAAATAACTTGCCTCCTCTGCACAGCTGGTATGTTCTCTGCTTCTAGAACCCATGCTCCCAGGGAAAGCCATGGGACGAGGAAGGGGGTAGAGGCATGTGGCACTGAAGCCGGCAGGCTGTTGTGAGAGCATGGAAACTTTGGAAGCTCCCAGGATAAGTAGAGGCGACTCTGGAGAAAGAAGGGGCCCCCCACTATTCTGCAGATGTGGGCTGTCCAGTAGACATCCGGACACCAGAAAAACTTGCCAGGCATCAATCCCAGCAAGGTCTTAACCACAGAACTGTCTATTGGGAATTAAATTTTACAAAACCATGTTACAATTTTTAAAGATGTTATTTGTAGAGGAAGTTTCGATTCCCATAGTCATCAGTGTTCCAGAAAGCAGACATGCAAGCATAATGATTTCAGGGTGCCTAGCAGCAAGAAGGAGCACTGGCTGACACTGTTGCTGGAGAGAATGTTCAAGCATGGCTGAGAGCAGACAGCAGCTACCTGAGCAAGTCTGGACTGAAGCTAGGGTAGAAGTCATCAAAAGCTCCTTTCCTGAAAGGAATCTCTCTAACCATAGAAGTCACTATCACCGTGAAAGATTTTAAGGTCTGGGTGGCCACCAAAGAAATCTGCTTCTGACCTGGAAGTTTTTCCAGCTTTAAGTCCCAACTTCAGGCTCAAGGAAGAAGCAAACAGTTACCCTATGCCAAGATTGAGGACTGATCTCCGACTCCACTCCCCTGTGCTTGTCCTTGCTGCCACTGCTCTCCAATGCTCTCCAGACCCCTTTGTTGCCCAGCAGGTATCGACTCGTTTTGGAAGACTCCATCAAGCACCTCGTTTGAAAAACCTTTCCTAACACTCTCCCTTGAGCCAACTATCCCCCTCCCATGGTTCTCTGGAGCTCCTCTAACAAAAGAGTATGTTAATTTGTTTTCACATCTGTCTGTCCACAGTAGAAAGGTTTTTAAGGGCAGGAACCTTATCTCAGTATAGGAAATAATATATATATACTATATATATGTATGTATATATATATATATATGTGTATATATATATATGTATATATATATAGTATATCTATGTATATATATGTATGTATATATATACATACTATATATATATATATATATATTTTTTTTTTTTTTTTTTTTTTTACACTGGAAGGGCAATACTAGGGTGTGGTACAATCTTCAGCAAAGAAAATCAGTCTTGCTAGATATCCTAGGCTCTTCTCTGATTCTCTGTACCTTCCCCAAGGCCAGAATTGCTCCTCCCTCACTACAGGGTTTAGGAAAACTGCTGATGATATGTGACAGATAGACATTGTCCTCGGTACATCTTCAGCAAGCCTCAGGCCTCAAAGGCACCCAATTGACAGTTCCCGTGATGGATGGGATTGCTAGAAAAGGAGAGGCTGGCCAGAGTGGGCAATGCTCAGGCTGATGCAGAGAGACCAGGGCAAATAGGAAATTTAGGGATGTCAGAACAAAGATTGTCAATGGAATCCCTAGTCCTGTCTAATATGCTGCAAAACAGGCAAGAGCCCTGTTCAGGCATGACTTAAAATTTGAAATATCAAGATAAGACTCTCCTGAAAGTAAAAGTTGGTGTCACAGCAGTGTCATCATCATCACCAAAAGCTTGGGCATTCTTTTGACATGTAGATGTATCCTCAGAGAACAACATTCTTCCTTTCCTTCTTAACAACAGGCTGAGGGAAGGACAAGAGGGGAATTATTTCAGAATATATTTATCCTGGCATTTTTAAATTTTATTCTCTCTGCCTTACTAGAGTCTCATCCATGATAGTAAGAGCTGTATCTTCCTAATCATTCAATTTATAGGTCCATTAGAACATGGACCACTTCTGTGCAGCTTCTAGCTTTTAAGAATATTTAATAAAATGTAAAATACGATAAAAGTAAAACCAATGTTAATTATATGTAAGATTTTTTAAAAACAGGGTATAGGTCTTTCTGAGGCTTAATTATACCTAAAAAAGATTTTGTTGTTAAGGGGGTAGGAAGGGGGGGGTGCAGAGAGGGATGTTAATTTACCATATTGATTCCTCTGAGACATCCCTTGAGCTATAAATTGACATTAATTATTCATAGCCCAGAGAGGTCCTATATTAGGAGAAAATTTTTCCATTAAGACTTAATTCACTAGCTCAACACTTTAAAAAGTTGATGCCTGAGTAATTCAGAGGTAGAAACGAACTCTAACCATGGTGATGTGGGGATGAGTCTGACCTGCCTACCACAATGATAAGAGAAAACAGTACAATGCACTAGGGAGAGAGAAACAGACTAACAAAAATCCCCTTCTTGCCCACATTATTTACAGACAGAATCATTATCATTACCATCATCCAGATAAAAAGATTCTTGGCCAAGTCCCCAATATCATCTTCCTCAATAATAAAGGACTTTGTTCCCTCTCCGTAGACATCTTTTGTGTCCACCCTTCTTGTTTTTATTATTTCCCTACTAGGACAAATATGCTCACAAAAATATTCCTCAATCTGGCTCCTCCATAGGGAATTGACCACAGGTCATGGACCATGGAATGACATACTACATTATCATCCAATCAAACAAAAAATAATAAACAGGAGGAACTAGCTACGAGGTCTTGAAAGCATAGACCTCATAGCCAGCTCTGCCTTTGAAGTTCCACTTTTTTATTCAATACTGATGTGGTGTTGTTCTTAGCCTATGACCTGTGTGCTGTCCCCTGCAGATGGCGGAGATCTGAGGACCATTGTTGTGGAGTGTGTTCATTAGATATGAAAAAAGAGACTGTGAATGAATGAAACAAAATGTCAACTCCCTTCAGATTCTTTAAGAATAAAAGCAAACAAGCCAGATCCTGAATACTGCTAGGTTTTGTGTGTGTCAGGAACTGAATTAATATCATCTATTAAATCTATTTTATCAAATGGGGGAAAAAAACAGGAATGGATGTTCAAATTAAATTTTGTTTATGATGTTTGCCAAATCTAGGTGATACTGTTAGTTTTTTGTTTTTAATAAAATATCATTTATACCATGTGTAGAGTATATACCAAGGCCTCCTCATGTGACTTTGAAAGAAGATGAAATTCCTCAACAGATGGAGGAAGAATGGATGCCATAGACAGAGATAATCCATATGCTAGAGAATGTTGCTAAATAGCTCGTTTCATGGAATGGAAAGGTCAGTTGTTAGGATGAAAATTCAAATTCAGCAGGCCCACTCTGAGTTTGCCTTCCTTCATTTATTCTCTCAAATATTATAGAGTGCTTGCTATCTGCCAACACTGTACTTGGCCCTGCAGATACAGCAAGGAGGAAGAAGAAATCTCTACCCTCAACAAGATGAGAATCCAGTCTGGGTCTAACTGCCTACCACACTCTTGTCACTCTATCTAGCATGTCACAAAGCAAGGAAGAAATCATGCTTCTCAAGGGCTCATGATAAATCCTGAACCTTATTTTTAAGACTTACTGTTCTTCCTTCATCAATTCCTTTCTTCATCCTCCACAGTCCTGGAAGGTAACATCAGCCCTCCATCTAGTGTCCGCCCCCGTCCTTTCAAGAAGTCTCCTTTTTGTGTGCTTAGCTCCCCCACTGTCCCACTCAAAAGAAGAGGTCTAGCTTTTTTGTTCATGCATTTTTGTGAAAAGAATTGGGAAAATGTGTAGGAAGTCACTGGGGGCAGAGAGTAGTCAAGGAAAGAGTGGAAGGGTTAGAACGGAGACAAGTGCCTTACCCCAGAGTTACAGGAGGACCTGGGACACAGATGGAAAGTAAGGGGCTGAGCAAGAGATGCTCTGGGACCTGCTCAGGGTTAGGACTTTGATTCCCCTTAACATTATTCAGGAGATGCAAGTAACAATTAGAGTCACCTTCTAATTCCTTGTAGTTTTTGTCATTTCACCATGCCATGTGAAGGCCAAAGGTTCTCAGGTTGATAGTATCTATTCTCATTTTCCAATTGAAATAACTGAGGCACAGAGAAATGGAAGAATTCAGAGCTATGCAGCTATTGAGGCAAAGGTTTTCGATTAGAACCTGGATCTCCAACTCAAGGCTTTGGACCTTTTTCCACTAAGAGCATAGAGTCTGGAGTCAAACTGCTTACACTCAAATCACAACCCTGCTACTTACTAAACATGTCTAGGTTTCCCTAGTGATAGTTCCTCCCTCAGAGGGTGGCTGTGAGGATAAAGGAGTTGATAGATGAGAAAATTTTACAACAGTCATTACAAGCACTCAGTAAAAGCAGGTAGCAGCAGTAGCTATACTAGTAGTATTAGTAATCATGGTAGAAATAGTGGTAGTAATTGTAGCGGAAATCATTTTGCCGCATCTTATATTTCCCTTTAAAGTAAATTACAAACTTGGTACTGTCTCCTTCCACCTGGGAATAACGTATACCGCTTAGACTGCCTAGAGATGCATTACTGTTTCTAAAAACAGTTCATTTACCTTCCAAAATCACAAGTAAACTCCTTAGCCACTGTATCAGAACACAGTTTCAAGTGAACAAGGAAAAGGGTCTTTTTAAAATTCCCTATTGAAAGGACACCTGAGGGGCTCCGTGGCTTGGTTATAAGAATGACTTCCTCAACCTACCTTTTTGAATGGTATGACATTCAGAATTCTTGATCTTGACACATGTGAAAAGCAATACATTTTATATTATTTTTCCCCAGAAAAGAGAAAGGGAATTGGCCCCCTTATTTGGAAACCAGGACCTACAGCTGATGAAAATTTCACAGTGACCAAACCCGACAACAGTAAAACAGGTTCATTTTGTTCCATGAAGACAAAGCTGTTGCTCACCCATCTCTTCCCCTACGTGTCCCATGGCTTAAAAAGTTTGAAATTATCTCCTTCTTGCCGTGATTGCCATTCATAGGCCCTCTGGGAGTAGGGCTCAGAGACTATACTGTGCTGGCCAACTTCATATATACTATCTCTTTTAAAGCCCATAATTCTATAACATAGAATTCTCCCCACTGTGAAATTGAGGGAATTGTGGTTCAGAAAGGCTTACGTGCCTTCTCCAAGGTCAGAAGCCATACCTGGGTTCATCTATGGTCACAAGGCTCGAGAGTGGCATTGGGTTTAAACCCTGACCCTCAATTCAGGCCTCTTCCCACTACATCCATTTCTAGGTCTGGAAGCATGAGACAGGGCTGGACTTACACAGAAGTACAAAGATACCATCAGCTTCTAAGCCCTAGCCATGGAGCTACCCCCAAGGGCTCATCTCCTTGCTAGCCTTCGTCAAGTTGATTTTTACTCTAAACGTTAGGCCTAAAACATCCCTCCCTGGTTAAAAACATTTTCCTGCATCCAACCTATTCTTCTACAGCTCTTATAAGTTATTTTATGAACTAATTTGAGTTTTACATGCTCCTCACTCTTCCATCTGGGTAGCATATGTTCATCCGGCTACTGAACATTTATTGAGCAATATCATGTAAAAATATCCTTGCTAGGTATCGACAATGTACAGAAAAAAATGGATAAAGCAAGGTCCCTGTCCTACAGGAGTGTATAATCTGATAAGGAAGTAAAGAGGAACAGAAATGATCACAGCAGAAAGCAGCGTATTCACGGAGTGCTGAATACCTTGGGAGCATGACAAATATAAAAGCATGTCCACAGTGACTTTTCTGGGGAGGATGCTTTCCTAACATTTTAAGGCACAGATTCAGGGACACTACAGATCACTTCGAAAGCAGGTCAATAAAAATCTGCAATTATGCAAAAAAAGGGAGGACACACAGAAAATTTACCGAATATGTGCAAGGCACATTACTGTAGGAGCCGTACTCTTTCCAGAGATAGAGCTTTTACAGGGGAAGAAAAAAGGAAACAAACAACAACAACAACAAAAAGAGCTTGATATTGATCCAGCAACACTGCCATCCAGGAACAGCAGGTCATTTTGTTCCAAAAATCTATAATGCAATCAATTCCTGATTAAGAATTGTTTATTATTCTTCATAGAGATGATTTAGCGTTTCTGCATCCACATAAACCAACTGATTTCCACTTATTTAATTTAAAAAAGAGATGTCAACTCTAGATGTCTAAAGAACAAAGAATGCACAGAGACTAAGCTGAGGTGTTTGAATGGGTGTTAACGCTCTTTTGTTATGAAAGGATTGCTCCAGTGCCTCAATCCCATTTCTTTTTCTAACCTGCCACACCAGAAAAAGTCTACAGAAATGTGAATCTAGTTCCATGACGGTGAAGTACTTTTCGAGGCCAATTAGGGGAAACTGATGAAGGACATTAGATACAACGATGCACGCATAATCACTGATTTATGGATTTCCTCCTCTACCTGCTAATTCATTCCTGCTGATAGTCAGGGTTCTCCAGGTCTTAACTTTTTTGTCAGATCCCAATTACTCAATGTAAACAAATGAAGAGGAAATATGGGTATTCAATGTGATTCATTTGAACAGAAGGTAGGAAACATTAGTATCGATGTATTCCAGGACTTGCAAGCAAAGCACAACTAAATTTAGCAGCCAGTGATATTGATTTGATTAAAAATGGTTTAAGACTTGTAAATGTCACTGGAACTTAGCAAAATGAATATTATTAAATCCTTCTGGTGATGGGGAAAACTAACAAAGGGATTTGCAGTGGTTTCTGTAATTAATTGCTCTGTCATGATTTATATTAACTTACAGTACAACTCCATTAGCTCAGACCTGTCATCTCTGCTCAAGGAACCACCAAGTAATCACTAGCACATTAAAGAATAAATTAGTTTTTGGCTTGAAGCCTAGTTGTAGAATGTTTCATTTGTGTCTGCTACAGACATATGTACCTAATAAAGTTGGGACGAATGAGTTAAAGTACATATATATCAATGTCAGCAGGTTATATTTTAGAGACAATATGCTCAGCATTGTTCATTAGGGCTAATGAATCATGGTCTTTCAGCTGCATCACCTTGTGTTTAGCAAATGCCTTCAGGTAAGATGAGATGCGAAAGATTCCTTGAAAATAGGTACGTCTCCAGAGAGTTTACCCTCTTAGCAGTCTGTGGCCTGTGGTTGTAATAATAGCTTCATGTGGTTTTTGTTAACACTTCATTACCCTAAAGTTGGATAAATTATCCTCCTGCTTCTGCCCTACGTGCAAACACAGAGCCAAAGCCTTAGCTACTACTACTTACCATAGATTATGGGGATTTGTAAGGTTCTATCAAATCATCTTTGACTTTGATAGTTGGATGATGCCTTAAGCAGTGCTTGATAGAAGACTGTTTTACATTTCAAAGAAAGCTCCAATTGCCTTGAGGGTTTGTAAGCTAAAACTTGAACCACTTCCTTTTCATTTCAGGCTCCGGAAAGCTAAATTGGCACTCTGCTGGCCAGAATGATAACTGACACGGAGAGCAGAACCTGTGGGGCATGTCCTATGGAGGCTGTGCACAGGAAAGCGTGTGGCCCCCAGAGTCCACCAAAATCTGCAAGGCTCCAAGGGCAAAGTCATTTCAGCTCAGAATCTTTGGGCACTACCCAGACGTTCATAATTTGTCCTGGATCATTTCTGCAATTTGAATCATCAGATGTCAGTGACTCCTTCACAGATGCTATGCCCGCAGTGCAAGGAGCTTGCTACACAGGGGCTTCTCCTGCCTGGCTGAATAGAGTGACAAATGTCCAAAACGCAGAAAGATTGCAGCTTAGCCAGCTGGAAAATGCATACACTATTGAAGATAAAATATGAAGAGTGCGAATCAATTTGGGAAATAGGGGGAGACTTATTTTTGCTTTTATAATGTGCTAAGTGATTAGATTTCATATCTGCAATGAGTGGTGCTGATGGCTTTCCATTTAATTGAAGGGAAGCCCAGATACACCCCCCTAAAAATATTCTATTTGTGTCCTGCGTGTTATTATATACCCCTGACTTCCTTGTAAATAACAAAGTAAAAGAAACGTTTTCTCCTGAAACAAAACAAACGTTTTTGTTTTTGTTTTTAAAGTGGTGACAGGGGAGGCAGGAAAGTAAGAATGAGACTTGAAACACTGGGAGAGGAGAATGGGGATGAGTGGGGTAATATTAATGTGAGTAACGGCTCAAGGGGGATATATGTTTTTTGTAAAATAGGAATTATTTTTAAATATTTCTAAACATTGGTTTCAGCTAGCCAATAAATGAAGAAGGGAACACTCATGAAGCTAGGCTTTCTGCGAAGTTTTCCAGTTATTCATGTGATGTCCTTCCTAAAATCAGCCCACGTACAGAAAGGATTTAAAATAACGCCCATGAAATAACCTCAGCTAAACAGTCTTATGTTTATTTTTAGGGAATTTTTATCATGATTTACCTTTGATCCTAACATATCAGCAATTAGATGCAAAAATATGTCCCGAACTATACTTTAATGGTAATAACAGCCAACATTCAACATTTATTCTGTATTGAGAGAAGCATTTCAAAGTAAGAATAAAGTGAAAATGGGAGGCAAAGAAGGAAAAAAAAATCAATTAGTCAAGCGGATTTGTTTGGCTGATTATTTTTTTTATAAAACTGCCCCCTTATATTCAGAGCTCTCTTATCTTGAGTTGCTCTTAGAGTCAAACCAGTACGTTCAGAGAGAATTCACAGACTCGTGTGCAGATGGAATTAAGAGGCACTACATGTAACACAAAGAGAATCCTTTCCTTAGGCTGTGCTTTGTGATTTCTGCCCTTTTGTTTATGCTTCCCCAAAGGATTTGGAAATATCAAATATAGGTTCTAAATCTATTAGAACAGTAGATTCCCTATGGACAAAAAAAGAACCACATGCAGATCAAACATCTGGATTTTTCTCATCTTTCCTCGATAGGTAACACAGAAGCACCTACATTATCCACACAGGAAAATACGGGTGCTTCGGAAAACACTGACAGTCCCCTCTTTCATATTCTTTTGTTTGAGTCAACTACCTAATAATCTAGATAGAGAAAATTAAAATTTTTTTCTTGTTTCTCACATCTGTTGGCCAGTTTTTGTGTGCTTGACAACTTCAAACAAATTATACAGCTTTCTCCCTTTTTTCCCTCCACTTTGAGCTCTGGCGGAAGTTTCACATGCAGGGCTGAGCCCCAAGTTCTTCAGTGAAGCAAATGTTTCATTTTCAGCAGAGCCCACATATTCCATTCAGAATCGTTTCTTTCACTTCTAGATGTAAAGAGCAGCTGTGTCTCCCGAGTTGCTAAAGAAGATCCTATGTACAAAGTTAACAAAACACAGCTCAGACAATGGATTTGATCTCTACAGCAGGGAAGCTGTACTTTTCAAATTCAGCTCTTTCTGGCTTCAACAAATTACAGGTCCCTGAAAAGATCTGGTGACCCTTTTTAAGTGTGCTTGTTGAACAAGCTCAGAGGTGACCATATGATTTAGTGCAGCATGTTCACATTTTGCCAAGCACTACGGTCCAGGATAGACCATCTATGGAGTACAGGCTCCCTCAGTTGGTGGCATTTAGGGGATCCATGAACTCTGCAGAAACTGTTTATTCAACTGCTTTCAATTGATGGATGGAACTGTTTACCCCTCCACAAATATAGCTGGATGCTGATGCCAATATATGGGTACCTTTTCCCTCCCCCTGACAAGATACTCTCACTTCCACAAAACGGTGTTCTTTAAATATTTGAGCTTCATTTATTTGATGGGACCGGGGAAAGCATACTTTATTTGTTACCTTAAACAGTCCAATATTTATACACATGGGAGATGAATTCAAGCACTTAGAATATAAGTAATAACTAAGTCATTCCTATGAAAAAGCAACACATTATGTATTTAGTCTAGTTCAGGTTTTCCACTGACTTCAGATGGTGGGTGCTGTGGGCTCAGAGTTAGTAGTGAGGTCTATACAACTTGCATATCTTGAAAAGGATATTCAACAAAATTATGTCAAAGCTAGAAAAAGTACTTATTAACTTCTACGTGAGTACATGGCAGAAACAGTACTAATTTGCTTTTTTTTTCCAATTAGGTAATATATGTGGGAACACAAGTTGAAGGGTGCTATGTGTCTGATTTAGTACACTGATTTTTACTGCCTCTTAAATATTGGGCCCCTGGCCAGTTGTGTGGACAACCCAGTCCTTAAATTGTCTTTGTCTTTCTGTCTTCAAATTCAACCAGATTTGCTCATCTTCTGGAGTATTGGACTTTTCCCTACTAGCGGAGGGGATGCATTCCCCCCTGTTGAAGAAATAATTCCTACTGCACATGTATTTCCATATCTTACTCCCAAAGGATATGTGTTTTTAATTCTTTTCTTTTATGAGCCCACAAGAGATTGAATTCTGACTTCTCTGCTCTCCCTTTGCAGTCAAATCAGCCTCTGGAAACTTTATGTAAGAAACCTCTGGGCATGAAATAAAGATTAATTAAAATGATAATTCAATGAAAACTAAATTTAAATATTGTGACAAGCAAACATCCCACCTCTTTAGTCACATTCCTGCATGCTCTGTGAGTCCATGTTTGCATGTATGAATGCTGGCGGACATGAGTGCCCTAAAAGTGCCACCTGATTGGCATCAAAAGTGCCTCAGATGGTATAATGCCAGGGAAAATGTATGCTGTCTTTTAGGGTTAAAAAAAAAGAAACCTCTATTCACAAGGATTATTTATGCTCTACACCATGGAAAATTAGTGCCCTTTGTCTAGAGTTAATAGCAATTTGATAACATTAAACTTAGAGAAAGTCACATCAAACAGGATCTGTTTCAAAATACAGATTTGTGGAGGTAGAGCATTTGACTGCAAACTACAGATTTATGAAGGCAGGTAATAAATTTACATACATAATGACAGAAGAAAATCCAGAAGAGATTCTAAAGTGTCTACCTTTAACTAATTTAGCATACAGAAAGCTTGACATCAATCAAAAAGAAAAAGTAAAAAAGTGGAATGTTCTTATTTAAAAAGTATATTAGAATTCTTTCTCTGCTTTGCCATATTAAAAGCCTACATAGTATAAATATAAAGTCTGCTATTTGGATTCATTTAGACAAGGTGCTAAAAAGAAAAAGAGTTTAAAATTTGTATAGGTCAATGAGCTTCATCAACTACAATGTCTCAGAAGATGGCCTAGCCCAGCTGACTCAAAATGTGAACTGTTCATCAAATGAGAATGTCAGTAGAAGAATCAGCACTACAATATTTGTTCCTACATTTACTGTAAATTGATATATTTTTTAATTCTTTTTATGAGCTCACTACTAGGAGGAGAAAAATACCCTTAACGGACATATACTCTAATGACGATGAGTCCTGTGTTAAATACCAAGGAAAGAAACATACAGGATTTGGTATAACTTGGCATGGACCTTGGAGTCTAGACACCTAAAGCTGTAGTACATGGTTTTGGTCAAGTCACAATCTCCCAAAGCTAAAATAGAGAATATGAACAGCACCTCATGTGTTTGAGATGCACTCGATAAGAAGTAATTATACATATAAATTTGGATTTAAATCTTTCCACTGAAAAAGGGAACACTTACTGTAGATGCTCTCAAGACAAGGCTTCATGCCTGTCTTCCTTTTACCTCCACATACGTAGCTCTCTATATCAACGGGCACCACTGTGATTCTTGCCTGTTTCATTTTGTCTATTTGTGCTTAGGTGAGTAACTTTGTTATGCACAACTTCAAAGATGTAAAACATCAATCACAGGACATGACAGCAGGTACATACTCACCCTGATAATGACTTATCACCTTGAATGAGTCATTTATTATTTGGTATACCTCCTCACATGGGATCACTTTTGGACCCTTGATTTAAAAAATATCTCCCCAATAATTTTCCACAGTGACTAAAGCCACCATAATTATAATCATTAATTTACTCAATAAAAGATTTCTTAGGTAGCTAATGTGTTCTAGAGACTAGAGAGTCAGTAATAAATGATATGGTCATCATTCTTGTGTTCAAGAACTATACAATCTAGTGATAGAGATACACATAGAGACTGCTATTCACTCAACAAAGCAGAATAAACACGGGAGAAGAACAACACAAATGCTGAATTATAACAGAAAGTTCAGGAAAGATTTCACAGAAAAGGCAACATGGGAGCTAGGCTTTCAATCACAAGTAGAACTTTAAAAGACAGAGAAAGGACTTCCACAAGGAGTACAATGACTTCCACAAAAACTTGGAATATCAGTAACAGCAATTCACTTGCTATGGCTAGAACATAACTTGAATGGATAGATGCCACAGTAAATGAGGCCAAGCATTAAAGTAATAAGGAGTTGGTTGCATTGCTAATGAACTAGGAATTTTCTAAACAGTAGAAGTAATGCAAGATTTTGGAGAGGAGTCATATAAACAAATCAGTATTTTCAAAAGACAACTCTTGAGCATAGCATAGGATTGGAAAGGCAAGAGTTTGGAAGTATAGAGAATATTAGGTGTAAATAGCTAGAAAAAGAGGCTAGCAATGAAGTTAGAAAATATGGCAGCACTGATATAATTAAGAAATCTGGGCAAATGGTTTGCTGTGGGCATGGGAAGGCTGAGGACTGGACTGATGTGGAAATTCCAGCCTGGATGCACCTGTTATCCAGGGTAGCCAGACAGAAGCAAGTTTGAGAAAAGGGAAAATACCAAGGTTGGTTTGGAAGAGTAAGGAAAAGAAGATAGGAGAAAAGGAAAGAAAAAAAAAAGAGGAAAGAGAAAAGGGGAGGAGGACAGAAAGAGATGAAAAATAGCCAAAAGAGAAGTTAAACAGAAAAGGAGGCTTGTTTTTCCAAACCAGAATCCACTTTACTTGCAGTGGTTGTTTCAAAAGGCCTAATTATTTTGATGACATATGGAGAGGAAAGAAAACAGTTGATTTTTTTGTAACTTGTCCATTGTATCATGATTTATCAGTGTCTTTCCTGTAGTCTTATTTACCTGTCACTAACCTACTTAAATTTCACATTACTCATTCAAATCCATAATGTAATGGGTCAACTACAAATGCATTCATTCATTTGTATATTTAAGCAAATGTTTATTAAGTGCCTGCTATATGCCAGGTACGGTGGTAAGTGCTGGGCATACAACAGTGAGTATAACAAAAATCTCTGCCCTCACGGAGTCTATCATTCTATCGAAGGGGACTTTGTGTCCTTTGAAAAACATGTGGAAGGGAAATAAAATTGTCAGCTTAAGACCTCATTTCTTATTTTCACATGAAAGGAAGTTAGACTTGTTAATATTTACAGTAGAAGTTCAAGGATATGAGATTTTATGACTGCAGGAAACTTAAATTTGTTTAAGGAGTGTGTCGTTTGTCAATCCTGGTTCTGTCCTCTGTCCTGTGTGATCTCTGTACCACATCTATGAAACTGATACTTTATATTAAAATAACAGTTCATAACTGGTTAGTCATTAGGATCACCTGAAGGAGTCTGAAGCACAAATAGGCACCAGGCCCCACAACCGACATCTCTGAGAATGGGTGTTTTTATTTTTAAAGCTCCCCAAGTGATTCTAAAGGGTATCACCATGACTGAGAACCACCATATACCATGTGTGTGTGTGTGTGTGTGTGTGTGTGTGTGTGTGTGTGTGTGTGGAGAGAGAGAGAGAGAGAGAGAGAGAGAGACTCATTTCTTTGAAGGTATATGTCATTTTACATTAGTAAACTGATTGATCCTAGTAGGCAACCTGTGTAATACAAATTGAAGTGCAGAACTGGCACCTCCCCAAGAATTTGAGATAATTGCACAACCAATCAGGGTAATTTGGAATAAAAGTACACCACATAATTACCAACAATAATTTCTTTGCTAACACTTTAAGAAATAGGAAATACAGGGGTGCCTCGATGGCTCAGTTAAGGGTCCGACTTCAGCTCAGATCAAAATCTCACAGCTGGTGAGTCTGAGCCCCGCGTCAGGCTCTGTGCTGACAGCTCAGAGCTTGGAGCCTATTTCGGATTCTATGTCTCCCTGTCTCTCTGCCCTTTCCCACTCAAACCCTGTCCCTTTCTCTCAAAAATAAATAAACATTGAAAAAATTAAAGAAAAAGGAAATACAGATTTTTAGTCCTTAAACATCTGAAGAAGTTACTTATGTAAATACTTGTTCTGCAGGAAGACACCCTCAAAGAAATATTATTGAAAACCTAGTACTAGTAGAATATTTCTTATGTATTTTATTTATGTATTTTTAAATTTTTATTTATTTTACTTTATTTTAAATCCAGTATCATTAATGTAAAGTATTTCATTAGTTTCAGGTGTACAATATAGGGATTCAACGATTCCATACATTACTCAGTGCTCATCATAAGTTTAGTCTTAATCCCCATCACCTATTCCACCCATCCCCCCCCCACATAATATTTCTTAAATATCTATACATGTAAAAGACTCTTGCAGTTCCTTAATAATTGATATCTCTTCACTTCAGTTAATGCTGGATGAAAGACCTGTCCCAAAGAACTGCCCTCTTCAGGCTTTTATCTGAAATACCATTCAGAGGCCCAAGGTCATACTCTCTTACCTCTAAACACTGTTGCTAAGGAAGGTCATGAGATCTTCCTTAGAGAATGCACTCATGGCCTTAAATGAATGTGTAACTCTATTGCATCCAAAATTAAGTTTTCCTGATCATAACTCCAAGTTGATGATGTTACTTTGCAATTCAATTCATCTAAAGTGTCTGCTTTTATTCTTCTTTCAAATTGCCCTCACCATCATAGGGCCCTAAGAACTCAGTGCCTCAAATGGTTTGATTAAAATTGGTTGTTAAAAGTTAAGATCAGAGATTCCTCTTCACGCATTCACTCCCTGCTTCGGTGGCTTCTTGGCTTTACAGGAGGCTCATTAATAGACCAGCTTGCCCAGTTTGTCATCTGTTTCATTATGCAAAATATATACTTTTCAATTACTTTTCCTGTGTGAAAATCTCTTAACTCTAACCTGATATAATGATTTCTTTGGGTTTCTTCTCAACCTCTGAATACCACAGCTTTCCTAAAATCTCAACTGGGGGTAGAATACTTGGAAACCCTGATGGGAATTAATTTTAATATAATGATCTTTATGTGCCCATTAAAATAGGAGTGAGATGGCTTGCAAAGCTGACCACTGGGCAAACCTAGTATTGACCTCAAAGAAAGGAAAAAAAAAAACTGTTTAAAGTTTTCTGATCATTTTGTTTAATCTACTTAACATGGAATGTAAGGAAGTTATCCCTAAAATAAAGCTTTGGTTCACAACACTAATTTTATTTCAGTTCTGTGAATAAAGTAGAAAAAGTCAAAACAGGATCCTCTCATCTTCAATGGCCATACCTAAAGTTAAATCCTTTACATAAGTAGTCATTGGAGCCACGCGTGCGCACGCACACACACACAAGCACACACACACACACACACACACACACACACACACACACACACCCAGGAGCTATAACAGATATTTGCTGAACAATTTTTCTCTCACATGTTTCTTTTGTTTAGTACGTACATTTCTTCTTCTATAGAAGAATCCAGTTATCTCAAGAATTGCCCAAACACAGGTCACTCTGTCTGTCTTCTAGGTAGACCCAGACCATTTATATCTCCAAGGCTTTACTTACCAGGCCCCCATAATATACAGATGCATTAATCCGGCCCAAAATATTTTACTTCTCAAAGCCTCACAGCACTATATTTTTTTAAAGTACTCATATTCACTAAAATTATGTGGTTATTAGGAAGAGGTATGAAAAGCAAGTCTAAAGGCTTTCCTTTATTTCCATGATTCTTCCTTCTAGAAACAAGCAGGCAGTCTAAATGTGCCCTTGTGAGATTTGAGGAAAACTGCAGCTTCCTCAAGATGCTTCACTGTCATTTACCTTAAAATAGCTGTTAATCAATACACAAATATGCGATATTGAAAATGTGGATGGTGTCCTCTAGAGGTGTGAAATGCACAATTTGCTCAACTGTACATAGCATCCCTGGGAGAAACTCAAAGAAAATTTTTAAAAACTCTTCTGATTTTGTTTCTCTGAAGGTTCATCCTAATTCGTTAGGTACTAGAAAGGAATGATTTCTGTAATATGGCACTCTATGAGTGACAAATTGAGATTATAGACACCCACGCACGTGGCGCGCATGCGTGTGTATTTCCTCAGTGGGAAGAAATCCTACTTCTGAATGCCTTGATTTGGTACTTATGGCACAAAAGGACGAGGTTATGTTTGAGGTAGTTCTTTTAAAGCCAGGAGTAACCAAGAAAAACCCATCCTTATATCCCACATTGTCTGAAACCTGATTGAGAGCAAAGCTGGACAAACCAAGGAGGGCTTGAAAGGCAGAATAGAGATAGGCAGGATAAAATAAATTAAGTGTGGAAAATTCCAGTGGTAAGCATCTGAGAAACTCAAAGTGGGCAAGTGTGGCAAAGGGATTGCATGGGAAATCCAGACAGGCTATGGCTATCCCAGCAGATGCAGAAAGGATCATCTCAGTCTTCTCGAATTAGGCAGAAGGTAGAAAGACACCAGGTAAAAATCCTTGATGCTATTCATATATAATTCAAATCCTGTATATACCTCTTACTTGCTGGGTGACTTAGAGAAAATTACTTAATTTCTCTGGTCTCAGTTCTTCCATAAAAACTAGAAATTTTTAAAACTTTATGGGGCCCCTGGGTGGCGCAGTCGGTTAAGCGTCCGACTTCAGCCAGGTCACGATCTCGCGGTCTGTGAGTTCGAGCCCCACGTCAGGCTCTGGGCTGATGGCTCAGAGCCTGGAGCCTGTTTCCGATTCTGTGTCTCCCTCTCTCTCTGCCCCTCCCCCGTTCATGCTCTGTCTCTCTCTGTCCCAAAAATAAATAAAAAACGTTGAAAAAAAAATTTAAAAAAAAAATTTACCTTTCAGTCTACTGTAACTAAGCAAAGAGCAAATTCCCTATAACACTCTGCTTTGCTATAATAATGAAGTATAGCAGGTAATTAAACAGACCTAATATGTGTTTGTATGTTTGATATTCATAATTTAGATAGAAGACAACATTATTTAAAATAAACGCTTGTCATTAAATCAGCTTCATAATAATCCTAATAACTATTCTGTCTTCCTATAAAAAAATTCATTTGACAGTAGCTCTTTTTTGAGCACATGGATTAAATAGAGTATTTGTCAAAACATAAGTGTATTCATAATAGAAATATTTCTCAGTAATTTATTAATTATATTTAAAATTGAATCACATCCATTTAGTGCTTTTCCTGTCACAGCTGACCAATGTGCACTGACAAATTTACTGACATAAAGTCACTGTGATCTTACATAAAGAAACAAGGATGTCAAAAATATCCTATAGTTGCAAATGATAAAATAGGCAATGTCTGGAAATGAGAATGCTATTACCAAAAGTGCCTCATCAGTTACCAGAGGAGGCTGGCAGTGTGTGGGATGCAATGACTTCACTGTGATTGACTATGACACATAAATGCTGCAAAAACCGGCCCCCACCCGGAGACTGACCCTTCATTTCCCTAGCAAATTATTGATGGCTCTTCTGTTTAACCAGAAGGAAACTGCCTGACTTCAATTTGGCCAAATAATCCAAAAGATCCTAGCTAGGGCAAATATGGAAGAGTAGAAAAAAATGTTTTATCAAACCCATTGCACATTTTCTCTGGGAAACTGTCACAAAGAGATTGCAGCCTGGATTTCCAGACCTGTCTGCAACCAGCAGCATTTACTCATATGACACACAAATACCCTATTATTCTGAGTTAAACAATAATGTTCCTCAGTGTACAGATGTTGAGAGGATTGTAGTGTAATTAATAATTAATCAAATATTTACCAAAATCTGGCATATTAGAGGTATTCTGCTAAGTGTTATATGGGATTTAAAGAAAAGTATGAAGTATCTTATCTCAAATATTTAAAATTTACATGGGGCAAACAAACATTTAAAAGTATACCCAAGGAGAGATAACCAATAGTTTGGACTTAGTTATGCCACATTAACAAATGATCCCAAAATCTTAGTGACTTACAAAAACAATGGTTTATTTATTTGCCCTTATTAACTGTCCAATAACATTAGCCATGACCCTGCTGCACGTTTCTTCAATCTAAGACACAGCCTGATGGAGCATCCTCTCTTTGGAATGTTGCTGATCTTGTGCCAGAGGGAAAAGAAAATGGAGGAACCAGACACATGTCACTTCTAGAGTGACCAGTTTGGGCTTTGTCCAGTACTGGCTGTATTTTAGCACTGCGATTTCCACATCCTAGGAATCCTTCAGTCTCAGGTAAACCAGGATGGTTTGCCTGAACTGTTGTGGTTTTAAAACCAAGAGAGGCACATCCTAGGAATTCCTCCAATCCCAATAAACTGGAACAACTGGTCACCTGGACTCATTTCCACTCATGTTTCATTGGTCAAAGCAACTCCTCTGCCCATTTTCAGTTCAACAGGGTGTAGCCATATAGTCATCTTAGAGACAGGGACACTGTGAGTCACAGAGCCAACCCTGATGCTGACGTCAATGGAATGGAAAACATAAGCCTTTGCCAGAAATGGACAGCAGAGAGAGAGAGAGAGAGAGAGAGAGAGAGAAAGAAAAAAAGAAAGAAAGAAAGAAAGAAAGAAAGAAAGAAAGAAAGAAAGAAAGAAAAAGAAAAAAGAAGGTGGAGGGAAGGAGGAAGGAAGGAAGGAAGAAAGAAAGAAACAAAAAATTATAAATTTAACATAACAACCACAGCAAAAGGCATGTTTAAAACTCAACACAATTTTGGGGCACCTGGGTGGCTCAGTCAGTTAAGCACCCAACTTCGGCTCAGGTCATGATCTTGCAGTCTATGAGTTCAAGCCCCATGTTGGGCTCTGTGCTGACAGCTCAGAGCCTGGAGCCTGCTTCCAATTCTGCGTCTCCCTCTCTCTATGCCCCTCCCCCACACGTGCTCTCTCTCTCTCTCTCTCTCTCTCTCTCTCTCTCTCTCAAAAATAAATAAACATTAAAAAGAATTTTAAAAAAACAACACAATTTTTTGGTTGAAAACCATTTGCTAAAATGTATCATATGTCAGACTCTACATAGGTCTGGGACTCTCAGAGACAAAAGAATACTGGTTCTGTGGAAGTCACAGACATATGAACCATAATTGAAGTGTCACATGACCATTAAAATAAAGTAAACATGCATCCTTATTTACCCAGGATATCCCAGTTAAATCTGTTGTCTTGATGTAATTATTGAGAGAGCATCCTTTCAATCTCAAATGCATCCCAATTTGGATGAAAAAAATATATATCTTCTAGGGAAAATAGAGAAAAAAGTAAATTCCTAGTGAAATCTGAAGACTCCTCAAGGCAGGTGATAGTTAAGCTAGGTTTCAATTGATAAGTAGGGTTGTGGACAAAATAGTTGGAGAAGGTAGCAGCCAATTATACCAGAGAAAATGTGAACTCACACACACACACACACACACACACTAAGCCTGGACCAACATAGTTAGGAAAACTGCAGGCAGTCAAGTATTGCAAGAACTCCAAATGATCCTCTATCTCCTTGTAGATAAAGCTTATAATATTTACAACCTCAAAGATCTTCATGATCTAGCCCCTGCTGCCTCTTTAACTCCACCTTCTACCACTCTCCCTAGCTGACTGTTTACCAGCCACACTGAGTTCCTAAATAGTCTTCAAATGTACTTCTTCCTCAGTTCATTTGCATGGTCTCCTCTCTGCTTAGAGAACTTTTACCCCCATTATATCCGCATGGCTTGTTTCCTCACTGCATTCAGCTCTCTCCTCCAATTTCTCCTTATTAGGGAAGCCTTCTTATATAAAATAGCATATCAATAATTCTCTATTCCTGCTTCATTTTCATGCAGAGCACTTACCATCATCCAACGTAGTAGAGATTAATATTTTGTTTATTGATTGCCCCTTATACTCCCATGCAGGCTCTTTGAGGACAATGGCTTTAATTTCTTCATTGCTATATCCTATATCTCTGGAACATAAGTACCCAGTGAATATTTCATGCATGAATAAAGTACAGGAGTCATGGGGACACTGGAAGATGGTAGGAAGAGATGAAAGTAGAAATTAAACATCTGTAAGCTTGATGTGTGTTGAGGAGGGGGGGTGCAGAATACATAATTGGCATCCATCATTACAGACCACCCACCCAGGATATCAGAACCATTATAATTTTTTCTTAATTTTCCTAGAAAGCTGAGTCTTAAAATAGGAATGGGTACAAATACTGTATTTGTCCTAAATTTTTATTGTTCTATATTTATAAATACAATAGGTAACAAAAATGATGAGATCTAATGAAACTTCAACAGCTGCCAGAAAGCATCCTGCATTCCTCCTCTGTTGACCTTTTATAGAAGGCCCTAAAGAAAAGTGCTTTTCAGATGAGCTAGAGTAAATGAAGGGTATGTCAGTTATCTATTGTTGTACAATACCTCAAATCTATGCAGTTTAAAACAACCATTCATTATTTCTCATAAGTCTGTGGGTTAACTATCGATAAGCATCTAAGCTAAGCCTGAATGATCTTTTCTGGGTTTGCTTACGAGTCTGAGTTGACAGGTTAGCTAAGCACCGACTAGTCTAGGCTAGCCTTGGCCAGGATGACTCAGTTCTGTCTCACGTGGTCTCATCACTCAGCAGGTTATCCCATACTATTCCCATGGAAAAGGGAACCCAACAAAAAGAGGATGTGTGCAAAGTCACTTGAGACTTAAGCTTGCACTGGCACACAGACATATGTCCTGGATTCTACTGCCAAAGCAAGTCACAAGGCCAGTCTAGATTTAAAGGGCAGGGAAAGAGGCTCTACCTTTTGAGAGAAGGAACTGCAAAGTCACATCCCAAAAAGTATAGAGACAGGGTAAGGTGAAGAATTGGAGCCATTTTCAAAATCTATCACAGTCTGCCCTCTGGCCACAATATTATTCATATTCTTCCCATGTGTTAAATACACTCACTTCCTCGCATCAATGAAACACCTGCTCACTGAATTATCTATTAACTTACACTAAGATCACTTTTTAAGCTTACATTTCAAGAAGCATAATAACATCTGGCACAACAAATAAGTTGGTTTAGGAAGAACCGTGCATGCATATGGAGTTGACTATTCATAGCCCCTGAGATTGAGCTGTCAGTAAATAATATTTGCCAAGGAGAAAATAGGGGGAGAGAAATCAACACAAACTATGGCCTGCAGAACCATAGTCTTGTTTTTTAAAATGTGTGTTTTGGATGATGGATAATTTATGTCTACTATATTTATAATATTTTATATTCCCAGTCCATAGTAGAATAAGCAGGCTCCCAGATAACCCATTGAGGGTAGACAAAGAGCTAAACTATGAATTATCTTGAAGATCTGTCCTTTCATGTCACTTAAAAACTTGGCATATAATAAAATTATTTTCCAATAGTAGCTTAACACAAATTGAAAGACTGGGCTTCAATCGGAGAAGGCTAAGTATGGCTAGTTTTAGCAAGCTTAATTTTCTGCCCAAGCATTTGGCCCCCCAGAGGCATGTAATGAAAATCAATTGAACTTGTTTCTGTAAGACTATTTACTCCCTTCAGTTGTTGGACTTATGGACCCATTGTTCAATAGTTCTCTTTTGGATTTCAACCCATGCCTGATTGGTTGCTAAGCAAAAATATAAACAATGCCAAAAAGTGTAGTAGGTATTTGGACAGATTAGGTGATAAAGTACCATAATTATGTAATTAACAATTAAAAGACCAAATTGAAAAATTTCAAAGGCCAGGACCCAAATTTTTGCTTATAGTTATCATCTTAGTATATGCTTGGAACAATGTACACCAACAAGTGTGGGCAGACGATTTAAATCTTTCAAACAGTGCCCCCACTGTATTTTCCCTATCTAGAATACACTATAATGTAGTGAACTCAATTTAAGATATACCATAGAAAAGAGCTGCCACTATTATTCCAGGTTCATAAACAAATTCATGGCTGGTAAAATTGAACCCTTAGATGCACTATTGAGAAGACTGGGAAGAGCTCCTAAGTAAAGGGTAATTTGTTGGACAAGAATTTAAGTATTTATTCTAGCAACTCTCTTTATGGGAAGTCAGAGCAACAATACTACTGTTATCACACAATACAGAAGTTGTGGAATATTGGTATAGTAACCCACCCTAACGTATCATGCCTCCTTTACTGAGACCCTTGTATCCCACGCTGATTCTGAGCTTGGCCATGTGACTTGCTTTGGTCAGTAAAACACTAGTCAAATGACCTAACTTGAAAAGTGCTTATGCATTAGGCCTTATTCTCTTGGAATGCAGCTGCTTTGTGAAAGTGCCTGAATTAGCCTACTAAAGACACATGGTTTAGCCATCAGGCAGCAATAAAGGCTTGGCAGAGTAGTGATGCCATGTTAGACCACTGAACCCAGTTGAGCTGCCAGATGATTGTAGTCACCTGAATGACCCCAGGGGGCATTGCAGACGAACTACCTAACTGAACTCAGTCAAAGTTATTTACTCATAGAATTGTGAGTGCATAAAATGGTTATTGTTTAAGTTACTATATTTTGGTGTGGTTTGTGATGTAGGAAGAGGTAACTGATACAAAGCAAACTGTCATAGCCTCCTGTCTTCTCTTAAGGTTTAATCATGTCTGGGCTCATATTTCCAATTCTCCCAGTTTCTTGAGCTTCCCAGATTACACGATGCATCCTTTCTTGTACCTGTTCTTAGTCTCTGAGATGCTATCAATTCAATTCAATTCAATTCAACAAATATTTGTCGAGCACTTATTCTTTGTTTGGCTTTCAATCAAGTTACTAAAGATGCTATCAGTTGCCAGTTCACAAAATGGACTTTGATTCTGGTCTAGGCTCTTTATGTGAATATATGTTAGAGAACACAAGCATGACAGGGTTACATTATATGAAAAAAATAGTAAAATAGTTGATTTTTAAGAGGCAGTTATAGCCTATAATGGGAGCTTAGTGGTATCCTCATGTGAAAGTGAATGTTGGAGAATAGAAAGTGTAGTGGGTCGATGAATGCATAACTAAGAGTGGGGGTGCTGAGGGAAGGACAGGTGGAAGGAATATCAAGAATCCACAAAATATTCAGGGGAATCAGTCAACAAATTTCATGCCTTTGCTTTATGTCTCCAGTCATCTCTTTCTTGATGTCTTTTATAACTCCCTATTTTATTATTTACTTACCATTTTATTATTTTTATTTTCTTACACTTCTCTTATATCTCTTTCCTATTCTAGGCCTTTTCTAAATATCATGATGCTTCCTCATAGATCGAGTACGAGGTAAAATACGTTAATTATTCTTGAAATCCTCACAGGGAAAAGCACAGTGGTCCACTGGCATCTCCCCTACTATAGTGTTTATATCATTTTTAACCATAAAATCTGGTTGAAGCGCAACAAAAATAAAGTGGTTAGTGAGGATGAGCCACATGGCTAGCCAGCAGGCGTCTGGCCAGCCATGTCAACAAATGTCGTCCACATGGCACAGAGTTGTGTCGTAGAAATAGGCTGTGCAGTGAGAAGAGGAGAAATAGCCCGTCTTGTCTCCCAGTGTAGACATTGACCGAAACATGTTCTACTCTGTTTAGGCAGCACCACTACCTTACACAATTCTAGGTAGACTCATTGGGAATCCTGCAGTGTGGCAGCTCTGTTCTGTCATGCAAATGGAAATTTAAACTTTTCTCTTGTATATTATGCCTTCTTCTTTGCTTAATTGGCCAAGTCTACTTACTAACCATGCAGAAAGATGCTACTTTTAGGTCGAACAGAACCCACACTGGGTCCTGGACCACCGCACAATAACTTCGAATAAAATGGCACACTGTCATTTTGCAGATAGGACAATAATGTCATTTCATACCACCACATTTTGTTGTACTTCCATATGTCTAAGCAAGGTTAGCCACAATAGCTGAAATCCAGTGCCAGACATGATTAGATTGCCTCAACACAGCAAATGAGGGACATTTAGTTTAGAAATTCTCAAAGTGAAAAGTAAAGTTACAATTCAAAATACAGTATCTTATTTACCATGTTAAACCTTTTGTAGAAAGACTTAAGCCTTTTATAGAAAAGTATGAAAATATTCCCAATAGCCCCTTTTTTTATGTAAGAAAAAATAAGAAGTGATTTTACACAAGAAAATTTACTGAATCAAACTATAAATCAAAATCTATAATGAACTACCCTACTATGCTGATTCCAAAACAGCAGGACTAAACACATCTATATTTATCTAAAACCAAAATTACTTTAAAGCTTACTTTAATTTAAAAATATTTTACCTTCTCTAATTTCATTTTCGATTTGCAGTCCTTCCCTTCATCTTTTTCTCTAGCTCCATTATTATAGTTAAGCATTAGTTTTTCAATAATACTTTATATATAGTTTGTCGTTTGTACTTATCCAATTTCTGAAATATTTTCTCACTGGATCCACACCAAATTATAATACAGTCTGGATATTTTTCAAAGGCAGAAATTCAGCTTTGGTCCATTTCAGTGATTTAGTCACGACCACAAAGAGGAAGCAGTGGCCAGGGGCCCAAGTCCAGGCAAGATCCCTGCTCCTTTTCCTACACCAACCTCTTCTCCTGCTCTCTGGTGCTTTCCCCCAACATGGCGACAGGACTGTCTCCTGTAACAGACCCAGGCAATGTTTGCCCAGGGGTGCTGTAGGGTATATTTTCCTTGCTCATATCTGTTTTCATGTGTTTGTTGGTTTGCTTGTTTGTTTGTTTTTACATATCTATTTGTATTAACTACAATCTGTTTCTACACCATTCTATAAATTATATTTGGAATGTTCAGTCATAGGTAACTTTTTAAGAGAAAGACATTTGTGACTTCTGTCAAACCTAAAAAATAAACCATAATAGTCTTTTCATTGTAGTATTTTATAATTCACTGGAACATGAATAGACCAGCAATTCTAGTAGCTAAAATATGTGAAATATGTGAAACTTGAACTTGACTCTGTCATTCAAGCCTTACACAACAAATAAAAATATGTGAATTTTTTCATGGTACTTTATCACTTACAAAGTACCAATTTAAAAAGAAGTCTGTTTAATAAAAATTAAAAAAAAAAAAGGAGGTGCCTGGGTGGCTCAGTGGGTTGGGCATCTGAATTCTGCTCAGGTCATGATCTCACAGTTTGTGGGTTTGAGCCCCACATGGGGCTCTGTGCTGCCGTCTTGGAACCTGGAGCCTGCTTCAGATTCTGTGTCTCTGGCCCTCCCACACTCACACTCTGTCTTTCTCTCTCAAAAAATAAACATTAAGAAAATTTTTTAAAATAAGTCTTCTTTTTTTATTTAAAATAAAAGCAAATATTTAACCCTAGATTATTATTTTGCTGCTTATCCTGAAAAAAACTCTTAATACAGAAATATTTGAACTGTCTTCAGCATAGGTGGCCTCTAAAGGGAGAGAGGAGAGACAAGAGGAATGAAAACAGAAAGAGAGATCATAAAAGAGAGAAAGAAAAAGTACTTTTAAAAAATAGGGGAAGAAGAAAAGAGGTTTAATGTAAATGTGATACAGTCATGATGATTTAACTCATACATAAGTATACAGGATAAAAAAATGGCCACATAAATGTGCTGGGTAAACCATAAGGATCCAGAAAGGAGCCATTTATTGCTCTGTAACCTCAGCAGCAAGCTAAAATTATTTCCTAAATAACAGACTTCCAGTCTTGCTGAATTATTGGGTAACAGAGGGGCAATAACTTCCACTGAATCTCTCCCTTGGCTATCTGTAAAATGAGAAGCATGAGCTAGATCCCGGTAATCTTAGGTGCCATTTTCCAAAAACGCAATCCTTAGAAACTTTGCTGTGAAAAATAGAGTCACCAAACAGTTCAGGTTTGGAGAATTTTACCTGATTACCTAAGGGATTAAAATCTAAAGAATGAGAAAATAGTGTCATGTTAACTTAAAACTTTTGATAACACGTTATCTCCCTTTTTACTTCCTGTCATAAAGAAGTAAGTTAAATTTAACCATATATTTCTCAGAACTCCTATTGCTAGAAAATGTTAACTCAGATGTCATAAAAAGTTTCTCTCATAAAGTACTGAGTTTTCAAAGAATACTTAAATCTCCTAACAATGTCATATGTCAATTTTAAATCTGTTCCTATCAGTAATAGGAACAATAAATGGGAGATGATAAATTTATATCAGTTTTTATGTTAATCTAGTCATATATCTATTTAATAGGTGTTTAATCTGTTTTAGATACATGGGTTTTGCCAATGGAGTCCTTTCGTTTTTAGTATTTATGAAATTTCAAATTCAGTACAACCCACCATTATGGCTTTTCTTGTTGGTAGCAATTTTGTCAGACATTATAATTCTTATGTGAGAATTCTTATGAAAATAAACTATTTATATATAGATTTAGATAAGTTCACATGTATCTTTAATTATTGATATATAGGCCTAGAATTGAATCATTTTTGTCTATAAATATTTCAACTTGTTTCATAGCTCCATATTGGTATATTGTGCTTTAAATACAATGCTTCAAAAAGCTGGAGAAAAGAGAAAAAAATTAAGTTTAGATCACATGCCTTGTGAATTAAAGTCAAAGAAATTAGAGTTATTTAACCTTGTAAAAATCTTATTATTTAGGTAACTAGATGTCAATATGTCCTTTCAAAGAACTGGATAAGTGTTAAAACTTTTATCCCCTAGGCATAGTTCTAATTTAAGGAGGTAAAGCAGACACATGTCATGGTCAAACATATTCCCTGAGAAAACACATAATATAACATAGAAGGTTTTGGGATTTTTTAACTGAAACAATGGAGAAAAACTAGAACTGAGAGAATCTCTCTTCAGGGCTATAGAGAAGGTAGATGTTAATCTGTGCATTGGAACACTAGACAGACTTGATATTCAGAACCGAAAGATTCTATGTAGAAAAAGAGTTATAAATGAGGCTAAAAACAGACAATTAAATGATGGTTTAATCATCAGCTCCATAAGGTGGAGTGTCTGGGTGGCTCAGTCAGTTGAGCATCTGACTTCAGCTCAGATCATAGTCTCACAGTTCATAAGAAGCCCCATATTGGGCTCATTGCTATCAATGTGGAGCCCGCTTTGGATTCTCTGTCCCTATCTCTCTTCCCCTTGCCCCTCTTGTGCTCTTTCTCTCTCTCTCTCTCTCTCTCTCTCAAAAATAGACATTTAAAAAACATTTTTTTAATGTTTATTTATTTTTGAGAGAGAGTGACATACACACAGAGGGAGCAGGGAAGTGGCAGAGAGACAGGGAGACACAGAATCCAAAGCAGGTTCTAGGCTCTGAGCTGTCAGCACAGAGCCCGACATGGGGCTCGAACCCACGAACCAGGAGATCATGACCTGAACCGAAGTCCAGTGCTTAACTGACTGAGCTACCAAGGGACCCCTAAAAAATGTTTAATAAAATAAAATAAAAAATAAAAATTCAATAAGGAAACTAAATAATAAAGTCAAAGAATTATTATAGAAGGTAGAGCAGAAAAACGAAGGGGAAAATAGTGAAAAAATTACATATAATATATATGTAATTCCAGACTAAATATAGTCACAAGCTTGCATTTTAAACTTATATACTAAGTGTCCAGCCCATTAAATGACTAAAGGCCTACACCCAGACACATGCTTGAAAAACTGAATACCACAATGAAAGAAAGAAAATCCTAAAAGCTTTCAGAGGCAATAATAACTGAAACAGAAGAAAAATCAGATAATCATTAGACTTCTCATCAGCAATAGTAGAGGCCAGAAGACAATAAAGTAATGCTTTTAAAATCCCAAAGGAAAATTATTCCCAACCTAGAATTCCATACCCAGCTAAACTATCAATTGAGGACAGTGGTTGGAGGGTAAATACATTTCCATATATTCACAGGCTGAGAAAATACAACCCCTTTCAAATTTTTTAGAAAGAAAGCTGAAGATATACTCCAGCAACTGTATGTCCAGTTGGAAGAGCAGAGCAATCCTGAAAAATGGTAATATAGCTAGACTGAAAGAAGAACCTAGAAGAGAAGGGCAGTCTTCATAAAATGTGAAGAGTAGTTCTAGGAGAAGAATAACTAAGAGCATGGATAACCTTTGGGTTTCAACAAAAGTAAATTTTGCAAAAAAAAATAAAATCAAAACATCATCGAATGTCAAAAGTTTGACAAGAAGCTCTCAAACTAAGTATTAAACAAACCAAAATATGGCCATTGATGAGCTATAAGAAAAGAAAATCCACTTTATCTTGATCCTTGCAACATTCCCCTCCTACTGGCTTGGGACATTGGACCTGAAGAGATGCGAATATAACCATTAGCAAACAGACCCAGGAGGGAACAATATGTACAAAGTCACAATATATATATAATATATTGTAATTATATATTAACTAATTATATATAATTATAATTATAGATATATAATTGTATGCACGTGTGTGTGTGTGTGTGTGTGTGTGTGTATATATATATATATATATATATATATATATATATATATATGTTCTCAAATTTTAGATCAACAGAGACAAAGTTCAGAATTCTTGGCTATGATTACAGAATAAAATGTAAATATTAACAACTCCGACCACATAAAAGTAAAAGTGATGTAGAATGCAGGATGTCACAGCTAAAAGAAAAATGTGATTTTGGGGAATGAGGAAATATTGCCAAAAGTTAGTGGGAAAAAAAAGTTAGACAAACAAGACAGGAGTCCTAGTATACGTTTAAAGTTAAAAATGTACCCAATAAAGGAATGTAAATATATAGTAATGCATGATTAAAATAAAACACTATTGAGAATAAAAATAGAAGGAGAGAAGTCAACATGCAGATATAAATATGTGACTTTAGTGGAAGGTGTTCAGTGGGTGTGACATTAAGTTGATAAATTAAGAAATAAAGAAGTGTAAAGAAATATTATCCAGAGATGATGATAAGTAGAAAAGATAAGAAAAGCTGATAATAGAAATATAAAAATGAAAATGGTTGACTTCTCCTCTTTGGAATGAACCTGAAAATGTTGCTTTGAATGATATGCTCCCCACTCCTATTTGTTACAATGCTCACATGTTACTTTGATAAAACTTATTTTTTAAAAAATTAAAGAAATAATTTTAAATCATAAAGATTTCTTAGACACAGGAAAGAACTGTGAAGACAATATAATTCTGGACTTGTCCACTTGTGAAGAAAATGATCAGACCTGTTCCCTCAACACTTGATTTGTGCAAGCTGGGATGCTAAACACTCTATGTTCCTTGTTTCTAAAGTTCACAGCAACATAAAAATTATAATGCTCATTTCACAGATGTGGAAACTGACCTTCAGGGAATTTAAGGAACAAAGGGGTTGAGTGGTAGAACAGAAGTTATTACAAAGGCATTGTTATTTTTTTAAATATTTTTAAACAAAATGAGAGAAAACATATTAGATGATCCCTCACAGTATCACATTTGACATTCTCTGATTTCACAAGCAGAACAAGACCAAAACCTTACTTGATTTTCCATGTCAACCTAAAAATCAATCCAGACATCCAAAAGGATGCACACAACTAGATAAGGTTTCATTTCCAGAGGTTGTGTGAGGTCCGGAAGGTTCATTATCATGCACAGGTGCAGGGATTTTTCCATTGCAGACCCTTCCTACATGTGGTATGTCTGCATCACATTTATATATACTTTATTTGATTATCGCTTTCTTGAACTTTCAACACTTTTACATATAAAAATATTATACTGTTGTAGTATAACAGTAAATTAAACAACAGAAAAAAAAAGGGTTCCATTATCAAAGCTCACTTTATGTTTATTTTAAGAATGTTCAAAGATCCACTCCATGCAGTTAGGTTTTACAGCTCAAGAAAACAAGCTCCAAATTTACAGATATTTCATAACATTCCTATCAGCATATAAGAGCTTCTTTCACAGCTGGCACAGAGTGTCCTTTCTTCTGTCTCTTCTAAATTGGTAGGAAGCTCCTTAGATCTCCTTTTGAGAACATTTTCTCTCCTGGCAGTGGGGAATCACAAAGGGGACGCTATTGATCTGGCGCTGAAGTGAAAATTTCCACACGATGAGATAGCTAACATAAGTGCAAGTTCAGACAGGAAACCAATGACTTTATTAATTATTGCTGGCCATGTCATTATAAAAAATACTCAGGCTAAAAGGAAAAATACAGAACATGTGTATGAATGTGTCTGTGTGTGTGTGTGTGTGTGTGTGTGTGTGTGTGTGTGTGTAAGAAGTAGAGAAGGAGGGAGACAGAGAGGGAGAGAGAGAGAGAGAGAGAGAGAGAGAGAGAGAAAGGGGACAAGAGATGAGAATGAATGCCATCCTGTAGACACCCCACCAGCACTCACCAGAGGAAATCAAGTTGCCGCCAGTTTGGCTGGGGTTCAGTGCCATCTGCATAGTATTTAAAAGTGAGAGCCAAACTCTGAGCTATTTTATTGGAGTTAGTAAGGAAGCTCTCCAATCTATATCTGAAACTCAACCGTTCCAGCTTCTGAGCATCACTAAAAAGAGCTTACGGAGGTCAAGGAACTTAAAAACAGCATGAGGAGCCGCTTTGCAGTCCATATAAAACTAGGAATCAGTAGCCTGAACATTGATGAAGGCCATTTGGTCTCTAATGAATTGTGGGAAAATCCTGAGGCAGTTCTTGGGGAGAAAGGTATGAGATAGAGGGTAATAATAACACTAATGGACAAAATATACAGAGTACTTACTCAAAGCCCAGCACTGTTTTAAGGTGTTTACATTCAGTAATTCATTCAATCCCCACAGCAACCTCGTGTGGTAAGTATTATTATT
Source organism: Panthera leo (assembly GCF_018350215.1). Taxonomy (NCBI): domain Eukaryota; kingdom Metazoa; phylum Chordata; class Mammalia; order Carnivora; family Felidae; genus Panthera; species Panthera leo. Next base: position 56,226,267 of record NC_056685.1, on the reverse strand, counting down.
TTCCATGTTTTGTAGATAAGGAGCCTCCTAAGAGGAGTTCTTCAGACAGAAAATTTCTTCTTAATGTTGGTTTTTAATTTTTGCTCCCTCAGAACCGAGGACTTGTTCTTGTTTCTAAGTGACTTAGAAGGGTGCAGATATGAATTTTGCTCTCCATATCAGTGAAGCATTTAAGAAAAACAAACTTGAATAGATTAGTAAGACTTATCCAGGCATATAGTTAATAGTTATAATAGCTAGCATTTATTGAATGCTTCCTATTGTCAAGCTCTGCTTTTCTTATCATAAATTAAATGAGTCCCTGCAATAAACCATCAGGTAGGTGCTATCGTGACACCCTTTTACCCATGAGGAAACTAAGGCACAAGGTGTCAGGTACCCTGCGCAAGATCACAAAGCTAGCATATAGCTGTGGCAGGACTGAACCCAAACCAATTGGCTCTTGAGTCTGTACTATTATTCTAGTATCTATTGCTACCCTCAAACCTTAGTGGCTAAAACCAAAAATTTATTATTATTTCTCTCCATTCTTGGGACAACTGAGCTGAATAAGTGCTATCACTTAGGGTCTCTCGAGCAGTTATAATCAGATGGCAGCTGGGCTGGAGTCAAATGAACACAGAACTAGGCTGGACATCTAAAATGGCTTTTCACTCACAAATTTAGCACCTCAGCAGGGATGGCTAGAATTGCTAAGGTCTGCCTATACTTCTCTCTCTGTCTCCACAGTCTCTCAGTATGGGTAGCTTCGCCTTCCTCACGGCATCAGGGTTTCAAGATCGTCGGATTTTGTTACATAGCAGCTGGTTTCTCCCTGTGTGAGCAATCCAAGAGGCCCAAGAAGAAGCTGGAAAGTTTATTTCTACCTAGGCTTGCAGCATCGCTTCCTCTACATTCTATTGGTCCAAAGCCAGTCGCAGGGCCCACCCAGATTCAAGGAGAGGGGTTGACACAAGAGTGGAAATGCTGAGAAGCATGATTCACTGGGAGCCCATCTTTGGAGACCAGCACTTGAGCTCCCAGCTACAATTATTTGCTGCTTGTACTGTACACTGAAGAGATGGAGATTCCAGACCAGATTGAACAAGGAAAAACAATGCTACTGAAAATAAGTACACAGGAAATCCTTTCCAAAACAATTGTCTTTTTCTACTAGAGAAATCTGCAGAGGTGGCACTGAGTTGCCTCAAACGGTATCAGTGAGAGGAATTCCAAAAATGTCTGGAAAGACTCTAAGTCTCATTAAGCAAGATAAAAATTAGCATTTTCCTTATTCCTTTGCTCTTTGGAACAGAGTCTGAAGTCTCCCTGGAATAACAAGCATTTTCCTGATTGAGTTCGTGTCCTAGCTCTGCTGCTAATTAGCCTTGACCAAGTCACTTAACATCTCAGGAACAGTTTCCTCATCCTTTAAAAAGTGATTATACGTTTTCTACGTCACAGGATTGATGGGAGGAACAAACGAGATTATGCACATGAAGGGACTTTGAAAACTAAAAAGCAAAGCACTTCTCATTGTTGGATCTTGCTTTTGGCGGATTATTGGTTTTGTGTACATCTCTTCCACTGGCCTGTAAGCTCCATGATATCCAGGATTCTTGCACACTGCAGCATCCTTGCCTAGCAAGTGCTGAGCCCACAGTTAAGACCACATGCTCTACCATCTAAGCAGGAACACTTTCAAGAGTGAAAGGGGACATTTTAAATAATTGTGTATAGACCAACAGATGTAGGAAAAGACATACAGCCATCCTCTCCTTGTGAACACCCAATCAACGTTTGTGCAGTACAGTACTTATTTTTATTAATTATTTTTGCTCATTGTGAATCTTATCATTCTTTTTTACCCTCACTCTCATCCCATTTTATCTTTATTTCAGAACTTGAATTCTATCCCATCTCTAATGGCAAATGAACTCTTTCATTAATGGGTTATCACTACTCTGAATGTCAAGCCTCTTCCCAGGAATTAGACTTCTATTTTATTAATTCCATACATAATTGTTTCGTGTCTGCCACACAGCAAGCTCTGCCCTCCCTGGGCTAGGAAGTAGTGACCAAGACAAGGAAAATCACTGTCTTCCAAGAACTTCCATTCTTTGGAGTTAGACAGCATATATACAAATATGACAATCTGAGACTGTGATAAGTGCTATAAAGGTTATGAAATAGGAAGCTTTGGTAGTTGGTAATGCAGGTTTTAGAAAAGACAGTTTAGAGAAAGGAGAAGCTGAAATCTGAATGAATGAAGAACCCAAGCATATGAAGGGCTGTGGAAAGTGCTCAAAGCAGAGAGAGCAACTTACATGAAAGCCTGAGGGAGGATGAGCATGGCAGCACACCCAGGAATGGAGAGGTTATATGTCCAGGGCCCACTAACCAAGGGTAGAAGGGTACAGTTGAAGTTGGAGAGCACTGGCTTTGAGGTCAGATAGGCCCATTCTTCGAATGCCAACTCTCCTTCTCCCAAGGGTGTAATCTGGGCAAGTAGTTTACATTTTCTGGGCCTACTTTTCAGGGTCGACATGAGGAGGAAAGAAGATAAATGTATGTGAGGGGTCCTATACAAATTCAGTGTCATATAAATGGAGAATACTATAGAGACAAAATTACCTTGAGTTTCCCAAATAAATGCTCTTAAAATTATCCATAAAAAGCTGTCTTTGAGCTTTTATCCATAAAAAGCTCAAGGAACTAGACATAAAAATCAAAACTAAAATGATCTTACATTGTTTTGTTTTTTATATTAAATATAGATCGGGCAGAATATAGATTAAAATAATCACTTAGAATTTCTGGAAACTCCTCTAGCATCCTGGGCCCTTACCTGTTTCCTAATCCCCTTGTCTCAGTGCACCTTACACAACCCTATTAATTTTCCAACTAATACAACTAGTACTCAGGAACCAGGTTCCCTATCCTCTTTTTAACTCCCACCACATCTTACTCTGTACTTTCATAGAATAAATACTGCTCTTTCAAAAGAAATCTCAAGCTAATCAGTCCATGCTGAAAATAATTAAGCTTTCTGGTTAGAACTTGGCATTTTTGTGCTTGTCCTGAGCTGTACCTATTGTGCAGGTGCCATTCCAACCTCTCTACACTGAAACGGACAGCGTGCAAAGTCCTTTGTGCAGCTCTGCAGGTGCATTAATTATAGACTACCTGGATGCATCTAGAACACTTGGCAGTAGCAAGACTGTAGTTAATGTTCTGTTAAACAGTGTCTCCAATGGTGTATGTTGTGAAGAATTATAAGAGACAGTTAGATAATGGTTTAGTATAATCCAGGAGTCATTTGATCACCCCAATCGCATCCCTACTCAATTTTGTTGCAAAATAAATCTTTTTCTTTGATAATAATCCTTCAAAACTGATAATAGGTATCAGCCTTGGAACAAGGTAGGAGAGAGTTATATTTACTGCCATGAAAATAATTTCTAGGAAGGGAAATTCATTAGCATTACTGAAATGTTGGCTCTTATATGAATGTGCCCTAGTTCCTCTCTGAAGCCAGAAATCCCAAAGGCATTTTCTTACTTTGATTTCAAATGTGGAAAAATTCAGTACTGCCAAAGACAGTATTTTTTTTTAAAGTGGGGGGGGGGATGAATCTGAGTGGATTTTTTACCAAATGCATAAGAAACTGAAGCAATTTGAATGACCTATGTTGAAAATTAAAAAGCACTCATGTGGAAGAATCAGCATGTGGATCCCTCATTTGAAAAAGAATAAAGGTAATTACATCATCCTTTTTTAGTTAGTCCAAGGAAAACCCACTAAGATGAAACCAGTTTGCCAGCTCATTAGGCAAAATACATAAAGGCAGTCAGAATTATCTTAGCTTCCTTGAAGTTCAAGCTAAGAGAATGGACCAACCAACATAGAAAGACTGGCCAGGTACATGCCCCTCAACCCATGGGGAATATCTCTACCAGAGGAATCTCCTGTTTGCCTACTCTTATTTTTATTCAGCTAAGAAAAAACATTTTAAGAGTTATTCCTGCACTCATGGAGGAAGATGCAGGTGATAGCAGGGGCGAGAGATTTTCTTAGTAGAAGGAAGAGAAACTTAGGGAATTACACTTTTGGAAATCACCATTTCCAGAGAAAGTAAGTTTTCAGTTACTTCATTTCATTCATCTTGTAATAAAAATGAAGAGATATCAAGGAAGAAGTTACAAAAGAAATGACTACGTTTTAGCAGCTCCTTCAGTTCTGTAATTGGGCCATCAATGCCTAATCAAAACAGCCATATTGAACATGAAAAGGGATAAAGCAGAGAAAACAAGAAAGGAATTCACTGGAAACAGACGTGCTAATACCTAAATTTAATACTCACTGTGAACTAGGTTCTTTCATTGCTCCTCCATGTTTACTGCTTCCAAAGGACATAGCCCAAGTCTCATGAGAAAAAAGCTGTCATTTCTCTTGGTAATTTTATTTAAAACCCTGTCACCATAGACTTGGAAAAATATGCTGGCTTAAGGGAAATAACATAATAGTATTCCATTTGCCTCTGGAATGCTTTAAGAAAAACATTTTTTTTAAAGTTAAAACCTTTGAAGTTTCCATCGAAAACTTCCATTATATTCCCCAATCATTAGTACCTCTAGTGTTTCTCAGCCCCAATCTCACTCTTGAATCCCACGTGCACAGTCTTTCATGGAATGGTGTCACCAAGATATCTCCTCAGCACTGGACTGTACACTGAATCCATAACCTCCTCGTCAGTTTTCCCATTATGGCACAGATAGACCTCTGGATTCTCTCACTTCCACCCTCAAATCATTTTGGAGATGTTATTCCCTTCCTTCATGGATAATTCAATTCCATTTATTTAAATCACTATGTATTGGACCCCAATAAGCACATGAGATACAAAGCTAAATAAAAGAACAATCCTACCTTCAAGAGACTCAGAGTGTGGTGTGAAGGAAAGACACATATGCAAGTGACAGCAACACAAGTTGGACTAAGATCAGTTCTAGCGTAGACATGCAGAGTGAAATGACTGAGGAGTGGTTTCAACAGGCAGAATGTGAGGGAAAGCATTCGAAGCAACTGTGACAACAGGAGCACAAGCAAAGCAGGAGAGACTAGGGAGTCTATTCAAGGAAAGGAAAGTGATCTGTGCATGGAGTAGATGGTGGAATGCCTCAGACATGAGTCTGGAGGGCTAATCCATGCCCTAGGGCTCTGCCTATTACCTCACAGACTGTGAGCCTTCCCTTACCCTGTATTCTTGTAACAAATGTCCTCTTATCTCTGTTGCCAAGAAAAGATCTTTCAGTTCATCTCTTTTCTTTTTTTTCATCTGTTTAATTAGGTTATAAATCCTTTAGGAAAGAAGCCATGTCTTCTATGTTTTTTGTGCTCTCCGAATAAAAGTAAATATTGTACACAAAAAGCAGTCCCCGCTCTTTGGTCATTATGTGTTGCCCTGGGTATGCTTCCTCAGTGCCCATGGTGTTCTAGGCAATTTTCTTCACAAGTGAAGACTCCAGTAGGGAAGTTGACATCCTTAGGAATTATCACTAGCTAGCAAGGTGGGCGCAGGGGAAGAAACCCAATTTTTTCTAAATTAGGAGGCCTGGAACATTATAACATAAATGATTTCCTGATTATTAGAAAATGGGGGAAATCTTAACGTTCTAAGAAACTCCTACCACCTATTCCAACAATTGTCTCAAACTAGAAACAATGGATTATGAAAGTTCAATTTCAAGATCTACTAAAAATCATCAGCCTGAGACATTTTATTCTTTTTTTATCTCCTCCTACAACAATATTTCACAGTTCAAGTTTTGTCTTTACTTGTCCTTTTTACAATCTTTTTCACAATTTTAAGGAATGCAACATGCATTCTGTAGAAGGAAAAAAAAGATAGGATAGCACCAGATTTACTCTGACCTTTTTAAGGTTCCAAATTTAGTTAGTTAGCCATTTCTATCCTCCTAGCTTTTCAGAAGCTTATGTGTTGAAAGAACTAAATATGGCAAACCCCTCCAAATTACCAGCATTTAAAAGGTTAAACAGTTTATTTTTATCTCACTAGCAGAGAATCAAAACTCCAATGTGTTCAGGCTTGCTATGACAAAGATCACAGCAGGAACCTAGAAATTATCTGTTCTTAACCCTTTCCATTTATAATACTCAGATCTCACTCTGGGCATTTTCTTTCCAAATTTTGCAAACCATCCAACTGTGGCTCTCAAAACTGGTCACAAGGCAACACAGCTGCTAGCTTTCTTCCTCAGGGTTGATCATCTCCGTCCATAGGAGCCCAGAGTGCAGGATTCAAAGTCCCTCGAATACGGAACTCTCACTGGCAACAAGCAGACCCCACCCTCTAGGCTGCTTCAGGGAGCGTATGATTTTTCTATGTAGGGCAGCTTTTCCCTCAAATGAACTTTCTGATTCAGGTTGATGGATTGCTTTCTTTGTGAACAGAAATAACTACTTTCAATAATATTGAGTGAAGCAAGGAACAGATTCACACACCTTTCTTGAAAGAAGTACAATGTCATAAAGATAAAACAGTACTGTTTATGAGATATGCTTTACTTCTCTGCCTCTCTCTCTCTCTCTCTCTCTCTCTCTCTCCCTCTCTTCCTCTCTGAAGATTAACCAACAATTACTTTTCAAAATTCACCACTTTGGGGCACACATGTAAAAAGTGAGAATCCCTACAGTAGATGGTAGAGACTTTGTCTTGTCACCTATGAATTAGGCTTGTGTGAAACTTCTCCTTGTTCAAGGGAAATGGGGTCACCAAGAGGCAAGGCTCAACAAAGGAAGGGACACATCCAGCTACTTAACAGCTTTGATCCTTTCTTCCCCTTCTCCGGACTACACTCAATTTTCTACCAAAATAGCCATGGCTTGTCTTTTCTTACCCATTTCAAATCCTGCTTTGAGAACACATAAATGGGTGGCATAATTTCTAAGCATAAGAAAAGTGAACTACCCACTCTCACAAAACAAAGAAAGCCCGCTGGGCTGTTAAAAAATGAAAGCATTAAAAATGGAGCTTTTTGTTTCTAATAGGAGAACGCTTGGTTTGGCCTTTGAAGGCATGGTTTAGGCTTTTGTGACCTACACTCTGAGAGCCAACCTGGAAAGCATAGTTAGTAGGTGTGGTTAAAATACAGGTCTCAGATAATGAAATTCACTACTTATGCAAACGTGATTCTCTCTGGGGTCCTAAAACTACACCTCTATTCTCAGAAAACAAAAACGTAAGTGATAATAATGTGTTACATTCCCTGAACGTATCAGCCTTACAAAACCACGGCTAGCCTAGGTTTTAAAAAAAAATGTATGTGCTCTCTTCAAGGAATTTTCCTGTGTAATATAAAAGTTCTCTTTTTTGCCACCTTCAGAGCACAGGGATGATAGGGAGTCCAATCTTATGTAGAGTTAAGTTCTAAATTCAGCACGTAAGGCGAAAATTACATAGTCAAAATTACCCTTGAAAATCCCTTAAATTATCCATAAAGTAGAGTATACATATTTTTGTATACATAACATTATACAGTAATTTTTATTCATGCTAAAACATGGGAACTTCAATGCTGGATTAATGGAAGGAATAAAAGAAAAATCTGTGAAATCTACTCAGCTCTCTGGCATTCAAAATATTCTATAGGAAAAGATACAGAATTGTAAATCTTCCATTTGCTTGCACAGTCCACTCTATTCTCTGTTAATATTTAGCCTCCACAACTTAATATATGTTAGCAGATTTTTTTGCAAGCATTAAATAAAGCAGCATCAAGCCATACCCCAAAACATATATATGCAGGCTTGATGTGACTTTGCCATGATCAATTATGATTTTACAATCCAAATCATTTTATAAAATGTGTTCACAGCCATTATATTATCTGACCCTTATTAGGTAACAGGGACAAGCATGAGCATTCTTAACCTGAAGTTTAAGCCACTTGTTCAAGATCAGTCTGTTCATTAGAGGCAGAACTGAAAATTCAAACCAGATCATCTCATTTCCAGTTCAGTGCTTCTTCCAAAGGATCCTACTATTCAAAAGGCAGTTGACACAGAAATTTAGTGTACCTTCTTTTGGGGGCCTATCCAGTGTAAAAAAAAAAAATGGAAAGAAGAAGGAAGGAAAAGCAAAGCCTGTTATCCTGTTATGGTCACCCATATTTTGAGATCCACTTTGGGAGGAGAATGAGATTTTGAACAAACAAGAAAGACATGATAAAAAAAAAATTATGGATGGTTTCTAAGAAATCTGTGGAAAAAGAAGAAATAAGATCCTAATAATCTGTCAATATTTAGACCTTCAGTTACCTAGAAAAACTTGCCCTGAAACTAATCACAGCTGAAATATAAATTGTGTGCTCGCCCTTAAATACTTTCTAAAATATATAAACGGAGAAGAAGAAAAAGAGGAGAATGAAAAGGAAGAGGAATAGAAATAAAACATACCAACATGCCTTCAGATATCATTTCTTCAGAATCTGGAGTCTACTCAGAGCCTACTCTCCCCATTCAGCTCCTTTTTACCCCAATACCCACACACAATAATCATCCACATTTATGTTTTAGAAATGTGGGAAAAATAGAATTCTATTTTTGGATTATTGAATAAAAGCAATACAAATTGACATTATGAACTAAGCAGTCAAGGGGCTTGCATTAAGTAGGATTTTTGTTTTGTTTTATTTTGTTGTGTTTTGTTTTTTGAGAGAGAGAGATCATGAGTGGGCAGAGAGAGAAAGAGAGAGAATCTTAAGCAGGCTCTACACTCAGCATGGTGATTGATGCAGGGCTGTATCGCATAACCCTGAGATCATGACCTGAGCCAAAATCAAGACTTTCAATTGACCGAACCACACAGGCACCTGAGAATGGTTGTGTTTTAAAACTGGCAAAGGAAACTACTTGCTCTTGGTATAGAGGAAATTCATTCAGGGTTTAATATTCTTCCTTATCTAATGAGAAAGTAGTAAATGCTGGCCATAACCAAAGGGATTTTCCCCCCAGATTGGGATTAGTCAGTCCATTTCCATGAATTAACAGCAGATATTTCTCATTCTCATTCCCATAGTAAAATGGCAAAATTAGATGTACCCGCCAAAAATTCTTGGCAGAGTGGGACGAAATGACATTTTGATGAAAAACAAAATTAGTAAGATAATTTTTTATCACTTAAGTAAGCAAATGCATTCTAATCACTATTAACATGGAGTTGAGGGCATCCAGTGTATCTCACACATAAATATGTATCTCACACGTAAATCTCACCACTTTCATTTGTAAGGAGATGAAAAATATTTTACTTTCCTTAGTGCTGGAACTCCTGTTAATAAGCAACTGGAGGGAAGAAATATGGCTGAAGATGGGGAGAGAAGGGAGGAGAAGATGGGAATCAGTAAGAGGGAATAAGGAAGAAAATTCTTAGGGAAAGTGGTGAATATTTCAAGAGTTTAAAGAATGTCTTAAGAATTTAAGAACAGAACTCCCTGATGTCAATTTCAATTATCTTTTAAATTACTGCTGTGATTTAAAGCTCTTCTCTCTCTTCCCATACAATATAGGTAGTTGTGTGTATCAGGCGGGACTTTAAATCTGTTGTCTCTATGAATGCTTTGGTAGAAGAGTTTTTGGTTGAAATCAATACAAGCTGTATCTCATCTAAGTTTTCCAAGTGTAGGATAAAGTAAACAGAGACCCAGACCCAGAGGCCTCATTCCTTAATGCTCATTCCTTCTTTTAATTGGGAAATATTAATTGAATACCCACTATGTATTACTCTATTCTAAGCAAGGAGGATGGAACGGTAGGCAAAACACAAATTCCCTTTTCTCATAGAGTTTAGATTCTAGTAGTTAAGAAAGATAACAATAAATCAAAACATAAAATAATGCAATGTAATACTAAGAAAGGAAGAATATTTTGAAAGCAACTAGAGAAAAATGACATTATATATCATAGAACAATTATAAATATTTCCACTGACCTCTCATCTGAAAAAGAAGTCAGAAGACAATAAAACATCCCTAAAGTGCTCAAAGAAAACAATTGTAATTTCACAATTCTTTACCACAAAAACACCCTTCAGCATAAGGGTGACTAATCTGAGAAGTCTAAATACTGTATGATTCCAAATATATGACATTCTGGAAAAGGTAAAACTTGAAGACAATAAAAATACCAGTGATTGTTAATGGTGGGGTTTAGAAAGAGGAATAGGCAGAGCCTGAAGGATTTTTAGAGCAGTTAAAATACTCCATATGACATTAAAAATGGATGTCTGTCATTAATCATTTGTTCAAAGCCACTGAATGTACAACACCCTTAGGTGAATATGGAATTTGGGTGCCTATGATGTGTCAATGTAGGTTCATCCTTGATTTAAAAGAAAAAAAATGTACCACTCTGGTGAGTAATTCTGATTATGGGAGTCAGGGGTGTGAGGAAAAGCTCTGTACCTTTCACTCAATTTTCATATAAAACTTAAAACTGTTCTCAAAAAAATAAAGTCTTTTAAAAAAATAGGTAGGACTTGTTCTCAACACCAAACATGAGACCGTCTTAATGACCAAGCTGTACAATCTTGAATCTAGTCTGGTGGTAAAGGACCCAATATCCAGTGGGGAAATAAGGGGTTGATAAAAACACAGTTGGAAGCAGTGCTTAGAAAAAATTAGAGTCCTGGGGCACCTGAGTGGCTCAGTCGGTTAAGCATCTAACTTTTGTTCAGGTCATGATCTTGCAGTTCATGAGTTTGAGCCCCACATCGGGCTCTGTGCTAACAGCTCGGAGCCTGGACCCTGCTTCTGATTCATGTCTCCCTCGCTCTCTCTCTGCCCCTCCCCCATTCTCTCTCTCTCAAGAATAAATGAACATTAAAAAAAAGAGGGAGAAAAATTAGAGTCCTGTTTATACTCTGCCTATATATTTATTTAAATCATTCAATAAACATATTGTATATATATTTTAATGAGAATGAAATAGAAACGTTTTCAGATATAACTGAGAAAAACTTATTGCAGTAGATGTGCATTAAAAGAACTTCTTCAAGATGAAGATAAATGATAGCAGATGTAAAGTCAAACCTATATAAAGAAATAAAGAGCACCAAAAATGGTATTTAAGTGTATAAATAGAAAGCTCTGTTACTTATTTTCTTCCTGAAATTTTCTTAAATGACTATTGACTGTCTTAAACAAAACTGTGGTAATAAAAGTCAGAAAACAGTAGTTACCTTAAGCAGAGGGGTAACAGTGTAGATGTTCCACATCTTGATCTAGTTAGAATTGTATGGGTGTATATGTAAGTTAAAATTCATCAAACTTATGCAAATAATTATTGCATGTAATTGTACTTCAATAAAATAGTGTTAGAGTAAAAAAAAAAAATGTCCTGGGGCTGGGGGTGGGGGTGGGGGGGAACATAGATTAATTATAAATGGTCATGAAGGAGCTTATTAGGAGTATCAGAATGTTCTAAATCTGATTTATAGTGACAATTGTACCATTTAATAAATTTGCCCCCCCCCAAAAAAACATTTTAAAAAAGGAGTTTAAAAAATGTAAGGATACAGAAAGGTTTAAAGTGTTATAAAAAATATAACAGGAAAATAATAAAGTTGTATAGCTGCATTAATATCAATCTAGGGGCACCTGGTGGCTCAATCAGTTTGTGTGTGACTCTTGGTTTCAGCTCAGGTCATGATCTCACAATTTCTGAGTTTGAGCCCCACTTCGGGCTCTGTGCTGACGGTGCAGAGCCTGCTTGCGATTCTCTCTCTCTCTCCCTCTCTCTGCCCCTCCCCTGCTCACTGTCTCCATCTCTTTCAGAAGACTTTAAACTTTAAAAAAATATGTTAGTCAAAATAATCCTTAAGGAAAAGTTATTGTAGATAAGAAGTTGTGTTATACAACGATAAAATGTTTAATACACCAAGAAAATTTTTAAATGTAGCCTCGAAGTCAAAGCAAAAATTGACAGAACTACAAGGAAAAATTTTTAAATCTACCTTCATAGTAGAACATCTCAACAAATATTTCTCAGAAATTGATAGATCAGATAGAAAAATAATCAGTAAGGTTATGAAAGATTTGAGCAGTAAAATTAATAAGTTTGATCTAATGGACATATATAGACTATTCAACCCAACAAGTTGGAGGTGTACATTCTTTTCAGGCACAAAGGGTATATTTACAGACTAACCATGTGTCAGACTATTATTATAACAAGCCTCAACCAATTTCATTTACCTCAAAACAATGAGATTAAAAAGTCAATAATCAAAACTCTACTAGTTAAGAACTATTTAAAAATGCCCTTTTAAACTGGTTGGCCAAAGAAGAAACAATACTGGAAATAAGATAATCAGAGGTGGGAGTTTTGCTATCAGAGCAGAGAAATGGTGTGGTTGTTGGGGAAAAACAATGTGGCATTCATGGAGATTTAGGGTTTGTTTTGAGATGAGGGATATAGGGGCACCTGGGTGGCTCAGTTGGTTAAGCGACAGACTCTGATTTCAGCTCAGGTCATGATCTCCCAGGTGGTGAGATCTGACAGCTCAGAGAGCCTGCTTGGGATTCTCCCTAAAAAAAAAAAAAAAAAAAAAAAAAAAAGATGTAGGATATAGTAGTTCTTAAATAGCTTGTAACTAGTAGGGTTTTGATTATTGACTTTTTAACTTCATTGTTTTGAGGTAAATGAAATGAGGTAGAATAATGAGAAGGATCCTTAAGAAATGGAGGAAATGATGCTGCTGGTTGGGGCAGGGGCATGTAACTGAAGAGGCAGAGTCCTTAGGAAACTGAGATGGATAGAATCTACTACACAGTGGAGAGATTTCCCTTATTGTCCATACATTGCAACAGGAAGAAAAGCAGAGGTTATAGGAACATATGCAGGTAGATAAGGAATTTTGGAGATGAACAGCTCTGACTGCTTAGTTTTCTCAGTAATATAAGCAGCAAGGTAATCAATTTATAGTGAGGAATGGGAAAGGTATGCTGGAGGTTTGAGGGGAAAAAACAATGTGTGTGAACTTTGTCTTGGTGAGTGGGACAAAGATTAGGGAAATACAGTGAGGTTGTCATTAGGCAATTCTAAAGCCCTCTTAAAATTTTTACTTGTAAATTTAAAGGAAGTCCAGTAGCCAGGAAGTGTATTTCTTTCTTTAGCCATGACACATTGTTCTGGAGCATTGCTAAGTGTGCAGTGATCTAGATATACCCAAAGGTTGGAATTTTGCCAAGAGAGGAACAAGGAAGAATAAAACACCAAGAGAAAGACAGAAGGAATCCCAAGGATGGACAACAGAATCTAAACTCAGTAAGAGGGAAGGTGATCAACAGTGTAATAAAGGCAGTTGTGTCAAATGTGATCTGAGAATATAAGCCCACTAATCCATTTCAGAAATGTTGGGGAACTTTTTAAATTTCCTGAGGTCACGTAAATAGAAGTTCTAGTTTATCTTCACTATATTTTAAAAAGCAAGGGTGTCATATCCTGGCACCTAAAAATGAAGTTTTGAGCCACTGTATATTTTATCTAATTTCATTTTCATAACAACCTTAATAAATTGCTGACTTAAATTCCCTGGGTGTGGTGGCCATGTTTATCTTGATCACTGCCATATTCTTGGCTCTTAGCAAAGTACCTGGCCCACAGAACATGCTTAATAATTATGTCTTTAATATAGTGATTACTCCTTAATTTAAGGAATAAAAGTTAAAAACCACAATGGTTACAGAACTTTTCTAAAGTCCAAGAAACAAAAAAAAACAGAGCCAGGTTAGAACTCAGTCTTCTTACTTCTAGACCAATTCCTTTTCCACTGCCCCATTGCTACCCCAGGATAGATAACATGAGGCCGATGTGGAGGCAGTGAATTATCCTAAAGGAACCACCTAAATCTCCTATGCTATCCTTGTGTACTTCTCCCTCAGTTGAGCTAAAGGAAGCATGTGAAAAACTGGAGTAGATGGGGGAATTGGGGGAGGGGAGACAGGAAATGATTCAACAGGTCATATCCTTGAGTAATGGTTTCCATTTTTTTTTATTTTGATCCACTGCTAAGATGCAAATTGTCTTAATCAGTTCAGGCTATTATGAGAAATATCACAGACTGGGTGGCTTAAACAACAGATATTTATCTCTTAGAATTCTGGAGACTGGGAAGTCCAAGTTCAAGTTGCCAGCAGATTTGTTGCCTGGTCAGAACCTCACTTCCTGGCTTGTAAACAGTCACCTCCTCATTATATCCTCACATGTCCACGAGACATCAATTTTCTTGTTTCTCTTTTTGTAAGAGCACTATTCCCATTCATGAGGGCTTCGCCCTGATGACCTAATATTACCTCCCAAAGGCCTCACCTCCAAATACTATCATACTGGTGATTAGGGCTTTAATATATGCATTGGGTGAGGGTATGGGGAGACAATCTATAGCACACATATTATACCACAACCCACCATTTATACCCACACGTATACTTCCCTCCCTGCTACACACACACACACACACACACACACACACACACACACACACTGACACAAAAGTTTCATGAAGCAATACTTACCCTTACTTATGAGTATCTACCTTTACTTGCGGTACATAAACTCTGATATTTCCTATCATATTCTATTATTTTTATTCTATTCTATTTCTTTAATGCTGGTAGGAATTAATTAGGTTTTCCAACCCTAGTAGGTACCCATCTAAAGTTTGAAAAATACTACCATTGAATAACTTAAGTCCTTGCTATTCTTTCTTCTTTCCAGCTTTCCAGTAGAAGGCAGTGATCTCAATAATTTGTTTGTTGTCATTGTTTTACTACCTATGGGATAGCTTGTGATCACCGTCATAATAATGCAGCCACCTTATATTCATAAAATACTTTATAGTATTCTGAATGCTGACTCCTACTTTGTTTCTATGCAACACCCCCAGACTGGTGACTTAAGCAGAGAGATGCGTTATCTACATTTTATGGTTTAGAAGAGTAGGGTTAAAATACATTAAATGACTTGACCAAAGACACAGAGTGAATTAGCAGCACATCTATAACCAGTAACTGTCCTGCCTCCAAATCAGTATTCTTAATTGTGTCCCTATCACCAAAAACCAAAATGTGAGACAACAATTGAATTCTACTACACTTTTGGGAAACTCAGAATAAAGGAAATAGGTGGTGTAATAGAAAAGGAAAATGATCCTGCTTGGAAATCAAAAGAGTGGAGGGAAGCATATGAGAGACAAAGTAAATGCTAATGTCCTATGGACAATGAGCTAATATTAATATATATGTGTATGCATGCATACAAAGTAGGACAGCTTATTACTAACATCATGTAAAACAATAAGCACTTATCCTTATTTGCTACCTCATTTATGTTGGACTAACATTCAGACTTAAAACTAATGTCTTTGTTCTAATTATCAAATTAACAGAAGTCTGGTTTTCAACAGTAAAACATGAAAAATAAAAGGCTATTCAGAACTTCTTGCCATTTAAAGAAACCATGCCTCCATTCTCCTTGGCATCAGGAGAAATATTCCCTCAGGAAATTAAAAATCATCCACCATTGTGTTCCTATCTTACTACCATGTTACAATTACAGAAGCACTAAAGATTAGAAGACAAAAGGCTAGCTATTTTTAGAGACAAAATTATTACCTATAAGAACATACACTACCTCCTGTTTTTATACACACTTTATAGATCCTAGGTAAAATAGATGGTGATAACAAATTAAACCTCTATTTAAATTGAATAATGGTAGAAAGTGAACAAGCACTGGTTCCAGATAAAACAAATAACAACAAAGAGAAGCACGTGTGTTTTTCCTTCCTCCACTGTGTAATGTTGGAAAACTCACACGATAAGAGCTTTTTGCCTTGCCAGTCTTGGTGAAGCAGCTTCTTTGTAAGATTTATCAAGTATAAAGTTGGACCACTTCTGTAAGGGATAAAGTACTCAGGAAATGCAATGATACCAATCGTAAAATTGTTTCAAGGAGGGTTTTAAGAATGCTCGTGGGAAGCCAGTGGATGCATCAGAACTTTGGAGGTATGTTGCAAAACATGTTGAATTGACTCTAGGAAACACAAGGTGATTTAAGGACAGCCCTTTGGAATTTATTTTAAACAATGAAAATCAGGTTTAGTGAGCCCATATGGAAAACCAAAGATTTAATTAGAAAAGCACTTAACATTGTCTGCTATATTATAGGAGTTCCTTTCTTGCACAGTGTTTTTATCATTTTTAACTACTCTCTTTGTGTAATCTTGCCCTGTGTTTACCCTACAGTTCCCTTTTGTTTCTTTGTCAACACGCTAACTACAGACAAGCAGATTCTATTATTTTAGCTTACTCAGTGGCTCTTAGATTGTTCATTGAGAAGATCACATCACAACTCTGCACAGCTGTTGGCAACATGTCTTGCCTGAAATAAACAAACAGATTTCATTTCTTCAATATAATTAGAGTTCAGCTAACTTATGTTACCAGGGAATGCAAATGTCCTTTTAAAAATGTGAAAGGTTTTAAATTTAAGATACATGAGTATGCCAGTCTCCAGTGTCTTTTTCTAGGGTTAGAAAAGGGACATGAATATCCATAATATTATTTGGATATTCAAAAGCTAAACTTTTGAAACGAATGAAGACTCTACATTTCACTTTCAGTTACTAAACCCCCTCTGTAAAAATTGTCATACCAAGTGGAAACCTTCAAGTACTTTCATTCTCAGTCCAAGAGCTTCCCTACCTCTGCTTCAGGAGTGACTATAGTGCACCACTCTGTTGCCTGGTTGGTTCAAAGCTGGGCACATGACACAGCAAGGCCAATCAGAAGGATTTTTGCTGGAAACAAGCACAGGGCATTCTCTTTTTCTCTGAGCTAAAAACTACTAAAGACCAAATAATCCCAAAGCTGACAGGTACTATCTTTACCAATGCATGGAGAGAGCCTATCTCAAAAGGAAATCAACATGGAAAAAGAGCAAAAGCAGGCAAGGAAAGAGCAGTGCCCTAAAGGTATCATTTCACCACTTGAAGCCATTGGTGCTTGAGCTAGATGTGGACTTTGAGTTCCAATTTTACATACTCTGGGTTTCTGTCACTTGCAGACAAAATCATTCTGGCTGCTGTTACAGATGGATTAAGCATTCCCTTTCATTTTATGCCATATTCACAGAAAGTTACCTAAAGAAAAACCGTGAACTTGATCTCTTTGCCTCTTCATGCTCTTTACTTTGGGCCTTCTCTCAGGTCCTAGCCAGCTGCCCTCCTCTGGTCCTCTATGTACCAGTCTCCTCTTTCCCAAATCCAAACCACCCTGCTCATAAGAAGAACACTGATAGAAATAATTTATATCTGAATGTAAACATATTCACTTAACAATCCTCTTAGGAGTGTTTGCAGGTTAAGATTGATCTCCAATTACAGAATGGATGTCTTATTGGAGTTTTTCATGTTATTTTATTTCTGCTGACATCACCACTCAATCTCCAGGGCTAGAAATCTCAAGTAACATTTCATAGCCAAAAGATGGAAACAACCCAAATGTCCATCAACAGATGAATGGCTAGCCAATGTGATCTACATACAATGGAATATTGTTCAGCCATAAACAGAATAAAGGTTTGATACATGCTACAGCATGAATGAACCTTGAAAACATTATGCTAAATAAAATAAGCCAGGCATGAAAGAACAAATATTATATGATTCCACTTATATGAAATATCTAGAATAGGCAAATATATGGAACAGAGGGTAGATTAGAGGGAACCAGTGTAAGGAGAAGGAAGATTGGGAGTTATTGATTAACTGAGTTTCTGTTTGGAGTGATGGAAAAGATTTGAAAACAGTGATGGCCATACAACCCTGTAAATATAATTAATTCCATTGAATATACCCTTAAAGTGGTTAAAATGACATGTTTTATGTTATATATATTTTATCAGAAAAAATTTAATTATACTATGATACTTCTCTCCTATTGGATTACAAAGATCTAACATTTTAACACTATATTAGTGTTATTGAGTCTACATGGAAATTGGTAGGCCCACATAATGCTGGTAGGAGTGTAAAAATGGTATAACCCCTATGGAGTAGAATTTTAAAATATCTTTAAAAATTACATATCCCTCTACCTTTTAACTCAGCAATTCCACTTTTAGGTATCTATCTTAGAGATAGACTGTAAAATTACAAAATGACATATGTCCAAGATGGTTCATGTCAGCACTATTTATAACAGCAGATGGCTAGAAAGAAGCTGAAAACAATAGGGGAATGGAAATGACTGAGAGGTTCCCAATTTTCTTCTAAAGACTTTAGTGTTTTTAGAGAAGTTAAAGGTTCACAGAAAAATTGAAAGGAAGTTACAGAGATTTCCCATATACCCCCCAACCCACACATGTATAGCCTTCCTCATTGTCAACATCCTATAAGAGAGTGGTACATTTGCTGCAATTGATGAACCCACACTGACACATCATAATCACCCAAAGTCCATATTTATATTAGGGTTCATTCTTGGTGTCTTACAAAGGTATAATGAGTTTGAACAAAAGTAAAGTGAAATTTATCTATCATTATAGTATCATACAGAGTATCTTCATTGCCCTAAAAATCCTCTGTGCTCCACTTATTCAATGCCCCCAACCCCTGATCTTTTTTCAGTCTCCATAGTTCTGTTTCTTCCATAATGTCATATAGTTGGAATCAAATAGTATGTAGCCTTTTCAGATTGGTTTCTTTCACTTAGTAATATGAACTTCAGGTTCTCCATGTCTTTTAGTGACTTGATAGCTCATTTATTTTTATCACTAAATAATATCATATTGTCTGTATGTACCATGGTTTACCTATCCATTCACTTATTGAAACACATCTTGTTTGTTCCAAGATTTGGCCTTTATGAATAAAGCTGCTATAAACATCCATGTGTAGGCTTTTGTGTGGACATAAGTTTTCAAGCCCTTTGGATAATTATCAAGGAACATGACTGCTGGATTTTATGGTAAAGGCATGTTTGGTTTTGTAAGAAACCAACAAACTGTCTCCAAAGTGGCTGCACCATTTTGCATTTCTACCTACAATGTAATGAGAGTTACTGTTGCTCCATATCCTCAACAGCATTTGGTGTTAATGTTCCAGATTTTGGCTATTCTAATATGTGTGTAGTGATACTTCATGTTGTTTTAATTTTTATTTCCTTAATGACATATGCCGTGAAGCATTTTTTCCATTGGTTATTTTCCATCTGCAAATCTTCTTTCATGAAATATCTGTTAAGGCCTTTAGCCCATTTTTTAATTGGGTTGTTAATTTTTTTACTGTTGAGTTTTAAGAGTTCTTTACATATTTTGGATAATAGTTCTTTATGAAAAGTGTCTTTCGCAAATCTTTTTTCCTAGTTTGTGGCTTGTCATCTCTTTCTCTCGGCACTGTTTTTTTGCAGAGCAGGAACTTTTAATTTTAATGAAGTCTAGCTTATCAATTATTTGTTTATGGATTATGACTTTGATGCTGTATCAAAAAAGAGTCATCACCATATCCAAGGGCATGTAGGTTTTATCCTGCTATCTTTTAGAAGTTTCACAGTTTTCTGTTTTATGTTTTGGTCTGTGATCCACTTTGAGTTAATTTTCGTGAAGGACATAAGGGTATAATGCCTGTGTCTAGGTTCATTTTTTTCATTTGGATAACCACTAGTTCTAGCACCATTTTTTAAAAGACTATCTTTGTCCTTTTGTATTGCCTTTGCTCCTTTATAAAAGATGGGTTGACTAGATTTATGTAGATCTATTTCTGGGCTCTCTATTTTGTTCCACTGATCTGTTTGTCTGTTCTTTAATCAATAATAAAGATTCATAATAAGATTTTGTAGTAAGTCTTGAACTCAGATTTGGTAATTGTCCTTCAATATTGAGTTGGCTATTCTGGGTCTTTTTGCCTCTTTGTATAAACTTTAGGGTAAATTTGTCAACATTCATAAAATAACTTGCTGGGAATTTTATCAGAATTGCATTGAATCTATAGACTGAGTTGGGATTAACAGACATTCTGATAATATTGAATCTTTCTATCCATGAACATGGAATATCTCTCATTTATTTAGTTTTTTGACATCATTCATCAGAGTTTAGTAGGTTTCTTCATGTAGATCTTATACATATTTAGATTTATATCTAAAAATTTCATCTTGGGGGGTGCTAGTATAAATAGTATTGTGAGGCGCCTAGGTGGCTCAGTTGGTTAAGCGTCCGACTTCAGTTCAGGTCATGATATAATGGTTCGTGAGTTTGAACCCCATATCAAGCTCTGTGCTGACAGCTCAGAGCCTGCTTCAGATTCTGTGTCTCCCTCACTCTCTCTGCCTCTCCCCTGCTCTCACTCTGTCTCTCTCTCTTAAAAATAAAAATAAAAATAAATTAAAATAAATAAATAAATGGTATTGTGTTTTTAATTTTAAACTCCACTTGTTCATTGCTGGTATATAGGAAAGCAATTGACTTTGGTATATTAACCTTGTATCCGGCAACCTTGCTATAAATGCTTATTTGTTCCAGGAGTAGTTGTTGTTTTTGGTCAATTAATTCAATTTTCACATAGACTATCGTGTCATCTTCCAACAGGATTTTATTTCTTTCTTCCCAAGCTGTATACCTTTTATTTCCTTTCTCCTTTTCTCCTTTTATTTTTCTTTTCTTAGCCAGGACTTCCAGTATGATGTCGAAAAGAAGTGGTGAGAGGAGACATCCTTGCCTTGTTATTGATCTTAATGAGAAAGCTTCGATTTTCTTACCATTAAGTATAATATTAGCTGTCATACTTAATGGTAAGTATGGTAAGAATATTCCTTATCTGGTTGAGGAAGTTCCCTCTATCCCTAATTTATTGCATGTTTTTATCATGAATGAGTATTGGATTTCATCACTTTTTTTTATATATTGCTGAAATTATGCAATTTTTCTCTTTTAGTCTGTTGATGTGATGGTACATTAATTGATATAGCAATGTTGAGCCAGTCTTGCATACCTAGGATAAATCCCTCTTGGTTGTGGTACATAACTCTTTTTATACATTGTTGGATTTGGCTTGCTAATATTTTGTTTAGGATTTTTACATCTATGTTCATGAGAGATACTGGCCTATAGTTTTAATTTCTTGTAATGACTTTGTCTGGTTTTGATATTAGAATAATAGTCTCACAGAATGAGTTAGGAAGTATTATCTCTGCTTCAATCCTCTGAAGAAGACTGTAGAGAATTGGTATAATCTCTTCCTTAAATATTTAGTAAAATTCACCAATGAACCATCTGGGGCTAATTCTTTTTGTTTGGGAAGGTTATTAATTACTGATTCAATTTGTTTACTAGATATCAGCCTATCTAAATTGTCTGTTTCTTCATGTGTGAATTTTGGCAAATTGTGTCTTTCAAGGATTTGGTCCATTTCATCTAGGTTATCAAAGCTGTGGACATAGAATTCTTCATAGTATTTTTTTATTATCCTTTTAGTGTCCATGGGATCTAGGGTGATATCCATTCTTTCATTTCTGATATTTGTAATTTGTGTCATCTCTCTTTTTTTGTTAGTTAGCCTGACTAGAAGATTATCAATTTTACTGATCTCTGTAAGAATCAGCTTTTGGCTTCATTAATTTTCTCTGTTGATTTCCCATTTTCAATTTCATTGATTTCTACTCTAATACTTATTATTTCTTTTCTTCTGTTTAGTTTGTATTTAATTTGCTTTTGTTTTTCTAGTTTCCTAAGGTGGAAACTTATATGATTGAGTTTAGATCTTTCTTCTTTCCTAACGCATTCATTCAATGCTATAAGTTTCCCTCTAAGCATTACATCCAATGCATCCCACACATTTTGATAAATTGTGTTTTCATTTCATTCAGTTTTCAAAATATTTTCAAACGTCTCTTGAGATTTCTTCTTTGACCCATATGATGTGTATTGCTTAATCTCCACATATTTGGGGTTATTTCAGTTATCTTTCTGTTATTGATTTCTGGTTTAATTCCATCGTGGTCTGAGAGCAGAAATATGATTTCTATCCTTTTAAATTTGTCAAGGTGTATTTTATGGCCCAGAGTGTGGTCTGTCTTAGTGAATGTGAGCTTGAGAAGAGTGTATATTCTTCTGTCCTAGATAAAGTAGTCTATAGATACCAGCTGGTATCCAGTTGATTGGTGGCATTGTTGAGTTCAATTATGTCCTTACGGATTTTCTGCCTACTGGATCAGTCCATTCTGATAAAGGGATGTTGAAGTCTCCAGCTATGATGGTGGTGGATTTGTTTATTTATCCTTGCATGTCTACCAAGTTCTCTCTCCCATAGATTAATGTTCTTTTGTTAGTCACATACATACTAAGGAGTGTTATGTCTTCTTAGAGAATTAACCCTTTGTCATGGTATGTGCACTTCTTTACTGTTGATAACTGTCCTTGCTTTGAAGTTTGCTCTTTCTGAAATTAAAATATGTACTCATGCTTTCTTTTGTTTAGTATTTGCAAATACATTTTTCTCCATCCACTTATTTTCAATCTATATGTGTCTTAATATTTAAAGTGGGTTTCTTGTAGACAACATATAGTTGGGTCTTGTTTTATGATCAACTCTGACAATCTCTGTCTCTTAATTGGAGCTTTTAAACCATTGACATTCAAAGTGATCGTTGATATTGTTTATGATATTGTTCTTTATGATTAAGAACAACCATATTTGTTACTGTTTTCCATTCCTTGCCCTCATTCTTTGTTCCTATTGTTTTGTTTTTCACTCTTTTTCTGCTTTTATGGTTTTTGTTTGTTTGTTTGCTTGATTGGTTGGTTTGGGGGATTTTTCTGCCTTTATGGTTTTAATTCACATTTTATATTATTCCTTTTTCTCTTTTTTCTTAGCATATCAGTTATACATCTCTTTAAAATATTTTTGGTGGTTTTCCTAGAGTTCAAAATATACATTTGCAACTAATTCAAATCCACTCTCAAATAATCCTATAGCACTTCGTGGGTATTATGATTGTCCTGATAATAACAAAATATTTCTAATTACTTCCATTCCTTGTATCATTGCTGTCATTTATTTCACTTATACATAAGCCTACATAAGCAAATATATGGTATATACATAATTGTACATAATCAAATATATGGTTATTTTGAACTAACTGCTGTCTGTCAGATCAATTAAAAATAAGAAAAATAAAAATGTTTCTTTACTTCCACTTATTCTTCCTTCAGTGCTCATCATCTATCTTTATGTAGATCCGAGTTTCTGACCTATATTCTTCCTCTCTCTAAAGAACTTCTTTGAATATTTCTTCCAAGGCAGGTGTTCTAGCAACAAACTCCCTCAATTTTTGTTTATCTGAGAAAATCTTTACCTCTCTTTGACTTTTGAAGAATAATTTCACTGAGGAGAGAATTCTAGATTGGTAATTTTTTTTCTCTCTCAACACTTTATTTGATTCTACTCTCTTCTTGCTTGCACAGTTTCTGAGGAGAAGTTGGATGCGATTCTTATCTTTGTTCTTCTATAGATAAGGTATTTTTTTCCTGTGGCTTATGTCAGGATTTTTTCTTTGTCTTTGATTTGCTTTAGTTTGAAAATGATATGCGTAGATGTAGTGATTTTTTTCTTTTTTTTTTCTTTTTTAGCATTTATCTTGCTTGGTGTTCTCTGAATCCTAGGTCTGGTGGTCTAGTGTCTGAGAATAATTTGGGAAAATTCTCAGTCATTGCTGTTCTAAATATTTCTTTTGTTTCTTTCTCTTTTTCTTTTCATTCTGGCATTCCCATTATGTGTATGTCAAAACTTTTTTAGTTGTTTCATAGTTGGATATCCTATTCTGTTTTTTAGCCTTTGTTCTTTTTGCTTTTTGGTTTTGGAAGTTTATACTGTTATATCCTCAAGCTCAAAGACTGTTTTCTCAGCCATGTCCAATTTTGTTACAGTATTTTTCGTCTCACAGTTCTTTATGGTTCTTTCCTCTGGTTCTTTCTCTCTGCTTCCATGGCTCATCTGTCCTTGCACACTGTACTTCCTTATCCACAGAGAACTTACATATTAATCATAGTTGTTTTAATTTTCAGTCTGATAATTCCAACATTCCTGCCATGTCTGATTCTGATGCTTGCTCTATCTTTTCAAATTGCATTTTTTGCCTTTTAGTATTCCTTCTAATTTTTTCTTGATAGAAATATATGAGGCATCAGGGAAAAGAAATTGCTATAAATAGGCCTTTAGTAATGTGATGATAATGTGTGTGAAGGAGGGGATGATGCGAGGAGAGGGGAAGCATCCTATAGTCCTATAATTAGGTCTCAGGCATATAGTAACACCTCTGGACTAGGAACTTCACAAGTGTTTCTCAGTCCCCTGCCCCTTCAATGGGATAGAATGACTACTGCTGTCTAGGATTGGGTATTTCCCTTCCCTAGATCAGTTAGGCTCTGATAATACCCCAGCAGGTTAGATTCCAATTAACTACTTTCTTCTGAGGACAGGGATATGTAAGAAAAATAGAGTGCTCAGGCATATTTCAAAATGATCATTTTCCCCTCCCCCCTGCTAGAAGCAAAGGGGATTTTTCTCTAATATTTACTGTGAAAGCCTGGTTGAGATCCTAAGATAAAATACAGAAATGTGGGGGGCAGGTACTGATGACTGAGTTTCCCTGGAGTTTTTATCTCTCACAGTTGTCCACACTGAGCTAGCAATTCATCAATTACAACTCAAGTTCTCTTACCCTGGTACTGGTTCCTGAGGCAATCTGTGCTTTAGTAAGCCATGACTCCCTGTGTCCACCTCTCTCTCCAATGTCGGGGGCAGTGGTTTACCCTGTGTCCTCACCTCTCTTACAGATCCAAGAAGAGTTGTTGATCTTTTGGTCTGTTTAGCTTTTTCCTTGTTAGATAGAGTATCAACTTCCAAGCTTCTTACATGTGGAACCAGAAACCCAAACTTTCTTGATTACAACTTCCTCATTGAGTCAGTAATATTATTTTAACAGAATGCCTAAACTAAAAGAAATACCTAACAGTTCTGTTTATTAAGTAGTTAGGCCCATACAACCTAAATATTTATGTCCCAATATCTTAGCAGCCATTTAAAAAAGAATAACAGACATCAATTGAAATAAAGCGTAATTCTGTTCTCAAATAACCACAGTTGCTTAGCAAGGGGACATGTGTACCTATGGGACACTATGCAACTTCTCAAACCCTGAAATCAGATGGAACACCTTCCGCATTTTCTACTCCATATCATTTCAGTGTGGTATTTGCTTTTATCACAGCAACCACCAAAAACCCAGCTTTGCAAACATATGACATCAACAACAAGAATATAGCACAATCTAATATTGAAACAGTGATTTACTTCAAGCTAGTTATTTGTGCAGTCTGACAAATATCAAATATTACTGTGTTTCTCT
Organism: Panthera leo; assembly: GCF_018350215.1. Taxonomy (NCBI): domain Eukaryota; kingdom Metazoa; phylum Chordata; class Mammalia; order Carnivora; family Felidae; genus Panthera; species Panthera leo. The sequence goes on along the minus strand of NC_056685.1, from coordinate 56,200,798 downwards.
CAAGAATTTAGAATACCCCACAGTGCCCCTGAGAGTTTGCTGCAGTGCCCTGGGGATTGATAAATAGTACATCTACCCAAAGGAGTCATATGTAGCTATAAACAGTTGTGAGGAATATCTCTATATCCTCCTGTGAAATGATCTTCAGTATGTATTATTAGAAGAAAAAGTGTATAAAACATATTATTAAAAGGAAGCATAAATATGAATGTATCTTATATTTAAAAGAGGAAGGAGAAACTATAAAATTTTTTTCTAATATTTACCTGTAGGCACAGGAAATTAATAAAGTAGAGGGGTCTGAGATAAAAGTTAGACTCTTCTATATATACCTGGTTTTTTGGATTTGATTTAGGAAACTTATACATGTTTCACATTATTATAAAATAATTTTTGAAAGCAATCTCTAAAAATAGTAAGCTAAATAAAGCAGATGAACTTAACTGCATATAGATTTTGTGGCATAACCACACAGAGTAACTATTTAATGTGATTTTAGAACACAAAAATTAAAAGGTAGTGGGAAGTTCTTCAAATGTATTAAGAACTGCAAAAGCATATCAAGCTGTTGCCAGTTATCATATTCTTGCTGGTAGTATTGGTATTGTTACTCTGAGACTGTTTCATGTGTACTATGGGTTAAAACAAATAAGTAATTATGTTGGAGTTGTTAAGAATTGGTATTCTTGACATGAAAGACAGTAGATACAGATGGAAGCTATATAAGAATAAGTAAAAGAATCTTAGTCCTATAGTTGAATTCAAAGAGTCAGTATGGGTTCATGATATATTGTCTTAAGGTATACATATAGTTCTTAACTCTACTCCCAAAGTAGCATCCAGCATCAGTCCTGCCCTACAGATGAAAGTCAGTGTAACATTATAACTAGTTAATTCATTTTCACTTTAGTGAAGACAGTGTCCTCAGGGCCCTCCTGGGAAACAGGCAACTGAAGGGTTCTCTAGTTTTGTATAATTAATACAGATCAATATACCCAATTCTATTAGCCTTTCTACCTCTTTCTCGGTTCTCAGCCAAGACAGTTCCAGCAACCCAATTTCATATAATGTGGTCTGTTTTTCCCCCCAAGCTTTGAGAAATCATCCCAGTAATGCATTAGGATTGGTTCCAGGTCTACTTGTGAGAACATTAAGTCCTAAGTCATGGAAGGATGTACCGTATCAATGTACTCTCACTTAATGCAGCTTTATATTCTGTCCCTCAGCTACATCAATTTGAAGTCCATTCTAAAATATTTACCTTGTACATATTAACCAGGTCCTGTAGATGTGGGGGTGACTAATCTCTTTATTCACATAACAAAGACAACAAGTTCCAACTGGGCCATGCTAAGGCCTACCTTAGTTATTAGTTTAAAATAATGAGATGCAAAGGCAGATCCAAAGAGGACAAGTACTATGTTATGACTATTGCTTCAGATAAGTACTTTGCATGGTATCTAGGCAAAGAGATCTATCTTTGAAAAATAGGGAGTGGGTGAGCAGGTCAATTCTATTGGCAAACAAGGTATCTGAGAGTTGAACTTTTCCAAAATATATCCACCCAGATATTTCTATCTTACTTCTCTAGGGCCACTCCTTCCCTAAGGGTCTTGGCTTTACTATAGAAGACTTTATTGGGGCTATAAATACAGCCTACTTTCTGACTCCACTAACCTCACAATTAGGTCCTGGGCCTAATTTTTAGCACTAGCTTCCCTCTTACTTCAGAATGTGAGGTTCTCTTTGAATGCTACCCTGCTGGCCTTCTCCCTTTCACACTATGCATTCAATTGATAGTGACCATCCTGAACCAGATATTTCCTTTCTTTGGCACTTAACAACAAGCAACCAGAATCATAATTTTTATAATTATTATTGCCCTTGTATCTCTTAACTACTAGAGCAATTGTATAAGCAGAACATCTCCTTCCAGCTATTCCCAAGACAACTAACCACAGGTGGGAGTCCTAGTAACTGTGATGCTACAGTATCACAAGTACCATGATCACCACACTTCACTCAGAAATGTGAGCTATTTTGGGGTGCCTGGGTGGCTCAGTCAGTTAGCTCTTGGTTTCGGCTCAGCTCATGATCTCACAGTTCATGGGATTGGACCCCACGTTGGACTCCGTGCTGATAGCACAGAGCCTGCTTGGGATTCTCTCTGTCCCTCTCTCTCTCTCTGCCCCTTCCTTGCTTGTGCGCTCTCTCTCTCTCTTTCTCTCTCTCTCTCTCTCTCTCTCTCTCAAAATAAACAAACAAAAAACAAAAAAGAATCTCCTTATCTTTCCCCCTGCCGTATACCTCATTGGATCTGTTGAATCTTTCCTGGGTTTCAAGGTCTAATTAACCTATCAAATCTTCTATTATCATCTCAGTTGAAATTACTTCATCTGTTCTCCACCTTACCAGACCTGTTACCATAGCACTTTATTTTTATTTATATCTCAGCACTATATACATTTTTCACAGTAATAAAGTTATTTGAAAAATAGCTATCTTGCCCGCTAGATTTGAGTCATTTGAGGACAAGGGACCAAATCCTATTGGCATTTTGAAACATCATTAAACCAGAACAGTGCTTAAAATACAATTTTCTTTAATAAACAACTATGAAACTGTTCTTTTTTTTCTTTTGAAATTATTCTATTCATTCACTTAACAAATATTTATCGAATGCCTACTAAGTACTAGACACAGTGCTAACTACTTGAGATATAACAAAAAGACAGAAAAGCATGAAAGCTACCTCCCCCCATCTCTATCAAAAATCTTCCATTTTTTCCTACTAATTACTACCATAAGTAATTTTTAACTCTTTCCCCGCCTCATTCTGCCCCCATGTAACTACAATAATAGGTAATATGTATTGCACACATACTATGGGCCAGACTGTGTTGCTTATTTAAACTCACTTAATTTTCATAACAACCAAACAAAGGTTGAATTATTAATTCAGTTTTATAAATCTGGTACTGGAAGTAAGAGAGATAAGTAGTTTGCTCAAAAGTATAATGCTAGCAAGGAGAGGGCTGTGGGAACAGCTGGGACTCAAAACACTGTTTTATACTGTCTATGTGATTTTCATTCTTACTGCTTCTCAAAATGCCCTCTCTAAGCATGGTATCTCCATGTCTGCTGATAATACTAACTGGAATGCCCTCCTACCTCCATCCATCCAAACCCTTGAGCTAGTAATTACTATAATTATATCTCTCTCCAACACTGTTTATGTTTTTTGTTGAGAGCATATCAAACTTTGACTTTCTCTATTTTAAGCTACAGAAAAGATTGTTACCAGTGATGAAGTTTTGATAGTAAGAAATTCATTCTCTTCCTCGTTATCTTTTTTCCTTTGATGTTCTGTACCTTTATGCAATGAACATTTAAACTTCTCTTCGAAATGCAGACAGAAGAAAATTATTAGCAGAATCACCATAAGTAGATTCTTTTTTTTAGATAAATTTTGGTTTAGATATTTCACTATTTTCCTTAGGTTAGACAATAGGGTATGGAGGTGGGGCGGAGAAAGGCTAAAATGTTGTTAGAATACAAAACAAAATGGGATGCCTGGGTGGTTCAGTCGGTTAAGCATCTGACTTCGGCTCATGTCATCTTACGGTTTGTGGGTTTGAGCCCCACATCAGTCTCTGCGCTGACAGCTTGGAGACTGGGGCCTGCTTCGGATTCTGTGTCTCACACTGTCTGTCCTCCTCCCCCACTCACGCTCTCTCTGTCTCTCTAAAATAAATAACATTTAAAAATTAAAAAAAAAAAAGAATAAAAAGCAAAATGTCCTCAGGGAAAAAAAAATCATTTGACTTCTGTGTAACGGCCAATGGGAAAATGAGGAAGAAGAAGAAGAAGAAGAAGAAGAAGAAGAAGAAGAAGAAGAAATGTTTAAGTAAATATGCAGTTAGCAGAATTATTAATGATTTTAAAGCTCTTTCTAATGTAATTTATATTATTTAATTAATTTTCAAATTCTAAATTGTATTAGTCACTGATGTGGTCTCTGTGTCATGCATACATTGAAACTGTGTTAAGTATTTTTAAGGTTCTATTGTGATGCCTGGTGTAGGATTGGCAGTATTTAAATGAGTCTGGCCTGCAGCTCATCATCTCAGGCTGTGAATTCATTAAACTTGAAAAGAGGCAGGCAAAAGATTCATTTTGGAGGGGAAATATCCAGGAGGATAAGCAGGTTGGTCCAGGAGTTGCTGTTGGGTGCCTTTGAAGAATGGTAACTCACCTTTCCCTAAAAAAGAACGGAGTGTTTCAGCATATGGTGCTTGCAAACACACATGCACTCTCCTGGTAAAAGAAAACAACCCTTGATCACTTAAGCTGTCCAAATGGAAATTATCCTACTATCTCATTCATCACTGCTCCATTCAAGCACTATATAATTCATTTCCTACTTTGGGGCCTCTGTATACTATCACAAGTGCTACTGCAATATTTAGTGTTTCAGGTTGGAAATGTGAAGTGATGCATAGACACAGTACTTAGTGTGAGATGATTACAGAACACTGTGACTTGTAAAAGGTTCTCAGAAATAAATACGTTTATGAGTTAACTTGAGATCTTAACGTTGAAAGAACAACAGCCAATGAAATTGTCTGCATTTTCTGAAGATGTGGTTTTCTGGTGAGATAATATTGGACTCAAGCTTCTCTTACTCACAGTGAAGTACACTTAAAACTGACTTTAAGGATTCATTTTGCACGCTTAAAAATCTACCTTTAGGAAAAGTGGGACTGGCTGGTAACCTAGCGTGGAAAGTGAAAGAAATGAACAAATATACTCACTCTTCCTGTGGGAATCCCAGCCTTAAAAAGTAATGTAAGGAGACAGTTTGCTTTCCTTTTCTTCTTCACAATCACCATAAAGTGATAATGACCTCAGGAGTCTGTGTGTGGCCCATTTGATGTGGTTTGGGCTTAAGGAAAAAGCTAAAGGCTAAATGTATTTTAAGTGGGCTAAAACCAAGATAAATACATCCCTGAGGTCATTGTTTCCATTAGTTGACAGCATGTATACAATATTAAAAGCATTGTAAAAACAATATACACTTTTCTAATGTTTTACTTTGGAAGACTAGTTATCTACACTCACTTTCTGAACACTGACTCAAAGTAAAACTTTTATTCCTTAGGAGAAACAATGTTTAAACAAACAAGCAACAAACAAACAAGTATAAACTATGGTTTACAGAAGAGAGTAGCTTTAGTTCAATAAATACCCTAAACACAGAGTTACATAAAACAAGCCATGGAGGCTAATTATAGTGCATGTTACACATGCATAGAAGTGTTTAGCAGTTTTTAGCAGATTGCATAGTTAATTGATCTGTATAAAATATATCCCACCTACGTCTAAAATCAATTGAGGAGGCAAGCCCAATGCTCAGTATGGAAAAAAAAATTCCATTAAACTAAGTTTTAATTTATCCACATCTCAAATTAGCATGGGTTAAACATAATTTTACATGATGATTTTGGTATGGTCCTCTAAAAAATCAACAAATATGGTTGTAGAAGCTGATTCTACAAGTCTAAAAGCTATCGTCCCATTATATATATAAGGTTTATTTGATATCTCTAAGTCAACAATAAAGATAGCTCAAACAGAACTATTTATGCTTTTGTGTGGATATCCTGTACTAGAGATTATCTTTTTGTGTATCTCTGTACTACACATACAGTTCTAAAGATTTAAATGATTCACCTGACTCAAAAATATGGCCTAATGATCTTTTTAATCTCTCCTTTCTTCATGAGCAAGTAGAAGTCTGTTTCCACTTGCCTGCTAGGTATTACCTGTTGGCGTTTCCTAACAAATTCCAGAAGAGTATATTGATTTTCATAAAAATTTATTTTATTTCTATGATACTTTGGCTAATCATACTTGTGACTGAGCATGCCATTTTGCAGAAAATGAAGGAAAACTTTTCTCCAAAGTGCCTACATGTGCATGAGAATGGCTAAAACAATAAGGTTTGAAATATTAAGTATTGGAGAGGAAATAAAACCACTGACACTCCTGTGCCTTCTGGTGAGAGTGTAAAACAGTACAACCACTATGAAAAACTATTTGGCAGCTTTCACTAGGGCAAATATACATCTGTAGTGTTACTTAGCAATTCTACTCCTGAATTTATTCCTAGGAGAAACGAGTTCTATGTCTACAAAAAGACATACACAAAAGTTTTTAGCAATGCGCTTCCTAATATCTCAAAACTAGAAACAACTCAAATATCCATCAACAGTAGAAAAGATAAATAAATTATAACATATTAATACAGTGGAATATGATACACCAATAAACAAAAATAAACTAATGCTATATGCATCAATATGGAAGAAACTTATCATGTTCTGTAAAATACTCTAGATACAAAAGAACATACTGTATATGCATAGATACTGGGTTGCTGTGTTACCAAATCAAATCCCCTTTTACCCCAGGGAGGATAGAGAAGGGGGGGGGGGGAGATAGTGCTATTGATAAATAATGATATCTTCAGGATCTATGTAAATATAAAGGGCAGTCTGAATGTTAGGACATCTGGGATCTGCTAAGTGCTACTTTTGGCTGTGAGCTCACATCTTCAAGGACACTGGTTTACACTTCTCTGCTACCAGGGTCTCTTGATAGAAAGTTTGAAAAGTGCTTTTCCACAGAGTATCAAGAATATAAACGGATGAAATTGTAGGAAGATCAATCCTTAAGAAAATAAAAGCATCGTATGTAACTGGATTAGAATTCAGGACTAAGAGAAGGACCGAGACAGATAACTAAGAAAGATCACATTTAGGTTTTATAACCATTTGAGAAGGGTCAAAAGTTAACTGACACTATGATTCAGATGCGTGCAGGAAACATAGCTTCCTATTTCGTATTTAACTGACATGGTCTTATGGTTCCCTAACTGATGCAAGATTGAGAAAAAACCCTCTCCTAGCCCTGGTTATTTTTAACTAATCTGATCCCGTAATGTAAACTGTTCCTTTAGGTAGGCTCAATATTTTTGGATAATTGCAACATTTCTCTATTTCCACCCATTCTTTTTTTCCTTATACATGGTGGCATTTGGGTATGTGGAAAAGAAAGAGCTCACATGATCTCCTGACAGTTAAATGAAAGAGTCTTCAGATCTGGGAGGCATCCCTTCCTGATCCCACATGGGGAAGGCTGGTGTGACATAACCCAGATTCTGGGTCCTACTGACCAAGTCCTATGGATAAGGGTTCTTCTAACAACTGTGGTCAATGAATTTACAAATCATTTTTAATTGGCTTCATCAGGATGGGGTGCCCCTCTCAGCACTCACTGGCTATAATACCTGCTGAGTCTCTGCCAAGTTTTCCTTTCCAGTTTGCTGATCAAGTTCCAGCTCAGTGGCAGGCTGAGTGAACTTCAGCTCAATGTCCGTGTCATCAGAGAACCCAAGAAAACTCAGTTGGAAAACAGACCATCATCATGCTTCAAGATGCTACTGGGTCATCATGCAATTCTACCATCTTGACTATGCTATCCAACCTGTATTGTTTAGTGATCTCCTAAAAGGTCGCAAACATTGAAGGAGTCAAACAGCTTCTGTCCTTTCAATGCCCTCCTGCTCATCTAATACATTTTTCCCTGTCTGTCAAGGTCTAGGAGAAAATACCCAAATTTACATTTACCTTCCACTGCTTTCTGTTCTTATGATCCCCTAAAACCAGAAGCAATTGTCTTTTCTTTTTAACTTCCTATGTCATATCCTATTTCTTTCTTTCTTAATGTTTATTTATTTTTGAAGGAGAGAGAGAGAGAGAGACAGAGCATGAGCAGGGGAGGAGCACAGAGAGAGAGAGAGAGAGAGAGACAGAATCTGAACGAGACTCCAGGCTCTGAGCTGTCAGCACAGAGTCCAACACGGGGCTCAAACTCACAAACTGTGAGATTATGACCTGAGCCGAAATCAGACACTTAACCGCCTGAGCCACCCAGGCGCCCCTGTCATATCCTATTTCTGTCAGATAACAGCAATGTTTGTGTCTTCAACATTAAAGGTAAAAAGTTATCTTTGGCCCACTTGACCTAAATTCTTATGCATTTAATCAAAGTCAAAGGAAATCCTTTCCTTTTTTTCTCCCAGCATAGTCCATTTCAAGTGAATTATCTTAAGGCAAAATCCTATTTTGAATTTCAGAAGTTGAATTTCAACTCTTTCTCTCTTTGTTCTATAACTTATCCCCTATTTGTTTCCACCCACCTTGTACCCACTCCCACCACCAGGCAGATGAAGGATTGATTAGGAGGAAAATCTTACACATAGAACTCTCATATATTCTTATAAAATATTGATCTCATTAACCCTAAGGCTTGTCTTAACAGGGTCTATATCAGAGTGGTTAAGGACATGGGCTTTGAAATCAGATAGTCCTAGGGTCGCCTGGGTGGCTCAGTCATTTGAGCATCTAAACCTTGATTTTGGCTCAGGTCATGATCCCAGGGTCATGGGATCAAGCCCCCTGTCGAGCTCCATGCTAAGCGTAGAGCCTGCTTAGGATTCTCTCTCCCTCGACCCCTCCCCCTCCCCCACTCATGTGCACACTTGCTTTCTCTCAAATAAAAAAAATAAAATAAAAATATTTTTTTAAAAAAGAGGAAATAAGACAGTCCTACGGTTCAGATTCTGTTCTGTAATTTCATGGCTCTTTTTCGACTTTCTGAAGGATTTACTACAGCTGACTAAAAGGAAACAGGACTCTAAGGGAAAGGGGGAAGTCACACAGTTACAATCAGCAGTAGCCACATCATCATCACTTTCATTCTACTCCTCCTCACAGCTAATAGTGGCTACCCACTGAAGTCCTATTATGCCCCGGTTGCCTTTGATGGAAAAACTGAAGCTCCAGAAGGTTCTGTAACTTGCCAAAGTCATGCAGCCTAACAGTCATAAAGCCAGGATTTTCACTTAGGACCATCTGACTCTGAAACTTCTGTTAAAACCAATGCCCATTTCACAGATTGTGAAACTGGAGTTCGGATGATTTAAATAACTTGTGTGGCACAATACCACCAGTAAATTTATCCTCAGTCAGTGCTCTTTCCACTCAGCAACACTGCTTCTTGGAAATGTGGAGCAAGAACCTTAGCATATACACGCTATGCTGCTTCCCAAACACAGTGCGCCACATAGGACAGCATCAGAGAGTATTAGGGCCGGCAGAAGTTTCAAAAATCAATAGAAAACTCTCATTTTGCACAAGTTCTGAAGCAAAACCACATGGCAAAGGCCGGGTCTAAAACCCAGATCTAATTCCATGATCTGCATTCTTTCTCCTTCCTTCCTGCACCCACTAAATGTTTCTTTATTTTGTCCCACTCCAGAGCCTAACAGAAGAGAAGTGTAAAGGGAAGAACAGGTGGTAGCAGTCAGAAGAGAGTGGGTGGACCAATCCTTGCAACCCTAAAGAAAAGGAATGGGTTCTGGCCCAGGCCCAAGAAGTGTCCCTGGGGGCTTATGTCAGCAGGAATCCCCGCATCTCCACAGGCAGATCCGAAAGTGCCTGGCAGATCCAATCATACAGTGACTCAAATGTCACAGCATGACTATAGAGAAAGAATAATAGTGGAAGCATGCCGGCCAATTTTCAACAGAGGAGCTCAGGATAAGGAAGCTTAAGAAAATTGCTGAAGAGAATGATAATGACAATAATAAAAACAAATAGCTATCACTTATTGAGTACTTATGTGTCTGGCACTGTGCTACACAATTTACATATCAACCTGATGAAGGACAGTTATTAGCCCCATTTTATGAGGAGGAAACTGAGGCATAGTGAGGCTGAGGAAGTTGCCCAAGGACACACAGCTCATAAGGCATAGGGTTTGGGTATGAACCCAGGCCTGCCTAACTTTGTGTACCTTAGCATATAATCATAATAGCAGCCATTAGTGTATAAGGCTGCACTAAGTGCTTAGTACATCATCTCCTTTCCTCCTCACAAAATCCCTGCCAAGTGCAGAGTAGTCTCCTCATTTTATAGGCGAAGTAAAATTAGTTCGAAGACACTAATTGTTCAAGGTCACACAGCAAGTCAGTGACAGAGCCAGGATTCAAACTCCAGTCACTTTTATTATGAATCTCATCATGAGCATGGACATAACTACAGCAAAAGTTAACACAGCAAGCTAAAAATAATTTTAGTGGGAGTTGTCCACTTGACTTATTATTCATAACTAACTCCTAAAGACTCTGATAAGCTGCCTGCAACCCAGGTCCACACACCCTGAAACAAAAGAAGCATGAATTTTATTTAACCATTTCCCCATGAATGTTGAACCACCTCTCAACAACTTTTACCACCCTGACAACAGCAGACAGTTGTGTAATCAGCAGCATTCTTAGAATAAACGTATTCATTGCTTTCCCATGGGCTCTCAACCTAACTCAAAACTACTTTTGGTAAGACAAAAAAAAGATGTAACAAAATATAAATGATACATATAGTAAGAACCCAAGAAAACTTTCTCTTCATGGAAAATTTTAGAAGTCATCACAATAAAAATCCAGTTCCATAATCACAAAGACTCCTACTCTATTAGCCTTTACATCTTTCATGTATGAGCAATTTACCAAAAAGGAAATAAAGATAGCTTTTAAATATCTGAACAAATACTCCTTCTCACTCATAGAAAAGGCAAATTAAAACACAACAAAGTCAATTTCAACCATAGAGTTTTGGCAAAATTTTAGGGGGAAATCACTCTCATCTATCAATGTCAGAAGCATAAATTTGTATGTGTCCTAGGGCGGGCAATTTTACAACATCAAATTTGCAACCCATGTACAATTTGACCCATCAATTCACTCCTAAGAATTTATCCCACAGATTTACTTACACAAGTACAAATGACCTATTTTTTAACGTTTATTTATTTCTGAGAGAGAGAGTGCACATGCATGTGGGGGAGGGACAGAGACAAAGCAGTTCCGAGCTGCCAGCATGGAGCCGAATGCCAGGCTTGAACTCACAAACCATGAGATCAAACCTAAGCCGAAATCAAGAGTCACATGCTAAACCAACTGAACCACCCAGGCACCCCCAAAATGACCTATTTATAAAGTTATTTATTGCAGTACTGCTTTTAATAGAAAAAGATGAATCAATAGGGGATCATCAGTAGAAAACTGTTCCTAAATCATGGCCATGCAATGGAACACCACAAACCATAGAAGGAACGATAAGCTCTTTACATACAGAGATGGAACAGATTCCGAATCTATTGTAAAGTGAAACATGCAAGGTGCAGCACAGTGAATGTTGGATAATACTATGCATCCAGAAAGTTAGGAAGGGGGTGCCCAGGTGGCTCAGTCGGTTAAGTGTCTGACTTTGGCTCAGGTCATGATCTCATGGCTCCTGGGTTTGAGCCCTGCATCAGGCTCTCTGCTATCAGTATAGAGCTGGCCTCAGATCCTCTCTCCCCTGTCTGCCCCTCCCCTGCTGATTCTCTCTCTCTCTCTCTCTCTCCCCCTCCCTCTCTCAAAAATAAATAAACAGTAAAAAATTTTTTTTTAAATATTCAGGATGTTTAAAAAAAGTTACAAAGAAAAATTTCAAAATATATATGTACTTATATATGAATAAAACAAATTTTTAAAGATATACAAGAAAGTAACAACATTCACTGCCCTTCAGGAAGGAAAGTGGGTGGTGTGAGGAACCAAGAGGAAAGGGATACTCATTTAATCCCTCTGCACCTTTTGAATTTTTTACCACATGACTCTATCTCTCATTCAAAATTTTTTTTCTAAAAATCAAATAAAAATAGCTTTTCAAAATTTGCTTTTCCTACAGTAGGTAAGATGCAAAATAGACCAAGAGTAGGAGGAGATAAATATTTTCTTTATATCTCTGAATTTTTGGTTATAACCATGTACACTAATTAATTTTCTTTCATCATTCTTAATGAATGTTTTTTTTACTATTAACAGAAAACATCAACTATTGTGCTCCAAAAAGCTGTACTGAATATTTCTCTTTTTTCTTTAAGAATCAGTTTCCATGGGCACCTGAATGGCTCAGTAGATTGAATGTCCAACTCTTCATTTTGGCTCAGGTCATGTTCTCACAGTTCATGAGATCAAGCCCCCCGTCAGGCTTTGTGCGGACAGTGTGGAGCCTGCTTGGGATTCTCTCTGTCTCTGTCTCTCTGTCTGTCTGTCTGTCTCTCTCTCTCTCTCTCTCTGACCCTCCTCTGCTCTCTCTTTCTCAAAATAAGTAAACTTAAAAAAATCAGTTTCCCATATTTTCCATTTAATAAAATCTGTTTTGTTTTTGTTTTTGTTTTCCTAGAGCAATATACAATCCAGCTCAACATCGCCTTAGAGAGACAGTAATGCTTGAGTCCAACCTTGTGATGTGTCTAGAGGTTTCAGTGCTCCTGACTGCAGCTTTCCTTTGCACATCATAGCGTTCTTGGTCACCCCTGGCCATGCTCTGATCAGTCTCCTTCTTAGAAAATACATCATCGAAAATTCCACATTTTCACTTTCATTTGTGAACATGGACCTAGAAAGCTTTCTGATTCTTTAAATGTTTTCAAATGTTAATTGAAGAGCAGAGCAGCTGTACCCAGTCATAAGCAGCATATCTCCAAGACACTCACTCTGTTCTTCATGAAGTGACATTTCCTACAATCCCAGGAAAATGTGCATAGATAGGAATAGGAACTAAACGGCTACTCAATCAACAAGCAAATAGCCTTCTTTTGATATGTGATTATAATGTACATGAAACATAAGAAGTTTCCTACTAGACATGAATCTGGTAAAATGAAACTGTGAGTTATTGGCCAGTAAGACTACAAGCTAAGTTCCATGGAACAATATATAATAAGATAGTCAAAGATGCTTCAGCTTCTGTCAATGTATAAATACATAAAATGGAACCAAACCTATGCATGATCATGTTTTAGCCCCATACATGGACTAAATATTCTTTAAACAAAACACTAGGGACTGAGTGGACAAGAGACCAGTACAGAAAGCCTATTAGAAAATGCCTATTGAGCATTTAGCTACTTGGAACTAGAAAGAGCAATAAAAATATAAAGCCACTTCCCAGGGTTTGTGGTAGCAGTAGAACTTCATCTGTAGCTAGTTAGTGCACCTGGAATCCTGGTTACTCCAACACTGATATTGTGGCCCCATTCAACTATCCAAATGGCTAGTATGAAATCACTATAAGAAAAAAATTAAGTGTGGCCCATAGACAAGCAGTACCAGCATTACCTGGGACCATGTTAGAAATGTAGACTCCCAGGTCCCCCTGGAGTTCCAAAACTAGAATCTTCATTTTAACAAGATCTCTAGGAAGTGATTCACATACACATAAAGTTTGAGAAGTACTCTCTGGTATAGAGCACGAACACAAAAGGCACACAGATCTACATTGAAATCATAGCTCTGTCACTAGCTTTGTGAATGGGCAAATCATGTGACCCTTGAAGTTCCAGTTTCCTCATTTTAAAAATGGAAATGACAATAGCTAGCTTATATCTTTATTGTGACAATTAAGTAATAGCATATATGGAAAAGGCCAAGCAGAGTACTAGGCACCAAGTAGATATTCCATGAAACACTAACACTGTTTCTCTACTCTTCTTCACATTTTAAGAGGAAATTAAAAAAATTAAATAATAAAAAATAAAGGGGGGCACCTGGGTAGCTCAGTCAGTTGAGCATCTGACTCTTGGTTTCAGTTTGAGTCATTATGTCACTGTTCATGAGATAGGGCCCTACATCAGGCTATGTGCTCACAGCACAGAGGTTGCTTGGGATTCCCTGTCTCCCTCTTTCTGTCCCTCCCCCACTCATTCTTTCTCTCTCTCTCTCTCTGTCAAAATAAATAAATATATTTTTAAAAATAAAGAAATCATACCAAGACCACAACATTTAGTAATTCTTAAATCACACTACAATAATATTGAGAACTAAGTTAGGAGTTCAATCTACATCTAAACCAAGAGTTTTTGACTAATTCTGTTGATAGACTGAAGTTCATGACCTTACAGTCATCATTGATATTGTACATGTTGCATTTTAATATATATGGAAACAATAATATGTCATCATTACTGTTACAAAATGTTACAAAATGCTGAGTCATTTGTATGTAAAAAAATCGTATGTAAACATTCAGAAGCAAATTTTTATATGTATGTTTATTCTTTTATCTCCCAAATTACATAGTCAAATGTTGCAGTTACTATCTATAAGTATCTGTAAGTTACTACCTTAGAGTGGCTTTAAATAAATAATAACATTAAAATAATAACAGACTAATTGTATTTCATACCCACTCTTGCACGAGGAACTGTTAAGCTATTTACATATTTGCAGAAAAACTATGTAAAGAGAAACACTACAGGGGGTTGTTTCATTATAAGAAGCATCCTAGAAGAAATGTTGCAAAGTTATTAGAGCTTGAAAATCTCTTTCTTCATGGTGATATAAGAGAGGAAAATTATTTTCCCTCTACCCTTCTGGGTTCTTAGCTGAGACCACTGTAATAAAAGACAGATTAACAAGAGAAAAACAAACAGCAGTTTATTAACATGTATACCTCATGTATACATTGGAGATACCCCTAGAAAAAAATGAGTAACTCCCCAGGTTGTATGGAGTTAAATACAGGGTTAAATACCATCGTAGTAGAGAAAGGGGATGGGGGTTGTAGTCCTCTTGGAAGAGAGTAAATGATTTTTAGAAAGATAGATGGGCCCAGAGAAGAATAAATGTGAAGTATGGTAATTTGTGACAGTTTGTTTGGATGTAGTGTTGGCTTGTAGTCTTTTCCCTTTGATAGGAGTCAATCCCACCTCGTTGACAAAACTCCAGGAGAGAATCTGTGACAATTGGGTTTCTTTTGGAGGACCTGTCTTTCAGCAGATCCTGCGCTCAGAGAAAGGGAGCTCAGAGAAAGCCTCTCACTGCATTGCTGCTTTTCAATTGCCTACTGCTCAAAATTATCAATATATCAAAGTGGTATGTTTTGAAATGGCATATTCTAAACTGCTACTGTCATATTTTGGGGTGGCACATAATGCTTCCCTTCAGTGAAAACACAACCAGCAGGAGTAACTAGCCAACTCTCTTCCTATATACCCCTTACCCAATCCCTGGAGATGGCACAGAAGTAAGAAAGAAGGTAATGTCTTTGGTAAATGAATGTAATGACAAAGTGGCCAGGTTGAGATTAGGGAGGAAACAATAAATTCTCTTCCCCAAAAAAAGAGAAGATATTTGGGTACTGTTAACCAGCAGATTTGGCAGGGGGTAGAAGGGAAGGGGCAAAGCTTTTCAGAGTTGCCCGTTATTTTACCTTACAAGAATTAAGTGGACCACTGCCTGCCCAGTCACTACTGAAAGGACTAAAATAGTAGCCAGACCAGCAGCAGACAAGGACTGTAAAATAGCCTTATCATTCAGGCAAACAGGTAGGAGCAATGGTCAATAAATTTGCCAGGCCTGGAGGCTTTCTCCTGCACACCCCTCCCCTCTCAACCAGAGGCCCAGGTGATTACAACTGACCAAGCTATTTCTTAAGAAGGAGAAATGCCAGCGCACAGGCTCTTGATCTTCAGATAATTCTGCCCCAACCCACAGTCAGTTTGCAAAGTAAAGTTAGGCTTCAGCCCTTGCCCCAACACTCACATCAACATAAGAGGTTAATATCTAAGGAATAGAAGCTCCAAAAAAAAAAAAAAAAAAAAAAAAAACACAAAACAAAAACAAAAAAAAAAACTTATGGATACATTTTAGAAGAATAACAGCTATGAGGAAAAACAACAAAGTAGACAACTCATGCTAGAGAAAGCAGAATGAATAGACAAGACCAAAGAATAATTTTAAATGACATCAACAAAGTGTTAGGAAGATAAGGAAGGATATTGCAAACCAGAAGCTGAAACCAGAGGACAAAAAGAAGACCCAACTTAACACACTAGATATGCAAAATATAACAATTAAGATAAAGTAGGTATAATAGCAGAGTGGACACAAAATAATACTCTGTTGAGAAAAAAATGGATCAAAAAAAGAATCACCATGAACATATATCAACGTAGCAATATGTCCACAACTACATAAACCAATCAGAAATCTGAAGAGAAGCAAATCTCCATCTTTGCACTTTATGATTTAAGAACCCCTCTAAGGAACTGATAGATCAAACAGACTCCAAAATAACCAACTACATGGAAGAGCTAAATAACACATTGTTCATTTTGAATTTATGGACACATAAAAAATTATGTCACCAAAATAATACACATCCTTTTAAAAGACATGTGGAAATTTACAAAATTAACTATATACTCAGTCACAAAGGAAGTTTCAATAAATTTCACAGGATCAACAGCCTGGAGACTGTTATGTAATCATGATATAACAAAACTTAAAATCAATCCCAAAGCATAGACTTTTAAATCTCTTAAGCCCAAGAACAAAACACCATACTTACCAAACAATCATTATATTTAAGAGGAAATTATAATGATAATTATAAAATATTTGAACTAAACAGTAGCAAAACATCAAAAATTTGGTATGCAACTAAAGGAGTACTTAAGAGGAAAGTTATAGCCTTAAATGTGTTTGTCAGAAACCAAGAAAGCATGAAAACAAATGAGCAAAGCACTAAGCTCAAAATAAAACCAGAAAAAGAGCAGTAAGTAAATGCAAAGAGCCATGTAGAAAGGAAATAACAAAGATAAAGACAAAATCAATAAAAACAAATCATTAAAAAAATAAATAGTGAAGTTTAATAAAATCAAAAACTCATTCTTTGAAAAGATTAATAAGATCAATAAAGTTCTGATAAAACTAGGGGAAAAAAGAAGAAAATAAGAAAAATTCAGAATGAATGTGGGGAAATAACTCAGACGCAATAGATATTTTGAAAAATTCAACCTTAAAATTAATATGCTAATGAATTGAGAAAATCTAGATGAAAGAGGTAATTGCTGGGAAATTATGAAATGCCAAAAATGGCACTAGAAATATAGAAAACTTGAATTTAAGTTCCAAGAATCTT
The DNA here is from genome assembly GCF_018350215.1 of Panthera leo. Lineage (NCBI taxonomy): Eukaryota > Metazoa > Chordata > Mammalia > Carnivora > Felidae > Panthera > Panthera leo. The sequence continues at coordinate 56,183,699 of NC_056685.1, read as the reverse complement.
ACTTTACACAACACTAAACCAAGATTGTGACAGATTAAGACATTTGCAATGTCAAAATCAATGAGGGAATGTTATTTAGAACACACCAGGTACTAGAACAAAACAGCAAGAAAAAGACAAGAAACCCAGTAGAAAAATGGGTAGAGAAAATGAATTGTTGGTAATTCACAGGAGAAACTTCAAATGGCTCATAATGCTTGACTTTACTAGGAATAAGAAAAACACAAATGAAAACAATTTTTTACCCTCATAATGCTTTACACTCTTCAGAGTGTTAAAAAGAAAAACAAAAGAGAAAGTCAAAATTGCCAAGTGTGTACACACATGTGGGGAAATGGGAACCCCCATGTGCTGCTGCTGGGGTTGGAAGTTGGGAGGGGGTAGATTGGTGAAGTTACTGCAGGGGACAAAATTTGCAAGCCCAAAATGTGTCTCTTTGGCATGTGGATTATTTTCGGACAATTATTTTTAAGAAACAGAAGGCTCAGGAAGAAACTTTGACCTCCCCCCTAACTGCCCAGAAGAATTTATTTAGAGGACCTACTCCAGAAAGTGAGCTATCACTATAGATAACAACAGTATAACATGAACTAGGGGTGGTAAACAGGTAGAAATTTAGCAGAGTCTATTTATAAAAATTCCTGTCTCACTGTTTTGTATGGTCTGGCAAACATTGGTTTACCATCTACTCCTTTTCATCTTTTGTGAATTGCCTTCCTATCCTTTGAAGCCACAGACCCTATCCTTTTCTCCTTAGCTCTGGAAGGCATATGAGCCTCAATTACCTGACTGCCTATGAGCCTCAAATTCTTTTGGAGCCCCCATACATATGTAATTAAAATAGTTTTTCTCCTGCTACCACAGACCCTATCCTTTTCTCCTTAGCTCTGGAAGGCATATGAGCCTCAATTACCTGACTGCCTATGAGCCTCAAATTCTTTTGGAGCCCCCATACATATGTAATTAAAATAGTTTTTCTCCTGCTACTCTGTCTCATGTCAGTTTAATTCTTAGACCAGCCAAAAGAACCTTAAAGTACAGAGAAATTTTTTTCTCTCCATCACAATTCTGAGAAAGAATTTGACAATGCTTTCTGAAATTAAACACACAAAAACTAATATCCAGCAATCCCATTGCTGAATACATATACCCTCAAAGAAACCTAGGCATAGTTCTAGATGTACGAGAGGTACATGTATAAGAATCCTCAAGAAAACCTCTTTGTGGAAGTGAGTTGCTGGATATACTAAGGTCTCCATATCTAGCAATACATATAGGTAGCATGTGGTGGATGAATACCATGAAATGACAAACTGAAATACATACAGTAACATGGACTGATGACAAAAATATATTATTGAAAGAAATATGTAAGAAATGAAACTATCTGTATAGTACAATAGTGTGTAAGTAAATTTTACAACATATTTACAAAAATAATACTATGTAGTTTTCAGGGTTCATACATAGCTAAGTGCATATATCACTTATGAACATATATATCACACACAGTACACTGGGTGCCTTTAGTGGGAAAGGAAGGAGATGGAGGTGAGGAGTAATAAAATGGAAAACATGCAGGAGTGTGGAGAGAGATGGCAAAATCATAAAAGGCAATCAGGTTTCCTGATCAATACAATCTTACACTCTGCCGATGATCCAAGGGTTTCTAATTAGGCAAGACAAGAAGACTCTGACCAGATACGAAAAGTAGTATACAAATCATAGAAGGATGAACAGCAATGCAAGAACCAACAGGAACTCCCCTGGGGCTGAAGGATAAATAATGGCCATTGTAAGCTAGCGAATTAAATCAGTGTGGAATATTAATAAATTAATATTTAGTTTTTGTCCCTGATTCCTGGAAAAGAGCTTCTAAAAACATTGGTATCTCCTGAATAATAGAAGTGTCTTTGTATGCCAATAAGATGACTCCTACTTAGCTTCAGGGTGGTGGCTGGTCACCAAAAAGACCAAGCCATCAGTAGAAAGGTAGAACTTTAAGCCCACCTATCCCTCCACCCATAGCTGCAGAGAAGAAAGAATCACAATGGTCAATGGCTTAATCAAATACATCAACACAATGTAACCTCTATTTTAAAACAAAAACAAAAAAAAAACAAAAACAAAAAAACCTAAATGGTGGAGTTTGGAGAGCTTCCAGGTTGTTGAACACACTGATGTGCTGGGAAGGTGGCTCACCTGAAGAGAGCGTGGAAAGGCCACCCCACCTCACCCTCATACATTGCCCTACGTATCTCTTCCATTTTGGCTGTTCCTGAGTTGCATCCTTTATATTAAACCAGTGAACATATGGGAATTATTCCTATGATTTCAATAAGCTGTTCCAGCAAATTATCAAACTCCCATTTTGTAGCTGGTTGGTCAGAAGTATTGGTGGCCCAGGACTTGCAGCTGGTATCTGAAGTGGGGACAGTCTTGTAGGACTAAGGGATCTGACTCTAATTCCAAGTAAATAGTGTCAAAATCAAACTGAATTGTTGGACAACCAGCTGGTGTTGGAGAATTGGAGAAGTGGTGTCAGAATAAATCATAGAACCAGCCAGATCAGTAACAGTGGCTTAGGGAGTGAAAGACTTGCCAACTTCCTGTGGTAATCACCAAATAATAATCACCAAGTAAAATATTATTTTATGCCAATCAAATATATTAATGAAACTCTGGGCTATAAAGCAATGGTGTGTTGAAGATCTCTACTGGTCCCAAATATGTAACACACAAGTGTAACACATGTTAATCTAAGAGTAATCTTTTTTTTTAATGTTTTTTTAACGTTTATTATTTTCAAAGAGAGAGAGAGAGACAGAGAGCAAGCAGGGGAGGAGCAGAGAGAGAGGGAGACACAGAATCCAAAGCAGGCTCCAGGCTCTAAGCTGTCAGCACAGAGCCCGACGCAGGGCTCAAACCCACATACCGCAAGACCATGACCTGAACTGAAGTCGGTAGCTTAACTGACTGAGCCACCCAGGCACCCCTATAAGAGTAATCTTAAAATTCTAATTCCCTTCCTATTGTGGCAGCAACAAGAGGCATGAACGTTATTTATTAAGATACACTAACCAAACTAGTTTGCACTGGATAGGATTTACTTCTGATCAGACAATTCACTAACACATTGTTCTATCTGCATACAAAAATATAGAAATAACAAATATTAGCAGGTCTAATGCTGATAGAGTAGTTTGTTTTTTTTTTTCAGTCAAGCTTCTTTCATAATGCAAAATGGCCTCTCCACATCCCAGTTAAGAAAACCTGGCCTTGGCCCAGATTTGTAGCATTTACTTAATGACCAGAAGGGCTGAAGCTTGCTTTATACAACAATGAGCATTTTGTGGGCTGCTATTATAACTACAAAAAGTCTTTATCCACCTAGAAGCAATGTCCTCTTGTAACTCCAAGAGAATTCAATCATGAAGAAAAGAAAACAAATATTTTATGCAAAATATTAAATGCAGGCCATAAGTACAGATGTATAAAATGCAACTTTCTATATTATTCCATAATAATTTAGTTTCTAGTTTGGTCTCTAATTCTCCAAAGTGAACTTAAGGTTGTGTCTGAATTCTGGGGGTCTGAGACAAATGTTAAGCATTAAGAGGTGGTATGTGACCCTTAATGTTACTTGTTCTTGCATGCATCTTCTGAGACTCCAGAGTCCCAGCAGTTCAGTGGATGCACTGGTTTCTCAGTGCACGCTTCTTGGGCTGAGGAGTCTCTTATACTGGTCCACACAGTTCCATCAGATCTGGCTGTGTGCATTTTTTGCCACTCTGGAAGACACAGAATCATTCTTCTGGAATCCAATACCACTGACTATGACAACATCTAATCCAAAGACTTGTTCTCATCTCCAGAACCCTAACCCAGAAAACAGGCCACAGGGCCACCATCTTTGGGACACTGTGTAACTTTATTCTCACTTTTCTGTCCCTCCTCTCCCCATCAGCCTAAGAGAATGTCTTCTGCTTGAGGGTTAAGGAAACCTCCTCTCCCTCAAGGTACTTCTTGTCAACATTCTACCCATACCCAATACCCAAAGTCATCTACACTATCCTGAGAAGGGGAAGCCAGGAAGAGCATTTTTCCTCTTCTTTCCAACCGGTCATGAAATTCCACTGAGGAAATAAGCTCAGAGGATCTTGCCTGAAGGAAGCAGGGAGAGTGTTAGCCAGGGAAAAGGGAGAGGGGCAAAAGGTGATTTTCAGGAAAATAAATACAAACTTCCCTCTCAAAACTGTTATTCCATAACATTATCACCACCTCTTCCTAGACAACTCACTCTGTTCCATGTCTAAAATAACACAGTGCTAAAATAAGCCCTCAACAGACTGTGATGGCCAAAAAGAGGGGCAGGCATGTCACAGAACATTGAATTTTAGTCAGCGACTAAAAACTGATAAGGATTAGGCATAAAATTCTTCACATTCCAAGCCACATTCCATTCTTCACATTCACTGGCAGATCATTTACCTTCTAAAGTATTTCCTTGCTACCACTAGATTCTGCTGTCAATACCCAAAATGAGATTGCTGCTTTTCAAACTCTGAAGGTGAAGGAATTACACTGAAACTTCCACCTACTTTAGTATTAGTGGAACAGAAATAAGACTGGTACTTGTTCTAAGTCCACAAAGGCGTACAAACTCAAAATAGAGTGCATTGGTTAGGACTCATTAAGGTGGCAGGACTCCGTTTCAAACTGGCTTAAATCCTAAGAAAATTTAGTTTCCATGTGACTGAAATGGCAAAGACAATGCAAGCATCCCATTGAAATCATAATGTCAACATAGTTGAGGCTTGGTTTCTCTGAGGGTGTCTTACCTCTGTGTACCTCCTTGGGCCAGATTCATCCTCCAAATGCTGCCAGGGCTATATATCGAGGGAGTAGTTCCCTTGAGGGAGGGAATATTTATGAAGTAGTTCTAATGTGCCAGGCATTCTTCTATGTTTTGGGGACACAGAAGTGAACAAGTAAGATAAAGCATACACTCTGGCAGGAGAGATGTATAATAAACACACAAAGACAAGACATAAAATACAGTATTTATTTCATAAGTCCTCAGAAGAAAAATAAAATAAATAAAAGGGTGTGATGGAAATGCTACTTTATTTGAAGTGAACAAGGAAGTCTTTTCTGAGAAAGAGACATTTCACCTGGGTCCTAATTAAAGTGAGAGAGTGGCCATGATGAGACATAGGGGAAGGGGCTCAGGCAGCAGGAACATCCACTGTGAAGCCTCAAGAAGGGTTTGTGTGGCCTGCTGGAGGAATAGCAAGGGGAGCAATGTAGTTGGGGTATTCTGAGCAAGAAGAAGAGCAGCGTGAAATGGGAAGAGGTAAGAAGCCAAGATATGATGGCGGAGACTTGGTAGGCCCGGTGCAAATGCAGGATGTGAATAGAAGGGTTACAAGAAACCACTGGAAGGTTTAAGCAGGAAAGCATCTGTCATTTTTTAAAAGGACCACTGCAGCACGTACAGGTTAATCAGTAGGGGTGAAAGAGTAGAAGCAGGAAGTATAAGTAGGGGGTACAGTGGGTTGGATAGTGGCCCCCAAACATACGTCCAAATCCTTTCTCCTAGAACCTATGAATGGGACCTTATTTGGAAAAAGGGCCTTTGCAGATAAAATTAAGGATCTCAACGTGAGATAATCCTGGACATAAAGTGAGCCCTAAATCCCGTGGCAGGTATCTTATAAGAGAGAGGCAGAAGGAGATTGGACACAAAGAGACCGAGGAAGAAGGCTATGTAGAGTCTGAGGCAGAGATTGGAGTTATGCTGCCATAAGCCAAGGACTACTTGGGGCCACCCAAAGCTAGAAGAGGTGAGAAAGGAGTCTCCTCTAGAGCGTTTGGATGGAACATGGGCCTGCCAACACTTTTATTCCAGACTCTACGCCTCCAGAACTGAGAGAAAAAAAATTTGCTGTTTTAAGCCAAAATTTGTGGTAATTTGTTATAGCAGTCCTAGGAAAGGAATACAGGAACTATCATAGGCATCCAGACAAGAGATGCTAGCGACTCAGACAAGGATGATAATGGTGCAGATGGTGAGACATGGTCTTTTGAGCTTACAATTTGAAAGTGGTGATAAAAAAAAAAAAGTTTCCTAGAACTGATAGGATTTGCTACTCTACTGTCATCCAGAAGAGAGAGGACATTGTCCCACATTCATCAGCTGAAATCTGAGTGTTATTCTGACTGGGCCATTCTGGTCATAAGCCCTTTTTGGGTCAGACGATGCCATGCACTGAAGGATACAGGCCTGAACTGTATACCTAGAGTAGACTTTGTGCCCTCCAGCTCTTTCATCTTTCCTGAGAATACCCAAATTTACCTCAACTATCTGTCCCTCTTGAAGGAACTCCACAACCCTCATGGAAATTGACCCCATCTCCAGGTCTAGGAAGGATCAAAGTCAGTCCCAGCTGAACGGTCTCATTAATGTGCGACAAAAATGAATATTTATAGAGTGCCGAGTCACTGACCCCCTCAACAGTCACAGTGGCTAGGTAACCTGAGTCAGTCACAGCCTCCATTGTTAATCACTTCTAGCTCTAAGCCTTCTAGCCTCATTCTTGCCCTAGGGTACCACCAAATAGTTTCATTTCAAATGTGTGCCATGATGTGAAAAAGAAAATTGGATTGCTGATAATCCCCCACTCTGCCAGGAATTTATTTAAGAGTCCAAACTTAAGCCAGTGAGTTTATGAACTCATAGCATTCCCTGGAGAACTTCTATTGGCCTGGGGTGAACTTGTCATCAAAAAAGATCTCTCTCTCTCTCTCTCTCTCTCTCCCTCTCTCAACATGAAAAAGAAAACATGTGCTCCTACTTCTACTAGCAGCCACCTTGTGACTCAAGGCAACCAACCAGAGATCAGTGACAGAACATGGAGAATGATACAGAAATAGACCTGGAGGTGTGATCATACCATGCCTGACGCCCATTCTTCCTCTCTGGACTTTCAACTATGGAAACTTACAAATTTCCTTATTTTAAACTCATTTAAATTAGGGTTTCAGTTACCTGTATCTCAATGCACCTCGACAAATCTAGTACTTTTCCCAGAACCACAGAGGCAGGAGACAGAGTTCACTCTAACTAGCTTAGCTTAATCAGGGGTTACTTCTGGAACAGGAAGGAGGATAGCCTCATCTAAATCACATGGCTAAAGCATAAGAGACTCTTAAAAACTGAGAACAAACTGAGGGTTTGTGGGGGGGTGGGAGGGAGGGGAGGGTGGGTGATGGGTATTGAAGAGGGCATCTTTTGGGATGAGCACTGGGTGTTGTATGGAAGCAAATTTGACAATAAATTTCATATATTGAAAAAATAAATAAATAAATCACATGGCTAAAATTTCCAGCCATAATATGGATGAATTTGTATAAATTTTAAATGATACATTCATTTATCACATTTTTCAGTTAGTGAAGGAAAACATGGGCTTGGAAGAAATACTACAGCATGTCTGAAAAACATTGGGAGTAAGAGAGTTAACACTATTTTATTCTTCAGTTCCTATTCTCTAATTAACTGATATAGTTGATCTCTTTAGACATAACAGCTACATAACATAACAGTATATGTACATGGTACTCTATAAAGAAAACTCAAAAAATAATATACAGGGGTGCCTGGGTGGCTCAGTTGGTTAAGTCCAACTCTTACCTATAACCAGTAAAGAAACTGAATCAGTAATCAAAAATCTCCCAACAAACAAGAGTCCAGGGCTGGATGGCTTTCCAGGGGAATTCTACCAAACATTTAAAGAGTTAACTCCTATTCTTTTGAAGCTGTTCCAAAAAATAGAAATGGAAGGAAAACTTCCAAACTCATTCTACAAGGCCAGCATTTCCTTGATTCTAAAACCAGACAAAGGTTCCACTAAAAAGAAGAACTACAGACCAATTTCCCTGATGAACATGGATGCAAAAATTCTCAACAAGATACTGGCCAACCGGATCCAACAATGCATTAAAAGAATTATTCACCACAACCAGGTGGGATTTATTCCTGGGATGCAGGTCTGGTTTGATATCTGCAAATCAATCAGTGTGATACATCACATTAAAAAAAGAAAGAATAAGAACCACACGATCCTCTCAATAGATGCTGAAAAAGCATTTGACAACATAGAGCATCCTTTCTTGAAAAAAAAACCACAAAATAGTAGGAATGGAAGGATCATACCTTAAGATCATAACGGCCATATGAAAGACCCACTGCTAATATAATCCTCAATGGGGAAAAACTAAGAGTTTTCCCCCTAAGGTAGGGAACATGACAAGGATGTCCACTCTCACCACTGTTACTCAACATAGTGTTGAAGTCCTAGCCCCAGCAATCAGACAACACAAAAAAATAAAAGACATCCAAATCAGCAAGGAAGAGGTCAAACTTTCATTCTTTGCAGATGACATGGTACTCTATACAGAAAACCAAAAAACTCCACCAAAAAAAGTTACTAGAACTGATCCATGAATTCAGAAAAGTCACAGGAAATAAAATCAATGTACAGAATTTGGTTGCATTTCTATACACCAATAACGAAGCAACAGAAAGAGAAATCAAGGAATTAATCCCACTCACAAGTCCACCAAAAATCATTAAATATCTAGGAATAAACCTAACCAAAGAGGCTGAAAACAATAGAAAGACTATGAAAGAACTTGAAGACAACACAAAAAAATGGTAAAACATTCCACGCTCATGGATTGGAAGAACAAATACTGTTAAAATGTCAATATTACCCAAAGCAATCTACATATACAATGCAATCCCTACCAAAATAACACCAACAATCTTCACAGAGCTAAAACAGTGCTAAATTTGTACTGAACCAGAAAAGACCCTGAATAACCAAAGCAATCCTGAAAAAGAAAACCAAAGCTGGAGGCATCACAATTCCAGACTTCAAGCTGTATCACAAAGCTGTAATCATTAAGACAGTATGGTACTGGCACAAAAACAGGCACAGATCAATGGAACAGAATATAGAACCCAGAAATGGACCTACAAACATATGGCCAATTAATCTTTGACCAAACAAGAAAGAATATCCAATGGAAAAAAGACAGTCACTTCAGCAAATGGTGCTGGGAAAACTGGACAGTGACATGCAGAAGAATGAACCTGGACCACTTTCTTACACCATACACAAAAATAAACTCAAAATGGATGAAAAGACATAAATGCAGGAAAGGAAGACATCAAAATCCTAGAGGAGAAAATAGGCAACAACCTATTTGACCTTGGCCACAGCAACTTCTTACTATACATGTCTCTGGAGGCAGGGAAACAAAAGCAAAAATGAACTATCAGGACCTAATCAAGATAGAAAGCTTCTGCACAGTGAAGGAAACAAATAGCAAAACTAAGATGCAACCATTGGAATTGGAGAAGAAATTTGCAAATGACATGTCAGTTAGTGTCCAAAATCTATAAAGAACTTATCAAACACAACACCCAAAAAACAAATAACCCAGTGAAGAAATGGGCAAGAGACATGAATAGACACTTCTCCAAAGAAGACATCCAGATGGCCAACCGACACATGAAAAAATGCTCAACATCACTCATCATCAGGGAAATACAAATCAAAACCACAACGAGATACCACCTCACACCTCATACCTGTCAGAATGGCTAACATTAACAACTCAGGCAACAACAGATGTTGGCAAGAATGCAGAGAAAGAGGAACTCTTTTGCACTGCTAGTGGGAATGCAAACTGGTACAACCACTCTGGTAACCAGTATGGAGTTTCCTCAAAAAATTAAAAATAGAACTACCTTACAACCCAGTAATTGCACTACTAGGTATTTACCCAAAGGACAAAAAATGCTGATTCAAAGGGACACATGCACCACAATGTTTATAGCAACATTATCAACAATAGCCAAAGTATGGAAAGAGCCCAAATGTCCATTGACTGATGAATGGATAAAGAAGATGTAGCGTGTGTGTGTGTGTGTGTGTGTGTATATATATATATATATATATATATATATATATATATATATATGTGTGTGTGTGTGTATGTGTGTATATATATATGTATATGTGTGTATACATATATACATATATATACATGTATATATATGTATATATACATGTATATATATTCATTGGAATATTACTTGATGATCAAAAAGAACGAAATCTTGCCCTTTGCAACAACATGGATGGAACTAGAGTGTATTATGCTAAGTGAAATAAGTCAGTCAGAGAAAGAGAAATATGATATGATTTAACTCGTATGTGGAATTTAAGATACAAAACAGATGAACATAACAGAAGGGAAGGAAAAATAGTATAAAAACAGAGAGGGAGACAAAACCTAAGAGACTATTAAATATAGAGAACAAACGGAGGATTGCTGGTGGGGTGTTAGGTGGGGAGAAGGGCTAAATGGGTGATGGGCATTAAGGAGGACACTGGTTGGGATGAGCCCTGGGTGTTATATGCTAAGTGATGAGTTACTAAATTCTATTCTGAAAAAAAAGAATATATTTTGATTAAAAAAAAAAGTCCAACTTTTGATTTCAGCTCAGGTCATGATCCCAGGGTCATGGGATGGAGCCTTGCATTGGGCTCCGTGCTGAGTGTGGAGTCTGCTTAAGATTCTCTCTCTCTTGGGGCGCCTGGGTGGCGCAGTCGGTTAAGCGGCCGACTTCAGCCAGGTCACGATCTCGCGGTCCGTGAGTTCGAGCCCCGCGTCAGGCTCTGGGCTGATGGCTCAGAGCCTGGAGCCTGTTTCCGATTCTGTGTCTCCCTCTCTCTCTGCCCCTCCCCCGTTCATGCTCTGTCTCTCTCTGTCCCAAAAATAAAAAAAAAAAAAAAAAAAAAGTTGAAAAAAAAAAAAAAAGATTCTCTCTCTCCCTATCTCTTTCCCCTGCTTGTGCACACATGTGCACACACGTTCTTTCTTTCTCTCTCTCAAAATAATAAATAATAATAATAATATACAGAGTGAGTGTCCTTATTTTTGTATGTATAACAGCGGTTTCTCTGGCTGTTAACCTGGGAAAGAATATTCAAGGCAGTAAAACAACCTTTGAATGGCAGAACAAACCAACGAACAAATAATAGCAACATGTTTGATATAATCCAACTTGGCCCCCATTGACAAGCCACTCATCCCCATTCCAGCATAGAATGAGAGTCAGGGGCCTACTAGTCATAGATACTGTGTTGCTCTGGGAAGGCAGAAGATTCAGCAGAAGCCACAAACTACTTATTCACAGACAAATTCAGCCCATAGACATGTCTTGTTTCATGTGTAGAGTGTATAGCATTAAAATTTCACCCTTGTAAGGAGACCATTCTTAAACAGGCCAATTTAATTTCTCCTCTTTTGAGAGGCCCAACCTACAGCTTTCACATTTACTTCTTTATTTAATTTTGATCTGAAATCCTATAAACAATCTAAAGTAGCGATCACTACCCTTTTGGAAACTGAGAACATGGGACAGAGGAGTCAAATGGCTCATGCATGGTCCTATTTCCTAGCAGGAGAGAGAAAATCAGAAGTGAGCTCTGCAGAATCCTATTCCATTGCTCTGCTCATTGAATCACACCATGACTATTCACTCTACCTCCCCACTTAGATAGAACTACCATACTGCCATTATTGTCCTATATTTAAGCAGTGATGCATAAGGACAAAGAACCTGAAATTGTGAGGGGTTTTTTTAAAGAAAAGGGTGATTGATGAAAGCTTGCCCTATTTCTGATATGCTCCTGATTCAATAATAAAACACTAAAGTATATGCATGAGCCATCCTTAATATGTGAAAATAATGTTCTAGAAACGTTTTATGAGGACAAGTGCTTTAAGTTAGATTTTTATTAGTGGTGTCAAATTTTCCTTGACTTAGCATTCTATTCCATCCTATCAGAGGCAATGGCTTGGAAGAGTTTAGGGGAATGGTTTAAGGTCTAAGCTGACAACATTACCCCCTTAATATAATGGTTTAATAGACGTGACCAATCACCAGTGTAGCATTAAGCAAATTTCTGAGCAAAGATGAGTTAGGAAAGGGAGTAAAAATGAATAATATTTATTTAAGGTTAGGGGCAAATTAAAAGAAAAAACACAGTCATTCACATCAACATCTGTTCAGAACACTGATGCAATTACTACCTGACCACTGGAACGATGGCTGCATGGACCACAGAAAGAAGAGAGGCCACTGAGAGAGGTCAGAATGTAGGTCTTAGTTTTCAATTATATCTCAGCAACACTGCCATTTTATACTGAGTGGAGGGCATTGGCTAGAAAAGACTACCAAGTTAAAGATTAATTCTAATACAAAAAAAAATTCCACAGAATTAACATACTATCCAATTTTAGCTATGATTTCTAAGACAATTTCCTTCTGTGACTCCACATTCAAAGATCCATAAAGCAGCCTTTTTTTGGATTTATTTCACATTCCTCTAGCAGATCCCACAGTGTTCAAAGGAGCGACAGCCAGAATTGGCACAGTGGTTTCCGGTATTTTCCTCGTATCTGAGGAGAAACAGGTTGTAAAGGACTAATCAAATGCTGTCCTCACAAGAGCAAGAGACAGAGATGTGGGGAAGGAAGGCACTTCCTGCCAGTCTCCACTCCCCCTCCACCGGTCCGCATGCACCTGCAGTGACCCCCAAACCCCAGAGGCTGGAATCAACATGGAGAGAATCCAATTAATATTTGTGAGTAGACAAAGTAAAATCTTCATGAAACATAAGAACAACCTGGATTCATGCTTTTTAGTGGGGAAAAAATCATTAGGATAATTGACTAATATATGACAAGCTGCAGCTGGTTTGCCTCCTGCTGAATCCTGGGTTTGCCCCGTGCAGAGAAAACCCCAAGAACTTGTTCAAATATGTCACTCATTCCTCTTGTGACAGCTTTCACTAAATAGTTGGGGTAGAGAGGCTCTGAATGGTGCTTTTATTTTTTGCATCAAGTCACTCTGCATTTGCAAAATAGTTACTTTCAAGTGAGTCGATTTTAACTTTTTTAAAAGTCATAGAGAACTATAGCCTGAAGAAAATGTAACTTCCCTGGAATTAGTCTTGCTACTGAATGGGTGCCATTCAGCCCTTTCACATCTCTTTAGGGACACTGTGATCCCTTAGGAACAGAAAGAGCAGGAGTATGGAGGCAAAGTCAGAGTTTCCCCCAAAATCATGGATGAAAACCAACAGGACATGAAGGTCTGACAGAGAGGCAAGACTATCGTGGCTTTTAAAGGCATTGAGTCGACTATGTACATTAGGAGGGTGAAGAAAAGGAAAGAGGGAAGAATAACACTAGGGAATTGAGGACCCCCTAAAACACCGAAGATTGTCCACATTCCACTGAGAACTAAAATTTAGAGATTAAATGTATTTATGGAGGAAGAGTACAAAAATTATAACTCCATTGTGCATGACTAGTAGTGAAGGACCAAAGTGTAGAAATAAGCCTAGTGCTACAATCCAGTGTGTCTGCACATGCTGAATTGGAAGACCTAAGCTAGGAGAGGCCTTACATCAGGGAAAACTTTTTTTTTTCAATTTGCAATCCATCACAGATTGATACTTTGGTAAAATAAATTTAAAATCAGTTATTAGACAAATAGTCATGTGCTCAGATGCTGTGGCAATGCCAGATTGCCGTAAGAGTGTGAAATGCTTACTCTTGATTTCTCTGCTGATCTCATCTCAGACCAAGAACACCTAGTTCAAAGGTTGGCACTGGTCTGTGGAGCACTTTGACTAGTACTGACTTACTCCACAGAGACTGATCACAAAGGATTACACATGCAAGGCATCCTTCCACTTGGCAGATGTCAGCTTCTAGGGAATGGCTTTTCAAAGGCAGAAATTGTAGGTCCCAGTTCTTAATAAAAGCCTGGGTACTGGCAACAGAAATATAGCTTTAAACTTGGGGAAGGTGGTGGCACAGAAGATAAAGGCAGGTAGGAATTTGTTTAAACAGAATGCTACCACAAAATATAGCCAAGTCACCCAAAGACAGTCAAGCTCCCTGAGAGGAGCTGAGGAGAGCAGGCATGAAGCATAAATCACAGATGAGTAAAGAAAAGAGTGCCCACAACCACAGTTGCAGGAGCAGGAGACAGATGGTCACTGAAAGTGCCTCCGTGGTGGTTGTGTCTAGTACCCACCTAGAAGTCACAGTCTGAGCACCCCTGGCTCAGAGTGGGGTAGTTCTGCTCAAGGCTCTCTAGAAATGAGGATGCCGCCATCAACACCTGCCAGGAGGCTGAAAAGAAGGCTCCGCTCATCATAAGAAGTTACCCATCATTGCCCTGTATCTATTTTGCTGATATCTGGAGTCACATGCTGTCTCTTAATTTTACTTATGTGTTTTGGAAGCTTTGCAGCTTCTCTGTTTATTAAATCTTCTTTCTGCTTCTTCCCAGAAGCTCCTCTTTAAAAACACATAAACAGTTCAATGTGAAAATTAGCTGTGGTTGATTTATAATTCATTCTGGAAGAGCAGCTTTTAAAAAGACAGAGGGAATTAAGCAGAGAGTTGGGCTTGAGATGTACGTGCCTCCCTCGGCTTTTGAATTAGATGTGTTTAATGGGACTGTGGACACTAGGGCTGTGGGTAGTGGATAAAATCTATTGGGCCTGCTGATCCTAAACATTCCTGCTGTGAGTGGAATTCATTTTGGAATACACAAAGTGAATGAGCCTGGACAGGCTTTGAAGCTCCATTTAAAAAGACCTGGCCTCTCCCTACCTTCACCAGTGCACCGGGTTACCTCTTCTGTGGAAACAGTGATCTTTCTTAAAGAGAAGCTCAAATCCCGAAGCCCTTCATTGTAGCCAGCGTTGGAAAGTAATTTTGAAATTTTTATTGCAGTCCCTACTGAGGACCCACACTCCTTCCAAATACTGGCCAGTGGAGTACTTCACCTGGTTAACAGGTGAGGCTCATGCAGCCTCCCAGGAGGCAGCTCTAGCCCCAAGTGGAGAGCTAAGACATTGAAGGACTCCCAGGATTCAAAGGCTTGAGAGATAGAGGAAGTCTGTGTTGTCCCTTCATCTACATTGTTTTAAATGGTGCTAGCAAAAGTAAGGAAGCACCCAGAGAGTAAGTTTGAGCAGAATTATATTAGGAGAAGGGAAATCAGGCTACAGGCAAGAAGGTGAAAGGAATGTCACAAAAAGTGACTTTAAAGAATTTGTTTCAGCAATTCACCTTTGATTAGAGTAAAAACACTTCCAACTGCTATGCATGAGGCAGTTCCTGACAAATGTATCTATTTTATTTTTAAAAGGTTCAAGATTATTTTAGAAGACAAATCAGTATCTACAAGAAAACACACACACACACACACACACAAAACCCTGCTTCTATAATAGGGCCATGCTTTCAGATCTTTAGTTCAGAAGAATAGCTCCAGAGGATGATGCTCATGGTTCATGCAGTCCACAATTGTAAGTTTGATAATGAGCCCCAGGGACATGCCTGAAAGAGCTTGGATGTGCTATTTGAGGTCACCCTGAAAGGGCAGACTGGTCCCAGCTTCTTCAAGGAACCTCCGTCGATGGGGAAAGTATGCACACCCTACTGGAATCCAGTACCATCTTTTGGTGATATTTAAAAGATTGTTTTCTCCTAGGAGTAGTAATTCTGATTCTTATCTGTTTACTTTGTTAACGTTTTGTATTTAATAAACAAATCAGTTTTTTTACCTTATACATCTCTTCCCAGAATTTATCAATTTTACACCACGTATCTTTAAAACCTTCAACTGTCTAGGATTAAAAAAAAAAAAAAAAAATGAGTCCACTGCAGATTTGAGTGACTCAAATCTTTGAAAAACCTGATTAGGAAAAGATGGTCAGGATTTTGTTAAAAATAGAGATACTCTGGGGCTCCTGGGTGGCTCAGTACATTAAGTGTCCGACTTCAGCTCAGGTCATGATCTCACAGTTCGTGACTTTGAGCCCCATGAGTTGGAGCCCCGTGTAGGGCTCTGTGCTGACAGCTTGGAACCTGGAGCCTGCTTCGGATTCTGTGTCTCCCTCTCTCTCTCTCTGCTTCTCCCAGCTCATGCTATGTCTCTCAAAAAACAAATAAACATTTTTTAAAAAAGAAGGGTTTTTAATTTCTCCACACATAGCATCTATCTTCTCATTTTAGTTGACCTTCTACAAAACTTTTCTAGCTATAGTACCCAGAAATTAAATATACAGTTTAACATTGCAACCTATCTCTTATTAGCTGTATCATTTGACACAGTTCTCATTTTTCAGAGTTGAGAACTCCCTCACACTGCAGTAGGTCCTCATTTCCTATTCTCCCTCCTGAATGCTTCACTAACACACACACACACACACACACACACACACACACACACACACACCGCTGCCCTGTAGTATGCAGTTTCACACATAGTATTTCTTTTAATCCAGAAACATTACTACTAGGCATATTTTATCATCCTTATCTTACAGTCAGGGAAACTGAAGCTCTAAGAGGCAAAATAAATTGTCCAAAATCATACAGCTAGGGAGGGGTATAGTCATAATGTTAAACTGGGTCTTCTGGTCTTTTCACTTAGTTCTCTTTTCTTTATTGCATAAAGGACACATGAACAATATTTAACAGCTTGATAAATAACTATAGGAAAATGTCATGACACTACTAGCCAGATCAAAAAATAGAATACTGCCGGCATATGCCCCTCCAATGATCACTATCTTTTCTCTCCAGAGGTAACCACCACTTTGATTCCTATATTAATAATTTTATTTCTTTATAGTTTTATCAACATTGAATGCATCCTTAAACAACATAATTAAATTTTGCCTTTTTTTGAAATTTTCATAAATGGAGTCATACAATATAATTTTATGTCTTGCTTTTCTTACTAAATTTGTATATATGCTACTCCTATGGCTATAGTTGCATTCATTGACAATTGTTGTGTGATATTCTACTTTATGCAAGCTGATATTCAGGAACATGTATTCCCATTGCAGGTATTTTCAGTCAAGGTCATTGTGATGCTTCTATTCTGATTGCTTAGTGCCAAAGTCATAACAGTTTGGAACATCACTCTGATTGTATGTATATATCACAACAGATTTATTCCACTCTGTTGTTGAGAAACATCTGTCCCTAATTTTATATGAATATTCACTAATAATTTCTGAGATAAAAAGAGGCTTGAAAGGAAATATCTAACTCATTAGAGAACCCTATATTTCACAACCCCCTTTTATACCTATATAACATTTTCATACCCTAAAGTTCACCAGTTTGAACTGTGTATCTATAGAATTGTGCAGGCAACACCATTAATTCCAGGACATTTTTATCATTTCTCAGAGAAGCCTTCTTCCCATTAGCATTTGTCCCCACACTTTCTCTCCCATCCTAGGCAACCAGAAATCCGATTTCTGTCTCTATGGATTTGCCTATGTGAACATTTTATAAAAGGGATCATTCAACATGTGGCCTTTTGTGACTGGATTCTTTCATACAGCATAACATTTCAATGTTCATCCATGTTATAGCATGTATTAGTACTTCATTCCTCTTTATCACTAAATAATATTCCATTGTATGGATGGATATACCAAATTTTGTTTATACATTCATCAGTTGAGAAACATTTGAATTGTTTCTGCCTTTTGGATATTACAAATAATGCTGCTGTGAACATTCATACACAAGTTTTTGTGTAGACATACATTTTCATTTCCCTTGGATACATATCTAGCAGAATTGCTGGGTCATATGGTAACACTATGTTTAAAATTTTGAGAAATTTCCAATTATTTATCAGAGTGAGTGCACCATTTTACATGACCAACAGCAATACACAGTGGTTTCAGTTTTTCCACATACTTGCCAACAGTTATTATTGTCTCTTCTTTTATTATAAACATTATAGTGGTTGTGAAGTTGTATCTCAATGTGATTTTGAAATCTGCATTTCCCTAATGATTAATGATGTCAAGCATCATTTTGTGAGCTTATTGGCCACTTGCACATCTTTGGAGAAATGTCTATTCAAATCATTTGCCCATTTTTAACTTGGTTTATTTGTCTTTTTGTTATTGACTTATACGAGTTCTTTCTATATATATGTATGTTTATATATATATATAATGTTTATATATATATATATATACATATATATATATATAAAGAACTACATATATATATATACACTAGATAAAAGTCTATATATATATAGATATATAGATATACTAGATAAAAGTCCTATGAGATATATCATTTGCAAATATTTTCTTCCATTTTGCAGATTTTTTATGTCTTCTTATTTTCTTGATGATATTCTTTGAAGAACAAAAGTTTTCAATTTGAGGATGTCCAAATTATCAATCTTCTCTTATAATCACTTGTGCTTTGATGTCATTATCTAATAAATTATTATCTAATTTCAGATTATGAAGATTTATTGCTGTGTTTTGTTTAAGAGTTTTATCATTTTAGCTCTTATATTTAGGTCCATGATCCATTCTGAATTAATTTTTAAGTATGCTGTGAATACATAAGAATGGTCCAAATTCATTATTCTGCCTGTAGATATTCAGGTTCCCCAGCACCATTTACTGGAAGTACTGTTCTTTCCCCCATTGAATTATATTGGCTTTTCAGATAAAGTTAAAAGTCAATAAAAAAATATTGTTTATGCAAATGGTTTGTTATATAGGCCAACTATAAAAATAGAAAAATTTTAATGAATGCATATGTATATATATACCAAATGTTTTAGTAGAGGAAATATACACATAGATGCATACTATGTAAACTAAGACAACGATGAAAGAGTATTGGCTAGAAATGTTATTTCCTTAGGGTGAATGGAAGAGCTGTTGAGAAATTTTCTGAAACACTAAAAGAAAATTCTCTTGTCTAAGTGAGAGGAGCAGATTAGAGAGAAAATGGAAAACCCAAAAATAAGTGGGGGAAGATAAGACTCCCATCTTTGGTGAAAGTGACAGCTAGAGTTGATAGACCAAGGTCTGCACTCAATTGAGGTGGTACAAATGGATCAGACTGATAATGCTCCACTGGTACTCCTGAAGTGTGCCCCTACTGGTCCACTCACTTACCTCCGAGCCCAGCAAAACTGTATAGGTTTGTAATATTAGCTATCAAAATCAGAAACCTTCAAGCCATTAACAAGCTAAAAGAGGCCTAAGTTCCACCCTTTCACAACTTCCTTTTCTGGTATTAATTCTCTGAACAAATAGAACTGGGAAGAAGAATTTGGTGATCTTTTAAAGACTTCTTTTCTCCTTGTTCATTAAGTAGCCTTGGTACAAAACCGTCAGTTAAAAAGAAAAACAATGAAGAAGTTTATAGTTTTTGAAATCAAAATGTAAAATAATCCTTAAAAGCATTATCTCATCCTTGTCTGTATTAAAATCCATCCAACTTTTGTAGCCCACTTCAACAGCCCTGTAAGATCTCTTTGTCATCTATCTCCATCTACTTGGCTCTTCTAGGTTTACGGTTTTTGTAAACATGAAGACTTCATGACTTTGGGATCCCAGGAAAGATTTTCACTAAGAATTGCCCTACCAATAATGAGACAAACTGATTGGAGCCTGGATAGAGGAGGAGAAAGCTATAGAGTTACTTTGAGTGACAGTTGGTAACATTTTAATATAGACTGTCTACCAGATAATTTTATTGTATCAATCTGAAATTTTTTGATGGGATAATTATGTTGCACTCATGGAGGAAAACACCTTTGTTCTTAGGAGATAAAGGCTAAAGTATTTGAGAGAAGTGTCATGATGCCTGTAGCTTACTTGAAAATTGTTCTGAAAAAAACAATAAATAACACACACATACACACGAAGCATAGCAAATGTGCAAAATGTTTTATCTGAAATTAACATTGTTGTATATCTAAAATGGTTGAATATCAACAATTGTATATAGTTCTACCTAATAGATTAAGAGCATATGACTGAATCTAAATCAGGGTTTCTCAACATTGGGACTATTGACAATGTTTTAATTCTTTTTTTAATGTTTTATTTATTTATTCTGAAAGAGAGAAAGCAAGGAAGGGGCACAGAACGAGGGAGAGATAGAAAATCCCAAGCAAGCTCCACGCTGAGCATGGAGCCCTGCTCAGGACTTGATCCCACAATGGCCAGATCATGACCTGAGCCAAAATCAAGAGTTGGATGCTTAACTGACTGAGCCACCCAGGTGCCCCTTATTCCTTTATTGTAGAAGACTGATTATGAATTGTAAGATATCTAGTACTTTGATTTTATTTTTCTAAGTTTATTTTATTTTATTTTATTTTATTTTATTTTATTTTATTTTATTTTATTTTCGTAATCTCTACACCCATATGAATTGTAGGATGTTTAGCAGTACCTCTGGCCTCCTCCTACCAGATGTCAGTAACACCTTCAACTGTGCAAGCAAAAATGTCTCAAGACATTAATAAATATCCCCTGGGAGCACAATCTCCCCTAGTTGAGAACCAGTCATCTAGAGAAATACATAGAAGGATGTGCAGATAAAGGTACTCTTCTTTCACCTTCTCTGTAGATTAAAGCTTTTTCAAAATAAAAAGTTAGGCAAATAATAATATTATGATATATAATGTGATTTATGTTAATAATATTACTAATTGTTGATGCATTGATAATTTATAAAACTGGTTCTGGCACCACATTTTGATGCCTTTTGTTTTTTACACTTTTAAAAAACCAAAGCTCTGAAAAGTTACATGCATGCCTATGTTTATTGCACATTATCTACAATAGCCAAGATATGGAAGCAACCCAACTTTCCATCCATAGATGAATGGATAAATTAGATGTGATGTACATATACATAATGGAATATTACTCGGACATAAAAAGGAGTGAGATCTTGCCATTTGGAACAACATGGATGGACTTACAAGGTATCATACTAAGTGAAATAAGTCAGACAGAGAAAAACAAATACTATATGATTTCACTTATATGTGGAGTCTGAAAAACAAATGAATGAACAAACAAAAAGCAGAAACAGACCCATAAATACAGAGAAGACATTGATGGCTTCCAGAGAGGACTGTGGAGGTGAATGGGAAAAATGGGTGAAGGGGAGTGGGATGTACAGGCTTCCAGTTATGGGATGAATAAACCATGGGGATAGGAGGTACAGACTTGAGAATATAGTCAATGGCATTATAATAGCAATGTATGGTGAAAGATGGCAGCTCCCCTTGTGGTGAGCATAGCATAAGGTAAAGCTTTGTTGAATCACTATGTTGTACACCTAGGGGCGCCTGGGAGGCTCAGTCGGTTAGGTGTCTGACTTCAGCTCAGGTCACAATCTCACGTTTTGTGGGTTTGAGCCCCTCATCAGGCTCTGCTCTGATGGCCCAGAGCCTGGAACATGCTTCAGATTCTGTGCCTCCCTTTCTATCTCTGCCCCTCCCCACCTCTCTCAAAAAGAAATAAATATTTTTTAAAAATTTTAAATGAACTCTTGGGGTGCCTGGGTGGCTCAGTCAGTTAAGTGTCTGACTTGGGCTCAGGTCATGATCTCACATTTTTGTGGGTTCGAGCCCTGAATCAGGCTCTGTGCTGACAGCTCAGAGCCTGGAGCCTGCTTCAGATTCCGTGTCTCTCTCTCTTTCTGTCCCCCCACCCCCCACTCATGCTCTGTCTCTCTCTCTCAAAAAATAAATAAACATCAAAATAAAACTATGTTGTACACCTAAAACTAATATAACACTGTGTGTCCACTACATTTCAATCAAAACAACAACAATAAAAACATTAATGATAATAAAAGACCAAAGCCCTTAAAGAATTTAATTCATAGACTTCTCTAATCCTTTCCCTTAATTCCATACCTGAAGCACAAACTCTTCACTGGTCCCCTGTACACCTGAGCCATAGAGAACCCAGTAGAATAGAAAGGGAAGTAACATTCTCTGGACACCTACCATATGGCAGGTGTCACTTTGATTCCATTTGTACAGATGAAGAAACAGAAGATGAGGAAGCAAACTCTTTGACCATAAGCATCCTGACTATGGGGACATGACATGTAAGAAAGGGAGCAAGGATTGAAGTGCAGAACTGGAGTCATGGAGACATCTTACTTAAACTGTGCAATCATTCATAGTTTAATGGAAGGAACACAGCAGAACCACATTCTGCTCCTGTCTTGCCACATTCTCGTTGGGTGCTACCAGAGCACTCACTGAACCTCAGATTACCCATCAAGACAACAGACTATATACATCAAGACTTATTGTGAAACACAAATAAAAGTATAGAAGTGCTCTGCAAGCTTTAAAATGTTATAAACATAGAATATCACTGCACATACATCACCCACTAGGGCTTAACACAAGGCAGGTGCTACTCCATTTCTGCTCAGGCAGAATTTCTCTTCTCCTCCTGCCTGAGTGAAATTTTCATACTTCATAGTTTTTCTCAATATCACCAAGAAAAAATGAAGAAATAAGTAGTCGAATGCCAAAAAACATACCCAAAGTAAACAGCCATTCTCTTGAAATTGGGAGAAAACAACATTTTACTATTTAAAGCTCTAGGTAGTTTCACTCTTTAGGGAAAGATAAGCGAGCTGCAAAGTATCTGCCCTGGCAACAAATTCATGAATCACAACAATTACCTGTTTCTTTTGGATATTGGATCTGTTAATTATCCACCAAAGTTTAGATTGGACAGCTGCTACCTGACTTCATTTAGTATCCAATGTTGAATGCTTTTGGCAGAGAATTGGTTTCTCTTTTCCCACCAGGAAAAAGGAAAATGAATTGGAAGACTTTACTAAGAATTAGTAAAACATTAAAAAAAAAAACCCACCTCTAGCTCTAGGTGTTTAAATCATGAATTAACTGTTGAGGGTTCAATCACTGGGTCAAGAAAAAGTGTGCCACCATATGAGTGAATGATTCATTAAAGGTGGATTAAAAATGGGAGAACTGATCAGTGAGAACTAGAAATACTCATAAGTTAAAAGAATAACTTGTATCTTTTAACAAAATCTGTATTTAATTTTGTCTTACATATGAGAGGAGACATCTGGAACTTTGGGTGTTGGTATTGAAATTTCC
The DNA here is from genome assembly GCF_018350215.1 of Panthera leo. NCBI lineage: Eukaryota > Metazoa > Chordata > Mammalia > Carnivora > Felidae > Panthera > Panthera leo. The sequence goes on along the minus strand of NC_056685.1, from coordinate 56,160,565 downwards.
AGTAGCATCTGTTCATCTTTAGTTTTACCCCTTAAGTCAGAGGAAAATTCTATCATATTACAGATATCTGAGTAAAATAGTAGATGAAAATATTACATGCTCCATTTAATATGCAAATGTAAAATAATGCTATAGTAATTTTCTAATTTTAGTTCTAGGTTCTATTCCTACTGACTAATTAAAATATGATTAATAAGTGCTTTCATTTTTTATATAATTTATTATGGTGATATGGAAGTATCAAATATAAAAGCTAAGTTTTCTATTTCTGTTTTTACTCAAGTAATTAACAACTAGGAAAAGCTAAGTAACTTGGAGATTTGAGTCAACAAATGCCCAATAGGCTGTGTAGACATTACACTACCTAAATTTTTTAAATCCTAAAAAAATTTAGCCTAATTAAGCCAGACAAACCACCTAAAGCGAAAGAGGGGAGAAGTTTATAAAACAATTGTGAGAGAATACTCAAGGTGCATGTCAGTTATGAAATTTCACTTATCATCAGTGGAAAATATTGATTTCCCTTAACACAAAAAAGAAGTCTTGCCCATGGATGCCTAAACAACCAGTTGATTTGTATCCTAATGAATCCTAGTGAATCTTCTGCATGAAAAAGGAAACTTATAGCAATAGGTCTTGCACAATGCAGACAATTGAACAAAGACAAAGTAGAAGATACAATAATAACAATGTTCCAGCTATTGTGTACAAACTGGCAAGACAACAGAAACATCAGGTCAACATTTTTTTAAGCCATTTTTCCTTTATTCTTTCATCTTTCCCTCCCTCCTTCCTTCCCCACCTTCCTAACTCTGTTTCTTCCTACTTCATTTCACTACTTTTATTCCTCTTTCTGTATTTTGTCATTTTAAAGTTAATTTTAAAGGTAATTTTTTTTTTTATTTCAAGGAAGAGTTTTCAACCAATTATAGAATTTTAGTGCCTTAGGGTTTTTTTCCACATTTGTTTATTTATTTATTTACTTACTTATATTTTTAAAAATTTTTTAAATGTTTATTTTAAGAGAGACAGAGAGACAGAGTGGGAGCAGGGGAGGGGCAGAAAGAGAGAAAGACACAGAATCTGAAGCAGGCTCCAGGCTCCAAGCTGTCAGCACAGAGCCTGATGTGGGGCTCAAACTCACGAACCATGAGATCATGACCTGAGCTGAGGTCGGACGCTTAACCAACTGAGCCACCCAGGCACCCCTTACCTACTTATTTTTAAGTAATCTCCACACCCAAAATAGGGCTTGAACTCACAATCTTGAGATCAAGAGTCACATGCTCTACTGTCTGAGCCAGCCAGGTGCCCCTTAGAATTTTAATTTTTAAATAGACCTCCTCTATCATTTCATAACTGAAAAATCAGTGGGCTAGAGAGGGCCCCGCTCTACCAGCTTGTTGCAGAGCAATAATGAATCCATGTGATAATTATTGCTGAGGATTTTTTTTATTTTATTTTTAGAAAAATTTTATATGTATATATAAAGTTTAAGCTTTTTAAAAAAATATTTATTTTTTGAGAGAGAGAAAGAGAGAGAGAGATTGAGAGAAAACAGGGGAGGGGCAGAGAGAGAGAGGGAGACAGAGGATCCAAAAAGGGCTCCAGGCTCTGCACTGACAGTTCAGAGCCTGATACACAGTTTGAACTCACAAACGCCTGAGATCATGAAGTGAGCCAAAGGTGGATGCATAACCGACTGAGCCACCCAGGTGCCTCTAAACATTTCTGGATATTTTCCAACAAGTTTACACCTTTTTCTAACAAGATTAACAATACAAAGGTGTTTAAAGACTATCTCTCCTCCCCACCTCACTCTACTCTCCATCCCACCCCCTCCAGGTGTAGACTCCTTGTATAGACTCCTCATGTAACTCTGTCCTTGTTTCTATAAACATATCACACATACACAGAAATATACATATACAAAATATGTGTTTGCATCTTCTCTGTTTGCCCAATATTGAATCATAATATAGACACTTTGTACTCTTTTCTCTGATGTTTGTTTTTTCCATTTGACAGTATACATAGGCAGGCCTACAAGTATGTATTTACGTATCCATACATTTTTAAAATTTATGCATATATGGGGCACCTGGGTAGCTCAGTCGGTTAAGCATCCGACCAGTTCAGGTCATGATCTCACGGTTTGTGAGTTTGAGCGCCGTGTCGGGCTCTGTGCTGACAGCTCAGAGCTTGGTGCTTGCTTCGAATTCTGTGTCTCCCTCTCTCTGCCCTTCCCCTGCTCATGTTCTGTCTCTGTCTCTCTCAAAAAATAAACATTAAAAAATTGTTAATAAATAAAATCTATGCATATACGTAAGAACATAATTGTATGTTAAAGGGTAAAATCATACATGCCGGCAAATTTTCAAAGCACTTTTGCTTTTCTGTTGCTTTTTTGCTTTCTTTTATTGTTTGTTTTTTGTTGTTGTTTGCCTCCTTTATGCTCTCCCTCTCTTCCCTGAGGGCCTCCATCTCAGTACACACACACACACACACACACACACACACACTCATCTGTTTTGTGGATTTCTACTTCTTATAATTATATAATACCAGCATACAGAGACACAGAATGGCAGAAACACACACACACACACACACACACACACACACACACACACACACATATTCAATTTACCAGAAAATCATTGATCTTGATACCCCAGTGTTAAGTATAATTTTCAAAAAATTAAAAACAGGACTTTCATACAAATTTAGAACATATCAAAAATCTGTTTAACTCATTAATGAGGGAACAAGCAAGATGGTAAAGTGGCTTTAAAAATAGAATTTAAAAAAATAAATGTTTATACAGTCAGTTAGGAAAGGCATGTTAAAATGAATTTTCTGAGTTAAAAGGAAATATCTTGGGGCGTCTGGGTGGCTTAGTCAGTTAAGCATCCAACTTCAGCTCAGGTCATGATCTCACTGTTTGTGAGTTCAAGCCCCACGTTGGGCTCTGTGCTGATAGCATAGAGCCGGGAGCTTGCTTCAGATTCTGTCTCCCTCTCTCTCTGCCCTTCCCCCCTGGTGCTCTGTCTCTCAGTCTGTCAAAAATAAATAAACATTTTTAAAAAAAATGTTAAGGCAAGTATCTTGCCAGGCAATAAAACCATAACCTTTGGCCTATCCTCTACCTGGCAGAGATCATTTGCTTCTAATGGACCAAAATTTGTAAGTTAACCAGTAACTTCCCAGTGCCTGTGTCCTAATAGATAGTAACTAGTAAGTAAAACAAAAGTACATCTACTTGTCGGAGCCTATGAGGCAATGCTTCAGTGTGACACTGAAAGGACACACAATCATCCTTTTGCCTTATTTCCTGGTTTTGAATAATTTTTCTTCATACCAGGCTGACATCAATAGACTATGGAACTGCGCCAAGCTTGAGTCACATCCTAAGAAAATTTAGAGATTCCTCTGGATGACCCCTAAATGGTGTTCCTCCTCCTGTTAGTCATGATGACACCCCCAGACCTGTCTTTGGGGCCACTTAATTATATAAAAGCAAAACTCTTGCTGGTTCCCATTAAGACCATGAGCTTTTCTGTCACCCTTAGTAGGCATGAAAACTAATTGCTCTAAATCTTTCACATAAAAAGGTCTTCATATAACAGATGAGTTTATTATTACTGCAAATAAATTTAATCATTGTAATGATCTAAAAATCAGTGCTAATTAGCACTTCTCCCTGACCAACATAAAAGAACTTTCTGGTATGTAGTTTATATTTCAAAGTTGCACTAACCCGCTTCATTTTTATAGCAAGGAATACATGTTCAGACTATTTTAATGTATAAATGTAATGGCTTTGCTTGTTTTCACTTTCCTAACTACACTAGAAAGATGGATAAAGGATTTCTTCTCACTTCCCTGCCCTTGAAAAGAGATTTTCTCAGTTGGTAACAATTTGGACATGTGTTTAATGGACATTAACAATTGATTGTGAAAGATCAGAAGCGATGTCAGTTTAAGGTGAGGAAGGTAAGAGACAGAAATGCCTCAGCTGGAATGTCATGAAGAGTCAGAGTGCCCCTTGCAACCAGCCGGCCCTCAGAGTGGGTAATAGCATGGTTTACCTAGAGAAATAAGACACATACACTAAGATTTCCAGCTTTGGCAAAACTTCGTCCATCTGCAAATCTGCAAAAACAGACAGCTCCCCAACTTTAGTAGCCACTGCCCATTGAACAATGAGCACCCCACAGCTACTTGGATAGACTGGAAATCAGACACCCTCCTGGGTTTTAGGTACTACACAAGGCTTTTGAATTCTGATGCAACTTTAGAAGAAAGAAAGGGAAAAGATGGGAAGAAGAGAGAAGAGGAAAGGAAAGGTAGAGGGCTCAAGTAATAGCTGGGACAAAATGTCCTCTCTGCCCTATTGGGAAGGATATCACATTCCTCAATTAAGTTTTGTTAGAATAAGAGGTGATATTTTTGCATACATTAGTTTACTGAGATTCAAATATGTCCCTTTTTATCCAGGTGAGGGTGCTGGCTCTCAATATTGAATCCCCATAGTCATCTATACAGAATCATCCTCATCATTTGGTTATTTGGTCCCAAATCATATCTTCCAGAAATATTTCTGTAGTGAGAGATTAATGAGGCTTATTCCTCTGAGATCCATTATAAGTAGGGGGTCGGGAGAAAAAGCATGAGTGACTGGAATAGCACCAGATTAGAAATTAGGAGACTAGAACATTTATACTGCAACTAATGCTGTGTGGAAATTTGGACAAGTGGCAACCTACCTGTTATTAGTAAAATATCTCTTCTGCTTTAGAGTTACATGTCTCTTCCTCTTTCACTAATAACTGGGCCATCTCTATTGGGCATAGATTCTCAGACTTTTTCTCAAGGTACCAGATATGACTATTACTTGGGAAATCCCACTGCAGCAACTTCACTGCTACCCTCAAAGGAGTCTTAGAGTTTTGAATTTCTCACCGGATTGAGGAGTGGTTAGCTATGTTTCCCTAAGACTTTAGTAGAGTCCCTACTCTCCTACCATTCCTAGGTGCTCCAATATTAGAAGAGAGGGATTCTGTTTACATTTTTCACAGCCTATTTATTTAGAATTATAAGAGACTCTAGTTGTCAGATGAAGCTTGTTCTACCTAGAACAGAAACAGAGGTGAGAATAATATATCTGAAGATGATAATAAGTAATAGTAGTATACTTGATAAAAATTTTTAAGGATTTATCAAATGCCACACATATACTAAGAGCTTTATAAGCATTACTTAATTCACAGAACTCCATAAAGCATGTTCTTTCACCAGCCCTACTTTATAAAAGAGAAAACTGAGAAGATGCAAAAATAAGAACATGATCTCATGGCTTATAGCTAGCATCTGGCAGAGCCAGGCCGCAAACATGATTTATTTTACACAGTCTATAGCATTTCTTATTAAATTATATAGCCCAATCGAGAACTATGGTTAGGCTTACACAGAAGTGGATGTAAAAGAGGTTCTGAAAAAAGAACAGTTCATTTAACAGTTGGCAGCATAAATCACAAGTGGGCAGGATAAAAACTATAAATATTTATTATTGATAGGACTCTCACCCTTGTAACAAAATTGGATCCGTAAGAGGGTTTATGGTTTGCTCAAATCTAAGTCATTCTTCATAAATAGTCATTCTCAATAGGGAAGATAGAGTTCAGTGATGTGTATAGGAAACTCATTGTAGGAGAAGCTCTAAGACAACAACATTGCTCAAAGAAGCAAGAACTTGTGTATATAGAGAGATAATGTTGAGGGGAAAAACAGATCAATCAGCCAAGGGCAGAATGGAAAACTGAGCTAAACAAAAATGTCTAACAGGCAATGTTAACAAATTCCTGGATAACAACATGTGGATCTTTGTCTCTGACAGTCTACAAAACGTGTAAATTTGATATTACTGGTCAATACTTTTGTAGTTGGAATTGTTTTTTTAATATGTGTCACAGCACATAACTGAGTTTTTCATCAAAAGGGAAGGGAGTGAGATTAAAGATGGTCCAATGGTATCTCCTTTTACATTCAAATTAAAACATAATAAAAACAAATTAAGAAGGGAGATCAAAGACATCTCAGCACACAAGCAAACTGGCATAAAGAGAAAAATATGTCAAATACTTCTACACAAAGAGCTATTAAATTTCACAAATTATTTAAATAAATAAAAAGATATACCATGTTCATGGACTAAATGACTTAACACAGTAAAATTTTCTTTTAAAAAAATTTTTTTAACATTTATTCATTTTTGAGGGACAGAGACAGAGCTTAAGCTGGGGAGGGGCAGAGAGAGAGGGAGACATGAAATCTGAAGCAGGCTCCAGACTCTGAGCTGTCAGCACAGAGCACAACACAGGGCTCAAACCCACGAACCATGATATCATGACCTCAACTGAAGTCGGATGCCTGACTGACTGGGCCACCCAGGCACCCCAACACAGTAAAATTTTCAATTCTGTTGAAAGAAATCTATTTAAAATCATCCTTATAGAATGTTTTTTTAAAAAAATAGAAATTTGGTTAAGAATTCCACAAATTCTATATTTTAAAATATGGATTAAAATTTTATGAATATCTGATTCAACTTTTTAAAAAATAGAATAAGATGGTGAAAATTTCCCCACCAGATATTAAACCACATATGCCCACAAATCCATGCTAACAAAAATAAGATAGAATTTAAAACCAAAATTGAACAATAAAAATAAACACAAAGCATAGAAATAGGAAGAAGCTGTCTCCTCTTGGCACTTCTATTTAACATTATATTGTAGGTTCTAGAAAGGGAAATTATACAATATAAATAAATACAATGTATCCACATCAGGTAAGAAGTACCACTATTTCTATTTGCAAATGGCATGATCTTGTATGTAAATAATCCTAAGGAATACACATACAACTATTAGGGCTAATTAATAGTTAATTCAAGGTTACAGCATACATGATAAATATCCAAATATCAATTGTATTTCTATACAGTAGCAATAAGCAATACAAAAATGAAATTAAGAAAATGGTCCATTGACAATAGCATCAAAAAGAATAAAATTCCTAGAAATAAATCTAACAAAATTAAGTCCTGTACCTGAAAACTACAAAACATTGTTGAAAGAAACTGAAGACTTACATAAGTAGGAAAATATACCATGTCTGTGGTTTTCAAGACTAATATTTTTAAGATAGGAATACTCTTCAAATAGTCAAAACCATCTTGACAAAGAACAATAAAAATGGAAGACTCCACACTTTGCAAAACTTAATATAAAGCAACAGTAATCAAGATTGTGTGATACTGACACAAGGATAGATATATAGTTCAATGGTAGAGAATTGAGAATCTAGAAATAAACCCTCATATTTATGGTCAATTGAGTGCCAAGAGTGCCAAGACAACTCAATGGGGAAAAACCAGTCCTTTCAAAAAATGGTATGAAGCAATTTGGAATCCACATGCAAAGGAGTGAAGTTGGATCCTTATCTCACGCAATATACAAAAATTAACTACAACTAGATCACAGAGCTAAATGTAACACCTAAAACTATAAAATTCTTAAAGAAAACATAATAAATCCTTCTGACCTTTTAATTGTAAAAAATTGTAAAAAAAACTTTTGGACCTGAATTTTGCAATAGTTTCTTAGACACAATACCAAAGTAAAGTAAAGAAAATAAACCAAAATTCATAAAAATGAAAAACATTGCTTTTTCAAAGAACACTATCAAGAAAGAGAAAAGACAATGCACAGAATGGAATAAAATATTTGGAAGTCATATTGTATCTATAATTTATAAACAACCCTAAACTCAACTCTAAATTAAAAAAAAATTAAGTGGGGAATTGAATAAACATTTCTACAAATAAGATATAGAGGTGGCTTTATAAAGTATATAAAAAGATGGTCAACCACATTCTTTATCAAGGACATGAAAAACAAAGCCACAATAAGATAGCACTTTACACCCACTAGAATGACTAAAATTAAAATATGCTGATAAATATGTGGACAAATTGAAACCCTTATACATTGCTGGTTGGGACACAGAGTGGTGCAGCTGATTTGGAAAACAGTTTGTCAGTTCCGGGAATAAACTTAAGAGTTATCGTCCGACCTAGCAATGCCACTTCAAGAATATACCCAAGAGAACTGAAAACATATGTCCACAAAAAAACTTGTACATGAATGTCCACAGCAGCATTATTCATTAGAAACATGGAACAAACTAAATGTCCATCAACTAACGAATGGATAAACAAAATATGGTGCAACCATACACTGGAATATTATTCAACAATAAAAAAATAAATTACTGATTTCATGATACAACATGGATGAGCCTCTAAAACATTATGGTAAGTAAAAGAAGTCAGAAACAAAAGGTCATATACTTATGGTTCTCTTTATATGAAAGGCACAGAATAGGCAAATCCACAGAGAGAGAAAAGATTAGTCGCCAGGCACCTGGGTGACTCAATCAATTAAGCATCTGACTTTGGCTCAGGTTATGATCTTATGGTGCATGGGTTTGAGCCCTGCATCAGGCTCAGTACTGACAGCTCAGAGCCTGGAGCCTGCTTCAGATTCTGTGTCTCCCTCTCTCTGCTTCTCCCTTGCTCATGCTCTCTCTCTCTCTTTCAAAAATAAATAAACATTAAAAAAATTAAAGAAAAGATTAGTCATTGTCAGAGTCTGTAATGGGGCCAAAATGGAAAGTGGGTGCTTAATAGGTACAAGGTGTCTTTTGGGAGCAAGAAAAATATTCTAAAATTATATAATGTAGAGGTGCCTGGGTGGCTCCGTTGGTTGAGTGTGGAGGTTCCTCAAAAAATTAAAAATAGACCTACCCTATGACCCAGCAATAGCACTGCTAGGAATTTACCCAAGGGATACAGGAGTACTGATGCATAGGGGCACTTGTACCCCAATGTTTATAGCAGCACTCTCAACAATAGCCAAATTATGGAAAGAACATAAATGTCCATCAACTGATGAATGGATAAAGAAATTGTGCTTTATATACACAATGGAGTACTACGTGGCAATGAGAAAGAATGAAATATGGCCCTTTGTAGCAACATGGATGGAACTGGAGAGTGTGATGCTCAGTGAAATAAGCCATACAGAGAAAGGCAGATACCATATGGTTTCACTCTTATGTGGATCTTGAGAAACTTAACAGAAACCCATGGGGGAGGGGAAGGAAAAAAAAAGGAGGTTAGAGTGGGAGAGAGCCAAAGCATAAGAGACTCGTAAAAACTGAGAGCAAACTGAGGGCTGATGGTGAGGTGGGAGGGAGGGGAGGGTGGGCGATGGGTATTGAGGAGGGCACCTTTTGGGATGAGCACTGGGTGTTGTATGGAAACCAATTTGACAATAAACTTCATATATTGAAAAAATAAATAAATAAAAATTTTAAAAAATGAAAAAAAGACATTACAAAAAAAAGGCTCAGGACTATCTTGCACATAACAGGAACTCAATAATCTTTTTAGATGACTACAGACACGCAATTATTTATATTTAAGAAACACTACTTGAAATTAAATACTCAGAAAAATTAAATTGTGGGTAGTTTACATGTCACCAAAATAAAGGATTGATAATTTTTCTTAAATTTGACACAGATTTAATGTTAATTTTTGGCATAACAGAATTGTAAACTTGATAGAGTTTGATACACCATATGAATTTTCGTTATCCCACGCAGATAGCTTTTTCCCTATTTTTAGGTTGCCTGTACCATGGCAGCTTCACTGATATTGATATTAAACATAAAGAAAATAATCCCACAATGAAAAGAAATAAAATGCTTGAACCAGTGTTATTTAATTGTAATTAATCAAGTCTTTAGTATTCCAGTAGGTGTCCTGAACCACATTGTTGTTTTTAAGCAATGAAATCTTACCAATACGAGACCTCAATAGAGTACACTACTATTAAATCTGCATTGAGAGGTTAGGCCACTGTTTTCCCACAATCATTATTGAGTTTACAAATTTTTAAAAAATAGAAAATTATACAGGCTTTGATGCTTTGTATAACTTTGTTTGACAAGCTGAAAATTTCACACTAATAAGAAAGTTGAGTAAAAATGTAACCAACTGCTTTCTTACTTTTTTCCCTTTAAATACAAAAGACAATTATCTAAAAACTAATCTTTAATTTTGCATTGTTCCCTCCACTGATGAACTACATAATCTAACTCAAAAATATTTATCCTGCACTAGTAAAAATACAAAAGGAAAAACTATGAAAAACTAGTCCTAGCCCCGTTAAAATGTATCTATAATCTGCTAACTCTACCACATTCCCTTTCCATTCTGCATAATTTCCAGTTCAGAATACCTGAATCTATCTCCTAAAGGCAGAGTTTGGGAAAATTCTTTGTAATTGATGAGAACAAACTAAAGCAGCATCGAAACTGTTTAAAAACTTTTGCAAAATTAAATCTGGGGTACAAAACTGGTAACACCTGGGAACATTTTTTATCCTACAGTTCATTTTCTGTATGAGATGTACCTGAAAATCATGTTTTGTAATACCAAAGATGGTTTCTGTAAGTACTCACATCTCTCAAATGTGTTGAGTTAAAACTTCTACATGGTGTTATTAATTTTTATCTTGGGCATAATGTCTTTCTGTGCTGTCATTCTAAATTTGTGTTTAATGAATATCTCTTGAGTACTAACTATTCTTCTGGTACAGATAAAAATAATAACACAAAAAATAACGTTTATTGAGTGTTTATTATATTTTTAAGCACTATACTGCACTATACTGAGTTCTTTGTAGTCTTATCTCAATCAACCATAACAGCAATTCTATGAAGTGGTAGTTTACGATACACATTTTACAAATGAGAAAATTGAAGGCTAAGGACATGAAGTGATTTGCCTAAAGTTACACAGTTATTAAGTGGTTCAGCTCTATGCTAGACAGTCTAGGGTACACAAATAAAAAAGCACCTCAAACAAGTAACAATCCAGTGAGGTTGTCAGAGAAGGACTCAAATGACAGACATGAATTATGTTATCAGTGATGATTCATGGTTGAATATGAAACTAATCAACTTAAAGTTTAAAATTTAAAATATTGGTGTTATGGTGTAGGGTATGTATTGGTCAGGGCTCTCCAGAGAAACAGAACCATATGTATACATATACATACAGATAATATTTATGTATAGATAGAAATATTTATTTTAAGGAATTAGTTCATAGGCCTATGAGAACTTAGGAAAAAGCCAAGGTTGCAGTTCAAGTCCAAAGGACATCTACTGGCAGAATTCCTTTTTGCTCAGGGGTGTTTGGTTTTGTTTTAAGGACTTTAACTGATTGGATGAGGCCCACCCACATTATGGAGGGCAATCTGCTTTCTTCAAAGTTCCCTGGTTTAAATATTAATCTTACCACAAAAAAAAAAAAAAAAAAAAAAAAAAAAAAGCCCTCACAGAAACGTCCAGAATAATGTTTGACCAAATATCTGGGCACTGTGGCCCAACCAAGTTGACACATAAAATTAGCCATTACATGGTGCTTTAAAAATATATGTAAACTATAAACTGAGTCTAAATAGCATGCCCTATGGTAGAGTCCTACAAATCTGTCTTTTCTAACAGAGCTATGTTCCTTGAATTGAGGACTACATATTCCCAGTGTCTATCACAATGAAAGACATATAGACCATAACATATTTAGGAGCTTATTAAATTACATTTAGTAGATGTTGCTTGAACTGAATTGAATTATACTCAATTTATGGCCTTTTAAAATCTCTAAAAAAGGAAAGTGTGTTCAGAATAAATGTCATTGATTTAGTGCATCAGTTTGGGAACTCATAATTCTATCTGCTTCCTCAGTTGCCCAATTTGTGACAAAATGTATGTATTAGTCATATATTGCTACATAACAAATTACTACAAATTTAGCAGCTTAAACAAACACACACTTATTATCCCACAGTTTCTGTGAGTCAGGAATCCAACCACAGCATAGTTGAGTGTCCCACTCCAAGGTCTCTCTTAAGGCTGCAGTGAGGGATCAGCCAGAGCTGGCATCCCATCTGAGACTGGCTAGAGAGAAGAATCTCCCTCCAAATGGTCATGGCTGTTTGCACAATCCAGTTCCTTAGCTCCTTGCAGGCTATTGGCTAGACAGTCCTCAGCTTTTTGCCACATGGGCCTCTCCATGTGGTGGCTTACTTTATCAAAGCCAGCAAGGAAGAAAGTCAATATGGAAAATCTACTGGTGATATAGATGTTACAATTTCATATATTCATGGAAATGGCATCCTAATACCATTGCCATATTTTATTGGTTGGTAGCAAGTCATAAGTCACAATTATATTCAAAGAGAGGGGATTACACAACAGTAAGAATACTAGGAGGTAGAAATAATTGGGGGACATCTTAGAGTTTGTTCCTCACACAGAACTCTCAGGATTAAACTCTGGGTTGGGTTTTCAGAAACAACAGTCCTGTGGCTACAGGAAATAAGGGTTTCTTTCAGGGCAATCATAAAAACTTTTAGGTACTTCAGATGCACCTAACTGAATCATATCAGGGGATGTCAGTCCAGAGATGAGACCATACAAGCCACCCTGCTTCAAAGAGAAAGATAGCACCACTTCACTCTCATTGTCAGGAGGATCCCTAACCTTTCTCTTATATCTAGACACCACTCTGGGAATAAAGATCAGTATCTAGAGAATTGAACATTGCATTTTCAAAAGATTTCATTAAAAAAACTATTTAAACTGAAAGAAAATAATCTTCTATTATTTGGCAAGTAAAGGTTTGGTTGATTGATTAGTTGTGGGGGCAGGGGGGTTTCTCTTACTATGCTGTGGAGTGAAGTGCTCAGAAGGGAGATTATCTTGATTATAGGAAATAAAGAATTAGTGCAGAGTGAGTGAACTTTCAACTCTACAAAATTAGAACTGTCTGTACCTGCAAATAATTAAGTGATCACCTACATACCCCAGGAATATCCCCACAACCTATACCAGTAGATTGCCACAATACAAAAATCCCAATCCTTTTTTTTTTAATTTAAATTCAAGTTAGTTAACATATAGTGTAATATTGGTTTCAGGAGTACAATTTAATGATTCATAACTTACATATAACACCCAGTACTCATCCAAACAAGTGACCCTCTTTAATATCCATCACCCATTTAGCCCATCCCCCACCCACCACCCCTCCTGCAACCCTGTTTGTTTTCTGTATTTAAGATTCTCTTATGGTTTGCCTCCATGTCTGTTTTATCTTATTTTATTTTTCCTTCCCTTCCCCTATGTTCATCTGCTTTGTTTCTTAAATTCCACATATAAGTAAAATTATCTGACATTTGTCTTTCTCTGACTGACTTATTTCACTCAGCATAATACACTCTGGTTCCATCCACATTGTTGTAAATGACATGATTTCATTCTTTTTGATCACCGAGTAATATTCCATTGTATATGCATAACACATCTTCTTTATCCATTCATCAGTCAATGGACATGTGTATACCTTACACAAAAATATAAATCCAAAATGTATGAGAGACCTAAATATAAGACAGGAAACCACCAATCCCTACAGGAAAAAACAGGCAACAACCTCTTTGACCTCGGCCACAGGAACTTCTTACTAGACATGTATCCTGAGGCAAGAGAAACAAAAGCAAAGATGAACTAACTATTGGGACCTCATTAAGATAAAAAGCTTCTGCACAGTGAAGGAAACAATCAACAAGACTAAAGGGCATCCGACAGAATGGGAAAAGATATTTGTAAATGACATATTGGATGAAACCAAATCTATAAAGAACTTATCAAATTCAATAACCAAAAAACAAATAATCCAGTGAAAAAGTGGGAAAAGGACATGAATAGACACTTTTCCAAAGAAGACATCCAGTAGGCTAACAGACACATGAAAAGATGCCAATCCATTTTTTAAAAATTTTAATGTTTATTTATTTTTGAGAGACAGAGGGAGAGTAGAAAGGGACAGAGAGAGAGGGAGACACAGAATCTGAAGCAGGCTCCAGGTTCTGAGCTGTCAGCACAGAGCCTGACTCAGGGCTTGAACTCACAAACAGTGAGATCATGACCTGAGCTGAAGTTGGATGCTCAACTGACTGAGCCACCCAGGCATCCCAATGCAAATCCATTTTTATAAGGAAGTTCAGTCAAGGAAGATGGTGGCTTTATCTCTAAAAGGCCAGAGACTTTTATGTCAGAGTACAAACCCCTAGCAGACAGAGTCTCTGCTTGTCATTATGTGACTCCAGCACGGGATGGCGTGCAGTCTGGTAGGTACTAGATCAGGCGTGTAGTCTTCTGACTGCGATGAGTACAGATTTCTGAGTCAGTGAGCTATCCAGTCATTGGAATTATATTTAACATTATATGAACAATATGCCAATCCTCATGAAAGCTTTTTAAATTTATCTCTTTAACATTCACGAATATAGCCTTGGGGATCTGTAATACAGGAACAATTATAGAGGATCCATTTTACAACATGAATATGTATCAACCCTGCTCATAAGAACTAAAAAAGGAGCACCCAAAGAATTATTTTAAAATTCCCAAATTCTTAAGTCACAAATTATGTCAGATGGTTATTCATTATGTTTGACAAGAAACTGGTTCCATCAACAGTAATCAACACTCAACATAGTTTTGTATCTCTGTATAACTTGATAAAAAAAAAAAAAAAAGGTTGAAGAAGGAAACAGAACAATATTACAGGTTTACCTAACAACTAAGAAATAAAAACTAAATGAATAAAAATAAATCTTGCTCTGGGGTGCCTGGGTGGCTCGGTCAGTTAAGCGTCCAACTTCAGCTCAGGTCAAGATCTTGTGGTTCATGAGTTCGAATCCCACATTGAGCTCTGTGTGGATAGCTTGGAGCCTGGAGCCTGTTTCAGATTCTGTCTCCCTCTCTCTCTGCTCTTCCTCTCTCAAAAATAAATAAACATTTAAAAAAGATTAAAAACATTTAAAAATAAATGAAAAAAATAAATCTTGCTCAAGCCTCTCCACTATTTTCCCACTTGCCTCTGAATGCACGTTTCAATTCTCTTATTCTTTAAAGCAGTGGTTTGCAATTTTTTTTCATAGTGACTTACATTGAGAAATACATTTTGAATATACATACAAATATATTTACAGAAACACTTATAGTTTAGGTATTTGTGTGTGTGTGTGTGTGTGTGTGTGTGTATATATATATATATATATATATATAAATGTATATATATATATATAATTTAAAAAGCCCTTTTCTGTCTCAATTAATGAAGTGCTTTTCAGTCTGATTGATGACACTGCAAAGGGTCATAGGTTTGATTTGGAGAGTTTAATCAACATTTCAGAATATAGAAAAAAAAAGAAAATGTCTGAGTATATCACTGAGAATATAGATTAAGTATTGTTTCATGAATTTTTTTTTCTATTCTGCATGGATATGATTGTATGTGTTCTGCACATGAAATAAAATGTATTTCTCATTGTAGACCTTAGGCAAAAATGTTTGATCCTTTACTGTTTTGAGGCATTGCAGTTTGAAAAACATTGCAGTGTAAGGTACCACGAGTAACTGCCCTTATCTTCAAAAATGCTCTTATAGTAATCCTAATGTTGAAAGTTTTCATTATGTCACATCTCAGTGTCTTACCCTCTGTCTCAGGAAAAAGGAGTTTGAGAAATGTGACTCAGCAATGTATAAGCTACATAAAGGGCCATTTGGAAGTATAGAACAAAGAAACTCTTTGTTTCACTGTGGTGAATTATGATGGTCTCATTCTTAGACCCTTGATATACAAAAAGAAAAACAAAAGTAAAAAATGTCCAAAAAGTAGCAAATGGTTTAAACACTTTAAAAAACACACTTATAAGGAATTAGTTATAGGGACTGAAAATGATACACTAATAAGAAAATATTAGCTATTTCTATGTTTGACTAAGATATTACAATTAAGCAGCATGAATTCTCTCAAATTTGAGAGAATGTATTAATGTATGGTTTTGGTACACAAGAGGATTTCCTTTTAAATTATAATTTAGCCTATTTTCACGAACTGCAAGTTTTTTTTGTTTTTTTTATGTTTTTTTTAATGTTTATTTATTTTTGAGAGAGAAAGAGACACAGAGTGTGAGTGAGGGGAGGATCAGAGAGAGAGAGGGAGACACAGAATCCAAAGCAGGCTCCAGTTTCTGAGCTGTCAGCACAGAACCTGACACAGGGCTGGAACTCACAAATCATGAGATCATGACCTGGGCCAAGGTCAGATGCTTAACCGACTGAGCCACCCAGGCACCCCTCACCAACTGCAAGTTTTTATGGTGAGAACCACTATGTACATCTAGAGGTAAAGATCAGCAAATAAATACAAACTGAGTATATGGTCAAGAGATAATAGCATGACAACTGGAACAACTTAATCAAAAATAAGTAAAATGTTTTACCTTAGTATAAAGAAGCATTTGTAATAGTGGGAAGAAGTTTTTAGTGACAGGAAAGTTTGAGTTGACTCCTACTGTAGTTTTATGTTGTAACAGTAAGAATTATTGTAGTAAAAAAACAAAACAAAACAAAAACAACAACAGCAAATAACACACTCCAATAAAAAAAATCAGCAATTCAAATTGAAATAGTTCACTGCAGCCAAACCAAGTGATGATATAAACAAGGCATTGAACCAAGGAGTTGGATATGATTACCTAACAACTTTTTCCAAAGCTACCTTATTTTAAAAATAATCCTTAATAACTGACATGCTACTTCAGTCAACTGTTGTCGATAAGCAAGGCCTGAAAAAATCCCTGGCCTTTTAGTTTCAAAGAAACTATAGATGAATCCTGGCATTAGGAGGTAAACCTGCCTTTGGGTACTACTATAAGGCAGCTTTCTGGGCAGCTCTTTTCACTAGCTGAATCATAGCACAGAATATGCATAAACACTTGAAAGGTATTCTCATTAGTATTCCTACTCAATGTCATTTAACTCAGGGCTATAACTCTACAAGAGGAAGGGTATATAGAAGGAATGCGTGAGGGTGGGGGAGACAGAGTGCCCTGAGACGGGAGTTTCTTAGTACATGGTAAAATAAAACATCCAACTTCATTGATGAGCTACTATGAAAGAATAAAGAATCCATTGCCCAAAATTTATTGCATCAAGACCAGACTGTTTCTTGGGTCCGTACATCCCAGCACCCCTTCAGAGTTTATCTCCAAGTGGGACATGAGGTGTCCAGGAATCTGTAGCCATTTACTAGTGTAGGCAGACACAGACTGCCTAAGAGCCTTCCCCCCAAATCACAGAGTCTGCTCAGCTCATTTTTGGGGATTCTAGAAAGTTCAAAGAAGGCGGCAGCTCCATGGGAAAACCTCAGTAATGGGGGATAGGAGCCCCAGCCTCCCATCCTTCCATATACCAATTCTGGGAGGCATTCTGTTTGCTTCTCTGAAGTTCTAACAGTATTAGGCCACAAATGTATATTGGAGAAATCATGATAATATACACTCACATTTGTTACTCCTCCTCTGGTTCACTCTAACCATTCTCTCACTGTTGCTTCCTAGGAGCACCTCCCAAACAAGCTATCTGGTCTCACAGTCTGCTTTGACAGAAATCCAAACCAAAACATACCCATAGTTTATTTAATCATCACAATAATCTAGTGGGGTGGGTATTATGTTTCCCATTTACAGATAAGGAAAGTCTAGGAGAAATTAGTAAATTGGTCCATTCAATTAGTACAATAAATAGGCCGGAACAGTAACCTTTCTTATTCTCAAAATCATGTTGTTAACCATTATGTTCAACTATCCAAACACTATCAGAGGAACAGCTATAAAAAATTAATTAATTAAAGATTTAAAGATAAAGTATTAAAATAATTATAACTACAATAATTTGGTAATGCATACACAATATAAAAGAGTATTAAGTGTGATATCAAAAACATAAAATGTGGGAGAGGGGAGTGTAAAAATGTGGAAGACTTATACGCATTTGAAGTTATCAGTTTAGACTGTCATAACTATAATATGTTTTGTGCAAGCCTCATGGTAACCACAAAGCAAAAACCTATGTAGATATACAAAAGAGAAAGAAATCAAAGCATACCCGTACAGTAAATCTTCAAATCACAAAGAAGGAGAGCAAGAAAGGGACAAAGAGACTACAAAACAGATAGAAAACAACAATATGGCAAGAGTAGGTCCATACCTACCAACAATTACTGTAAGTGTAATGGACTAAATTCTCCAATCAAAAGACATAGAATGAAAGTTCAACAACTATTCATGATAAAAACTCTCAGCAAAGTGGGTTTAGAGAGAACATACCTCAACATTAAAAAGCAAAAATAAACTATTGGGACTACATGCAAATAAAAAGGTTCTGTACAGCAAAGAAAACCATCAACAAAATGAGAAGGCAACCTACTAAATGGGAGAAGATATCTGATAAGGGGTTAATATCTAAAATATATTAAAAACTTGGGGTGCCTGGCTGGCTCATTGGATGAGCATCCAACTCTTGATTTCCACTCACATCATGATCCCAGGGTCATAGGATCGATCCCCGTGTCAGGCTCTGCACTGAGCATGGAGCCTGCTTAAGATTCTCTCTCTCTCCCTCTGCTCCTCTCCCCTGCTCATGCTCTCTCTCTCTAAAGAAATTAAAATTAAAATTAAATAAATAAAATAAAAATTAAAAAACATACAACTCAACGCACGCACACACATACACACACACCTGATTTAAAATGGGCAGGAGACCTGAATAGACATTTTGCCAAAGAAGACATACAGATGTTTAACAGACACATGAAAAGACACTCAATATCAGTAATCATCAGGGAAATGCAAATCAAAACCACAACAAGATATCACTTGACACCTGTCAAAAGATAAGAAATAACAAGTTTTGGTGGGAGAAAAAGAACCCTTGTGCACTGCTGGTGAGAATGTAAATTGATACAGCCACTGTGGAAAACAGTATGGAGGTTTCTCAAAAAAATTAAAAATAGGGGCACCTGGGTGGCTCAGTCGGTTAAGCAACCGACTTCACCTCAGGTCATAATCTCGTGGTTCATGAGTTTGAGCCCCACGTCGGGCTCTGTGCTGACAGCTCAGAGCCTGGAGCCTGCTTCGGATTCTGTGTCTCCCTCTCTCTGTGCCCCTCCCCTGCTTGCGCTCGCTCTGTCTCTCAAAAATGAATAAATGTTAAATTAAAAAAATTAAAAATTAAAAAAAAATTGAAAATGGAAGTACCATATGATCCAATAATTCCTCTATGTTTTTACCCAAAGAAAATGAAAACATTAATTCCAAAGGATATGGGCACCTCTATGTTTATTTGCACTTGCCAAGATATGGAAGCAAACTAAGTATCCATTGACAGATAGATGGATAAGGAAGATGTGGTGTGTGTGTGTGTGTGTGTGTGTGTGTGTGTGTGTGTGTTTACATATAAAAGCAATTCTATTTATAATAATGGAATATTACACTGTCATAAAAAAGGATAAGATCATACCATTTATGACAACATAATTGGATCTAGAAGGTATTGTGCTAAGTGAAATAAATCAGAGAAAGACATGATTTTACTGATGTGTAGAATCTAGAAAACAAAACAAATGAAACAAACAAATGAAAAGCAGAATCAGACCTATAAATACAGAGAACAAACTGATATTTGCTGAGGCGCAAGAGTGGGGAATGAGAGAAATGGGTGAGGGAGAGTGTTAGATACAAGTTTTCAGTTATAGAATAAATAAGTCATGGGAACCAAAGGCACAGCATAGGGAAAATAGTCAATGATATCATAGTGTTGTATAGTGACAGGTAGTAGCTACTTTGGGGAAGCTTTGCATAATGTATAGAAAAGTTGAATCACTATGTTGCACACCTGAAACTCATGACACGTTGTGGGTCAACTATACTCAAAAAAAAAAAAAATTAAGACATGGAGGATCTGAGTGTATTAAAAAAATAAGACCCAGGTATATGCTGCCTACAAGAAACTCACTTCAGCTTTAATGACATATATAGACTGAGAGTGAAGAGATGGAAAAAGATATTCCATGAAAATCAAAACCAAGATAAGGCAGGGGTAACTAGAATGATATCAGACAAAATAGACTTAAAGCCAAAAACTGTAACAAGAGACAAGGAAGATCATTTTATAATAATAAAGGGGTCATTCCAACAGGAGGATATAACATGTATAAATATTTATGCACTCACCATAGGAGTAAAATTAGATCTGAAGGGCGATATAGAGAGCAATGCAACAATAGTAGGAGATTTCAAACCCCCATTTTAATAATAAATAGGTCATCCATACAGAAAACCAATAAAAAATATTGGACTTACAGCTCCGTGTTAGACCAGATGAGCCCTAGACATATACAGAAACATCCAACAGGAGTAAAATACACATTCTTAAGCACGCATGGAATATTCTTTAGGATAGATCATATGTAAGAACACAAAACAAGTCTTAATAAATTTAAGAAGATAGAAATTATATCAAGCACCCTTTCTACCATAATAGTATAAAACTAGAAATCAATTACAAGAGAAAAACGGGAAAATTCACAAATATGTGGAAATAAACAACAAAATTCTAAACAACCAATGGCCCAAAGAAGAAATCACAAGGGATATCAAAAAAATATCTTGAGATAAATAAAAATGGAAATACAGGGGCTCCTGGGTGGCTCAGTCAGTTAAGCATCTGACTGTTGGTTTCCACTCAGGTCATGATCTCACAATTCATGGGATTGAGCCCCGCATCAGGCTCTGCACTGACAGCACTGAGCCTGCCTGGTATTCTCTCTCTCCCTCTCTCTCTGCCCCTTCCCTGCTTGTGCTCAGGCTCTCTCTCACTCTGTCTCAAAGTAAATAAATAAACTTTAAAAAAATGGAAATACAAAATATGAAAATGTATGGGATGCATCAAAAGCAATTCTAAGAGGGAAGTTTATAGTGATACATGACTACATTAAGAAAAAAGAAAGATCTTGGGGTGCCTGGGTGGTTCAGTTGGTTAAGCATCCGGCTTCAGCTCAAGTCATGATCTTGCAGTTTGCAGGTTTGAGCTGAGCTGTTCAGAGCCTGGAGCCTGCCTCAGACCCAGTGTCTCCCTCTCTTTCTGCCCCTCCCCAACTTGCAGTCTGCCTCTCTCTCTCTCTGTCTCAAAAATGAATAAACATTAAAAACTCTTTTTAAGTAAAAAAAAAAAAGAAAGATCTCAAACAACCTAACTTTATACCTCAAAGAATTTTTTTTAAAAAAGAGCTAACTCGCCCCAAAATTAGAAGAAGGAAAATAACAAATATTAAAATGGAAATAAATAAAATACACACTAGGAAAATAATAGAAAAAATCAGTAAAACTCCCAAAGCTGGTTTTTTGAAAAAATAAAGAAAATTGATAAACCTTTAGCTGAACTCACCAAGAAAGAAAAAAGATTCAAATAAATAAAATCAGATATGAAAGAGGAGACATTACAACTGATATCACAAAAATGCTAAGGATCATAAGAAACTGCTATGAACAATTGTATGTCAACAAATAGATAACCTAGAAACAATAAATACATTCTCAGGAACATAAAATCTACCAAACTAAATCAAGAATAAATACAAAATCTAAACAAACTAATTACTAGTAAAGAGATTGGAACAATAATTAAAAAAAAAAAAAGAAAACTCCCAATAAACAAAAGCCAGGACCAGATGGCTTCACTAATGAATTCTACTAAACATTTAAAGAAGAATTAATATCAATCTATCTCAAAGTCTTCCAAAAAAATGGAAGAGGAGGAAATATTTCAAACTCACTTTATGGGGTCAGCATTACCCCGATACCAAAGCCATGCAAGGGCACTATAAGAAAATTATAGGTCAATATTCCTGTAAAGAGAGTGAAACACGTGCTTATATCACCAGGAAATCAGGGAAAATAAAGCAGGAATCCATAAATAAGAGCAACAAAGAAGGACAGGGTTGATAGCATCTGATGGCATAAGATTTGTGATTGGGAGGGGGGGTGCCCGGGTGGTTCAGTGGGTTAAGCGTCCAACTTCAACTCAGGTCATGATCTCACTGTTCATGGGTTGAAGCCCCGCATCAAGCTCTGTGCTGATGGCTCAAAGCCTGGAGCCTGCTTTGGATTCTGTGTCTCCCTCTCTCTCTGCCCCTTCCTGGCTTGTGCTCTCTTTCTGTCTCTAAAAAAATAAATAAACATAAAAAATAAATTTGTGATTAGGTGTTTTTAGAGAGGAGATGGAGAGAAACATTTGAAAGCGGTAAGGAGAAACCAGGAATACACACCTTCACCACCAGATTGGTGGTCCTAGTGCTTTAGGAGAAAAAGCAGCCACCATTTGACAGACTACAAGAAAAAAAATGGGACCTTAGAGGAAAGTCAAGTTTGAGAGTCAAGTAAGAGAGTGAAGAGAGGCTGAGAATATAGGGGATTTTGCTATCAACAGATTCTGAATTCAGAGAGCACAATGAGTGAGTTTCAGGACTTGGGGAGAGAGAAATGAATAAGGCAGTGGTTTTCCATTGGACCACAAGTATCCACATCACCTGGGAACTTGTTAGAAATTCCCATTCTCAGGTCTGACCCATTCCTACTAAATTAGAAGCTCATTCAGATCCAGCAATCTGTTTTAGCAAACCTTCCAGGTGATTCCTATGTGCAATAAAATTTGAGAACCATTGGAAAAAGAGAAGATTCACACAGGCTTAAAGTTTAGGTGAGGAGGGTAACCTGAGAGTCTGAGCATTTTGTGGTAGCTGACATAGTCATGGATACAGGATATAATGAGATTGTATTTGGATTCAAAGCAATTAGTGGAGACAAGTTTTGAGTATTGAGGAAAGGGGGAAGAATAGTGGGGGATAGCTTTCTGGGACTCCTCACCGTAGACCACCTGGGGGGTCATAAATATAATATTTCCCCATCTCTTTGACATCAGTGGATGTTGCAAGTGGTCACCCCATGAGAGCTTACACCCACCAGTAACTCTCTCTTTCTCTCTTCCCATTTTGTCTATCAATATCAGGCTCTTTGGTTACAAGTAACAGAATGCCCCTGTAAATAGCTTAATTTTTTTTAATTCTAAGGAAGTAAGGATTCCAAAGCAAAAAGCATAATGAAACTAAAGAGTTATCTCAGTGTGTGTGTGTGTGTGTGTCTATGTCTGTGAATTTCTAGGATGATGTAGGTTAAGTAACTACTCTGGTCAGCTATAGTTTAAGATGTGGTATCCAAATACAAGCATGACTTCCGGGGGCCAGCTTTATGAGCACAATTGAGAATGAGGTCATTTCTCAAAGGAGTGTCATGGGATGACCTGTCACCTCAAAAAGTGTCTACTACTGGGGCAACTGGGTGGCTCAGTCATTTAAGCATCGGACTTTGGCTCAGGTCGTATCTCACGGTTCATGAGTTTGGTTCACGAGTTCGAGCCCACATGGGGCTCTCTGCTGTCAACACAGAACCAGCTTTGGATCCTTTCTCTCTCTCTCTCTCTCTCTCTCTCTCTCTCTCTCTCTGCCCCTCCCCAACTCATGCAGCTCTCTCTCCCTCTCTCTCAAAAATAAATAAGCATTGAAAAAAAGTGTCTACTACTGACACTGTTCTAAATTAAGGACTTAGTATAATTTAGGTGGATAAGTACCTGGGAATTTTCTTTCAAATGGAAAGTATTGCCTTTGCTACATATTTCTTTACTGATTGTTTTAAAACATTGACCCCAATATTTTTTTTGATGGGAATTATTTTACTTTTTCTATTTTTTTATTTATTATTTTTTATTTTTAATTTAAATCCAATTTAGTTAACTTATAGTGTAATAATAATTTCAGGAAAAGAATTTAGTGATTCCTTACTTACATATACCCTATGCTCATCCCAACAGTGTCCTTCTTAATGCCCTCACCCTTTAATCCTTCTCCCCACCCAACACCCCACCAGCAGCCCTTGGTTTGTTCTTTAAGAGTCTCTTGTGGCTTGTCTCTCTCTGTTTTTATATTACTTTTGCTTTCCTGCCCTTATGTTCATCTGTTTTGTTTCTTAAATTCCACATATGAGTGAAATCAGATGATATTTGTCTTTCTCTGACTGATTTATTTCACTTAGCATAGTACACTCTAGTTCCATCCACATAGTTGCAAATAGAAAGATTTCATTCTTTTTGATCGCCAAGTAATATTCCATTGTATATATATACCACATCTTCTTTATCCATTCTTCTGTCAATGGACATTTGGACTCTTTTCATACTTTGGCTATTGTCAATAGTGCTGCCATAAACATGGGGGTGCATGTGTCCCTTCAGAACAGCATCCCTGTATCCTGTGGATAAATGCCTAGTAGTGCAATTGCTGGGTCGTAGAGAAGTTCTATTTTTCGTTCTTTGAGGAACCTCCATACAGTTTTCCAGAGTAGCTGCACCAGTTTGCATTCCAACTAGCAGTGCAAAAGAGTTCCTGTTTCTCACCAACATCTGTTGTTGCCTGAGTTGTTAATTTTAGCCATTCTGACAGGTGTGAGGTGATATTTCATAGTGGTTTTGATTTGTATTTACTTGATGATGAGTGATGTTGAGCATTTTTTTCATGTGTCTGTTAGTCATTTGGATCTCTTCTTTGGAAAAGTGTCTTTTCACGTCTTTTGCCCATTTCTTCACTGGATTATTTGTTTTGGGGGGATTGAGTTTGATAACTTCTTTATAGATTTTGGATACTAACCCTTTATCTGATATGTTATTTGCAAATATCTTCTTCCATTCCATCAGATTGTTTCCTTTGCTGTGCAGAAGCTTTTTATCTTGATGAGGTCCCAATAGTTCATTTTTGCTTTTGTTTCCCTTGCCTCTAGAGACATGTTGAGTAAGAAGTTTCTGTGGCCGAGATCAAAGAGGTTTTTGCCCGCTTACCCCTCTAGGATTTTGATGGCTTCCTGTCTTACATTTAGGTCTTTCATCCATTTTGAGTTTATTTTTGTGTATGGTGTAAGAAAGTGGTTCATTTTTCTGCATGTCGCTGTCCAGTTTTCCCAACACCATTTGCTGGAGAAACTGTCTTTTTTTCCATTGGATATTCTTTCCTGCTTTGTCAAAGATTAGTTGGCCACACATTTGTGGGTCCATTTCTAGGTTCTCTATTCTGTTCCATTAATCTATGTGTCTGTTCTTGTGCCAATACCAAACTGTCTTGATGATTACAGCTTTGTAATACAGCTTGAAGTCCAGAATTGTGATGCCTCTAGCTTTGGTTTTCTTTTTCAAGATTGCTTTGGCTATTCGGAGTCTTTTCTGGTTCCACACAAATTTTAGGATTGTTTGTTCTAGCTCTCTGAATAATGCTCATGTCATTTTGATAGGGATTGCATTGAATATGTAGATTGCTTTGGGTAACATAGACATTTTAACAATATTTGTTCTTCCTATCCAGGAGCATAGAATCTTATCCATTTTTTTGTGTCTTCTTCAATTTCTTTCATAAGCTTTCTATAGTCTTCAATGTATAGATTTTTCACCTCTTTGGTTAGGTTTATTCCTAGGTATTTTATGGTTTTTGGTGCAATTGTAAATGGGATTGATTCCCTGATTTTTCTTTATGTTGCTTCATTATTGGTGTATAGAGAGTGCCGAATCCTAACCACTAGACCACAGGGATATTATTGGTATATAGAAATGCAACCAATTTCTGTACATTGATTTTATTTCCTGCAACTTTGCTGAATTCATGGATCAGTTCTAGCAGTCTTTTGGTAGAATCATTTGCATTTTCCACATAGAGTATCATATCGTCTGCCAAGAGTGAAAGTTTGACTTCCTCCTTGCTGATTTGGATGCCTTTAATTTCTTTGTGTTGCCTGACTGCTGAGGCTAGGACTTCCAACACTAAGTTGAATAACAGTGGTGAGAGTGGACATCCTTTTCGTGTTCCTGACCTTAAGGAGAGACTCCAATAATTTTTAAAACTTTTTTGTAGGTAGCAATTATCCTGAAATTGGAACATATATACTTACATAGCATTTAATAAACTAAAGTATTTCCTTTCATTGACTTAGATAGATCCATTATTCTGGATATTTATAACTCTGGTGTGTGTATGTGTGTGTGTGTCTGGTGTGCACACGTGCATGTATGCATGTACATATTTTGTGTCAGATGCACATGTTTTTTCAACTATATCTATACCATATGACTTCTGTAAATTAGGTTAGGGCTTATTTCACACTGCTGGCATATCACACACCTTCCCAAAATAGATTTTAATTGAGTAAGCCTTTCTACTCTCAGGTTCCCAAGATACTTTATGAAATCTAATTTTCCAAATTTTAGTGATACTTTTCATTCTTCTATAAGTTATTTCTAAATAACTGTAAGACAAAAGCAGGAACAGAGGTCCTGATATAGCTAGAGCCAAGTGACAACATAGATTTAAACCATAGTATGAAAACTAAGCTCAGAAGAGACTCTCTATGTGATCAATTATCCAGGCCTGTGTTTAAGATCTCTTCCCCTCCTTGCCTCTCCCTCCCTCCCTCCCCACACTTCTCCCTCCCTGTTCTCTCTTGGTCTGTCTGAATGCCATACTCCTGTGTTTTTTTTTTTTTCTTATTCATTTTCATTACTTGTGATGATATTTTCTCTTTTATGTCTCTGGAAAATATTTGAACAGCATTTGTAATGCTGGGCAAGCTCCTGTTTTTCTGGGTAAAGGCTCAGAGACAACAGTCCAATGGGCTTATGCAGAACAGATATTGAATGTTCCACAGATTTTAAAAAAAATACAAGTGTCCTACCCTCGTTTTTTAACTCTATGTATCCTTTTCATGAGATATTTAAAGGAAATAAAAGCAGGAATAAAGGGCCTCAAAATACCTGTCCACTTGCATGGTGGATTTCTTTTTTAATAAATTGATCTTCTGTCATGGCCTTATTGATCATAGACAGAATAGAAGGTGTAGGTGTTTCTAACATTTTGATAATGTTATGAATTTGGACATTTCTCTATCCTATTAGAAAAATTACTTGGCCTCAGGGTACCTTATTTTTGTATTAATGTTAATAAGTGTGGGGAAAATGCCACAGAGAATTTCTTAATTCATAGTCATTTTTGTTTTCAGTACCTTTCCACTTTGTTCATTGTTCTCTTATAGAAGTGTGGTGAGGTATGGTGGAACTTACTCTGATTTGGAATGAACCGAATTTTTCTATCATTTCTGCAAATAGGTGAGGTGACGGTAAGCCCCTCAGATCAAGCATTCCATATAAACACAAACTTTAGGAGCAACTGGGTGGCCCAGTCCATTAAGCTTCCGACTTTGGCTCAGGTCATGATCTTACAGTTCATGGGTTCGAGCCTTGCCTCAGGCTCTCTGGTGTCAGCACAGAGCCTGTTTTGGATTCTTTGTCACCTTCTCTCTCTGCCTCTCCCCCACTTGCGCTCTCTCTCTCTCTCTCTCTCTCTCTCTCTCTCTCAAAGGTAAAGATTAAAAATAAATAAATAAAAAGATAAACACAAACTTTATTTATTTTTTATGAAAACATTTATACCATAGGAATATGATTATGATTTACTTTTTTTTTTTAAATATATGAAATTTATTGTCAAATTGGTTTCCATACAACAACCAGTGCTCATCCCAACAGGTGCCCTCCTCAATACCCATCACCCACCCTCCCCTCCCTCCCACCTCACCATCAGCCCTCAGTTTGCTCTCAGTTTTTACGAGTCTCTTATGCTTTGGCTCTCTCCCACTCTAACCTCTTTTTCTTTTCCTTCCCTTCCCCCATGGGTTTCTGTTAAGTTTCTCAGGATCCACCTAAGAGTGAAAACATATGGTATCTGTCTTTCTCTGTATGGCTTATTTCACTTAGCATCACACTCTCCAGTTCCATCCATGTTGCTACAAAGGGCCATGTTTCATTCTTTCTCATTGCCACGTAGTACTCCATTGTGTATATAAACCACAATTTCTTTATCCATTCATCAGTTGATGGACATTTAGGCTCTTTCCATAATTTGGCTATTGTTGAGAGTGCTGCTATAAACATTGGGGTACAAGTGCCCCTATGCATCAGTACTCCTGTATCCCTTGGGTAAATTCCTAGCAGTGCTACTGCTGGGTCATAGGGTAGGTCTATTTTTAATTTTTTGAGGAACCTCCACACTGTTTTCCAGAGTAGCTGCACCAGTTTGCATTCCCACCAACAGTGCAAGAGGGTTCCTGTTTCTCCACATCCTCTCCAGCATCTATAGTCTCCTGATTTGTTCATTTTGGCCACTCTGACTGGCGTAAACACAAACTTTAAAATCTAATGCTAAAACAAAGGCTGGTATTTAAATTTTAAATAAATGTTTTTCTTGCTAAGCCCCTCTTCACACATGTAGACACAAACTAACACAGTAAGTTTCCTTTAAATCTCTGAGTTTATTACAGTGGTATAGTCTGCCCATTCTGAATGCTACAGATCTGATACCACATGGGCCAAAATCAATTAAGACTTATTGTGCTGTCAGTTGATTTTTTTTTATGCCACATTTGTTTAAAACCACAATGTCGGGTATAAATGCTGAATTAAATGTGTACATTTTGCATAAGCATACTATTTGCCACTGACCTATGCTCTTCACACAGAAAGCATTCACAGGATGTGACTCTCCCATCCAATAAGTGTAGCTAAATTAAGGGGAGTAAACAGGGAGAGAGAGAAGTGGAAGGAGGTACCAAGTTGTGAATGTATATAATTTACAGCAGCACTTTATACAGATACAAATTTTATGAATATAAGCAGGGTGTTTGCAGCAGAAATAGAACAGAAAGTGGACACAGGAAGAGTTGGACAGAAGTCCAGTAGATATAAGAATTCTATTCCTTCAGGGACTTAACCAGAGGGATGAGGAAGAAGGAGGGGAGAGGGCTTGGGGGAAGGGAGGATGTGAAGAGAGAGAGAGAGAGAGAGAGAGAGAGAGAGAATATAGGGAGTCTCTACTCCATGAAGGTGAGGGTGACGGTCTTTCCTGACTTTCCACCAAATTTCTGGAAATTGACCAAAGGAAGCAAACCAGATGGCTCTCCTTTCCCTCACCCACCACATCCGACACCAAATCCCACAAAGCCCACTGGGGAATGCTGCTCCTAGTCATCCCTCCAGAGCACCTTGTGCCACAGCTCCAGGTCTCCCTAGCACAGGGCCACACTGCCACCAGTTTATCATGTCGGCCCTGGATCACTGCAGTCAACTCCCAACCAGGCTGTGTTATGATTCCCCTACCACCTCCGGTCCTTTCCTCATCTAAAAGCCATAATGATTTTCCAAATTTCAACACTGATCTCATCATTTCCATCCATTTCCTTTAAGATAAAATCCACACTCCTTATTCTAGCTTATAAAACTCTTTCCAATCGCTTCCACCCCTACCTCTCCAGCCTCATTCCTTGTGTTGGGGTGGAAGGTGGCAGAAGTGTTGTATCTTTGTCAGTAGTCCTTAACTAGCTGTACCACTTGGATGATACCATACTCTCCCCTCTTTCCCTTCACCCCTACCCCTTCACTTTGCTTGGGCAACTCCCTAAAGAGACCCAATCCCCAAAGGCCATGTAACATGTCAGAAGAAGAGGTTCCCTCGGGAAACCTCTTGCGGGCAGAATCTAAGTGGAATCTTGTGGCCCACCCATTTGTGCAGGCATTCTCTTTGGGACACTCTTTTCCTCCCTGTATGAATTACATTCTCATTGGAAGGCATTTGATTAGACCTCAGCCCAAAGGGGTACAAGCATCCAGATGGCGTCTTGCCATTCCCCTGACCAGACATCAGCCCATAGCCTGGGGTCCGGCTGGCTTTTCCTGACGAGCTGGAACAGTTTACATCATGGAGGCTCTGCAGGGGCTAAATGCTCAGACCTCCACCCTCAGCCTGACAACCTGTTTCAGTGTTGAAAAACAGTTCAAGGTAGCACTTGAGACCAAACGTGTCATTTTCCTTGTCAAAATGAAAGCTGTAAATTTTAAACCTACTGCTTAATGTATCCAGATATTGAACACAGGGACTTTTATCCTCAGCTTAATGGTCTGTCTAAAAACATCAAAAAAGATTACTTAAAAACTCTGGGCCTCAGAGGTCCTATAAAATTACATGAAGCACCCCCCCATCTTCTCCAAGTTTTAAAAAATTTATTGGAAAACACTTATGCAATATGTGAACTCCTTTTTCCTTAGCCTTAGATACTAAGGTTATGTGCTTGATTGCTGGGGGGTGGTTAAGAAAAGCAATAGGATAAGATGAAATTTTATTAGATTACAATCTAAAATTTTAATAGAGTTTCTGCTTCTGGGAATGGATGGCGAATCTTATTCAGCATCTTCTTGAACAGGGAAAATGTAAAAGCATGACTTTCCTCCTTTAATATAATGTGACAATAAGGAATGTCAGAGCTTTATGATTTTTTTTTTAATTCAGATATTTGTAGAGACCTGATGGGAACAGAAAGACAGACGAAGGTAGAGAGTTAGAATATAATTATTTCCTCCAATAAAAGCAGTGTCGGGATAAAAGTAATTGCTAAAATTTTAGGGATGAAGAAATTATAACACTGGACCTTAGTAGCTTTATTAAAAGCTCACCCACAAGTATACAGTAATCTGAGGCCTTAAAAATCCACTCCATAGCCAGAGTGTCTATGATGCTGTGATAATGGCAAAGTTTGCTCCGAAGGTCTTACTGTCATAGCTCTAAAAATTCTTTGTTGACACAAACAGAATCTTTATTGCCTCTAGGCTATAAGATAGGGGTGTTCTGTGTGCAATCATTATCTTTCTGCCTTTCTGCAGAGAGAAAATTATGAACCATGAAGTTTAGAGGGATCAAGTCTGCCTTCAACTGTTGCATTAAATCTAAGGGTTTGCCTATTCTAGAGAACAAAGTTGCTAATTAGGGGGACAAGATGTTTGGGAAAACGGAAAGCTTCCAATTTCCTCCTGGATTCAAAATTTCCAATATTTTTAAAGCACTATAGATTCACAGATTGGTAATAGCATCATTTGCTTTACCTGCCTTAAGAGTGCTCTCTGATGTATCTGCTTCTGATATAATAACAACTCCATTATAGGCCCCACATTTAAGGTCCTTACTTTAATGCCCCAACATTTTGGTGCATGTCTGACTTCCCCACAATGCAGCAGCCTCATTAAGGATTACTCCCTGGCAAAGGCAGTATCTAATGGGTTAATGAGGTTGGGCAGTCTCAGCCTGTTAGCAGCTGCTTAAGCAGCAGGCTGGGGAAAGCTCTGTTGATTTTCATTCTTCACTGCTGAGTGATGAAGGGCAACCTATATACTAGAAGTCTAGTCAGGCCGCAACCTGTACTCATGTACAAAAAATTCAATTCAATCCATGCCGCAGGTCAACAATTACTCCATGATATATGATATCAAGGTAAAGTCAATGCATTTATGGTGTATAAGGGGCTAAAACCAGAGGGCTTCGGCTTGAGGTTAGCCACTATTTTGATTACTCTTTATTGTGGAAATTTAAGACTGTATCAGCTCTGATCTAGATTCTGAATAGTTCTTTAATTGATGATCACATGCATCTTGATTAATATTATTGATGCTTTCAGCAATGATGAATTTTTTGTAGCTGGTCACTTTGGATTACTTTACTCATTTTGGGATACACAGCCCCAAACTCCACTACCAAACATAGTACACTACTTTCTAACAAAAACATATCTTCGAAGTCTTGATCATTTTAATATGAAAAGAGAGTCTGTCACTTATGGTTCTTTTGATACATCCAAAACCTCTCTTTGTTTGGCTTCTCTGTGTAAAAAAAATCACCTGAAAGCTTGCAAAAAGATCCCTGAGGCCACTCTCCAGAGATTCCTATTCAACAGGTCTGGGGTGGGGTCTGAGAATTTACATTTCTAAAAGGCTCCCAGGTGACAATGACCTTGCAGGTCCCCCAATCACATTTGGAGTGACACCGTTCTGGGATACTAATTTCTTATTCTTTCCCAGTCTCCTTTGCTGGATTTTCCTCTTCTCCGTGACCTCTATGGATTGTCTTATACCTCTTCTACCTTCCCTGCAGAGACATCTCATTCAGTCTTAAGGCTGTAAAACATATCTACAGGCTGATAAATAAATCCTGGGTTTGCCCCTGAATTCATGATTGCATATTGGTTTGCTATTCCAAGTCTCCTGATTCTCCTTTCAACCCTAAAACCTGGTCCTCTCCAGGGTTTTCCAACTCAGTAAATGGCACCTTGCAAAATTGTTCAAGGCAAATCTCTTATCATCTTTAATTTGACCCTTCTTCCCACATCCCACTCCAATCCATCAGTACATACAGTTGGCTCTTCTTTCATATTAAATGCAGAATTGGGCCATTTCTTACTATGTACCCTGGCCATGCCACCATTACCTCTAGCCTGGATTATTGCTATTATTTCCCAGCTAATCTCCCCGCTTGTTCCTTGTCCCGTACTCCACTACATTCGTGTAACAAACAGAGTGATCCTTGTAAATACAAGTCAGTCTGGGGCGCCTGGATGGCTCAGTCAATTAAACGTCTGGGTTCGGCTCAGGCCATGATCTCAAGACTTGTGAGTTTGAGCCCCACATCGTGCTCTGTGCTGACCACCCAGAGCCTGGAGCCTACTTTCAATTCTGTGTCTCCCCCTCTCTCTCTCTGCCCCTCCCCTGCTCACGCTCTGTCTCTCTCAAAAATCAATAAACGTTAAAAAAAAAACACTTTTTTAAAAATAAAATACAAGTCAGTTCTCATCACAATTCTGCTCTAAACTTTCCATAGAACTCAGAATAAAAAGCTGGAGGTCTGGCAGCATCCATTAAGGTTCTACATAACCTAACCTCAATCCCCTAAACTTCTACCTGCTATGCCTACAGTTTGCCCTTCACTCCTGTGCCCTGGCCATGCTAGCCTCCTTGTTCTTCCTGTCATACACCAAGCTGTTCCTGCCTCAGTGCCTTTGCATGTGATGTTTCCTCTGCCCGGAATACTTTCCCCTGGTTATCCACAGGGCTCACTCCTTCCCCCTGCTCCGCTCTCTGCTCAGATGTCTCCCAAAGGGGCTTCCCTGGCTCCCTCACTAAAAGAGCACTCACAGAGCTCATCTGCATCACTCTCCAAACTCCTCACCCTGCTCTGCCCTCTCTGCCTTGGCACTTATCACCCCAATGACTTTTTATGTATTTGTTCATTGCTTGCCTCCCTCTATCAGAATGCAAGCTCCATGAGGGAAGAAATTATTTTTCTATCCACTGCTATATTCACTCTACCAGAAATAGTATCTGGCCTGTTGTATTCAGTAACTACATGAATACACTGATCAAAAAGTGAACATCTTAGTCTGTCCAAGAAAAAAACTGATTTTTTTTCCCTCTCTAAAATTGACTAGTTATTCTTCTCAGCCTTAGTCACTTTAAGATGCAACATTTTTGCACTATTTACTTCAAGGGAATTATATAGACAATTTACTGAAATAAAAATTATCCAAAAGACTCCAGTTTTCATTTCATACTCCCTATAAAAATTCAGCAAGCTCTCACTGCACTCCGCCACTGTTCCCTCACACCCATTTTCCCTTGAGCCCGTGGCCCCCCGGAACATTAGCCTGAGAAACAGTCTCTTTGAGTGACCCTAGGCACAGAGAGAGCTGCCGAACTATATATCAAACTGATTGGTCACAGGTGGTCACAATGTGGGACAGAGAATGTAAATTTTTAAACACTGTGGTAACTGCACACAGTAATACTGCCTGTTTGAAATGCTATCACGGCTAATTAATGCAGCTCAAGGGTTCTCACACTTGATAAATACAAGAGATGGCAAAAGTCTGAGAGTTAGGTAAAGAAACCAGTATGAAAATAGCTTTGGAAAAATATACCGCAGCACACAGCCACTATTCATCCCTTACAGTGAAAAACTGTATTCGTGCTTAAAATGATTCTTCTCACTAACTTTCTACCCAACTCAATTTAATTTAACTCAATTTAGGCTTAAATGCTTATACTCTGAACTCCACTGTCTTTGAGCTTTTTAAAGAGTAATGACATTGATAGTTGAACCTGTGGGCCACGTTGCATGTTTTCTAATGTTATTTGTTGGGCTGCAGCTTGCAATGAAAAGCAAGTATTAAAAAAAAATAAATGCGTGTGGAGATTAGAGTCCACATTTTGAAATGTCAGTAAATACAGTATTTATGTGACAGATCATAGTGACTTGTAAAAGGCAGCCATATGTGTATCAAACTCTCAGTCTTCCTAATGTTTTTTCTTTAAAAATCTTTTATTTTTAAATCCGAAGAAAACAGCACTGAAGGAGAACTATCTTTTAGACTTTTTGAGGAATTCAAGCTAAAATCTGACCTCCTCAGCCCACGGATTTTTCTCTTTCAAAGAGAAACTAGGGGAACATTTCCAGCCTGTGTGCTACTGTCATATCACAACATTTAGGGCAATAGAAA
Source organism: Panthera leo (assembly GCF_018350215.1). Lineage (NCBI taxonomy): Eukaryota > Metazoa > Chordata > Mammalia > Carnivora > Felidae > Panthera > Panthera leo. The sequence continues at coordinate 56,125,997 of NC_056685.1, read as the reverse complement.
GATTTAAGAAAAAGAAATCAAGGATAGAACATTAGAGTCTTTAATGTACTGATTCACTACTTAGCAGTGCCTAGAGGTAGTTTGCCGTGTGCTTTCACAAATAGCACCATTAACAGAATTTTACATGCCTAGGTCACTTTCCTTTGATCCCAAAGAAGTCTTAAAACATTGAACAAACAACAGACTTGAGGCTACATCCCTGAAAGACAGCCACTTCTGGGGAGTAGAGGTGGTCTCTGACATAGCAACAGAACACGCGGGACAATTTCAAACAAAGAACAAAAGCAACCGATGGTCCTTCTGGAAACCGCCAAGGATGTTAAGTGTTTTCAGAGAGTGAAATCAAACACAACAGCATAAGGCCTGTGGAGAATTTTCCTAGAAGATGAAACCCCCTCTTAAAAGTGATTAAGTCCTTAGTGGTCATCACAGACCTCCAAATTCCATGGTCCCATATACATAAACCACATCTCCAAATGCACTGAAATTATATCTTGGGCATAAGCTTTCTTTTGTTCTGATGCCAGTTTGTAAGAGATCTTCACGTGAACAAAAGCTTCTGTCTGTACAATAACCATCTTTCTTTAGAAAAGGCAAGCAATATACTTTTGGGATGCCAAGTCACACAATAGAGGAAACCAAATAATTCCAGGGAGGTTTGATGAGCCCTCAGCAAATCCTACAACAATTCTAGTCATCTGTCACTCAGGAAGTATCTCAAAAAGAATTGTGTGGCATTGCTACTGTCTATTACCTGTAATGTTCCGTTTGGTTCACTTGAGGTGTTTTTTTTTTTTAAATATATAATGAATGCATTCAATAATTGTTTGAATTGCTGCTGTGCGTTCTGTCATAAATGGTTTATGGATAACCATCAATTGGTTCTGCTCATCAGTCTAACAAGTTCAATGTACTACTCAGAGCAAAGGATGACTATTTATTTAACAGCTCTTGGCAGGAAAATTTGTTGCATGCCACAACTTTACAAAGAACATTAAAATCAATGACAATTTATAAACCAAAGGCTGGGAATTATGCTTTGGATTCCCATAATTCATCAGAATAAAGCTGTCAGATACCTTTTATTATAAATTAATAGCATGTTGTCTAAGAGCGCTGGAGAACAGATGTTTAGCCAGTTCGGTACTGACATCTAGTGGACAATGAAAAATATTCCCCCATTTTCTCCCAACTGGATTTTCCCTTTTTTCACAAAAGATGTTCGTTGCCGCTGCATCCGTCAGATTTTTTAACATACAAGAAATTGTACATGAGTTCAACTTTTGTGCATTTGTGTTTGAGCTAACCAAATGTCACAAGTTTGAACTTTTAGGGATCATCATTGGCAATATGTACTTAATTTAAAACATACTCAATAACCTTTAAAAAAAATCTGTTTTAAAAAAGAACTGAAAAATATCCTCATACACTGGCAACCTCATATAACTTAAACTTTTTAGTATTCTTTCATACTCTGGGACTTAATTACTTCTTATTCTCTAGTATTAAATTAATTGTGCTATATTAAAGCATCAACATCCAACTCCAGTGCTCTCAAAAAGAAATAGAACTATAGTTGTAAACAAAGCTCTAAAATAAACATTTACTTAGCTCATATATGATTAAAAGTTAGGGTTTAACTTAATTATGATGAATTTTTCTCTCCACTTTAATGATATTTATGAATGGCTGATACATTGCAAAAAAAAAAAAAAAAAAAGAGAGAGAGATTGAAGGAAAGACTTCTTATATGCCCTGTTTGTGGATTTTGCTTCTTTAAACAGTATTTTCAGGTTGGTCTGCACAATAATATTCCATATTCATTAACATGTTTAAAAACTGAAAAATATCCTCATACACTGCAATCTCGCAGGTACACAGTCTTGGCAAAGGTACCCCCTGGGGCAGGGTTAGGATTTTTTTTTTGCCCCAGGTAAGGGACAAATCAGAGGCTTTAACATATTCCATGTTACCTGATCTGCAGCCATGCTGGACTTGACTTTTCAGGGGATTAAGAAGGTTAAGGAGGGCACTCTCTTCAGAGACTTTTGGAATACAGAGTACCTGAAAGTAAAGAAAACAGAAATGAAACCAGTGTTCACCATGCACCTGCTTCTGTGTCTCGCACTGTGATAGCACTTCACATAAGAGATTAATGGAGTATGGGTCAGGGATGAAAATTAGTGGTCCAATCTGATATCCCTTAAAGAATAGCATGTGCTCTAAGACCAGCATCAAGCTGGTATTTCCAGGAGAGAAGGGATAATACCTCTTTCTAACTTGATTGTTACTGGGAGACAACTAGTAAACCTCAACCAAAATCATAATATCCCCTATTCCACTTTACTGAACCATAAAATGGTGAGAATGGTATACGAAACAACCTTATAAATTTTGTGAAGTTTATAAAATCTATTTTAGGTTACTTTGAAAGCAGTGCATTACAATTATTTTGGAAGGCCTATGTGTTTATTATGAAGGTGAATAAATAGAACAGAACACAATATCCTCCCACAATAAAGAGAGACCAACTTCAGGAGTTCTTTATGTGAAAGTGGGGGGTAAACCTACTTAAAGCATAAGCCCACAATTTTTTTATAGAGTAATGTAAAAGGAGCTATTTCAGGATTTTCATGGTTTTCTTATTTAGGAAACTCTACAAGCCAATCCCAACCTTCAGATCTCTGTTTGAACATCTTTCTAAACAAGCTTTTAGCAAGTCATTAAAATAAAGACATTGCATGAATAAGGACAACTGAGTAGCATTTTACCAACTAACATGCCCTCTCAATGGGCAGCATTTTTGTATTACTAAAAGAAAAAGTAGGCTGCCTTCTGCTGTCATGAATTACTAACTTCAGTTCTTTTCATGAAAGAACGCTTATCACACACATACCAGTCTTCCCTTATTTTTAAAATAATTTTTAACTCTCTAGTCATTCTAAATCCCATATTCTCATCTAAGCTATGGGCCAACACTAACTCCTTGTATATAGATATATTTCTAAGATCCCCACTGATGGAGAAATCCACAAATGAATGTACAACTGTCACATTCAGTTCTGGAAGCAGTAAGAAAAGCAGATCACAGGAGGCAAGTCTTGGGAGCCAGTGAGGCAAATGCATATCTAGAAGCTCAGGGTGGGTGTTTTAACTTAAGAAGGATATAGGTTGAGTACAGTAAAAAATCCTCTTAATGTGGAAAGGACAACCAGTAAATGGGACTCATAGGTCTAGAAATAAAGATCATGTGGAAAAGACTCAAGCTGAACTTTAACCCTAGGGAAAGTCACTACCCCTTCAAATACTCCCCACTGTGCAGACAAGTCAGGGACCAAAAGTACACCAGGAGAACCAGAGATCCACAAGGGCAACTTCCTCCTGATTAACATAGGGTCAAGTTGTTACAGTCATAATAATTTTTCTTAAAGACTTCCTCCTACTCGTATTATTTTAGGTTGTGACTGAAGTAGTCAAAATCATTACACATTAGGTCTGGATGGGGCCTCAAAGAATATTTAGTCCAATTCCTTGGCCTCAGACAAAGAAAAGAGGCTCAGAGAGGTTAGGGGCATTCAGAAGTCAATAACACAATAACTGAGTGTCATCACAACACGGGATAGGAGGTCATCACAGCTGAGACTGCAGGAAGCCCTCAGGCCCAGGAAAGATTCAGGGCCAGGGGGGATGAGGTAAGGCTATGAGTAAGGACTAGAGGATGACCACCTGAGTAGAGAAGACCTGTCCCAGAAAAGCATGGTCAAGCAGAGTTGAAATTCCCAAATAAGGGGAGAAGGTATGAGCAAAGACACATCCAGGTGCCCATGACCAGAACCAGGCTTTGTATCAGAACTCAAGTAGGCAAGTGGGAAATCAAGAGAAGCAACAGAAGAAAGGAAAATAGAACAACGTAGGTGAATTAGAATCCAGAGATCCACAAAGGAAAAAAGACAGTCAGGCTCACAATCAAAATTGAGATTTCAGCCCCTCTTCAACCTCACTCAGAAAGTAAGGTATTCTAACTCAAGCTCAGAGATTCTATATGGTTCTCTGAAGACAGGGTTCAATTCTGGCCCAGCTAACTTGGCAGATATGAGCTGGTTATAGGATCACCTGGATAAGGTGATAAGTATGTGGACAAGAATGTCAAGAGGACAGACCCTTACAGTGCCTACGTTAGTTGGATGACTGTAGATACCTGAAGCCATGAATCAGTAAGATGTGTGATTTATACATGTGCACAAGGTGTCTGTACACCCATGCACAGACCACAATCAGGAGACATTCCATGTTTATTTCATCACCTTATTTCCTCTCCCTTCAACTTTCAGTCATTTCACTGTTTGTTAATAGTCTTTCTACCACAGATTCCCCAATGCACTTTAAAATTATTTTCCTGGGTAAATTTACATCTTCTATTTATTTTTAAATTTTGTTTATAAAAATGTCTACTTTAAAATGTCATTTCCTAAGGATCCAGAGTACATATTTATTTAATAAATGTTTATGCTTCTTTTGAATCTGCTTTGTATTCTGTGTCCTACTAGGGTCTCAAGAAAAAGACACGTGGTTAATTCAAATCAGTCTGTTTTCCAGTTGAGAATTTTGAATCTAAAGATTTTGAATCTTACTGAAACACACCAGAAACCATCTTTTTACTGTGTATTTTAAAAACTGAGTAAAATATAATTAAATGGGTTAACTTAAATGACGAAAACTAAAATTACATCTATAGGAATTTTTAACTGAATAATTTCAGGTCAGAGACTAGCAGAAGGAAAGAAGCTGGGTGGCTTATAAATTAATGTATTTAATCAATGATTTATAGTTAATTTACTTAGGTCTCTCCTTCAATCTATCACTAAGACTTTTATCTTTGAATTTCAGAATGAAAAGCTAAACTATTATTTGGAGAAACGGGTGAACATGGGCAGCCAATTGAAAACTCCAACAGTTTTCTATGTATTCCTTTTGATATTTTATCAGTAAGGTTTTAATAGCTACACAAGAACCGCATGTTGATGTTATGTGATAGTCCCAAGCAGAGATATCAATGACTGTAACTGATGAAATAACTAAATATCAACAGTAAAAGGACCTCCAGGATGGTAGAAAAGAACATCACAGAGTGGGGAAAGTGAGTTTCTGGCCAACATGTAAACAAGAATTTGACTCTGTTTATTTCTTCCTTCCTTCAGATATATTGGAGAATTGCTTTGTGCCTTGTACCTCTCATGGTCCAATTTAATATCTTTCTGTTTTTTTTAGAAGGTCGTTTATGCAATTTATTGGAATATTTCCAGGAAAAGAATAAGAGAGACAGAGAGAGAAAGAGAAAGAAAGGGGAAAGAAGGAAGGAAGGAAGGAAGGAAGGAAGGAAGGAAGGAAGGAAGAAGAGAGGGAGGAAAAGAGGGAGGGAGGAAGGGAGGGAGGAGGGGAGGAAGGCAGGAAGGGAAGGAAGAAGGCAGGAAGGGAAGGAAGAAGGAAGGAAAGGAAAGGGAAGGGAAGGAAAGGAAAGGAAAGGAAAGGAAAGGAAAGGAAAGGAAAGGAATATAAGGCTCAATACATAGTAATGTCCTTCCAAAAGCTTTCTAAGGCCCCCACTCCTGTCTTAAATTCCATTAGTTTATTATGATAGTGATTTCATCAAAATAGTGATGCTTGAGAATAAAGAGTTTTGTTTTGCCCCCAAATCAAATTACCAGAGAAAGAGCAAGGCAAATTTCCCTGAACTCCTGCATCTATTTTCAATCCTGACTTGATCTCCTTCAGAGACTACAAAGCTGATCAAGAGAATTTCGGAAGCACAGTAACAAAAGACCCATCACCGGGCAGGTTGTCAAGACCTCTTCTGTGGCACACCATAGCAATGGCATTGCTCAGGCATATTCTCACTAATTGTGTGCTTTTTTTTTTTTTTAACGTTTTCATTTATTTTTGAGACAGAGAGAGACAGAGCATGAATGGGGGAGGGGCAGAGAGAGAGGGAGACACAGAATCGGAAGCAGGCTCCAGGCTCTGAGCCATCAGCCCAGAGCCGGACGCGGGGCTGGAACTCACAGACTGTGAGATCGTGACCTGAGCTGAAGTCGGACGCTTAACCGACTGACCCACCCAGGTGCCCCTCACTAATTGTGAAATAAAGGAAAAAGACTGGGAAGACGGGGGTTTGAGACCCATGTATGGTTGTTGTGTGTTGCACTAAGCCAAAGAACCTACTAAGACTCCTTCAGCTTTGAGGACAGTGATGCCATCCACTGCCGTCTGCACTCAGAAACTACTGAAGGCTCTCAGACAAGTAGCAGAGCGGGTTGTAACCATCTCCTCCCCAGACTCTCTCAGGTTGCTTAGGAAAGAGTTGAAAGCTTCGTCCTTATTCTATGAAATCTAAACATGTAAACTCCCAAGCTGCCTTTGTTTCCCACCTCTGAAGTGTACCCATGCTTCAGCGAAATGCTACTCAGTGCATGAGTGAGTTTTGTGATTTGCTATGTACATGACCTATAGATAGCTGTCTACGTCAGCATTGCCCAGGGTGGTCTCAGGAAGCAGAAACTGAATCTCTAATACAGACATACCTGGCTTTTTAAAAATCCAATATGTAAAAATGCCAGCACAGATAAATCTTTGCACCAGAAGACATCTCAGAGATCATTTTGTCTAAATTCCTCATTTTATAGATTCATTTATTCATTCATCTGACACATTAATCAATTAATTAATTAATCCCAGAATTTCCCAAAGACTTTCAATGACTTGCTTAGGGAAATGAAATATGTGTTCAGTGTTGCACAGAAGTTTAAAGAGAGTTTAAAATACTGTATAGTACCATTTATATGTGGAATCTAAAAAAAATAAAATAAAAGCTGATCTCAGAATAGAATGGTCATTGCCAGGCCTGGGGAAAGGGGAAAATGATACGTCAAAGGGTAGAGATTTTCAGTTACAAGGTGAATAAATTCTGTGGATCTAATGTACAGCATGATGACTATACTTACTTATATTGTACTGAATACTTGAAATTTGCTAGAGTAGATCTTAAATATTCTCACCACACACACATACAAGGTGTTAACTATGTGACATAATGGATACATTGATTAAACTGATCTTGGTAATTATTTCACTAAATATACATTATATATGCATATATATATATACAATTCTATTTGTCAGTTATTCCCAATGAAGCTGGAAAAAAATAATTTTAATAAAGAGAATTTAAAGGTTCCTGGATTATCATCCATGTTGTTTCAACTCTTCCAATGTTGAGAAATGATTAATGGTATTTCCATGCTAACCAAATCAAAGCAAACTGTTAGAAATGTTTGTCTTTAGTCCCCCAATAATGCTCCTTAAGGAGCCTCTCTACATTCTTTCTCTTAGATTCATCATAGTTCCTCTTTTTTCCCAGTGACAAAATCAGTGTGGAATTAATCACATAGACCAAGGGCAGCAAACTTTCTGTAAAGGGCTAGATACTTTAGGTTTGCAGATCATACAGTCTCCATCTCAACTACTCAATTCTGCCATCATAGCACACACAAAAAAAGCTGTAAACTATAAAGTAATAGCCGGTGGCTGTGTTTCAATAAAACTTTATTTTTTTAATGTTTTTTATTATTTCTGAGAAAGAGAGTATGAGCAGGGGAGGGGCAGAGAGAAACAGAAACAGAGGATCTGAAGCAGGCTCCACCCAGACAGCAGAGAGTCTGATGCAGGGCTCAAACCCAAGAACTGCGAGATCATGACCTGAGCTGAAGTTGGACACTTAACCAACCAAGCCACTCAGGCGCCCCTTCAATAAAACTTGATTTACAAAAACAGTTTGAGGGCTGGATTTGGCTCACAGGCTGTAGTTTGCTGACCCCTGTTGCAGACTATTACCTGGGTGTGTAGCAGCTAACTCACCATCTTTTTTAGAAGATAAATTGCCTTTTCCTCCCATTAAAATTCTCACCTCTTAATGAATTCCTTCAGATAGTGCTCTCCAAAAGAACTTACTGCCATAATGGAAATGTTCTGTATCTGTGCTATCCAACATGATTACAACTAGCCACGTGTGGCTAATGGACACTTGAAACGTGACTAAGTAACTGAGGAACAGAATTTTAAGTTTTATTTAATTTTTATTAATTTGAATTTAAATAGTCATGTGTGGTTAATGGCTACTCTGTTGGACAATACAGCTTTAAGGAGTAATGAAGACCATCAGGCACTATTTTAGATCGATCCAAAATACTGGAAAGTCTATTGTTCCCTCAAATCACAATGTGTAGATAGGTACCTATACCATTATGCCTGACCAGCCTGTGGCATTTGAAAGGCATTCTTTTGTTTTGTTTTGTTTTGTTTTGTTTTGTTTTGTTTCACAAAATAATGCTTTTACATAATTCTCCAAGAATAAAAAATTAAATTATAAACTTTGTATTTTTAAACACCCTTTTCAGAGTCCTTCAATTGGATTAAATGTGTGACACCTTTATTTCTCTTTATATAGCACTGTGTTAAACTTGAGTTCATTAACAGATTTCACCTACCATTGCAAGACTCGATTTATTGCTGTCTTCCATATGCTTGCTACCCTCTGAAAATATAGGCACAAAAATGAATTAGTATATTACCATGTTACAAAGTCCCTAATAAAGGAATATATTTCACTAATAGAAACACAGAACAACTAAAGTGCCCAAGATGGAGGAATTAGAAAAATATAAAAAGAGGAGGAGGCACTTGGGTTGGACATTGACCAGGAATAGTGCGGAAAAGTATTTCAGAAAAAAAAAGAATAGCTTTAGCATAGGGATGTAAATGGGGAGTGCATGCTGATTTGGGGGAATGATGAGTAATCCGGTATGACTAGAATATAAAATGGAGGATGGAAACGGCTAGAGATAAACTCAAAAAGGTAAGCTAGGACCAGATTGAAAAAGCCATTGTATGTTTGGAAAATATCTTGCAGGCTCTGAGGAGTTACCATAGGTTTTAGAACTGAAGAGGTAACCACAGTTAAGATCTTTGTTATAATTCTGGCAACGGCGTGAAGCCACTTTACAAAGACTGGAGGTAGGATTGTGCAGGAGGAGGAGGAGTGTGCAAATAAAAGCTTTGTATTATTTTTTTGAAGTAAGCTCTATACCTAACGTGGGGCTCGAACTCACCACTCCAAGATCAGGAGTCACATGCTCTCCCGACTGAGCCAGCCAGCTGCCCCAAAACCTTTGTATTAATTTTTAATGCTGAAGATGAAAAAGATTAAGATCTTATATCACTGGATTAATGATCATGAATGTTACCCAAAAACTTGATAAAACCTAAACAAAAACCTCAGAAAATCTAGATCAGAGGTCACAAGCTGCAGGGGATCAAGCTAAACTTAGCCCACAAATGTGTTTTGTCTTACAATGTTCTTTGAATAATTTTATTTGACTGCCAATATCTGTAAATGAGGGGATTTCACATGAAAATCCAGATTTCTCTCTAGAATGTTCATTTCCTTTTAAAAATCATAAGATTGAGCAGCACTGGGCCTTCTTTCTCTCCTGGCAACAATCAGCTATTACTGGGTTGCAGCCACTCATCTCCCCACAGAACAGCCATGCTCTAGTTTTCTATGGTGCCCACCACTTCCTAGTACTTGACTTCTACTTGGTTTCACTCTTTTATAATACCCACCAGGCCTCAAAGGCACTTGAGTTTTTTACCCCAGCTTAAGACTTGGTTGAAAGTTTAAAACATCATTTGCTTTCAGAAACTTTATAAATATTAGCTTCTACAATACCTACTATATATGTGTGTACATATTCCATTATATATATATATATATATTCCATTTATATATTCCATTATATATATATATATATATATATATATATATATAATGGAATATTGGTCAGACATAAAAAAGAATGAAATCTTGCCATTTGCAATGACACTGATGGAGCTAGAGTGTATGATGCTAAGCAAAATAAGTCAGAGAAAGACAAACACCAAATAATTTCACTCATATGTGTAATTTAAGAAACAAAACAAATGAGCAAAGGGGAAAAAAGAGAAAGAGAGAGGCAAATTAAGAAACAGATTCTTAGGGGCATCTGGGTGACTCAGTCAGTTGAGGACCTGACTCTTTCTTGACTTTGGCTCATGTCATCATCTCTCAGTTCTGTGAGTTAGAGCCCCACAACGGGCTCTGTGCTGGCAGCATGCAGCCTGCTTGAGATTCTCTCTCTCCCTCTCTATCTGCCCCTCCCCACTTGTGCTGTCTCTGTCTCTCTCAAAATAAAAAAAGAAAAGAAATAGACTCTTAACTATAGAGAACAAACTGGTAGCTACCAGAGGCAAGGTGAATGGTACAATGAGGTGATGGCAATTAAGGAGTGCACTTGTGATGAGCACCGGGTGTTGTAGGTAAATGTTGAATCACTAAATTCTACACCTGAAACTAATATTACACTTCATGTCAACTGCAATTTAAATAACAACTTTTAAAAAATACCCACAGGGTACCTGGGTGGCTTAGTCAGTTGAGCGTCTGACGCTTGATTTCAGCTCAGGTCATAATCTCATGGTTCACGGGATGATCCCCAGCTGGCTTCTGTGCTGACTAGGAGCCTGCTTGGGATTCTCTCTCTCCCTCTCTCTCCATCCCTCTCACTCACTCTCTCTCTCTCAAAATAAATAAAATAAACTTAAAAAACATACCCACTATATTTTTATTCTAACCACAGTGGGACTTAATAATACTGCTTTCTTTAAAATACTCAACATTCCTGGGGTACCTGTGTGGCTCAGTCGGTTGAGCAACCAGCTCTTGATTTCAGCTCAGGTCATGATCCCAGGGTTGTGAGATTGAGCCTCATGTCAGGCTCCTCACTGAGCATGGAGCCTGCTTAAGATTCTCTTTCTCTCCTCTGCCCCTCCCCCATTGGAATGCCCTCTCTCTCTCTCTCTCTCTCTCTCTGATTAATTAATTAATTAATTAAATTTAATATTCAACATTCTCAAACTTTTCATTACCGGAGGCATAGCCATCCTTCTTGAATATCTGCATTTCAAGAATGTAGAATGAAATACTAAATTAAAGAACCAGAAAATATTGCACTTTAGCCATAAGCAGTTATGTTGCTTCTTCTGTCAGACCTTGTACAGTTGACAACTCTTAGGCCCAACTGGCTTTCTCAAGAAGATTTATAGTGTACATCACTGTGCCATCTTCCCTGTGACCTCCTGGCAAGTACAGAAAAGCAATTGTCAGGATTTGGCCAATCCGGAAGCTTAGGTTTGGAACTAGCTGGGGAAAGCTCCCAGTTATTTCAAATGTCTAATAAACCCACCCATTCTGAGATAATCGTTCTAGTTGGAGCTTGGAGGTGCTTATCTGCTTAGTATCAATTAAGATGCAAATAATGTGCAATAACAGTGCAGGTCAAATCGGAAATCATTGGAATTGGAGAAGTTGTGGTACACCAAGTCCTTGACTGAGAAGATGCTGCAGCTTTGATAATACTCCTTACCAAATAACCAGCTGTCCATAATATGACAGTCAGTGAGAGGTAACATATTTTCTTCTTGATTGGTAAAACTGTGAGCATACTTGCTCATGTGTTTCTTTAGAACTATTTCTATTGTACAAAATACTGGATGAAAGTGAAACATGTTTCTTACATGTTCATAGAAAGCCTCTACAATCTTACACAGAACAGTATAAAACCACATTTACTTTATAAGAATCTATATTCATTTGAAGACTCATAAAATGGGAAGGGGATGAAGCTGTGAACTCATGAATAATTCTCATTGTGATCATATGACTACAGGGACAGGAGGGCAAGGAAGGTTTATCAGGAATTATTTTCTTGGTCATTTACTGAGAGTTTAGAATGTCTCACTCTGCTAACTTTTTTAAATGGGGACTAACTAACCCAGAGGAGGGCAGAAATTATTTCACCATGTGGATCCCTATCCTGGACCCATAAGTAATCATGACATTTCAATCCTAGATCCTACTCTTAGGACAAATTTTGAGAGAGATGATTGTGTCAAGTCCTCAATTCTATAAATACTCTCACAAAGCACTTAGGAAAACCCCACAGAGCTGCTGAGCCCTAGGAGGTGCAACACAGAGACAGCTGTCTCCACTGGAGGCTCAGAACTTTGATCCCATTTGGCTCTCTGCGAGCTTCTGATACTGGGCGGAGAGTCGGGGGAAGAAGGTCGTTTTGCTAGCTGGTGCTAAAAATTCCTCCTTCGTCATCTTGACTAAGCTAATGCAGACGATCAAATGCTTTGAGTATGCCAAGGCTAAATGGCAGGTGGTCAAATAGGAAAAACAATCAAGAAGCTGGAGGTCCAGGACTGTATCTCTGAGGCACAAGCCTAATTGCATAACCTGAATTCTACCAAGTATCCTTGGAAGTCTCTAGGAGAACACACTGAACTATAGTCTCTGTGTTGTCAAAGCACTTGCATTCCATGCTTGATAAGTTCTGTTTCACCTCAAAGAAAAAAACAACACAATAAAAAAAAAAAATCTGCTTTCTATCTACACTTCTCCTCTTAAAAACCTCAGTCTTGCATAAGCAAATTCATTTTAGACTTTGCTTGGGGACTATTTTCTATATCAGGATAATTTAATACAGCACTCTGACTCAGGGGATGGGTATAGGTATCTTCCATTAGCCATTTTGAAGCAAACCGTCAAAAAGTCCTACTTACCCTCAAGGGATAAGTAGCTCTTATCCCTTACTCTGTCACTAACCCATCTATTACATTCTAACCGGATTATTATAGAGGACTTTCTACTTTGTCCATTTCAGTATTGTGTGGATTTTAGAAGGACATACATGACAAACTCTCCTAACCAACCTCCATTCAGCAAACTGACCAGTTAATGGACCTCCATTCCCTCTCTCAACCTTCCTGGTTAATACCCACAGCAGATTGATTGCTCAGCTAGTGGGCTTGATGTGTGCACACCAGGTTGCATTTGTTCCCCATCCTGTGTCAGTTGTATTTATTCTAATTATGTAAATTAATAAAAATAAACCATTTTAAGTATGAGTGTGAAAAGAGTTATCTCTATGAAAACTAAATTGAATGTTTGGAAAGACTTCCTAAAAGCCAGTTGCAAGAAGAAACAAAGAATAAAAAACTAGGTAAGAGACAACTGCAAAAGATTGTAGTATGGTGAGGTGTGTGCTTCATAACAATTTAGAAAGTTTCCATATTGCTTCATGAAAATCTTTAATTTCTCTCTACTTTAATAAACCAAAACTGCATGTTGGAATTATGGATACTTTACAGAAGAAATACCAAGCAGAACTCTAATCAACAAATCCATAATTGATGAAGAGCCTTGACTCTGTATCAAAATGTTGGTAAGTTAATGCACATTTAAAATGTTTTAAGCTAAAATAAAATGCTGAAGATACACATGTCTCACTTTTATGAGCCTGGTTTATATCACATTTTTCAATTTATCAACTACTACCAGTTTTAGTTACATCAGATAAGAGGACTTCTAATGTATTCTATTCATAATAGTCTAATGTATTCTATTCATAATAATTTTATTTAAATAAAGGGTTTTAGAGTATTTTATACCAGGGCACCTGGGTGGCTCAGTCGGTTGGGTGTCCACCTACAGCTTAGGTCACAATCTCGTGGTCTGTGAGTTCGAGCCCCACATCAGGCCCTATGCTGACAGCCATGAACCTGCTTCAGATTCTGTGTCTTCCTCTCTCTCTGCTCTTCCCCCACTCACATCCTGTCTCCCTCTCTCTCTCAAAACTAAATAAACATTAAAAAATTAATAAAGTTTTTTATACTAGATTAGCCTTTCAGAGGATAGCAATCCCTATATCCACAATCATCCTTATAAAAGAATTTTATTATATTAAATACAACATATATATTACTAGGAGTGCTAAAAAAAATGTCAGAAACTTAAAAAAGACTTTCTTGTGTAGTCAGGAACTGAGGAAAAGTAATCTCACTATGGCTCAAATATTTCTATCTTCAGCATCTGCTGTAGATACAGCAACACAATACAACACAATTCTGTATTGTGTATTTCTGGGTATTTGTCTGAGGATTTGAAGTATAGACCATTTAAGACACAAGTGAATTCTCTGAAACTGTTAGCCACTTGCTTCGTAGGGACTGCCAGCCCTTCCTGAAATGTTCATACATGATGTGCATTTTGAATGCCTTATGATGCTGAAGCCCTGGCCTACTCCTCACCACATTACTTGTTCCATTTCTGGGACTCACCTTCATTCAATTCCCACTTGATGCCTCATAAAAAGACTCAAAATGAGGGTATCTCTTTACATGTTACTTGGTAACTTTTTTAAACCATTTTAACCATTTTTATAAGTGTATAATTCTGTGACCTTAAGTATATTCACAATATTGTGTAACTATCACCATTGTCTATTTCCAGAATCTTTCATCATTTCTTTTTTTTTAATGTTTATTTATTTATTGTGAGAAGGGAAGGGGTAGAAAGAGAGGGAGACAGAGAATCCCAAGCAGGACCTCTGCTGTCAGCACAGAGCCTGATGCAGGGCTCAAACTCACAAACTGTGACATCATGTCCTGAGCTGAAATCAAGAGTCAGATACTTAACTGACTGAGCCACCCAGATGCCTCCAGAATTTTTCATTATTTCAAACAGAAACTCTCTACACTTGCAGAATTATTCACAACAACCAAGATACAGAAATAATCTAAGTGTCCATCAATAGATGAATGGATAAAGAAGATGCAGTGTATATATAGACAATAGAATATTATTCAGCCATAAAAAAAGAAGGAAGTCTGCCATTTGCAACAACATGGGCAAACCTGGAAGATATTATGCTAAGTGTAATAAGCCAGGCAGAGAAAGGCAAATACCACATGATATTCAGAATCTAAGAAAGTCAAACACACAGAAAGAAAGAATAAAACAGTGGTTTTCAGGAGCTAGGGGTGGAAGAAATAGGGAGATGTCAGTCAAAACGTACAAACTTTCCATTATAAGATGAATAAGTTCTGGGGATCTAATGTACAGCATGGTGACTACAGTAATAATACTGCATTGTGTGCTTGAAATTTGCTAAGAGGGTAGATCTTACCTGTGATCAGCACACACACAGAAAAAAGTGGTAACTATATGAAGTGATGAGTATGTGTTAATTAGCTTGATTGTGATAATCATTTCACAATGTATATCTATATAAATCACCACCATATCACATATGTGATATACACAGTTAAATATATATAATTTTTAATAAAGCTATACAAACACTTAAAAATATTTTTTCATTTAAAAGGAACTCTATGGGGCGCCTGGGTGGCTCAGTCAGTTAAGCGTCCGACTTCAGCTCAGGTCACGATCTCACGGTCCGTGAGTTCGAGCCCCGCGTCGGGCTCTGGGCTGATGGCTCAGAGCCTGGAGCCTGCTTCTGATTCTGTGTCTCCCTCTCTCTCTGCCCCTCCCCCATTCATGCTCTGTCTCTCTCTGTCTCAAAAATAAATAAACGTTAAAAAAAAATTTAAAAAAAATAAAAGAAACTCTATACCCATTAGACTATAATTCTTTATACCCCTCCCCCAGCTCCTAGCAACCACCATTCTACTTTCTGTCTCTATAAATTTAACTAGTCTATGTCTCTGATTGTACTTATTCCTCATATAAATGAAATTATATAATATTTGTCCTTTTGTATCTGGTTTATTGTGCTTAGCATAATGTCTTCAAGCTTCATTCATGGTTTAGCATGTGTCAGAATTTCAGCCCTTTTTATGACTTAATGTTTTTTATGTGTATACCACATTTTGTTCACCCTTTCATCTATTGATGAACATTTGGGTTGTTGCTTGATAACATTTTAAAAGTTCAAAGTTTTATAGTTTTCATTGTTTTGTTGTGTTTCTTAGAGAAAGTCAAGTTGTCATATCGAAGTGTTCACATTAAGAAAAAAATCCTAGGGTGCCTGGGTGGCTCAACTGGTTGAGTGTCTGACTCTTGATTTCAGTTCAGGTCATGATCCCACAGTTCATGAGATCAAGACCCTTGTCAGGCTTCATGCTGGCAGTACGGAGCCTGCTTGGATTCTCTCTCCCTCTCTCTCTTTCTCTGTCCCTCCCTGCACGTGCACACACTCTCTCTCCCTCTCAAAATAAATACATAAACTTAAAAAACATATATTGTTTCTCTCCTTCTTCTGCCCTTCTCCACCCTGCCCCCAAAAAAAAGAAAAAAGAAAAAATTCATGAATAAGAATAGCTGAGTCAGAACAGATACAGCCACAGCAACAGTGACATACTATGTGTTATGGACTGAATTTTTGTCCCCTCACCCCCAAATGCATACATTGAAGTCCTAACCCTTGATCTCAGACTTCCAGCCTCCAGAATTTTGAGGGGAAAAAAATCCTGTTGTTTAAGCCACCTGGTCTGTGGTAATTTGTTATGGCAGCCCTCGCAGACTAATACCACACTTCCCAAATCTGACTAGTTATGACTTTGCACCACCATGATCTTGAAGACTAATGGTAGTGAAATTCTTATTTCTCCATGAGGACTTTCCAGATTACTACAATCAGAGAGATTTTCTCTTCATGCCTTCGTTCTCTGGTGTTTGGCACTGATATTGGCACCTGGGGTGATAAGAGAAAAATAAATACATACATAAGGACCCATGACCTCAGAGAATTTACATTCCAGTCTGGGGTGACATATAAGATGGAGGAGATAGATGAAAAACAGTAAGTAAGCATAATAATCAAGTAAATTATATGATATGTTAGAAGATGGTATGTGTGATGGAAAGATTAGAAGAGAAGAGGGGGACTAATAGTGAGGAAAGCAGAAGAGTTGTACTTTAGATTGGGAGGTCAGGTAAGTTTCTTTGAAAAAAATGGCATTGGAGTGAAGACATCAAGGAGATGAGGAAGGGAGCAATGAAGATATTTGGAGGAAGAGAGATCTGGGTAGAAGGAATAGCCAGTGGAAAGACCCTGAAGACAGAGCATATTCCTTCTTCAAGGCCCTGAAAGATGATTGGTGGCTTGAACAGCACAAGCCACTAGAAGAGCAGGAAGAGATGAGAATAGAGCCTGAGTAAAACTGGGGGCCATTGCAAGATTTTGAGCAAAAGAATGACATGATCTGATTTACAGTTTTCAAAGGATCACACTGGATGCTGTGTTACAGTGTCAGAAGGTAAGAGAAGAAATGGTCAGACAAGCCAGGAAGCTATTGAAATGATCCAGGCAAGAGAGGATGGTATTAAGATGGCTTGAACAAAGGCAGCAGTGGTCCAATTTGACTTTAAGGGAGACCCAACAGAATTAAGTAATTTGATGTAAAAGTTGAGAAAAATAAGAGTACTCAAGAATGACTCCAAGGTTTATGGATTGAGTGGCTCAAAGGACTGAGGTGCCCATTGCTAAAAGTAGACAACAGTGCAGCCGGTGCAGGTCTGTAGGGTTTGTGGAGTGGTTGTGAGGAGTTCAATTTTGGAAACACCAAGTTTGAGACATCTATTAAACAACCAAGTGGAAATGTAAGTAAGCCATTGGATACAGCGGTTTAGATTTCAGGGAAGGGAATATAGATATAAATATGTCAATATTTAGCCTATGATGATATTTAAAGTCTGGGACTGGAGGAGACCACCAAGGAAGTGAATATAGATAAAGAATGAAAGATCCAAGGTCTAAGCCTTAGGATACATCAGTTTAAGACACTGTCTCTGCCCTACTTGCTTGCTGAATCCTATTTATATTTATGTCTAATAAATTATGCATTTACCACAATCTGAAAAATTATCTATTATACCTCCCTTACTACTAGAGTATAAATTTCCAGAGTGAACAGATATGTAAATATCCTCTTCTCCCTGAAATAGTAACATTACATATATATCTCCTACTGGTTCTTTTCTCTAGTGTACCCTGACACATAGAGATAGAGGTAGATAATAGATGATAGATAATAGACAAAAGGTAGATAGATGATAGATAGATAGATAGATAGATAGATAGATAGATAGATAGATAGATATAGAAAGAGAGAGAGAGAGAGATGGAGATAGAGACAGAGACAGAGATGTGAGAGAGAGAGAGGCTTTTATGTATATAAAATAAGGGATTAATTGTAAGGAATTGGTTCACATGATTGTAGAGGCTGTATAGGCAAGTCTGAAATTTGTAAGGCAGGAAGGGCAGGCTGGAAATCCTGTCAGCTGCAAAATTTCTCCTTCCCCAGGGAAACCTCAGTTCTGTTCTTAAGGCCATTTATGTGACTGGATCAGTCATACCCAGATTATCTAAAATAATCGCCTTTATAATTTAATCACATCTACAAAATACTTAGATTATTATTTTGATTGAATAAGTGGGTACTATAGCCCAGTCAAGTTAACACATAAAACTGACCGTCAGAGGAAGATGGTGGCGTAAGAGGACTCTGGGCTCACCAAGCGACCTGCTGATCACTTAGATTCCACCTACACCTGCCTAAATAACCCAAAAAACCGCCAGAAGACTAGCAGAACGGATTCTCCGGAGCCAAGCATAGACAAGAGGCCCATGGAAGAGGGTAGGAAGGGCGGCGAGGCGGTGCACGCTCCACGGACTGGAGGGAGGGAGCCAGGGCAGAAGGGCAGCCCGCCAGCCAAGCAGAGCCCCGGAGTCTGACTGGCAAAAGTGGAGGGGCCAGACAGAGTGTGTTCCAACAGCAAGAGGGACTTGACATCTGGAAGGTTATAAGCTAACAGCTCTGCTCGGAGAACGGGAGGGCTGGAGGACAACGGGAGGAGTTATTGAGCCCCAGACGACAGAGTTCAGCCTGGCGGGGAACTAAGGCACTCGCCAGCACCATCTCACTTGCCCATCTCCTAGACGAAATCCCAAAGGGAACCAGTTCCTGCCAGGGAACTTGCTTGCACCGTGCAAACACCCAACACTGTGCTTCTGCGGATCCATCCCTCTGGCCGGTCTGACTCCCTCCCGGTGCTGCAGGGCCCCTCCCAAAGCGGATCTCTGAAGGAAAAGCAAGCTGAGCCTGCCCCTCCCGCCCCTGGGCACCTTGCCGATCCACCGCAGCTAATACGCTAGATCCCCAGCGCCACAAGCCTGGCAGTGTGCAAGAGGCCCAGACAGGCCACGCCACCCCACAGTGAATCCCACCCCTAGGAAAGGGGAAGAGAAGGCACACACCAGTCTGACTGTGGCCCCAGCGGTGGGCTGGGGGCAGACATCAGGTCTGACTGCAGCCTGCCCACCAACGCAAGTTATTCAAGACAGCACAGGGGAAGTGCCCCGCAGTCCCGCACCACTCCAGGGACTATCCAAAATGACAAAACGGAAGAATTCCCCTCAGAAAAATGTCCAGGAAATAACAACAGCCAACGAACTGATCCAAAAGGATTTAAACAATATAACAGAAAGTGAATTTAGAATAATAGTCATAAAATTAATCGCTGGGCTTGAAAACAGTATAAAGGACAGCAGAGAATCTCTTGCTACAGAGATCAAGGGACTAAGGACAGCCAGGAGGAGCTAAAAAATGCTATCAACGAGCTGCAAAATAAAATGGAGACAACTACGGCTCAGATTGAAGAGGCAGAGGAGAGAATAGGTGAACTAGAAGATAAAATTATGGAAAAAGAAGAAGCTGAGAAAAAGAGAGATAAAAAAATCCAGGAGTATGAGGGGAAAATTAGAGAACTAAGTGATGCACTAAAGAGAAATAATATACGCATAATTGGTATTCCAGAGGAGGAAGAGAGAGGAAAAGGTGCTGAAGGTGTACTTGAAAAAATCATAGCTGAGAACTTCCCAGATCTGGGGAAGGAAAAAGGCATTGAAATCCAAGAGGCACAGAGAACTCCCTTCAGACGTAACTTGAATCGATCTTCCGCACGACATATCATAGTGAAACTGGCAAAATACAAGGATAAAGAGAAAATTCTGAAAGCAGCTAGAGATAAACGTGCTCTAACATATAAAGGGAGACCTATAAGACTCATGACCAATCTCTCTACTGAAATTTGGCAGGCCAGAAAGGAATGGCAGGAGATCTTCAATGTGATGAACAGAAAAAACATGCAGCCGAGAATCTTTTATCCAGAAAGTCTGTCATTTAGAATAGAAGGAGAGATAAAGGTCTTCCAAAACAAACAAAAACTGAAGGAATTCGTCACCACGAAACCAGCCCTACAAGAGATCCTAAGGGGGATCCTGTGAGACAAAGTACCAGAGACATCACTACAAGCATGAAACCTACGGACATCACAATGACTCTAAACCCATATCTTTCAATAATAACACTGAATATAAATGGAATAAATGTGCCAACCAAAAGACATAGGGTATCAGAATGGATAAAAAAACAAGACCCATCTATTTGCTGTCTACAAGAGACTCATTTTAGACCTAAGGATACCTTCAGATTGAGAGTGAGGGGATGGAGAACTATTTATCATGCTACTGGAAGCCAAAAGAAAGCTGGAGTAGCCATACTTATATCAGACAAACTCGACTTTAAATTAAAGGCTGTAATAAGAGATGAAGAAGGGGATTATATAATAATCACAGGGTCTATCCATCAGGAAGAGCTAACAATTATAAGTGTCTATGCGCCGAATACAGGAGCCCCCAAATATATAAAACAATTACTCACAAACATGAGCAACCTTATTGATAAGAATGTGGTAATTGCAGGGGACTTTAACACTCCACTTACAGAAATGGATAGATCATCTAGACACATGGTCAATAAAGAAACAAGGGCCCTGAATGATACATTGGATCAGATGGACTTGACAGATATATTTAGAACTCTGCATCCCAAAGCAACAGAATATACTTTCTTCTCGAGTGCACATGGAACATTCTCCAAGCTAGATCACATACTGGGTCACAAAACAGCCCTTCATAAGTATACAAGAATTGAAATCATACCATGCATACTTTCAGACCACAATGCTATGAAGCTTGAAATCAACCACAGGAAAAAGCCTGGAAAACCTCCAAAAGCATGGAGGTTAAAGAACACCCTACTAAAGAATGAATGGGTCAACCAGGCAATTAGAGGAGAAATTAAAAAATATATGGAAACAAATGAAAATGAAAATACAACAATCCAAATGCCTTGGGATGCAGCGAAGGAAGGCAGTCCTGAGAAGAAAATACATTGCAATCCAGGCCTATCTCAAGAAACAAGAAAAATCCCAAATACAAAATCTAACAGCACACTTAAAGGAAATAGAAGGAGAACAGCAGAGACAGCCTAAACCCAGCAGAAGAAGAGAAATCATAAAGATCAGAGCAGAAATAAACAATATAGAATCTAAAAAAAACTGTAGAGCAGATCAATGAAACCAAGAGTTGGTTTTTTGAAAAAATAAACAAAATTGACAAACCTCTAGCCAGGCTTCTCAAAAAGAAAAGGGAGATGACCCAAATAGATAAAATCATGAATGAAAATGGAATTATCACAACCAATCCCTCAGAGACACAAGCAATTATCAGAGAATACTATGAACAATTATATGCCAACACACTGGACAACCTGGAAGAAATGGACAAATTCCTAAACACCCACACGCTTCCAAAACTCAATCAGGAGGAAATAGAAAGCTTGAACAGACCCATAACCAGCGAAGAAATTGAATCAGTCATCAAAAATCTCCCAACAAATAAGAGTCCAGGACCAGATGGCTTCCCAGGGGAGTTCTACCAGACGTTTAAAGCAGAGATAATACCTATCCTTCTCAAGCTATTCCAAGAAATAGAAAGGGAAGGAAAAATTCCAGACTCATTCTATGAAGCCAGTATTACTTTGATTCCTAAACCAGACAGAGACCCAGTAAAAAAAGAGAACTACAGGCCAATAGCCCTGATGAATATGGATGCAAAAATTCTCAATAAGACACTAGCAAATCGAATTCAACAGCATACAAAAAGAATTATTCACCATGATCAAGTGGGATTCATTCCTGGGATGCAGGGCTGGTTCAACATTCGCAAATCAATCAACGTGATACATCACATTAATAAAAGAAAAGATAAGAACCATATGATCCTGTCAATCGCTGCAGAAAAGGCCTTTGACAAAATTCAGCAACCTTTCTTTTTTTTTTTTAATTTTTTTTTTAACGTTTATTTATTTTTGAGACAGAGAGACAGAGCATGAACAGGGGAGGGTCAGAGAGAGGGAGACACAGAATCCGAAACAGGCTCCAGGCTCTGAGCTGTGAGCACAGAGCCCGACGCAGGGCTTGAACTCACAGACCACGAGATCATGACCTGAGCCGAAGTCGGCTGCTTAACCGACTGAGCCACCCAGGCGCCCCTTCAGCAACCTTTCTTAATAAAAACCCTCAAGAAAGTTGGGATAGAAGGAACATACTTAAAGATCATAAAAGCCATCTATGAAAAGCCCACAGCTAACATCATCCTCAATGGGGAAAAACTGAGAGCTTTTTCCCTGAGATCAGGAACACGACAGGGATGTCCACTCTCACTGCTGTTGTTTAACATAGTGTTGGAAGTTCTAGCATCAGCAATAAGACAACCAAAGGAAATCAAAGGCATCAAAATTGGCAAAGATGAAGTTAAGCTTTCACTTTTTGCAGATGACATGATATTATACATAGAAAATCCGATAGTCTCCACCAGAAGTCTGCTAGAACTGATACATGAATTCAGCAAAGTGGCAGGATACAAAATCAATGCACAGAAATCAGTTGCATTCTTATACACTAATAATGAAGCAACAGAAAGACAAATAAAGAAACTGATCCCATTCACAATTGTACCAAGAAGCATAAAATACCTAGGAATAAATCTAACCAAAGATGTAAAAGATCTGAATGCTGAAAACTATAGAAAGCTTATGCAGGTAATTGAAGAAGATATAAAGAAATGGAAAGACATTTCCTGCTCATGGATTGGAAGAATAAATATTGTCAAAATGTCAATACTACCCAAAGCTATCTACACATTCAATGCAATCCCAATCAAAATTGCACCAGCATTCTTCTCAAAACTAGAACAAGCAATCCTAAAATTCATATGGAACCACAAAAGGCCCTGAATAGCCAAAGTAATTTTGAAGAAGACCAAAGCAGGAGGCATCACAATCCCAGACATTAGCCTCTACTACAAAGCTGTAATCATCAAGACGGCATGGTATTGGCACAAAAACAGACACATAGACCAATGGAATAGAATAGAAACCTCAGAACTAGACCCACAAACGTAGGCCAACTCATCTTTGACAAAGCAGGAAAGAACATCCAATGGAAAAAAGACAGTCTCTTTAACAAATGGTGCTGGGAGAACTGGACAGCAACATGCAGAAGATTGAAACTAGACCACTTTCTCACACCATTCACAAAAATAAACTCAAAATGGATAAAGGACCTGAATGTGAGACAGGAAACCATCAAAACCTTAGAGGAGAAAGCAGGAAAAGACCTCTCTGACCTCAGCCACAGCAATTTCTTACTTGACACATCCCCAAAGGCAAGGGAATTAAAAGCAAAAATGAACTACTGGGACCTCATGAAGATAAAAAGCTTCTGCACAGCAAAGGAAACAACCAACAAAACTAAAAGGCAACCAACGGAATGGGAAAAGATATTTGCAAATGACATATCAGACAAAGGGCTAGTACCCAAAATCTATAAAGAGCTCACCAAACTCCACACCCGGAAAACAAATAACCCAGTGAAGAAATGGGCAGAAAACATGAATAGACACTTCTCTAAAGAAGACATCCGGATGGCCAACAGGCACATGAAAAGATGCTCAACGTCGCTCCTCATCAGGGAAATACAAATCAAAACCACACTCAGATATCACCTCACACCAGTCAGAGTGGCCAAAATGAACAAATCAGGAGACTATAGATGCTGGAGAGGATGTGGAGAAACAGGAACCCTCTTGCACTGTTGGTGGGAATGCAAATTGGTGCAGCCGCTCTGGAAAGCAGTGTGGAGGTTCCTCAAAAAATTAAAAATAGACCTACCCTATGACCCAGCAATAGCACTGCTAGGAATTTACCCAAGGGATACAGGAGTACTGATGCGTAGGGGCACTTGTACCCCAATGTTTATAGCAGCACTCTCAACAATAGCCAAATTATGGAAAGAGCCTAAATGTCCATCAACTGATGAATGGATAAAGAAATTGTGGTTTATATACACAATGGAGTAATATGTGGCAATGAGAAAGAATGAAACATGGCCTTTGTAGCAACATGGATAGAACTGGAGAGTGTGATGCTAAGTGAAATAAGCCATACAGAGAAAGACAGATACCATATTGTTTCACTCTTAGGTGGATCCTGAGAAACTTTACAGAAACCCATGGGGGAGGAGAAGGAAAAAAAAAAAAAAAAAAAAAGGAGGTTAGAGTGGGAGAGAGCCAAAGCATAAGAAACTCTTAAAAACTGAGAACAAACTGAGGGTTGATTGGGGGTGGGAGGGAGGGGAGGGTGGGTGATGGGTATTGAGGAGGGCACCTTTTGGGATGAGCACTGGGTGTTGTATGGAAACCAATTTGACAATAAACTTCATATATTGAAAAAAAATAGAAGAGGACTTGATCCTCGAGTGCACCTATAGTTTGTGACATCACAGACACCATTGAAAGCTGTGTATTAGCTCTGTATTTTAATAATGAACCTTTTACTATATTATCACAGCGTGAAAATAAATATTTGTATTTGTTGACTTAAAAAAAAAAAACTGACCGTCACAGTTCTTAATGAAAATGAACAATCAATTGGTTGTAAAAACTGTAAATGGAGTAACCTATTTCAGATCCTAAGTTATATAACATTTACTGAGCCCTACAAATCAGACACTGTGGCAGGTACTGGTTGCAGAAATGAAAAACCCAAAGTCCCTGCCCTGGGTGAGCAAAGTCTAATAGTAGAGATGAATACATAAATTCTCACAGTAAATTATGGCAGGATAGTGGTCATTCACATAATACATGCATCCACAGAGAAAAGAGAAAAGTCAAAAGACACCAATGAACTTCATCCAAGGATTTGAAATAAATTGACTCCTCAAGGAAAGAGTCAGTAGAGATTGTCAGGAAGATAATACTCAAAAAGTTCCCCCAGATAAAGGAATGGTGAGGTCAGTGTTGCTCCTGGGAGGGTGTGATGGGGAGTGGAATATATTACATCAGTTAATATATATTTATTTCTGTTTTTCTTTCTTGTTTATAAATTGAAGGAGAAAGAGTCCAGAATATTTGAGAAGAGAAGACAGATTAAATCTATGATTTGGACAAATCTATTTTGGATAACTGAAAGAAGCTTTCATTATAACATTTTATGTTTATAGAATACCTGTCCCCAAAAGCACTGAACTATTATCATTTTACTATATTTAAATCAAACTGCCTGGTCCCTAAGAGGTATACTTACCTTCCATAGAAGAAAATATTATTGTACCTAATAACAATTTGTTTTAAGGAAGTATTTAATATATTTACAGTTATAAATATCAATAACAGGAGCGCCTGGGTGGCTCAGTCAGTTAAGCAATCAAATCTTGTTTTTGGCTCAGGTCATGATCTCAAGGTTCTTGGGATCAAGCCCCAAGTGAGGCTCTGTGCTGACAGCATGGAGCCTGTTTGGGATTCCCTCTTTCTCTCTGCCCCTCCTTTCTTTCTCTGTCTCAAAATAAACAAGTAAACATTTAAAAATAAATAAATTTCAGTAACACGTATTGAATTTCTCCTTAATGCAAACTCCAATATATTCATTGTAGAAAATTTAGAAATACTGACAAGTAAAAAGAATAAAATAAAATTACCCATAATATCAACTCTTTGAGGTAATGGCTATTAATATTTCTGGTGTTTGTTCTTCCTACATTTTCTCTAAGCACATACATTCATAAGAGTGTTATTGGCTATTAAACATATAAACACAGGGGCACCAGGGTGGCTTACTCGGTTAAACATCCAACTTCAGCTCAGGTCGTGATCTCACGGTTTATAAGTTCGAGCCCATCAGGCTCTGTGCTGACAGCTCAGAGATCTGTGTCTCCCTCTCTCTCTGCCCCTCCTCTGCTCATGTTCTGTCTCTCTCTCTCTCTCAAAAATAAATAAACATTAAAAAGAAACATAAACACAGTAAGCACATTTATAACCTACTCTCTTATTTTGGTAACATACCATTAACATCCTTCAATGTTGTTATATAGTCTTTATAAAATCATTTTTAATGGTCACATCATGTCCCATTATAGAAATGTTTTTAGCTAATACCCTACTTTGGGGACATTTTGCTAGGTTCCAGTTTTTTACTACTAAAACAAGGCTGTTATCATCCTTACAGCCAAATTTTTCAGCCAAAAAATTATTTCCCCAAAATACATTTCTAGAACCAGATTTGCAGAGTTAGAGAATATGTAAAAAAATTAAAATTTTGCCAATTATTGCCAAACTACTCCAGAAACATTGTGTATATTTATCAGTGAATGAATCCTTTTCTCATACGTTCTTTATTTTAATCTTTAATGTTCATTTAGGCAAAAAAAATTTTATTTTAATTTTCATCTCTGGGATAATTAGTAAATGGTAAAGCAGTTATCAACCTTCAAAGAGCCCATTTTCATATTAAAGACCTAAATGTCAGACCTGAAACCATCAAAATCCTAGAAGAGAACACAGGCAGTAATTTCTCATTGGCCATAGCAACATTTTTCTAGATATGTCTCCTAAGGCAAGAGAAAGAAAAGCAAAAATGAATGATTATGACTATATCAAAATAAAAAATATTTTGCACAGCAAAGAAAACCATCAACAAAACAAAAAGACATTGACAACCTACCAAATGGGAGAAGACACTTGCAAGTAATATATCCAATAAGGGATTAATATCCAAAATACATAAAGAATTTATACAATTTGACACCAAACACCAAACAATCTGATTTAAAAATAAGCAGAGGACATAACACATATTTTTTCAAAGAAGATATACAGATAGCCAACAGACACATGTGAAGATGCTAAACATCACCAATCACCAGGAAAATACAAACCAAGACCATAATGAGATATCACCTGACACCAGAAAGAATGGCTAAAATCAAAAGGACAAGAAATAACAAGTGTCAGGGAGGATGTAGAGAAAGGAACCCTCATGTACTGTTGGTGGGAATGTAACTTGGTACAGCCACTATGGAAAACAGTATGGACTCTTCTCAAAAAATTAAAAATAGAAATACCATATGATCCAATAATTCCACTACTGGGTATTTACCCAAATAAAACAAAAATACTGATTCAAAAAGATATGTGTATCCCTATGTTTATTGCAGCATTATTTACAATTGCCAAGATATGGAAGCAACCTAAGTGTCCATCAATAGAAGAGTGCATAAGGAAGATGTGATACACACACACACACACACACACACTGGTATATTACATAGCCATAAAAAAGGATGAGATCATGCCATGTGTGACAACATGGATAGACCTAGAGGGTATTATGCAAACTAAAATAATTTAGACTGAGAAAGACAAGTACCATATGATTTCACTTATATGTAGAATCAAAAGAGAGTAAGAGAGAGAAACCAAAGAAACAAAAAGCAAAATCAGATCTGTAAATATAGAGAACAAACAGGAATGTTTTACTTCCAAGGTGAATATACTACAATTCTGATATCTCCTCCCACACCATAAGTTAGTAGTACAATATTCACTAAATACCAACAAGCCCAAAGACTAATAAAGCTGAGAAATTTTAGTGAACTAATATTTGGTATGCAGGTCTTTAATGGGTTTCAGAAGGGATCCTTTTAACAATTCTGCAATTCAGTGTGTACTAGGAGAAGAGAGATAGGTATTTACTTTAACCTATCCATCTGAAGTAATCTTTTGGTCTTTTAAAAGCTATATTCATTTAAAATTCAATTAATAAAACACTGGGTCTGTTTAAATGAGCCTGGTGAAAAGGACTGGCCCCCAAATATGACTTATTTGATATATCTATCTTGATTCTCCAAATGACTTCCATCTTCAAGTTAAAATTACCAGAGACTGGCAGGAAAAAGAGTAATGAATTTTAAATCAAAGTAACTGGGTCCTGCCCTTCTTGATTCCCCAATATAATAGTTGTTTAACCTTGGGCAAGTAATCTAATCTCTCATTTTCAGCCTCCTCATTCATTGACATGAATAGCAATACATACCACCAAGACTGGTGTAGAAATTAAAAGAAATGATATATTTAACAAAAACTTTTAAGTGTAGAGTGCTAATAAATATTAGAATATCGGTATAATAACAATCTTTCCAATCTTAATTACTGATTAAGAATCCAAACTATGTGGTTTGCCATCCAAGAAGGGAGAACACACTTTGATTAAAAAAATAGAAACAAAATATTTTGAAGTGTACACTCAAAATGGATTTTTAAAAATCACATAAAATTAAGGAATTTATATGATGTTTCCAAACCACAAAGCAACTAATAAGAGGACTAATATGTATTAAAATATTGTTTTAAAATAAAGAAATGTTAATCCTTGAAATCTGAGAAAGAGAAAACCCCATTCATACAAGTATAAATAGAAGATTGTACCTCAAAGGGAAAGAAAACTGTCCAATTCTTATTCTAAAACCATCTAAAGTTAGGTACTTAGGTACCTGGATAACATCTAGCCCCTCAAACCAAATCATCAATCTCTACTTTATCTTTAATCTCAGCACTACATAGTGAAAAAGAATTTTAAAAATATATCTAAAAGCAGCACATTTACATCCATCACAAAATGATCATACCACGTCCCTTGTGGCCCAGAGTGCATTTAATGTAATTGAAGAGAAAGAGAAAAATTGTTTAAAAGGAATAATGTTCTTTTTCTTTTCAAAAACAACTGAGGGAATTCTGCACTTCAGTCCAGGTGGAAGGACAGAAATCAGATGTACCCTCTTGCTAGAAACGACTAAAAAAGTGGACAAAATATATGGAGCAATGGTTTTTATAACATTGGATGTTATCAACAAAGGACAGAGATCCCTGAAAGATGAGAAACAAATGAAGTGAGCCCCATAGTTGTTTCAGTATATTTTCCTAAAAGAGTTTCTTAAGAGACACAGAAAAAGGGAATTCAAGGAAAGCTGGATATTTGACTGAGTTGAGGAAACCTTGCCAGGAGCTAAAGAGAGGCCAAGACAGGGAGCATTGTCTGGGCAGAGTGCTGGAGGGGAGAGAGCTGCACAAGAAAAGAACTTAGCATGTCTGCAGGTGATTCTCCTTATGACTTCAGCTGAGTGGCAATCAAAACATGCATGGGGGTAGCAACCTGAGTCTGGGGAAAGTACACCCAGAAAGAATTGATGGGGACAATACTAGGATCTGAGAACTGAAACTAGTCTCTGTTCCTAGTAGCCAGAGTGGAGAATCTTATAATTCAAAGGCATCAAATAGAGGCCTCAGAAATATTTTACTGCAATAATGGGTCAAAATTATTGCATCTTGGTTCCCACCTTAAAAAAAAATTCAACAGCAATACCAAAGAGGATCAAACTGATTCCAGTAACTTAACAGCATCCCAGAGCAAAGCACAAGAATATCACAGAAATACAAAAATATATAGAAATCATGAAGATGAAATCCTCAATGTCTAACATCCAAATAAAAATTATCAGGCACATAAAGAAGCAAATGTAGATATGTACAGTGTGTGTGTGTGTGTGTGTGTGTGTGTGTGTATCTATATACCCCTTGATAAGGTTAAAACAAACTTAGAAATAACACAATAAAAAAATTGCAAACAGGGGCGCCTGGGTGGCTCAGTCGGTTGAGAGTCCAACTTCGGCTCAGGTCATGAGATCGCAGTCTGTGAGTTGGAGCCCCGCGTTGGGCTCTGTGTTGACAGCTCAGAGCCTGGAGCCTGCTTCGGATTGTGTTTCTCCCTCTCTCTCTGCCCCTCCCCGCTCATGCTCTGTCTCTCTCTTTCTCTGTCAAAAATAAACATTAAAAAATTTTTTTTTAATTTAAAATTGCAAACAAAGCTATTAAGATACTTAAGATACCTGTATTCCACATGTTTAGGACGCTAGAAGAAAGACTGAATATGTTAAGCAAAGACATAAGACATCCAAAAAAAAGACCAAATCAAACTTATAAAAATTAAAAGTATAAGCTATGAGATGAAAGATACACTGGCTGGGTGAAGTGCTATTTAAGATTGCAGAAAAAAAAAGTGAACGTGAAGACATAGGAATAAAAACTATCTAAAATGAAACTCGGAGAGAAATATTACTTTAAATGAACAAGTCATCTATCAGCTATGGAACAACTTCAAGCAGCCTAATATATATGTATTTGGAGTCCCCAAAGGGAAAATTAAAAAAAAAATATTTGAAGGAACAATGGCTAAATGTTTTCCAAATATTGGAAAATTTTTAAACCACAGATCCAAAGTGTTAAATTAACTCCAAGCACAAGGAAAATGAAGGAACGTGTACAAAGACACAGTACAATCAAATTGCTTACAAAATGGTAAAAAGAAAATATAAAAAGAAGCCAATGCAAAAAAGCCACATTATGTACAGAAAAATAATAAGAATGATAGCAATTTACATGTAGAAAATAATATAAGCAAGAAGAGAGAAGCAACATCTGTAAAGCACAGAAGAAAGAAAAATAAAACTGTCATATTGGAAAGCTTGACCCAGCAAAAGCATCTTTCAAAAAGAAGGCAAAATAAAGACTTTTTAGACAAACAAAAGATGAAAGAATTCAGCAGCAGCAGACCTGCACTAAAATAAATGTTAAAAGAGTTTCTTGCCTTTCCTCTTCTGGTCCTACGTGCTTCAGGAGCAGCAGGCTTCCATGTAGATGTGGTCAATTCCAAGAACTGTACCTCACATATCCAGTCCAAAAAATGACACAGAAATAGTATCAAGAAACCCCAATCACAATGATATGAATCTCTGAAAGTGTTGAAGCCTACGTTCCTAAGGAACATTCGCTTTGCCAAGAAGCACAGCAAGAAGGGCCTGAAGAAGATGCAGCCTAACAATGCCAAGGCCATGAACACATGTGTGGAGGCTATCAAGGCCTTGATAAGGCCCAAGAGGTCAAGCTCAAGACCCCCAAAGAGCTGCAAGTGCAGTTGACTTACCTACATTGCTCACCCCAAGTTTCAGAAACACGTTCATGTCCACATCACCAAGGATCTCAGGCTCTGCCAGCCAAAGACCAAAACCAAGGTTCAAATCAAAGCCAAGCCTATGGGTCCAGATCCAACTCAGGCTCCCAAAGATACCTAGACCCCCACATAGCTTCCAGGAGCAGAAGCCTCTGTCAGCGGGGAAGAAAGGACTGCTGTAACTCCTGGGCTGCTGTCTACATGGGGCTGGTGTTCTCCTGTGCAATTTGTACAAAGAAACCTGAGGCAAGAAAAAAAAAAAAAAAAGAATTTCTTCAGACAGAAAATGATACCAGATGGAAATCTGAATCTAGACAAAGGAACTGTGGGCACCAGAAATGGTAAATATCTGGATAAACATAAAATAATTTTCTAATCAAAACTCTTAAAAATCACTGACTATGGGTTTCTGGGTGGCTTAGTCGGTTAAGCCTCCAACTCTTGATTTTGGCTCAGATTGTAATCTTGCTGTTGGTTAAGATCTAGCCTTGCTGTCAGTGCAGAGCTTGCTGGGGATTCTCTCTCTCACTCTCTCTCTCTCTCCCCCCGCCCCCCGCTTATGCACATGCACTCTCTCTCTCAAAATAAATAAATAAACACTTAAAAAATAAAATAGGGGCATTTGTGTGCCTCAATTGGTTGAATATCTGACTTCAGCTCAGGTCATGATCTCATAGTTGGTGAGTTCAAGCCCTGCATCAGGTTCTCTACAGTCAGTACAGAGCCCACTTTGGATCCTCTGTCCCCATCTCTCTCTGCACCTCCCCTTCTCACCCTCTCTTTCTCTCACAAATAAATAAAAGACATTAAAATAAACAAATTAAAAATTAAATAAATAATATTTAAAACAATTTACATAAAAATTATTTAAAGCAAAACTAAACAATTTAAACAAAAATTATTTAAAACAAAAACAAAACAACATAGTATGGTATTTATGACATGTAGAAGTAAATTACAGTGAAACCTTGGTTTGCAAGCATAACTCATTCTGGAAACATGCTTGTAATCCAAAGCACTCATATATCAAAGCAAATTTCAAGACCCATCGGCTCAGTTGTGATCATGCGACATTCAGTGTCACATACTATTCGTATTGAGCAAGATAAGAGCAAGATATCGCTCTTTTATCAAGTAAAAATTTATAAGAAATATTTGTTTGTCTTGCAGAACACTCATAGAACAAGTTACTTACAATCCAAGGTTTTACTGTATATGATAACAATAGGACAAAAAGCAAGAGGGGAAAAACAGAAGCACTCTGTGTACCTTTCTTACCCTATACATGAAGTGGGATATTATCACTCAACAGTAGTTGACAATGGTAAGTCAAAGATGTACACTATAAAACCTAAAGAAATATTAAAATAATACAACAAAGAGTTATAACTAATAAGCCAACAAAGAAAATCCAAAAAAAAATCCAAACTAAGGCAGAAAAGGGAAAAATTGAACAACAACAACAAAAAATAGCAAGTCAGTAGATTTAAACCCAACATAACCAATAATCCCATTAAATACAAATGGTCTAAAAATCCCAATTAAAGGCAGAGTTTGTTGAATTGGATTTAAAAAAGCAAGATGTAGGGTGCCTGGGTGGCTTAGTTCGTTAAGCATCCGACAGTTGGTTTCTGCTCAGGTTACGATTTCACAGTTTGTGAGTTCGAGCCCTGCATTAGGCTCCAAGCTATATGGATTCTCTGTCTTCCTCTCTCTCTCTGCCCCTCCTCCACTCACACTGTCTCTCTCACTCTCTCAAAATTACGAAAGAAAGAAAGAAAGAAAGAAAGAAAGAAAGAAAGAAAGAAAGAAACTTAAAAAAAAAACAAATAAAAAAAAGAAAGATGTAACTATATCCTAACTATAAGAAACATACTTAAAATATAAAAGACCCAAATGGGTTAAAAATAACAGAATGGGAAAAGATAAACTAACTGAAAAAATCTGGGTATCAGATAAAGTATATTTTGGAACAAATAATAATATAGTATCAAGGATAAAGAAGGTCATTTCATAATGATAAAGAGGTTAGTTCATCAAGAGGACATTACAATCCTAAAATATTTATGTACATAACACAGGGCTATAAAATGTATAAATCATAAAATGGATAGAACCATAAGGAGAAAGGCAAATCCAGTTAGAGTGAAAAATTTCGATAAACCTCAATCAATAATTGACAAAAATAGCAACCATGTAGACTATTTGAACAACCTTAAGTTCAATAGGGTTGACATGACTGACATTTTTAGAATGCTCCACCCCACAATAGCATAATAGATACTATTTTAAAATAATTTTAACCCATTTATGTTATGTGATAAGGAGATAACAGAAGAAAGAAAATAAAAGTATTTGGTATAAAAATAATAGTAAGATGTGGAAGAAATGTTCATAAATATTATAGTCTCCCTTTCTGCAGTAGGTAACAAGTTTATTTATATCCGGTATTTATGACTCCCTTCTTTCTCCACCCATTCCGCATTTCTTTTGCCTTCAGCAAGCATCTCAGCTTGTTTGGTAGGTCTGGGCCACTAATGGTCCTGCCTTAATTGGGCTGTTGTAGTAGTTTTCCATTAACCTAATCAAATACATCACAGTACTAAAAGAAACCTAGGGGATCCCTTAGATTTCATACATAGTCCTCCTATCCCAATGTGTAATAGCAACCCAATCCTGACTTGGTAGTCAGGACCAATCACCTCAACCAACACAAGGCATGAGGAGCCCCATGTGGCCTGGTGGTAGTTTCAAATTCAAGTTCAGTGAAATCATTGTTGCATCCCAGTTGGAAGTATTCTCCCTTTGGAACTGAGACTTTGAAATCAGCAGAACCTATGATCCATGGGGGCAAAGAGCAAAAGTTTATGAGTAGTTAACTAGGGGTAAGAGCAAAAAAAGCATTTCCATTCCTTAATCCCTGGACACATGAATCCTGACCATGGAAAGAAACAGCACCATATATTGGACAATGACTTAGTGCATATACCACATTCTGGAGGACAAAGATCTAGCACTGCAAGGCATTATCATCTAGCTGGCTCCATTCACAACTGAGTCTTGAAAAGTCCATTTCACTATTGTATCAAGTCAGCTGCTTTGCGATCGTGGTGAATGTGCTAAGACCAGTGAGTTTACGAACACAGACCCATTGTCACACTCTGTTTACTATGAAAATGAGTTTGGGATCAGAAGTGATGTTGGACTGAATTCCATGACGGTGGATAAGACATTCTGTGAGTCCATGAATGGTAGACTGGTAGAAGCATTGTGACCAGAGAAGAAAAATCAATATCCAGAATAAATCTCTATTCCAGTAAAAGCAAAGCACTGCCCCTTTCATGATAGAAGTGGTCCAATTTAATCAATATGCCACCAAGTAACTGGCTAATCACCCCACAGATATGGTGTATATCAAAGGCTCAGTGTTGATCTCTGCAGTGGCAGACTGGGCACTTAGCAGTGGCTACAGCCAGGTCAACCTTAGCGAGTGACAATTTACATCATTGAGTGCACACATAGCCCTCATTCTTACCACCATGGCCACTTTGTTCATGAGTTCATTGGAGAAATGGATAAAGATGTCTGGGGATAAAGGCTGGCAGGAATCCACAGAACTAGCCATCCTATATATATGATTATTAACATGTTTCTCTGCCAAGGTTACCCATTAATAATTATTTATAGGGACCATAAATACTTTCACATTCTGTGTCTATCCAGAGAGATCTATCTACAAACCTCATCTGAGACCTTGTCATCAATTTTTCTAATCATATTCATTCTAGGTCCCTGACCAGCCAACCAAATGGTTGGCTACAGTTCGTGAATTGGTATACAATTACACATCTGGCCATTTCTCCTTCTAAGCAAAATGAACAAAGAAATACATTTCTCACAGTTCTTCCCACGGGGAGGATTTTCCTTCACCACTGACTTGCAGGACTGCCCCAGAGTGGGGTGGTAGTGCTGCATCTGTCCACTTTCAGTTGATGCCTGCATATTATACAGAACCATCTATAAAACGGACTTGAGTTTTTTCTTCCTCAATTTGTTATAGAAAACTCTTCGTGAAACCACAGGTATGGAACAAAAAATGTAGCAAACTAGAAGAAAATATAATTTGAGCACTTACTAGTGCCTTCAAGGACTGTCCAAGCACAATTGTACACACCATTTCCATTTGATAATGAAGTTCTACTGTACACATCCTACCTTCTGGATTGGTGGGTCAGTCAATTCCCAGTTCATGATGGGTAGCTCAGGATGCATGGTAACTTGGTGGATCAGGATATGTGGTCATATGATAGGGCCCCAACTACAAAGGAGACTTATAAAGTAAGCTTAAATCTTGGAAAGATAGAACTTGTAAGATAAAAAAAACAAAACAAAACAAAAAACCATCCCTAAATATTAGAAAGGGGTTCTGAAAGTGTTTTGGCAGCCAGAAAGTCATAACAAATTTCTACCACAACCCATTCTTTGAATTCCCAATATCATTTACATCCTTCTTCCATGCTTAAATTTAACAGCACCTATTACAACAATAAAACGCTATCAACTAATGTTAAACAACTATCCTCAATAAGAAAATTGTCTTAAATATCCTCAATAAGAAAATGGCCCAAAATAGGGCCACTGGAAGAATTGTCAGTTTCTGCACCTACCTCTAATTCAGGTCTTTGAATATCTAATCTTCCTTTAGTTTTATTTTAATGCCAACTTGACATTTTGTAAGTGGGCTAAATCACTACATTAACCACTACCACCAAAATTTACTATATAAATACATGGGAATCAGCAATGAGATTAGTCAAAATATATACATGAGATAGCAAACAAAATATGGATAGACACTACTTCTAATTTCTCTTCACAAGTCTATGTTGGTATTTATGAAATCTGTATCAGTTGACTATGTTCACAATTATGCTGTATAATAAGCAATCATAAAATTTCAGCAGCACATATTTCATGAATCTACTGGTCACTAAGATCAGCTGGTCTAGGCTGACCTCAACTGGGAAGTTTTGCTGCTCTCATTTGGGCTCATTCACATGTTTGTAGCTTATCTAGACTGTGTTTGGCTGGAGGTAGCAATGCTCCATGGACCTCCTGGAGGTACATGGGTTTGGCTGGAGGTACCAATCTTCCTGTGGCTGGCAGAGTAATCCAAATATGTTCTTTCCATGTCTATAACTAAGGTGTAAGATTACAAGTGGAAACTTGCAAAATATCTCAAGGCCTAGTCTTAGAAGTGGCACATCACCACCTTTACCTCATTTTATTGGCAAAAGCAAGTCACATAGCTGAATTCAAAATTAAGGAGCAAAGTGTATGAGGCAGGAAGCGGTGAAGAATACATGCTACCAAAGCTTTTTTCTACCACTCATTGCATGTTTCCATAGCTCTTAGCCAGCACCTCAGCAGGTTGGGGATTTTGCCTGACGGGGTGATACAAACATCCTCTCTGAAGTATCTGAGCCCTTAGTTGTCCTACATGTATGAGATTTTCCTAAGTTTCTATTCCATTTTTCCAGTGGCCTTGGCTTTCACCTTATGGAGTTTTAATTAAATGTTTAATATTTAATATCCAGAAAGATACTAAGATACAAAGGACCCCAAGAAAGAATGGCCACAGAGGCAGAAAATTCAAAAGTGGTTTTATAATACAAGAAAAAAGAGTATTTCAAGAAGAAGGAAATGACCAAAAGACAAGTAAGATGAATACTGAAAAAGTATCTTTGGGTTTAGCTACCTGAAGTCCTTTAATGACTTAATAAGAGCTGTTTCCATGGAGTAATAGAGGGGATAGCCAGAGAAATTCTATATAAGGATATATATCATGGATTATAAACTAGTTACGTAGAAAAACATAGAGACAAGCTAATGCTTGGTTTACCCACCCACCCACCTACACGAGTGTCCCTATTCTTCCATATCTCACCAACTCCATGAAGTTAGGAATTCTGATGGGATTCAGCAACATTTCTGCCACTCGCTCCCAAAGCCTACTGTTCCTTCACATGCAGTGAGTTACAAGTCACCCTACTTCTTCCTTCTTTCTCCCAGTTCCATACCTCTCTTACAAACTTTCCTCAAAGTTATGGCATATGGCTCTCACCTTTCCAATATTTCCAACATTAATACAATGTGCTTGATCTTTGTCTTTTCTTTTAAACATGATGGTCAAAATCTAGGAAGAATTTTATTTATGTATAATATATATTATATATATTGAATATATTATTACTGAATACATATTATTTGCCAATAACATTTATATTACTTAATATATATATTAATATATACACTGCCTTATACCTAGAGCTCTTAGAAGTTTAAAATTTTTCAACAAACTATCAAGTATTCTCTTTATGATTACTGCCATTTCTTTTAAGTTTAGAAACTTCTCTATCAAGAGATAAGAAATGTATTTCCTTCCAGTTTTTTCTATTGCTATGATGGTATAGCTTTTTCAAACAGTTTAACAATTATGTGAAGTATGAGAAGGGACTAAATTTATAAATTTGTAAGGAAGTTTATATCTATGGAAGAATCAGGTCATGAAAAAAATGTGAAAAAAAATACTATTGTTCTAAAACCTAGCTATGGACGATCTTTCTTTATATAAATCTGAACATTTGTGTTCCTTGAGGTCAAAGTACATTCATGCACTTTCTTCAGAAATAATTAAATATAGAAAAATAAATAGGTATTATCCATCTTTGATTTCTCTGATATCTAGCCATCAAAGCTATTGCTTAATGTAAAGACTTTGTAGAAAAGACGATCATTAGCTTGCAAACACACAGCTGGCAACATGGACAGTCAATCATCATGGTGTGGCTTCAGCGTCATTATTATTTCTGAATAAATACCAACACTTTGATCCATCCTTTTAATGTAAGCAGAAATCCTTTTCTTTGAAGAAAGACAGTATTGATTTACAGGTATGAAAATGACACAGTAAAACCTGAAACAACTGTATCCTAACTAAACCAAATTTATGTTCTGTTATTTTCTGCTCTAATGAGAATAACATCTCATCGGAGCTTTCTATGAGCAGGTTGCTTTTTACAAGTTAACTTACCTATTGTTTCCATCCTACAATGAGTCAGGGGCTAGTGGTCACTCCATTTTATAGGTTAGAAAAGCTAGGCTTAGATAGGTTGCTTAAGACACACTTTTCTTAACTATCCCTGAATCAAATATAACATTGAATTTGCATGACACAGAAAGACCGCTACATAATTGTGAACAGTGTCTCTCTACCATTACCCAACCCCCCTCCCCGAGGAATATTCTCCCACAATGTTGCCCCATATTCTTTTGTAAAGCTCTCCAATCACCTTAACATTGAAGAAGACTATTTACTCCAGTGAAACTTATACGACTATTTTCATCATAAATGATATATTTCACTATGTATATGACAATGAGATTTTTACAATATATGTCATGGAACAATTTCTAAGTAATTTCATATCTTATCATAAGAATTATTTGACATTTCTTTACACTATACCTCAATGTTGGATTTAAAGAACATTTTCAATCTCAGTATTCTGCAGTATGATATCTTTGGCAGTGAATATCAATATAGTTGTTTCATATAAATGTAATTCATACACATCCCTGTTTATTTTTTTATTAAAATTTTTAACATTTATTTATTTTTGAGAGACAGAGCAAGACAGAGCACGAGGGTCCGAGGAGAAGAGAGAGAGCAGGGGACACAGAATTCAAAGCAGGCTCCAGGCTCTGAGTTGTCAACACAGAACCAGGCACAAGGCTCAAACTCACTGACTGCAAAATTATGACCTGAGCCGAAGTCAGATGCTTAACTGACTGAGCCACCCAGCCGCCCCAACCCCTGTTTCTTTAAAATGAAAAAAGCAATCTCAAAGATATCCTAAGACATATGTTTTAAATGAAATGCATGTTGGGGTTCTTGGTATTTTATTTTAATAAGCTCCCTAAACCTTCCTATCACTACCATCACCTAATCAGATATTCTTCATTTTTAGTGCCCTTTCATATTACCCCCACGTCCTGGCAGTTTGCCAGATTCTCACAGATTTTCAGAATTGACAAAACACACTGTGAAAAATATCTTAACAATGTGCAAAGTTTTTCATGTATTTTATTGAAATATGTGCATATTACTTACAATATTGCTTAATAAGACATAAAACTGGAAAGTGTTCAAAAGTTAAAGCCCAGGCTGCTGTCACCATCTTCATTCTTGTGAACTTAAATTACTTTTGGTAAAGAGAAAGGAAAAAAGAAAATAAATTTGGGGTTCACAAAAATATCCCTCCTAGATGCTTAAAACAAAACAAAACAAAAAAAAGACTTCAAAATCAACCCAAACTACAGATTAGCTCATCCAGCAGCGAGATCTGGCCAAGACTCACATCCCTCTCCTCTGTCTCACTCAGGTGAGGTACAGAGAGGAAGAAGGCAATTCAGTTCTACTGCATAGTCAGTAATTTCCAGCCATCATGAACTGTGGAGGATATTAGGCCTAACTAATCCCTTTCCTTTATAAATGCGAGAAAAAAAAAAAAAAAAAAAAAAAAGCCCATCCATTTCCAGAGTAAGCCAGTGGAAGAATCAAAAGACAAATGTAGGCTGATCCCATCCCAGTGCTTTTTCTTTTATGGTGCATGACATTATTCAGATAGATGTAGTTCTAGGAATAGACCATTGCTTTCATTACTGACTGAACGATCTGTATTATCCCCATTTCAATAAGCTAATAAAGAACTTAAATTAAGCTAATAATTTGCCAATTTCAATGTTAAAGAAAATTAAATCTGCACCTCTCAAGATCTTCCCTAATGTCATAAAGAATATAAGATAGTTTATGTATTTTTATTTTATATTATGTACTTAAAAAAATAAAAATGCAAAATCAACAAAAATAAATATAACAAAGGGTCAAGATGTGTTGGGCTGGTGTGGATTGGACAGGATAGAATATAGGTTTTGAATTCCACAGTTTCTACAATGGAGGCTCAGATTTAACTCTGAGATTCTGGGTGGCCACATTAAAAAGGGAAATCTAATTGTTTGAGTTCCATTCTCCTTGAGGAAAACAAAGTGTCTCATAAAATTAGATTAGAAATTAATATTACTTTTCTAGATTTAACTAGCGAAAGTTATAAGTATCCTTAGAAAAAATATGTAAAACTATTTGTAATAAATGTTGATTGTCCATAACTTAAGCCATTTAACCACCTGAACCCACTAAACTACGTAGGGACCTGATAGGGTGGCTCACCACTAAATAGCTTATAAAATCTGACTAATATTTCCTCATTCTACTTTTCTATTTTTCTTTCTTTTTTTAATGTTTATTTTTTTAATGTATTTATTTTTGAGAGAGCGTGAGACAGATTGTGAGCAGGGGAGGGACAGAGAGAGGGAGACCCAGAATCCCAAGCAGGATCCAGGCTCTGAGCTGTAAGCACAGAGCCCAACATGGGGCTCAAACTCACAAACCAAACCATGAGATCATGACCTGAGCCAAAGTTGGATGCTTAACCAATTGAGCCACCCAGGGGCCCCTCAATGTTTATTTATTTATTTTGAGGATAGGGAGATAGAGAACGAGCAGGGAAGGGGCATAGAGAGAAAGGGAGACAGAGAGCTCCACCCACACTGTCAGCACAGACCCTGACATGGGGCTCGAGCTCATGAACTGTGAGATCATGAATTGAAAGCTGAAAGCAAGAGTCAGTCACTTAACAGAAGAAGCCACCAAGGCGCCCCTCTACTTTCCTTTCTAAAATGAGAAATCTCTTTTCCTGAGTCCTTTTTAGAGCATCTATTCTCCTTCATGTTCAAGTCCATTTGGAATAAATGACTGTACACACACACACTCATACACACATGCATATATGTCAGAATCATAGATTTGTTTAGAGTCAAACTGAATCTTACAAATTTTAGTCTAACTCATTTGTTCAACGGATTTGAAAATACATAACCAAAATGTATAATATTTTACCCATTGCTTCAAAATTAATTACTTTCCAGGCATCTAAGAAATATCTTTTCTCTCTCTTGGTGTTAACAAAACTTTGGAAACTCAGTCTTAGTAATGGCAACTATCATTTTGCTCCAAACTGTACTAGTGTAACTCCTGCAGGGTTACCAGAATGTTGCCAAAGATATACCACAGTACTATGTTTTCAAGATACTATTAATGCTTATTTCAATGTGTATATTTTTTTCTGAGGGGCCAAATAACACATGACAGTTTGAATATGTGTCTGATTTAATGATCAGTCTTTTCTACCTTCTCAGTACAATCATCAACAAGGTATTTAAGCACTTTTTTTTAATAACACTGATAATTAGGGTACTCTTACTGTTAATACTGAAATTCTCATATCGTATAAACAAAGTGTATCACAATCTCAGTTACGAGCATACTCCAGATGAGGGATTTAATGGAAAGATCTTGAGTAGCTCACAAATTGCCATAACAATGAAATTTTGGAAGAGGGAAAGAAATGAGATTTCCAGGAATACAGCCAGAGCAACACCACACAACCAGTCTAGTGAGGACAAAGATGCACACTTCTACATAATAGTCACCACAGATTGTACTGGCACCACCAGACCTGATACTGATGCTGCCACTGTGGCTTTACCACCATGCCCTTGGACCTTGGCATCACTGACACCACCATCAAAATGAATCTTCTGTGGTCCTGCTTCTTGCATCAGTTGCTCCCAACTCAATATTCAGAGCAAATGCATCCAAATGTCAATTCTCCCATACCTTAGCAGCAAAGGAAACTGAGGGAGGAAAAAGTGGCAATTTTGAATCCACAGTAGGAAGTGGGATACCCCTTCTACCAAGATTCTTAAAGTGGGAAATCCCCCCAAGTAAAGGAATGGGGTTCTGATGAGCTGACTCGTGATAATCAACTAATCAAGTCTTATGCAAAATCCCATAATCAAACCTTTTCATTCAATGTTCTAATTGTACTAACAGCAACATTATTAGTAGCATTGACAACAAAATGGTTAATTGATAGTGATCAGTCTTGAAAAAAAAAAGCAGGTTAATAAATCACCTTGTCAGTTACTCTTCAATCTGAAAGTAAACTACATATTCATTGACTCTATCCAGATTATGACTCTTTCTGTGATGACAAATATTTCTCCATGAATAAAAAGAAAAATACAATTCCAAATCTAAAATTTTCAACCAGCATCTTCTAGTTGCCAAATTAGCACACATCTGTGTGGTAGAGAGAACTTCAAGGATTTTTCCATTTCATTAAAAATTGTCCTTAAAAATGAAATTCAAATAAGTACCAAGATGTATTTACTACTGAACACAGTGAGGAATACCTTTTTCTGAAAAAAAATATTCTAGCAGAGCAATCCAGTAACTTCTGGTATATCAAGGGTCCACAGGTCTAGGATGGGCTGCCCCAGTCACAGGTTTGACTATCTAATCAATAAAATGTTTGATAAAAACTATCAATTCTTGAAATTTTCCTGAATGGCTATCTAGATATG
This sequence comes from Panthera leo, assembly GCF_018350215.1. Lineage (NCBI taxonomy): Eukaryota > Metazoa > Chordata > Mammalia > Carnivora > Felidae > Panthera > Panthera leo. Next base: position 56,083,250 of record NC_056685.1, on the reverse strand, counting down.
ACAATGTCATACTATGCTGACGTAGCAAGACTGCTTTGCAGTATAGACAACCATATACATAGTATAAGGTGCATCCAGATAAACTCATCCCTTTGTCTTTTACCAATGCCTTAGATTCACGGTGTGCCCAAGAAATTATGGAATTCTCTGTTAGATTGATTTATGAAATAATAATATTCACAATTATTAGTTGTTCATCCATGATAATTTATTTAAATTTGGTGACCTTTAGTTCCTCATTTGTACAATGAGATTAGTAACTCTGACTTTATCAGGTCACGGTGAGACTTAAATACAGCTGAATAAGGGTGCCGGCTGGCTCAGTTCGTAGAGCATATGACTCTTGATTTTGGGATTGTGAGTTTGAGCCCTATGTTGGATGTAGAGATTACATACACACACAGACACACACACACACACAGCTGAGTAAAACGCATTGCCCCTCACAGAATAAGCACTCAATCCATGCAAGTATCCTTGCCCATTATACCATAAGACACTGAAGGTATTGAAGGCCTCTGTTCAAATACAGATGTTGCCTGGCAAGTGGTTAAGTGGGTATTGAGTAGAAGCAGAGGGAAAGGTAGAGACTGAAAGGTGAAAAGGCAGAGAACATGGGTTGTAGGCAGCCCTGTTTGAGGCACTGGAAACACTGGTTAACAGGAGGAACATGAGAGCTGTACAGATCTAGCAGCAAATTCTAACAACCGTTGGCAGAATGAGTCAAGAAGAAAAGAAAAAAGCACTTACAATAGGACAAGCCCCCAAAATAGGATAAATAATTAAATATAATTAACGAGGCTAATAGGTAAAGCCTCACTAAGCTTACCAAATCCTTATACAGACTAGAATAAGAGAACAAGAATTTAGTCTCATAGGTACAATACATTCCTCAAGATTTAATTCATATAAAAACATTTCCCATCCCACACTCAGACTATTAAGATGTGACAATTTGGAAATCCAGTCAAAATTTGTTAATTATGCAGATAACAAACTTTTCCAGGACATAATTTCTCTCTGCTTTCTTGAATAGTTTTCAAGAAGGCTGATTACATGCTTTGCCATGAAGCAAATATCATTTCTCCATTCAAAAGAAATTAAAGTACCCAAGTAACAATAGGGTCGAGTAGCTTAATCTTTGTGATATAGAATTTACTGAAATGAACAAAAGAATAAACCTAACAGGTGAGTGGTACAACTTAATTACCAAGCTTCAACATTCATTTTGACAAAGTGGTCTCTTTTTTTTTTTAGTGCTTATTTACTTTTGAGACAGAAAGAGAGAGAGAGAGAGAGAGAGAGAAAGCGAATGGGGGAGGGGCAGAAAGAGAGGGTGACAGAGAATCCAAAGGAGGCTCTGTGCTGGTGCAGAGTCTAATGTGGGGCTCGAACTCACAAATCGTGAGATCATGACCTGAGCCAAAGTATCATGCTTAACTGAAGCCACCCAGGTACCCAGTCTTTTTTTTTAATAAATGTAATTAGCATTTAGAGATACTGCCATGATGGCAAATTATGTGATCGGTTTTCAGGCAGTTTTTCAGTTTGAAAACATGGAACTATAAAAGAACTTTAATATCCTAAAAATATTATTGAACATTCATTTAGATATACTATCTAAGCTGCAAAAGGGGGAGATAAGGGCTTGGTCAGAGTCAGAGACTAAGAACACTTATTGTAACTTTAATCATTACCTCACTTTTGACTTTTTTCCTATGACTTTGCCCAATTTATTCAATTTACTTTGTAATTTTATAATATCTTATGAAATCACCAAATTCCTTGTGTTACTAGAGATACCTTATCTTTACTGACTCAGAGAAATTTTACTAGAGTAACAGTTATAAAATGATTTGAAAGATTTCCTTATTTGAATGCTAAATTTTCTAAGAACCCTTATTTATGCATTTAGATTTTCTGATGGAACAAACTCAAATATATTTGCCTAAAAACTGTAGAACTCTAAGGCCTTTTGAGTTAACTCAAAGCAATTTTTTCCAATAATATTTAATAGTCTCCGTTTCTTTTTAAGGAATAATAATGCCATGAGCATTTTTTGTGATATTTTATCCACTAAAGTAAAAACTTATGGCAGTTTAATTCCCCAAATAAAAAGGGGATGCTGTAAACATAACTGAGCTACCAAGAAACAGATGGTTTTAATTATCTACATAAAAAGCTATTTATATTGGGAATTTGAAAAAACAATCTAGAAACAATACTCACTGTAGACACATACATTTTAATTAATTTGGGCTTTAAAAAAGAATAAGGAGTGATTATTAAGTATTACCTAAAGTCAAACTGACGTTAAAGGCTGGATATGGAAACCCTGAGTGCCTCTGTGGCAAGATCTAAAGAAGTGCAGCTGCATATGTAATTGTATATTTGATCTCTTATGAATAAATTGAGGGGAAGGGGATTACTTGAAATCAGCACAAGGCCACTTGCATGATAATATACAATAATAGCCTTTTTGAGCCAGGAGGTAAACATGCATATGCTATACTGTATAAAGTATCCCAAATTTCACATCCAGGAACATCCATTCATTGGGGCCTCAGAACCAAGGGCAAATCATACTGGATGATATTTCTTCCTCCTTCCCAAGAGATTTTTTTTTTTCTGATTAGGATAGAGCACAGGATAGTGATTAACAGCAAACAATCCCTGGGTGTAGGGTTGCCAGATTTCACAATAAAAATACAGGACATCCAGCCAAGCTTGAATTTCAGATAAACAACAAATAAGTTTTAATTATAAGTATATCCCAGTGTGCATAAGACATACTTATACTTCAAACTTATTTGTTGCTTACCTGAAATTCAAACTTAACTGGGTGTCCTATATTTAATCTGATAATCCCACCTTTTCCGTCTCAGTCACGTGTTGGCTATGTGAATTTGGGCAAGCTTTTTAATGCCTCTGCGCCTCAGTCTCCTTATCAGTACAATGAAGATAATCATAGGACCTAATTTACAGGTTTGTTTGACAAGTAACTGAACTAATTTCTATAAAACACTTAGAATCATGTTTAGTGTATAGTGAATACTATATGCCTTGTCAAATAAATATTATTCCTGCCTCAGAGGAAAAATTGAGCCAAAAAGACAGCCTTAGAGTCTATGTGGAAAGGTACATGTGCCTCAAATCTTTCTCCCTGACCACCCTCCATTTACTCTTCTATCACCACCTCCCACATCCACCTTCCTCTTCTGTCCTGCCATTCCCTGCCCCCACCCTCACCAAGTCATTGCTGACACTCTGGCTCTACAGAAGTCACCCCCTGACCCCTTGGGATTACACAGCCCTTGACTACTCAAGTAGTCTCCTGTGCAGAACAGCCACATTTAACCAGAATAGGATGAACACAGAGCAAGTATAACTCAAAAGAATGTCAGCAGAGGAAAAGGGGGGAAACATTTGAAACTGAGATCCTTAGCTGTGAGATCCAAGATGGATATTTAACGATGTTATGTGTGCATAATCTAGGAATCTGTATTTCTCCCTGGCACTCACTGTTTTCTTCTCGATCTCCCAATAGAAAGCTATCATTCTCTCTCCCCCACCCCCCAAAAATGGAATTGGGCCACCTGCTGCAATTGAAGCATAAAGGAATGTACAAGCACAATAGCAGGCACTGGAGGGAGTGGGGGCAAAGTGAGGATTTCATAAGGAGCAGAGCAGTCAGTCAGGATAATATGCAAATAATATTAAGAGACTACTTTGAAGGGAGAAAACCCATTCAAAATTCTAAGAACAAGACTTGGATCTTTTTTTTTTTTTATTTTTTATTTTTTTAACGTTTATTTATTTTTGAGACAGAGAGAGACAGAGCATGAACGGGGGAGGGTCAGAGAGAGGGAGACACAGAATCCGAAACAGGCTCCGGGCTCTGAGCTGTCAGCACAGGGGCCCGATGCGGGGCTCGAACTCACGGACCGCGAGATCGTGACCTGAGCCGAAGTCGGCGCTCAACAGACTGAGCCACCCAGGCGCCCCAAGACTTGGATCTTAAAGTCAACTTTCAGCAATGTTTTCTAAAATTATTTTTTTTATAGATAATTTTTTTAACGTTTATTTATTTTTGAGACCCAGAGACAGACCACGAGAGCAGGAGAGAGGCAGAGAGAGAGAGGGAGACACAGACTCTGAAGCAGGCTCCAGGTTCTGAGCTGTCAGCACAGAGCCAGATGCGGGGCTTGAACTCACAGACCTTCAGATCATGACCTGAGCTGAAGTCGGACACTCAACCAACTGAGCCACCCAGGCGCCCCTCTAAAATTCTAAATTGACACTCAGGACCCCTTATTAATCTCCTCAGGCTACTGTAACAAATTATCACAAACTGTGTGGCTTACCAACAATCGACATTTGTTCCCTCACAGTTTGGGAGGCCAGAAGTTGGAAATCAAGACATTGACAGGTTTGTATCCTTTTAGAGACTCTAAGGGAGATTCCATTGCAAGACTCCCTCCTAGTATCTGGTGGCCGTGACATTCCTTGGCTTGCACGTGCATCTCCCAGTCTCTGTCTCCATCTCCATATGCCCTTCTTCCCTGTGTCCCTCTGTGTCTTCTTGCCTGTCTCTTATAAAAGCCCACCCTAATCCAGGATGAACCTCTCTCAAGATCTTTAATTACACTGCAAAAGCCCTCATTCCAAATAAGGTCATACTGTAAGGTTCCTGATAGACATTTCTTTTCGAGGGGCTAAGGGGGGACACTCCATTCAACTTACTAGGGACTGAAAAAAAAAAAAAAACAACTAATTGACCTTCCAGGGTAGACCAGCTTAGAATGAGAGCAAAATAGAGTGCTCAGAAGAAAATTAGTAGAACCTGGACAGTACAAGATGAGAGGAATTTAGTTCAGTCCTGAATGGAGACCTGCTTCTTAGGAATATTAGAATAAAGGGTTTTCAGATGTATTTAGTAAAGAAGAATTAGAGACTGATAACAAAAACTCACTGTAACAGGTAATTTACTAAATACTATTTCTAATAAGCCTTAATTTTTAGTCATTCTCAACAAATAATTTTTATTATCTTCAAAATTCTCCCAATTATTCAGCTTCCCCTAATTCCAGTACAAAGATTGTTATAAAATAAATAATGACAAGAATGTGGTGCCCATAGTCAGAACTAGGTAAGTAGAATAATTCAGAGAAAAACTGCCTTAGCCAAACATTTTTCTGTAGAAGTGTGGTACCTGATACCCAGGGATATTCTGGAAACTGCCCGAGGTCTCCTGTGGTCAGATAATTTTAACTTTCATCTTTAAGAATCTATTAATTGGGGGCACCTGGGTGGCTCAGTCTCTTGGGCATCTGACTTTGGCTCAGGTCATGATCTCACAGTTCACGGGTTCAAGCCTTGCATCGGGCTTTGTGCTGATGGCTTGGAGCCTTGGAGCCTGCTTCAGATTCTGTGTCGCCCTCTCTCTCTCACCCTCTCTCTCTGTCTCTCTCTCTCTCTCTCAAGAATCTTTTTGTTTGTTTGTTTGGTTGGGGTTTTTTTCAGTTATTTTATTTATTTTTATTTATTTATTTTTTCAATATATGAAGTTTATTGTCAAATTGGTTTCCATACAACACCCAGTGCTCATCCCAAAAGGTGCCCTCCTCAATACCCATCACCCCCCCTCCCCTCCCTGCCACCCCCCAGCAACCCTCAGTTTGTTCTCAGTTTTTAAGAGTCTCTTATGCTTTGGCTCTCTCCCACTCTAACCTCCTTTTTTTGTTTTTTTTCCCTTCCCCTCCTCCATGGGTTTCTGTTAAGTTTCTCAGGATCCACCTAAGAGTGAAAACATATGGTATCTGTCTTTTTCTGTATGGCTTATTTCACTTAGCATCACACTCTCCAGTTCCATCCACGTTGCTACAAAGGGCCATATTTCGTTCTTTCTCATTGCCATGTAGTACTCCATTGTGTATATAAACCACAATTTCTTTATCCATTCATCAGTTGATGGACATTTAGGCTCTTTCCATAATTTGGCTATTGTTGACAGTGCTGCTATAAACATTGGGGTACAAGTGCCCCTATGCATCAGCACTCCTGTATCCCTTGGGTAAATTCCTAGCAGTGCTATTGCTGGGTCATAAGGTAGGTCTATTTTTAATTTTCTGAGGAACCTCCACACTGCTTTCCAGAGTGGCTGCACCAATTTGCATTCCCACCAACAGTGCAAGAGGGTTCCCGTTTCTCCACATCCTCTCCAGCATCTATAGTCTCCTGATTTGTTCATTTTGGCCACTCTGACTGGCGTGAGTTGATATCTGAGTGTGGTTTTGATTTGTATTTCCCTGATGAGGAGCGACGTTGAGCATCTTTTCATGTGCCTGTTGGCCATCCGGATGTCTTCTTTAGAGAAGTGTCTATTCATGTTTTCTGCCCATTTCTTCACTGGGTTATTTGTTTTTCGGGTGTGGAGTTTGGTGAGCTCTTTATAGATTTTGGATACTAGCCCTTTGTCTGATATGTCATTTGCAAATATCTTTTCCCATTCCGTTGGTTGCCTTTTAGTTTTGTTGGTTGTTTCCTTTGCTGTGCAGAAGCTTTTTATCTTCATAAGGTCCCAGTAATTCATTTTTGCTTTTAATTCCCTTGCCTTTGGGGATGTGTCGAGTAAGAGATTGTTACGGCTGTCTCTCTCAAGAATCTATTAATTGCCAGTCACTAAACCAGAAGAGGTGTTTCTTTATACTTTATGTTTTTAGAGAAGTTTTATGTTTTTATGTTTTTAGACTTTATGTTTTTAGAGAAGTTTTAGGTTCACAGCAAAATTGAGGGGAAGGTACAGAGATTCTCCATATACCCTCTGCCCTCACACATGCATCACCTCCTCTATTATCAACATCCCCCAGCAGAGTGGGACATTTGTTACAATTGAGGAATTAACACTGACCCATTATAATCACCCAAAGTCCACAGTTTACATTATGGTTCACTCTTGGTGTACCGTCTATTGGTTTGGATGGATGTATAAAGACATGTATGGTATCATTATGGTATCATACAGGGTCCTAAATATCCTCTCTGCTCCACCTATTCATCCCTTCCCTTCCCCAAACCCCGGCAACTGTCAATTTTTCTTTTTACTGTCTCCCTAATAGTTTTGCTTTGAGAACTTGTTTTTAATATTTTATATAATTCTTACAGCCATGCTATAATGTAGGTATTACCTACATTTTTGTAAATGGCCAAGTCAGGATGTGAACCTAGATCTTTTTGACAAATCCATACTATTCCCTTAATATACTGTCTCCCAGTCCCTCCTACTAGGTTGAAGAGTACATTTTAGATCTGGAAACCCCTCCAGTTCTGAGGATCCAGCATTCATTTGCCAGCCGCAGCATCCTTCTTTTTATCCTTGCAATATGTAGCAGAGTGCCACATGCTCCGTGTGCTTTGTATAAATAGATGACGACTTGGGTGCAGAGTGAAAGGTCCTGCAACAAACCTGGGCTAGCTAATTAGGCAGAGCCCAATTCATTATGTAATACCAAGAAACTAGTTACAAACTTCTGCACATGTCTGAGAAGTTCAATTAGATAGAATGATGAGATTTTTCACAGTAAATACCTAAAGTCTGGCCAGACAACCTTCAAGGGCTAAAACTTCTGATTCAGAAAAGTGTCTTTTCCTAAAAATGCAAAGGAGGGAACAAGAAGACAGCTGTGTTGATTCAGTTTCAGTAACAAGGCCATGCTGTTTCGAATACCATTTAAAGGTAGACCATATGAAACTCAGTATTTATACACTGCAATGCAGATTTTGTGGTTATTAAAGAAAAGTACCATGATTCTTTAAATCTCACAGATTATTCTCCACCCATCCATCAGAATAATGTTTGAAACTAACTCTTGGTGCAAACTACTATATTGGACACCTGAAACTAACATAACATTGTATGTCAACTATACTCAAATAAAAATTAAAATTAAAGAAAAGCTGATATAAAAAAATAAACTACCTCCTGGTCATTCAAGTTTGTTTATTCCATTTACCTAGACCCTTGGCTTCTCCTCCTTATTAGTAATGACAATAACTATGAGTTTTGTATTAAAGAGCAAAAGGAACAGAGAAATAGACATAAACTTCAAGCTAAACAATTTAGATAGTAATTGCTGGTTCATAGGAAAAGTTTGGTAGAGAAAATGACAGCCACCACCACAAAATAAAACATTGATCAAAAGTTAGTTTGGGAAATTCGCAGATGTTCTCTATCTGTGGTCTCTCTCTGCCTCTCAGTATTCTACCACATCAGGAAATGGAAGAACATTTCATTCTTGTTCTTACTAACCACAATGAAGAGTAACATCAGGGATTTCCATTATTTATCTCTAAATTTTGAAAGTCTGTAAAAAAACCTAAAGAGTATGTTCTGTCCTGTTTGAACTGCAAAAGTACAATCATGATATAATAACATGATTCTATAGAGGAATAGTTAAGAGTTTTGCCTCCTATAACTTTCCATGAATCCAATCAGCTGTATTTCCAAGCCAGGAATTGCTAGAATTTAGAAAGATTTTGTGCAGGTTTTGATTGTATTCATCTCGGTATGTGGTATGTTCGCAGGGAATTGAAAGCGATTCACCCTAAATTAGAAGTTGTGAGGCTGTGTCTCTCATCAGCATAACTAAGGGGTCTTTGTTTCCCAAGGACAATAGTAGAGGTGGGAGAGGTAGAAGTGTGCAAAGCAGAGCGCAGTGTAATGGGAAAGAAGGGAAGAGGAGAGCAGGCTTTGGCTACTGACTCTGAAAGCCACCTGCCTGTACAAGAGGTAGGAGATGGAACCTAGTGACAAGACCTAGCCCATGGGACTATGAAAATTAATTCTTTGGTACCCTTGAGTTGCCAACAGCACCTGACCTATGTTCATTTGTCCATGCGTTCAGCAAGTATATATTGACTCCAGACTCTAGCTGTATTTGGACAACTTCCCCAGGTTGTTAAGGCCTCTTGAAGTCACTAAAACAACCAAGACAATTAAAGAGGTATCGGATAATAAATACCTAGGAACATAGTAAATATCTATCAATAACAAATTAATTAAATTTTCTTCAATGTACACAATGGAATACTATAAATTCACCTTTTAAAGGATGCTATGTAAGATACGCAACCTAAGAAAAATGTATGACATACTATTAACTAAAATTTAAAACCATATTAAAATATAATCTCATTTTGTAAAAAGGATATATAATCTATAAATCAATATTTTTAAAAAAATACTGAAAAGGTATACTCAAAATTATAACAATGTTTTTCCTTGGAGTGGTAGAATTACAGAAATTTGTACATTCTAAATATTTTTAACAGACAGAATATTGCCCTCTCCCACCCCACACACCCAAAAGATATTCATGTTCTAATCCCAGAAATTTTGAGTATGTTATTTTACATGGCAAAAGAGATTTTTGCATATGTGATTAAGTATCTTGAGACGAGATTATCTTGAATTGTCTGGGTGGGCCCAAAGTAATCACCAGGATCCTTACAAGAGGGAGGCAAAAGGGGGGAAGTCAGAAAAGGAGATGATGTAATGGAAGCAAATATCCAAGTAAGGAAGCCATGAACCAAGGAATGTAAGCATCTCTGGAAGCTGGAAATGACAAGGAACAAATTTTCCCCTAGAGGCTCCAGAAGAAACACAGGCCTTAATTTAAACTGTAAACTCCCAGCTCCCTAAGCAAACAACTAGAACTCTGGTATGTACTAGGTCCTATAATAAAAGCCTCTACACATATTCTCCTTGTGGCATACTTAATTAGTTCATGATAGTAAGAGATGAAAGGACACCAAGAGAAACAGAAGTCTTGACATGAATATTAAGGCAATAAACAAGAGCCTTGTATGTTATTTCATGGTATGCCTACTTCCTCTCTGCCCACACTCCACCCCATCACTATTATCCCTGTTCCCATTTAATTCTGGTAAGTACTTTAACAGCATTTTTCTGCCGTGGCGACCTTTATGTTTTTATTGTTGCAGTTTCTGTTCTGTTTTGTTGTGCGTGGGGTAGTAGTTTTTATAAATCCAAGTGCCTTCACTTTGCATTTGGACATTTTTTTCCCTAATCTGTGTAACCTGTCCCTTTATACTTTTGTCTAATTCAAATTATTATCCCATAGATCAACAGTATACACAAATTCCATGTGTTTATAAAAGGTAAAATTTATCCTTAAGGAGTTGACAATCTATTAGAGAATCCAAAAAGAGACACATGGTAAGGTAGAGGTCAGCATGGGTCACAACTCCTAATCTAATCCTAGGAATTCCAAGAAGGTACTACTGGGAAAAATGATAACTGAGCTCTACAGAGCCTGAGAAATGTTGACAAATCTAAATTTGGTATAATACAGCTAAAACAATTCTCGAATTTTTGCTCCAGCCAATAATAACCTAACTAACACTGGCTCAGAACCTCAAAGCACCGTCACAGCCATGATTCTCTCAATGTCTTGAAAGTTAAGTGAAACCACATCTCTTACTGTTATCCTTATTGAATATTTATGAGAAGAGAGCAGGTAAGTTAAATTAGCAGACCAAGGAAACACAATTGTCGCTAAGTAAGTATCTTCCATCACAAGCTCCTTTATCGTAGTCACACTACTTCCTAAGAAGAGGAACACAATTTAAAAAAATTGTTTGATGTTTATTTATGTTTGGGAGGGGGAGGGGCAAAGAGAGAAGGAGACACAGAATCCAAATCTATCAGCACAGAGCCTGACGCGGGAATCAAACCATGGACTGCAAGATCATGACCTAAGCCAAAGTCAGACGCTCAACCAACTGAGCCACCCAGGTGCCCCTTGAAGAGGAATACAATTTAAATGAATCATTAGAGAGTACATCATGACTTAAGAAAAATATGTTATATCTCTAGAAAAATAATCACTTAAAAATGGTATTCAGCTACTCGCCAATGAACATCACAGCCATCTGACAAAACTGTCTAAAAGTTATCAGTAGAAAACTAGATTCAGTAAAATTAAATGTAATTAACTAATACCAAATCACAAGTTTTCCCAGTGAAAGCTAAAACCAAAATGACAAAAAAGAAAAAAAAAATTGAAGCTAAGTTATTTTTTAAAGCTGAATTATTTTCAGTAATTATTTAGAATCAGATACTCTTACCACCATCTCAAATCTTCACCAAGTGCCAATTCCAAGAAAAAAGGAAGAGGTTTTTTGAAGTTATGAGAATTTTTACCTTAACAAAACACAAAATCATGATCCTCAAAACCAAGTCATAAGTTATTTAGGACAATGTTTTAACACAACGTCTATATGGAACTATTTTGATATCAGTTTTGGGTGAGAACCCCAACTATTCCCAAATTCCAAATTGACAAACAAGACCAGCACACAATAAAGATGGCCAAAGACCTGTTTTGCAACATAGCTCCTCACCCATATCAAGTTTACATTAAGGAAAACAATCTAAAATTTGGAAGTAGAGCAAAAAGATTACAATGTATCCTTTCAAAGTAATAGAAAGGCAAGGTCTATCAAGACTGTCCAGGGGTTATGTGATGCTCTACAGTAGAAGTGAGCAATTTTTTTTTTCTGTAAAAAGCCATTTAGCAAATATTTGGGGCTTTGTGAGCCATATATGGTCTCTATCTCATCTATTCAATTCTTCCACAAAGCAAGGTGAACACAACCATAGGCAGCACATCAAAGAGTAGAAGTGGCTATGTTCCAATAAAACTTTATGTATAAAAATAGGCCTGGCTTCCTTGGACCTGCAGGCTATAGTTTGTCTACCTCTTCTCTAGGCAAAACTAACTTTCCTCTTTACTATAGCTTGGGTCCCAGAACCTGTGAAATGAGATATTAATTTGTAAAAGAGTTCTAAGTCACAAATTATTTTTGTCCAGTAGAGATGCAAATGATCTGCCTGGCAGAAAAAAAATAACCCCAAAGGGCAATGTTTCCTTGGTCTGTAGGACATTAGCCAGTTTTGCATCTCACTTTTGCATCTTGTTTCAGCCTTCTTTCTTTTACCACTGTATTACACTTACATACTTCAGAATCTCTTGTCTTCAGTTGACCCATCCCTCATCTTCATCACTCATTAATGAGTAATATAAATCTTTGGCATGTGCTCACTGCATATTTGTATAAGGATTATGCTTAATTTTTTGAAAAATACAGGTTGACAGGTATAAAAGTGTAAAGCAGCAACCTGGAGAAGGAAGTCTTTGAAGAGAGCTAGCTGGTGAGCACACCACCATGCAGCTCCTTGGACAAAAGTACATCAGCCTGCTCCTCCCCTCAAGTCTAGGGAATGAGCTTCATTAGGGTCCCTGAATGTGCTGGATGCGTATCACCTGCAGCAGGAGAGATACAGTGGGCTGATGTGTGATTCATCCCTGTAAAGTCAAAAGGGAAAGTGACTATGGCTTGCTGATGGCTGCTCTGATGTTGGAGTAAAGAGACTTGGCAGCTAGGATGCCCTACACATCCAAGGTTTGTCAGAGCAAAGAAGGCTGACAAACTACTACTCATGTGTGGGCTATGCAAGAGGGAGCTAGGCTGGAATTGCCTTAGATTCAGTCAAAGAGAGCCCTAGGCCCCACCATATACCTAGGAGCTGAGAAGAGTTAACAACGAACCAGCCAGAGTCACAGGCTTGCGTGGTGGAGAGTGGATCTCCAAAGAACTCATAAAAAACACCCTAAGAGAAAGAAGCCCAGAGAGGGCTGACACTAAACAGTAGTATCAGTCAGGTAAAACCTTTTCTTCTCTCTTTGGCCTCCATTCTCCTGCTGCAATTCCAAGAAGGTCCAAAAAATTGGCCTTAGTTGGGGAGGGGTAGAGGAGGAATAAAAATTCAGGCAGGGAAACAGGTCCTGCCTTTCTAACTACAGGCAGCCAGTGCTCACACACAAGGGGGGGATAGAGGGGGAACTTTAATGAAACAGCACATTCTGAATGTTACAGTAGTCTGAGCATATTAATCACTAAACTGAAAATACAGTGATCAGAACAATCATTATTACCAAGAGTGACCAGAAGGAGAGTCTTCAGACATTCCCGAAAGAGGAGGTTTGTCAGGCAATGAAGAAAAGGAATAGGGTAGGGTTGGTTTTCTGATGACATTCCCCTGCCCTAGGACTGTCAACACATATCAATCAGCCTTCGAGGGGAGTGAGAGGGGAAGGTGAAAATCTAGCTTCCCTGTAGGGAAAAATAATAAGTGCTCAGACTTTCTCACTTGGAAGTCACTTTGCTATGCCTGGAGATCAGGAAGAGAGAATGCAGCCTGTATAAATCAATAGGGAAAGAGAACAACTGAAAATCAAGATAGGTTCTGAGGGACTGCATTTAGCGTTGGAGATTCCATCTCAGTGGTTTTGGTTTTGTTTGTTTTTTTACTAAAGAAAATTTTGTCAACCATATTTTAACTTATTTTATCATCACACAGTTCTTACAAATTCATTTTAGACTTAAGTTAGTGATTTTTTTTAATTAATTTGAGAGAGAGCACAAGCAGGGAAAGGGGCAGAGAGAGAGAGAATTCCAAGTAGGAGCTGCACTGTCAGTGCAGAGCCAGATGCCAGACTCCATCACAAACCGTGAGATCAATGACCTGAGCGGAAATCAAGAGTCAGACGCTTAACAAACTGAGCCACCCAGGCACCCCAGTGATTTTTTTTTTAATTAAGTACACATGCCATCTGAGAGGCCATTTAAAACTTTTAGGTTTGCTTGACTTTCTGTGAAGAGGTATAGATGAGTGATTATTAACTAAGAGTGATTTTGCTACTCAGGGAACACATGGCAATATCTGGAGACAGGATTGGTTGTCACAACAAAAGGGATACTACTGGCATCTAGTGGGTAGAGTCCAGGATGTTGCCAAACATCCAACAATGGACAGGTCAGCCTTCAACAGCAAAGCATTATCGGCTACAAAATGTCAACAGTGCTGAGGTCGAGAAAAACCTCATATAAACTGATCTTCATAGACAAGGTGTGTTCAATTGTTTTAAGGCATAGAAACAAAATATAGCCATATTCTCCTGTGAGTTGTAGATTACAATATGAGCTAACATAAAATTTTAGTGTCTTAAAACTTTTAGTCTAAATCTCATTTTTTTAAAAATTTTCATTTCAGGCTGAGTTTCATTTAAGGTGAACGCTTACATTCCCATTTTTTGTTAAATAAATATGTTACAAACATCCAACTGTTTATGTGGATCTAATCCTTAGTTTTCTTTATCTAACCCATTTTTATCCCCTACTGTTCTGAGAATTTACATGCTGCCAACTGCGTAAATGCTTCTCACATGTTCATCACATGCTTAATTTTCAAGCAACTTCTCAGAGAAGATGCTCCCGAACAGATACTCTCCTTTCCACTGTTTACTGCCTTTCTACATAAATAACAGATTGCAGTAGTGATATCACTGGATCTGGTAGGGGGAAAAAAACACCAATAATAATGTTTTTCTTTTCAGTCAATCCATTAGCAGTATGTGTGCCTTTCCCATGAGCCATTTTTGCTACCCATTACCAGACCTACCAACCGTCGAAATTATCTTTGATTTTAAAAATAACTTCTTCCTTCAGAATCCTGGCTGTCATTTATTAGGTTGGAAAAATTATTTTTGTTTTTTTGTATGGATTTAGATTTATGCCTTCTAACGTTAGTGGTAAGAGATAAACTCATTATGGTCTCTGCATTACATTCTCAAATTTCATAGAATTGAGAACAAACAATAGTATTGAGATATATATATTTTTGTATATAATATATATTAGATAGATAGATAGATAGATAGAGTAAGCAAGCTTGGAAAAGCTCTCAAATTTTAATTCTCAAATTTCAAATCCTCTTTATTTTAAAACCTAAATGTATATAAGGGGAAATAATTTCATTTTTTTCTGACTAACCTACAATTAATTCAAGACACAAAAGCATGGATATCCAGAAGCCTGCAGAGCATGTTTTTATCAATCTAAAGCTATTTCTTGAAATCCAAATGTTTAAGTGGACCACTTATTTAAAAAGATTCAAGTTCTCTTCTAAAAATAAGGCCATATGGTCCAATTCTGCTGAGCAGCATAAATAATTTCGCAAGGCAACACTGGCTTTACAGGTCAACTAGACAATATCTAGAGTTAACTTCCTCTTTTCTGCACTGGCCAACAGGCAGCCATGTGTACCTTTCTCCCCTCACACTTACAATTACCAACCTTCTGCTCGTCTCCTTCTTTACCTCCCCTGTGGTCCCTCTAACATTTATTTAGTTTGTTGGATGTGTTATTTTAACTTCTGATTGAATGCATTCAGCATTCATTGAAATTAGTTTTGTATTCTGTTTCATGATTTTTTACCCCAAGTTCCAAGCTTGTGGAGGCTGCTATTGTTCACAGTGGAAAGAATTTGGTCCTTTAGTAAGAGCCGTAACGCTGAGATGAATAGCAAGAAACAGATACAGATAATGAAACACTTCCACTCACCCAGGATTCATCAACTGCTTCTATTTCTGCTGTTGGCATATGCCTTGCTACTCATCCGCTATAGATTGCAAAGCAAGACGTTGCATTTCTATACACCAGTTTTTCTTAACATTTAGAGATTTTGAGTCTTGTGGAAAAGGAATGCAGTTTAATTAAATCATTTGTATCTAGTCTCATATGTTGTATGTGAAATCTCTCTCACCCTTCCAACTCCTATTTTCTGTTCGGAGTTACTTATGATTGATTAGTGCTCACTTGCCTTTTTATTTATAGGCATTGGCTTTCCATTTAATATTTCTTCGTGCACTTATTTTTTTTTAACTGCTGCTGCTCTGATTTTTTGGCATCCACACTAGTGCCTTCTGGACTGTGCTAAGCTTTGACAAGACTGAAGAGGAGGCCCGACTGGATTTGTCTAGTACAGCTAGCACTCCACTCAAAATAACTTTCCCTTTAAAAAAATCTATTTTTACTGGTTCAAGCCTCGTCTAATCTTTCAATCATAAGGTTGAACCTTGCATTTTGTTTTCAAGCACAAGGGGTTACATTGGAGACATTAATAAATAGGGGAAAAAATCATTTTTAACTCTGTACATTTAACATTGGTTAATTTGATAAAATTAAATCTGTTGTTTGGCTCTTCTGAGCTAATCAGCTTTGTAGGCCAAAAATATCAAACACTTGGCCTTTTCCAGTAAAATATCTTATAGTGAAAATCTTTTCTGCCTTTGCCAGTTCTTGAACTTCATACATGACATGGAGCACTATTTCCAATCATAAATGAATAATCATGTACGAAATTATCTGGCTTGTCACAAGATGGCTTATAACAGAACTTGTTCGAACACAACTGCCCGTCCAGTGTGCGTATCTACAACTGATGCTAAATCAGCACCATATGACTTATTTGCTTTTTTAGGGAAATAGAATTAACAAAAGAAATGGAAATTATTGAGAGATCATGAGGAAAAATGTCTTAATTGGTCCAGGTTTGCTTGTGCCTGACCAGAGTATTTCATCATCTCCCAGGGGGCTCTAGGTTCGTTATGTTCTTTGAAGCTTTGTGGGAAATTAATAAGATAAAATGGGAAATGAAAAGACAAAATTAATTCAAGAAAAATAACATTATCTTTAGATTCCCATGATCATGGAAAGATTGTAGCTTTTGATTCAAGAAACAGATGAATTTTATTTCATCTTATTTCTCTTTTGAGCAGGTAATAAATGTGCCTGGTTGTAAATTAAAACAATATTAAAAACAATGCAGTGCAAGGTCTCACTCCCACTCCTGTTTCTCTCTGCCCTGTTTGCCACCTGCCACCCTCAAAGGTAACCAGTTTTATTGGTTTCTTATGTATCTCTTCAGAGTTTCTTTATGCAATTATAATCACACATAAATTTATATTCATTTTCTTCTCACTACTTTATACAAAATATAGAATATCATATACACTGTTCCAGATCTTTTTGTTTTTACAAATCAATACATCTGGGAGAATTTTCTATTTCCGTATATAGAAAACTTCTTTTTCTTTTATAGAGCTGCCTTGTGTTGCATTCTAAGGAATGGATCAAAAAATTGTTTAAATCAGTCCCATAAGGTGGTCACATAGGTTATTTACAAACATTCTCTATTAATAACAAGGTTACAACAAACAAACTTGTAGATAAGTCATTCTCTCTGTGTGCAATTTTATCTGAAGGATAAACTCCCAGAATTGAGACTTCTGGGTCCAAGGAAAATGCATTTATAATTTTGATAGATAATGCCAAATTGCACTTTATAGGGATTGTACAATTTCAAACTGATGAGTAAAAAAATTGTTTCTTGGTATAGGTTTAATTAGCATTTATCTATCTTATTATAAATTACTTTGAACATATTTCACATTTTTAGAGGTCCAGCTGTATTTCCTTTCCTGTGAAGTGTCTCTTTATATTCTTTGTCCACTTTAAAAAACACATCTAGCCTTTTTCTTACCAACCTCTAGAAGTTCTGTATATATTAAGGACATTATTTATTTACCCCTAAGAATTGCAGATCATTTTTCCCAATTCATCTTTTGATTTGCTTATGATAGTTGTTGATGTGTTAATATATATTTGTTTATTGTGGTCAAAATTATCAGTCTCTTCTTTTATGACTTCTGAATTCTCAGTCACTGTTAGAAACTCTTCCCCATTCCAAAGCTAGAAAGTAATTCACCCATCTCTTTTTCTATTACTTTTATGATTCCACGTTTATAAGTAATACATTTGGAGTTTATATAGTATTTAGTATAAGCTATAGATCAACTTTATTTTTCCCAGTAGACTGTCTTATTATCCCAATGCCAATATCATTTAATGAAATTTTATCTCATCTTCTCCCCACTGATTGGAGATGCCACATAAATTTTTAAAGAAATAAATAAATATATTTGCCAGATTTAGTCAATAAATTGCTATTTTTTAGCTTAAGTACTCTAACCATATTGCCACATATCATATTTTCAGTTCTCTCTTCCTTGAAACATACATAGAAATGAATAGCTTAATTCTAAAAAAGACTTGATTTTTGCCCAGTCTATGATGTGTAAGGGAAATCACTAAATTCCTGGGAATACTTCTTTAATCCTTCCTGGAAATAGCTTGTCAAAGGTCCCTCTAAAAGAACTATGATCAGAGACAACCATTTAAAAAATATGTATTAATAATAGACAATAGCCATTAAACACCTATGAGTATCAGATAATTGATTAGGCAATATTGTATATTTTATGTCATTTAATTCTCATAAAAAACACATCCATTTATTACATTTATTACATCCATTGTGTGGCTGAAAAACAGCTGAGGCTAGTAAGTGCACAGCAGAGCCAGGATTGAAATTTAGATCTCCACTTCTTCCAAACTCATGTTCTGTGTTAAACTGATATTCATTCATTCATTCTCTCTCTCTCTCTCTCTCTCTCTCTCTCTCTCTCTCTCTCATGTGTGCTAGGCATTGTTAAGCACCTTGCACATTTAACTCAACTGGTCTTCATTTTAAAAAATCTTCTCTTGGGGCAGCTGGGTGGCTCAGTCAGTTGAGCATCCAGCTTCGGCTCAGGTCATGATCTCGCGGTTCATGAGTTCAAGCCCCACATTGGGCTCACCATCAGCCAGTCAGCACAGAGACGCTTCAGATCCTCTGGCCCCTGCTCTCTGCCCCTCCCCTGCATGTGCTCTCCCAAACATAAATAAATATCTTATTTTTAATTGTTTTTAACGTTTATTCATTTTTGAGATACAGAGAGAGATCGAGAGAAGTGGGGGAGGGGCAGAGAGAGATGGAGACAGAATCTGAAGCAGGCTCCAGGCTCTGAGCTGTCAGCACAGAGCCCATGCAGGGCTCAAACTCACAAACCGAGAGACTATGACCTGAGCCAAAGTCGACACTTAACTGACTGAGCCACCCAGGCTCCCCAATATTTAAAAAAAAATCTTCTATTAATTCCATTCCCAGATCAGGAGCCTGAAGTTAAGAACAGTTAATTTGCCCAAAAGTCATGCACATAATAGGAGTGGAACCAGAATTTGAACCTGAATAACATGGCTCAGTGTCCTTCTGTTACCTACTTCATTATATTATCTCATTGTACACGTCTAGCAATAAATATCATTTATAGGTTAAAGTTTATCCCATATCAATAAATCTTCAATTAACCAAATGCTCAGAGACCGAGGCCACTAGGCTTTTTGGTTCCCCAAGTGTTACATGGCTATTCTACTCTTCTTATAAGTTCTTTTTCTTTTTCTTAGCATCTTGCCCTAGCAAACACAAAATACAGAAAATAATGCAATCTTATTTTATAACTAAATATCCTATGGGAATATCCAGGTATCGTCGAAACCTTAATAGAACTCTTCATTTGTCTCTTCCTCTCTAGGGCTTTCCTAACCAATGCCCTCTTTCAGCCACTCTCTCAGAGGCTGTCTCTGCCATGTTCCAGCCCATCTTAGGGCACTTTTGTGACAGCTGTTGGCACTTCACATTACCCCCAGATTTCCTGTCCATCTCCCCACTTCTCCCTCAAGCCATTCCTCACTTCTGCTCCCATCCCTACTCCCATTTAAAGGCACTGACTTATGCATACTTATGCCCAGACCCCAGCCCAGCACATAAGAGTGCTCATATGTATTTGTTTTATTAGATAACACCATAAATAATCTCCCACTTCCCCTTTCTGTACCTCCCCTTTCTGCACTTTGTTTCCTGGAATGCCTCACTTTCTTCTTCCCACCAACCCCAGACCTACCTTTAGCCCTTATGCCTTCATGTTGCCCACCACCAAACCTCTAAACAAGCAGTGTCCTGTGATGAGATTATTCCATGCTTCACAATTATCATTAACTCATTTAATAAGATTCTTAGGTTATTAGTGCTGGATCTCAGCGAAATGGCTCTGAGGGAAAGCAAATCAACTGAAACCGGTATGAACGTAAACAGCCCAAAGTATTGGTTCTCCAAACGAAATCTAATTTTAAAAGAGGCCAAGCTAAACCAAAGAAATGAACTGCTAATAAAACAGTGTAGCTACTTTTGCAGAAGAGAAAGTCACCTTCCTGAAATTCCTTAAATATCATCTACACAAACTACCCATTCTTCACACCTCCATTGTGGATATAGATGTATGTACAAAATTTAACCAAAAGGAGATGAAACCCCAGACTATATTTTAAATATTTGGTCTTTGAGGCACCTGGGTGGCTCAGTTGATTAGGCATCCAGCTTAGGCTCCCATCATGATCTCACAGTTCACAGGTTCGAGCCTTGCGTCAGGCTCTGTGCTGACAGCTCAGAGCCTGGAGCCTGCTTCAGATTCTGTGTCTCCTTCTACCCCTGCCCCTCCCCTGCTCACACTCTGTCTCTCTCTCAAAAATAAATAAACATTAAAAAAATTTAAATATTTGGGCTTTATAGCTGCTACATTCTCCATTTTCCTAAAATCCTCTATTTTAAAGCCAAGCATGGAAGTTTTTACTTAATTCAGTTTTCAGATTACAATCATTTTAGGTATTACTGTTTATTTTCCAATATCACTGCTTCCTTTTTTAGTTTCTCCCACAGAGAATTTTACCAACCTGCATAGGCTTATTTGTAGCTAATTACATTTTTGTTTCATTGATAGCACGAAAAGAGCTGGAAAATACCATTAATTCCTGTACACATGAATCTTTATGGCATATTAAATCACTATTGCAATCCATTCAAGTCACCCTATCAATAAAATAAAAAAACCATATAAAACCATATGATCCTCTCAACAGAGTCAGAAAATCTTTGACAAATCTTACATTCCTGATAAAAACTCTCAGCAAACTTAGAACTTCCAAAAGCTGGTAGAAGATACCTATAAAAAGCCTACAGCTAGCATACCTAATGGTTGTACTGGTCTGGTAGTTCTGCCATAACAAAATACTGCAGATTGGGTGGCTTCAACACCAGAAATGTATTTTTTCATAGTTCTGGAAGCCAGGCTAAGAGGCTAGATCAAAGTTTCACTCAGAGATCCTCTCTTTGACTCCTAGAACTTTCTGTCTTCACATGGTCTTTCCTCTCTACTACTTGTGTGTATGTATGTCCTAATCTCCTCTTCTTCTAATGACAAGAGTCATATTGGATTAAGGCTCACCCACATAAACTCATTTTAACTTAATTGCCTCTATAAAGGCTCTATCTCCAAATACAGTCACAGTCTGAAGTACCACAGGTTAGGACTTCAATGCATGAATTTTGGGAGACTGTAATTCAACAATGGTAAAAGACAATGCTCTCCTAAGATCAAGACAAGGCAAAAACGTCTGCCCTTCCTACTCTATCAATCCTGTGCTGGAGGTTCTAGTCATTTCAGTAGGCAAGAAAAAGAAAAGGTATTCAGATAAAAAGGATGAAATAAAACAACATGGTCATCTATATAGAAAATACAATATCTTGGGGTGCCTGGGTGGCTCAGTCAGTTAAGCGTCCAACTCCGGCTCAGGTCATGATCTTGCACCTCATGAGTTTGAGCCCTGCCTCAGGCTCTGTGCTGACCGCTCAGAGCCTGGAGCCTGTTTCAGATTCTGTGTCTTCCTTTCTCTGCCCCTCCTCTACTCATGCTCTCTCTTTCTCTCTCTCCATCAAAGAACAAAGAAACATTAAAATTTTTTTTTAAAATAAAATACAATATCTACAAAATAGCTACTAGAACTAATAAAGGATTTAGCTAAGTTTTAGAATAAAAGGGTCAAGATATGAAAGTACATTAATTTTTACATATGTCAATGAGCAATCAAAAATTGAAACAAAAATACCATTCACAATAGCATCAAAAAACATGAAATAGGGATAAATCTCAAAAAATACATGTGGAAATCTGTACCATGAAAACAAAACAAAACAAAAAAACTGCTGATGGAAATTTTTAAAGACTTAAATAAATAAGAACATATACATTTCATCGATCAGAAATCTCTATATTGTTAGATTCAAATTGATCTGTAGATTCAACTGAATCCCAAATAAAACATCAGCAGGATTTTCTATAAAAATTGGAAAACTGATTCTGGAAATACAAAGGGCCTAGAATGGCCAAAATAACTTGAAAAGAAAAAACAAATTTAAATTAACTCTATCTGATTTCAAGACTTAGTATAAAAATACAGAACTATATTTATTGAATAAAGATGCTCAAATAGACAAGTGAAACAAACAAAGATACTACAAATATTCCTACTTATATATGGACAATTGATTTTTGAGTAAGATGCAAAGGCAATTCAATGTAGAAAGGATAATCTTTTCGATAAATAGTATAACATTTTCAACAAATGAATCCTAAAAGAAATGAATTTATCTCATAAATACACAAAAATAAAATCAAAATAGATCATAGACCTGAATGTAAGATCAAAATTATAAAATTCTAAAACAAATAGTATCTTTGTGACCTTGGGATAGGCAACAATTTTTTAGAAATGATGAAATAATATGGATATGAATATCCATAAAAAGAAGAGTTAATAAATTGGAATTTACCAAAATCAAAAATGTTTGCTCCTCAAAGACACTGTTAAAAGGATGAAAAGACAAGCCATTCATTGAAAGAAAATATTTTTAAGTCCAATAGCCAACAAAGGACTGTATCTAGAGCAGTCTCCAAACTCAATTTTTAAAAATTAATAAATGAAAAAAAATAAAAAATAAAAAAATAATAATAAATTAATAAATGAGAAAAAGATTTAAACATACACTTCTCCAAAGCAGATATTCTGATGGTAAATAAGTACATGAAAAGATGCTCAATATCATTAGACTTTAGAAAAATTAAAGTTAAATCCACAATTAGGTACTACCAGACACTGATTATAATAGCTAAAATTTAAACCCCTGACTATATCACGTGTTGACAAATACCTGGAAGAACTGAAACTCACATGCATTGCTAGTGCAAATGTAAAATGGTTATCCTATTTGGAATAGTTTGACAGTTTCTTAAAATTTTATGCATACACCTACCATACAATCCAACTATTCTACCTCTAGATATTTTCCCAAGAGGAATGACAGCATATGTCCATGTAAAGACCTCAGCATGAATGTTCACACAGATTTATTTGTAATAACCACAACCTGGAAATAATCCAAATTTCCATTGACAGGTGAATAAACAATTTGTGGCTTACTCATACAATGAAATACAACTCAGCAATATAAAGTAATGAACTACTGATACAGACAATAGCATAAATGAATCTCAAAATAATTATGCTAAGTGAAAGGAACCATAACAACAAAAACAAAGGAGTTAACTGTACAATTCTATTTATACAATGACAGAAAGCAGGTCATTGGTTGTCTGAAGGGGCCACAGGGAGGAATTATCAAGGGGCACAAGGAACCTTTGGGGGTGATGGATATGTTCACTATATAGACCATGGTGGTTATTTCACAGGTGTATGCATATAACAAACTTATCAAATCATACACTTTAAATATGTGCAGTTTATTGTATGTAAAGTATGTCTCAATAAAACCACTGAAAACAATTCATAGGAAACACTTCACTCACCAGATATTTCTAAATTCTAATTTTCATCAAAATTTACTCTGCCTTTGCTTATGCAATTCTCTCAGATAGAAAGCTCTCTCCTTTCCTACTCTTACCCTCTATCATCCCACCTCTGCTTATTGAAATCCTCCTCGCTCTTCAAAGTCTAATTCAAGCTCAAATGAAATGCCTTCTCCTGCACAAAGCTGGTCCCAATATTCCATGCTAACATGAGCAGCTCCTGTCTTTAAATCTATCTAATCTGTTTATTTCACTTTGCCTGTGTAATATAGTTAACTTTTATATTCTCATCAGCTCCACTACACTGAAAGTTCCTTGAGAGGGGCTGTTCATTTTTCTTAAATTCTACCTATGGCCTCACAGAAGTTTTGACTATAGAAGTACTCCAAAACTGCTTCAAGGATGAATAGATGCAAAGAGGGAAGGAACAGAAAATAATATATTCCATTCCCTTAGCTCAAATTTTCTTCTGGAAGGCAACTTCTATTCTAATAATCCAATCAGTGCAGATGTGTTAAATGGTACACAAGGAGCTCATTTTAAACATGTCTCCCTAGAGATAACCTCTTAACCCAAAGGAGCTATGCTTGTGGTAAACATTTCAGATGTTCTGGAAGGCTGGTGGGGAAAATAACACTAAGAAAACTAAGACCTTACAATGCCCTTGCATGATCCCAGGCTGGCAACCCACCCTCAGAAGAGGGGTGCAGTAAATGACTCTCACCAGGCAAGCCAATAGATTTTTTTCAAGGATCCTCAATGCTCTCTAAGGAGTAGCTGTGAGACTGGGAGAATCTGACTTTTTGCCTCTAAGTAATCTGAAAATGAGCAATTTCCATTAAATTATTTAGTCTTTACAGGACAGGAGACTAAGGGGTAAAGCTGCTCAGAGGTCATAGAATAGTTTAGAGGCAAAACAGACTCCCATGCAGGGTCTTTTAGTTCATGTTGCTTTAATATTTCATTAACACTGGAAAAATATTTGACATCCTACCAAAATTTTTATGCACTAAAAAATAGAATATAGTAACAGTAATACTAACAGTTTGAGAACACAGATTATTTGTCTAGATAAAATAGAGCCCAGCAATATTTTCATCAGTGTCTTAATTTAAGAGCTATTTCTTTTTTATAAGCTGCTCTAACCTACTCAGAAAAAAAAAAAAATGGAATGTGTGTTTCATGTGGCAGCACCTAAACAGAGGCTGCAAAGACTGTGGGAAAGACCTTCGAGATTGAATTTAAGAAATATTAACCCCTTGACGACTCGTATACCTTGTGAGTATAACATATTATGCACTTTGTGAGATGATAAAAATCCATGAGGATAAGAACTGTATCTTGCTTCTTGATATATTTCCATTCATTCATTTATTTATTAAATATTTCCTGTGTAACTAATATATTAAAGATTATTTTGCCCTGGGGACATGGTAACAAGGAGATAGACAAAGTGCCTTCTCTTACAGAGCTTTTATTCTGGGAGAAGACAACCATCAGCAAACAATTCACATAGCAGAGAATGATGCATTCTCTTCAGAGAACTGAAATAAGGGAAGTACTTGAGAGTGACCAGGCAGCCACTAGATTGGGTAGTTAGAGATCTCTCTGAAGAGGCAACATGTGGGCTGCGAACTGAATGAGGAAGAGAAACCAGGAATGCAAAGAGACAAGAAAGCATCTTCCAGTCTGAAGGAACAGTTTGCTAAGCCACAAAGGAGGTTGGCATGTTCAGGAAAAAACAAAAAACAAAAAACAAAAAACTTTAGCTAACAGCCTGAGAGTGAGCGGAGTGCTGAACAAAGAGGAAAAAGAGGCAGTCAGGGTACAATGAAGAAGGGCTTTATGAGAAAAATGAAGGAGCTCAGATTTTATTCTAAGCATGACAGGAAATCAGCAAGAAGTTTTGGGCATACTCACATGATCTGATTTACATTTTTAAAAGAACCCCGTGGTTACTTCATGGAGAGTGGGTTGTGGGAAGGCAAGAGTAGAAAGAAGGTAGCCAGTAAGGATAATATCACAGTATCTAAGGAGGAAAAAATAGTGGCTTGGACTAGGGAGATAATAGCAGCAATGAAGAGATGAATGGGTTCAAGACATGTTCTACAGGTAGAACTGACTTAATGCTAAGTCAAATGTGGCATTTGTGGAAAAGGATTCAAGGATAATGCTTAGATTTGTAGTTTCACTAACTAGGTTACTATGACTTAATAAGATGCTTTTAAAAAGTCATTGTTTAATTATATTTTAATTTACTTAACCTCATAAGACCAACATAAACCACCATAAAAAGTCAGAATTGAAATTTTAGACACCTTACAATTCAATGTTTTACAAATGATGAAACCATATTCACAGCAAGTGGTTAAGACACTGCCCAACATCAGACAGTTTGTGACAGAATTGGCATTACAACACGGATTTCTTTGACTTTCAACCACTTCTCTTTTAGTGACACCATGCTAAGTACAACATAGTCACAGAAGTTATTATTCCCACTGCTTCCTGGCAATAGGACAATATTCAACAATATTAGCTATGTTGTGAAAAATGGTCTCTATCTCCAAATGTACATGCAGAACCAGGAACATGAGCTGATCAACACCTCTCTCTCCTCTGCGTGCAATCTCCAATCGAATGATAAAACTTGTCCTTTTTATATTCTACATAATCTCTCTACCCAAACCCTTTAGTCCACCTCCTCCTCCACCTCTCTGGTCCAAGCTCCCAGTTCTCCTTCCAATACAGACTTGCCTCTTCCAGTCCATTCCTACCAAAAAGGAGACATCTTTCAAAAGATAAGTTTCCTCAAGTCCCTTAGAAGTGTCATGCTCCTGGGGTGACTGAGTAGCTCAGTCAGTTAAGCATCCAACTCTTAATTTTGGCTCAGGTCATGATCTCACAGTTCGTGAGATCGGGCCCTGCCTGGGTCTCTGTGCTGACAGTTCAGAGCCTTCTTGGGATTCTCTTTCTCCCTCTCTCTCTGCCCCTTCCCCACTTGTGTGCTCTAAATAAATAAAAAATAATTAAACAAACAAACAAACAAACATCAAAAAAAAAAAAAAAAAAAAGAAGAAGAGGAAGAAGTGTCATCCTCCTTCTTGCTCAGGGAGACATATGTGAACCTTCTTCCTGAAACCTCCCCCTTGTCCAGCCCTCTCCTTTTTACTTGGGCTTGGTTAATTCACATTCTCCTTCTAAAACTTTGCTTACATTTTGTTTCCTCTAGGAAGTATTTTTTGCCATCAACATCCCACCAACTAGATCAGACATTCCTATTCTATTATTTACAGACCACTGTTACTTAAGAATTTACTGTGTTTTTAACAATTAATCGTGAAATTAACTGTTGAATATCCATCTTCTCTGGTTAGATGTCTGTTATCTCTGCTACAATGTAAGATCAATGAAGATTCAGACTGTATCAGTCTTGTCACCTCATCTATTTTATATTACTAAAATGTTTTATAAATGCTAATTTCATATAAACTATGTTTGACTAGAAATTAAACAATTAAAAGATAAGGTTGCATAACATACACAAAAGAGAAAAATGTGAACAGGAAACAGGGATTGGGTGAGTTCAAATTTATGTAATGTGACTTGACCCCACTAGCATACCTTGCACATGGTCAGTACACAGTAAATATTTATTCATGACTGACAACATTATCTGGACAACTAGGCAATGTAGGAATTATTATTTTTTATTTTTCGTATGACAAAGCTATTTTTCTAAAAGCATGAATGACTACAGGCTCAGAATTGTGCAATTTGTAAGTGACTAAGTCCCAATTCAAACTCGGGATTTTGGGGGCGCCTGGGTGGTTCAGTCGGTTAAGCAGCAGACTTCGGCTCAGGTCATGATCTCGCAGTCCGTGAGTTCAAGCCCCGTGTCGGGCTCTGTGCTGACAGCTCAGAGCCTGGAGCCTGTTTCAGATTCTGTGTCTCCCTCTCTCTGACCCTCCCCTGTTCATGCTTTGTCTCTCCCTGTCTCAAAAATAAATAAAACGCTAAAAAAAATAAAAATAAAAACTCAGGATTTTGTGCTCTCCAGTGCAGGGCTCTGCCCACAGAATAGAACCCACACTTGTTGAAGGGCCTGAAGCTGGAGGGTAGTTTATTAACTAAGAATTAATTTCTTCATTTAGAGTGATATTTCCAATTGTTGGGACCACGTTGTAAGTGAAATACTTGCACAAAGCTTCCGGCTTCACTGGAAGGATAAAACTGGACAATCAACCAGCAACACACTGCTTTTCAGTATCCTAAACAGATTTGATGATGGCAGGAGAGGAATCCATTGGAAACTTGGGTTGAAGAATAGTAGAACAAGAGTTCATTGTTCTACTGGGTAGACCAATGGGTAGACAGGGAAAAAAGTTTCAAATAAGCAAGGTGCCTTATGAACATCCCACCATTACCTGACTGGGGATGCTGTCCCGGTCATTGCCACTGTCATTTCTCATCTGGGGAGAGTTTCTGAAAAAGGCCCAGAACTACCTGCATCACAAACAGCTATGCTGCTGGTTAAAAATGGAAATTGCTGCACACCAACCCAGAGCTGATAAATCACAAATTCTGGGATGGAGCCAACAAGTGTACTTTTTTAACAAGCACTCTGGCTGATTTTTATGCATGTAAAAGTTTGATCACCACTACTTAAAACTTGGGATTAACATGTCGAGATGATACCCAGACACACTAAAGAGCATAAAGATCAGGGTGTAAATACTCCCAGCTCAGGCCTGATGTGGTTAAGAAAAAAAAAAAAAAGTTTAATGCACAAGTATATCTTGTTATGATTTTGTTTCTGCACAGGTGAACGCAATCAGGGTAATACTCCCTGAAACGTTTGCTTTGATTTTTTTCCTCTTTGGTTATCATGAAATTTCCTATGAAAATATTCAGTAAGAAGATTCTTCAACTATCCACAAGCTGATTACTAGTAGTGTTAATGGTAACACATAAACTTGTCTGCTTATTATTTAGTATGTAACTGGAAACAAATTGTATTTTTTTAAGTTTATTTATTTTGGGGGGAGGAGGGGCAGAGAGAGAGCCAGAAAGAGATCCCAAGCAGGCCCCACGCTGTCAGCGCAGAGCCCATTACACGAGATCATGACCTGAACCAAAGCAAGGGTCAGATGTGTAAGTGACTGAGCCATACAGGTGCCCTGGAAGCAAATTGTATTTTTAATTTTTGTGACATCTTTGTTTTTTCTACTTATTTGATTTATTGGTATGAGTAGGGACACTGAATGACAGATTCTTGGTCAAGGTCTTCACACTAAATCTACAAAATTATATGTGAGAATAATAATGGCACCTTCCTCATGGAGTTTTTGTGAGAACTAAATGAGCTATCATAGAAACAGTACTCAGTCCACTGCTTGGAGCATGTAGACATTCAACATAATGGGACATGTTATTACTATATTCAATTCCTAAATAAGATGTTCCTATGTCCAAATATAAAAAAAGGAGGCAAAGCTTTTGAGATTTCTATTGTTTTGTTTCTCAAAAGGTATTCTAAACTAAGCCTGAACTGTGCAAGATCACCCTGTTGTTTTGGATTTACCACTCTTCACCTTGCCTTTATCATTGGCATAGATAACAAGAGCCAACCACCATTCCAAAGGAAGACAACCACAGAATCTGATACCCTACAACTCACCCTTCAGGGAATAAAGCTGCAACCTGGAGGGCAGTGCTCCTTTGTTGGCCTAGACTCCAGATCTTTCCATGACGTCTTCTTCTTGAGAGGGTGTGGCCATCTTTTAAGGCATGTGACCTGGTCATGTTTCTTTCTTTACCCAGAATATGTCAAACTTGCCCCCCTCTAGTTACTTACTAATCATCAGAAAGGAACATCAAATTCCCAAGTATTTCTCAGAAAGTTAATTTCAAATTCTTTATCACAACTTACTTTTCAATAATGATATTTTAGTGGACTTCCCCAAAGGATGAGCCATCTACCTACTTCTTAAAACACTTTAAATTTTATCCTTAGGAAGCTAGGCACTCAAAGAGCTACCCATCTGGATGTTTTGACCCCTCATAGGAATGCTTTTATGACACATCTCTCCAGAGTCACATATAGTGCTCACCAGGAGCATATTCAGGACCACCATATCCTATTATGTCACTTACACAAGGACTCACAGAAGACAATTTTCTTTCGGGCCCTGTGCAACTAGGTAGCTCAAGAAAGAACCCTCTAAAATCCTAGGACTTAAACCTGAAAGTCTAACACCCCAGTGTAAAAGATCTTTTCCCTGAGTTTCTAAAAGAACAAGCAGGCAAAGGAATACCTGTTCAACTCTGCAGGTCACCTACTCTAGCTCTTGCTCTACCTCATGTGTGTTAATTAGAACAGGAAACTGTTTTTATGCCAATCTTACAATACAAATGGAAACATTTGTTTTTAGGAAGATTATCTTGGTCTACAAAGTAGAAATTTACCACTAAAAATTTTCTCCACTAAAGATTTTAAACTGGAGAAACTATGTTTTCTAAGGATTACCCAGTAAAAGCAAAGATATGATCTCTGATCATTATTCCAAGGAGAGTTGCCTAGTATTGGTCAAGCCTCATATTTCCATGCATCAGAAACTAACTCTGACTCACTTAAGTAGAAAAGGGATTTTCAAAGGGATGTTGGGCATTCACCCTGTAGATGGCACATTGTCAGGTATCACCAACATGAGGCATTGGACCAGTACACCACATTAATTAATGCTCCCCATTACCTCTAGGAACAAAATACAATTGTCATCCCTGTCATCACTTCCATCTGATGGAATCTGAAATTCCCCTTGTCTTCGCCAGCTTCCCACACAAATCTGGGAAGACATATGTGTTGGCGAAAATTTGAGGTCATGTGCCCATAACCTATCTGCAAGAAATACCATGAAGTGATTATCTGATATGCCCAACTTTATAGTGAGAAGCAGTATCTACTTCATAAAGAGGGGAATTCCCAGATGTTGAAAAAAGATATTAGGTAGGCAAAAAGTATAAACCATTATTTACAACAGCAATTGGCCTACCTGTCTTTAGTAACTGAATTTAAAATGTCACTTGAATATGGGACATATGAAATCTTTTTGAATCAGGGTTTCCCAAGAAGGGGTATTTCTTTTTCCTGTCTGGTATGGCCCTCCAAAACTGTAAGCACAGAAATTAAGATACAATAGATACTTCCAATTTTTCACAAAGCAGAGAACCAGCCCTTCATATCTTCTGACTTAGTTCACAATTCCTCCATTCTTTCCCCTTCCATTTTGCATCCAGTGATGTTTTTCCAGGGAAGGTGGCAAATGAAAGTATCCAATTTTGGACTGTATTCTGAATATACCACAGCTAACCCTTCAAGAGGACCGTTCAGTCAAAGAAGAATAAATTTAAACCTTATATCATGATGTATAATTATTTATTAGGTATCAAAGAATATTTCAAACATTTAACAACAATATTTATGGCTCCTAAACATGAATCCTAGTTGGTACTCTTCTTGGCATTATTTCATCAGGTTCTCCTAATTACTTAAGAGTAAGCCTTATGTCTGCCTAACATTTTCTTTTAGCTTCAAATTCTCAATTATCTATCATGTAGTATATGGCAGTCAATAGAACCACCTAGAGACCTAATCAAGGACAGAGAGAGGTAAGCTCAAGCTCCAGGAAGTAGGAGAAGGCCTGGGCATTTGTATTTTCACAAAATTCCCCAGGCAAAGCTGATTCCAACCAAAGTTTGAGAACCACTGGCCTAGAACACTAGCTAATGGATGAGGAGAACTGCAGCCAAATATCTGAAATACTTTAAAGACTTGCCTAAGTGAGAAATTAGATTCTCCTAAAGTGATCTGTGTTGGACTTCCTACTTCACAAAATGCACTTTAGGGTATTTTAGGTATTTTAGGTACTTTAGGGTATTTTAGGTATTTAGGGTGCCAATTACCTCAGGCACCACAGATTTTTAGGTGTGAAGGGTAAAACACATCCCCCCAAAAAGGGATTGAAACACAAGTTATATATTGATATGTTGAAACACAAGTATATGATGCCTTTACTACATTGCCCTTAGCTACAGTGTCTAGTGTTTAAAAAAAGAAAAAACTGTCAAGTGGAGCACCTGAGTGGCGGTTAAGGGTCCAACTTCTGCTCATGTCATGATCTCGTGGCTCATGGGTTCGAGCTCCGCGCGAGGCTCTGTGCTGACAGTTCGGAGCCTGGAGCCTGCTTCGGATTCTGTGTGTGTCTCTCTCTCCCCTTTTCCCCCCTCCCCATAATAAATAAACATTTTTTTTTAATTTTAAAGAAAAAACTGACAAGAGTCTCTTTGTCTTGCTCTTCACTCTTCAATTTGGTGTTTGTCCACTGCAGACTTCACATAAACATGATATCCTGAGCACTGGTCTCCGCATGCACTCGAGCTGCCATATCTGGCACATCTCTGCTCCACGTCATTGAAGAACTGGGTGGGCTTAAGGAAAGAGCCAGCTTCTCGAGTGTATTTATCAAACAGCCACTGCTCTTTCCCTCACCTTGGCCTTTGGCCAATACATTTACATGGTCTTGGTTCTGCCTGACTTCTGGTTGACTTAATTAACCAGCTAACTAATTAATTAGTTAAAAATAAAAATTGAACAAGATGAGATATCAGAAAAGTTACCTCAAGTGCACAAAATCCTGTTCAGGAAATGTTTTATTCCCCCCTTTATGGTCATAATTAAATATCTGGCCAGGAGATCTTCCTTAGAGTTTTATGCCATTTTGCTGATCCTGATAGAGAAAAAGGAACCAGCCAACCCCATGATGTTTCTTTTTGTTTGTTTGTTTTGTTTTGTTTTGTTTTGTCTTTTTTTATTGGAAATTCTTGATTTCAAGGCTGGGGGCTTTGCCATACACACTGCTGTCCCTTTTTTTTTTAATATGAAATTTATTGTCAAATTGTTTTCCATACAACACCCAGTGCTCATCCCAACAGGTGCCCTCCTCAGTGCCCATCACCCAATCCCCCTCTTTCCCACCCCCCATCAACCCTCAGTTTATTCTCAGTTTTTAATAGTCTCTTATAGTTTGTCTCTCTCCCTCTCTAACTTTTTTTTTCTTCCCCTCCCCCATAGTCTTCTGTTAAGTTTCTCAGGATCCACATAAGAGTGAAAACATGGTATCTGCCTTTCTCTGTATGGCTTATTTCACTTAGCATCACACTCTCCAGTTCCATCCATATTGTTACAAAAGGCCATATTTCATTCTTTCTCATAGCCAAGTAGTATTCCATTGTGTATATAAACCACAATTTCTTTATCCATTCATCAGCTGATGGACATTTAGGCTCTTTCCATAATTTGGCTATTGTTGAGAGTGCTGCTATAAACATTGGGGTACAAGTACCCCTATGCATCAGCACTCCTGTATCCCTTGGGTAAATTCCTAGCAGTGCTATTGCTGGGTCATAGGGTAGATCTAGTTTTAATTTTTTTGAGGAACCTCCACACTGTTTTCCAGAGCAGCTGCACCAGTTTGCATTCCCACCAATAGTGCAAGAGGGTTCCCGTTTCTCCACATCCTCGCCAGCATCGATAGTCTCCTGCTTTGTTCATTTTGGCCACTCTGGCGTGAGGTGGTATCTCAGTGTGGTTTTGATTTGTATTTCCCTGATGAGGAGTGGAGTTGAGCATCTTTTCATGTGCCTGTTGGCCATCCGGATGTCTTCTTTAGAGAACTGTCTATTCATGTTTTCTGCCCACTGGATTATTTGTTTTTCAGGTGTGGAGTTTGGTAAGTTCTTTATAGATTTTGGATACTAGCCCTTTGTCTGATATGTCATTTGCAAATATCTTTTCCCATTCTGTTGGTTGCCTTTTAGTTTTGTTGATTGTTTCCTTTGCAGTGCGGAAGATTTTATCTTCATGAGGTCTCAATAGTTCATTTTCGCTTTTAATTCCCTTGCCTTTGGGGATGTGTCAAGTAAGAAATTGCTGCTGCTGAGATTAGAGAGGTTTTTTCCTACTTTCTCCTCTAGGGTTTTGATGATTTCCTGTCTCATATTCAGGTCCTTTATCCATTTTGAGTTTATTTTTATGAATGGTGTAAGAAAGTGGTCTAGTTTCATTCTTCTGCATGTTGCTGTCCAGTTCCCCCAGCACCATTTGTTAAAGAGACTGTCTTTTTTCCATTGGATATTCTTTCCTGCTTCGTCAAAGGTTAGCTGGCCATACTTTCGTGGGTCCAATTCTGGAGTCTCTATTCTATTCCCTTGGTCTATGTGTCTGTTTTTGTACCACCCCATGATATTTCAACAGCATCTGAGGTGTATCTTTACATGTGGGAGGAGGAAGGGATGTGTCATCAGGGTGCTTGTGATTGAAGAATTGGGTTAGGCATTATAGTCCTAAATTACACATGCTGAATCTGAAATTTTCTGTCACTCTAGATAAACTGCGGGTCTTGCCCATAACTGGCATGGCCACTTGTTCTAGAACCAAAACCTGTTTCATTTCATGCAAAGAGTATTCTTAAAGTTTTGTATCTCTATTCTTTCAGACAACTGACCTTTGAACTGTTCACATCAGAAGCATCTATTATGTGTTTGATGCATTCATTTAAACCTGTTTGAGTCACTATGCCAGGCCATGACTATTCAAAGATGAAAAGTAGTGTCTCTATCCTCCAAAAGTTCACAATCTATCCAGTAAAAAAGAGAAATGATTGAGAAGAAGACTGGCTATGCCTTCCAAACAATCTCCAGTACTGTCTCAGGAATCTCTTGATATTGTGATGCTTTTGTGAGAGTCTTTTCTCAAACCTATATTTACTACTTGCTTGTCTTTTTCAAGTCAAAGATCATTCCTTTGAGGTTCCGATCTACAGCATACCCAAAGCACTTTTGTTCTATTGTCAACATTCATAACAGCAAGAGCATTTTTCATAAAGTGCTAAAGATATCTAGTCTTAGGCTCTTCAGGGTGCCTGGGTGGCTCAATCAATTAAGCGTCTGACTTCAGCTCAGGTTATGATCTCACAGTTCATGGGTTCGAGCCCCGCATAGGGCTCTGTGCTGACAGCTCAGAGCCTGAAGCCTGCTTCAGGTTCTGTGTCTCCCTCTCTCTCTTTCCCTTCCCTGCTCACACTCTGTCTCCGTCTCTCTCAAAAATAAATAAATATTTAAAAAAAAAATTTTAGTCTTAGGCTCTTCAAAATCCCAAAACTGCAAGAATGCAAACCCTCCCTGAGAATATAAAATGACTGTCAAAAAAAAAATTATGTATAACCAAAAACCTTAATAAGATCCAGAGCTATGCAGTTGTCCATATTGGAAAGAGAGAGACAGAATACTGAAACAAATAGAACTGAGGTTGATTTTAAACTCTAAACTTTCAGGCTATGTGACATTTAGGCAAATTGCTAAAGCTTCTGAAATTTAGTTTCTCGATGTTTAGGTGCACATAAAAACTGCCTTGCACTGTGACTGTAGGACTAGAAAAATGTTTGTGGCATGCCTTGTACATAATGGACACTTTATAAATGGTAGCTATTACTGCATTATTCCTAGCTCAATTACTTCTGGAAATTAAATTATTAACAACAACTTGGATAATTAGACACCAATAAAATACATCAAAAATCTGGCTTAATAATGAAAGCTTAGAATAAAATAGTTTTGTTTTTAAGAAAAATAGGTTTTCCTGCCATATGTACTTAAAAATACACAATTATTAACCTAGTTGATCACTGCTGAAAGACTCCCAGTCATACTGAGCCTGTCCTAGAAAAGGGATGAACAGTCTCTCACTCAGCATCCCTCAGCTAACACTGGCTTCCTTAGCCCCTTGCTTCCTCTGCCTTCCTTATCTCTCTCTCTTGCCACACATGCTTTATGTGTTTCCCTTTTAGTACTTCCATCATGGAGATGAGGACATACAAAACATACACAAGGAAATACTAAGTAGTCAAAGCTCCTTGGGAAGATAGAGAAACTATTTGCCAAGTTAAGGCTCCTTTATTATCTATTTTCTGTTTTCCAAATTCTCCTTACATTATTCTTTGTTGACCAAAACCATTAAAAATTCCTGATTATGGACATGCTCTGCATGACAAGAATCTGAGTAACCAATGACCAATGAAAATACAATCCTTCTAGATTAGGGTCCTTAATCTAGAGCCCTTGAACTACTTCTAATAATCCATAAATCTTAATAGCTTTATGAATAGTTTACTCATGATAAGACTGGAAGGCTAAATAAAACATCAAATGTAATTACTTCCGGTGATAAATTTATCACCTGAGTAAGCCATCATCATTTACCTCATGCTAGTCAGAATTTTTGAGTGGTACATACTACATGTACAAATCATTCAAAATAATGGGAAAACAGACCATTTCAACAAAGAAAATGCTTCAAAATTAATTTGTAAGTGAAAAATTAAAATAATAGTATTGGGGGAGTGGAAATTTTGGAAGACATTAGTCTATCTAATTTATCTAGTAGAATCATATTAAACCATAACACTTTCTCAGCAGCCCTCCCCATTGCCAACATCACACATTACTGAGTGTGGCTTGTGGTATTATGGCTGAGCCCCTCTTTCTGTTCTTGGTGGCATCAGTCAGCTTCTGTGCCTCTTGGTGGCTAAATCATCAACCACCATTTCTCAATGGATGATCAATAAAAACTAAAAGAATGAATGTGTTGTGTAAATTAAATGCATTCGTGTGTTTTCCAGAACTGCATAATTTATAATGAAAAATCAATTAGCAAAACTCATTCATTGTAATACATTCACAGAATACCTCAAGAGCTACAGTTAGAAATAAAAGTTATTGCCCTGAAGCATTCTAAAGCCTGTTAACAAGCAAATATTCTATTGTAAAACAAACTAATTATCACAACAAACCTGTTTTAATTAATTTTATTTATTTATGTGGCTCTCTTAATTGCATTTCCCTTACCGGACTCATACCTTTTTAACACTTTATGGTAAGACAAAATATGTCTGTCTGCCAAGAACAAATTCTTGCCAGACAATTTTTAAGGAATATCTTCCACCAAGATAAACACTGAAAGCCCTTTCCTGATGATAAAATGGATTCTTGACTTGCCAAGCCAATCATTTTTCTCTCTCTGAAGGAAGAAGTAATGAAAGAGACACAAAAACTGTCTTGCTGTGTTTTCGTGATGCTGGATGGAGAATGGAGGAACCCTGGAAGAATGCAATCATTTCATCAGAGAGTATGTTACAGTCCGTGATAAGAAGACCAGTGCTCTAAGAAAATAGACTCAGAAAAAGTAGTTGGGTAGGATTCCTTAGACAGAAACCAAGAAAGGAGATGGCTCAAGAGGGAAGGAACGCTCGCAGAAATAAAATTCTGATAACACAGTGTCAGATAATCCCGCTGAGGAAGAGAAAGAGAAGGTGGCAATCAAAAGTAGGTGAGCTACAAATGTCATGGAACTGAAAGAAGAGTGTCAGGCAGGCTAAAATCTGAGAATATAAAAAATCTTTCAAAAATGCTAACAATCAGGGGCGCCTGGGTGGCGCAGTCGGTTAAGCGTCCGACTTCAGCCAGGTCACGATCTTGCGGTCAGTGAGTTCGAGCCCCGCATCAGGCTCTGGGCTGATGGCTCGGAGCCTAGAGCCTGTTTCCGATTCTGTGTCTCCCTCTCTCTCTGTCCCTCCCCCGTTCATGCTCTGTCTCTCTCTGTCCCAAAAATAAATAAAAAACGTTGAAAAAAAAATGCTAACAATCAACAAAAAGAGCTTTTTTTTTTCCTTTAAAGCAGATGAAAAAACTAAAAACGAGAAAGAGGGAGATACACTGCTTGGGGCCACTAAAAGTGAAGATAGTTCTGTGTTTATCTTCTTCCCTTCTTCCCTTCTGTCAAGGGAAATGCTAGTAAGCCCAGAAAAGCAAGAATGAAACTCAGACAGTGGAATTAAAAGACCAAGATTGGACAGAATCATGTTCAAAATACCAAGCAGTTTTATTAGATGAGCTAAGTGCTTCTGATCAGGTGAATTCCATCTCGGAATTCTGAAAGAAATCACACAAAATGAAGTGGCTGAACCTCATTGGAATTTGCACTGAGGAAACTTAGAGAAAAGGAAAGGCACCAGAAGACAGAGGTGAGCTAATATTGACTTAATACACTTAAAGATGAGGAGTGGGGGAGAGTGAGTTTCATTAATTGAACTCTTAAATTCTGTGTTGATTCTGGGCAAGGCAGGAATTGAGAAAATCAAACAGGATCAGTATGGAGCCAACACAGATTTATAATGAACAATGCAAGCCAGACCTAGCTCATTTTCTCTTTTGATAATTTACTAGACCAGGAGACAAGAAAAATACTGTGGACATATATGTCTGGATTTCAGCAGGGCATTTGACAGGCTCATTTTACTTTTGCAGGGAATACTTTTCAAATTGGTGTCTGCAAAGAACAGACTAACACAGGATATGGATGGGTATGCAGGGAGCAGGGTTCATACACAAGTAAATTTGGAAAACATGAGTTAAACAAAATACAAATTTTGAAGAGTAATATATATGATAATGTGCACTGTGGCTCTCCAAGAAAAGAATGTAGTGTGCAACATCTCCCAAACTTTTTAAAATATGGCATTCAATTTTATTTAGGTACATCTATTAACATCTTCTTGAAACAAAATTTGAGAACTGCTTTATTGGACAAGAAATATATACCAAATGAAATTCACATTTAGAAAGTGTCCTGATTATTAGATCAACCATAGCCATAATCAAAACACTGATCTGAAGAGAGATCTCCAGTGGGATGACACAAGGCTCTATCCTTAATGCTACCCTTAACATCATCATTATTGATTTGTTTGAAAAACTGGATGGCACTTTTCAAAACTATGGATGCTGTAGAATAGGAAGAGATAGCCAATATGTCACCTTACAGAGTCAAAATTCAAAGGATTTCAATTGGATGCAACCATGAGTTGATTCTAACAAGATGAAGTTGACTAATAAATACAAAGTCCTAACAAATGGTATAGGGAAAAGGTACGAGTACAAAATGGAGGTAGGTTGAGGAAGGAGAAAGTTAATAGCTGTGTATATGGAAGAAAAAAAAAAACTTCAGATTTTGGCAAAAAGCTCATTTAAATCAACAGTGAGATATAGCTAGAAAATAATCTTAATATGCTCTTAGACATCAACAGAATTATAGAACCTGGGAAAATGAAAGCAGTTGGCTATATCCCCTATGCTTTTGGTCCCATCATATCTGGGAATTGTATTATATTTCAAGGGCATACTTTAAAAACCCATTACCAAACTGGATGGGATCCAAAGGAGTTACCAGCAGGGCAAATGGCCACAAAACCATGTCACCAAGCATTAAGAAATGTGGCAAAAGCCTAAGCACCCATGGATAGATGAATGGATAAAGAAGATGTAGTATATATATATACAATGGAATATTATTTAGCCATAAAAATACTGAAATCTTGTCATTTGCAACAACATAGATGGAGCTGGAGAGTAGAATGCTAAGCAAAATAAGTTAGTCGGAGAAAGACAAATACTGTATGATTTCAGTCAGAGGAAGAATTTAAGAAACAAAACAAATGAACAATGGAAAAAAAAGAGACAGAGAGAGGCAAACCAAGGAACAGACTCAACTATAGAGAACAAACTGATGGTTATCAGAAGGGAGGTACAATGGAATATTATTTAGCCATAAAAATACTGAAATCTTGTCATTTACAACAACATAGATGGAGCTGGAGAGTAGAATGCTAAGCAAAATAAGTTAGTCGGAGAAAGACAAATACTGTATGATTTCAGTCAGAGGAAGAATTTAAGAAACAAAACAAATGAACAATGGGAAAAAAAAGAGACAGAGAGAGGCAAACCAAGGAACAGACTCAACTATAGAGAACAAACTGATGGTTATCAGAAGGGAGGTGGAAGGGGAGATGGGTGAAATAGGTGAAAGGGATTAAGAGTACACTTACCATGATGAGCACTGAATAATGTATGAAACTGTTGGATCACTATATTGTACACCTGAAACTAATAAAATACTGTATGTTAACTATACTGGAACTAAAATTAAAGCATAATAAAAACAAAACAAAGAAACGAGGCAGAAGCTAAGACTGCTCAGTCTACAGAAAGAGAACTGAAGGGACAAAATATGATCTCCAAAATGTCTGGGGAACTGTCTTGTAGATGTAATGATAAGCTTCTATAAGACATAACTGTGTTGAGCGAAGGCTCTAGGAAGTGCAGTTTTGCCTGAACCTATTCTTATAATTAGAACACTTTGAAAATAAGCCAACTCTGACATTTGTGAATTCCCTGTCATTGGTATGTTCAAACAGAGGCTTAACAAATGGTTAATGGAAATACAGTAGAGGAAATTCATAGGAGAGAAAAATGAACTATATGGATTCGAGGATTTTTTTTAATATTAAAGATTTATATTTTGGGTTCAGGACACAGGTATGATGGTACTCACTTGCCTAGAGTTACTGGAGAGAATAAAGAAGTCAAAATCAAGACTGGAAACTGTGCACCAGGGCAAAACTAAAGGGCAGCATAGGTCCCAAAGTCTTAACCTCTTGATTTTAGTCTCAGGCTTGAGGGCACCCAGGTCACTCTAGAAACAAGATGGAGCCTGAGCCTTTATGACAAGGTCACCAGATCTCAAACTCACTTTACCAAAATGAGTTTGAGTATTTTTTATTAAGTTTTTTATTTTAATTCCAGTATAGTTAACATACAGCGTTCTATTAGTTTCAGTATATATGTATATGTTTATATGCATTATTAATATTATTATTTAGCCATTTTTAAATATATTATTTAGCCATGAAAAAGAATGAAATCTTGCCATCTTGCCAACAACATGGATGGAGCTAGAGAGTATAATGCTAAGTGAAAGAAGCCATATATATATATATATATATATATATATATATATATATATATATAGTGCAAATACTAGATTGTAGGGTAGTTCTATTTTTAATTTTTTGAGGAACCTCTACACTAATTTCCACATTTCCTACACCAATTTGCCTTTCCAACACTGCACAAGGGTTCCTTTTTCTCCACATCCTTGCCAGCACATGTTGTTTCTTACATTTATTTTAACCATTCTGATAGGTGTGAGGTGATATCTTACTGTAATTTTGATTTGATCTCCCTGATGATGAGTGACATTGAGCATCTTTTCATGTGAGTTTGAGGATGTTGACTTACCTCTAGATATCTATTCCCCCCACCAGAACTAGCCCAGCAACTGAAACAAAACTGAGTCTTCAGGGGATATAAGCTGGGGGAGGTAACAGACCCTTCTAACCACGAGAAGAAAGTGCAGCAAATGCTGGAGAATGATAAATCCATTACTTTATGAATCATGGACCTATAATTCTCATCTGTAAGGAATATATTATCTCCAATGTTACAATTTCAGATTAAACAGTAGGTACTTTTTATTCCAACTTTAGACTTAAGAGTGGATTTAAGATAGAAAAAAAATGGTTCCCCATTTGGGTAGAAAAGTGAATTTGTATAGGAATATTTTAAAAAATCATGGAATACCTAACTATAAAAGAGAATAGGTTGATTGAGCTTGAGATGACTACCTCATAGAGAATACATTAAAATTCAAAATAACTAAGAAAAGCAGGATTATCTAACACATAAAAACAAGAATAACAGTACTATGAAAAGTAATAAATAATGACAATAATGATAGAGACACTATGTGGCAAGCACTTTTGTATGCAGTATATATGTGAAAAACTTTTATTCCCACCACAACCCTGAAGTGGCTACTGTTATTATGTCATTTTTAGAGAGAAAAAGCTGAGGCAGAGTAAAGTAATCAACATAAATACAACTGAAGGGCAATATACTTAAGCAGTAAACAAAAAAGGCACAAATTCAAAATGGGTCACATATTTAAAAAAGGAAAGAAGAGAATCCTAAAGCCCATGATGCTCAGGGTACAGGAAAGCAAACATCTGACATGTTGATAGTAGAGTATAAACTGATTAAGAGCATTTCTGGAAGGGATTTGGCAATAGGTATAATAAGCCTTAAAACTATTCATTCTCTTTTTCAATCTAGTAATTCCACTTCTGGAATTTTTCCTAAAGAAAAATAAGTATGTGAGGTGTGCCTGGGTGGCTCTGTCGGTTAAGAGTCCGACTTTGCCTCAGGTCATGATCTCACGGTTTGTGGGTTCAAGCCCCAATTTAGGCTTCATGCTGACATTTCAGAGCCTGGAGCCTGCTTCGGATTCTGTGCTTCCCTCTATGCCTGCCCCTACCCCATTTACGTTCTCTCAATCTACCCCCCCCACTCAAAAATAAACATTAAAAAAAATTTTTTTAAGAAAAATAAGTATGTAAACAAAGGTTTCTCCACAACATTATGCATTGTGTTCTTGTTTGTAATGGGAAACAAATTGTTTC
Organism: Panthera leo; assembly: GCF_018350215.1. Classification (NCBI taxonomy): domain Eukaryota; kingdom Metazoa; phylum Chordata; class Mammalia; order Carnivora; family Felidae; genus Panthera; species Panthera leo. Next base: position 56,041,219 of record NC_056685.1, on the reverse strand, counting down.
AGCAAATATAACTAAAAACACTAAAATGTAATGCAGTCTCTAAAAATGCTGCAGTATATATATATCTGTACATATACATATAAAGATAGTTCTAATATTTTCTGAGTGAAGCAAGTAGCAAATTTTTCTGGAAAACATGGGGCTCCTGGATGGCTCAGTTGGTTAAGCCTCCTACTTCGGCTCGGGTCATGATCTCATGGACCATGGGTTCCAGGCCTGTGTTGGGCTCTGTGGTGACAGCTCAGAGCCTGGAGCCTGCTTCAGATTCTGTGTCCCCCTCTCTCTCTACTGTGCTCTCTCTCTTTCTAAATAAACATTATTTTTTTTTAATTTCTAGAAAATAAATCTGGAAATGTATATATCAAAATAAAAATGATAGTTTATCTGTACGGTGGGACTGTCAGTTAATGTTACTTCCTTCCTTAGGAGTTTTCTATATTTTGTGATATTGTGACAAACAGCCTGTTACATGCAAAGTAGTTAAGAGTGTAACTGAGTGGGTTCTGGAGACCACATACCAAAATTCAAATCCCAGTTCATCTGTTACTCACTGAGTGATGTTGGGTAAGTTGCTTAATTTCCTCATCTGTAAAATGTGAATGAAAATGATCCTCACTTCATAGGGTTGATATGGGAATTAAATGAATTCATATCAATAAGATAAAAGCACTCAGCACAGTGCCTAAACCTTGGTAAACATCAAAGGAATTAGTAACCATTATTATTATTTATAACATTAAAAAAAAATCTCAACAACAAAAAAAAATCACGTAGTGAAATAGAAAGTCCTGAAAAAAATTAAAAGTCCTCAACTTTTAACCTATATATTTATGAATTCTCATAGATAAGAACTAAGCAACATTCCACTTCAGACAAGAAAAAAAAGTCAATTTTGCCTGTTACCATTTCATTCTGAGAGCACCTGTTTGTTGTGTCTGTGTCTGTGTCTGGTTTTGAGGTATTTTACAATTATGCAGCTATTATTAGCCACACCATGTCCAGTTAAAAAGCAGTAAGTTTGAAGTACAGTAATAAGAGGCATATGATTATGATAGAAATAAATAGACAATATTTTTTAAATGAAATGTTACACATACAGGTGACATGAATCACTGAACCTCAGAAAAGTCTTTAGGAAAAAAAAATCATGTGGCATTTGAAAAATGCCAGACCTATATGATCCACAGTAATCAGCAACAGATGAAGAAAAGTGAAGAAGGACAATAAACAACCGTGAGGATGTGGCCAGATGATGTGTATCAGAACTAGACATCTGGCAACCTAATGGTAATTCATCGTAACTGGCTATTTGCTTGAGAACTTAAATGCTAAATATAATCAATATGCTACTAATGGAACCTTTGTTATAAACCACGGATGAGTCCACTGGTCAAGGCCTTGTTTGAATCTGCCCAACTTCCTTATGGAGTCTAGAGAGGATGAGAATTTTACCTGAAGCATTAAGAAGATCCCCCATAGTAGTTATGGACAGAATCAGGCTGGGGGCTCTAAATGGTCTCGGTAGAGTTGCAATGTAGACAAAACCAATATTTTGGGGTAAGTTGTCTGATAAATCTCATGTTAATTGAACAAATAGCTTCTTTCAACCATCCAAAATTGTATTTTGTGGGAACGCGCTTTTAACATGCAAGTTTAAGCCCTTCTTAGGAGTATTGGTATAACTTTGTTATTAATTTTAAAGCTAATCCTACAACCTATATTATACTTTTCAAGTTTAAAGTAGCATTGTATCATTCTAATTTATGTGCAAATGGATTTAGGAACAACTGTTTTATACCCAGAGAGACTTCTGTACTTAGGCTCAGTGAGGTGCCCAGAACACTAGGAAAGAAAAAAAATAAAACCAGCTGACTAATACATCACGTATAGATATGCAAAGTCACCTGGAGGAAGCAGAATTGTTCCAGGCCAGCAAGACTCAATTATAATGAGACTAATTATTTTGATACATCAAAACAAAGAACAAATTAGGCAAAAAAGCAGTGTTCAGCCTAGAAATAAGTCATTGCAGTAAAGGCTGGCAGAGTCCATCCAAGCATTGTCCAAGAAAGAAAGGAGGCTAATGGATTCTGAGTAATAGTATTCTAACTTTGTTGGTAAGGCTAAGTCTAATGGAAAGATGGATACATCTGATTATATCAGGCTGATTCCATTAAGCATGAAATTCATCTAACTTCCCATTTTATTTACTTGATCAACAAGCAACCCTCAAATTATGAGCTGGCTTGCTATGTAGATATTCCTACAGACATGTGCTGTTTTGACAAAGCCCATGGTAAACATTCTAGTCCTTTTAACCATAATTTCACATTGTACATTATTAAAATGTCTGATTACTATTTTACTTTTTATCTAGCTTGATGACAAAAAAAATCCATATTAATTCTACATTCATACATGTGAAGACATTTCTCACTGCAGTTTTTTAAACTGGGCATTCTTATTTTATACATCAATCTTCCTATGATGAGTCAACCCTTAAGAGATAGATCCACTCTTCTTAGAGACACAATGCAAGACTGAGGAACCTGACTCTGGGCATAACTAACTAAGGTCATCCTACACAATCCCCACTGACCTGCCTTGGTAGTAATGCCCTGATACTGCTGTTAGCATTATAAATTTCTACAAAGAACAAATTAAGAATTCTCTTCCCACTCAATGGCATTCATTTCAGTCTCCATTTAAAGAGTCATCAATTACATGACTCACAGTTCATGGGATTGAGCCCCACATGGGGCTCACGCTGATAGTGCAGAACCTGCTTGGGATTCTCTCTCTCCCTCTCTCTCTCTCCTGCTCCCCCATGCATGCACTCACTCTCTCTTTCTCTCTAAACAAACAAACAAACAAACAAACAAACTTGAAAAACATAGTCATAAATTGGAAAGGAAGCAGGAAAAAACAACAAATATATGAGACTTTGATTAACTACATCTTTTAATCCTGGAAAATACAAGACTGAGGGGAACAGAGAAGTGGTCACAATTGTATGACTGCAGCAAAAAGCAATTCTAGTCAGAACTAAGGAGACTATGGATTCTAATTACCACATCTTTTAAACATGGTGCACTCTTTGACACTGGTTTGGGAACACTGAGGATCAGACGGAATTTACTGTAATCTCTGCCTAACATATAATAGTTCTGCTTGATGTCCATGATTGTTATTGATCACACAGGAGCTACTGTGCCAAGTTATAAAATGCCATCACTTTGAATTCACGGCAGCAACTTTACAGTGTCTGTCCCACAGAAATTTGAATGATTTAATCTACATATAGATATCTTTCACCCTTTCCTCCACTTCCTTGATGCACCATTTCTGTTATGTTAACTAACAGGAACTGACCTTCTCATTAAGTCAGACTTTTTTCACTACAAGAATGCAAGTAACCAACAAATGCTCCTCAAGAGGTTCACAGAAAGGAAGTAGTTAAATGATAAAAACGTAAAATGTTATGCAGCAAGCTGTGTACAATTAACTAGAATTCAAATATACACCTTGTTCCAATCCAAGCCATTTATCAGATAAAAATAGTCTGCTACAAGAATGTCATGATTAATGAGGTGAGACTCCAGCTAATTACTGTTTCCTCCAGAAGTAATTAGGTTGGCATTGCTAATCAAGATGAATGAACACTCTGACCCGCTTTTTTAAATGTAAAACTATGAGCCGCTACTGCAATAACATCATTTAGTTCAGGCAATGTAGTCTTTATTAGGCTTGTAGTTTGATTAAATTCTTTTGTTACACCAGGCTTTCCACACATGAACAGATGAATGCTGTGATGTTCAAAGAGTTTTTCACCCTTAATTAAAGACTGAAAAGGCTTGTTCAATTCACAGGGCAATACATAGGACAGCTCTAAATTGATAGCTTTTAAGTAGAGAATAACGGAAGGAGTCTTAGGGCTTGTCCAGCTGTGAGAGGTTGCCTCCTCCGACTGTAATTCACTTATTACAGTTGAGAAATAAATGTGAAATACTTTTATTATATTTTATTAAACAGCTTTCATTTCATCACAGCCTCTTTTAAGGGACACGATGCATATATCTGTACTTATTTTTTAACGCAATTAATATAAGGAGGGAGGAGTGGATTTAATTCAATACCATCAGTAGAATAAAATGCAGTGTGTAACGCAGGTCTGTAAAAGCAGGCAAGTCTGTACTGCTGATTCCTGCAGTTTATATTCCAGTGACTAACATTTCATACTAATGGTTATGATGAGGCAAAAATTGTTTCCTCAAGATGTGATTGTATTTCATATTCTTGCAAACAAAGGGACGAACTCCCAGATTAGTGGCTGAATTTATATCAAATAAACTCAGACAATGATCATTTGTTAGTCTTTTACCCAAAACGCCAATATCTTTGCCCTCAAATTCGTTTGCTAGAGGCCTGTCTCAGATCTTGGTGATCTCATCACTTCGACACACCTAATAGGTTTCCTTCCTCTGCCTCGCCTTTCTTTGCTTCTTCACAAATTTCCATTTTCTGATTCCTAATGTTTCTCTATAGTTATTCCAAAAGGGTAGGATTATCCTCTCCACTATTCCTCTGCCAGTTGGTTTATATTTCCACTTGCCAGGTTGGGAAATCCTATTTTTGTATCTTCTACTTAATTATATTCCCAGTCTAGAATGTGCTGTCTCCTCTTTGATTGACATGTTTGGACCTCCTGCTGCTTTGTTTTTCTCTGCAATTTTGTATACAGGAGGATAAAATAATCTTAAATTTTGACACCTTGTCTAGGTCTAGGAGTCAGTTTCTTTTTTGGGGTTTTTCCTTGTTGTAGAATTTCATAAAAGGCTTTTAGTATTAGTGATTTCCATTTTTAAAACATCCTGTCTTCATTTAGAAAGATGTGAATACGGCTGACCTGCAGGTCCTACAGTGTCTGTTCTCCTGAACTCCTTTTAACAAGCGGCAGAAGCCAGCAATTCTAAGCCCCACGCCTGACAGAGACACAGAGATGGAAAATGGGCCACAGGGGTGCACAAAGCCTCATTGTGCAAACAGAAAGCCTAGACACCACTGCCTGCAGCACCAGGATAGGTAAATGTGTCAGGACATGCCCCGTTGCTTGAGGGTAATTGTCAGGGTGTCATTATACACGACACTTCATTCTCTTTCCTAATTTTCCAGTTGGGTTTTGAATTTGTCATAGTTCCGTGTCATTTACTTTACTCCATCATTATTCTACACCAGGCTGCTTTTCTTAAATGTGGCTCCCCTCACGTCTACGGGTAGCGTTAGATTTCGTCCTAGGATGTTATATTAAATAGCTCCCAAGCTTTTTTAGACTTGTCTCTCGGGTTCTCTCTTTTCCTTAGTGCCTGTCTGTTTAGCACAAGGATAGCTCCTGTTCTGCCTGATAAACCCAAGCTGGTATCTTGTGCTTTCTGCCATGTGTTATTTAATTAAAACATGTAGTTCTTTCTTGGTCTTCTAAATAGTTCTGGCACCATAATAGTTGCTGAGGCTCAGGGCAGCAATAGAATTTAACATAGAGCTCTTGACCTTGATCTAGCCTTTCATGGTTTCATAATTTTTTTTTTGTTTTATTATGTATTTTTGACTCCCTGGTGAGAATAAAGAATAAGCGCTTTGAGTTCAGGTACAGTGCCAGGGACTTCCAGCATATATTCCTAAGGCTACAACACATTCAAGAAATTCTTATTGGACTGAATTATACTTTATTAAAAAATAAAAGCACAGAAAAAAATTTCTATGAGAAGATAATGTCTTTAAGCCAGACACTATCACTAATCTATTGGTTGAAGTTTATGCAGCAAAAATGAAGTTAAACATGTAGCAGAATATCCATCAATAAAGTAACTCACAATATTACCCCTTTCTTTTATTCTTTTCAAATATCATAATTGAATTATTCACTATATTTAATTGAATTATTAAGTTATTGAACTGAATTGAATTACTGATTGTTTATTCCCACATCTCCACTTCATCAGTTTGTTTTGAAGATACTACATGGAAAGTAAAAGTTAATCTAATCCTTCTAAGGCTTCCTGTTCTTTCCTGCACCACCCCTCACACCCCCTGCCTTCTGCAAATTAGAGTTCCTGATTTCTAACCCAAGACTGTAAATTTTATGATTAAATTGCCTAATTTTAAGGCAGAATTTTCTTTAAATACACTTTTACTGGTTTCATAAGTATATAAACACTCACTACATCATAGCAACTGAACCTGAGTCATGACCCCTAGGAGTAATCAGGAAAAAAAAATTCTGTTAAGGCAGCAGTGATAAGTTTAGAAAATCCGAATCTCTTTTCTTTAATTATTATTTTAGGGGTGGACTAAGGATGGACAAACAGTGGTTTCTTGAGTAAAACAGGAGGGTGAGGAAGCCAGGGTTTGTACAGCACCAACGTACTGGGGCCAAGACACAGACCCAGCCAACAGCAGGGGCTCCAGCAGTCAAGCAAGGCAAGTGTCCAGAAAGAGTGGCAAATTCTATCTTGATTTAGCCAACTGTCAGCACTAAGGTTGCAACAGATGGTACAAGATCCCAGCACTGTGAATGGGATCCAGAGGACCATTGATATTTGGAAGTTTTAAGATCAACTATTTCTAGTCTAAGGCCCTCTATCCACCTAAATTACAGGGAGTGGGAAGGAGGAAAGAGAACCAAGAATAGAACAGCAAGGGCCTTATCACCTTGTGGAGATTCAAGAGCAAGTCCTCAGAATCTTGGGAAGAGACCGTAAGACAAGATCAAAAAACCCAAAGCCTTAGCCCAGTCTAGGACACTGGAGTGTACAAGAGAAGACAGGCTATGACCTGCAGGAGCAACCAGAGGCCAACTGGCCTACAGAGTCATAATCATTCATTCAACAATCATTTAGTAAGTGCCCACAATGTGCACTATAAGCGTGAGAGTTCCTACCATCATAGAGTTTACAAATGAGTGGAAAAAGTCACTAAAAGTCACTAGCAATAATAAAGTATGAAAATGCTGTAAAAGACTAGCTGGGAAAGACCACTCCCCCCCACCCCAGAAGAACTTCCGTTTAAGCTTAAGCTAGATCCAAGTCTGATCTGTTACAAAGAAGAACCTGGGAGAAATTCAGGAGACCCATGTTCAACTACATGTACTACATCCATGAAAAAGAGTATGATAGAGGAAGTTAGGGAAATACACATTACTTATTACTATTTAGGGACTTGATCCTAAATTATGTGGAAGCCTTGATCCATGCGAGTAGAGAGTAACACTTCCCTCTTGGATGATAAGCAGTTAAACAATTTAGACTCACATCTACCAAAGTATGTCCCATGGATCACTAGGCTCTTAGAATGAATAATCCATGTCAAAACGATTATATGGTCATTATTAAATTTATATATTATTAAAACATATATCTAATTATTATTTTAAGTTATTTAAATTTATATATTAAATATATAAATAAATAAGCTCATATTAAATATACATACACTTAAGGCACTAAAAAGATTTACAATTAAGAAATGTGCTTGGGGGTGCCTGGGTGGCTCAGTCTGTTAAGCATCTGACTTTGGCTCAGGTCATGATCTCATGATCCGTGAGTTCGAGCCCTGCATCGGTCTCTCTATTGTCAGTTCAGAGCCTGGAGCCTGCTTCAGATTCTGTGTCTCCCTCTCTCTCTGCTCCTCCCCCACTCACACTCTGTCTCTCTCTGTCTCTCAAAAAATGAATAAACATTAAAAATTTTTTTTAAATGTGCTTGAATTTTATAACCGTGGTAACTCACAAACTTATTTAACCATAGAACTTACTGTTATGAATTAACTAACTAGTAATATTTCTTGGAAATAGTGCTCCATACATAATACTTCAGAAAACAATGTTCGATACTAGGCATCATCAAAGTTTTTCTGTAAAGGGCCAAATAGTAAATACTTTAGGCTTTAGGGCCTATACAATCTTTGTTGCAACTAATCAAATCTACCATTGTGGTACAAAGGCAGTCATGGACAATATGTAAATGAATGGGCATGGCTGTTTTTTAATAAAACTTTAATTACATAAACAGGGATTAGGCTGGATTTGGCTCACCAGCCATAGTTTGCTGACCCCTGTTCTAGACAATGACACATTACCATAGGCCCCACACCAGAGTTTACCCTTAGCTATCCAGTAGCTAGTGTGCTAGCAAGAGAAGAGTGATAGCCAACCTAAGTAGAGACAATCTTAGGCCTATATTACCTACAGGGAAGACTACAAGAAGAAGACCTCAATGAGTAGAAAAAGGAGACATCTAAGAGATTACACCAAGTAAAAACAAAATAATTTAATATATTTGCTGGATGCACAATAGCTCCATAATTTACTACTGGATTAAACATGTCCTCGGTCATATCCCTTATCAGATTTTCCTGAGTGGAGTGAATGGGCAACACTTGAAGTCCTCAAGAGCCAATGTGTAGAAATCCTTTTAGTGAAACTGAAGAACACAAAGACGGGGGGGTAAGAGCAGAGACTGACAATTATCACAGATGCCTCTTGTCACTATTCCTGCTCCCTGTCTTCAAGTAGCCAATAGTCAAGGTCAGCCCTAACTATGGGGTGATAAGTCAACTTCCTACATTCTGAAAGGTCTACAAATCCCTCCCACTGTCCAAAATTTCACCTTAGAGATATAAGTGAGCAACACTGTCTATGCATTGAAGCCAAATAGATCCAGGGGAAATGAATGTTACCTAAAACAAGTACAGCATTTTTCCCATAGTCATTGAAACACAAATTCAACATATTAGCAAGATAGGTGGGAGGTCAATAAGAAGATTCAAATGAAACAAATCCCCATGTGGTAGAGCACAGCCTATGACCAGCCCTAAGTACTTAAGTTCACTATGGATTGTTTACCTCATTAGTACCTCTCTACCCTCTCCTATATTTCTCATCCAAACCATTCCTTACCTTTTTATTCTTCAATGGTTAATACAGAGTTCTGGAGGTACTTACCTCCAAAACACATTTACTGGAAGGTGTCAAGAAGTAAGAAATGTAGGGAATAAGAGTGTTTGAGGAAGGCTTAGTAAAGAGAAAAAAGTTTTTAAAAGGACTTCCTCACTCGGAGCTCAGGTAATCAGTAGCCGGAGTTCTGCAACATTGTTGGGTCAAGTTTAATATTGACACTGTATCCCTCAGAAGCCTTTTCATTGTTCACAGGTCAAGAAAGCAATAATGGAAACACCTCTCTAGGCTTAATTCTCATGAACAAAGAAGTAATAATAGGAATCTTATAGGAAAGTGATCATATCTGGTAAGAATCCAGAAAAGACAAGGAAAGGATGCTAGGAACAGTCAGATATATACTGTCCATGGCCTCCAGTCAAAGGATCACCAGGACAACACTTGCAGTTAAACAAACTCAGGTTTATTACATGTTGCAATGGAAGAGAACACACACCATGGGAAACCATGGGGCATCTCAGAAAAACCTGTTAGAGGATGTTCTAGGATTTGGGCTTTTCTTGGGTGTTTGTAGGAGGATTTTCCCTGGAAGTACAGCTTTGCTCTGGATTAGATGCTGTCAGGAAGCAGAGTTAATTCCTGTGATTGGGTATTTTAATAATTCTAATCTAAAGGTAAAAAGAACAGAGTGAGTCTAAAGTTGTGATTGGCAAAAAAGCAATGGTTTCACTTATAAGGGATGTTTGGTCATATTTGTGGTTTGGACAATTATAAAGTGGTCTTGTTTTGTCTTGATCCATCACAGTCACAGAGTGACCTTGTCTGATGTTAATGTTCTATAAAATTGTTATGTTCAACAAGAGAACAGTATGACCTGTGAGTCCCAGGCCCGTTGGTAGAAACACCCCATCTTAGCTGAGAGTGCCAGGTCAGTTCCTAGCTGTCAGGAGCTACTTTTCCCTTTCTCAGTACTGCATTCTTGAGAAAAGCAGATTTGAGAAATTTCATGGGAAAAATAGATGTGATTAAATAGGCATGAAAGCTAAAAACAAAACAACAAAACAAAACAAAAAAACAATTTAAGAGAAATGAGAAGTTAGGTTAGGTGACACAATATCAAGTAGTTCCCAATGAAGAAGAAAAGGGAGTGTCTTAAAAGGAATTCCAAATAGTAGCACCAGAGGCATTTAAGTGCTCCAGGTTTTCAAGGGCTATACAAAAGAAGAGAGGAGAAACACAAAACTAACATTGGCTGGGAAAGGAGAGCATGAACCTATGAAGACAAACAGAATAGCCTGATACCCTGCGTAGCTAGTGACTTCCTCTCACTGCAGAGGTTTGTAGATAGGGAGGAATGCTGGCGTCAATGACTTCTATATCAGAGAACCAGCAAGGAACAGATGGTATGCTCAACTGGGGTAGTGAGATGAGATTAAGAAAGAAACTCTTACCGTCATTTAGGAAAGAAATAAGAATGGAGTTGGTAACAGCAGCAAGCTGTCATTATCTCCAGGTCTGAAGTGGCATGGAGAGGGATGACCATGGCCCAGTGGAGAGACAGTATGGAGGAGACTGTCTGAAAGCAATGTGGCCTTTGCCTAAGGAATAAGCATCCCATGGTGACCCAAAAGTGAGGAATCCCGGGAAGTAATCACCTCAATCTCACTTTTGGTCTTCCCTCCCATATCATGCAGCTGACTCTCATTGTCCAAATCCAACTGGCAGTCAAAAGGCAAGAAAATCTGTGAATGTAGCCCATAAAGTCAACCTCCTGGGGCACAGAGAAGGATGGGGTGTGGATCTGGAGGAAAAAATGGAAAAGAAGTCACCTTCAACTCTTTAAAATTCCACCACACCATGGTACTATTTAGTACCTTCCATTCCCAACCTGACAAAGCAAATCAGGCCATGCAGAAAAATGAAGCTGCAACAATTACAACCTAATTTCCCCTTTCAAGAAGGACATACCTCGTTTCTTTGTTTGTTTTCACTCCTTTGTTTAGCCCTCCATGAGAGATCTACTTTCCACTCTCCCTGATCTATTTGCACAACCATTTCCACCTTAGTTGCACACTGTTAAACGACCTCTGGGCTGATCCCTAGATACATCTCCCTTCTGTCCAGTCCCAGCCTCTTGGACCTATTCAGACATCCTATGCATGCTCCTCCCAGGTGATCAGGTTCTCAAAGCTAAAGGAAATAATGATCTCTTTGTATGTTTAACTTTTTTTTTGGGGGGGGGGGGAGGTGAGAATAAGAGGATGTATTCAGAGCCAAAATTATTAAGGAATTCTCCTCACAAGAAAATTCCACAACTACTCCATTCAATTAGTCTTGAAATATCAAGGGCATTATACTACTTATTATAAGTTTACATGTGCACATTTATGATTAATCACTACATTCTAATTTAGGGGATAATTAAATTCAAGAAAATTCCTTTACTTCATTATTTTGGTTAAAGCAATCAAGCCAGAAATAGAAGTTGACTGTAATCTTCATCAGGGCAAAGACTATTTCTTATTTTGCTTACTAATATCTCTAAAGTGTACAGTTTGGCATATTCTTGGTTCTTAAAAATTACATTAGTTGAGGGGCGCCTGGGTGGCTCAGTCGGTTAAGCGTCCGACTTCAGCTCAGGTCACGATCTCGCAGTCCGTGAGTTCGAGCCCCGCATCGGGCTCTGGGCTGATGGCTCGGAGCCTGGAGCCTGCTTCTGATTCTGTGTCTCCCTCTCTCTCTGCCCCTCCCCCGTTCATGCTCTGTCTCTCTCTGTCCCAAAAATAAATAAACCTTAAAAAAAAAAACAACTTAAAAAAAAAATTACATTAGTTGAATAAGTAATTAAATGATGACATCTACTGGATTTCCAAAAGGAAAATCCATCCCAATTTTGAGCTTTATATATTTTTCTTTTTTCCCTTTAAAAAAAAATTCAGTTACAGAAATGAGCAAATCATTCCTGTCAGCTTATAGCTCATATTCCTAATCAATCCATTTAAAGGCCTGCTAATTTTTTCCTCTGTTATCCCCTTCATTTCTTTGTCCTCTCCGCATTCCCCTCCTCAAAACAGGAGAGGCCTTAATGTATTTTTTAATTAAACTTTTTATTTTCATTTTATTTTATTTTATCTTATTTTATTTTATTTTAATTTTATTTATATCTTAGAGAAAGAGAGAGAGAAAACACAGACAGGTGAGAGGGAGAATCTTAAGCAAGCTCCACACTCAGCACAGAGCCCAATGCAGGACTCAATCCCACGACTCTGGGATCAAAACCTGAGCTAAAATCAATAGCTGGACGCTCAACTATCTGAGCCACCCAGGCGCCCCATAAACTTTTTATTTTGAGACAATTGTAGGCTCATATACAGTAGTAAGAAATATAGAGAGATCTCTCTACTCACTTCCAACATCTTGCAAAACTGTAGTACAATATCACAACCAGGATATTGACATTGATACAGTCAAAATACAGAACATTTCCATTATCACAAGAATCCCTCCTGTTGCCCTCCGATAATCACACCCACTTCCCTCCTACCCACACCTCCTCCTTAAGCCCTGGCAATCACTAACTCGTTCTCTATTTCCATAATTTTGTCATTTCAAGCATGTTATATAAGTGGAATCATACAGTATGTAATCTTTTGGATATTGGCTGTTTTATTCAACATAACTCTGGAGATTCATCATGCTTGTTGCCTGTAATGATAGTTTGCTCCTCTTCATTATTGAACAATGTCCCATGGTATAAATGTACCACAGTTCAACCATACACCTGAAGGAGGACATTTTAGTTATTTCAGTTTCAGACTACTACAAATAAAGCAGGTATAGACATTCACATAGAGGTTTTTGTGTGAATGTAAGTCACATGGTCTAACTCAAAGCCAAGTAAGAAGTCTACCTACCCTGCCTACCTTGAGCCTGGCAAGGGGGTGGATGTATTACATTGTTATAGAAGAATGAAGCTTAGGGAACAATAATTCAATCTACCACAGATAAGTTACCTCCAGCTCTCGGCTACCAAAAATAATGGAGCAAAAACCCTTCTCTTTTTTTTTTAAGATTTTTTATTCTTAAGTAATCTTTACACCCAACATGGGGCTCAAACTCACGACCCCGAGATCAAAGTTCCCACATTACACCGACTGAGACAGCCAGGTGCCCCGCCACAACCTTTCTTGAATGTGTTCCTTTGTAAATCTTTGTAGGGTTCCCAAAGGATATGCACCCAAGAGTAGGAAACTAGTTTGTAAGGCATACACATGTTTCTCCAAACATAGCAAGATTGCTGTCCACAACGATAATTAACCCCACTGTAAACGATACAAAAGAGTTCCTATTTCTTCACATTCTTGCCAACACTCAATATTTATCCTCCTTTTTAACTTTTATTTTGTGATATGTGTAAAATGGTATTTCATTGGTTTTTCTTTGTATTTTAGATTATAGATGAGTTCACAAATCTTATACCATTTAGACTCTATAGTCTGTAAATTGCCAATTCTTATGTGTTGTTCATATTTTTTCTCAGTTTTCTATTTATTTTTATTATTATTATTTTCAGTTCTTTCTACATTTGTACATTAACCTTTGTCAGTTTAAGATGCTGGAAAGTTGTTTTGTTTTGTTTTTTCAATTCCATTCTCTGTCTGCTAATATTGTTGCAATGTCCTTTACTGAACAGGAATCCATAATTTTGATGTAGTAGATTTCATTAAATTTTTATTTCAATTGATCTGGAATCCACTTTTATAACTGGTGTATGATAAGGATCGAGCAATATTTCTCTCCATTTTAGTGAGGTTTTTTACAGCATTTTTACCAAATAGTTCATATTTTCCTCCATTAATTTGTGATGCTTCACTTACTCTATGTTGAGTTCCCATATTCAAATAAATCTATTTCTGAGCTCTTTATATTCTGTTGGTCAATTTGCTTCTTCATGAGTCAGACCAAACTATTTTATTTCTTGTATCTATGTGGTATGACTTAATATCTTATAGGACAAGAAGCCTCATTTTGTTCTTTTTCAGATTTGATATCACTGTTTATTATATTATACATTTTGGAATGTGCTTGGCAAGTTACTCAAAAACCCAGGTGGAATTCAATGTTAAGTTTATAGAGAACTATTTAGATAAGTCCTCTTGTCTATCAACATGGAATATTGTTCCATTTATTTTAGTCTTTAATGTTCTTTATTTAATAGGATTATAAAATTTTCCATTCTAAGTTCTTATGCATTCCTTGATAGTTTGATTCATAGATGTAGAGTAGTCTTTATTCTGATGTATATGTTATCTTATATTTTATTACATTTTTAGTTGGTTATTGCTGATTTGCAGAACACTACAGATTTTTGTTATATCTTTTATCTAGCAAATTTGCTAAACTCTTATTAGCATTATTTCTAATAGCCTTTTTTTATTGGTCCTGTTGGGTTTTCTATGGAAATCATCATATCATTTGAAAATAATAACAATTTCCTCTCAAATATTATATCTTACATATTTTTCTTGTCTTATAGCATTAAACATGACTTCCAAAATCATGTTACACAGTTGTAGTGATAGTAGTTATCTTGTCTTGATCTTAACCTTCATGGACATGTAGCTGAATTTTCTCCAGAATATATATTTCCTAAAAATTTTCAATACATATACTTTATCGAAATAAAGAAATCCCTTCCATTCCTGATTTTAAAGGATTTTTTAAAATATATGTCGACATTGAACTTAGTCAAATGTTTTTTCTGCATCTATTAAGAAAACAAAATTTTTTTCTTCTTTTGTTCCATATATATGGTAAATTTATACTGATTGTTTCTCTGACATTAAACCATTATGGCATTCCTGGGATAAAATAATTATAATATAGCTTTAATGCATTGTTGAATTCAACTAGCTAATATGTTACTTAGGATTTTTATCTCTGCATTCATTCACTAAATGCTGTGTGTGTGTGGAGAGAGTATACAGGTACAGATAAATATTACCACACCATGCAGTTTTGAAATAAGGTTATTATAGTTGTATAAAATAAGTTAGGTAGCTCTAAATTGTTTTCTATCATGGAACAAGACAGGGACTATCAGAACTTTAACATTTTGGTAAAACTTATCTGAAAAATTGAGTGAGAAGATTTTGGGAGATAGGACATATGATTTCTATTTCCATTTTCTATAATTATTAGCTATTTTTCTTTTTTCTGCTCTATTTCTATCATTTGTGGTTTTTTACTTTATCAAACTTATTATCATATGGTTCATGTTTTTTTAAACTTCATGTCTATAGTCATGTCTTCATTTTTATTCTTTATTTTATTTATACCGCTCTTTTACCTTATTGATTTTTTTATAGAAACAGTTTTGGGTTTGTTAATCTCTATTTTTGTCATCTATTTATTTCTGTCTTTATACTTTTTATTTTCTTTCCTCTTAGAAAGATCTCCTTTAACAGTATTTTTCAAACTTTTCGATCTGTTTAGCTCATTTCTTTTTTTTGTTTTTGTTGATTTTTGGTTTTTGTTTTAATGTTTATTTATTTTTGAGAGAGAGAGAAACACAGTGTGAGCGGGGAAGGACAGAGAGAGAGGGAGACACAGAACCCCAAGCAGGCTCCAGGTTCTGAACTGTCAGCACAGAGCCCGATGCAGGGCTCGAACTCACGAATCATGAGATCATGACCTGAGCCAAAGTCTGACACTTAATCAACTGAGCCACCCAGGCTCCACCGAGCTCATTTGTTTTTAATAAAACCTACTTCAAAGTACTATTTTAACTGCATTATAAATATTTCATTATGTAAGTTTTCATTATTCTTCTAATAATTCTATTTTTTTATTTTATTAATATTTTATATTTACTATAAGGGTGTTTGCAGTAATATTGGTTTCCAGATTTATGGACATTTGGAAGTTACTTTGATTATTTTACTTTTTAATTTGATTCCAGTATAGTTAACATACAGTGTTACATTGGTTTCAAGTGTACAATACAGTGATTCAACAATTCTATACATTATCCACTGCTCATCATGGTGAGTATACTCTTAATTGCCTTCACCTATTTCACCCATTGCCCATATAGCAATCAAAGCATCTTCCTGAATTATTTCTCTCCTTCCTGGAGCATTTCTTCCAAGACAATTTTAAAATATGGTCTTTATGTGTCAAAACTTCTAAAGCCATGTCATGACTAAAACTATCTTTGTCATGATCATGCATTTAAAAGATAGTTTAGCAAAATATAAAATTATAGTTTTAAAAGACTTTGGAATTAGATCTGAGCTTAAATCCTTATTCTCCCACTATCTGTGTTACCATGAGCAAATTGCTTAATAGCTGTGAGCCTCAATTTCCTCATTTGTAATGAAAGGATGTTAATATCTAACATGCAGCATTACCAGGGCAATGATGATACATGCAAGTTACTGAAATGTTATATTAATCAAGGACTTAATTGCTTTTTAAAAGTACTATAGTTTGAGTCCTTTTCCTTTAACATGTTGACACTATTGTTTCATTGTCTTCTTGCCTCCTATGTTGCTATTGAGAAGTCTACCTTCAATGTGATATTTTTAATTTTCTGGATCATCTTTATATTAAGAAACTTTTATAATTTTAATTTTTTCTCTTTGAATTTGATGTTCTTAAATATCACACCTGTAAGTGTGAGGTTTTCCTTCTTTAATCCCCATGAGGGTAATAAAATTCCACCTCTTTTTCTTTTTTTTAAGTTTATTTATTTGAGAGAGACAGAAACAGCACAAGTAGGGGAAGGGCAGAGAAAGAATCCCAAGCAAGTTCTTCACTGCCAGCACAGAGTCTGTCGTGGGGCTCGAAACTCACAAAACCATGAGATCACGACCTGAGCTGAAACCAAGAGTCAGAAGCTTAACTGACTGAGCCACCCAGGTGTCCCAACCTCCACCACTGAAAGTGAAAGGAGGATCAAAGAATTTGTAAGCATCTTTAAAAATAACCACTGAGGTTATTTTTAAATAACCTAGATGGCTCAGTGGATTGAGTGCCCAACACTTGATTTTGGCTCAGGTCATGATCTTACAGTCCTGAGATCCAGCCCCACAGTGATGGGATCAAGCCCTGCATCACGCTCTGCCCAGGCTCTCTCCTGCATCAGCATGGAGCCTGCTTAAGATTCTCTCTCTTCTGCCCCTCCCCGACTCATGTTTATTCCCCTCACTCTCTCTGGCTTTAAAAAAAAATAAAAGGAAGGAAGGAAGGAAGGAAGGAAGGAAGGAAGGAAGGAAGGAAGGAAGGGAGGGAGGGAGGGAGGAAGGAATACATGATCTCCCTTGGTCAACATAAGGTGTAACAAATCAAATGTCATATCAAACTTCGGAACTTTCTTTGTAAATTAATTTTTTTATCATTGAGGTCAAATTAACATACAATGTTATATTAGCCTCAGGTGTACAACATACTGATTCAACAGTCCTACACATCACTCAGTGCTAACCACAAGTGTAGTCACCATCCATCACCAAACAACATTATTACCATATTATTGGCTACATCGCCTGTGCTGTACTTTCATCTCTGTGACTTATTTCATAACCAGAAGTTTGTACCTCTTAATCCCCTTCACCTATTTTACCTATCCATCCCCCCACTTCCCTCTAGCAACCACCTGTTTGTTGTCTATATTTAAGAGTATTTTTTTGTTTATTTGTTGTCTTTGTAAATTAACAAAGAGTTTCAAGGACATAAAAGCAATATGTCATGACATAGCAAATACTATTCAATCATTTCTCTAAGCCTTTATAATATTGAAAAATGCTGTTTAAAGTTATAAAAATTCTAAGATGTTAGAACTGTTCAGGAAAATTATCCAAAACTTGGAAACAAGGCAAAAAAATGTCAGAATTACTTTTCAATGTCATACTAGAACACTGTCCAGCAGGTCTGCCCAAAATTTATTTAATTTCCTAGGGGATTATATCTTTGACTCATTATTTGCTGTTCATCATAGCCAATACCCTGTGACGATATATATTAATTTGTGGATTTCTGTCTGATTAAGTAATGAATTCTCTCCAATAGAAAAAAAATAATCCTAATGCTTATGGTTATATTTCTCTGCAAAACATAACTTCTTCTGTCTCTTACTTAGCAAGCTTATTTCATCATGCCTTTCATAAAATGACTATATAAATCTTTGTTCCTTGAATTCCTCTTCAAATTAGCCAACTTTACCTTCCACTT
Source organism: Panthera leo (assembly GCF_018350215.1). Classification (NCBI taxonomy): domain Eukaryota; kingdom Metazoa; phylum Chordata; class Mammalia; order Carnivora; family Felidae; genus Panthera; species Panthera leo. The sequence goes on along the minus strand of NC_056685.1, from coordinate 56,023,035 downwards.
GGATCCCTCATTAATGAATTAAATAAATCTTTGACACATTCTTTATATTTGTACGAGACTCATGTTTTTTAACTTTTTGATGAGTATGTTCAATAATTTGTGAGGTTTTCTCCACTGAGATAGACTCATCTGCTGGAGTCTATTCTACTGTATTACCCAAGACGTGTAACTTATGAGTTCTTCCCTGCCAGGAGCATCTCTTCTTGAATCCTGGAGTAAATCCTAAAGACATTATAACTTTTCCTCATTGAGTCTCTGTGTCTTTATTCTTCTAATTTTATGTCTTTATTTTTGTTTCTGGCTGTTCTTTCTGCATTTTGTCCAATTTGTGATTTGGGTCATGTCTTCCTCTACCATGCAGCCCAAGGATTCTCAAATTATGAACCAGTAGGTCAATCTCAACTAGGTAGCTAGAGATCACTCTACATATACATGAGTCTGATAAGTTATTCCCCCCGGTACAGACAGCGATTGGAAACTGATTTTATGGTATGACTACTTTGTGATCTCTGTATATATAATGGCACCTACTTTTTATCAAGTGAGTGACGACAGAAAATCTAGTTTGTTGGACTTCTTCGATTGTTGTTTTGTATACTCTTGAGTTCAACCCAATTAGGAAAAAACTGAAAAGGAGAAAATCTCTTTAAAATCTAGAGTGGATGGGGCGCCTGGGTGGCGCAGTCGGTCGAGCGTCCGACTTCAGCCAGGTCACGATCTCGTGGTCCGCGAGTTCGAGCCCCGCGTCAGGCTCTGGGCTGATGGCTCGGAGCCTGGAGCCTGTTTCCGATTCTGTGTCTCCCTCTCTCTCTGCCCCTCCCCCGTTCATGCTCTGTCTCTCTCTGTCCCAAAAATAAATTAAAAAAAAAAAAAAAAAAAAAAAAACTAAAATCTAGAGTGGTGAGTGCTTTTGTTTCTGTTTACTGTAGACCTATGTCTGTAGTTACAGAGTTGAAGCTGCAAGCTTTCTATGCGTCTCTGTTTCAAAAACTGAGAAAAGTATTTTCCTTTCATGTATGAGCACAAAATATTTTCCTACTTCTGTCAGATATTAATACATCAAACTATAAAACCTCTTAAAGAAGCTCTGTTCTGTTTGGTTATACAAACCAAGTAGGATTTGCATAAATTTAATATTTCTAAAATTCTTACAAAAATAAAGAAACTTAACTTCTAATACTCTGAGTGTATTAGCCTTTAAAAAACAAAAAACTTTTCACAGATACTGCCAGCTCAGAAGTATTTTTATATAATAATTCAAGTTCATGTAATTAAAGTGAATATTATTGGACAAATCACAACAGATTTTCATAATTTTGCTTAAAAAGAGTTTCATGTCAGGGCACCTGGGTGGCTCAGTCCCTTAGGCATCCGACTTTGGCTCAGGTCATGATCTCACAGTTTATGGGTTCAAGCCCCACATCAAGTTCCTCATTGGCAGTGTGTGGAACCTGCTTGGGATGCTCTCTCTTTCCCTCTCTCTCTGCCTCCCCCCTCCCCGACTCACGCTTTCTCCCTCTCTCTTTCAAAAATAAATAAACTTAAAAACAAAAAAAGAACTTCATGTCTTTTCCTGATTTTTATCAACATGGAACATAATAAAAGCATACTTTCTAAAAATTTTTTTAATGTTTACTTTTGAGAGAGAGAGAGTGCACACAAGTGAGTGCGAGCAGGGGAAGGGCAGAGAGAGAGGGAGACACAGAATCCAAAGCAGGCTCCAGGCTCTGAGCTGTCAGCACAGAGACTGATGTGGGGCTTGAACTCACAAACCATCAGATCATGACCTGATCCAAAGCCAGACACTCAACCAACTGAGCCACCCAGGTACCCTTAAAAGCATTTGTATTTTTTAAGATTTGTATTTACTTCTCACAAAGGAACTAGGAATCTGAAGTTCCTAGACGACTTATACTGATTTGTAAGTTCAGATAAGTTACTTTTCCTTTACATAGTGTTTTAAATTGAGAAACATTATATGTTCAGCTAAATAGAATTATAATAATAAAGCTGATAAACATTTTATATCAACAGTAACTATGTCCTAAAGTATGTCTGCTGAAACTTGTTATTCAAGATCTTTTTTTAAACATTCATGATTTGGGTTTTGTTTTTTATTTTAATTTTTTATTTGAGAGACAAAGAGCAGGGAGAAGAGCAGAGGGAAAGAGAGAGAATCCCAAGCAGGCTCCACTCTCAGCACAGAGCCCAACACAGGGCTCAATCCTATGGCCCTCAGATCATAACCTGAGCAGAAATCAAGTGTCGGTCACACAACCAATTGAGCCACCCAGGTGACCCAAGATCTTTTTTTAACTTTAAGACAAAAAAAAATTAATATTAAATTGAGTTAATTAATGGCTAATTCTTGGATACCTGTATAGTATCTAACTATTTTTATTGCTTTCTAATTTTTTTAATATAGTTGACACACAATGTTACATTAGTTTCAAGTGTAGCATAGCTTTAATATATGTGCTTTTCTTTCTTTTTCTTGTACATTGTAGAGAGGCTATGCCTCTATGCTCTGTTAACAAATGTGTATATTTTTGCTACTATAAGAGGATATAAAAAGCTGTATGTGACTATCGAGGATGTGTGTGCTCATGAGTTTTGTGGTCACTAAAATAGACAGTTCACAATGAGCTACCTCCAGATTTCCTCTGATTAATAGAAATTAGTTATTTTGGTTAAATGCTGAGTTGTTGAAGCTATGCTAAAACTATTAGAGCAGAGAAGTACAAACGTATATGCATAAAAATGAGATGGGTGTGTTTCTCTTCCAAAGGAAAAAAAAAGTGGTTTTGTTTTAAAGTAAAATATCTTATTGTTTCTGAATATGGAAGGGAATAAAGAAACAACATTTAAATCGATATAGAAAGTTGCAGAAGGTTAGAGAAAATAAGCTCTATTTGCTTTGGTTTTGCATACCGGCAAACAATGAACCTGAAATGAGGAAACGAAATACATAAAAAGAGGATCAGCAGAGTATGTTTAGTTTGATGAATTCATTCAAAATACAATGCTTTTATGAAAGTTCAGGTCATAATCTCAGGGTCATGGAATAGAGCCCCACATCAGGCTCTGCACAGAGCATGCAATCTGTTTAACATTCTCTCTCTCTTTCTCTCTCTCTCTCCCCCTCCACCCCCTCTCCCACTTGCATGTTCTCTATCTCTCTCCCTAAAATTAAAAAAATAATAATAAAGAATAATCTTTGGAGATTCTTTACAATTGCGAAGGAGAAGTGATTTGTTAAAAAAAAACAAAAAAACTTTTTTTCTAAAACCTGAAAATAAAGCAAAAGGATAACAGCTTATCTTTTCAATGTGACACTGAATGTTACACATTCTCTAATAGGTCTGTCCCAAGTCTATTTAAGAATGTACTTTTGAGTTACTATTTACCATTGATTATAATCCAGACTCTGAAGTTACACACTCTAATTTACAGATTTTTATCCAGCAGAGATACAAATGACTTCTTGGATACATGTCCACTTTATATTTGAAGAAGTGCTATCTTCAATTTTTTGAAATATTTGGCAGGATGAAATCACTGAAATACAATTTTTGAAAAGTCAAATGACCACCCGTGAAACTTTGGTTGTAGGCAGAGACTGATACAGAATCTTCTCCAAAGAGCTATTTTGTGTGTTTGTTTTTAGTGGATGATTGATGTAGCCTTAGACAATTTCTTGTAGTTGCTGATTTCATGAGGCAAACAAAACCTGATGTATAGGATTAAATGCTGCTTTATAAATCATTAAAAAGCATCCTAAAATCAATTCAAAAATTGACCAGAAGCCACTGCACTTTGCTCCAAAGAGAAATAACATGCTGAGTAAGCAACACAAATGCTACTCACTCTTCTCCAAACTGAAGCAACCTGCTGGGTCAGCACTGTGACAGCTAACACCAGTGGACAATGGCAGTAAAAGTCAAAAACAGCAAAAACTACCAAATGAAAACCAAAATATTGGAAATTTCATTTACTCTGTGGTTAGTAACTATTTTAGTATAAGTTTCTAGGAAAGGGGTTAAGTCAGAATGTGACATAAAATCATACACAAAAAAAAAATTTTTGAAATATACTAGAAACTGGTGTGAAATATGCTAGAAAGCTACCTCAAAAATAAGAGAAATGCCATCAATTCCTATAAGATAAAATAATCAGTTTTTTTCATATCATCTGTTATTGACCAACAGACCTAAACTCAAATCAGTTTGATGTTTTGACTCCAAAGGTCAGCAGCATACTCTGCAACAGAAGTAGCAGCTGTTTTCCCACAGATTAGGTCTCTTTAAGCCACTGTCGCAAGTCTTCTCCTAAAGTCACCAGAATCAGACATTCTAAGCTCCCATAAACATACTAAGGTCCTGCTGTAATGTTTCTTGGGGCCCTCACCCTATGATGTTACTGTAGATGATATTTATTAAAAGTATCCTTCCAGTGTCTTCAAAGCTTACAGAGTCTTTCTTAGTTGAGCTCAATAAATATGTACAATCATTTCCTTTCCTCTCCCCCAACCTCTCCCCTGACCACACACACACACAACCTGAAATAAGTAAAATTCCAGAATATGCCATGTAATAATGAGAGAGACATTGTTAATTGAAGATTAACAATTCCATGCATACATGGAAAATAGTTTGAGAAAGTGGAGAAAAAAATACTCAAAATCTGATATTTTTGAAAAATGTTATGTATTTGCTTTTCTATTTGGGCCTAAGATTACTACATCCAGAAGCTTATCCTAGCAATGCAATAACAGTTATGAAGTGGGAAAGAAATAGAAAGAGGGTAACATTTCAAGTTTGATTTTTTTCTCATAAAGTCCATGGATTATGGAAGAAAAGTAAAAGACATGAGGAGAAAAATATAGCATTAATTAGAGGACATAGTTTTGAAGAAACTTGGGAAAAAATATGTTTTTTGTTGAGTGTTTTGGGGTTTTTTTTTGTTTGTTTGTTTTATTTTTATAAGCCTGTTATACTATGAGCTCTGTGTGCAGGGACTACGCTTATATCCCCAACTCCTAGCACATGTAGTACCAAGAATTTCTAGGCATCAAGGAGCACCTGGCTGGCTCAGCTGGTAGAGCATGCAACTCTTGATCTAAGGGTTGTGAGTTCAAGCCCCACATTAGGTGTGGAGATTACTTAAAAATAAAAAATCTTAAAAAACAAAGAGTACATAGGCACTCAAATACTTACTAAAGACATGACAAAATTAACCAATTATTGAGCTGTTAACAAGTGCCTATAATGGTTAACATTATTTACAAATCAAATTTTAGTTAGGACTAGATATGAAGAAGTGTTCTGGGCCAGAGCTTCTCAAACTTCAATGTTCACACAAATTACCTGGATATTAAAATGCAGATTCTGACTCCATAGTCTAGGGCGGAGCTGAAGAGTATGCATTTCTAACATGCTCCTAGATGATGCTGATACTGCTGGTTTGTGGACCACATTTTGAGAATCACCATTCTGGGCAATCTAATGCTTCGTGTCAATAAGGAGGCTTCAGAGCAGGGTATCAGTGAGCACCAGTGTTGGGGCAGATGACTATCAAGGGAAGAAGTCTTGGGCTAAACAGGCAAGGCAATAGTAGGAGGGTAGATGACTACCCAAGGAGTATTCCACTGTCCTGTTCCCTTTTCCTCTGTAAAATGAAAACTTTTATGTTTTATCTGAAAAAAAAAGAAAAAAGAAAAGAAAAGAAGAGAAAAGAAAAGAAAAGAAGAGAAGAGAAAAGAAAAGAAAAGAAAAGAAAAAGTTTCAAGAATCAGAAAGCAAATGGAAGAAACTATCTTGTAACCTTGAAATCATATTACGTCCATCCATATGGCTTTAGGAATGGAGTAATAAGAAGGCTTGTGAAGTCTCCTCCCATTATGGCACTTTCTCAAGGACTTTCATTTCCTGGAGGAGAAATTGTGGTTACAACCACAGGAGGCCTATTCCCAAGAACTCTCAGTTTAAAGGAGAGTGTTCTGGCACCTCTGGCCTCTCAAACAGATTTCACCAATTAGCTACCCTTTCCCTCTCTCCCTCATTCTACCCACTCTAATCCCACCCACTGTGCTCCAAGACTCACAAACTCCAAAGATACCAAGATGATTCACACTCTGCCCACCCTCTCCCCTGTGTCTGCTCAGCCATCATTCTCCATCATGGCTGTGCTACCAATGGCGGCCACATGCACTCAAGGAGATTGTCCCTTTTCTGAAAACGTTATTGAAGGGTCTGAGAGACTGAATCTATTCACCTAGGTTATTGGCTCAGAAGTTATGTAGATCTCTCATTTGAAACTCCTGAAGTTATCTTTTGAGCTCAAGTTTTATAGAAGCACAAAATGCTTAAAGATGATAGAACCCAAAGTATGAAAATATATATATATATATATATATGGTTATTTCCTATTTCTCACTCTTTACCAGAGATGTGATATGTAGTAAGTAGTTTCCTGCCTCCCCTATTATTACAATAGTGTTTATTATTACAATGGTGCCACAAGCCTCACAGCACCAACTAAGAGGCAGGTATGAAGATGGGAAGGAGGAAGTTAAATGCTACTGGGATGCCACTGTTGGGGCAGCCACTTTACACAGTTCCAGTGGGTGTAATTAACACAGAATACAATGTGAAAGGCACCCCCTGGAGCTGCAGGATCCTGTAGCACTAGAAGGGACTCTGGAGAAAAGATGACCCACAGGAGAGGACTGTGGAAGGGGGGTGCACGAGGGCCAAGGAAGGGAAAGGAATTCCAGCACTCAGGAACTTTTCTCCAAAAAGTTTCTCCTTGACTCTATATGGATATATATACTGTAATCATGATCATTAAAATGCATATATTGCCTCAGGAAACTATCAGTGGCCATTCGTTATTTGCTAGAGAACTAATGCAGTTATCTCCCTGGCTTTGTAAAAGAAACACAAATTATTATCTCCTGTGTAGACTATTGAGCATTTATCCCTAATTATCATGCTTTACAAGAAGAAGTATGCATAATACTGAATGGGGTAGTTTATATTGTTGGGAGTCTTACTTTATCATAACAACAACCTATAGATTTTATGGACTATATGTTCCTGAACCTAAATTCAATAAGTGCAAAGGAAAAGAATTAGTAAAATGATCAGCAAGAAATACATGACAAAATGGATGGGCCACCTATAACATAAAGAGAAAAACTGAGTAGTTGAATTTCAGCAGAAACAAAAAACCAATCATGACTCATATGTGCAATCTTATAAAAAATAAGCAATGTTAAATGCATACTCAGTACCATTTTGCTTAATCTAATTTCATCCTAGCAAAAATCCTATTAAATTGGTACACTTATGGTCCCCATTTTATCCCTAAGCAAAGTAAAGCACAAAGAGGATCAGTAACTCACCCAAGGCCGTACAACTGGTAAGGGACAGAACTGGAATTCAAGCCCAGGCAGGCTGGCAGCAGAGCCCAAGCTTTTGTCACTAAGATGTAAATACTCCCTATTACAAGCAACAAACATTTGTTCCTCTCTACCTATGTAATGTTTCACAAACATTATATGAATTATTAACATGGCCATATTTAGTTCTACTTAGGCTAGTCTGAAAAAAGAAACAACATCCAGAAGCCCAGAAAATGTAAGCCTAAAGAAGAAGAATTTCTTAAAATTTATCCAGGATAGGGGCGCCTGGGTGGCTCAGTCGGTTAAGTGTCCGACTTCGGCTCAGGTCATGATCTCACGGTCCATGAGTTCCAGCCCCGTGTTGGGCTCTGTGCTGATGGCTCAGAGCCTGGAGCCTATTTCAGATTCTGTGTCTCCCTCTCTCTCTGACCCTCCGCCATTCATGCTCTCTCTCTGTCTCAAAAATAAATAAACGTTAAAAAGAAAATTTTTTTTAATTTATCCAGGATAATCCAGGAGAGGCAGCACTCTGGCCAAATGGTGTGAGCAGTCAAAATAACTTGACCATAAGGAAGGATGTTTCAGATCAAGGTCATCCAACCAATTGCTCTTGACCCCATACCATAATTACTAACCTTCTGGTTATAATTCATTTTTATTTTTTTAGCTATTTTTTTCAGTTTTATTGAGATATAATTGACGTATAACAATGTATTAAAGTACACAACATAATAATTTGAGGTATGTTATATTGCAGAATGATTACCGCAGTAAGTTTAGTTAATATCTACCACCTCTCATGGCTGCAATAATTTCATCTTTTAGGTTTTCTTTCCCTCTGTAAGGAGAGAATGGAGAAACAATTGGCACCACTTCACAGCTTTCTCAGAGTAAACTAATAAATTGGTATTCAAGCCCATGCAGTTTTTAAAACCAGGGGAAACTTACTTCTTGACTACGGATTTGTTGGCATAAATTCTAAAGTATACAATTTTTTTAAAAGGAGGAAATAAAAGAGAATGAGAAATAACCACTGATTAATAGCCAGTGGTATGGAATCTAAAAAAAAAGAAAAAAGAATAATGAACTCATTGATACAGAGAATAGGTTGGCAATTGTCAGAGGTGGGAGGCGGGAGTGGGTGAAATGAAAAGTGGTCAAAAGGTACAGAACTTCCAGTTATAAAATAAATACATCATGGGATGTAATATACAGCATAGTTAATAATACTCTATTATATATTTGAAAGTTACTAAGAGAGTAGGTTTTAAAAGGTCTCATCACAAATAAAAAAATTTGTAATATGTGGGGCAATGCATGCTAACTAGACTTATTCTGGCGATCATTTCACAATACATACAAAATCAAATCATGTCGTACATCTGAAACTAATATAATGTCATAGGTCAATTATATCCCAATTAAAAATATATGACAGGGGTGCCTGGGTGGCTCAGTAGGTTAAGCATTTGACTTCCACTCAGGACTCAGGTCATGATCTTACAGTTCGTGGATTCGAGCCCCGCATTGGGCTCTGTGCTGACAGCTCAGAGCCTGGAGCCTGCTTTGGATTCTGTGTCTCCCTCTCTCTCTCTCTTTCCCTCCCCACTTACATTCTGTCTCTCTCAAAAATAAATAAAGATAGATAGATAGATAGATAGATAGATAGATAGATGATAGATAGATATGTATATAGATATAGATATAGATGTCAGAATGAGGATGGGGGTGTGAGGGAAAAGTCAGAGATTTACTTTCCTGGAAGAGTAATTTTTGTTAATGACTTCTCATTTTACTAAACAAGGCTTCTTTTTTTTTTTTAATGTTTATTTATTTTTGAAGAGAGAGAGAGACAGAACACGAGCAGGGAAAGGGCAGAGAGAGAGGAAGACACAGAATCTGAAGCAGGTTCCAGGCTCTGAGCTGTCAGCACAGCTGACACAGAGATAATGACCAGAGCCAAAGCTGGATGCTCAACCAACCGAGCCACCCAGGTGCCCCGTAAACAAGGCTTCTGTACAACAGATCTGGCTACTTCCATCCAATCAACTATACTTCAATTAAGAATAAATGACAGACTTGGTTTTCCTCATATACCATGCTTAAATAAGGTGAGTAGTGTGATAGAATGAGGAAATGAAATTAATAAATAAAGACAGCAGAAGCATTATTGGCAAGAAAGACTGAACAAAAATTAATCATGTTCCCAATAGAAGAAGTTGAATAGAAAGATAATCCAAAGTCACACAAAATCAAGGCTAAATAGAAGCCTCAGAGAAAGTCAGAGTTCTTTGGTCTCTTCCTAATTTCCAGAAAATGCTTTTACAAATGGTCAGGCAACTGAGCATCTGAGATCTAATTGTGTCACGTCTAACAAACTGGTTTGATGTTCTCCTTTTAGAAGAGCAGATGGAGTCGTCTAAAGATTAAGAGAAACCCCTGAAGAAAGATGTGACAGCCTGAGGGACAGACTTAAACTAATGTTTAAAAAATAAATCTTTGATGAATTAGCAAGGATTCTGCAACCCAGATCTAAATGAGATTTTTCACCATTCTTTAAACAAGGCCAAAGTAATTTTCTGATTTTAAGGAAGAAAAGAAGACACAAATTTAAGAAGTTAAATAAAAAGCAGTTGATAAGAAGGAGTTAAACCATGAATACAATATCAAGGAAAGTCACTTTAGATGGTTTCTCTTCATTAAAAATTCCTTTAAAATACAAGGCATTGCAAATAAAAATATAATAAAAGCTATGTATCCACTACCCAGTTTTAATAAATGTTATTATTTTGCCATACTTGCCTCAAATCACTTTTGAGGGATATATATGTTTGACTATTTCTATATTTCCCTTCCCAGTGCAATATTCCTCCCTTTCTCCCAGAAGCAAACATTATTGAGTTTTGATAGGTACTACATCAACTATACATCAACTACACCAACTATATATGTATGAAAACAGATAACACAATACATACATAATATACATATGAAGTACATGCAGTATTAAAATATGAACTGGAAAAACAACAAACTTGTATAGCTCATGTGACTCATGTATATATCTTTTAAATATATATATATATATATATACATACATATATATATATACATTACTAAAATTGCCTTTAATCTGGGAAATTTTAGAGAATGAATTTCAGAGCTAGTTGGCATGGCTAAAAAACAGTGGTCATTTCTTCTTGGAAAAAAAAATAAGAATAGAAACAAAATTTAGAACAAGGACTTTGTTATAGTGAATTTGGAAGCTATTTTACAAGCTCTAAGAAGATACTGAGAATGGGAAAGGATTTCAAAGGTGGTAACATGATCAAATTGCTACCAAGAAGCTCTCATTTTATAAATTTGAAATTATAAATGAGACGAGTCCAAAACAGATTCCAAAGGTGAACCCAGGTACTAAAAAAAAGATTACGGTTACTCATTGAACTCTCTTCCATGCATGCTAAACTACTCTCCAGGAGTAACTTACACAGCATCAGAAATTACATTAATTCTTCAAAACTCCAGGGTACTGTTTAGTAAGTTATTATCTGATGTATTAAATTTTCTTAGCGCCTAAATTATTCTCACAACATCAGCTATTCCCTGGGTAATCCCAGTCATGGCCTCCATAAACCATATAGCTTTCTGATTACTTAAGAGTTCATGTGACTCCCAAAAGTGCTCAATTTATTCACAGAAGTAATTTAGGCCACCTAGAAAATCCAACTAAACAAGTGAAATTCACTCTGATGCCATTGTGTCCATATGCTTAAAGACAACAGAGTGGGAAAGGTCAATCTGATGTATGCAAACCTATTAAAGACAGAATCTATTGACTGTACAGCCAATCCAAATGGACATTATGATTGGCAAGCAAAGCCAATTAAATAAAGAATAGTTCACTTATTGGTTTTATGTAGTCAGAGCTTTAGTAAGTTATAAATGCTCCATAAGTCTGGCTCTTGGTCAGACTTCCTGGGATCATTAACAGTCTCTTGGTAATTTTATCAAAGAGAGACATATTGATCCCGTATTCCAGCCAAATTCTAATTTAAAGAATTATAGTCTACTCTCCTCCAAATTCCCTCAGATTAAGTGATATTTTCTGAGAGGACAACCACCCCCACTTCTAAGGTGCTTCTCCCAACCTCAAGCCTCTCTTGGGAAAACCAAAACTTCTCTCTGGCCCAACTCTATAGCACAGATGCCTTGATGGGTTCACAGAAGCCTCTTTTCTCATCACCCACTTCACAATAAAGTGTACATTTCTAATCCTTTTTTTAACAAGAGATGTGTTTTTTATCATTACACAGTTGATCTCAACTGAACAGGTCATGGACAAGTATTTATTTACTACTGATTTCTCTACATATCATCCCAGGAGTGATAAAGAGAAGGTAAAAGTGTGAGGAGCAAAGTTGTGAGCTTCAACTCTTCCTAGAAGAAGAGAAAATAATTAGCTTTATTGCTATTCCTCTTGGAAATAAAAATTAGCCTTACTGGTTCATAAATAGAGGTTGGAAAACACCAAACCATCCCATTGTGGTAGCCAACCAGAAATATGATCATTACTTTTTTCATTAAAACACCTAGGGGAGGGCAATCCCTATCAAAATGACACCAGCATTCTTCACAGAGCTAGAACAAACAATCTTAAATTTTGTATGGAACCAGAAAGACCTGAATAGCCAAAGCAATCTTGAGAAAGAAAAGTGAAGCTGGAGGCATCACACTCCCAGGGATAAATGGATAAAGAAGATGTGGTATATACATACAATGGAGTATAACACAGCAATCGAAAAGAATGAAATCTTGCCATTTGCAACTACGTGGATGGAACTAGAGGGTATTATACCAAGCGAAATTAGTCAGGGTAAGACAAATATCATATGACTTCACTCATATGAGGAATTTAAGATACAAAACAGATGGACATAAGGGAAGGGAAGGGAAGGAAAAATAATGTAAAAACAGGGAGGGGAACAAAACATAAGAGACTCTTAAATATAGAGAACAAACTGAGGGTTGCTGGAGGGTTTGTGGAAGGAGGGATGGGCTAAATTGGTAAGCAGCATTAAGGAATCTACTCCCGAAATCACTGTGCACTATATGCTAACTAACTTGGATGTAAATTTTTTTAAATAAATTATTTTTAAAAAAACACACACCTAGGAGGGGCACTTGGGTGGTTCAGTCAGTTAAGTGTCAACTTCAGCTCAGGTCATGATCTCATGGTTCATGGGTTCGAGCCCTGTGTCGGGCCCTGTGCTGACAGCTCAGAGCCTGGAACCTGCTTTAGATTCCGTGCCTCCCTCTCTCTCTGCCGCTCCCCTGCTCTCAATCTCTCTCTCTCTCTCTCAAAAATAAACACACACACACACACACACACACACACACACACACACACACACACACACACACCTAGTAGAGATTATCTATAAGTGAGCATGACCTAACATGGAGCAAAATGGCAGGTCTGATAGGGTAAGCGTGCATGGTGGGCCACCAGTCTGCAGGATAACTTGGGGTGAGATATCACAAACTAGATTTTTTAAATCATCACCAGTCTTACAATTTTGTCAATAGAAAACTAAATAGTTGGGTATTTGTTTGTGTGGTTTCATTTTAAAAATCAGTTAATTCAGTGAGGAAAAAATGAATTACTCTGGTTTGACATCACATAGGCATTAATAGGCATCACGTGGGCATTCACAGATTGACAGAGTTTTAGTTTCCACATGCATGTTTTGTATCATGTTTGCAAAGTTCAAGCTACCTACAAGTAAGACATTTCTTTGGTAAAAAAGGTAAGAGGCATTGTTACCATGGAAAATAATAAAAATGACCATAGCTCAGAAAGCATTAATGCCATCTCTATGCATTTAAACTACAGCATAGTTGGCTGTGAAACATAAATACATCTAGTTAACACATAAGCACATATTGAGCATCTAAAAAATCATCTTTTCTTTTTTTAAGCAATACTGACACTCATTAGCACCTTTGAATATAATTTCATGCAATATAATTTTTTTATTTATAAAACTGTTTCCAGGTGTGATTATTATTCACCCATCACAAGATATATTTTTAAAAATAAAAACTGACAGCATTCACTTCCAAAATTTATGTATGCTGGTAAAATGCTCTAATTATACAACAAGGTAATTTTGTTAATGTAATTTTTTGGTATCAGTTTACACCGCCTAAAGATGTTTGCAAAGTTAAAGAAAAAAAATTTTTAACTCCAAAGTGTAGGTATTTTCCGTTAATGCTATTCACTATTTCCTTATGGATTACAATGGATTACAGCTATATGTAACCCAGGGTGATGTCTGGCAATTCTTTCTCAAATTCCTTTTCTTAATACGCATAACCAGAATCCCAAGGATGGGGGGAAATAGCATCTTTGATATAACTGCAAGCTTATTCTTACCAAAGCAAACTGTGACAGCAGAGTATGAAAGAACTCCTTCAGAAGGAGGGTCCTAAAAGTGAGGAAACTCAGGAAAATTCTAGACAATTCAGATTCACCTAGTTGTGATTCCAGGAAACAAAAGTACAACAAATTACCGCCAGTACTAAAGAACTCCAGAAAGGTATTCCACTTTAGGTAGAAATAGAGTTGTAATTATTTATCCACTCGATATTTATTGAATACCTACTGGATGATAGGTAATGTGCTAGGTGATGAGCATCCAGAAATAAAAAGCATGGGTCTCTGCTCCACTCTGATGGGGGAGACAGATAGATGCACGAGGTGATTTGCCTGTAGTGATTAAGTTTGAGTGTGGAAGATGAGATTCTCCTGGGAATGACGGTTATTCAGGAGAAATATCAGTCAGGTCTACTCTGTAGGAAGATCATCTTGATAAACAACAACAAAGAACAAAAGGTACCGGCCTCAGGGCTCCTCTGAGCATCAGAGTCTGCCAGCAGGGACCCTGGGGTCTCCCGCTTAAAAGGTTCCCCTTACATTCTGAGTGCCCATGGACAATGTGTCCCATAGAGGGCTTTCCCTGACAACGGGACCTGTTGGGACTTTCTGCTTACTGCATTGTTTATTTTTCCTTTCTCATAATTAAACTTTCTTTAATCCTACAAGGTAATAATATTTGCAAATGAAGAACACCTGCTTATCGAACATGATGAATTTTCCAGGCTTCTGGGGAAAAAGTTGTTCAAGCCAAAGAAATCTAATACACACCTAGAAAGTAACCTGAACCCTCCATGATAGGAATACATGGGCACAGGAGTTAAGTGTATATTCATACAGAGAAACCATGAAAATTGTGCCTCTGTGTGTGCGTGTATAACCACAGAATTCTAAGCTTGTAGGGTGTGCTTTATATCTATATCATATGTTATCCAGATACCAGTTGTATATTATAAGCTGCATATGCAATACCATATGGACACCATAAAATATCACATGTGTTGTCAGGATAATTTTACATTTAGTGCACGATTAAAATGTCTTATATACCTAGTTTTTCTGTGTATACATGGATTTATCTAACAAACTGCTTTCATTATCAAATTCAGATAAAGATCAAAGTTAAAGTCTCTTTACTTAAATTTAATAAAAAGCAATATGGAAACGTGAATACAGTTTGTTTTTCTTCACTAGATTTTTCTGCCACGCAGCATTTAACACTGGTGCAGCTGTCAATACCCATTCATCTGCTATCGGGCAGCTTTTTCCTTTCACTCACTGTGACATTTTTAAAGTGGCAAAAAAAAACAGCTTAAAACAGCATATTTGTCACTTTTTTTTCCTAGTGACCTTTTAAGCACTAGGGAAAATTATATGTACTAAACCTTTTAATCATTACACACACATTTCACAATAGTGCTTTACATAGGGGTATCATTTAATTAAATTTAAGAAATTTACATGGTACGTGCTGCTGTTCATTTAATTATTCAAAAATTTAAACATAAGAAAGCCTCATAGCTCTTAGCTATGGCAACCATGTAACGCAACTATAATTTATATTAAGAATCATTTTTTATAAGTGGAATTTCAGAAATAACTTGTACACACCCGCAGTTTCCAGCTTTTAAGATAAATAGCTATATAAAATACTTTTCTTCAGTAAATAAAAAAGGTATGTGAATGGTTAGGCATCACAAGGAAGGTTTTGAAAAAGAAGATGCAAGAGTGAGTCTCAACCTTATTTTAGATTAGCTGTGTGACCTTGAGGGAGTCACTGTGTATCTCTGATTCGTAGCTCCTATCTCATCATGTACAAAATAAGATACTCATAGCCACTTCTATCACAGTGCGATTATGAGAATCAAATTAGCAAATATTTGTGAAAGTGCAATGAAATCTCTACAAAATGGAAAGTAATACTACTTTTAGCTGAAAAACAAATATTGTGTTTCCTACAAGTAGTAGAGAAATGTAAAATTCTTATAACACATTAGAAAGAAATAAAATTTTCAAAACAGGCTAAAATATCAACATTAGCAATACAATATTTAAAGTTAGTGTCCTTTATAAAAATAGAAACAGAAATATTGCCATGCCTGCCATAGCATGACATTAAAAATTGTAAAAGTTAATAATTCTGGATTCCCCATTTAGTCTCATTTTTGTTCTTACACTCTCACTATAACTGACATATCTTTAGAAGTGACCACGTCTTTTTCCTCCGATCCTCTCTACTCTGCAGCCATGAATACAGAAAGTGAATGGGCTTTATACCCTAAGACAGAATAGCCACTTCACCACTTATGAGTTGGTCATCAAGAGTACTTAGCTTCTCAAAGCACCAGATTCCTCATCTCTTCAAAAGAGATCATAATTCCTCTCGCACAGGTTCTTTTATGGGTCATAAATAGTGTATATTCAGGGCCTGATATGTAATAAGCTCTTGGTTAATGGTATTCATCACTGTTGTTCAGGGAAGAAACTCTCTTACCACATTTTGCTCTGACAGCAACAGGGAAGACTTGCTGATTCTACAGTTGAGCCAGAATCCTGTCAGAAATCAAGACACAGGCCTTCCCATCCTTCAGGCGGTCCTCTTGGAGACCTCCTCATTTGGCTTTGGCATCATGGTGAAGCGACAGCTGGGAAGGACAACCCTCCCTTCAAGGTCAAGGGTCACTGTTGGTTTGCAACCTCAGGAGTTTGTTTTGTAACCTGGGTGAAATTTGAAATTGGCCCCCATACAGAGAGGACAAGGAGAGATGAAAGAAGGAGGCAGGCCGCTCCAGACTGGTAGGTGGCAGTTTTAATAAGCAAGGGAATTTGCAGACTAGGCTTATCTTGAGCAATCACAAAATGAGAAAATCTCCACACATGCCCTTGAGAATCTTAGACGTTTACACACAGGCTTTAACTGGGTTTAGTCACACATGCTATCCAGATGATCTTAATAACACTTTATTCTCTCAAGGTTATGTCCAGGAAATAGTTCCTCGTGTGGGAATAGTGGGGTGAAACATGAATTCTAAGGACAGAGGAGGGGGTGAGGACCCTCCAATTATCTGCATCTAGCTAGCAGATCAACCAGTAGTCACATCCTTTCAATGAGCAACTCCAACAATCATGGTGTCCTTCTCCCCTCCATGCCAGTCTCTTTATATAGACAGGGAAATGGGGGGAATGGACTCAAGTCATGCCTGGTAGTAATAGGACTGTTCTAATAGAGATCACTAAACACCATAAGAAAGATGAGTATTAGGAGAACTCGAAACCATCATGTCTGGGAGATTTGGGACAACTTGGGCTGGGTCTTAAAGGATGAATGAAATTTGTCAAGGTGGCGGGATTGAGTAGAAAGATTCCCTGACAAAGACAATAGCACGTTAAAATCTCAGAGAAGTGGAACAGTATGGATGGTTCTTTTCATATCACTGAAGCGTTGTTTGGGAGCAGAAGGAGATCAACAGTGATTGCATCATCATGGTACCATCTTGGAAAGTCTGTTTTATCCTCTCTTCAGCTAGGACCCAGTAAAGTTTTCAGCAAGGAAGCAACACTCCCAGATTTGTGTTTTAGAAAGATTGCTTTAATGTTTATATGGAAAAGAGGTTGGAAAATATTGCACAATGAGAGATTAAGTAGCAGACTTTAGAACAGTCTAGACAAGAAATAGTGTGATCCTGAGCTAAGGCCGTACGGGGGTAAGTGGGAGAAGGGGGCAACTAAGAGATAGAATCAACAGAAATTAGTGAATGAAGATAGGGAGTGAGAATAGAAAAGTTGAGGATTATTCCTAGTTTCCTGGTTAGTGTGACTAAGTGGATAGAGGACAGATTACACATAACACAATGAGCTAGATTTCATAATAAAATGAACTTGTGCTAAAACACAATTACACCAGAAGACAAAATGAAGCAATCTCATGTTTACACTTATTTATGATAAATGTCTGGATTTAAGAGACACTGTTTTTCAGTATCTGACATTTTGAAATAAAGCCTGAATAACTGTATTCCTGTAAACTTAAAATCACCTTGAATGTGTAGCAGATGCTAGGCCATCTTATGGGCAATGATATGCATTTCAAAACTGGGACACAATTCTTAGTAAAGTTATATCATGCTCAATAATGTTCTCAACAGAACATGGTATAATTCCCCTTCCATTTACATTGTAGTTGCCTTAGAAAATTCTGCATATGTTTAAACTTACATAAGTACAAACTTATTCATGTTCTTAGGTAAAATGGAATACTTTCTAGGCTTAGGAAATTGTAAACAGCTTTTTTCACCTACATGAATGGCTACTGGGAATATCTGAAGTTGTACAGAATACAGGATAATTCTTTGGGTGGACTGTTCCGGGTAATAACAAAACCTTGAGAATCCCTGCTTCCTCATATGCCAAGTCACTGTGGCACCTAAATCATTGAGACAATTAAAAATCTTCCCAACAAATTTGGGGCGCCTGGGTGGCTCAGTCGGTTAAGCGTCCGACTTCGGCTCAGGTCATGATCTCGTGGTCCGTGAGTTCGAGCCCCGCGTCGGGCTCTGTGCTGACAGCTCAGAGCCTGGAGCCTGTTTCGGATTCTGTCTCCCCCTCTCTGTGCCCCTCCCCTGCTCCTGCTCTGTCTCTGTCTCTCTCAAAAAATAAATAAACATTAAAAATTAAAAAAAAACTTAAAAAAAAAAAATCTTCCCAACAAATTTACAAAACATTCTCCAGGGAATGGTATCACTCTGAGCCCTTAAGAATGAGTATGCTGAGGAAGTGTTCCAGAGAAAACATCACAGTATCCTTTTCCTCGGCATCTGGGAGGACTGTTTCAGCCCCAAAATAAAAAATCACCTTCCTTAAAAGGAACATTGATCCTACTAATTGAGATCGTCTTAGTTTTGACTCAAACTGTAATGGCCAATCAGAAAGTATGAGAAGGGAAAAGACAGTATTGTATCTATTCTTTAGTTTTTAGAAAAAGCCTCCTATCTTTCTCTGAGTGTTTGTGTGACCTTAGACAATGCAGGAACTCTACAGACCCTGCTAGTCCAGGGGTAGAGTGGAGTTAGATACAGAGAATGACCATATCTTTACTTTATGGCTGCCCCTGCCCACTGGCTTGTTGAATCCAGGAGTCTATTGGAGGAATCTCCCACTGGCTTTTGAGAACCAACCTAAATTTTCTAGAATTCTTCGAGCTGGTTGACAATACATTGGCAGCCTGAAATTGGCCATGATTGTAGCATTTAAACTGCAGAAATTGGCAAACACTACAAATCAGGGCTCTCCCTAATACCCAGAGACAGTTGTTAAACATTACTGGTACCTCACTGGTTGAAGTTTTCTTTTATCCTATAGGAAAGGGAAAGATCGTCACTGAGAAGGCATTTTACAAAAGCCCATCATCCTCTACATCCTGTCTGGCCTCACAGCCTGCTCATTATAACCTTAAATCTTGTTAGTGGTGGACTTCACAATGCTGTTGCTCTGAAGCACCCATGCAAGTGTTTCATGGATGAGCAGCCTCTGTGCCAGCCACAGATATATATATATATAGGCAACTAAAATGACTCACCCTAAATAGACACTTCTGGGAAATCCTAGCACTTCTACCTGTCAAGGAGTGAGTTCCAGTCCTCCCTTAATCCTCGTACAGCAGCTAAGTTTTACTCAAACCTCCCCCTTGGGCATAAAAACAGACACGCTCAGTTGTCCCTCACTATGCTGCCCCTGCAAGATCAAGCTTGGGGAAAAGCCACAATAGCCTCAATGCAACTTGAAACTGACAAATCCCTGAGCTTCAGCCTCTGGGCCAGAAAGAGTTAAGAGTTTTGTCAGCTCCGAGTCACTAGAGGCTTCAGAAGTCAGTCAAATCTGCCCACTCAACACATTTTGCTTTAAATAGGAAAGATGCCAACTGAAGTTGAATGGCAAAGGAGATTTCCAGGCAGTGGTAAAACTAAGAAGAAGGCAGGGAAAGGGAATACGTAATAATAGCAATGATTCTTACTTCGAACAATATGACCTCACTTTGACTAGCTGTTCTGTCTCCTTTCTCACATGTCCTCGAGTTAAGTGTTATTTTGGCCATTTTACAAGTGGCAAAGTTAGAATGGTCAGATAAATAAGCCAATTCCAGAACATCTGGAGAAAACAGAACTAAAATCTGGGTCTTCTGATATCTTTCTCTCAATAATTCTGACCCTAGGTACATGCTTCCCACTTAGTAACAAGAAGATAATGTAACTAAATATCCCTCCAACCACAAATGTGCTTAGGCTTTTATGCACAGGAACCAGTTTTTAAATAGCTGAAGAGTCAAATATCCATTTACTTCAATTGAATTCTAGCATGTTTTAAAAAAAAATCAATATAAACTACAAATAACTCCATATGCTATCTACTCCTTATATCTTTTTTCTTCTTTTTTAAAAAAGTTTTATTGAGCTATAAAAAGCATATGATAAACACAGTAAGTGTACAATGTGATGAGCTTCGATATATATATATAAACCCATGAAACCATTACCACATTCAAGATAATGAATATTCATCACTCCCAAAATTTCCTTGTGCCTTTTGTAATCACTCACCTACCCATCCCACACACCAGGCAACACCTGATCAGTTTTCTGTCAATACAGATAAGTTTTCATTTTCAAAGTTTTATAAAAATAGACTCATACAATATATAGTCTGTATGCGTCCGCTTTCATTCAGCATAACCATTTTGAGATATATTCATGTTGTTGTACATATATGTTGTGTTCCATATAGTTCCTTCCATTTTATTACTGAGTGCATTCCATCGTATGGATATACTACAATTTGTTTGTCCATTCACCTATTGAAGGACATTTAGTTATTTTCCAGTTTGGAGCTATTACAAATAAAGCTGCTATGAGCATTCATATGAAAGTATTTGTAGACATATGATTTCTTTTCTCTTACAATAATACCCTCCAGTGGAATGACTGGCTCATATGTAAGTGTATGCTTAACTTTTTAAAAACTGTCCAACTTTTCCAAAAGTGGCTGGCAACAGCACCATCTGAGAACTCCAGTTCCTCCGTATCCTGGTCAACACTTGGTAGGTCAATCTTTTTCATTTTAACCATTCCAATAGGTATGTATCTCATTGTGTGGTATCTCATTGTGGTTTTAATTTTCATTTCCTTAATGAATAATTATATTGAGCATCTGTTCATGTGTTTATTTGCCATCCATAGAGCTTCTTTGGTGAAGACTGTTTAAATCTGTTGCCCATTTTTAATTGGGCTGTTTTCTTATTATTGAGTTTTAAGAGTTCTTTATATATTGTTCATACAGTCCCTTCACAGATATATGCTTTGTGCATATTTTCTCCCAGTCTGTGGTTGTCTTTTGAGTCTCTTAACAGCACCCTTTGGAGAGGAGAGGTTTCTAATTTTTATGAGCTTTAGTTTACCAGTATTTTATTTTATAGACTTTGGGTGTCATATCTAAAAAATCTTTGTCTAACCTAGGGTCACAAAGATTTATACTTTCTTTTTCTAGACACTTTATAGTTCTAGGTTTCACATTTAGGTCTATGATCCATTTTGAGATTTTGACTTAATTTTTGCATATGGTAGAAGGTTTGGATTGAAGTTTGTTTTTTTGTACATATAGATATACAATTATTCTAGCACCATTTGTTGAAAACACTATCCTTTTTCCATTGAATTATCTCTGCATGTTTGTCAAAAATCAGTTAGCCATGTGTGCCTGTTTCTATAGTCTATTCTGTTTCAGTTTCATTGATCTGTCTATCCTTACATCATTACCATAGCTTGATTACTGTAACCTTATGATAAGTCTTTAAATCAGGTGATATTAGCCTTCCAGTTTTATTCTTAATTTTCAAAGTCATTTTAGCTACTCCAGGTCCTTTACATTTCCATGTGAATTTTAGGATCAGCTTGTCAACATCACAAACACACACACACAGCCTGCTAGGATTTTAATCAGGTCTGTATTGAATCTATAAACCATTCTGGAGAGAATTGACAATTGTATTTTTATATATGTGCAACACTCAAAAATTAAAAATAATGCCACTTACAATAGCATCAAAAATATGAAATATTTAAAAATAGGTCTGATAAAAGATGTGAAAGACCTGTTCACTGAACAGGTGAACTAATTACAGAAGATCTACAAAGCTGGAGTGATATGCTCTGTTCATAGGTCAAATACTCAGTAATGGAAGGATTTCTTCTTCCTTTTAATAAAAGAAAAGTCGTCACCTTGTAGCTTCTCTTGGAAGTAGGTGTTCCCATTTCACTAAAAGTATCTAAGCAGAAGAGATATGTATAATCTCTGGGTCATATCTTTTTCACTTTCTGTTTTTCCCTGGCTGGTGAGCATGAGGTCAGCACTCCAGGCCAAGCCTCTTCAGTGTGGTTTCCTGACCAGCAGCAACAGCATCACCTGGGAACTTGTTAAAAATGCAAATCCGTGGTCCCCACCCCAGAGCTATTGAATCAGAAACTCTGGAGTTGGAGCCCAGTACTCTGTTTTTAAAAGTGTTTCAAAGGATTCTGACGTGTGCTAATGTTTGAGAAGATCCACCCTCAGAACTACAAAACATCAGTTAGAACCTGGTTGGCTGAATATCCCCACAGAGCAGAGTTGTCCACTCTTCCAGGATTACCAGCCCAACTCCATCCTCACACATGACAGAGAAATAAACTTCTCTTGCTTGAGACTTTTGTCATAACTGTCTCTCTGTTATACCAATTTACCCCCTCCCTAACTATAACTCCATCTTACCTCTATGTGATAGTATCTTGCCCTTGTGTCAGGGAAGATGCTCTTTTCAGATACACTGTTTATCTCAATGCTGGTATCAAAGGAATCACTTCATGGCAAGGACTGTGTTTGCAAGGATTGCACACTGATGGGTAGACCACAGTAGCAAGTAGTACCTTTCCTATATAAATTTTTACGTTCTGAAAAGTTGGATAGGAGTGCCTGGCTGACTCAGTCAGTTAGGCATCAGACTCTTGCTTCCAGCTCAGGACATGATCTCATGGTTCAGGAGTTCAAGCCCCACATCAGGCTCTGACCTGACAGCACAGAGCCTGCTTAGGATTCTCTCTCTTGCTCTCTCTCTGCCCCTCTCCTGCTCATGTGTACTCTCTCTATCTCTCAAAATAAATCAATAAACCTAAAAATTTTTCTAATAAAAAAGGATAATAAAGTTACATTAGTATGCTACATTCAAATAGATATAATTTGGTGCCTGGGTGGCTCAGTCGGTTAAGCGGCCGAATTCAGCTCAGGTCATGATCTCGCAGTCCGTGAGTTCGAGCCCCGTGTCGGGCTCTGTGCTGACAGCTCAGAGCCTGGAGCCTGTTTCAGATTCTGTGTCTCCCTCTCTCTGACCCTCCCCTATTCATGCTCTGTCTCTCCCTTTCTCAAAAATAAATCAAAAACATTAAAAAAAATTCAAATAGATAGAATTTATAAATTGTCATATATAAGTTAGTCATAAAAATTAAAATAAGAAACATTTTCTGCCACTTTCCCTTTTTGCATAATTCCCTTTCTTTTTCTCTAACTTTGAAAAGGAACCACAAGATTTTTTTCTTCCCCTCAAAAGTGTTTACTCTTTCCAACTCCTTCACCTCATGTAGGTACTTTAGTTGTCAATAGCAGCAAGAATGGCCCAGAAGACTCTTTCAAAGGAATTAAAAAAGGTATGAATAGCCCTAGTTCCTAAAAGTAATGGAAGTAATGCTTTAAATAATATTCACACTTGATTGTTCTAATCAAATCTTCAATCAGAAAAAAAAAAAGAGAAAGAATTATGACCTGGAAAAAAATGTATTGTTTTAATTAGTTAGATATTTATCTTTTTATATATCATGATAGATGTATATAAATATATATATATACTTTCACTATATTTGAAGCATCTTTATATTTGTAGAAATGCTTCAAATATAGTGGAAGTACAATCCAGTAACTCTTGGTGGAAACTTTTCAGTGGTTCGTCATGAAGCACTTCTTATGATGTTTGAATGAGCCTGTCAAACAACTTAAATATTTCCTGGTGGCACAAGATTCAAGTCTTCACAGCCCATTCAATACTCTACTTATTTGTTAAGTACCTACTCTGTATCAGGCAGCCTCTTCAATTTTTGAACAACTTTAATTGTTTAAAAGTTCTAACTCATACGGAGATTAACAACCTCCTTGTAAATAGCTTCAACACAGCTCCATTGCAGAAACACACTGTGCTTGGAACTGGGGTTATAGATACAACTGCCTTCAGGGAGCTTATAGTGTCTTGGGGGTAGGGACAAGTCATTCCAAGATGACTTCCTCATTCATGAACTTGGTACCTCTGTGCTCTTTGGACTCTCCCCTCTGCCACCTTTTCCTCCTCCTCCCAACAATGGAATTAATCTGACAATGAAATTAATAAATGCCAATGCACAGATGCACAAAGTGTTTTGAGAAAATGGAGGAAGAAGCCACTAACTCTGCTAAAGGAGTGTTCAGAGAAGGCTCCAGAGAGAACAAAGTATTAGAGAGAGTTCTAAAAAATGAGTAGGGGGACGCCTGGGCGGCTCAGTCGGTTAAGCGGCCGACTTTGGCTCAGGTCATGATCTCACAGTCCGTGAGTTCAAGCCCCGCGTCGGGCTCTGTGCTGACAGCTCAGAGCCTGGAGCTTGTTTCAGATTCTGTGTCTCCCTCTCTCTGACCCTCCCCCCGTTCATGCTCTGTCTCTCTCTGTCTCAAAAATAAATAAATGTTAAAAAAAATTTTTCATAAAAAAAATAAATAAAAAATGAGTAGGAATCAAAAGAGAAAGAACATTGTGGGTATAAGGAAGAGTATGGGGCAGCATGGAGGCATAAGAGAGTATGACATTTTTAGGAAACTTCAAATAGTTCAGTATGTCCAGAAGAATAGGTCGTGGGATAAAAGATAAGACTGGCACAAATCTGCAAGAGACAAATTAGGAAGAGACTTGTACATCATGATAAGGGGCTTGGTTCTTTATTCTCCAGGCACTGGGGAATCAGAAAAGAATGTTCAGCTCTGATTAGAACAATTAGTCTGACTGGGGCACTTGGGTGGCTCAGTCAGTTTGGTGTCTGACTCTTGACTTCTGCTCAGGTCATGATCTCACAGTTCATGAGACAGGGCCCTGCACTGGGCTCTACACTGACAGCATGGATCCTGTTTGGGATTCTCTCCCTCTGCCTCTCCCAGCCTCTGTCTGTCTCTCAATAAATAAATAAATAAATAAACTTTAAGATTTTTTAAAAAAGAACAATTACTCTGACTGAAGTGTAGATAATGACTCAGAAAAAGGGGAAAATATAAGAAAGCATAGAGAAGAGAACTATAAAATGTTTATAAGTTTCTTCCTGTTTCTTTCTCCTACCCTCTCCCTGTTCCCTCCTTCAGAAATAGGAAATATGTCTAAACCAAGGTTGCAGAAGTAAGGGTACAGATGAACAAACATATTTGAGAGAGAAGGAAATAAGATCATCATCAGGACTTAGCAACTAATTCAGTACTGGGATTGAGGGAGAGGGCTCTTATTGCCCTTGGAGCATCACAAAATTCTTCCCTAGGATCTCTCTTCAGTCATTTGAGAAAAATTATCCCATTCTTTTCCTCACTCACTACTCAAATAAACTAATCCTCATCTCTTCAACCTAAGAACAATAAAATGCCATTCCCCAGTCTTACCACCCTCCAGTGTCTAATTAGGTAAAGAGGGTGCCTTGTATAAAATTTCTTCAACTCAATAATACACTCAAAACTTAGTAAGTTGATAAATTCACTCCTCTTCAGCCTATAGGTATTTACACGAGCCAAAACATCTCCCTCACTGTTCAGTTGTCAAGAAAATATATTAATGCCTCTAAATCAAGAACAAAAATAAAATCACTCAGAAATAAAGTTTAACATTTCATATTTTTGGCACTTAAAATATTCTTCTATTTGTGCTATCCTAACATGAGCATATGACTTGCAAAGTAAGGTAGCCATAAATCAGGCTACTATAACACCCCTCCTCACAGATATTTGTCAGGAAAAAGAATTAGTATACTGGCTAAAGGAACACTAATAAAGTAGTGCATTTCATTTCATTTGGTCCTTATTTAACAACGGCACAAAAGACAAAGAAAATTAGAATTATCATTATCCTGTAACCAGCCCTACTGATGAAACACATTTCTTGATGCTGGCAAAACTCCTGGACCCAATCTTTATTTTTTAACCTATTGATCCTTTTCCATCAGTGACAGACATGTTCTGCCATAAGAGTTGGGTTTCCAAATTGGCCTTAAGGAGGCATGTGGGTTAGAAACAATATTGTCATTTGCCTAGTTTTGGCAGGATTGGTGGAAAATCAGACAACTGTTATGTTTTGGAGTTGTGGGCTAATAGTGCCCTCTGTTTTCCATTTTTGCTCCCATCAACAGAATTACCAGATGGCCAAGAAGCCACTAGAATAGAAGTAATGTTCCAATATAGTGGAAAAAGACCAACCCCATAAACACTCTAACATCTATCCAGTGGTTTGAAATAGCAATTTAAATGTTGAAAGGTGAAGAGAAAAAAAAAAAAAGAAAGAAAGAAAAGAAAAGAAAAGAGCAAAAATTCTGTAACAGGCAGCCCTTTCACCATCATATCTTGCCTTTTAGAGCAATAAATTCATTACATATTCCAGCACTCTCAGAATATCACACCCATCCTCCCAAATGTCAGACCTTATAGCTCAGAGAACCACAATGACCTGAAAGATTTGTAAGATGCCTCCTAAGTCCCCACAGTGGGTCCACAGTGAAGCACAGGAAAGTTTTAAAAATCTTTCCAGGTGATTCTGATGGTCACAGTGGCGAATCATTTAGACGAGTCTCAGGTCTACCTAAAGGAAAAATTTTCAAGTGAGGGTGCTGAACAGGGAAGTCATCAGTTGGGTAGCATGTCAGTTTACATACATCCTCTGCTCCTACCTCCCAATTTCTTCTGTGTCCCCCAGTGAAGAGAAGTATAGTACCCAGGGTGACTGTGGTCCCCAAGTTGAAAACCAATGCTCTTTGGAATGACAAGTCAGGGAACTGCCTGAAGAAACAACAACAACAACAACAACAACAAACATTCCTTTCTGAAAGTGTGGACATGTAGAACTAGTAGAATTCAATCATAAAACCACTGTCTTCTTCACTACTGCCCTTGGTTTTGGTTCATTCCATGGAGCTGAGTCTTCCCTTCTGCCTGTAAGAAATTCTGGGAAGATGGAACTGGGTTTTCCAGGCATTCTCAGATAATAAAGTCATTTTGTCTGGAGAAGTCTCATTTTATAATTAAGAATCAATTCAAAACTACAGGGCTTAATGTGAAAATTTTCTTCCTTCCTCATTTCAACCTGCACTCCCAGTTTGGGCCTGCACATTCAACTTTTTCTCAATTTCCTTTCTTGCTTCCCCCTACCCTTCCCCCACTCTGTGGGCTTCCCTTTCTCCATGAAAGACTGAAGGTGGGACTGGGGTCAGGAGAGGGAAGGGAAAAAAAACTAAGGATACAGAGAGAAATGCCTTGCTTGACCAAAACTGATTCAATCTGACACGGTTGCTGATTCATAAAACTGACTCTCACCCTTGAGATGTAAGGGAAGTTTCCTTGGAGGCCCCTGCTCTCACTGAGACTGCTTACCTGAAGAACTAGAAGGATTCATTTGCTCAGGTTCATGACTCACAATTCCTCCCTCCAGCTCCTGACTTCCACCACATGCCTGTAGCCTTTCTTGGACGAGCTTCCCCTGCCTTCTCAACCCCAAAGTACCTGGGCAGTTCCTAAGGCATTTTGAGGCCAGCTTTCTTTCTCACATGTGGCCCACCTTTAATGCATGGAAAAGACTCATGTGTCAGTCCCCGTCCCGCCATCAAGACAGGAAACTCTAGCCAGAGCATCTTATTTTTAGGTTCTTCAAGCTTGTCTCAGACACCAGTCAACTGTGTCTCCCAAACAGTAGAGAACAGTATCAGGATATCCACTTTACCCCTTTGAAGCCCATTTTGCTTGACTTGAGGCTTAGAAGAAGCCTTTCATTCAGTCCATCTGAATGATGTAAGAGAATGAGCAGCATACTAAAAACTCTCTCTAAAAAATCCTCTCCTATCTCCAACCACCTCCTCTTGATCCCTCCAACTTCCTTGGGAGATTGGAGGTGGACGCTCTGTAAAATCAGTTCATAGCTACCATCTTCTCAAAATGTGTTTAAGTGATCTTGCACTCACCCTTGGCATGCAGTGTTTCTATTGTCTTCAGGCCTTAGATGAAAAAGGGTTTAAAGAGTCCCATTTTGCAACTGGGTAGCTAAAATCCTAGTCCTTTAGACTGCCAAACTGAGAAGGGCAATGGATTTCCATTAGAGGATCTGAACATGCCCTGCATTCAGTTGGCTCTTTGACATTTAAAGTCTGGGCAGACTGGCAGGTCCCATTTGCCAAGGAGCAATTACTTCTGTAGTAATTAGGTCTGAAATGATGTTTCCTCTTTGAATCAAAAGCAGTTATCTGCACAAGATAACATTCAACCAGCGCAGACACAGAAAGTAAATAAACAACCAATGTTTCTTCAACCAGGCACAGCACTGAATTTCATAGCAGATAAAGATTCTGAGAGTATTAAACATCATAAGACTATAATCATAAGGATACCAAAGACATTTATTAATTAAAGCCAAAATCTGGAAACATACACTGAAGCTATTATTTATATTATAATAGAAAAGGAACAGAGGGAAAAAGGAGGAGAAAAGAAAAAATCCTAAATGAAAAGCGAAATTATAAAAATTTAGATAAACCAAGTATTCTAAAGATCAACTAGTTTAATTCTTATTTTACATAAAACAGTAACAATAGTAATAGGCAGCCCTAATGAGCATTTATTGTGTTTCAAGTACTTTATATATGTTATTTCACTTAATCATATGAAAGGCTGTGGTAGATTTGATTATTGTTCTTTTTTTAAAGTTAATTTATTTATTCTTTATGGGGGAGGGGGGAGAGGAGCAGAAAGAGAGTAAGGGAGAGAATCCCAAGGCGTTCCACACTGTCCGCGCATGAGGCTGATGCAGTGCTCAACCCCACGAACCACAGGATCATGACTTGAGCTGAAACCAAGAGTTGGAGGCTTAACCAACTGAGTCACCCATGTGTCCCTTGATGATCTTGGGTCTTCATTCTCTCCCTCTCCCTGCTATGGAACCTTATAATGCACTGTAAGGGGAAAGTATAATTTTCCCCCTCATCCCCACATTGATACCGGGCTTGGCCACGTGACTTGCTTTGACTAATTTGTTATTAGCACAGGTAACACAAGTAGAGGAATTATGTGTGTTTGTATGATTTGACTTGTCATCTTGTATTCTTGATATCATTGCTGGTACAGGGAGAATTAAAAAACATAAAAATGGAAGGAAAACTTCCAAACTCTTTCTATGAAGCCAGCATTACCTTGATTCCAAAACCAGACAAAGACCCCACTAAAAGGGAGAACTATAGACCAATTTCGCTGATGAACATGGATGCAAAAATCCTCAACAAGATATTAGCCAACAGGATCCAACAATACATTAAAAGAATTATTCATCACGAGCAAGTGGGATTTATACCTGGAATGCAGTCTGGTTCAGTATCTGCAAAACAATCAATGTGATTCATCACATTCATAAAAGAAAGGACAAAACCACATGATCCTCTCAATAGTTGCAGAGAAAGCATTTGACAAAATACAGCATCCTTTCTTGATAAAAACCCTCAAGGAAGAAGGGATAGAAGGATTATACCTCAAGATCCTAAACTCCATATATGAAACACCCACTGCTAATATTATCCTCAGTGGGGAAAAACTGAGAGCCTTCCCCCTAAGGTCAGAAACACAATAGGGATTTCCACTCTCACCACTGTTACTGAACATAGTACTGGAAGTCTTAGCCTCAGCAATCACACAACACAAAGGAATAAAGGCATCCAAATTGGCTAGGAGGAAGGTAAACTTTCACTCTTCTCAGATGACATGATACTCTGGAAAACCCAAAAGATTCCACCAAAAAACTGCTGCTAGAACTGATCCATGAATTCAGCAAAGTTGCAGGATATAAAATCAATGCACAGAAATTGGTTGCATTCCTATATACCAATAATGAAGCAACAGGAAGAGAAATCAAGGAATCGATCCCATTTACAATTGCACCAAAAACCATAAAGTACCTAGGGATAAACATAAGCAAAGAGGTGAAAAATCTAAACACTGAAAACTATAGAATGCTTATGAAAGACATTGAAGAAGACACAAAAAAAAATGGAAAAGATATTCCATACTCTTGGATAGGAAGAACAAACATTGTTAAAATGTTGATACTACCCAAAGCAATATACATATTCAATGCAATACCTATCAAAAAATGACACCAGCATTCTTCACAGAGCTAGAACAAACAATCCTAAAATTTGTATGGAACCAGAAAAGACCCAAATAGCCAAAGCAATCTTGAAAAAGAAAACCGAAGCTGGAGGCATCACACTCCCGGACTTCAAGCTGTAGTACAAAGCTGTAATCATCAAGACAGTTTGGTATTGGCACAAGAACAGACACATAGATTAATGGAACAGAATAGAGAACCTAGAAATGGACCCACAAATGTGTGGCCAACTGATCTTTGACAAAGCAGGAAAGAATATCCAATGGAAAAAAAGACAGTCTCTCCAGCAAATGGTGTTGGGAAAACTGGACAGCGACATGCAGAAAAATGAACCACTTTCTTACGCCATACACAAAAATAAACTCAAAATGGACGAAAGACCTCAATATAAGACAGGAAGCCATCAAAATCCTCGAGGAGAAAGCAGGCAAAAACCTCTTTAACCTTGGCCACAGCAACTTCTTACTCAACACGTCTCTGGAGGCAAGGGAAATAAAAGCAAAAATGAACTATTGGGACCTCATGAAAATAAAAAGCTTCTGCACAGCGAAGGAAACAATCAGCAAAACTAAAAGGCAGCCAACAGAACGGCAGACGATATTTGTAAATGACATATCAAATAAAGGGTTAGTATCCAAAACCTATAAAGAACTTATCAAACCCAATACCCAAAAAAACAAATAATCCAGTGAAGAAATGGGAAAAAGACATGAATAGACGCTTCTCCAAAGAAGACATTCAGATGGCCAACTGACACATGAAAAAATGCTCCACATCACTCATCATCAGCGAAATACAAATCAAAACCACAATGAGATACCACCTCACACCTGTCAGAATGGCTAACATTACCAACTTAGGCAACAATAGATGTTGGCAAGGATGTGGAGAAAGAGGATCTCTTTTGCACTGCTGGTGGGAATGAAAACTGGTGCAGCCACTCTGGAAAATGGTATGGAGGTTCCTCAAAAAATTAAAAACAGAACTACCTTACAACCTAGGAATTGCACTACTAGGAATTTATCAAAGGGATACAGGTGTGCTGTTTCAAAGGGGCACATGCACCCCAATGTTTATAGCAGCACTATTAACAATAGCCAAAGTATTGGGGCGCCTGGGTGGCTCAGTTGGTTAAGCATCCGACTTCGGCTCAGGTCATGATCTCGCAGTTCATGAGTTCGAGCCCCACATCGGGCTCTGTGCTGACAGCTAGGAGCCTGGAGCCTGCTTCAGATTCTATGTCTCCCTCTCTCTCTGCCCCTCCCCTGCTCACACTCTGTCTCTTTCTCTCTCTCAAAAATAAATAAACATTTTAAAAAAATTTAAAAAACAACAAACAATAGCCAAAGTATGGGAAGACGCCAAATGGCCACCAACGGATGAATGGATAAAGAAGATGTGGTATATATATATAATATATTATATTAGTCAGAGAAAGACAAGTATCATATGACTTCACTCATATGAAGAATTTAAGATACAAAACAGATGAACATAAGAGAAGGGAAGCAAAAATAATATAAAAACAGGGATGGGGACAAAACATAAAGGATTCTTCAATATAGAGAACAAACAGAGGGTTACTGGATGGGTTGTGGAAGGGGGGATGGGCTAAATGGGTACGGAGCATTACGGAATCTACTCCTGAAATCATTGTTGCACCTAAGTTGGATGTAAGTTAAACAATATGCTACCTAAGTTGGATGTAAGTTAAACAATAAATTAGATATACATCTTTACTGAAAGTCATAATATTTTACTGAAAGGCATAAACTATAAATAAATGAGAGAGGTACCACTTTCATGGGTTATATAAACATATGTATATATTGCAACCATGTTGACTATCACTAATATGTTCTATATATTCAATTTAGTTCCATTCACCATCCAATAAGGTTTTATGAGACATTAAAAGCTATTTTAAAAATCATATGTAGATTAGTGAACGGATAGTTATGTGACAGAACAATATAGTAAAATGTTCGTTGTAGCATCTAAGTAGTGGGTTCACCAACGTTAGCTTACTATACAATTCTTTCAACTTCTTTTCATTTTTGAAGCTTTTCATAATGAAATATTGAGGAGAAATCATATGGAAAGATCAAGGGCTAGAATAGGTCAGACATTCCTGAAAAGGAAGAACCAGGTGCTTTACCATATAAGAAAAGTTTGAATAGAAGTTATAATAATTGGGAAGCCTGCGTGGCTCAGTCGGTTAAGTGTCCTACTGTTGGTTTCTGCTCAGGTCATGATCTCATGGTTTGTGGGTTCGATCCCTGCATCGAGTTCTGCACTGTCAGATCTGCTTCAGATCCTCTGTCTCCCTCTCTCTGTCCTTACATTCTCGTGCGTGCTCTCTCTCAAAAATAAATAAACATTAAAAAAAAGAAGTTAAAATAATTAAGAAAGGGTGGCAGTTTGAGAATAGAAAAGTGCAAAATGGAATATAGTAGAATGAAGACATTTATGCCAGATCTGACATTATTGATCTTGGGGAAAGGATGGGCCATTCAATAAACGGTGTTAGGAAAATTGGCTATGCATATTAAAAATTGTAAGAATATTAGGGACAAAACTTTAAAACTTATTTCAAAAAAAGTAAATACATCTTCTAAATATCTTTGTAAACGGGAAAGTTTTTAATGACAAAAAAGCATAACCCATAAAGGAAAAGAGAAATGTAATGTATCATAAGATAAATTTTATTACATTAAAATTAAAAAGTACCTGGGGCGCCTGGGTGGCTCAGTCGGTTGAGCATCCGACTTTGGCTCAGGTCATGATCTCACGGTTTGTGGGTTCAAGCCCCGCGTCAGGCTCTGTGCTGTCGGCTTGGAGCCTGGAGCCTGCTTCAATTCTGTGTCTCCCTCTCTCTCTGCCCCTTCCCCGCTCATGATCTGTCTCTCTCTGTCTCTCAAAAATGAATAAATGTTAAAAAAAATTTTTTTAATTAAAAAATAAAAAGAAAGAAAGAAAGAAAGAAAGAAAGAAAGAAAGAAAGAAAGAAAGAAAGAAAAAGAAAATTAAAAAGTACTGTTCAACAAAACATGGCATTAAGGGAGCAAAATATTGAGGTACCTGGCTGGCTTAATTAGAAGAGTATGCAACTCTTGATTTCAGGGCCATGAGTTTGAGCCTGTGTGGGTGTAGAGATTACTTAAATAAATAAACTTTAAAAAAAGAGAGAATAAAAGATAATTCCACAACCTGAAAACAGTTACTTTTCAACTCCTATACCTCAGTAATATCCATATTTTATAAGGAAATTGTATAAGTCTTTGAGGAAAACGACAAACAACCTTATGGAAAAAATGGACAAAAGACACAAACAGGCATCTCACAAGAAACAAAGTACAAATAGACCATACGTATATTAAAACACGTTCAAACCATTAGTTATAGAGGGAATACAAATTAAAACCACAATGAAATGTTTTAATTGGGCAATATGTATGTGAATGTTTATTTTGTTAATGTTTTTAAACTGTACACATATATACAATTTGCTATATGATTTTATGATACCTATCTCTTAAACAAATATATTAAACATATATGTCTTAAACAAAAATTCAAAATGGAAAAGAATGTTGAAAGCCTAATACGGAAGTAAAAATCTAAAAATCTCATCAAGACGGAAGGAGATAAGCAAACTCCATTGGAAATCTTAAACATTTCAGTACCCTTCGACTTCAACAGAAATAAGGCAAAACAAAGGTGCCACTTGTTTATAATATACTTTAGTAACTTTCCTAAACATTCCATAAAATATAATCTAGAAGCTTAAAAACCACATAGGAATTGATGAAGTCTTATTTATTACTGTCATCAAAATTTATGAATTGTGGTTAAGTATATCTCTGTCCTAGGAAAGAGAGCAAAGGATGGAAACTATGAGCAAATATCTCTTTTTTTCCTTCCTTTCCTTCTCCCTCTTTTTGTCCCTCCCTCCTTCCTTCTCTTCCTTCCTTCTCCTTCTCTCCCTCCTTCCTTCCATCCTTTCTGTCTCCTTCTGTATTCGTTTTCCATTATTGCAGAACAAATTACAAAAAAACAAAAAACAAAAACAATTAGCAGTTTAAAATAAAACAAAACAATTAGTTCAAGGTTTCTGTGGGTCAGGAGTTTGGTGGCAGATTAACTGTATGCTCAGGGTCTAACCAAGCTGAAAACAAGGTGTGGCCAGGGCTAGGATTCTCTTCCAAGCTCATTCAGGTTGTTGGCCAAATTCAGTTCCTTGTGGTTGTAGGACTGAGGTCCCAGCATTCTTGCCGAGTATGGGTTGAGGGGTCACTGTCAGCTCGTAAAGGCTGCCCTCAGGTTCTAACTACATGGTGCTCCTTCAACAAGCAGCTTACTTCTTCAAAGTCAGTGGGAGAATCTCTCTCATGCTTCAAATCTCTCTTGACTTCTTTTAAGGGTTTGCCTGATTATGTCAGGCCCTCCTAGGATAATCTCTGTTTTGATTAACAGAAATTCAGCTGACTAGAGACTTTAATTACAGCTGGAAACCACAAATTATTTAAGATCTCTGAAACAGAGTGACAGGTGGCAAGTGGGAGAAAGCTAAAGATATAGAGGCTAAGTCACACAGGACTTTGTAAGCCATATATGGAATGTGGCCGTTGTCCTAGCAACAGTTAGAAATCACTGAAGGAGTGAAGGTTTTTAAGAACAAAAATGTTAGAATGGAAGGGTCAGATCTGCATTTTAAAAGGATGGCTCTAGGGAGGAGTAAGAAGGAGAAAAAGGGCAATTGACTTGAGCAAGTATTTGTGGGATGAAGAGAGAACATGTAGCAAAAAATAAGTCTAGAAGCTATTCCAAAACACTATGGCATGCTCTCAGAAATTCTTTAGTCTGAAAAAATTATGTAGCATTTATTCCATGCCCACGAACAAAGCATGTAACCAAAAGAAAAGAAAAGAAAAGAAAAGAAAAGAAAAGAAAAGAAAAAAATTATGCCCCTTCTCCTCTAGCTTACTACAGATATGCACACATGACTTTTGATAAAATAGTTGAGAGAGAGCAAAAGGCAGAGTGCAAAAGAGAATAAAATTTAGGGGCGAAGATTAGTACATTCCAATTCACACCACGTCTTCATCTATTGTTGCCAGGTAGAGTAAAATTTCATTCTTAAATGTCCTTGAAGTCAAGGTATGCAGGAAACGTGGTCAGTTACAAATGTCATTGTATCCACAGGATAAACTGCTCAGGAGAAGAATAAACATGCCTGATGGCAAGCTTGAGCAAAACTTTTCCCAAGGATCCTCTGTTATTTTAAGTAATACACGAAGCATTGAAAGAGGTAAAAATAGAAGAGTGACCAGTGCACAGCTGGGTTTGCCAAAAAAGGTCTCCTGATGAAGGAAAGAGACTATGTCCCTACAGAGAGAAGAGGTAAATCCTACTAATAAATTTATATCCATAAGCAGCATTCGCCTGCTTCTTATTCGATTTGTCAAAGTGCTTATTTTGTGATTGGAGCATCCCATGTGTATAATAAATTGCTAACTTCATCTCTGACTGATTTGTAAGTCTTGGTCCTTTTCAGGGATTAACTACTTGCTAAATTCATTTATCAAAATTAAAACTAGGTTTTCAGTATGCTGCCCTCCAAATCCCAAGAAACTGTGAAAGATTAACCTTTTGCAGATCCTTCCAGACTGAACACCAGTGGGTGACATCAATGCAAGTGATTAATAGGCACTATCTAAGGTCTGGGGGAGATGCTGACAGACATTCCCCATGGTGACAGCATAAGTCATCTCATAATCAACCTAAGAAAACACACACTCCGATACTCTCCACACTAATATAACATCTCCAATTCATATCAGAATATCCACAGGCATTCTATTTTGTACTAATACCAGAGGTTTTTAGAAGTATACCAGACCTCCTTGATGCTGTAAAACAATTCATTAGCTCA
Source organism: Panthera leo (assembly GCF_018350215.1). Lineage (NCBI taxonomy): Eukaryota > Metazoa > Chordata > Mammalia > Carnivora > Felidae > Panthera > Panthera leo. The sequence goes on along the minus strand of NC_056685.1, from coordinate 55,986,776 downwards.
CTCTTTTTTTAATTATTCTAGAAGAATCAGTAGCAGCAGCAGAATGAAACATCAAATCCAGAATGAATTAGTCATAGCTTCTCTGTGATGCCATTCTGAAAAAAGGACACTGGCTAACATTTTTGTATCCCACTGACCCTGAACCATTTGAGTTGTGTAGTCTATGTATTCATCGTAGAGAAGCACACTCCTCTTCTGGCTTCTTTCTCCCTTGTCTATTTACAGCCTGCGGTGCTATCTTGGGGCCTTAGAGGCATTTCATCCGAATATCCACATTCACACAAAATGTTCCAACACCTTCCCAGTACAATCCTTGACATTTTCTCTTCCCTCCCTGAGAGGCGCATGCTGTGAGCCTGCTTCTTCTTGCATGTGAAATGGCAGCTGGGCTCGTTAATGGTTCCCTCAGATCCTCTACCTCCTTTATTCCTCTAAACAAACTCTTTGCCTCAGTTCACAACAGGTCTGATGATATCCTAAATAAAGTGCCACCAATACTTTGTTTCCCACTAAAAGGTACAGGTTAGACCCAGTTGGAGATATAAAACGGCATGTGCCCTATCAAAGTATTCCCAGATTCCCTTAATTATACTTCATGGAATTATTCCCTTTGAATCCTCCAAACCAGTTGTGAGTGATCTTTTTTTTTTCCCCTTGGGGGTACAGTATATTTTACAGTATAATCACTTGGGTGCAGATCATACAGGTTATGCTAACTCCATTCATTTTACAAGCATCTGTGAAAGCTAGCATTACTGAGCAAGTAAGGTTACCATGCACTGTGTGAAGTGATTTGTATGCATTATTTCCACCAAACTTTACAATTCTGTGAGATATATTCAATTACCAATATCCATTTAAACATGAGGGGACTGAGGCACTGGAAGTGTATGTAACTTGCTCAAAGTCACATAGCTAGTGAGTGGCCAGGCCAGTAGTCAGACCCTGGCCTGCCTGGCCCAGAGCTCTGGACTTCTGATTCACCACCTGGGTGAAGCTCCACAGTAGGTCCTAGAATCACATGGATGGGTGAGACACACGGAAGCAGAAAACAATATTTCTGCCACACCTCCACCTGGGGTTTTAATTCCAAGGAAAACATGCTAGAAGCTATTACAGAACTAAGAACAGTGTGGTGGTCCAGCATGGAGGATGGAATAGATAACTCAACCTGAAAGATTGAAGAAAGCTTCCTGAGATGGATGAGATTCAAGCTGTAAACGTGATGAACAATATTCAAGGCAGAGGAATAGGCAATGATCTAAAGTACAGTGTTAGAAGAGGGCACATACTAGCAAAGTCAAGAAGCTGGACATGACATCAGTAGAGTGGGCAGTGACAGGAGACTAAAAAGGTTAAGTTGGGCCTTAGTTGCCATGCTAAAAAGTTTGGATATTATTTTTCAGGTAGGGGAGCCCATTGTTTTTAAGAAAAAAAAAAGCATTATTAATGCTGACTTTTATTTTAAGGAATATTAGCCAAGTGGAAATATGGATAATGGAGGAGGCAGTGGAAAGACTAGAAACAAAGGCAGGATAACAGTAAAAAGGAGAATGTAGAGAAGGCCTGAGCCAGACCAGTGGCAGCACCAGTGGAAAGGCCAGAACAAGATACATTTAAAAATTTCTCCACATTATTTGCCATCATCTTTTACACCATGTATTTACTTAATGATTTGTGTATTTTCTGTCTCCTACTGAGTTGTAAATTCCATAAGAGCAGGGATTTTTGCTGATCCCTGTTGCCTAAGACACTTTACCACAGAACCTCCATGGGCATATTTAGAATAAATGAAGTAAATTTAAAAGACTTTAAGAATTGATTGGATTTAATAGATGAGAATGTCAGAGGACTAAAATTTCAAGCTTAGAAAACTGAATGGATGGTGACAGAGATCAAGAATTCACAAGACAGAATAGTTCTGAAGCGGCTGCAGAATTCGAGATTGATAGATGTGCAGGCCATTTAAAGTTGGAGACTGGAGCACAAGAGAAAAATTGAAACTACTTTTAGAGAGTCTGGAGGCATCAGTATAGAATTAGAAATGGTGTTGAAGCTATGGAAATGGATAAAACCAGGCAGAGACTATGAGGGGTGGGAAGAGGGGAGTAGGGAAACCATGAGCAACCACAAAATTTAAGAGATAGGAGAAGCAAGCCAAAGAAACAAAGAAGCAACAGTGAAAAAAACAAGAGGAGAACCGGAAGAAGAGTTGTTCCTGGAAACACCAGAAGACAGAGTCCAGAAAAGCAGACACCAGCACTTTTGGGGATGATCAGTTGTGCCATTAGTTAAAAAAAGAACATGGAAGATGGGTCATTTGTTTTTGACTGTTAGAATCTCTAGAGAGAATAGTTTGTGGAACAGAGGTGAGAACTGAATGCAAATTGTTGACATTTATAGAAGAGGTAGGAGCAGGGATACCACTAGCTCACAGACCCCTTTGTGCACATTAGAGGAAAGCACCATTCCTTGCACAGGACACATAGACTAGCACGCAGAGCACCCCCTCCCATGTGCCCAACACCATCAATTGTTTTAGGATACTGAAACCAGAACGCAAGGACCAGTGGAAGAGTCAATCTAAGATGAAGGAGAAAAGATCACCCACCACAGGGTACAGGCAGGATGCAGAAAGAATATGCCTTAGAATTTAAGGAGCACAGTAAAGGTTTGATATAGGAAAATAAAATGTATTAGGGGCAAGAAAAATGACGATTTGGTCTGTATTGATACTCATGCCACAAATTGTGCAGTTGTGTAATTTTTTTCCATTAGTGTTCAGAAGTTCAGCAACAGAAACAAAGAAAACAAATGGTTAGCTTCATCTTAAAATGTTTGAGAAAATTACAAAATGCTTCACTACTCATTTTAAAAATTGACATCAATCATAAAAATCTAGACTGTAGGAAACTACAGGAAAAAGAACTTAGTTCCCTCAACAAATAAACTGAAAGTTGGAAAAGAAAGCAAAAGAAAGCAAGGAACGTATATAGTAAAACACATATATATATACATATATACATATATACACACATATATGTATATATACATACATATATGCACATATGTGTACACACATATATGTGTATATATGTGTATATATATGAAAAGAAATCAACCAATTACAATGTATGTACTTTATTTGAATACTGATTCCAACAGACAAATTTTTAAATAATATTTAAAAATCTGCAGTGGGGGAGGCATTGGAAATTTGAACATTAATTGGATTTTGTAATATTAAGGAATTGTTAACATTTTTGAAGTAACAGTGCCAACAGTATTGGCATTGATGTTTTGTTTAAAGAGTCCCCATGTATGAAAGATATATACATATATGTTTACAGATGAACTCATTACCGAACTGGAGCTTGCTTCAAAATAATTTGCAAAGCAGTGAAGTGGGTGGAGATACAGGTAAAATAAGATTAGCCATGAGTTAACTTTGCATAAGGAAAATAGGTACATAGGGATTCATTATACCATTCTGTGCCCTTCATACAGGTTTCCATTGTTCTACAATATCCTTTGTTTAATTTCATGACAAAGTTCTATTCAGTGAATAATGGAAAAATTGCATCACTGCTAATGATGGCCAGTTAAGGAGGATACAGATAAGGGAGGATATATAAAGCAGAAAGAGGCAGAAAAATTAAAAGGACTGAAACTCAGAGAAAAAAAGGCATAAATATAAACAGAAAAAGAGGAAGCAAGGAGAGTGAAGGACAGACTTGTGAAATGACATTACCACCTTGTGGTCTTTTAGGATATTGCCCCCAAATATGTACACCGTGATGTTTTTTCACACCTATAGGCATCTGTGGGGTTACTGTGCCTATAACTACACCAGGTGTAACTGAGTTAAAGGCCATCCCTAAGCTTTAGTCTGGAGGTTTCTTACTTGTGACTTAAACTTTCTTGACTCGCCTAATATTTTCTGATTGTACCTCCACTCATTGTCAAAAGTTCCCTACATTTACTAAGCTTTATTGTCCAAAATGTCCCTTTTTATATATTCATGATTAGTTCCTAATTTGGTTTTTCAGGACTTTATGAACAAATCCTTGTTCACTTTATTCAAACTCCTAATGGTTTAATTTTAAAACAAAGGAAAAAAAAAAAAGCTTCACTGAGTTATAACTGATACACAAAAAACTGGACATACTTAATGTATACCATTTGATGAGCTTGAAGATACACACACACATGTAAAACCATCACCACAATCAAGGTAATAAACATATTCATCGCCTCCATTTATGTCATCTTTTCATCATTTTGTCTCCAGCCTGACTAATCTTAATTTATAACTCTTCTTTGAGCTTTCTACTCACCTTTCTCTAATGTTTTCCAACTCCACAGAAGTTATTTTTCTTGCAGTATATGACAAAGCAGCATAATGTATTCATGTATATGGGGTGGCACCATAAGACAAAGGAAACCAAATGTGGAATCAAAGGGATTCTTTTTTCTTAATGTTTATTTATTTATTTTGAGAGAGTGTGTGTGTGAGCAGGGGAGGGGCACAGAGAGACAGAAAGAGAGAGAATCCTAAGCAGGATCTGAGCGATTAACACAGAGCCTGAAGTGGGCTTGAATTCCCGAACCTCGAGATCATGACCCGAGCCGAAATCAAGAGTCGGACACTCAACCAACTGAGCCACCCCGGTGTCCCAAAACAAAGAGATTCTCAAGCTAAAATGGCCCCACAACTCAACCAGATGACCCATGCCATAACACTCCACCTCTCTCACAAATAACAGCCCAAATAGCCCAAATGCTATATCACCTGTGTTACCTTCTAAACTCACCCTCTTCTCTGTCCACTTTCTTTCTGTGTGAGCACTTGCTCTCCTGAGTGTGTGGACTAATGCACTAGAGTCCTAGCTGGTCTCCCTGCTTCCAGTTGGCAGCCTCTTCAATTGACCTCCTCACTGCCTCCAGTTACTTCTCCAAAATGCAGGTCTAACCATGTGACTCTGTTTAATACCTTCCAGCACTCCTCAACACCCACAAGAAAAGAATCCTAAATGTTGACAGCCAATGTTTTCATAACCCAGTTTGTGCTGCTTTCTACTCTCATTCTTTCTGCCCTTCCCCCAACTTATACACTCTGCTCCAGCCATACCAGGCTGCTTGCTGTTCCCAACAAGCCGCCCAGTGCTTCCCACTTCCTTGCCTTGGCACACATTGTTATCCCTTTACAAAAATCCATTTTTGGTTTGTCTTAACTCTGATGCTGAGTGAACACTCAGACCTAATATTCATGGCAAGCCTCACTTCCCAACTGAATGTTCCCATAGCTCATTCACACTATTACTCTTAACTCATAGTATTGTAAGAATATGTATACTGGTCTCTCTAAATCCCTTCCTTTAGTCTCCTTAAACTCAAATGTAAGGCAACCTGAAAAGTGCTATGTAGTAGTCCTTCCTTACCCACACAGGTCACGTTCCAAGACCCCAGTAGATGCCTAAAACTACAGATGGTAGTAAACCCTATATACACTATTTTTTCCCCCATGCCTATATACCTGTGCTGAAGTTTAACTTATAAATTAGGTGCAGTAAGAAGTTAACAATAGCTAATAATAAAACAGCAATTATAACAATATACTGTAATAAAAGTTATGTGAATGTGGTCTCTGTCTCTCAAAATATCTTATCGGACTCACTCACCCGTCTTCTTGTGGTGATGTGAGACGATAAAATGCCTAGGTGATGAGATGAAGTGAATGACGCAGGCATTATGACATAGCGTTAGGAACTATTGACTTTGTGCCGATTTGTCAGGAGGATCATCTGTTTCTGGAGCGTTGTTGACCAGGGTAACTGACACACGGAAAGCAAAACTGCGGATAAGAGGGGATTACTATATTTACTTAAGTATTCCCAGAACTTAGCACAGTGCCCGGAAAGGCAGGGGTATGCAGTAAAGATTGGCTGCCTTCTACTACAGCTATCTGCTGGAATCTAATCTCCAAAATATAGGAGGATAAAAATAGAGTGAGTGAAATGATGGGGGGCCTGGGTGGCTCAGTCGGTTAAGCATCCGACTTCGGTTCAGGTCACAATCTCAGTCTGTGAGTTTGAGTCCTGCGCGGGGCTCTGTGCTGACAACTCAGAGCCTGCAGCCTGCTTTGGATTCTGTGTCTCCTTCTCTCTCTGCCCCTTCCTCGCTCGTGCTCTGTCTTGCTCTGTCTCTCAAAAACAAATAAATATTAAAAAAAAGATTAAAAAATAAAAAAATAGAGCAGGTGACCAAAGCTTTAATGAAGAAAAGAAGATACCATTTGGGACTTACTGGATTGAATTGTGTTGCTTTTTTTTTTTTAAATATGAACACTTTTTTTTAAATGTTAATCTTCGAGAGAGAGACAGAGACAGAGTGTGAGTGGGGGGGCGGGGGGGAGTGGCACAGAGAGAGAGGGAGACACAGAATCTGAAGCAGGCTCTAGGCTCGAGGCTGTCAGCACAGAGCCCAATGCAGGGCTCAAACTCAAGGATCATGACCAGAGTGAAGTTGGACATGTAACTGACTGAGCCACCCAAGGGCCCCGGATTGCATATTTTTTTTAATTACAATTAGCCAGTGTGGCAAGCATTCTCAAACTCCAAATAGGAGTATTTAAGTCATCTGGAAGTAAATACAACAAAACATATCAAAAATATGTGCATCATGAGACCCAGAACTCTACTCACAGGGATTGAAATTGACAGTGTACACAGAGTTGTTTTTTTTTTAAAATCAAGAAACCCAAAATGTCCAGAATCAGAGCTTAGCAAAGTAAATTGTGTTATAACCATAGAATGGAATTCTAGGCAGCCATTAAAAATGATACAGTATGAAACTGAAAATTATTCTCCTAGAAAGCAAAAAACAAACACTAGTTATAAAACAACTGTGGTCAATTTTGTGTGTGTGTGTGTGTGTGTGTGTGTGTGTGTGTGTGTTTCTATCACGGACTAATGCAATAGATTTATGTACATACATACACCTAATAACAAACACAAGATAACCATGCACAATGGAAGTTTTAAAAATATATATACCAAAATGCAAATCAGTTTATAAATAATTTGTTGACTTCTCTAATTCTGATTTTTCTCCAGTGAACAGGTATTGTCTTTATAATGATAAGGGGGAAAAAAAATTAAGTGGTGAGTTTTTTCAAAAGACGAGGAAGAAGAAAGGAGTCTAAGTCCCCAAGGCCATCAAGAAAGAAGAATATAGAAAGCTGGCCTGAATTTAAAAGAGCATCTGAATCTTAATAACAGAAAGACCTATGGAATTTTACAGAAGGTTAAGCCAATTGGTTATATGTGCTGTAGTGTCAAATACTCAGATCAATATGTTCTTGAGGTCAGTGTCAGTGAATGGAAATGATCTGGAGAGGAGGGAGCTAGGAGGAAAAGGTGATATGTGTCAATATATTGGGTCAGACTGTTCACATAACCCTTCTTTCCTTGGTTGCCCCCGTCCTACCCCCCTATCCCCCACTATGGCTTCCTCCTTACTATAGGGATTTGGAGAATACTAGAAACTTACCTTTATTCATGGAGAACAGGAAGGTTACCCGTGGAATTAGTGAAAGAATATCTAGGCCATACACCTGTCCAGTATATCTGGATCTACTTCACTAGACTTGGGCTTCCCTCTCCTAACCAGAGGTTAGTGGACAGACTGATTCTTTCCAAATGCTTGGAAACTTACTTAAGTTCAGGTTTCACCCAAAATTTTGCACTGGTTTATTTACAAAGAAAACCAATAAAGAAACTCTCTGCTCTCACTAGAATGGATATCATATATTCATTTTTAAAACCCTTTTGTTCTGACAAAAAAATGAATAAATAAACTAAAACCATAATAGATGAAAGAGGAAGTTGAAGGTTATAAGGTTATCATTTCAGGTGTTAACTTGACTAGGCCAAGGGATGCCCAGATAGCTGGTTAAGCATTATTTCTGGGTGTGTCTGTGAGAGTGTTTCCAGAAGAGATTAGCATTTGAATTGGTAGACTGAGTAAAGCAAATGGCCCTCCCCAGTGTGGGTGGGCATCATTCAATCTGTTGAGGGCCTGAATAGAACAAAAAGGCAGAAGGGAAGAAATGCTCTCTATCTCACTGTTTGAGCTGGGCCATCCATCTTTTCCTGCCCTGGATGCTCTTGATTCCCCGGAGTTCAGATCCAGAGTGGAATCAACCCTATTGGTTCTTGGGCTCTGAGGCCTTTGAACTACACCACCAGCCCTCTTGGGTCTCCAGCTTGCAGACGGCAGATCATGGAACTTCTCAGCTCCCATAATCATGTGAGCCAATACATTATTTTATATTTGTTTCTTACTGGTTCTGTTTCTCCAGAGAATCCTAATAAAAAAGGTGAAGAAGTGGACATAGCAAGAGTAAATTAATATTCCAAGAACTTTGGTTATGAAGTTAAATATAGAAGTCTGTAGGTAAAGGGAGGTATTTACTTATTGTTATTTTGTTTCTCTGTTTTAAGGTATGAAACTTCAGTATTTTCATGTCCTATGAGGAAAGCTATTAAAGGGGAAATATTGAACATAAAGGAGAGGACACAGAGGGAGGCACTGGTATTGAACAAGATAAAGGGCATTAAAGCATCTCTACTTCTAAAGCTGCAGAAAAGCAGATGATGAGGATACATAATACTTGTGGTTTTGAAGATGTGATGCAGTGGGACTTTTTGATTCTTTGTTAAACTGGAGGCAAGATCAACTGCTAGAGAGAGAGGGAGGTACAGGGGTGAAATAGTGGTTTTTAGGAGCATGATATATTTTTGGAAGAACCACCACAAATAATGCCTTCTTGGAAAAGACATGTCACAGGAGGTATTCTCTGGAAAGCAGACACAGAGACAGTTGGGAGTACAAAGGATCACTGGAAAGTAACACCTATAAAAGAGGACTTATGCCATTCCAGAAGCTCAGTGTTGTTCTCTTTTGTTGGTTGGATATTCAAAGGCAGCAGATACAACTTCGTAGGTAGGAATTCATGCCATTAAACCTACACATAGCCTCCATCACTGCTAATGTGGCCACTTCGTGTACCTATCATGCTAACTCCAGGGTGGCCACTAATAAAAACTGGCTAATGTCAATGGACAAGCCATTTTGTCTACCTGGTTGGTTAGTGCCTCTTCGATGATGGATTGCTATCTGGGGCATGTTAATGTATGATAGAAAGATCTTAACATTTTTGCCCACTCCCATATATCCATCTATATGTCTCTATCTCAGATCTTGTCACTGATTTCTCAGTCTTCTTTCCTTTCATCTCTGACCAGCTTGTCCCTGCTTACTAGTCCTTATATAGTGTAAACTTCCACACAAAGTGAATAGCCTATGATACCATACAGTACTCCCTCCACTGGGAATGTTTTCTTTTACCACTATTTTTCAAGAACACCCTAAGTGGAGTGGTAATTCAGCTGCTGTCCACATCCAGTTTACATCTACATACCAAGCCAACTTGTCTATAAACCAAGCTGAGGCTCTTTCTCCTTCCTTCAGCTGGTCATACAGGACCTCCCATATGACCATAGGTATAAATTGGAGAAGGGACAATGTGCAAATATGATGACATAGGGAACAGGTTATCTGCTCAGTCTACTTAAATCTTTTGGTACTATTCGTATTTTGTCCCAGACATTCTATTGTCATCAAAAACCAACCTCCATCTTTCAGAGCCAAAATATGATGTGAAGACAGAGTTGGGGTTAAAGAGGGACAATAGTGTTATTGCTTTGCCAGGCAAAGGAGGCTGCAGCAGGCTACAGCCTTCAAAAACTGAAAGCCTTATGTAAAGTCATCTACCTTGTCCAAGGGCCAAACTGGCAAATTAGATATGACAGGATCTACCATTTCTGCATCTTTTAGATCTTTAAGAGTGGGACTAATCTCCATCATATTCCTCAGGATGCAATAATATTTTTTATTATTTTATTGGCTTGGGTGAGGGCAGTGTCAAAGGCTTCCATACGGCCTTTCCCACTATGACTGATATCACCTCATAGGCCAAGGATCCAATATGGAAGTTACTCCAACGCCCAAATATATAAACTCCAGTTTTTCAATGGTACTGGGAAAATGACCACCAAGAAGTTTTATGAACCTAATAGATCCAATACAGCCAGACTTTGATAAGGACTCCACTTAGAAACTGATCTCCACATGCCCCAACTCTAATGGGGGGGCGGGGGGGGGGGAACCATCATGATACTTCTGTCTCCAGTTATTACTACTCTATGTTCAACAGACCTCAGATTTTCCAGGTAAGTCCCTTCAGATAAGGACTGGAGAATCATTACAATTTTATTTAACTATGGTGTTACAGTTACCATCCCCCTGAGAATCTAGCCAACTCCTTTGTAAATGGATTTCAGATGTGAAAATTGTTCCTGTCTTTTTTTTTTTAATTTTTTAAAATCTTTATTTATTTCTGAGAGAGACAGAGCATGAGCAGGGGAGGAACAGAGAGAGAAGAAGACACAGAATCCGAAGCAGGCTCCAGGCTCTGAGCTGTCAGCACAGAGCCCGACATGGGGCTCGAACCCACGAACTGCGAGATCATGACCTGAGCCGAAGTCAGACGCTTAACCGACTGAGCCACCCAGGAGCCCTGAAAATTGTTCCTAATGATTGGGCAGGAGACTTGTATTAGCAAAACTGCCCTCAGGCTTTTGCTCATCCAGTTTTGCTCTTATTTACATATAGTATGCTCATCTCTTTTGCCCCAGGGAATGCTATTTTCTATTAACCATCTCCACCAGAACCAATCCTTAGGTGCATAGGGCTCTGAGCAAATGTTTTATTGTGGGGTTCGGTCCATATTTTAATTAGATTTAAAGTGTAATACAAGGGGCACCTGGTGCTTCAGTTGGTTGAGCGTCCAACCCTTGATTTCGGATCAGGTCATGATCCCAGGGTGGTGGGATCGAGCCCCACACCAAGCTCTGCACTGAGCATGGAGCCTGCTTAAAACTCTCTCTGCCCTTCTGCCCCTCTGCCCCTCTCTCCTGCTTGCTCTCTCTCTAAAAAATAAAAATAAAAAAATAAAGTGTAATACCAAACTTATAGGCCCATGTGAAGTATGGTAACTTATCAATGAAGATCTAGAATAATAGAGAAGAGGTAATTTTACATATTGTTTTTCTGCCCAGTCAGTGCATATAAGGATTCTTTGTAGTGTCCAGAAACCATCTCTTTGTATTTAGGTCTAGGAACCATCTCTTAATGTTCTTTATTCTCAAATGCACCATGACTGGCTAATTTCCGATCCTCTACTGTAAAAAAAAAAAAAAAAAAAAAGTAGCAACACTATTATTAATCACAATGTTAATGGCTCTTCAGAATGTTTGCTTTGAAACAATAAAGATCTTTTTGCATCTGCCTACAGTTCCTTTATACCATTTATTTAATGCTTGTTACATCATTACTTATGATCCTGCATCATCCTTTGTAGTTTCCATGAATATTGGCTTCCACTGACTCTCTCAAAGTTATTCCTGTGCTTTATTGATGATAACTGCAAATGTGAGTCTTAACCAGAATGCAAGAAAATGTGAACAATAATGTGTTAAATTTACCATTTTGGGTTGTATAGCAAAAATATGGAATAATGTATCTTCCAACCACGTCTTCTCTTGAACTCTTTAGGCCGTATCACTGCATTCCAAGAATATAGTCCCTTTTTACTTGACATCACTGTCTTCCATATACTACCACCAGCAGGGAGAATAGATGAGGGATGCTTTAGTGGAGTAAGAACAAGGGTCTTATTTGCAGAAAGAATGTCTATCTTTCATCTGGCATGGCTCAACTGTGATCCACGTTAATCAGAGGCAAAAGACCCTTTGTTATCACAGAGCCATAGTCTTGAAAACCCTCAAAAGAGTTAGCTGCGATCACCCCGGGAAAATTGCCTATGCTTAAGGAAAGAGTGGAGCGACCACTCTCAGTACGAGTGCGAGGAGAGCTAGCAGAGTAAAGGATGTCTAAAGGCATACCAGTTGCCCTTGTGCAATAGAACAAAGCTAGTACCATGGTCAAAACATACATATTTGAGTCAATGCATGGGCCTACATACATGTGGTTTAGTCCCAAGAGTCAGCAGTAGACCATTGATAGGCCAGAACCCTAAACTCATTCTGGTCCTACATGAGTCAGTCATTCCAAAACCAGCATGTCAGAACTATTTAGGTAGTGGTCTTAAATGATCTGTGATGTGCTAGAGGTGGCTGGTACTAGCTCATGAAAGCCAACTGTTAACATCTCTTCCAAACTCTGCATTCAGTGACATCATGTTAGTAGCTTGAAACTGGCCATCATGAGAGTTATCTACACCTTGGGAATCAGCAAACTCTTCAGGGCCTTTTTGTGAGAGAGCTGGTTGTTAAACATTTATCAGCACACAGCTGACACGATCCCATGAAAAAAATACCATGATGACTAGTTGTGATCCACTCACCGGTTGGCCTCCTATAACTCAGGCCTGGCCACAGGGCTGCAGGACAACCTCATAAGCATGAGTTCCTGAGCTCGTTGGGACATCTGGTTAACCCCAGATGAGGGAAGGGGGCCAAAAAGCTCTTAAATGGAAACATAAGAACTGGAGCCCAGGGGCACCTGGTCTAGTATTGCAGTATTCTGCCTGGATGACAGTCCCAGCCCCACCTGGGACTAGGCACCAGAGGAAGACTTAAGGTTCTCCAAAACACAGAGCCCATAGTAGGGGCTCTGCTTGCTCACATTTAATAATCTCTGTTAACTCTCAACTCATCAGGCTCCCTTGGCCGCTACCTCATGCTTGTTGTTTGCCTTGGTAATCATGACCACCTCGTTAACCATCACCGTCTGGCCTATACATTAAGGAGCACCATTATCCTTGCTATCACTGAGAAAAGTTCTGTGATAGCTTCTCCTACTATCAACCCTGGCTTACAGAGAAAGGCCATTACTGATCTTTTCGGTGATGCTGGTAACCCTTTCAGCTGCCCGTTACAGATGTCCTTTGTGAAGGGTGTATCCTCCAAACCTCCCTGTGAAACATAATCCTCCGTTGAGTCTTGTGGCCTCATACATCCAGTTTCAGCATGTATACACTTTCCTGCCCCTTTAGTACCTTTTTCTAACATCTACCCTGGCAGTTCAGGCATTTCAATCTCACCCACTGCTTTTTGCCTACTTCTAGGAACCACCCTAGCAGCAAGTCTGCATCACCCTCTGGAGCTCTGACTCGGATGTTAAACTGTACACCCCAAGAGAATGCCCACAAATCAGTCAACTCATTGTAAGCTACCAAAGGGACGAGCTCTATTACTTGACTTGTAATTCCTCTGTTAAGTGATCTAGCTTTTCATTATCCAACTGCAGGGTGTCGATGTAATTTACTAACAATAATCCAATTCTATTATCTTCAGATTTATCATTCTTCCTATTATTTCAAACTCCTGAATGATCACACTGGCCAATGCATTTCCATCTACCAGCACAGTATCCTATTTCATCATCAGTGAAAGTTTTATCAGTTAGTTTGCCACTTAGTGCCAGGGCCTGTCTGTGTACCACCTACCAGGATAGTGAGTGAACCAGCTCCAAACTCCTATCTTACTACTGCTTTCTTGGACCACTCATCACCAATTGCTACAGACTCGGTTTTCTTGGAAACAAATGCCAAGACAAGAGTTTGACATGTAAAAGACTAATTATTAGGGAATAGCACCTGTGAAAGAGGAAGAAGCAGGATTTGTCAGGGGAAAATTCCAGATGATGAGGCATGCCTGACAGTCTCTGCCAGATCAATGGGGAGCTCCAGGGCAAAGACTCCCCACTGGAAGAGTTCCACACTGGGAAGAAATCATTAGGTCTTTGTACCACTGGCTGGGGGCTGCCCTGAAAGGAATGTGATGTCAGTTTGAATGAGGCAGAGCCTGAAGGAGCTAACAGCTGGAGGCTATCAGCTAATCACACTCCATACAAAGTTTTTTCTTAGAGATCTGAGCACCACATTTCCAAATCTTCCATAAATATACAAATATTGATAAGTTCAAATACTTACCTTGTTAGAGTAAATATATATGAATGTGTTTATAAATTAAGGTTAACCATCTTAAGAATAAAAATAGAACGCATAGGGGCGCCTGGGTGGCTATTTATGTTAAGTGTCCAGCTCCAGATTTCGGCTCAGGTTGTGACCTCCCGGTTTGTGGGTTCGAGCCCTGTATCTGGCTCTGTGCTTCTGTGCTGGCAGTGAGGAGCCTGTTTGGGATTCTCTTTCCTTCTCTCTACCCCTTCTCTCTCTCTCTCTCTCTCTCTCTCTCTCTCTCTCTCTCTTTCAAAGTAAATAAATAAGCTTTTAAAAAAATAAAAAAATAAATAGAATGTATCACCTTTAACCCAGTCATCGTAAATTTTATATATACAATGGAAAGTAGGGAGTAAAACAAAACAGAAAGTACAATAAAACATAATATGAGATACTGAGAACTAAGTTTTAATAATTGCACTAAAAGTAAATGTTTTAACTCACCAATTAAAAAAGACCCTCAGAATGAATTTGGTGATACACAAATCGTTGCTTTTAAGAGCCATTCAGAGCAAAAAGACGCAGAAAGGTTGAACATAAATAAGGGAAAAAGGTATACCAGGCAAATATGAACAAAATAAAGCTAGGTAATCTATAGTAGCAGGTTTAATATCTGACAAGAATATATATTCTTTTGAGATAGATGATGATAGAACGATATAGATGCAATAGAAATGTTATTCACTGATAAAAGGAACATTAGAACAGTCCAAAGAGCTACCTGGCACTTCTTGATCAGAATAAATATGTGCATACTCTACAACCCAGCAATTCTTCTCCTTGGATATAACCCCAGGAAATTGTTACTCGTGTCCACTAGTAGATACATAATAAGGAAGTTCATTATTGTATCGCTGTTGGTGGTGGCAGAGTTGGAAGCAACCTGGGTGTCCATCACTGAGAAAGGATGAGCATAGTGTGTTGGAGGAGCACCATGAAGTATTATATGCAGCTGATTGACACAGTACCTTAGAGATGCATATTCACACAGCTACACAAATTCATCTTTACAATGTAGTACTTGGTGAAAAAGTGAGAACAAGAATGAAATCAAGAACATCAGTTGTGTGAATTTAAAACTATACACATACTGTCAAAGTGCATTCAAATAAAAAGGTATATAATAAAATGGTTATTTATGAGAAGTAGGGAAATAGGCATAGAGGACATACCTGAAAAAAAGGAATCAAAAAATTAAACAGCAAACTAACTAGAAGGGCTTTGTTAGGACCAATAATGATAACACAGATTTAGCAGATGAGTACAATAAACTCAGCCCTCTTAAAGGTCCATGCTACATTAGAGATTTTGGAACTAACTGTAGAGGCATCAACTAGCAGAACTGCGTTACCCAGAGGAGGAGTGGATGAGGCACATGGTTGGACACAGCCAAGCCTAAAAATTGGCTGGACATTGGTGGGAGAAAAACAGAGGTGGTCAATAGTTGAGGATGCTTGGCAGGAGGTTCTGAGGTGACATACTAGTATCTAGTCTAGGGTAACTGATAGACCAGAAGAAGGATGTTTGCACAGAAAAGGAAAAGGTCCAAGTTCTGGAAGTTTTAATGGGCTAAATGAAAAGGTAAGGTGAAAGGAAAGGTGAAAGGAAAGGAAAGGAAAGGAAAGGAAAGGAAAGGAAAGGAAAGGAAAGGAAAGGTGAAAGGAAAGGAAAGGTGAAAGGAAAGAAAAAATGAAATCTGGATAAACAGGAAAATGTAGACAAAAATAGTATAATAAAGGTTTTACATTTCTGCGGCACATTTCAGATGATGAATTAGGCACGGACTATATCCATGCAGTTAGGCTGTTCATATGAAACGGAAATGAAGAATACAGAAGTTTGAAGACACCAAAGAACTTTCAGCTTGAGTTACTGGAAGGGATATTAACAGGTACAGTTAAGTTTTCTGTGGTGATGCCAGCAGTAAGAAAAAGAGAGGACTGTGACTCAGATACTGAAGCTCTTCATGAGTAAGGAGGTGTAACCAGAAGAGTAAGAAAGAATAGTAAGGACAAGTTGAGTATGATCTAGTCATGTTTCATGAATTTCACATAGGGCTAGTGTTTGTTGGAGAGAAATAGCAGTGAGGGCCTAAGAAAATATCCTCCATGCTGAGCCCTGGACACAGGGATTAATGAAAGAATGCACAGCCTTTGCTTTGGGGACTGTGACTAAATGGTACCCTCAGGAGAAAGGTTATTCTCACTTAAAGCAAGAAACTACGTACCCTGTAAAACAGCTAATATTTATATATCCTCATCCCTTAAACCCCACCTCCAACATACACACATACACACACACTCACTCACTTACACCCCTTCCCTTACGTACTTACAACAGAAAAGTTCTAAGACAAGCCATGTTCCTATGATCTGTATTAATTGGTTCAGGCTGCCATAACAAAATATCGTAGATGTTGTGACTTAATCAGCAGACATTTACTTTCTGTCTATAGGCTGAAGTCCCTAATCAAGGTACCATTTGATTTGGTTTCTAAGAACTCTCTTCCTGGATTGTAAAGGCTGTGTGCTCACGTGGCCTTTCCTCAGTGAGCGTGTACTTGGAGAGGGAGGGAGCAAGCTCTCTAGTCTCCTAAGGACACTAATCCTATTCCACCCTTATGAGTTAGTTCATTTACTCTTAATTACTTCCTTAGATAAACTCCCATCTCTAAATATAGCCACACTGGGGGTTAGCAGACTACAGCACATGAATTTGAGGGCAACACAAACATTCAGTTCAGAATAATCCAAAAAGTAGGTGGAAATGGCCCCTATTCAAAAAGAACCTACATAATATTTCATAGATCAAAGACTTGAAAAAAGTAAAGCTCAAAGACAGCTCTCCAAAGACAAGATGCCTTCCTGTGGTAGCCAGTGTTCTGATACAGTGGGATCATCAGCTCATGTACCTTCTGAAAGAACAGGGATTTTAAGCAGGGAATGCAACAAAGGAAGAAAAATGATATGCCAAAGTGACAAAGTTATATGAAAGAGTCCCAATTCTTATGTGACATCTTTTCAAAGGTATTTTGGTTATTGTAATGAGAAAATGAAGCCCATAAAACCCATCATCCTTGTTGGGAGTTCCTGCCACCTGACCAGGGTCTTTCCATTACCCAACACTTAACTCTAGTTTCTGGATGTCCCCAAAGAGATACTGAGTTGACAAGGAAAAAGAAAAGCAGAAACTAAATTCCATTCAACTATTACAGTGTCTATTAGCAAACCCCCTTAGCTTTCATTTTTTTATTGCAAAAGATAATTTAAGCTGATGTTGTCAACACAGTATCAGCTAACATAAGAGGAAAGGAAAAAACAAAAAAAAAACAACAACAACAACAAAAAACTGCTCCTTAAACTGAGGAAGGAAACTCACTAGCAATGGGAAATGTGGTCAAGTGGTTACATTTTCTGTCTTGTTTATTTTTCTTTTTAGAATATTTCAAAGCTGGAACTCAAAATCTTTTTTAGCAGGATTGCTTTGGGTTCTTGTTAGGGATGTCACTAAGACAGCCTTTTACAAGGCACCTACACAGCCTTCTGCTTCCATGTGAAAAAAAAAAAAAAAAAAAAAAACTGCAAGAAGCACAATAAAATTTAAATTCTTTCCAAGTGTTACAAAACTGGGAAAAAAGAGAACAGTTTGAGTTAGACTCTTAAAATGTGGTGAGAAGACTAAAATGGCAATCCTTTATCAACCAATTACTAATACATGTCTTTGTAAGAGACGAAATAAATTTTCAACTATTCAGATTCACAACATAAATAGTTGAGAAAACCAACTAGAGAAATTGCAGTACAAAGTAGGACATTTGGTTCATGATCTTGCATTGCAATTAATTAATTAAAATAATACAGTAAAAAAAATATGTCAAAAAGTAGCTTTACATAGATTCCTCTTTTGTGATATCCTGGCTAAGGAACAGAGGACATAATCCAATGCAGCTGCCAAATCTTTAGAAAAAAGTAAACTGTTCCTTGCATAATGAATTATTAATGATGGCCACTTTAAATAATAAAGTTCAAGTACAAGTTGGTGATGCTTACCTTGGGTTTTATTGACATTTACACAATATTGACAATAACAACTACAGATTTTGACTGAAACTCATGTAAAGAAAAAAATCTTGCTTGTTTCAGTGTTATAGACATATATATTTTTTATTTGTTTTTGAGAGAGAGAGCCCAAGTAGGAGAGGAGCAGAGAGAGAGAGAATCCCAAGCAGGCTTTACACTGTCAATGCAGAGCCCAATGTGGGGTTGAACCCACGAACCATGAAATCATGACCTGAGACAAAACCAAGAGTCGGACGCTCAACTGACTGAACCACTCCATTTAAAAAAATATACTTTGGTTGGGGCTTGAAAAGCTGCTGGAATGCTAGACTCTATAAGAACATTGTATTCCGGTCTCCCCTAGGCAATCAGTGAGAGTTAACAAAATATCTACATACTTCGGTAAGTTTTGGCTCAAGTAAATAAATTAAAACCAAATCATGCAGAAGTACATGGTGAAAAAAATGGATCTCTAACTTCCAAAGTAGTTAAGGACAGCCTCCCCAATGAAGTAGCTTTTCGTGTATCCTATAAACTCAGGAAAAGTTATTCTAAATCGTCATTTCCAGGGTTTCTCTCTCTCCAAGATCAAATACTGTCTTTACTGATTTTTTGCTTGATTGGAAATACTTCCTATTACTTTGATTCATTCATTTAATGAACTAAGTGAGGTCCTATTATGTACCTAGCACCATGTTATAAAGAAAGCTCATGTTGTTAAGGAACATAAAATCTACTCAGGGAGGCAAACTCATAAACAGTAATATGATGAGGTAAGTTCACTGATAAGCGGTGTTCTTGGGCACTCAGTGAGGTGGAGGAAGAGGACCAGAGGACCAGAATGGACAATTCGCCAAACAGAGAGATGGCTTTCTGGAAGGGACACTTCCAAAGGAGTTTGAATTGTTTTTAAAAGTTTTGGCAAGGTAAACATTAACCTGGTCAAGAGGATGAGAAGCATGAAAAATACACAGATATGTGAACAAGACTGGCAATGTGTGCCAGAACCATAAGCAAATAGATAGGTGTTGCTCTACTCAAAGTATAATGCAGCGGGAGGTGGAGAGGGACGGGGAGGTGAGACGATCTGAAGCTGAAGGGAAGCGACAGTAAGCCAAGCAAGTCTTCAGCACTATGTGTGAGGGCCATTTTAAACACTGAAGATGCCAACAAAAAGCACAAAAAGTAAGATATGTGGCATTAAATATATGGTGAAAGGGACACTTGTTTATGTCAACGGTTTATGACAGTCAAATAAGAAGGCAGTGTCAGCTTGTTCCACCTCAGCTGGGAATGTATATATCAGGCACTCAAATTTTTCACCACTCTGCATATGTGCGTATCTGCAAACGACCACAAAAGAGCCCCAAGAAATGACTTGGGGCTACAAATAAATTTCATAAAATAAGCAAATATGTAAATATGGAATCCATGAATATTGAGGATAGACTGTGTGTCTGTATGTGTAACACCACACCCTGACAATAGAGAATATTCCTTCTTCCCAAGAATGCATGGAACATTCCCAAAAGTGGATCATATATTAAGTCAAAACATCAATAATTTCCATAAAGTAGAAATATTACAAACACCTGGAATAAATCAAGAGATTAAGAACAAAACCAGATATTAAAAATGTCCTTCCACCTAGAAATGAAATAACTTTTTATTAAACTCTTGGGTGCAAAGGAACAAATTACAAAATTCCTGAAAAATAGTAACTAAAACACTGCAAGTTAGAATACACAGTATTCGGTTGAAGATAGTATATAGAGAAAATTTTAGAACATTTCACACCCATACCAATTTAAAGGATCAATTATATTCCCAACCAAAAAAACTAAGATAAAAAGTTCTCCAGTGAGGGGTGCCCAGGTGGCTCAGTCAGTTTAGCATCCAACTTTGGCTCAGGTCATGATCTCCCCGTTTGTCAGCTCGAGCCCCATGTTGGCCTCTCTACTGTCAGTGCAGAGCCTGCTTTGGATCCTCTGTCTCCATCTCTCTCTGCCCCTCCCTTGCATATGCTCTCTCTCTCAAGAATAATTTTTTTTTTTTTTAAAGTTGTACACTGAATGATGGAGGAATGACTCCTACTGGACCAGGATTCCCAAGAATAACCATAAACTTGGGATATACTATATAAAACTACCTAAAAGCGCTAGCAAATAGCAACTTGTAGCAAAAAAACCCAAAAAAACAAAAAACAAAAAACCAAAAAACCTAGAACAGAATTTACACTTAGAAAAAGGGAATGACACCAAAAAAATTTTTACTAACACTATGCCTGAGGACAAGCCATGAGTCAGAGGTTTGTGGTGTTGCTAAAACTGAGAAAACCTGCACTTTTACTTGAAGAATGAAAAGACAGAATTCAATGCAACCTCAGCAGCTGGAAAGTATGAAAAGGAATTCCAAGAAGACCCAGAGAGAGATGGCCTTAAAATCTGTGTATATCCACTTTGCCCAAATGTCTGACAGACCTCTGATCTATGCATGTGTGTGTGTGTGGGGGGGGGGGGGGGGGGATACTCCAAGCAGCCAAGCTAAAGCGAAAAGAATTGAAAATTTTAGCTGCCGCTTACCAAAGAGGTACCAGAGTTTGAGGTTTGAGTACAGCCAAGTTATACTGCCTACTAAAACAAACAAAATCAATACTTTTCAGATGATCATAACAGAATCAAGAGTCACTATAACATATCAATCACAATGTCTGGTATACAAATCAAAACTACTAGACATACAAAGAAAATAGGAACCATACTCAAAAGAAACCTTATCAACAAATAATCAAATGGAGATTCCAGAACTGAAAATAATATCCAAAATGAAAAAAGAGTCACTGGAAATGAGATGGGGGAAAATGTCCATGAAATATGAAGACTGACCAGTACAAATATTCCAATCCAAAAAAAAAAAAAAAAAAATAGATATTGGGGAAAAAAATGAATAGAAAATCAGTGATGTGTCAAACAGTATCATACAGTCTTTGGAGACTCACAGCAAAAAGAGAATGAGGCAGAATATGTATTTAAAGAAATGGCAGAAACTTACCTCAAATTTGGTAAAAGATAAATTTACAGATTCAAAAAAGTCAAAAGTGAAGCAGGATAATACAAAGGATGCACATTTATATACATCATAATCAAATTGCTAAAAACCAACTAAAATGAAAAACTCTTGAAACCAGAAAAAAAATAACACTACATACACACACACAAAAAAATGGAGGTGAGAAGGCAATGTTCTTAGGACATACAAGTATTGAGGGGTAAATGATATTTATGAGCACGAACTGCTCTCAAATAATTCACAAAAAATAATATAAAAGAGAAAATGATAAAGAAAAGGAAGTGAAATATTGAGGGACTTTGAAAAAGATATATGGCAGTGTACTGAACTATTATTGTAACTTTTCCTAAGCCTTAAAGGATTTTAAAATAGTCATGGGGGAGGAGCCAAGATGGCAGAACAGCATGGAAGTTTTTTTGTGTCTTGCATCCATGAAATACAGCCAGATCAACACTAAAACATCCTGCACACCTGGAAAACTGATTTGAGGATTAACAACAATACACACAACCTGAACCACAGAATTCAGCAGGTACACAGTGTGGAGTGGTGAACTTGGGGAGAGAGAAGCCACAGAGGGCAGGGAGCTGTATTTGCTTGCAGAGAGAGGATGGAGACAGGGCTGGGCGGGGAGTGGGGGGAGATACAGGAAAAGCCCCCCACCCCCCACCAAAAGCAGCTGGAGAGAAAGTGAGCTAAAAAAAGGAGAAAGGAGAAAGGAAAGGGTGTGAATTCCATTAAGACTCTATAAACAAGGAGTGCAGTCTGAAACTCTGCAGCTCAATACCTGGCGGTGCTCTGGTGAGAAGGGTGAATCCCCAGGTACAGAGTGAAGTCAGGGGTCCTCGGGCCACTCAGGGACAGGTGGTTCCCCTGCTGGAAGGACATCTGGTAGTGGCTGTGTGGCCCCCCCCCACAGGCAAAGGTGCCAGCAGACCCCGGAGAACAACCACATTCGCTGGTGCTGGAACAAGATCATTAAGCGTGAAGCCTGGTGCCAGATGTGTTTGTGATTTTCCATAATTCCTGAAACGCTGCTGCTACGCGACCGCATGAACATTTTCTGGGGTGGGCTGGCACCCAGCCGCAGTCTCTGGGCATCGGCAGCAGCTAGGTCAAGCAAATGTTCCTGGGTGCGGCCAGCACAATGCTCGGTGAGAGACCCTCCCCCAGGTCTGAGCGGGTCAAAGCCACAGTCCCTCAAAAGTGAGGGGTTGGGAAATACAGCCGCATCTGAGTTAAAATTCAGGAGGGAGGTGCTGCCTGGCAACCTGACGGCTTGGTCACCAACAGTATACAAGCAGGCAATGGAAGGAGGCCAGAGACAAAGGCCGGGTGCACGATTGCTGACCCAGGAGAAGAGAGTTCCGACAGTACACACTAGAGCTCGGAGACGCCATCTTCACAGCCCCCGCGCATGTTCGTGAACACACCTACAAGCGCCACAACAATCCACCCTAGTAAGCTAGGCAGCGCCATCTAGTGGAGAACGGAGCCGTTACACTAAGCCCCGCCCAACTGGATGACCTTTGCTCTTCAGGAACCCAAGTCTCTCAGCCTGCTTAGTTTATGGACTATAAATGCTTCATAGTTTGACTCCTAGGGAAAAACAATGTAATTTCAATCATATTTCAGTCTGTTCACTGGTCCATCTGTTCAATTTTATTTTTTCTTTTCCATTTTTCTTGAGTACAGAAAGAGGAAAAAATATTATTTTCAATTTTTATTAAAAATTTTAATTTTTTCTATATTTTTTACTTATTTGTAAATTTTTCAAATTTTATTTTACTTCCATCATTTCACTTTATTCTATTTCATTGTACCCATTTTTTCAAATTTTCAAACATCTTTCTTTTTTGTTCCTCTTTTTTTCTCTAATCTATCAAGCTCCTTTCAAAAACCAGACCAAAACACACCTAGGATCTAGCATCATTTATTTGATTCTTTTGTGTGTGTGTGCTGTTTTTAATTTTTTAATTTTAATTTTTTCCCTTAATTCCTTTTCTTCCTTCAAAATGACAAAATGAAGGAATTCACCCCAAAAGAAAGAGCAGGAAGAAACAACAGTCAGGGACTGAATACAGATACAAGCAAGATGTCTAAACCAGAATTCAGAATCATGATAGTAAGAATACTAGCAGGGGTCGAAAATAGATTAGAATCTCTCTTTGCAGAGATAAAAGAAGTAAAAGCTAGTCAGGATGAAATAAAAAATGCTATAACTGAGCTGCAATCGTGAATGGATGCCACGGCACCAAGGATGGATGAGGCACAGAATAAAGACAAACTTATGGAGAATGATGAAGCAGAAAAAGAAAGGGGGACAAAGGCAAAAGCATGATTTAGGAATTAGAGAAATCAGTGAGTGACTCATTAAAAAGGAACATCAGAATCACATGAGTCCCAGAAGATGAAAAGAGAGAAAAAGGGGTAGAAGGGTTATGTGAGCAAATCATAGCGGAAAACTCTCCTAACCTGGGGAAAGACACAGACATCAAAATCCAGGAAGCACAGAGAACTCCATTAGTTTCAACAAAAACCAACCATCAAGGAAGCATATCATAGTCAAACTCACAAAATACTTAGGCAAGGAGAGAATCATGAAAGCAGCAAGGGAAAAAAAGTCCCTAACCTACAAGGGAAGACAGAACAGGTTTTGCAGCAGACCTATCCACAGAAACTTGGCAGGCCAGAAAGGAGTGGCAGGATATATTCAATGTGCTGAATCAGAAAAACATGCACCCAAGAATTCTTTATCCAGCAAGGCTGTCATTCAAAATAGAAGAAGAGATTAAAAATTTCCCAGACAAACAAAAATTAAAGGAGTTTGTGACCACTAAACCATCCCTGAAAGAAATTTTAAGGGGAAATCTCTGAGGGGAGAAAAAACGGGAAAAAAAAAAAAAAAAGAAGACCAATAGCAATAGACTAGAAAAACCAGAGAATACTACCAGAAACTCCAACTCTACAAGAAACATAATGGCAATAAATATGTATTTTTCAGTACTCACTCTAAACGTCAATGGACTAACTGCTCCAATCAAAAGACATAGGGTAACAGAATGTATAAGAAAACAAGATTCATCTATATTCTGTTTACAAGAGACCCACTTTAGACCTAAAGACACCTTCAGATTGAAAGTAAGTGGATAGAGAACCACCTCTCATGCTAATGGTCAACAAAAGAAAGCTGGAGTAGCCATACTTACATCAGACAATCTATAGACATTAAAATACTAACGGTATAAAGAAGGGCATTATATCATAATTAAGGGGTCTATATCCAGAACATTTCATCCTAAAGCAGTGGAATACACATTCTTCAATGCACATGGAACATTTTCCAAAATAGATCACATACTGGGACACAAATCAGCCCTCAGCAAGTACAAAAAGATCGAGATCATACCGTGCGTATTTTCAGACAATAATGTGAAATTCGAAATCAACTGCAAGAAAAAATTTGGAAAGATAAGAAATACTTGAAGACTAAAGAACATCCTACTAAAGAATGAATGGGCTAACCAAGAAGTTTAAGAGTAAATTAAAAAGTACCTGGAAGCCAATGAAAATGGTAACACCACAGCTCAAACCCTCTGGGATGCAGCAAAGGCAGGCATAAGTGGGAAGTATATAGCAATCCAGGCCTTCCTAAAGAAGGAAGAAAGGTCTCAGATACATAACCTAACTTTACACCTTAAAGAGCTGGAAAAAGAATAGCAAATAAAAACCAAAACCAGCAGAAGACAGGAAATAATAAAGATTAGAACAGAAATCAATGCTATCGAAACAAACAAAAAAGGTAGAACAGATCAATGAACCAGAAGCTGGTTCTTTAAAAGAATTAAGGAAACCGATAAACCCCTAGCCAGTTTTTATCAAAAAAATAAAATCAAGAATGAAACAGGAGAGATCACAACCATCACAGCAGAAATAAAAACAACACGAGAGTATTACCAACAATTATATGCCAATAAAATGGGCAGTCTGGAAGAAATGCACAACTTCCTAGAAACATATAAACTATCAAAACTGAAACAGGAAGAAAGAGAAAATTTGAACAGAACCATAACCAGTAAAGAAATTGAATTAGTAATCAAAAATCTCCCCAAAAAACAAGAGTCCAGGGCCAGATGGCTTTCCAGGGGAACTCTACCAAACATTTAAGGAAGAGTTAACACCTCTTCTCTTGAAGCTATTCCAAAAAAATACGAATGGAAGGGAAACTTCCAAACTCTTTCTATGAAGTCAGCATTACCTTGATTCCAAAACCAGACAAAGACCCCACTAAAAAGGAGAACCAATTTCCCTGATGAACATGGGTGCAAAATTCCTCAACAAGATATTAAACAACCGGATCCAACAATACATTAAAAAAATTATTCACCACGACCAAGCAGGATTTATACCTGGGATGCAGGGTTGGTTCAATATCTGCAAAATAATTGATGTGATTCGTCACATCAATAAAAGAAAGGACAAGAACTACATGATCTTCCTAATAGACACAGAGAAAGCGTTTGACAAAATACAGCATTGATAAAAACCCTCAAGAAAGTGAGGATAGAAGGATCATACCTCAAGATCATAAAAGTCATATATGAAAGACCGAACGCTAATATCATCCTGAATGGGGATAAACTGAGAGCTTTCCCCCTAAGGTCAGGAACAAGACAGGGATGTCCACTCTCGCCACTGTTATTCAACACAGTATTGGAAATCTTAGCCTCTGCAATCAGACAACACAAAGACATAAGAGGCATCAAAATCAGCCAGGAGGTAAAATGTTTGTTCACTCTTTGCAGATGACATTATACTCTATATGGAAAACCCAAAAGATTCCATGAAAAAACTGCTGCTAGAACTGATCCATGAATTCAGCAAAGTTGTAGGATATAAAATCAATGCACAGAAATCGGTTGCATTCCTATACACTAATAATGAAGCAACAGAAAGAGAAATCAAGGAATCGATCCCATTTCAATTGCACCAAAACCCATAAAATACCTAGGAGAAACATAACCAGAGAGGTAAAAAAATCTATACACTGAAAACTACAGAAAGCTGATGAAAGCCCTTGAAGACACAAAAAAAATTGAAAAACATTCCATGCTCCTGGATAGGAAGAACAAATATTGTTAAAATGTCGATACTACCCAAAGCAATCTACATATTCAATGCAATCACTACCAAATAACACCAGCATTCTTCACAGAACTAGAACAAACAATCCTAAAATTTGTATGGAACCAGAAAATACTCCAAAAAGCCAAAGTAATCTTGAAAAAGAAAACCAAAGCAGGAAGCATCACAATCCCAGACTTTAAGCTCTGCTATAAAGCTATAGTCATCAAGACAGTATGGTACTGGCACAAAAACAGGCACTCAGATCAATGGAACAGAATAAAGAACCCAGAAATGGACCCACAAATGTATGGCCAACTAATCTTTGACAAAGCAGGAAAGAATATCCAATGGAAAAAAGACAGTCTCTTCAGCAAGTGGTGCTGGGAAAACTGGACAGCGACATGCAGATGAATGAACCTGGACCACTTTCTTACACCATACACAAAAATAAACTCAAAATGGATGAAAGACCTCAATATAAGACAGGAAGCCATCAAAATCCTTGAGGAGAAAGCAGGCAAAAACCTCTTTAACCTTGGCCACAGCAACTTCTTACTCAACATGTCTCTGGAGGCAAGGGAAATAAAAGCAAAAATGAACTATTGGGACCTCATCAAAATAAAAACCTTTTGCACAGTGAAGGAAACAATCAGAAAAACTAAAGGCAACCGATGGAATAGGAGAAGGTACTTGCAAATGGAAAATCAGATTAAGTGTTAGTATCCAAAATCTATAAAGAACTTATCAAACTCAACACCCAAAAAAACAAATAATCCAGTGAAGAAATGACAGAAAACATGAATAGACACTCCTCCAAAGAAGACATCCAGATGGCTAACAGACACATGAAAAAATGCTTATCATTCATCATCAGGGAAATAAAAATTAATACCACCTCACACCTGTCAGAATGGCTAACATTAACAACTCAGGCAACAACAGATATTGGTGAGGATGCAGAGAAAAGAGGATCTCTTTTGCACTGCTGTTGGGAATGCAAACTAGTGCAGCCACTCTGTTAAACAGTATAGAGGTTCCTCAAAAAATTAAAAATGGTATTTATCCAAGGGATACAGGTATGCTATTTCGCAGGGACACATGCATCCCAGTTTACAGCAGCCCTACCTACAATAGCCAAAGTATGGTAAGAGCCCAAATGTCCATTGATGGATAAATGGATAAAGAAGATGTGGTGTGTGTATACATATATATATATATATATATATATGTATACACACACACACACACACACACACACACACACACACAATGGAGTATAACCCAGCAATCAAAAAGAATGAAATCTTGCCATTTGCAACTACGTGGATGGAACTAGAGGGCATTATGCTAAGTAAAATTAGTCAGAGAAAGACAAATATCATATGACCTCACTCATATGAGGACCTAAGATAAAAAACAGATGAACATAAGGGAAGGGAAGCAAAAATAATATAAAAACAGGGAGAGGACAAAACATAAGAGACTCTTAAATATAGAGAACAAACAGAGGATTACTGGAGGGGTTGTGGGAGCGGGGGATGGGCTAAACAGGTAAGGGGCATTAAGGAATCTACTCCTGAAATCATTTTTGCACTATATGCTAATTTGGATGTAAATTAATAAAAATAAATTAAATTTAAAGTCGTAAGAACATATGGATAAGGAAATACAGATGTGTTATTTTAGAAATATATACATATATGACCTATATATATATACATATCCATATAAAATTTCCTGATTCTGTCAACTGAAAGAATATAGAAGCAGTAACACTCTCCAGTAACAATGAGCACACCTGGCACCCAGAGCTTAGTTTCTAAATCTCATTCTCTATAAAAAAATTTTAAAAAGTCAGGGCTCCTTGAGGGAATTACTGAATTGAGGGCTGGGGCAGGGAAAGTCCAAGCCTCACCTGGAAAGCCTTATGTTGCCAGAACAGAAGTGCTCAAGGAGTAATAGGAGCATACTGAAAGGATGTAGCAACCAACTTAACGGAGCTCTCAATCACCAAATGAACAAACTGAACAACAAAATGATTGTAATGGATTACAGCTTATAGAATTAAAGATCCTTCTGTTGAGATATAGTTAAATAAATAAGTAAACTTAAGGAAACTATAGCTCTCCCTTAGAGTAAAATTCCAATTTTAGAATTAAAATTGAAAGAGAGAAAGAAGGAAAGAGAAAATCAACATTAGGCAAACATCACAATAACTGCTGCAGGCGAAAACTGCTAATGGATGCTAAAATAGCACAAAAATCACATAGTTTCAAAGTATCTCCTCCCACTACTTAGTAATTATAAGTAGAAAATGGGGAGAAACTTGGCAGCCACAACTTTAATGAAATGACCAAGGTTAAACTCACTAGTAATACATATATCAACATTTTATACCTCGTGTAATACAATGAAAAGGACACATTAATTCTATGGTATTCCTAACAAAAATACCTATATTATCACAGTAAGGAAAAGGGAGAAACAAATATAAAATAGGAGAGGCAAGGGAAAACTGTGAAGGTAAATTAAAAATTGGAAGTGTCAGGGGCACCTGGATGGCTCAGTTGGTTAAGAGTCCAACTTCGGCTCAGGACATGATCTCGTGGTTTCTGAGTTTGAGCCCCACATTGGGCTCTGGGCTGACAGTGAGGAGTCTGTTTGGGATTCTCTCTGCCCCTCCCCAACTTGCACTCTCTCTCTCTCTCAAAATAAATAAAACCTTTGACAAAAATTGGAAGTGTCAGTATGCACTCACAATTTCTAAAATATGTATTTACGTGTGTGTGTGTGTGTGTGTGTGTGTGTTTCCTTGCTCTGCCAGCTAAAAAAGGCCAAGAATGTCATAACCTAGAATTAATGAGCATACCTAGTTCTCAGATTTAAGTTTCTAAGTACCATTCTCCCTAAAAAACAACAAAAATGGCTGATTCCAAGACTCTCAAAGGTTCCAAAATTAGTCTGGAACATCTTATTTTACTATAAAGGAAGTGCTCAAAAAAATGTTTTGGTACACCAAAATAAGCCGGAACTAATTGGGCTCCCCTAAGCAAAATCTCATTTTAACATCAATGTAAGAAAGTACAGTAACAGATTATAATCCACTAAAAAAACAAAACAAAACAAAACAAAACCTAAGGGGGTGCCTGGGTGACTCAGTCGGTTCATGATCTCACAGTTCGTGAGTTCAAGGCCCACATTGGGCTCTGTGCTGACAGCTCAGAATCTGGAGCCTGCTTTGGATTCTGTGTCTCCCTTTCTATTTGCCCCTCTCCTGTTCATGCTCTCTCTCAAAAAATGAATAAACGTTAAAAAAATTTTTTTTAAAAATAGCAACCTAAGAGTCTGTACTTAAAATACAGTCACATGAATGCTAGATGATACACACACACACACACACACACACACACACACACGGATGATTCCTTGCAATAAAATGCTGATACATGTGTACCACATAGCAGAACTGAAAATGACTATTTTGCAGCCATGATAATAAAGATTGGTTTAGACAATTATCAAGTGTTATGGAAATGAGATTTTGACAAGCAAAATACTTACATAATCTTTTTAGTGTTTCTCTCCATAGATTATTTCCCCACAAGGGGAATAATAAATACTACACAGTGAAGATACAGAACATTCAAAATCAACATCAACATCAACAATGAGTTCCTCAGATGATCAAAATCAACATCAACAATGAGTTGATGTGATACTCAAATAAGGATACATCACTTTTGTAGTATTTTGGCTGGTGATAACCTCATTCTAATCATTAGAAAAACCCAAAAGATAACCCATTAGATAAACCCAAATTGGAAAACATTTTATAAGACACACACTGACACACAGCTATTTTTGCTAGAGAACTGATCTTCATGATTATCTGATGGTAGAGATATCTTGGTATCTCCACTATCACATTACCTGATAATTAAAGCTTAATAAACAATGGTTGAATAGATGGATATTCACTGCCTCTACTGTAAGATGCTAAGTTCCAGACAGTTTATCTGTTTCCAGCCCTCATCAGAGTGAAGATACAAATCACAGTGGTTAGAATAATTAAATTTTAAACTAAGTAAATAGAATTTGTTCATTGAGTTACATAATATCCCACACTCTCATCTCAACCAAATTTCCGAAAGCAAACTTTTTTCAAAACTTTTTAGGGGCGCCTGGGTGGCTCCAGGCTCAGTTAAGCATACATCTTCAGCTCAGGTCATTATCTTGCGGTCCATGGGTTCGAGCCCCAGGTCAGGCTCTGTACTGACAGCTCAGAGCCTAGAGCCTGCTTTGGATTCTGTGTCTCCCTCTCTCTGTGCCCCTCCCCTGCTCGTGTTCTGACTCTCTCAAAAATAAACAAACATTAAAAAAACATTTAAAAAAAAACTTTTTAATACTGGGGCGCCTAGGTGGCTCAGTCAGTTAAGCACCTGACTTCAGCTCAGGTCATGATCTGGTGGTTTGAGAGTTCGAGCCCTAGGTCAGTCTCTGTGGTGATAGCTCAGAGCGTAGAGCCTGCTTCAGATTCTGTGTCTTCCTCTCTCTCTGCCCCTACCCAGCAGTCTCCCTCTCTCAAAAATAAACATTAAAAAAATTTTTTTTAAAGAACCTTTTTAATACTATAAACCAGAGAATTAGAAATTTAAAGAATCACTTCAAATATATAGTTATACAATAACTTTGAAAAGTCTTGTTTTCTAACCCCCCAAAAAAGAAAATCCACCAAAATAAGTTGAAAGAACAACAAGATTTATGGTACACTGCAGTTAGAACCCAACTTTATTGTTACAACCAATTTTTATTTACAGAATATAAATCTCTTCAAAAAGATACATTCCTTCATTTAATCAATGGTAAAAGGCCTTATTAAGCAGAAATAAAGCCTAAACATCACTTATATTCAAACAGAAATACAAACACCTTCATTAAAAGTTTATGAACATACAGCAAAAATGTATTTTTTACGTAAGCAGTTACATGAATGAGGCTGTTTTTTTATTGTCTTCACTGGCAACCCCATTTTTATCCACAGAATAAATTTTACGCTTAAATTAACAGTAGTAAAAATGTAAAAATTAAATTTTAAACATGAAAATATGCAACCAAAAACAGGAAGTATCTCCATTATCAAACAGATTGACAAGTTCTCAGACACTCAGATACTTTCTGAGGCATATCAAAACACCTACATCAAAATTTGCATTCATCTGAGAGGTATCAATACATTTTCAGTGCTGAGACTATTTGTAGCACTTACAGTATATACAAAGCAGCATTATACTACTATGGTTCACATTTGATAAACACAAATTTAAGGTTTATGCCACAATTGCCCAATTCAACATACAGCTAACGCAGTGACAATTACTCATTTTGTTTTTTCTTCTGAAACTCAGTAAGGAAATTATCACTTAAGAACATGGAATAATGCCATGTCTTATTTCTTATGATAGCAGTATATTTTAAAATTCAAACACTTCATATCATGGAAACTTCACCCAGCTGTAAAAAGGTTCCTAAATACAGTACAGTTTAACTTTCCTCTTAGCAGATTCTACCAACTGAGTTACTTTAGTACACATAACTAACAGGAAACTTCTTCAGATTATTGGACAATAAGATCTCAGTGTGTCACTACCTAAAAAGTAGCAGCACACCACAACCAAGTAAATATTCTTGCCTCCTCCACTGTGTTTCTGGGGTTTTCTCCAGGTCATGAACGCTGGTTTACATGGAGATCAATGGGTCTCAACCTATCTCTGAACATTCCTTTATTAAGAGTTTTGAAATTTAATGAAAACAATTCCAATCAGCAGCGTTTTTTTACCTTTCATTAACTAGTTCAAATACAATATGTAATGTTTTCAATTTTTATAAACATCTTGTGTTTTGTTACAATAATTAATGGTATTTATACCATTAATGGGTAAGATGTAAACAAAAATACGCCTATATTTAGGGATTAGGAGTACTTTACAGAGCAATTTTTCATAACCAGAAAAGCTGAACGATTCATAATGAACAAAGATTTTATTTTAACCTGCTATCTGATATTATCTATAGCACAGTAAGTGCATTAAGTACAGGAGAAAAAAAAAAAAAGCAGATCTTAGGACAGAAACCTAAGAAGTTGAATTTGGGATGACTGAAACACAAAAGGGAATTTTTCTATAAACACTCATTTTTATCCATTCAAATAATTGAATCTTCTGTCCATTTCAAATTATCCAAAAATGAAAGTTGTTAATGTAATAATTGGAAATATCTAATTCATTATGTAAGATACCTTATTAATTTCAGTTTTCAAGTATTCAAGTAATGCAAACCCAAGCATTTTGTTTTACAAGAACACATTTACAGACTAAGCTTCAAAGATAGGGGAAAAATCATTTAAAATAACTGATATGCTTTTCTTTCCAAAGACCTCTAACCCAAGACATAACACTATAATCACACACGTGATATATATCACTGGGAAAAAAAGGTGGTTCAATAACTAATGTCTTAAAAAAAAGGAAAAGAAGAAGCAAAACAGATTACCTTAATATGTTAGTTTCCAATCAAAGGACATTCTAAAATCAAATGAACTAAGGAAGCAAAATCAGAGCATATCAATTCTGAAATAAGGAAAAGGCTGTTTTACCACATACTTATAATTCATTTCCTTTGTGCATATTACTCACATTTGCTTTTTGAGGAAATTAGTGCAAATTGCTCCCAATAACAGAACTCTCGTCCTAGCATAAAGCACTGGTAACTCTGTCTATATCAACTGAATGACTGATTAATATTAGAAGTTTAAGTCTGTTATCACTTTGGAATGCATATAAAATGCTTATTAAAAGCAATTTGAAGCAGAATATCAAACTGATAGTATTTTCATATGTACTATGAAGGAATTTAAAAATGGTACAGAAAGCTTTGTGTAATATAAAAAAGAAAAACCTATATATTCAAAGTGGAACTTTTTAACTTTTCACTGAGAGTGCTTGGGGGAACTTTTTTCCTTTAACTTCCTTTATGAAGTTGAAGTAAATATTTTCAGTCCAGCAAAAATGAAAATAGCACTATGTCATTAAAAGATTACTCATTACTTAGGTCTTTTCTGTCTTTTACAATCCTGTAATGAACAACTTTATATTTATAGAAGCCAACTGAGATATGTTTAAGTTGAGCTAAGAGCTATTATTTATCAAGATCTCATACATACAGGATTTAGATTCACAGATACGTAAAATGTCAAGGTTTGTTTGGGGGTTTTTTGGTAGAAAAAAGCTAACAACCTTGAAAACAGGAAAGGGTAATACTTCAGTCTGCAATCATCACATTATATTTTTAATTTGCTTTAGCTTAGAATCATGACTCAAAGAAAGGAGCTCTAGAGTGTATTAATTTACTGCTTATAGCAATCTAACCTCACAAAAACTAATGGCCAGCTAAAGAATGAAGAAAAGTCGTATTAGGCACTGAGAGGCTAAATAAATAAGTAATGACATTGACAAAACCTGATAAACCCTATTTCCAGTTCCTCTTGCTATCCCACTATGCAGCCAGAACTTTTGGCTACTTTGAGTCTAAAACCGAAGAGCTGAATCATTTCCTTACCCCCCACCCCCGAAAAAAAAATAAAACTACAAAAGGGAAGAGAATGCAAAACAATACACAATCTCATATGCAAGATACAATTCACACTAATTTACAAATGTTTATTTACACTGTTTTATATACATTCCAGGCAGACCTAGTTGAGTTTTTGTGCTCATGTTGATCTCAAACGACCATGTGAACAGTATGATTTACTACCACATCTCTTTGATTTCTGGAAAATCAAGTGGTAGCATGGGGTCAGGAGGGAAAAAAAATCAAATATTACTGGTCAGGTAAGATCATACAAGTATGTAAGGAACAAAAGGAAAAAAATGTGGAATTTTGCTTGTTAAAGCATCCAGGCCACTATGGTCTATTGACTAACAATGAGTACACATGAATGCCACTTCTCTAACAACCATTTTCATATTTACAAAATGAACTTACTACCAGCTGAGTTATTAGGTAAGGCATTCAAGTTCCTTAGCTTAACATAAAAAGGCAACAGACATCTCAGCAAGCCACAGGACAAACTTTAGAGGAAGTTTTTCCTTTAGGTTCCCTTAAATGGTCAATAAAAAGGGAAGCAATTTTGAACCCTATTATTAGGCTGCAGCATGATACCAAAAACCTGGGAAGGTTTTGGAGCATCACAAAGGAAGTGGGAGCATCACAACTCCCAAAAATTAGCCATAGAGTGAGGAAAATATCTTAAATATCTTATTTTGTTTCCAACTCCCACTGCACACTCCTAGGGCTAAAGTGAGAGCCTTTATTCCCCTTTACATTCACTTCTAATATGAATCTCTCGAAGAGTACCACAGCTAGCAGCTATGCACAGTCTACCAGAAAAGGCTCAGTGAATCCCTATTCAAAATAGTTTGAAGAATATGGAATAAAGTAGAAAACTGATCTTGTCTCCTCTCATACACACAGTTCTCTAAGTTATACACTGTTGCACTTTAAGAAGTCAGAAAGCAAAAAATCAAGGGTATTACATATTATTCATTGTCCTAAGAAAATGTTCCAACCACAAATAAAAATTCCACCAAAAACAATTTTTCAAGTTCACTCTAACATTATGTAAAAAGCTACTGTTTAATTGGTTCCATTCATTTAGTCAATTAGGTAAAATTCTATTGATCCTTTACTAATACGGTTTAAAAAAACAGAAGTGAACATTTATAACACTGGGGAGGTAGAAAACAAATCTTAATCTAACACTGTTACAGACACAAGCAGATTTTAAGATTCTATTTATGTAACTAGAATTTACCATTTAAAATGGCCTTAAGTGTTTCTACTTACTTTATTAGCTTTAAACATCTTGAGATAATCCAAGTATTTTAAAGCACTTATCTGAGAATATAAGTCATTTGGAATAATACATCAAACTCCCCAGAAGATTTCTTAGAGGATATATTTGTAGTTGCATATTCTGAATATGCAGATTCATTAAGCCAACTTTGTACATGGGCACTTATGTGACCAAAGTGCAAAGCTTGTCAGACTAATTTTCTAAGTTAACCATGACTGCTCATCCCCACACAGGGGCAGTCTTCAAAACTTGAAGCCTACTTATCGCAAAGATCTAACTTCCTTCCATATAATAATTACCACCCTCTCCCAAACAAAATTAAAAAAATACACAAACAAAATCAAGAGAAACTAAAACAAGATGCCCTCCTACCACAAGTATATCTGCTTAATTCACATTTTGTTATATCAGATTCTAAGTGTAGTAGATCAAAGTCCTAACTAAATGTTCCTTATTTCTTTCTTTTAACTGCTTCAATTTAGTTCTCTGAACCTGCATATATCATGTAATCATGTCATTCTAAAGACATGGAGCAACACTAAAACATGAAATGAAATTGTAAGGAATGAATATGCAAAGGTAAAAAAGAATATCTAAATGATATTTTCTTGTTCCCAAGTATGATAACTCTATCTTTGTTTCAAAAATTAGCATTTGTTCTACTAGCTAAACAGACAAAAAACACAGAATATTTCATTAAGTAAAACAAAATTTTTGGTAAAAAACAATATGATACAGCCAAGTTTTAAAAATAAACTAGCAACTTAAATGACCATATTTAGTATGTGAAAACATTACTTAATGCAGATTTTGGTAATACAAAATCATATCTATTCCAGGATTATATGGTTAATATTTATACTGCCAGACTATGTAAGGAAAGGAGAATTTAAAGATAGATTCCACCCCCCCCAAAAACACTATCCAATATTCAATTCAAAAAGATGTACCACTAAGCATAGACAGTAAATGCAGTTTACCCTCATACACAGAAATTTTTCTATGAACACCCTAAGTTATCTATACCAGTATCTGGCATTTCAAGACTGAATGATTCATATTTCTTACAGTGTATCGAGATAAAAAAGTTACACTGAACACTTAGAATGTTTACTAAAATTAATATTAAAGTAAAACTTAAAAAAAAAAAGTTTCTCTGGAACATTTTCATTGCTTACACTCAACCAACAGATGAAAGCAGTCACAGAATTATGTTAAGTTTATAATAAATAATTCACATAAACAGAGATTAAATTATCAAAGAAAGGATTAAACTGACATCTTTATACCTTTTTGCAGATTTAACAAACTTCTAATCCACCACACACTGATAGCAGTAGGTGTACTTCTTGACATCGTTCAGTCTATTTAAAAAATAGATTGGTTTAGAGGCATAATTTGTAAAGCAAGATAACCAAATTAAACAACAGAATTTTAACAAATATTGGCTTTTCAAAATTTCTTAAGAAAAGATTTCACAAGCATTGTTCAGCTACTTGAGAATAATCAAATCTCTTCTTTACTCAGGCACTTTTAATGCGGTAACTTCAGGCTTCATTTTAAAGTATTGGTTAAAACGAACAATTGCATACCTAGTGAGAAATGAATAACAACAATTAATCAAAGGTGAAAATCTTAATCCTTCCTTCATTTTCCATTCACCTTTCTAAGATGATTTTTTTTTTTTTTTTTTTTAAGTTTTAAGATTTTCAAAGGACATATTTTTGGTTTACTGCACCACCTACTGGACACTTTTCTAATAGAGTATTTAACAGATTGGTATACCAGATTTCCTTGCAAACCAATTATTAAATGTATGAAACCTTTAGAAGATTTGACTGAAAATAATAATAACTACAGTGTACCCCATGAGTTCTACACGTACACCAAAAACAAACAAAAAAAGTAGAGACAAATGTAATGCACAGAGCATAATTAAACTTACCCAAGGAAATCAAAGTCAATAGTGGAGTATTTGGCTTGAATCAAAGCCCACAATCCCCAAAAGAAATGAGAAGCCTAAAAAGGAGGAAAGAAAAATCAAGAATTATGGTAATACATTTCTTAATAAAACAACTGTCAAATAATTAATGTTCTTTTTCTTCAACTCCATGCTGAATACAATCTTGATGCTCTGTCTAAAAAACAGCAAATACTGAGCATACAGTTATCTGGATGACTACCTATGTCCACACCAAAAGACATTATAATATGTTTATAACCTCTTAAGAAAATAAAGCCCAGGGGCGCCTGGGTGGCGCAGTCGGTTAAGCGTCCGACTTCAGCCAGGTCACGATCTCGCAGTCCGTGAGTTCGAGCCCCGCGTCAGGCTCTGGGCTGATGGCTCGGAGCCTGGAGCCTGTTTCCGATTCTGTGTCTCCCTCTCTCTCTGCCCCTCCCCCGTTCATGCTCTGTCTCTCTCTGTCCCAAAAATAAATAAAAAACGTTGAAAAAAAAAAAAAAAATTTAAAAAAAAAAGAAAAGAAAGCCCAATTCCTGTAACTGCTTTGTGGAGACAGAGTTCAGCATCAGTACTAATAGATGTTGGTTAATTATTTTTAATGATTAAAACTGCCAACAGGCTTTTCCTATAAAATACAGGATTATCAAAGGACTTTGGCTTTTTGACATAAAAATATAAACAAAAGGGAAAATCCAAATCTCAAAAATGAAAAATATATTTAAATATGAAAAATGTTCTAGACATGCCAAACATCTCAAAACAATTTTTATTGGCCCAACAATTTTCTATAACCAACCATAACATACTGTAACATGATTTTACCTACGCCAGACAAAAATGGGTCTTAAGACTTCAAGAGAAAAACAGATGACTGTACGAACTATAAAATAACTGCTATGTGTGTGCTTTACAATCTATTTCCAGTTAAACAAGAAAATATCTTAAGATTCGAATATTAACTAATAAAACCTCACTTCCCAAGAAATAGTCAATTCTAACTAGAAATATAGCTAGAAAAAAAGTCTTAAAGGGTTTTATTTCAACTAAATTCCTTATAGTAACAACAAAAGGTATCTCAGAAAAAAAAATTCCTCAACAGCTGTGATCTTGGTATTAAAATAATCAAACAACCCAATTGGGTAGGTAAAGCAACACAATGAATGAGGAAGGATTCTTAATTTGAATTGTGAATTGGGGGGTTTCAAGTCCAGGTTCTGTCACTAACTCTTTTTGCAACAACCTTCAGTAAGTCACAAATTTTTAGTGTCGAATTATCACTTATAAGATAAGAAACTATTAGCCATTCTGTATTCCACACAGGATTGTTTTAAAGATTAATGGAGGGGGCATCTAGTGTGTAGGTGGTTCAGTATGTTGAGTGTCCAATTCTTGATTTAGGCTCAGGTCATGATCCTAGGGTCATGGGATCCACACTGAGTGTGGAACCAGCTTAAGATTCACTCTGGAAGTCGCCTGCATGGCTCAGTTGGTTAAGTGTTTGACTTTGGCTCAGGTCATCATCTCATGGTTCAAGCCCTGCATTGGGCTCTCTGTTGTCAGCACAGAGCCCACTTCAGATCCTCTGTCTCCCTTTCTCTCTGCCCCTCCCCTGCTTGTGCTCACACTCTTTATCTCTCAAAAATGAACATTTAATAAAAAAAGATTCTTTCCCTCTGCCCCTCTACCCCCTACTCGGGGGCCGTGAAGGAAGGAAGGGAATTATATATATTGTGGGAAATAATCTCACTGACCCAATCAAAGGAGGGACACGGAGACTCGGAGCACAGTGAAGCAAGACTTTAATCAACATTCTTGCAAGAGCAGGTGTCTGACAGACAGGCACACTCGGGGCAGTCACAGCAGACAATTTATCTCCTAGTGTGCAACTTCCTCCTCTGGATCCTCACTGGCTGAGTACTACAGTGATTATAGCCTTACCCCATCACCTATGCCCATCTAAGGCAAAAAGTAGTCTAATTGGAATAATGTACATTTCCTGAGGTGATGCACAGACTTTCAGTCCCTCTGTTGTTCTTTGGTTCATGCTCACTGCAAAACCTGTAAAAGTAAGCCTGCGAAACGGAGAAGGGGAAGAATGGGGAAGTGAAGTGTCCAAGGGTTTGGCACTCATTATGGGGGGAGAGGGGTTTCATATATACGTCCAATAGGTTGTAAACCTACTATTAACTAGACAGCACAGCTTTTATTTGGTATTTCTGAAAAAGAATCATCTCCCTTACTTCATACACACACATACACACACACACACACACACACACACACACACACACACACACACAGATGTCTATGAAACTTTTAACCTCTAAAGATCTCTTTAAAGTATGTTGTTGTAATGATATCCATTTAAAAAATATTATCACACTTTGCTTCTAACTTCCTCAAAAAATCACTAGCAGGATATATAACTTCCCATCAAATACAGATATAGAAAAGAATAAATATTGTAGTAAAGAGTAAACAGCTAAAGTCACATGCATATGAAGTCTAATGGTTAATTAAACAAAATTTAAGAAAAGCTGAGCTCTGGAGTCAAATTGCAAACATTATTACCTATATGACTTTGAGCAATTAACCTCTCTGTACCTTTGTCTCCTCACCTGTAAAATGCAGGTGTGATATGATTTATAATGAGAAATAAATATTTGGTCTTTATCCACTGTCTCTGGCTCACAGTTCCCCAAATCCTTGGAATTTTCTAAGCATAACAGCAATGGGAACATCTTTTTGTTATAATATTTGGTCTTTTATCATAAGTTCCTGAAATATCTCCAGAACAATAAACATAAAAGGAGTATCTTGTTATTCAAAACAAGTCCCTTTCAACCACACCTGAGTTTTGGAAAGCACCTCTAGATGAGAATTGGTTGCCAGGGAAACCAATCAGATGATTAGAGGGGTGGGCATCTCACAACCTCCAGGGAGGGGAAAGGGGAGAGAGACCGGAGTTCAGTTTTCAATGCCCAATGTTTTAATCAATCTTGCCTATGTAATGAAGGCTCCATATAACCCAAAAGGAGAGGGTTCAGAGAGCTTCCAGGCCTGGTGAACCAGAATATATCCACACGCTGGAGGGTGGTATACACTATCCTCCTCGGGAACAGAAGTTCCTATGCTCAGGACCCTTCTAGACCTTGCCCTATGTACCTCTTCATCTGACTGTTCTGTATCCTTTATAACAAACTGGTAAACATATGTAAATGCTTCTCTGAGTTCTAAATGCCACTCTCGCAAATTAACCGCACCCAAAGTGGGAATTTTGGAAACCTCCGATTTATAGCCAGTGGGTAAGAATCACAGGTAACAAATGAGACTTGCAACTGGCACCTGAAAGAGGGAACAGTGGAGTGAAGTGTCGTGAGACTGAACCCTTAACCTATGGGATCTAACACCTATGGAATTGCAGGACACTGCTGAGAATTGGAGAACTACTTAGTGATGTAGAAAAAACACACATCGGAGCCTAGTATATATATCTGGTATATAACAAACATTCAATAAAATGCTAATTACTATAATTATATAAAATTAGAATGATAAAAATATAAAAACTTTCAAAAATGGTTTTCTGAGGTGCCTAGTTGGCTCAGTGGGTTAAGCATCTGACTTCAGCTCAGGTCATGAGCTCACAGTTTGTGGGTTAGAGCCCGCCATCTGGCTCTGTGCTGACTGACAGCTCAGAGCATAGAGCCTGCTTCAGATTCTGTGTCTCCCTGCTCTCTGCCCCTCCCCAACTTGTGCTCTTGCGCATGTGTGCATGCACACTCTCTATCAAAAATAAACATTAAAAAATAAAATAAAATATTATAAAATAAAATAAAAAAATAAAATAAAAATAACATAACAAAAATGGTCCTCTTTCTACCTGAGGAAGTCCCACATATTGAGAAATGAATTATGAGATGAGATGTGCTTCCTTCTTTTTAAAGTCTAAAACAGTGGTTGTCAACCCAGGGGAGGTGTCTGAGACTCAAAACTATTTCCTATATGGCACAAAAACAGACACTCAGATCAATATAGGAGAATAGAGAACCCAGAAATGGACCCACAGACATATGGCCAACTAATCTTTGGCAAAGCAAGAAACAATATCCAATGAAATACAGTCTCTTCAGCAAGTGGTGCTAGGAAAACTGGACAGAAACGCAGAAGAATGAACCTGAACCACTTTCTTACACCATACACAAAAATAAACCCAAAATGGATGAAAGAGCTAAATGTAAGACAGGAAGCCATCAAAATCCTCAAGGATAAAGCAGGCAAAAACAAACCTCTTTGACCCTGGCTGCAGCAACTTCTTACTCAACACATCTCCAGAAGCAAGGGAAACAAAAGCAAGAATGAACTATTGGGACCTCAACAAAATGTAAAGCTTCTGCACAGCGAAGGAAACAATCAGCAAAACTAAAAGGCAACCAACAGAATGGCAGAAGATATTTGCAAATGACATACCAGAAAAAGGGTTAGTATCCAAAATCTATAAAGAACTTATCAAACTCAACACCCAAAAAACAAATAATCCAGTGAAGAAATGGGCAAAAAACACGAATAGACACTTCTCCAAAGAAGACATCCAGATGGCCAACTGACACATGAAAAAATGCTCCACATCACTCATCATCAGGGAAATACATATCAAAACCACGATGAGATACCATCTTACACCTGTCAGAATGGCTAACATTAACAACTCAGGCAACAACAGATGTTGACAAGGATGCTGAGAAAGAGGATCTCTTCTGCATTGCTGGTAGCAACACAAGCTGGTGCA
Organism: Panthera leo; assembly: GCF_018350215.1. Lineage (NCBI taxonomy): Eukaryota > Metazoa > Chordata > Mammalia > Carnivora > Felidae > Panthera > Panthera leo. Next base: position 55,944,749 of record NC_056685.1, on the reverse strand, counting down.
GCCACTCTGGAAAACAGTGTGGAGGTTCCTCAAAAAATTAAAAATAGAACTACCCTAGGACCCAGCAATTGCACTACTAGGTATTTATCCAAGGGATACAGGTATGCTGTTTCGAAGGGGCACATGCACCCCAATGTTTGTAGCAGCACTATCAACAATAGCCAAAGTATGGAAAAAGCCTAAATGTCCATCATTGAATGAGTGGATAAAGAAATGGTGTGTATACATACATACACATATATATATACTATATGTATATATGTACATATACTATATGTATATATATACTATATGTATATATGTACATATACTATATGTATATACGTGTATATATATGTATACACACACACACACACACACACACACACACACACACACACACACACACAAGGAGTATTACTCGGCAATCAAAAAGAATGAAATCTTGGGGCGCCTGGGTGGCTCAGTCGGTTAAGCAGTCGACTTCGGCTCAGGTCATGATCTCGCGGTCCGTGAGTTCAAGCCCCGCGCCGGGCTCTGTGCTGACAGCTCAGAGCCTGGAGCCTGCTTCAGATTCTGTGTCTCCCTCTCTCTCTGACCCTCCCTCGTTCATGCTCTGTCTCTCCCGGTCTCAAAAATAAATAAAACGTTTAAAAAAAAAAAAAAAAAAAGACTGAAATCTTGCCATTTGCAACTACGTGGATGGAACTAGAGGGTATTATGCCAAGCGAAATTAGTCAGAAAAAGACAAATATCTTATGACTTCACTCATATAAGGCCTTTAAGACACGGATGAACAAAAGGGAAGGGAAACAAAAATAATATAAAAACGGGGGGGGGGGGGATAAAACATAAAATACTCTTAAATATGGAGGGCGCCTGGGTGGCTCAGTTGGTTGAGCGTCCAACTTTGGCTCAGGTCATGATCTCACAGTCTGTGGGTTCGAGCCCCGCGTCGGGCTCTGTGCTGACAGCTCAGAGCCTGGAGCCTGCTTCCGATCCTGTGTCTCCCCCTCTCTCTGCCCCTCCCCCACTCTCACTTTGTCTCACTCTGTCTCTCAAAAATAAATAATGTAAAAAAAAAATTTTTTTTAAATATGGAGAACAAACAGAGGGTTACTGGAGGGGTTGTGGGAGGGGGGTTGGGCTAAATGGGTAAGGGGCATTAAATCACTGTTGCACTATAGGATATCTAATTTGGATGTAAATTAAAAAAAATAAAATGTAAAAAATTAAATAAAAATAAATACTAAAAAAATTAAAGCAAGCTCCAAACTCTGAGCTGTCAGAACAGAGCCCAACATGGGGCTTGAACTCACGAACCATGAGACCATGACCTGAGCCAAAGTCGGATGCTTAACTGACTAAGCCACCTAGGTACCCCAACGGTGTATTTTTCTTTAACTTTCTTACATGAGTGTTGAATTTTTCAGTAAGGGAAAAAATTATTTGGTTTTGTTTCAGTGCTGTGTCTTCAAATACTGATGATAGCAGTATTAAAGCCCTTACTCTCTTGCTATTTAAAAAAAAAAAAAAAAAAAGGGGGGGCGCCTGTCGGTTAAGCGTCCGACTTCAGCCAGGTCACGATCTCGCGGTCCGTGGGTTCAAGCCCCGCATCGGGCTCTGGGCTGATGGCTCGGAGCCTGGAGCCTGTTTCCGATTCTGTGTCTCCCTCTCTCTCTCCCTCCCCCGTTCATGCTCTGTCTCTCTCTGTCCCAAAAATAAATAAAATAAAAAAAAAAAAATTGTTTAAAAAAAAAAAAAAGGATCAAGTATATTTTAACTTTGGTTCTATTTTTGTTTTAATAAAACACTGGATTTAAAAAATATATATTTCTTATAATACTATTAATATGCTACTTGCCTTCTTGAATATGTTAACATCTGCAATGATGGTTTAAAAGCAATGGTGGGTAAAGCTACTAGTACCTTACAATATGTCAAGGCAGTGTCACCAAACACACACACTCACATCACCACTACACACAGTAAAAGACTAGTCTTGTCTGTGTGAAGAATGTCCTTTACGAAGCCATTGAAATTATTAATTTTATTAAATCTCTACACTTGAGTACACGCTCTAATATTCTGTGAGATGGTGTAGGAAAGTACACATAAAGCAGTCTGCTATACACCCAAAAGAGGAAGGTTGTTTCAAGGAAAAACATTTATGACTGAGTTGTGAGCTGAACTTGCACATTTTTAATGGAACATCATGTTTACTTGAAAGAACAACTGACATTCGAACCACTTATTAGACTTGGGCATTTGGCAGATATTTCTCAGATACAAAAAAGAGCACTTGTCATTTCAATGAAAATAATTGACAGTATTTGTTGCCAATGATACTCTTCAAGTATTCAACCTAAAATTAGAACTTTGGAAAATTTGTATTTGATTCTGTGAGCCTACCAGCTTCTCAATACAGTATTTAAAACTTTTCTGATGACACTGATTGTGATATCAGCAAATGTGATATTTTTATATCATATAATGAGATGTATTAACATCTGTAAGATCTATACAACTCAATGAATCAATATTTCCCAAATAATACTGAATGGTGTTAAAATTACAAAATCATGCACTGCTGAAAGAGCCAAAGTGCAAAGTAAATCAATGGATTATAATATAATAGAATACGAAAAATTAATTGATGTTTTCTGACTGCACATTGCAACTAACCTTTAAGAAATAACCACCTGTTGAGTTCTGGTGATGTATCAAAGAGAAAATCCACAATTATCTGAAAAGGCAATGTACTCATTTCTTCCAACACGTGTGTGACACAGAACTTTCTTTGTATACTTTAACCAAGCCAATATATTGCAACAGATGAAATGAAGAAGTAGATATAAGAATCTAACTTTTGGGGCACCTGGGTGGCTCAGCTGGTTAAGCATCCGACTTCGGCTCAGGTCATGATCTCGTGGTTTGTGAGTTCAAGCCCCGCCATCGGCCCCATGTCAGGCTCTGTGCTGACAGCTTGGAGCCTGGAGCCTGCTTCAGATTGTGTCTCCCTCTCTCTCTGCCCCACCCCTGCTCATGCTCTGTCTCTCTCTGTCTCAAAAATAAATAAAACATTAAAAAAATTTTTTAAAAAAAAGAATCTAACTTTATTAAGCCAGACATTACAAGGATTTGCAAAAGTGTGAAATAATGCCATTCTTCTCACTAAATTGTTTTTTTGTTTTGGAAAAATAGTTATTTTCCATTCAAAATGATGTTTATGTTAACAAGTTTATTATTTTTTACTTAATAAATATTTTGAATTTGTTTTAATTTTCAGTATGACAAATACTGATAATTAACTGAAATAAACAAAAGCTCATAGATGTCTTCAAAAAAATCTTGAGGGATGTCTGGGTGGCTCAGTTGGTTGAGTGTCCAACTCTTGATTTGGGTTCAGGTCATGATCTCAGGGTCATGAGATCAAGCCCCATGTCTGGCTGTGGGCTGAGCATGAAGCCTGCTTGGGATTCTCTTTCTCCCTCTCTCTCTCTGCCCCTCCCCTACTTGCACTTTCTCCAAATAAATAAACATTCAAAAAAAAAAAATATTGGGGCGCCTGGGTGGCTCAATCAGTTAAGTATCTGACTTTTGATTTCAGCTTAGGTCATGACCTCATTGTTTGTGAGTTCAATCCCTGCATCAGGCTCTGTGCTTCACAGCACAGAGTCTGCTTGGGATTCTCTGTCTTCCCCCTCTCCCTGCCCCTCTGCCCCTACTCTGCTTGCATGCTCTTAAAGAAAAAAAATCGGGGGGCTGGGGGGCTCCTGGATGGCTCAAGTTGGTTAAGTGTCTGACTTCACGATTTTGTGGTTTGTGAGTTTAAGCCCTGCATCAGGCTCTGTGGTGACAGTTCGGAGCCTGGAGCCTGCTTTGGATTCTCAGTCTCCCTCTCTCCCTGCTCCTCCCCTGCTTGCACTCACGCACGCGTGCTCTCTCAAAAATGAAACAAAAAACTTATTAAAAAAAAAAAATCTTGGAAGTGTAAAAAGAAAATCCTGAGATGAAAAAGTTTGAGAACCACTAGTTTAAATCACCTAGCCATATTTAAAGTGATATAAAAATCATCTGTAATCTCTTATCAGGCCAGTTCTGTGAGTAGAAAAGACTGCAATCGGGAAATTCTACACCTAAAAATAACATCAAACCAGCTCTTCCCGCCATTTCAAGCAACGTTCATTCATATACTAGTATAAAATAACTAAACGGTTCTACATTAGAGATGCACTACACACAAACTTCACAAAAATCCCACTTTTTGACAGGCAACACCTTTTATAGGATGAAAAATGAAAAATTTATATACATTAGACTCTTAAATGGATGAATCGGAAATGCAGGAAAACAGGCCATTCATCATTTCCCCAAAACATCAAAGAAAATACTTAAGTCCTAATAAAATAATGTAATAGTCTATGTGATTTACTTATACTCTTATTATTTCTTTCAAATTTGGAAGTTATAGATATGTAAGTCTATTAAAGGGCATTTTAACTTCTAGGCTATTGTTCTGTATAGAAGTTGTCTGTATGACCTGTCATGCATTTCTGACAGCCTCACAAACACAGTCGGAGGGGGGAACTCAGTTGGCTTATTCTGTATCTGGCCTCAGGATCAGAACTGACGCTTCTGTTCCTGACAACAAGAAGGATTAACAAGCCTCACCTTCCTCCTTGAGCCAGACCAGGCTGGCTCAAGGAGGAATGGATCTGGGAGGGATGAGGAATATGCAGAAGCCCAGGCTCCTAAGATTGTGAGATATGATAAGAGAAACAGAGAAAAACAGTATAGCTCGGGACTGCACGGAGGCAAACTTAATGACTAACCATAAGTCACACAAGGGTAATATATATTGCCCTGGCAGGAATAGCTTGTTTGAAGTCCCACCTGAGGGGAGGATGCTCTGCCCACAACCTTCTATCAGGACTCCCAACTGGGCTATTCACCACGGGGCTTCCCTAGCAAGAAGGTTGGATGTTATGAGTACCTGACTTGGTGTACTAACCCTTCTTTGTTCTTGTCTATACTTCTCTCCTTCCTTGTGTTTACTATAATTGTTTAATTCCTTATATTCTCTTCCCCTTATAATTAATAAAGTCTCCCTCCACAAAGCCAGAAGTGCATCTAGTGTGAATCATATTACTGAGAACAGGTACCCATCTCTGTGGCAAAGAACAATTCAAGGCTTTATAAGACAAACAAGTAACTAAAATGAATCTTCAAACTGGTTTCTGAAAAAACCTAAAAACTGGTTTCCTAAAACTAACATTTTCTTAGAAATAATCCAAAGTCTGCAAACAATGTGTCTAACAATTAAAAAACCCATATGTATACTCTATTTGATTTTATAATACAAATGCCTACTTTTGTTTACCATCTCAGTATTAGTTAATTACAATAAACAATCAGCAACATATGAAGTCTTTTAATATTTACAAGTCTACTCACGCCCTCAGCAGTAAATATTTAACCAGCCATTCATTAAAAAACATCTATATCCTAATCTTACTCAAACCTCTTTTCTCCACTTATCAAATCAGCTTTGTATATGCTGTCTTCATGACAAGTGATCAAGGAAGGAAGGGTCTCAGAGGAGGAAACAGTATATAAGACACGTCTATAAGGAACAAAAAGAATTTGCCAGAGGATGCAGGGAAAAGGGCACTCTAGGGAGGAAGAAATAACTTACACAAAAGCATATAGGCTTCAAACATGGAATGTACAGAAAACAAGATGACTCTGCTAAAGCTGAAGTGGAGGTGGGAAAGAAGACAGCATTTACAGACTGCTATCATTTGGATTCACTCTGTAGGTCACGGGGAACCATAAAAATGGAAGAGACATACTTATATTCATGAATTAGATCTAGTTATTAAAAAGATTAACTTTTTAAATGTACAGGATGAAATATAGACAGGAGAAACTTGGAGGCAAAGAGACTAGTAGAAGTTGACATAGGTGAGAAATTAATGGCTTAATCAAATGTCACATAATTAAGGAGATATGGCTGGAATTGAGAGAATTTTAGGAACTAAGAGTAACAGAACTTGGAAATAGAAAAAATTGATAATGAAGAAGAGGAACACATCACATAAAAGAAAATTACTTTTTTCCTGATTTCAGAATACAGCAACTACATGGATGATATTTAATTAAATCAAGACAGAAGAATAAATAATGGAACAGAGGACAGGATGCATGAAATAAAATTCAAATTTGGACATACTGTGGTCAATTACTAATGGTATCCTGGATGGTGGCAGATACTGATCTTGAGATCAACAAAGGGAAAAAAAAAAATCAACTTGGGATCATTAATAGGAAGTACAATAAAGTCACAGGACTAGGGGCGCCTGGGTGGCTCAATCGGTTAAGAGTCTGACTTCGGCTCAGGTCATGATCTCCCGGTCCATGAGTTCGAGCCCCAAGCTGGGCTCTGTGCTGACAGCTCAGAGCCTGGAGCCTGCTTCGGATTCTGTGTCTCCCTCTCTCTTTGCCCCTCCACTGGTCATGCTTGGTCTCTCTCAAAAATAAACATTAAAAAAAAAAAAAGTAATGGGATTAAATCATCCAATGGAAGTATTTAAAGTGAAAGGAGCTGGGAGAACCCAAAATCAGGATAATAGGAAACACCAGTATTGTAAGAGGACTGGGAGAAGAGGAAGAAAAGGAGGAGCCAGGGAAAGAGACTGAGTAGGAAAATACAAAAGAGAACCAAGGAAGAATGGTTATCACAAAAATTAATAAAGAAAAATTCTAAAAATCAATGGTAAATACTGTCAAATGATTTTGGCAGAACAAGTAAGATAAACACTGAGAGTTCAAACTGTATTTAGTAATTATGTCATTATTGGTAACCCTGCCATGAATTATTTTTTATTTTTAGAATAGTGAGGGGAGAAGACAGATTGCAGTGGCCTGAGGAGTGCATGAAAGATAATAAAGTAAAAAGACAGAGGGTTTGCTTTTGTTTCCCCCTACCTTCCCAATTATTTATCCATTCCAACACTTGAGATTGCGACAGACATTTACTTAATTACTGTGGGATGAAATTAAGAGTTGGTAAGAGAATTATGTAAACTGGGCTAGCTTAAAAAAAGAAAAAAAACTGCAAAAAAAAGTCTTGAAAAAGAAAGGCATACAGGGACGCCTGGGTGGCTCAATCAGTTAAGTGTCCGACTCTTGATTTCAGATCAGGTCATGAACTAATGGTTCATGGGATCGAGCCCCCATATCAGGCTCTGCACTGACATCAGGGAGCCTGCTTGGGATTCTCTACCCCTTCCCTGCGTGTGCATACATGCTAAGTAAATAAATATTAAAAAATAAAATAATAAAATGATTCTTTAAAAAATGAAAAGAAAGGCATATACATCAAATCTCAGGAGAATTAATAATCTCAAGTAAGAGGGGCTGTGAAGCCAAATGTGAGCATTCATCTAAATTCTGCTATATTCTTTCTATTCTAAAGATAGCAAGAGAGGCCCTGATGCAAGAAAGTAACCCACCTCTGGAGAGAGTTGTCAAGAACAGCACATAAAAGAGGACTGCAGCACAATTTAAATAAAAAGAGAAATTCAAAACAAAATTGGCTTCATACCTGGTTCTCAATGGTTTCTTAATGAGGAAAAATCGGAAATTGGTAACAGACTCTCAGAGAATAAACTGTAATGTATATGAAAACTAAAGATTATGTAAATTAAGAACATGCTAAATAAGGAATACTATTAAAAAGGTATCGAAGTTTTATGTCTCATTAACCATCCTTCTGTTTTTTCTTGAAGTTTTTATTTATTTTGAGAGAGAGCACATGCACATGAGCAGGGTAGGGGCAGAGAGAGGGAAAGAGAAAATCCCAACCTGTGCTAACAGCACAGAGCCCGATGTGTGGCTTAAACCGTGAGATCGATCATGACCTGAGCTGAAATCAAGAGTCAGACGCTTAACCAACTGAACCACGCAGGTGTCCCTCATCAACCATCCTTTATTCTTTTTCTGTAAGACCTTCTACTGATCATGACATTTCATGAATGTTTGCCGTACATTTCATGTATTCTTTTTTCTTCTTATTCAGGTTAAACTGTGGTGCCTGGGTGGCTCAGTTCATTAAGTATCTGAAGTCGGCTCAGGTTATGATCTCACAGTTCTTGAGTTTGAGACTCGCATCGGGTTCCATACTGACTGTGCAAAGCCTGCCTGGGATTCTCTCCCCCCGCCCCCCTGCCTTTTCTCGTTTGTGCTCGCTCTCTCTCAAAATAAATAAATAAACTTAAAAAAATAAAATAAAATCAGGTTGTTTGTTTAATCAGGTTAAGTAAGTTTCCCTCCAATTCTAATTTGCTATGAATTTTAAACAGGGATGCGTGTTAAATGTTATCTAAAAAGTATTTTGTACATATTATTTGCCCTTTCAAATTGTAAGTACTTTGAAGCAATACACTGTTGTATTCTTCTTTTAATCCTCCAATCTACATGACCTAGAGTAGTAAGTACTAGGTATCTTATTAATGGGTATTATAAACAACTTGATAATCAAACCAGAAGTAGTTATTTTTCAATACCATGATATATATACAACCGCAGTATCCAAAGCTGTTAAATTTTTATCATCAAAAGTTTACAAAAGAACCCAAGTTAGCTAATAGTAAACAGTGTTTTTGTTTGACTAATAAATAAGCTATGTGGACTTTCTGTGGAAATTAATGAACTCAATGCCTTAGGAATAATTTACGTAAATAGGTGCATGAAAAAATATAAATTATAGCGACAATAATATTCCTCATATTAATATAGACAGTGGCTAAACAGAACTATGTAGGTAAATTTTGAAGTTTATTAAGTAACGTCATGAGAAAGAAAACCCTACATTCTCTACTTTAAGATCATGCTTAAATAAAATAAATGGGAACAGCAGGCATCCTAGGACCAGCTGGAGAGCAGGCCATTAATTTAGCCAACAGTTCACTGAAAATAGATATCAGAACAGAAGATGAGTCAAGTTTCTGCACACCCTCTTATTTCAGATGTATTCTGAATGGCTCTGGGAAAATGCTGCTCTTAAAACAATGCAAAAAGTACACCCATGAGCCATCAACAGGGTTTATTTGTAAAGACAACATAGCAAATATTCCCCATGTGAATTGTACCAAATTGTATTAAAACTAAGAAGAAACAGCTAAAATAACTTCAACCTAGTATTCAATTTAATTGTGTAACACCTTAGCTGAAAGCTCATTCTAATTCATCACACCACTCTCAAAAGATAATTGAACTCTTTTTTAAAAAATAAATGCACTCAAGAGTACAGAAAAGTGGGTCTTAAAAATAATAATAAAGCATTAACACATCAAAGAAGCTGGAAATAACTAACTGCTTATCAAAAGAAGACCAAGACAAAATACTAGGTAAGTTATGAAAACATAATTCTATTCCTTCCAATCTACTTTTATCATCTTAACAGTAAGATGTGATGATTAAATGTACTGTGGAGGGACACCTGGGTGGCTCAGTCGGTTAAGCGTCCGACTTCAGCTCAAGTCATGATCTCACTGTTCATGAGTTCAAGCCCAGTGTCAGGCTCTGTGCTAACAGCTCAGAGCCTGGAGCCTGCTTTGGATTCTGTGTCCTCTCTCTCTTCCCCTTCCTCGTTCGTCTGTCTCTCAAAAATAAACAAATATTAAAAAAAAATTTAAATGTACTGTGGAAAACCTCGTTTCCCATAAATCTTTCCTTGATTATATGTTTTTTGTAACATAAAGAGAATAGATAGAATATAAAAAACTGCTTCACAATTAATCCTAACTCTAGCTAGAATCCATTCATCATGTAATTACTGAGCACTTACCATGTGGGTAAGGCACTGTTATTTTAGAGGTTAAGAATAAAATAATGAATAAAACAAAATCTCTGTCCTCAAAGCTCCTTAATATGGGAGTTGTAAAAAAAATCATGTTTTGTCCTAATTTTGAACAAAAATACACAAAAGATGATGAAAATTAAAAAGCTTTTTAGGGGCATGTGGGTGGTTCAGTCGGTTGAGCATCCGACTTCAGCTCAGGTCATCTGACAGTTCCGTCAGTTCAAGCCCCACATCGGGCTCACTGCTGTCAGTGCAGAGCCCACTTCAGATCCTCTGCTACCTCTCTGTCCCTCTTCCCCTGCTCCCTCTCTCTTGAAAATGAATAAACATTTTTTTTTAAAAGCTGTTTAAATTATATTAAGAATCTTTCATTGTTTATATTTAAACTTACCAATGCAAACTGATTGACCTGAATGAAGAGTATTTCAACCTCCTTTTCAGTGACTTCAGTCCCAAAGCCTTTATACTCTTTGTAAGCTTCAAGGTAAGAACGCAGCCACTGGCCCTGTAGTTGTCTGTCTGGATAGAGACTATAGTCTACATCACTCACACCTGAAATGGAAAAAAGGAACACTAAAACTTTTAAAAACACGGTATCTCATATATACTTGAATAATTCCTAAAGTAATCCTAAAATAACTAGATGTTAATAGCATTTATTAAAATAAACCAAAAAATCTAACGTACTGAAACTTGAATCCTAATGTATGACCTGTTTCATTATCATAATCAATTCTCATTGCTTCAATTTCTCCTCAAAGTGTGAAGCTTGAACCACCCATATCAGAAGCCCCAAATCTTCATTCTAACAAGCACCTCAGGAGATTCTTAAGCACACTAATATTTAGAGCATTTCCTAGAACTCCAGCTCTAAAAACATTTTTACCATTACTCACAGGGTAAGAAATACATTTTACATTGAAACTTTATACATTCTCCTGGTACTAAGTTCCACAAAACAATATTTACCCTAACTACTCCTTCCAACTCAGATACCTTCTATGTCTTTTCTTTTCCGCTGCTTGTTTTAAAATAATCACCCACCAAATCTGGTTTTAAGATGTGCTATTTGAAAAAGAGTAACCTAGGGGCACCTGGATGGCTCAGTCAGTTAAGCATCCAACTTCAGCTCAGGTTATGACCTCGTGGTTTGTGAGTTCAAACCCCACATTGAGCTCTGTGTTGATGGCTCAGAGCCTGGAGCCTGCTTCGGATTCTGTGTCTCCCTCTCTCTCAGCCCCTCCCCTGCTTGTGCTCTCTCTCAAAAATAAACATTAAAAAAAATTTTTTTTTAATAAAAAAAGAAAAAAGAAAAATGAAAAATAGTAACCTAGAAAATAAAGTTTATACTATTTTGTCTACCCCTCAGTGTTCTTCATGAGTTGGTCCAAACTTCACTTCTCTGGTCTTGTAAGTCCTATATGCTCCTCCATGAGTTTTATATCCTACCAACATGTACACTCACCTTGAAGTTTTATTCCTCCTTCCTGCAGTGCTTTACTTTCTCTTCTAACTGCACATCTCAAATTCTACCTAACTTGCAAACTTCAGCTCAATTTCTTCCTATACAAAATCATATTAGGATCACCAGAGCTTCCTCTTTTATATCTACAGCAGTGATGACCCATTATACTAAGATGGATATGGTGATATCTCATTATATGCACAGCTGCTTTCCCTTTTAATATGTATAGCACATGTGTGGGGATATAGGATGTATATGAAAGGTCTGGTGTAGGGAAATAACTGAAAACACATAAATTAAAACCCTCTCCAACTTCTTCCCAGTTTGCTAAGTATATGTAAATATAAGAATGCATGAATGGTAACAAATACAAATTCAGCAATGAAAAGTTCCTACTAGGTATAAATCACCCAAGAGAATTTTCTAATCTTTAGTTTTAGAGCATTTCATGTTTCTAAATATAGTCATAAAATGTATTTTTAAATTAATTCCTTTTAACATAAAAAAACCTAAACTTTTATACTTGACAGTGATAAAAGATTAATTTTCAGGGGTAAAATGACAAGGCTTTCCATTATTCATAGCCAAAGACAAAATAAAAAACAAATTATTTAGCTTCTTAGTTGTCCAACATTCCAAAGCTCAAGTATAAAATGGAAACAACAAACGCTTTTAAAGGATTAAAAAAAAAAAAATGCAAATCTAAGTTCTCTGTATTTTACTGTGACCTTTGGTGAGTTACTTTCTCCATGTGTAAACTGTTATGTTGTTGTGGAGGGAAAAAATGAGATTTATGAAACACTCTGCATTATGTCAGGTCTTAATGTTAACCACAATGATTATTTATTATTTTCCTTAAAGGATTAGGAAAGAGTCATCTCTTCTCTTTCTTCTAGTAATAAAGAAAAAACTCAGTAAAGGGTTAAAAAATGTTGTTCCTACTCCCAGGTGAATTTCCCTAAAAATAACAAACAAAAACAATTCTAAAAGTATCATTTCAGTTAAGCCTCTGACTCTTGATTTCAACTCAGGTCATGATCTCACAGTCTTGAGATCTAGCCCCACACACTGGACTCCACACTGAGCATGGAGCCTGCTTGGGATTCTCTCTCCCCCTCTTTTCTCTCTGCCCCCTCAAAATAAATAAACATTTAAAAAAAAAAACAAAACAAAACCTTTTTTAAGTATCACTTCAAAGTTATACATGTTGCTCCATTAGTTAAGCCCTGGATTTTACCTGCAAATTCATTGAAATGATTTCCAATATCATATGCCAGGTAGTTGTATCCAGAATATTCATAATCAATGAACTGTACATCACCTATGTGAGACACAAAAAAAAAGACATAAGAAATCATATACAAGATCAGAAAATCCCTATGCTATTTGTAATTAAATAGCTTCCAAAATTTTGTCTCATTGTATGTGCTTGGTTACATGCACTTGTGAGACAATACAGGGTAAGGCTGTGAATTTTATGGCAATGAGCTTTACAAAATTCAAATTACATATCGTCAACAGCTTGTGAACATTAATGTCCACTTTATTAAAGAAAAGTCAAAGTATAATTCTCCAAATTCAAACAAAAGCAAAATATGTCTTTCACCACAAGGGGGCATCGGATACTTAAAAACTCAAATTTAATTAAAAAATAAATACTATCTTTGGAAATTGTTAATAACCTGTGCAATTTTAACAAACCATGATACTCCAAAAGTGAACAGACAAGCTACTTTACATATACAAATCAAATATAAACTTTAATAGACTTGAATTCTGTGAACCCTGCAGTTCTGCTATAATATTTGGTCAATTTAACGATATTCCTAATTTAAGAAATTAGTTGCTATAAACTCATAGTTTCTAGGAATGCTACATAACTAAAATTTACAATAGAATACCTGAGCAGCATTAAGTTGGTTGTTTTATCTTTTAAAAAGAACAAAGGAATAGTTGCGTGTGAACTTTTTTTAATTTGAGAGATTTTTATATAAGCTAAATTCCTATTCTAAATTAATGCTAAATATATATGTGTATTTCATTACATTTCTCCCAAGATAAAAGGCAAAGTCTGCCTGTCCTGGGGAAATACTCCTGCTCAGGAACTTTCATTTTTGAGTACTAAGTATAATAGAGGGTTTGTCTCAAAGATACAGGTCTTTTTAAAAGAGAGACGAGAGAAAGTTTTTGAAAGAGAGAAAGAGCTAAAGAAATTAAAAAAAAAAAAATCAAAATGGGTCACTGTCGACACCAGGCATCACAAACTCAAAGGCTTAAGGAGCCATGCAGTTAAAATGGATACACGCACAGAGATGGTTGTAAGAACAGTTTCTAAGAGGCTTATATTGAGAAAATGCATAGCATATGCCTTAGTTACACTGTCTTTTAAACATCAAACTGAAGTAACAAAACAAACTCCTGGTCCACACACTCTGGAATTTCCCAAATAAAAGAGCTTTGAATGATACTATCTTGATATGGATATGTATGTTTAATTTAGGGGTATATGTTGATCATATTCAAACTCAGAAAAAGAATTACATGACACAAAAATATCATGGCAAATGGCATATTTTACATAAAAGCAAAAAAAAAGTCTAATATAGCAGCATTTAATATATTAATCCTAAACTTGTATAAGTACTAGTCAGGTCTAGAATAAATTAAGTGAGCATCATCAGAATATCAAAGCCCAGTTAATTAAAATCTATATGCATACTGACGAAATAAATATAAGGTTCTAAAATGTTGGTGACTACAATGAATCACTGCTTTGAACCACAAGTATTATAATCTTGAATTCAAAAAACTATCCCACAGAAAGTCTTAAAGTTAATCAAATCACTTTACTAAATTGCAGAATGGGGAGGGAGAACATGTTTTAAAGTTTGTTCTGGGTAACACTGGTAATAAGAGGGTGAATTCCACCATCACAATAAAATACTCTTCAGCCATGAAAAAAATTTTTAATTTTCAAAAATTATTTGATGACCAGGAGAATTACATGAAATGCTACATGAAAAAAAGATACAAAATAGTAAACACAGTGATTCAAATTATTAAACTATGCCTAGAGATAGGGAAAGAACATATAATGCACAGGAGAAAAAAAGATGAATGGAAATTAACCAAAACAGTATGTTTCAACTGGTTTCATTACAGGTGATAGACAAGTGACCTTTTTCCCTTGTATTTTAAATTCTTTACATTAAACATTACTTTTAGGAGGAAAAAAAACCGATAGTTTAAAAAGATTAAGATGAATTCTCTAAATAAAACTGTCAATAGATGAAGAGACTAAACCCAATGATTTTGGATATACCTATCCACCCAGCCTTTAAGAAATCAGGATTCAAGAAGATTCGACAAGTCGCACAACTGAGCCAACCAAACAGTTTTATACATACTTTTTTAATTGCAGCTGTTGATTGCTTTAACTCTTTAGACACAAATTCTTGTAGAGCTCATATTAACTCTTACATGCCAATAAAAATACACAGCCCAGTCCTGAAGCTTACTTTTGCCACATAAACAAAAGCTTCAATTTCAATTTTCAAAATTATATTTAGAATTTGGCAAATATAGTTAAAATGGCAGGTAAAAATCCCTGCTTACAAATACAATTTAAATAAGACATAGATCATTTTAACAAAAGTTAAAATCTGTTTCAGTATGAAAATTTTAGCAATGACTGTTTGTAGTAGCATTAATTCATTAAAACTAGCCTTTATTTTTAAATGCAATGTTGAGTTTATAAATAATGAAATTTAAAAAATAAGAAAATGAAGCTAACAAGATACAGATGAGGCTGTTACCAGGCTCCGTGCATGTGAACAAGTGATGCGATAAACCTCCAGTCAGTGCGTTTAAGAAGCACGGGGTGCGCCGCCACATGGCAGCAACAATGGCATACCTAATCTGTAGCAGATGAAGAAAATTTGGCAAACTCACATTTTACAACACACAAAGCTTAAAAGGAAAAAAAATTTTTTTTAAAAATCTGCATTAACTATTCTTTTTTCAAACTATTGCAAACAAAGTGGAACTCAACCTTAAATTTAATATTCTGCAACAAAATAAAATTAAAGAGGCCTACTTCACTTATTTTGGGTGCCAGAAAAATCAAATTACTAGGAAATGCTTTCCTAACAACAGAAAATATACTGAACTTTTTTCTTATATAAATTTAATTTCTGATGTCTAAAATTACCAATTATTTAGAGAGAAACATCCACATCACTATTAATAATTAATAGTTCACAGGGCATGACTATCTTGTTAATTCTTTAAGACATGAATTTGTAATTGGAGTTTCAAGGGTAGGGAAAAAAAAATGAGACTACTTCCTCAAAGTTTTTATAAAATCTTATGTGTATGTTCATTTTCTGAAGGCAATCTCAATCTTCCAGATTCTAAAAGGGATCCCTGACCTCTAAAAAAACAAAGCAGCACTGCTTTAAGGCCTAAGACCATGTATCATTGATCTTTATATAATAAGGCACACTGCACATAATGGGTAAAACATAAGATTAATGAATAAAATTATAACCTGGATTTTCAAAAACTATGTTTCTTTTTATGACTTTATTTTTTGTATGGCTTGAGAGTAATAAAATCCATACATTACTCGGTTTAACTGTTCAAATCTCAGTATGGCTGAAAACAGCCAAATTTTAAAGTCCTTTGAAATCAAAAAATTTAGTTCATTAACTAAGGCTATATAATTCACATGCTACATTTGTTTGGATACCTTTATTTTGCTAAGGGGAAAGGGATAAAAATAAAAAGCAAAACAACCAATATGAGAACCTGAAAATCTTTTCAACTCACTCTACTTGCTCTGCAGTGTTAGGTAAGGCAGAAAGAGAACAAAGAGAAAAATAACCATGATTTCCTACTGTTAGCAAAATGCTTCTTCTCTTTTACAGAAAAAGGGAATATTCTGCTCTGAGAAACTTTCCCTTCATCCCTCACTCTGGCGTCCAGTAGTACCTGTGTACACCTTCACCATGGCGCTCATCATTCTGAATGTAAATATCTGTTTCATGATCTGACTCCTCCACTACATGGCATATGGCTTCCTGGAAGGACAATAGGTCCCTTCATCTTTCATCACGCAATCCACAGAGCAATCTCTAGCACACAGTAAGTATTCAAATGCTTATAAACAAAGGTTTGGCAGAGAATGCTGAGACACAACGATTAACATACGTTTAAATGGGAGATGGGGGAGAAGCAATAAGCATGAAACACTAAGAACGAACGAAGCATGGCATTTCTGACCTTCTTATCCAAGTATATGATTGAACATACAGTGGGAATGAATGTATGAGTAAAGAAAAACACACTTATCTAGTAATTATTTTAGGCAGCTCTTCCTTAATAGTTCAGGCTTTTACAGTGCATTTAAGCTTTTTACTGATTTAAGGATATTTTATGCTAAATAGTAATCCAGAATACAAGTTAAAACAAGGTTAACACTATCTTTCATTAAAAACTCCACCCTGGAAAATACAGGTTACCAAATACAAAAATAAATTTGTATTTACTTAAATTTTAAAATAAAACCAACAACAACAAAACTCTATGTCATTAAAATACCAAAGAAACAACCAAACCACAGTATCTTTCACAAATAATAATACACTGGGTAAGATTTAGAGTCAATCAAATGACTGAGAATGGTGCCTCATCCTTTTTCTCTTTACATTGTGTAAAACTCTAAAGAAAAACCTGGTTTACACCATAATTCCCAGGAAAAGATTCCTTTTTCTTCCATTCATTTGTATTTCTTTAAACAGCTGTAAATCAGCTTCCTGTATTTCACAGAGAAATAATCAATGATTGCCATCACTGAAATTTAAAGTTCTATATTAGATCTTTATATGAGCTTTTATGAAGAAATGGGGGAGAATAAATGAAACAGCCACCAATAAACAGAGCATCAGACATGAGAAAACATACTGAAAAGCTTTAGCAATTACTTCTAAAATAGCAGTTAAAGAGTTAGCTGAAATTAAAATATTAGAATTAAAGTGGGTTAGTCAATAAGCAATATTACAACTTGTTCTACTTCATATAAATTTTTTTTAATTAATGATTAATATAAAATACAACTGGTAAGTCTTAGTTCTGGAACAAGAACCACTGCTATTGGGTTTTCTTATCATGTAATAAATTTTATCATCATTAAGTATTCTTTCCTTACCTTTTTAAGATGTCATTTCACTGAAGGCAAGGAATGGGCCGCTGTTTACCAACCACCTAATTCCTGGCACTGCCTAACATTTCAAAAATCTTGATAGTTACCATCAACTTCAGAAAGGAAGCTCACTCTTCTCCCATGTTCCTGAGTCCTGTCAACTGACATGGTGAGAACAGGTAGAGGCAGTGTTTCTTCCTGTGATGCCTACTATCTCCTGTTAACATTCACAGGTACAAAAAGCCTATGAACTGCAGGGTGCTCATCATCCTGTGTGTGTATAAATATGTACTTATGTATACATACACACATACATATATACATTTTTAAACTTTACTCAAGTTACAGTTAAGACAAAATCTGTAAGCTGCACCTAAAGACAAAGTGAATTGTCATCTCACATCTATGAGCCATAATTACCCTATTTACAAGACACAACCACTAGCTTACAGCAACCACTCTTTTTCAGAATCAAATACATTTTGTAAAATGCATCCTATAAATATAATAAAGGGGTTGGCAAACTACATATGCTCAGGCCAAATGCAACCCACTGTCTGGTTTTGTAAATAGTTTTACTGGAACACAGTCACACACATTTATCGATGTATTATCTATGGCTCTGTTAGAGCTACACTGCAAAGGAGACTATCTGGTACACAAAGCCTGAAATGTACTATCTACACCTTACAGAAAAAGTTTGCCAACCCCTATTATAACAGCAATAGCTGGGAGCTGCTAGGTACCTACTCCAATGCTATACACTTGTATGCATGATCTAAAATCTTTCCAGGAAACATATTAAGTAGATGTTAGAAATAAGTTAGGAATAAGGCAAATTAAATTTCTAGGCTATCAGAAGTATAACACTGCCTGGAAACCCATTTAACATGCAGATTCTTAAGCCCAACTACAGAAATTCTTGTTCAATTAGTCTTAAATGAGACTCAGAAACATCCATTTTTCCCAAATACCCTGGGTGATTCTGGTGCAGATAGTTAAGTTCAAATATAAACATTTCATAAAGAGATAAAATGGGGACACCTGGC
This sequence comes from Panthera leo, assembly GCF_018350215.1. Lineage (NCBI taxonomy): Eukaryota > Metazoa > Chordata > Mammalia > Carnivora > Felidae > Panthera > Panthera leo. The sequence goes on along the minus strand of NC_056685.1, from coordinate 55,926,186 downwards.
TAGCTAAGTCAGTACAGCATGCAATTCTAGATCTCGGGATTGTAAATTAGAGCTCCATTTTGGACACAAAAATTACTTAACAATAAAATTTTAAAAGATAGAGAGAGAGAGATAAAACAATGTGTCTAATACCACCTACTTCTGTATGTGACTGAGCAGGGGTGTGAACCTAAGTGTGCTTGGTTCCAACATCTATACCCTTTCCAACTTCTCTTAGTTGTAACTAAGCTTTAACACATCTACTTTTAAGAGTTACTTAGGGGCGCCTGGGTGGCTCATCGGGTTAAGTGTCCGACTCTTGATTTGCGCTGAGGTCATTATCTCACAGTTCATGAGTTCCAAGCCCTCATCGGGCTCTGTACTGACAGCGCAGAGCTTGCTTGAGATTCTCTCTCTGCTCCTTCTTCCCTCTCTCTCTCAAAATAAATTAACTTTAAAAAAAATGACTTAGAAATGTTTAATCCAGTGACAATATACAAAATCTAAAGTATTATGGTGAAAAAATACATGTGGAAACTTCAAGATGATCCAGTATCAATTCATGAAGTTTAATAACTAAAATCTGCACTTCTGAGAAATTAAAGGTCTGAAACATACTAGAGATACTAAGCTTGATGATGTCAAAGCCAGTCCCTTGGCTTTCATCTTATTATGTTTACATATTTATATCTCATAAGTGGGTACAAAACACTTAAGTCCTGAGCTCAAATCACATGAATGACTTAAAAAATGGTAACAAATTAAACACACCTATGATAGGATATGCAGCTTAATCACTTATTCTATGTAGAAATTATTTTAATCTCAAAAGACTTCACACTTGGGCTTTTAGATACCATAACAAGGTAACTAGTTAAGATAAAGAACTTTTGCCATCCCTATTTCTAATTTTAATTATCCTCCTTAAGACTGTGGCTGTAAAAATTAATGCTAGTTTAATTGTTTGCTAATTACATTAACTAAATGTATAGAATTTTACAATTTTTTAAGCACGAGGCATGGTAGGTATCTCCTCCTTATAAAGGTAAATATGTCATACAGTCATATTACTTCAAAACCATTAGCTCCTAATTTGAAACAGATAATAATACACAGAACAAACCTCATGCCACACTTTCATGACCTTTAGATTCTACTGAACAACATTCCAACCCTATTTGCTTAATACTATGTATCAACTAATCACATAGCAATTGACTTTTTTTTTTAATGGATGCCATAAAGTCCAAACTTGCCTTCCTAACAGACACTGTTAAAACCACTGGTAAGGAAAAATAACAGAACATATCCATAACTAACACACAAAATATAACCACAAAGACAAGAAGAAACAAATGGTACACAATAGACTTTCTGAAGAGAGGAAAAATAGATCAAAATAATTACATTTGTTGAACTGTGAAATTCATTCTTTCTGTGTAGGGAAGAAAAATTAGGTAACTCTTGGTAAAATAAACAAATGACAACATAGGAGTCAAACTGAAGCATAAAGATTTTGTTTGAAAAATGAGAACTTTTCATATCACTGATCCAATAGTTTAGATAGGCAACTGATTAAATAAAAAAGTAAAAATGCATTTTTTTAATGCCTAAGACAAAGTAATCTGATTTTTTTGGTCCCTTGTATTTTAGTTTCATAAACAAGATTGTTCTGTGAAATGAATATGCAAAAGAAACTTATAAAATAAAAATATGAAAAGTTAAAACTATATTCCACAGGAAATAACAGATTCTCTTTGATTAACTTGCAGTTAAAAATAAAGCTGAGTGTCCACTTCAAAAGTAAGATGAAGTCCCTCACTTGAAATTCCATTATAAAATGTGTTATTTGGTCTTGCACTGAACTAAAAAGCTAACACATCGTTTAATGTAAAACTAGTACTCATGTCTCACAAATGGCATTGAGATTTGGTTACTAGTAATAATGCAGTATATACATGACAAATGACAATTATATGTAATAAATGGACAATATATAATGAAGGACACTGTCAAGTACTTCATGTTTTAGGGTATACCTTAAGTTTTTTTTAAAAATATTTCTACACCAAAACTTCAAGACATTCAAACTAAAGATGTTAGCTCACTGCATTTAAAAATAGAATCTCTAATCCAGATAAAAATATAAAATATAACAGATACTCAGACACGTTTTTGAAAATATGTGCTTCAGTCTACCATCCTTGACAGTGCTCTTTGGTTGACTTTCTTCAAGCTAAAGGCAGTTACAAATATTAATAACCTTTCCATTAGAAGAGTCTCAACTTACAATCTAATAAGAATGGTCATAAATAGCAATTTAATAGAATTATGACCATTTAATCAGAATTCTTTGACTTTAGCATCTTCACAAAAACACTTTTGACTTAAAATAATCTTCCAACTATAATGACTACTCTCAAAACTGATTTCCTTTAAAATGCAAGGGTCAGAGTTTCAGACTTTCTGGATTAATACTAAACCTTCAGCCAAAATTATATTTTTTAATTTCAACTTATTACTAAAGGGAAATCTATGCTTTAGCAACCAAACCTCAAACCACTTTATCCAATAATATAATACAACCAAGAGTATCTTAAATATGGAAACAGAGAATTTGAATACAACAAGATATAAACAATCACAGAAAAACATTTCACCAAAAAGTATCACTGTCTATACCTCAAAAATGTTAAAACTATTTACCAAAGTTTCTTGATTATTACTTGAGTAGGTACAAATTCCAGCAAGTACAAATAACATTTCCTCAATATGTAGCTCTCTCCTTAGCATCAAAATATCTAACAAATCAGAATAAAGAGGTAATAGAGAACCTGGAGACAAATTTGTTTCTAATACTGCTGTCCTCCCCAACACTGAGAAAATTATGTATTTATTAAAAGCAGTGCAATGTCAGTTGGCTTTTCAATAACTCCCATTACAAGCAGGTACATTTTCAAACCATAAATTACCAAATAGGTTTTACAGTTAAATTTATAAACAAAATCATTTTATCATTTTTCATTTAATTCTTAACAAGAACCACAAGCTTTCTAAGAAATGTATTTTATACAACTATATAAAGAATATATTCCTAATTTAGCAGAGTTACCATGACTTTTTAACCTAAAAGAAAGTAAAGACTTCATGAATGTTTTTAATCCTAACATCTGAATTAAATTTATTTAATGATACAAAGATCAAAGGACCATTAAGAACATCAAAGAAATCAACTTTACTTACTGCTAAAGTCAGATACCTACCTTGTTTCTCATTGTAGATTATATTCTTACACAATAGGTCATTATGGCAAAGCACAACAGGTGACCCCAGGTTGGAAAGAATCTCCTTCATCCAAGTCATTTCTTCCTGAAGAATCTGAGAGCTTGGGATATCACTTAAAAACCTTTAAGTTTAAAAACAAAAAAGAAATTACATCCTGTTTATATTAATGACTTTTTCAAGTTTAATTAAAGATTAAAATCTATTTTTAATAAATTCTTTCCATTCAATACCACAGATTCCTGAGTTAAAATAAGCCAATTATTCTAAAAGTTGGAATAAAGGAAAATCTTTACAATGAACTCAATATGAATTAAAAAAAAAAACAAAAAAACCTAAGCAAGTAAAAAGGAAAGTAGAAAAGTAAAAAAATCAATTACTATAAAATTGGGGGAGGAAAGGAATACATAACATATATACATATACTTAATAGCTAACATTTACTAAGCTCTAATTCTAAATGTTTTACATTTATCTCTAAGACACAAAGAGTTCAATAAAAAGAGGTTTAAGTACATTATTTAAAGTTATAAAGACAGGGGAGCCTGGGTGGCTCAGTCGGTTAAGCGTCCGACTTCAGCTCAGGTCACGATCTCGCGGTCCATGAGTTCGAGCCCCGCGTCGGGCTCTGGGTTGATGGCTCAGAGCCTGGAGCCTGCTTCCGATTCTGTGTCTCCCTCTCTCTCTGCCCCTCCCCCGTTCATGTTCTGTCTCTCTCTGTCTCAAAAATAAATAAACATTAAAAAGAAATTTTTTTTTAAATAATAAAGTTATAAAGACAGTTTATTAAAGAACTAAAACATCTATTTCAAGTTTAGAAGGGTGAATGCTAACTTTACCTATCAAAGTCAACAGGCATGATCCACTATTGATAAACCAAATAAATTATATGATAATCATCAGATATTATCTGTGATAATCATATCGTAGAATACTCCCATTATCTATTACAGAAATGGTCTGAGTAGTGAAACTAGGAAGTAGGGTAGCTAGGGTGGCAAGCAGGACTACAGATTATGGCTTTTGAATCCTACACTCACTCTTCTGTACCATTATGCTATATTTATATTCACTTGATAAAAATAAAACGAAACAAAAATAGAATGCTACCACTAACTCTTCCAGGGTACCATCTGGCTTACAAAATTGCTGTTTACACTTTCTCTTTCCTTAACACTTTAAGCCAAGTTTTCTTCATTCTTCCTTTACAGTCTCTCAAACTACTCTCTTACTTTTTCATTTTATAATAGACTCTCTATCAATTAATTTAATTTTAATGAATCTATCTATTCAAGTGATTCCTGCATTTTCCCACTACTGCCATTCTTCTCTACACAGATTCCAAAAGTAACCCTTACATGCATGCTCTTTTGAAGACGGTGTAATTGTTCAAGAAACTATGTAAAATCTATAGTGTTGAATAGAAATAACTAAAACTCAAAGGATTGAACGTGATAATTACAATCATATACAAACAAAAAGGAACCAAAAAAATATGAAACATACTTCTCATACTTTGTTTTTAATGTTTTAGTTGCGTATTATCTATGTATACAGTATCTATGTATTTTGCATATACTATCTCAATCCCCATAAAAACCTTAAAAGGTAAACATACTACTCATTATTTCCATTTTACAGACGAGGAACAGGTAACAGTTCCAGGTAACAGAACTGCAACAGTTCTGCCCAAAGTTACACAGCAGAACTGTTATATGGCAGAATTAAGGCTTCACCGTAGGCAATCTGGACTCCAGAATCTTGTACTCTTAATCCACACAATACTATGCTGCCTCCGAACTCTGCATTATCTTATAAAGTCAAGAAAATCTTACATTCACCATTGCCATCTACTTCGTTATTTTTAAGTGACATTCCCCCAAATTTTTCAATAAAATAGTTATTTCAAAAGAGGATTTTGTGGGGGTTTCTGCTGTCACTTCCTGAATATCTAGCATACTGGACACATTTACAGATGTTTGCCTAACCCGAGTAAAAGGGTATACTGTCCCTATCAAAGTCTGACAAACTACCTGCAAATAAAAACACATACACTGAGTGAATCAAACTAATCTGTGAAATAATCCAACTCACCAGAACAATAGTCATTTTTCTGTAATGAATTATAAAAAGTAAACAGAAAGAAGGAAAGCTCTATAGGTCCTGCCTGCCTCTACTGTCCTTAAAATGAAAAATTCCTGAATAGATATAAAGGGGAAAATAAAATTCCTAATTTTTATACTAGTATTAATCACACTGTATAAAAATGTGTTCATATAACTTAGATTCCAAATACTAATTTACAAGTGTTTTTATATAAAATATAATGAAGTGCCTTACTTTTTGAACCTAGGGAGTCAGTTTTACAAAAGCCAAGTAAGACTCCAGTAATTGAGGGGCACCTGGGTGGCCCAGTCAGTTAAGCGTCCAACTCTTGATATCAGCTCAGATCATGATCTCATAGTTTTGAGATCAAACCCCACATCAGGCTCTGCACTGAGGCATGGAGCCTGCTTGGGATTCTCTCTGCCTCTCCCTAACCGCCAACCCCCGCCCCCCACCTCCTACCCCTCTCAAAAGACTCAAGTAATTGAATTTTCAACCTTATTACCTGGGGCTTAAATTCTCAGTAAACTAAGACAATGCAAACTTTTTCACACTCCAGTATTACTACACTGTAGTAATAAATGTAAATTTCTCCGCCTATTTAAAACAGCTTTTAACAAAAAGAATTCTTTAAAAAAGGGCTCCATGGCCAACTCATTCTATGCAAAAAGTACCCCTTTAGAGCTATCATTACTCTATCCTTCTTCCAAATAAATGTTTCTATATTTGTTTCTTGACTGGTCATCTCTACCATCTACCTACTACCCACTTCCCAGGATTGTGTAGATTGTCTTTTTTGTTCTTGAGTTGGCTGGGCGAGAAAGGCAGTTACACTCCTGTAGTGCCATCTTGAGAGTCAGATGAAGCAATGCTAATTTAATCAAATACTACGAGAGCAACCAAGCCAGATTTTATACACAGAAACCTTGTAAGCTACTTCTAAAACCTTATTATGTATAGCAAAACAAGGTAAAACAATTTCAAATGTAAAAGTAATTTTACCTTTTATTAAGGTCTTCATCTGCAAATCCTGTAGGAATGAGAGAGAAATATTTTCCCATCTTTAGCCATAGATTGGATTTGGGAATCCATCCATTGTGTGCATGGATAGCATGGATTTTAGCAAGCTGACGTGCTATGAGTCTGTTTTAAGACAAAACAGCATAAAAAGAAAATGTTAAGTATCATAGGTTTTATGTCTACTCGTGGGTAAACTAAAATAACTAGTATGCATTTATTTTAGAACAGGATTTCATTTTTATCTTATGTAAGAGTCAAAATTAATTTGTCAAGGCAACTCTCAGAAGGAGAGGCAAACAAATGATTAAAGCATCAGTAGGAAAAAAACACCTACAATTGATACAGTGAATAAATGTTATATCCAAAAGGGGTTGAGTGTCTAGAAGTAAGTGGTCTATTCTGATTCCACAGACAATGGTTAGGACCAGCAGAACAACAAAAAATTATAAATGATTTCAAGGCTCATATTAGACATTAATCAGCAATACATTTAAATTGCGCTGTTTAAATAAACTTTAAAAAAAAAAAAAGGTCTTTTGACGTCAGAATCAATCTTCTCCATTCAACAAAATAATTTGAAGCTATGTATATGTGTATCCATGCTATCTTTTTATCTGTAGAACCTAGAAGAGCAAACGCTAATATAAGAATAAGCATGCAAAACAAGTTAAGTTACCAAACAGCCTATAAAGACTAGCAGGTGGGAAAAATGACTTAATAGTAGGTAATGACTTAATAGTAAGAACTTAAAACTGGCTAATTTTGAAGATGCTCACAATCTAATGTAATGCTCTTCAAAGTACAAGTTTTAGGAGCTATGACATAGCGCCATCTAGAATGTCTGATGCCCCACCTCAGATCTACTGAATCACAATCTCTGAGGGTGGGACCCTGCACTCTCATTTTAAACAAGATCTCCAGGGGCGCCTGGGTGGCTCAGTCGGTTAAGTGTCCGACTTCGGCTCAGGTCATGATCTCGCAGTCCGTGAGTTCGAGCCCCGCGTCGGGCTCTGTGCTGACAGCTCAGAGCCTGGAGCCTGTTTCAGATTCTGTGTCTCTCTCTCTCTGACCCTCCCCTGTTCATGCTCTGTCTCTCCCTGTCTCAAAAATAAATAAAACGTTAAAAAAAAAAAAATTAAAAATAAATAAATAAATAAATAAACAAGATCTCCAGGTGATCGCAATACACTGTAAAGTTTGAGAAACACTGATATAATGCTCCAATTCCACAGCCTGGCCCTATACTGGAATCAAACTTCAGAAACATACACACATACATACATAAATAAATAAATGCCAAGGTATTACCCTTAAAAATTCTGATTTAATTGTAGTACAGCCAGGGCATCAAGATATTTAAGTTTCTCAGAGGACTCTGATATGCAAAAGTGTTTGAAAACTGCTGCATTAAAGCACACAATACTCTAGCACTGTAGTACTGTGATTAAATACACAGTTTTATTATATTTTTATAGTAAGGTGAATATTCTTATGTACCTAGTTTCTAGTAATAAAAGAGTTCTGATTTTCTTTTGAAGAAATCTCTATTCCCTTCACTTTTAGTTCATGTGGTTCATATAGAGCTGACCTCAATCCTAACCCTGTATCACATCTGTAGCACTAATTTTAGGAGTTAGAATATGACACAGAATTGCCCAGAGCATTCCATCCTTCCATATTTGTTCCATGATGATTGGTTCTGAGCATATTATTCAAACTAAGCCAAAGGGAATTTTCGCTGATGCTTCTGACTGGTTGAAACTATTAGAAAAAGAAGAACTCCCCTGCTCCCTGCCCTCCTCCCACCACTGCTAAACTGATTAGATAGGCCTGTAATTGTTAATAATAATAATTGCCATCTTTTTTTTTTTTAAGGTTTTATTTTTAAATAATCTCTATACCCAACATGGAGCCCAACCATACAACCCAAAGATCAAGAGTCACATGCTCTAATGACCAAGCCAGCCAGGTACCCCTATTACTGCCACTCTTAAGAAAACTTGTAAGACTATAAAGCTAACACAGAATAAAAGAAAAACGTGATACTACCCTAATGACAATGTTAACAGTCCCTGGATCCACCCATGGTTGAACTCAGTATCCTCAGCTATATGCACCAATAAATCCCTCCTTCTTTAAGTCAGTTTGAATTTTCCAATTATCAAGAGTCCTAATATATTACCAAAATATTACACAAATTAGATTACCTAATACATTACACAAAATATGTGCGCCTTGGTTCATCTCTCTCAAATCAGCAAACATTGCTTTACATAAATTAAGTAAGTATTGCTTGACTGACCTTCCCCCAGACCATATATATATATATTATATATATATATATAATATATATATATGTATTCATGTCTATATGAATATACACACACACAAAAATATATATATATGTATTCATGTCTATATGAATATACACACACAAAAAATCTAGTTTTAGCCAATCTCTCACACACACACACACACACACACATATATATATACACACATACACACACACATACACATACATACATATAAAGGTAGGCCCAAATGCATATATGGTACTTTAAGCACCAAGAAACTTGATGGAAAAGTCAGAAAACAAAACCAAAACAAGGAAAGTTTTGTATATATACACATACACATACATACCTATATACTTACACATGCACGTGTGTATGTGACACATACATCTTAAGCCCATTAAGAACAGATTTTAAAACTTTAAAGAGGAAAGCCGGGAACAAAAGGCTTGAAGAAAGGTACAATCCATGTTACATAAACTCAAAGGGCAATCTATGTCAACCAAACCTTACGTTCTAGAAATGTTTACTGAACAAATGAGACCAGTGATTCAGGAGAAGGATCACATAGTAGAACACGTATTTAACACAGACAAATTTTATTTGCTGTGGTTTTTTAAAATAAGTGAATAGTAGTGTCATTTTTCATAGTTTTACCCCAAAGTTTGTACAAAACCCTGATTTACAAAATACAAAATGTAGTCTCAGAAGTTATCCAATTATCAATTATTCAGCTGAGAGTGACTGAAATGACAATTCTACAGTAAATACTTCAAAACTGAATAAAATGTTACCCAAGGGGCTCTTAGAATTTAAGGGAATTTGTTAAACACGAAGAGCTACTAGAAGAGAAAGCACCTATTAATTTTGAGTGCCTTCAAATTTTCTGACAGAAAGGTGGGTAACGGGCTGAGCCAGGATTTGGAAGATTGCATGATGCAAAAGCCAAGCCTTTCTCACTATAGATACCCCCCCACCAGAACACTACATTGAATTAGCTGGATTTTCATTCTGACTCTGCCATTGTTACTTTCGGTCTGAACTTAAATAAGCAAATCATTTCATTTCTAAGTGTCAGATTCCTAATAAGAAAAACAAAATTATTGGGGGGAGAAAGAAAAAAAAAGGTAGAAGCAACCCAAATGTCCATCCATGGATGAGAGGATAAACAAAATGCAATACATACATAAAATGGAGTATTTGACTTAAAAAGGAAGGAAATTCTGACACATACTACAAGACAGGTGAACCTTGAAGACACCCTACTAAGTGCAATAAGCCAATCAACAGACAAAAGTGTGATTCGACTTACATGAGGTATCTAAGGCAGTCAAATTCATACAGATAGAAAGTAGAATGATGGCTGCCAAGGTTGGGGGTAGGGGAGAATTGGAAAGTTGCTGTTTAATGCATATAAAACTTTAGTATTATAAGATGAAAATAACTGTGGAGGCTGGATGCAAAACAATGGGAATGTACTTAATACTACTTAACAGTATACTTTAAAAATAATAAAGAGGGCAAATGTTATATGCCTTTTTACTGGCCAGCACCTCCACCAAAAAAAAATTTTTAATTAAATAAATTAAATGGTTATACAGTTCTTAACAAGACTTGATTAGAGCAATTCAGTTATTTTCTCTTAGTAAATTTTACATACAACAGACAAAAAACTACAAAAAAATCTCTTCAATAATGTAATTCTGCACTACTTACTTAATAAACCATGATGTTTTGGGTTTTTTTTGAGAGAGCATATGCGCATACAGGCAGGGGAGGGGTAGAAAGAGAGGGAGAGAGAATCCCAAGCAGGCTCCACATTGTCAGCCTAGAGCACCAATGTGCCTGAATCCACGAACCTGAGACAAAATCGAGTCGGGTGCTTAACTGGGCCACCCAGACACCCCTAAACCATGAATTTTTATTTGTATATATAACAAAGTAATCAAAAATTACCTCAAGATTTCTGATTTTCACTGTCATAGATTGGTCCTTCTTCTACCTGGTCTCAGTTAAGTAAGGCTTCCCTGCACTAATATCAAGGCAAATGCTACTTTAAAACCCCACACTCAGTAAAACAAAACATTTGAAAATTTCAAGGCTTCGGAGAACTTCTTAAATATTCAATAATACTAATTGCTCCCACTCTTGTAAGCTTTCAAAAAATTAAGAGTATTATAACAATAACAGGAATTTTTTTAATTGAAAAGTAATCTCTAATCTTACCACTCCAATAGAGCTTGTTTCATTTTTATATACTCCCTTTGGGTTTTCACATAAGCAAATTATTGTGTGATTGTAGCAAAGTTCATCTATTAAGTGAATTTTTTCCTCTTAGGCCTGCATCAGCCATTCTGCATTATTTTAGACAATATCCAAAATTATGATTTCAATAATAGTACATTAATTTGTGTTTATATGCCTTGGTTATACCTGACTGTAAGAGTTGTCATGACAGAAACATACTATATAACTTTATTTTATGATTATATTGCCCTACTGATTTCCAAGAGAACATTACCAATATCACGTATAACCCACAATGTACAATGTACCAGTTCTGCTACAATACATACAACATTGGAAGTGTTTTTTGGTTATGCATTTTGATAAATGTGCAATAATTGATTTTAAACTGCATTTTTCCCATGATGTCTGTTGCTGGGTGGGTTTTTTTATATTTTTTTTCAAGTTTTTATTTTCAGAGAGAGAGAATGAGCAGGGGAGGGGCAGAGAGAGGGAGAGGGAGAGAATCCCAAGCAGGCTCCACATTGTCAGTGCAGAGCCCAAAGAGGGGCTTGAACTCATGAACCTTGACATGACCTGAGACGAAATCAGGAGTTGGAGCTTAACAAACTATCACCCAGTCTCCCCCAAGTGGTTTTAAATTAAACTATAGCCAGGATTCCTAGCAAGAGGCAAGTAAAGTATTAGAGAAACACCTGATGAGAAAATTCCCAAACATCTGTGAATTTTAAAAAATTTTCTGAAGGTCTCTCCAATACTTGTTTGCTAGAAAAGTTCAAATAAAACATGTCATGGTAAACTTCCATAAGCTGAATTACTAGTTAAGCATTAACTTGGTACAACTTGTCTTTATCATACCATTCTCTCACAGCCTCTTCCCTGCTCTGCCTTTTCCTGTAAGGTTCAGTTTAAATGATATCTCAGTGAAACACTGCCGAATTTACCCAAGTATACACAGTAAATCATCTGTACTTTTTTTTTGAAAACCTTTTCTGTTTTCTGTGTATACTATTTAGCTTACTTTTTTCCAAGATTATTGTCCGTCACACTGCAAATTACTAGGAGAAAAGGGATTGTCTGAATTCTTTTTCCTTCTCTAGACTAAACATAAATATGTATCAAATTTTTATATTCAAAGTAAATACTCTATTACAATCATAATATACACAAGTGGCAAGTAGCTATGCCTGAAGGAGCCAAAGCCAAGACAGCACCTTGGACTTTGATCTAAGGCTCAATCAGAACTTACTGAAGCTCTGATTAATCAATCAGTCCAGACTGTTAGCTGCATATCAAGCTTACCTAATAACAATAGCTCAAAATGTGACACCTAACCTGAAATTAGTAATAAGTTCTTATTTAATAAATCAAATCCTTTTACCATAAATATATGAAATTCATTTTCTAAAGGAGAAAAGCTAAATACAAGCACATCAATCATCCCAAATTTACACCCCTAACCTCTTCTTGGGGCTTCAGAATTATCATTTATTCAATTGCTTACTCGATTTTTTTTAAAAAGTATTCCACTATACATATTTGAAACCAGTAAAAACCATATTCCCTTTTAAAATCATTTATAATTCAGCTATGACCTTCTTTCAATTAACTCTTCTTTTTATATTTTCTGTGTTTTACAGTAATTAACAAAACCTTCTGGGGGTACCTGGGTAGCTCAGTTGGTTAAGAGTCCGACTCTTGATTTCAGCTCAGCTCATGGTAAGATCAAGACCAATGCTGGGCTCTGCACTGACAGCACAGAGCTTACTTGGGATTCTTTCCCCACTGCCTTTCCCCTGCTTGCACTCACTCACATGCACGCTCCCTCTCAAAATAAACAAACATTTTAAAGGAGAAAGAAATAAAAAAAACCTTCTGAACACTTATACATACCATAAGAGAATTACACTGTAACTTGAAATAAATTTAATAGGAAAAAAGGTAAATAGCCAGTGTTACTACTTACAGTGTCAACTAGCCATATCCTTACCTGTTATCTTCTTTTGCTTTCTTTTTCAACCTCCATTCTTTTTTTCAAAAATATGAGTCAACTGGGGGTGCCTGGGTGGCTCAGGCTGAGTGTCCCACTCTTGATTTTGGCTCATGTCATGATCTCATGGTTGTGAAATCGAGCCCCGTGTCAAGCTCTGCGCTGAGCATGGAGCCTGCTTGGGATTCTCTCTTTCCATCTGCCCATCCCCTGCACACATGGGTGTGCACATGGGCTCTCTTCTCAATAAATAAATGAACATTTAAGAAAAAACTATAGGTCAATTCAATATATCATTCACTGCAAGCTAAGTGTCATAGAACTTAATTAAATATATTGAGCACCTGGGTGGCTCAGTTGGTTAAACATCTGACTTCAGCTCAGGTCATGATCTCACAGTTCGTGAGTTGAAGTCCCAGGTCAGGCTCTGTGCTGACAGCTCAGAGCCTGGAGCCTGCTTGGGATTGTGTGTCTCCCACTCTGCACCTCCCCCACAAGTGCGCGCGCTCTCTCTCTTTCCCTCTCTTAAAAATAGACGTTAAAAAAAATACATATATATATATATATATATAGAGAGAGAGAGAGAGAGAGAGAGAGAGAGAGAGTGCGCGCGTGTGCTATTTGGTCTCTAACAGCATGGGGTTTTTTTTTAATGAAATGTATATATACCTGCATTAGTATCATACATATTCTAAGTAGATCTAACTGAAAGTACAGGAAAAGGCTTCTATATAGACTTTTTTTTTAGAGCAGTTTTAGGTTCACAGCAAATCTGAGAGGAAGGTTCAGACATTTCCCAAATGCCCCCTACACTGACAGAAACATCACCTCCTTCAGTATCAACATCCTCTACCAAAGTGGTACATTTGTTACAACTGAAGAACCCATACTGGCATATTGTTATCACCCAAAGTCCATAGTTTACATATGGGTACACACTTGGTGTTGTACTTTCTATGGCTTTGAGCAAATTTATGACAGGTATCCACAATTAAAGTATCATGCAGACATTTTCACTGCCCTAAAAATTCTGTTTCACCTATTCATTCCTCCTTCCCTACTAACCCTTAGCAACCACTGATTTTTTTAGTGTCTCCATCGTTTGGTCTTTTTCAGAATGTCATGTAGTTGATTTAATGCAAACATTTTTATGACATGGCATCAAATACCAAAATGAGCCTTAACAGAAATTCAGTATTCTTGATCAAAAACTGTAATTTTCCATCTTTCTACTTAAGATTACAATTATGAAAAGCTTTCCCTTTAAAACAGAAATTCTATAATAAGCTTAACAGCAATGATTTAATTATAGAGAATAATCACAAATCAATAAATGGGGGAAGCTGCATTTATTTTCTTCTTGAATCTTTTTCACTTTACTTGTAATAGTTGGAGTAATAAAGGCCTTACTATTTTCCTTTACATTTTATGTTCTTTTCTCGGTAAGTAAAAAGATTAAGTTACTCATTATCTTCTGGGATGTACTTGTACTAGTCACATGACTAATTACTTAAAATCTTACTTTTCTCATCTATTAAAATGGATTTTAATATTATCTATTCCCTAGGATTATTGTGAGTTGACTTTATTAATACACTTAAGGTGTTTTGGGGTGCCTGGCAGGTTCAGTCAGTGGAGTGTGCAACTCCTGACCTTGGGGTCATGAGTTCAAGCCCCCCATCATGCATACAGTTTACTTAATTAAAAAATATATTTAAAAAAATGCATATACATAAGGTGTTCAGAACAGTGTCCAGTTCATATTAAGTGTTGTATCAATATTAGCCACCATCATCACTTTAATATATCATTTCTCCAATTAACAAAAATTATAACATACCTGTTACTCTATTACCCATTACTCTATCTTTTTTAAAAATATTAGTTAAAAATAAAATCTTCAGGGACGGCTGGGTGGCTCAGTTGGTTAAGAATCCAACTCTTGGTTTCAGCTCATGTCATAATCTCACAATTCATGAGTTTGAGACCCACTTGGAGCTCTGCACTGAGAGTGCAGAACCTGTTTAGGATTCTCTCTCCAGCAATCTCTGCCCCTCCTCTGCTCATTCTCCCTCCCTCTCTCTCTCTCTTCCCTCCAAAATAAATAAACTTTAAAAATATAAAGTAAAATAAAATCTTTTTAACGTAAAATGGTCTCTTCAAGAAAGCTAAAATAAAAACTAAAACAAGGGACTACTCATGAGTATTAAGTACCTAAAATCGCTTAGTTGAGAAAGATTCTGAAATCTCCCATGTTCATGAGGAAAGAGTTCCAAGACTGGTTAGTATTGTCTATCACAAACAAGTGGGGGGGGGGGGGGTAGCGACAATGATTACTTGCTATGCTACATCTACATGCTGTTTGCATACACCTCACACCTTAAGGAACAATATATAATGTTATAATAGTACACAAGAGTAAAAAAAAAAAAAAAAGTCTATGAAATTTAAAATTCAAAAAATGTTTCTAAAAGCATAATAAAGTTAATTGATTAGTATTTAATACTTCAATTAATGTCTAAGTTCTTAAAAGCTCTCCATAAGTTAAAATGTGAAAAGTCTTGAGGAAAAAAATTGTAATTATAAAAGCTAACATATTACATAGTGTTTAATACATGCCAGGCATTGTTCTAGACTTTTTACATACACTACAACTTTAATCCTTACAACAACCCCTTAGAAATAGGTACTATCATTATTCGCATTTTTTAGGTAGGAAAACTGAGGCACAAAATGTTTAAGTACTATGCCCAATTTCACATAGCTCATAAAGCTGAAGCAGTCTTATTCCACTGTATATTCATAGTGGCAGAGGTATAATGCCATATATAGAATTTCACATGGCTTTTGGGGCACCTGGGTGGCTCAGTCAGTAAGCATCCGACTTCAGCTCAGGACATAATCTCCCAGTTCATGGTTTCGAGCCCCGCATCAAGTTCTGTGTTGACAGCTTGGAGCCTGGACCTGCTTTAGATTCTGTGTCTCCCTCTCTCTCAAATATAAATATTTAAAAAAAAAAAAAAATTTCACATGACTTTTGATTCTGTAACTTTCCACGATCACTCAGGAAAAAAACTGTCCTGAGCATCTACTTTCCATCATGAGATTATAGAATAAAGAGAAGTGAGAAATCTTCTGAATATGTACTTCTGACCAACAGACAGTACCCACTGCCAATAGTTCAACAAAAAGTTTAAATTCAGTGTGTTAAAGATAGTTTAGGAATATCAACATTAAGGCAGTTAGGACGGCAACACCAGGGGCGCCTGGGTGGCTCAATTGGTTAAGTGTCCAACTTTGGCTCTGGTCATGATCTCACAGTTCTTGAGTGTGACCCCAATGTCGGGCTCTGTGCATCTCAGAGACTGAAGCCTGCTTCAGATTCTGTCTCCCTCGCTCTCTGCCCCTCCCCCACTTGCACTCTGCCTGTCTGTCTCTCTCTCTCAGAAATAAATAAAAACATTAAAAAAAAAAAAAAAAAAGAATGCTACACCAGTGGGGTGGCCTGGGTGGCTCAGTTGGTTCAGCATCCAATTTGGTTCAGGTCATGATCTCACGGTTTGTGAGTCCATGGGTTCAAGCCCTGCATCGTGCTCACCGCTGTCAGCACAGAGTCTGCTTCAGACCCTCTGTCCCCCTCTCTCTCTTTACCCCTTCCCTGCTCATGCTCTCTCTCTCTCTCAAAAATAAAAAAACATTAAAAAAAAAAAGACTGCTATACCAGTTAAAGTTGTATTAGCTTTAAGCAACTTTCTTCTTAAATCTCTTGGACAAGGACTCATTATTTTCCTCCTTGCTTTAGTTACTAGTAAGATGGCCCTTCTCTATGGAGAAGAGAACATTATGGGATATACTTTTTGTATCTGAATCTAACTCCAGCTTTTCCTTTGGTCTAATTTATGCATCTAATCACCTTTAATCCTGTTATATTGATATACTTCAGACACTGTGAACAAGCTTAAGGGTTTATAAATAAATTTCATACACATGCACGCACAAACCTAAACACAACAAAAAATGTAACACAAATGAAAAAAGACATTATCTATTAATTGGGGTCCTTCAATAAATTCTAAACAGGGGAGCCTGGATGGCTTAGTCAGAGGAGTGTATGACTCTTGATTTCAAGGCTGTAGGTTGGAGCACCATGTTGAATGCAGAGATTACTTAAAACCTAAAAAAATACATACTAAACATTATACTCATGTAAGGGGGGGAGACTCTATCTTGTTAAAAACTGGAGTTTGAATAGATTTCTATACCAAAATATTTTTAAATATTATTTGAAACAGTTATAAAATACATAAATACTGGTCCGTTCCATTTTCATCACTGTGTTAACATAGCAACTCTTAAAATATGACCCAGGATCCCTGGAACCTCAAAACCCTTTCAAGTTTATACAGTTAAAACTACTTTGATAAGATATTATTTACCTTTTTCACTCTCTCATGAGTATACGGTATAGTTTTCAAGAAGCTACATGAAGTGGTGTGATAATGTTATCACACTGATAGCTAACAATGTGCAAGTGAGATTCCTGAATTAAAAAAAAGTTGTTTTAATTTCTAACACGGTAAATATTGATAGATGTAACTCACAAAACCTCTTTGGGTCCTCAATAACCTTTAAGAGCTGTTAAGGGATCTTTAGACCAAAATGTCTGAGAACTTCTGGTTTAAACTATGAATGAATTTGCAGTTTTCAAATCAAGCTCATTTGCTAGTTTTTAAAAGAAAGAACTCTAAAAGACAGCAATTTTAGAAAAATGATCAAGCATATGCAAGACGTTATCGTCATAGAAAACATAATACAATGAATTAAAAAGTAATATAACGTTAACAGAATTAAAAGCATCTTAGTAAGCAAAATCTCTGAAAATATGACCAACTGAGTTACAAAAGTTAGTAATAAGAAATGTGTGATGCTTTAATCCACGCACTACTTTAAAAAATTAAGGGGAAGCCTTGACACTCTGTAGCAGGTTAATCCAAAACCACACGTTAGAGTCCTTTCTTTTGCAAAGAGTCAATAACGAGATGGCAGACAGAAAGGATTTTTTTTCTTCTTCAGCAAAGACAGAGTCCAAACTAAAGAAGTTTCTAAATTAACCAAATAATTGCTCAAAGAAAAGGCAATTGCCTTTTAAATATTTAAAAAATATTTCCTGGGGCACCTGGGTGGCTCAGTTGGTTAAGCATCTGACTCTTGATTTCAGCTCAGGTCATGATCTCATGGTTCATGGAACTGAGCCCCACATTGGGCTCCACGTTGAGCACGGACCCTGCTTGGGGTTCTCTCTCTCCCTCTGTCTCTCTCTCTCTCTCTCTCTCAAAATAAATAAATAAACATTTAAAATATAAATGTAACTCCTTAGTGCACTTAACACTCTTAATCATCAGAAAGAAAAATTTAGAGAAAGTAAATATACCTGAAAATGGCAGGGTTGCAGACATGCTTTGGATCCAATGCTTCTCCCTGTATAAATTCATAGCACAGTCCATTATTGAAGGTACAGTAGAGTTGTGGTGCACAGCCATGAGCCTGCAACACTCGGAAACTCTTCACTTCCTCATCTCGATCAACTAACAGCTCAGTCTTATTGCCATAAATTCGCACCAGGACTACATCCTCCATTGTATTACTCACGTAACAGCCAATAAGTTTATTTGTGATTCCATCTGTGAAAAGCTGCCAAAGGAAAAAAAAAAGAAGAAAGAAAAAAATGAGTGAAAAACCAATTATACACTTCATTAACAAATGAAATAGCAGATAACTTGAAAATAACTGAAACATCTACTTTTTAACATAAAAAAAAAACTTTTAAATACAATTTTGCCAAACAGGTCTATAATTTTAATTCTAGATTTAAATAAAAAGGAATGCTACCGCTTAATATGTTGCCCTTAATCCCATAACATTAGTCTTTTCTCTTGATCCAAAAGCATTAATTATTCAATCTCTAGTACTTCTATGCAATGTTTTGATGCTATTGTATCTCAAAGTATACCTTGTACTGCAATCACTATAAATGTGTGTATACACATACAATCTCCTATGCCTAATAGTCCGGAAACTCTCTGAAAACAGAGACACTGCCCTCTTTCAGCATGGCATTTAACGTATAAAGGTCTTTAATAATATTCACAAGTTTAGGGGGTGCCTGGATGGCTCAGTTGGTTAAGCATCCAACTCTTGTTTTCAGCTCAGGTCATAACCTCAGTCGTGAGATCAAACCTCATGTCCACGCTCAGTACAGAGCCTACTTAAGATTTGCTCTCTCTCTCTGTCCCTCTCCCCTGCTCACTCGAGCTCTCTCCCTAAGATACAAAAATGTTTAAATAATAATAATGTTCACAAGTTTAAATATACAAATATAAATCTACCATACGTTACACATTATGGTAAATCTCCAACTTATAAAAAATGAATTTTAGGGGCGCCTGGGTGGCTCAGTCGGTTGAGCGCCGACTTCGGCTCAGGTCACGATCTTGCGGTCCGTGAGTTCGAGCCCCGCATCGGGCCCCTGTGCTGACAGCTCAGAGCCCGGAGCCTGTTTCAATTCTGTGTCTCCCTCTCTCTGACCCTCCCCATTCATGCTCTGTCTCTCTCTGTCTCAAAAATAAATAAACGTTAAAAAAAAAAAAAAAAAAAAAAAAAAAAAGAATTTTAAATGCCAATTTTAAAAGGTTACTTAACACAACATGCGTTAGAAGTTGTTGTAAGCATTTAGGTTATAACTTTTTAAACTTAAATACTGTGGCCACAAAGAGAAGTACAACCTTAATGAGAGGAAATGAGAGGTTAAGTAGAAACTTCCACAATATTTTCCAAAAGGGACTTTTGGGACTTTTCAAGAGCTTATGTCAAGTATGTCAAGTTCTTTTTTGTATCTGAGCACAAATGGTACACTTAAAAGGCAAACAGATGATTAGCAGTGTTAGTTCAAGTCTATTCAAAAACTGCAATTTTTATTTTCCTCTTATTTGATACGAAAACTAATTTTTCTATTTGCTCAAAGCTTTTGGATGCTCTCAGGTGGAATAAAGGGACAAGAGATAAAAGTCAAAGTGTAAGCAAGAGTTAAGGACATTTTTTTCCAAGAAAACTGTCAAAAATAACAGGAAAAAGAGCCAAAGGATAAGTTTTAAATGTACACATATTTAGTTAATGCCTGAGAAAAAAATGTAAACGTTTCTATTTCAATAAGATTATTGTAATGATAAATGACATCTGAAAAGGCTTATATCTTCAGGTGAAAATCTGGAACTGTTTACTGAAGTTAATATAATACACAGCTAACTAGGTTTTTTGTTTTAGTTTTTTTTTATGTTTACTTATTTTTGAGAGAGAGAGCGAGCATGAGCAGGGTAGGGGCAGAGAAAAAAGGAGACACAGAATCCAAAGCAGGCTCCAGGCTCCAGGCTATCAGCACAGAACCCAACTTGGGGCTTGAACTCACAGACCACAAGATCATGACCTGAGCTGAAGTTGGATGCTCAACTGACTGAACCACCCAGTCACCCCAACTAGTTTATATATATATATATTTTTTATTATATACAAGACTTGACTATTATCCTTATTCACATAATGCAGGTAAATTACATGAGTTAAGTAAAGAGGCTTATTTTAAACACTTTTTCAGGTATGCAGAGACATACAAGTATTGCTTTCCACCTAGATTTCACAAAATTGTATGTAGAATTGACAAGAAGCATATGCACTTACACTAAATGCAAATCATTTTATTAAAATCTGTGTTGAAAAGCATACTGTCTACTTACAAGGTCATATCAATTCATATACATTATTCTGTAACTTCAGATGTACGATAAAATATTTCAACTTACTGTAACAAAGACTGAGAAACTAACCCCAGCATCCTCTACTGTGCAATAACTACATACTTCCAACGAAATAATAAACCATAAATTCTTGTAAAAAAATAAATACATGAATAATATCACTTCACATCTATAAAAATATTGTATGTATAAATAAGGATAGAAATGTCTGCAAAGATATTCAAGAAAATATTAGGCAGACAGGTTAAATCGTGTTTTTTGTTTTGTTTCTCTAAACTTTTTCCTTTTGTTTTATGTATGTTTTCTCACTTTCATTTTCCTGCAATGAGCCTAGTTTACATTTGAAAAATTAGATTACTAACAGAAAAGAAGCCCAACAACTAGGAACTGACCTGGCACACACAGTAAAGCCTTGAGGTTCTATTGAACATAAATAATTTCACAGAACACCAACATCAGATGAGGCCACTCTGACCACGATGGTTCAAGACAAAAACAAAGCCACTCTGTAATCATGTCTGAATGTAGACAAAATCATAAAATTTTTTCAAACCACAAAAATGACTAAATATCCCCCTATTTTGGCTAGTATGAATGACTGCTCTTCGTTTTCAGTCACAGCTTTGGCCCTGCTTCATTCCTCCAGTCCTTTAGATAAGATTAATGTATCCCCAGTCATAGACTTGCCCCCACTTCCTGACAACACCAAATCCAGAGGAAAGCCTAGCCTACTTGAACACTTTCCCAAATCAGCAAACCCAAATCCTATTAAGTCCTTTGTAACATCCACTTACTGAGATCCCTACTATTCCTACCTAGTGGTATAAGTTCTCTCTTAAACCCAACTTGTTTAGCTAAAAGTGTGTTCTTAATGGAGAACACTGGCTTTAAAGATGTATGGACAGGGGCACCTAGGTAGCTCAGTCCGTTAAGTGTCTGACTTCAGCTCAGGTCACAATCACAAGGTTCGTGGGTTCCAACCCACGTGGGGCTCTGTGCTGAATGCTTGGTCAGAGCCTGGAGCCTCCTTCAGATTCTGCGTCTCCTTCTCTCTCTGCCCCTCCCCCGCTTGTGCTGTCTCACTGTCTCTCAAAAATGAAGTAATAAAAATATTTTTTTTAAATAAAGATGTATGGATAATGGTTTTTGCCCTTGGATGGTTCCCACCTCATATATAAACCTACAGGAAACTCAGATGGTGCTGAACCTTCTGAAACATACAGTAAAATATACTAGGTATATACTAGATACATATACTAGATATATACTAGAAATGTAAATTTTCACCTCAATGGAGGAAGGACAAAACTAATACAAATCTCATGGAGCTCCTTTTCTCAGGAACCATATCTTGCACTGTTTGTCAAATATTTAGGATAGTACTAGCTCAGCGAAAAACATTCTGAACTGAATGATAACAAAAACATTTCAAAACTTGTGGATGCTTGCAGGGTCATGTAAATAAAAACATTAAAAATTAAAAAGGCATAAAATTAATGATCTAAGCTTCCAGCTCAAGAAGCTAGATAAGTAATTCCTCAAATATATATATATTAGAAAGAGAATAAAAGGGCAAAATTATCAATAAAACACAAAAATTCAACCATCAATAACTTATTTTTAAAGATAAGGTTGATCACTTCCAAGCAAAACTATCAAGGAAAAAAAAAAGAAAACAAACTATCAATAAGATATGGGGCGCCTGGTTGGCGCAGTCGGTTAAGCGTCCGACTTCAGCCAGGTCACGATCTCGCGGTCTGGTCCGTGAGTTCGAGCCCCGCGTCAGGCTCTGGGCTGATGGCTCGGAGCCTGGAGCCTGGAGCCTGTTTCCGATTCTGTGTCTCCCTCTCTCTCTGCCCCTCCCCCGTTCGTGCTCTGTCTCTCTCTGTCCCAAAAATAAATAAAAAACGTTGAAAAAAAATTTAAAAAAAAAAAAAAATAAGATATCAAAACATGCCAAGGACATTACAAGAATATTATAAAGACCACTCTCATGAACATAGCTGCAAAAATTCCAATCAAAATATTAATAACTAGGGACACTGGACTGGCTCAGTTGGTACAGTATACAACCCTTGATCTTGGGGGTCATGAGTCTGAGCCCCACATGGGGTGTAGAGATTACTTAAATAAATACTTAAAAAAACATATCAATAACTAATAAAATATTTAAAAAGGAGAACACATCACAACCAAATGGGGCTTACTCTAAAAAGCAAAGGTTTTCAACATTAAAATTTTTTTTTAAAAATCAATGTAATTCAGCTCAACAGAAAAATGGAGGAAAATCATGCAATCATCATGAGAAGCAAAAAAAAGTATACCATAAAATCAACACTCATGTATGGTAAACACATGTGCAACTAAGAATAAAATGAAACTTCCTAGGATGCTTGGCTGGCTTAGTCCATAGAACATGCAACTTTTCATCTTAGGGTCATCAGTACAAGCCCCACATTAGGGGCAGAGTTAACTTTAAAAAAAGAAAGTTTGGGGTGCCTGAGTGGCTCAGTTGGTTGAACATCTGACTCTTGACTTTGGCTCAGGTCATGATTTCACAGTCTGTGGGTTCAAGCACCATCAGTGCAGAGCCTGCTCGGGATTCTCTCCCTATCACACTGCCCTTGCCCCACTAGTGCTCTCTCTCAAAAAAGTAAACATTTTTTTTTAAAGTTTAAAAACAAAAAGCAAAAATGTGGAGAAAAATTAAAGGACTAAATAAATGGGATATACCTTGTTTATGGATTTTGAGACTCAATATTGTTAATGATTTTACTTCTCAAAAATCTATAGAGTCCACAAAGTATCAAACTCTCATCCAGTTTCTTTTGTGAAAATTGAAAAGTTGAGTCTGCAATTTATATGGCAATTTAAAAAGTCAAGAATAGTCAAGAAAATTTTAAAGAACAAAGTTAAAACCCTGTATCATGGACTACAGTAATTATATCAGCTTCCAACAACCATAGTAAAGCCTGAGAGTAATCAAGATAGTACAGTACCAGCGCAACAGATAAAACAGACCAAAGGGACAGAACAACATAACCTGGCCCACATACTATGCAACCTGATTTATGACAATGATGACACTATAATGGGGAAAAGATGGCCTTTTCAATAAACAATGAGTCAACTGATAGCCACATGGAAAAAAAATTAATCATGATCCCTTCTACCTAACATCATACACAATTCTAGATCAAGATATAAAATATCAAAACAGTAAAGCTTGTACAAAATGAGGTTGACACAGGAAGAGATCTCAAGACATAAAACAAGCAACCTACAAGGAAAAAAATTGAAATACTGGTTTTAAGATTATCAAATATACTACTAAGAGTGAAAGTGCAAGCTACATTTTGGCAGACAATAATTGTAATATTTATTTATTTGAAAAGGACTCAACTCGAGGCGCCTGGGTGGCTCAGTCGGTTAAGCAGCCGACTTCAGCTCAGGTCATGATCTCACAGTCTGTGAGTTCGAGCCCCGCGTCAGGCTCTGTGCTGACAGCTCAGAGCCTGGAGCCTGCTTCAGATTCTGTGTCTCCCTCTCTCTCTGACCCTCCCTCGTTCATGCTCTCTCTCTGTCTCAAAAATAAATAAACATTAAAAAAAAAGAAAAGAAGAGAGAAGGACTCAACTCTACAACATATAAAGAACATCTTCACAAAGGAAAAACTGAAAAATCAGCAAAAGATTTGAACAGGTACCTCAAAATAGAAGACATCCAAATATCCAGCACACACACAAAAAAGATGCCCTTAGCCACCAGCAGAATGCAAATTACACCCATAAGGTATCCCTAATGCCCACAAGAATGATAAAAATAAAGACAGGGGCGCCTGGGTGGCTCGGTCGGTTGAGCGTCCGACTTCGACTCAGGTCATGATCTCACCGTCAGTGAGTTCGAGCCCCGCGTCAGGCTCTGTGCTGACCGCTCAGAGCCTGGAGCCTGTTTCGGATTCTGTGTCTCCCTCTCTCTCTGCCCCTCCCCTGTTCATGCTCTGTCTCTCTCTGTCTCAAAAATAAATAAACGTTTAAAAAAAATAAATAAAGACAAATAATACCAGCTGTTGGTAAAAATGAAACACACTGAAACTATCATATACTGCCATTATGGGTATAACTGGGCACAACCACTTTGGAAAACTGAAAATATGTAGTGAGGCTGAAAATACTTAAGCCAGATGACCTAGCAAGTCTAACTATTCACCTAACAGAAAGGGTCATTTATGTTCACCAAAAATATATATAATTATGTTTGTAACAGCATAATTTTTAATAGTCAAATACTGAAAACATCCCAAATGTCCATCAACAGTAGGAAATAAAGAAACTGAAGTGCATTCTCACAATGGAATACGTTATTGTAAGAACTATATATACATGAATAAATCTCTCAAAATTTGAACAAAATCCAGCCCCAAAAACAAAAAAACAAAAATAGTCCACATGATTCCATTTAAAAAATTCATAAACAAAATTATGATGTAAGAAATCAGGATAGGAGTAATCTTTGGCTGGGGAGAGAGATGATGAATAATGACTGCAGGGGAACATAAGAAGATTCAGGGAACATAAGAAGATTCAGGGGTACTGTTTCCCCAAATCTGTTTCCTGACCTGGATACTTATTACACAGGTATGGTCATTTTGTAGGAAAATTCATCAGGTTCTACACTCGATGAATTGTGTGCTTTTTATTATGTGTATCACTTATCAACAATAAATAGACTTTTATTAAAAAGAGTTAACACAATATTCAGAGAGGGAGGAATGTATTTTCACGTTAATCTTCTCATTACCTTCAACGATTTTCCAATTTTACAAAGGTGTAAAAGCAATACACATTTGGAAGAAACCATACTTTGAATATGAATTTTGGGCTGGCGATATGCAGTTTGATCCTCTCATGATGATAGTTAACAGCAGCTGCAGCTCTCAGTCAACCACATGATCATGACAATAAACAACCAATGCACTTCCAACCATTCTGCACCCAACCATTCTGTTTTTCACTTTCAGTACAGTATTCAATAAATTACATACAATAATCAACACTTTATTATAAAATAGTCTTTCTGTTAGATGATTTTACCCAACTGTAGGCAAATGTCAGTGTTCCGGGCACATTTAAGATAGGCTAAGCTAAGCTATGATGTGCAGTAGGTTACATGTGTTAAATGCATTTTCGATTTGGGGGATTTTTGACTTACAATGGGTTTATCAGGACATAACCACATCAGAAGTCAAAGGATACATATATATGAAATGAAATAAAATTTCTTAGTCTATTACATGCATTCTCAACACAGATATCACCAAAGAAGCAAGAAAAAGCTATTACAATGGTTTGTGGCTCAATACTACCTGACAAAATCCTATTCTTTGGTATATAATTTCTGTTAGATAGAAATCAACAAAGCTTTTAATTAATTTCATTTTAATTTTTGTTTCGAGAATAATTATTAAAAGGATTGAGAAACAATGGCCTACAACACAGACATATTCAATAAATGTTTGTTTATGTATAGACTGATTGTAAAATACCTCAGAAATGCTCAGTTTGTAGAATGAGAAAATTATGGCCGACATAAATTCCCTTACTTATCCAAAATCACACAATGGAAGAACAGGTTAAAAGCTGGTATTATGACTATTAATCTGTTCCAAGGATATCAAATTTGCTAGCATGATCCTAGACTCAGTGTAATATTGCTAAAGCATTTTGGGGGGAGAAAATAAAAGGCGTTAGAGGCTAAATCCTTGATGCCAGGTGTTTGCCAAATCACCCACAGTATCAAACAGCAGGCGTGCTGCCATCTGTTACAGGAGGTAAAAGTAAATGAAACCTAGCAGATAGATCCAACCTGAGAGGAGTTTCATCACTGAATCTACAATAAAATGCAAAATAATAAGAAACTGGCTAAAGGCACAATTCCCTGGCTATTGTTAGCATACTACCTAGAACAGAAAGCTAAAGACAGTTTTAGGGTGGGCTGTGATGTTAAATAGAGCCAGATTCCAACTGATCCAATCCAACATCGAACTGCTCACTTCAAAACCATCACAAAACAGAAAAATCATACTGAGCAGATTTACAGCTGTTTACCAAAATGATTCAGGTAACGAAGAGATAAAGTCAGGAAACTACTGAAACCAGGGGAGATAGCGTAAAAGTTGTCTTATTTAGTGGGGTCAATATAGCTGGTTCCCTGAAGAACCTTTATTAACATGGCTCATAAGAATGGTTAAGTTAGGAGCAGTCTATGAAGACCATGCCATGTTTGAGCTAATGCAGGATCCACAGCTCACTGACAGTCCTGAATGGCAGTGACTAAACCAAACAAGAGTGCCAGCCTGGTACAATGAATGAAAGTGGCTAGAAAGTTGTTTATCCTGAGAAGGGGAAGTGTTCTGTCCCTCCTTTGCATGCAAAGTGGAATAGTCCAGATGAAGTGGCTGATATGCTATATATACAGACCATACTAGATTTGCTTTCCAGTGACCAAGATATTCAGTATGTCTCACCCCCAGGTCACTATGAATACTGTATGATAAAGATGGCTTCTTTTATGGGGCACCTGGGTAGGTCAACTGGTTAAGCGTCCAACTCTTTGTTTTGGCTCAGGTCATGATCTCATGGTTCATGGGTTCAAGCCCCGTGTTGCGCTCGCGATGTTGGTGTGGAGCCTGCTTGGGATTCTCTCCCCTTCTCTCCCTGCCCCTCCCCTGTTTATTTATTATTAAAATAAATAAATTTAATAAAAAAAAAAAGATGGCTCCTTCTATATGGGTCCCCCATGTAACTTTACTGTTACTAACACAAGAAACCATTCAGGATGCTATATCAGACTTGCTGTCTAAAGCTTCCCTTTATGGGTCTTAGGAATAATACCAAGAAAATTAGAATGGTTCACTAGGAAGTGGAAAGATAAGACAGATGGCAAATCTATTTGCCCCAACACAATGGAAGTTGTGAGGCTTTTTTTTTTGTTTTTTTTGGTTTTTTTTTGAAAGACAGAAAGAGTGAGAGCACAAGTGTGCAAGGAGGGAAGAAGCAGAGGGGAAAGGAGAGACAATCGTAAGCAAGCTCCACACCTAGTGAGATCATGACCTGAGTCGAAATCAAGAGTTGAACACTTAACCGACTTAGCCACTCAGCTGCCCCAAGATTATGACTTTATTGACACCTTAAAAGCTACAGTGGTATTAATAAACTTGAAGGTCTTCTTTAGACCCTCAAATCATAATTCAATACTTCTTTCAATATTTGACACTGTCCTGCAACTACAAACCCTGAGATGGTAAAAATATTAAATTCTACATATCAACTATGAAACTCCTTTAGTCCTAATGATTTAATATCCCAAACAGGAAACCTGTTTTGACACGTATTTATGGTCTAGAATGACCAGTTAACTACTGAATTTAAATGAATAAACTCTCATGCCAATAAAATAGTAAAGGCAAGTTTCAATTATTAAGCTAATGGTTGCTAAACCAACTAAAAAGCCTAGAAAGATGGAAATTAATACGTATCAGTTAATTGTTTTGTGGAAGAAACCCTTGGATTCCATCGTCTTCTAAAGTAATAAAATTAGAAGTAAAATAATAATACCATTTTCATGTATCCCACTGGCAAAAATTTTTAAATTCAGTATCAGGGATTGGACAAGGTATAAGGAAAATCGTGTTCTCCAACACTGTATTGAGAAGTATAAATTAATGCAACTTTTGTGACAATTTGGTAATACGAAAGTGAGAAACAGCATGACAGTTTAATGAGTCAACTAGGATTGGCTGTAATACCCACTTATTCAAACACTAATCTAGATGCAGCTGTGAAGGTACAGTAGCTACACTTAACCTGTACAATCAGTTATGAGGGTGGGCTTCATCCAATCAGTTTAAGATATATAAAAATAAAACAAGTTTTAAGTTTTCCTGAAGAAATTCTACCTTAAGATGACAGCATCAACTCCTACCTAAGTTTCTAGCCTACTATCCTGCCCTGTATTTCAGACTTACCAGCCTCTACAAGTACATGAGCCAATTCTTTGAAATAAAGCCCACGTACTATACCCGTAACTGGCACACAGTTTTTAACTTTTTAATTCCACTAGTAAGAACTTATTCTATGGATATACTTAGAAAAGTTATCCAAAACATATGTATAGGAGCAGTTCATGCAATACTACTTCAACGTGAAAAAAATAGAAATGATTCAATGTTGTTTAAAAAATATGAGGCAGGGGGTGCCTGGCTGGCTCAGTGGACGGACCATGCAACTCTTGATCTCAGGGTCATGAGCTCAAGTCCCATGTTGGGTGTAGAGATTATTTTTAAAAAATTTGAAAAAAAAAGGTTAAAAAATATGAGGTAGATTACATATACTGACACAGGAGGATGCCTAAGATATATTATTTTAAAATCCAAGATATAGAATAACTCTGTTGCATTACAAAAGGGATATAGTTATACTTACTAATATTTATTAATATAGGTAATATGTGCCCGGATAAACCCATAATCTGATTTTTTAGAAGTTCAAAAAAAACTGCTCACAAAATTACTTTGGGGAGAATGAATGGAAGTTGAAAGTTGAGTTTACTTTTCATTTTACATAGTCTTGTATATTTTTTAAATATTTTATTAAGAACATATTATTTGTTTTTTTTAAACAAAACCAACACGTTTAGACAGTATATGAACCTTTCTAATTTTCTAGTTTATACTCCTCACAATTTATGTTAGTTTGTTTGGTTTTTATTGAGAGAGAGAGAGAGAGAGAGAGAGAGCGCGCGCGCACAGGGGAGGGGCAGAGAGAGAGGGAGAGAGAGAATCTGAGGCAGGTTCTGCACTGACAAGCAGCAATCCCGACTGGGGCTCGAACTGAGGAACCATGAGATCATGACCTGAGCTGAAGTCAGTCACTTAACTGACTGAGCCACCCAGGCAAGCTCTTCAAAAATTTTTAAACTTCATTTTAATAATTCAGGAACATGATGTTCAACATGACCAAATATTATATTTATGGCTATCAAAAATTATAGTCAATATCATACAAACACGGGAAAGTGAAAGGCCGCATAAAAAAAAGGACTACAAAATTATATACTTGGTATGATCCTAACTATGCAAAAGAAGGTAATGAAAAAACAACTGATTTTTTTTCATAAAATATGGATCAGAAATGGTTTTTCTCCCTATTCAAACTTTCAATACTGTGATATATCTTTGTAGTAAAACTAAATTATTTCACATTCATGTCCCTTATAAAAGGAAATTCATACACTCAGTATATTATTTTCTCATAGTACTGACTTGCAAAAAAAATTTTTTTTCAATATATGAAATTTATTGTCAAATTGGTTTCCATACAACACCCAGTGCTCATCCCAAAAGGTGCCCTCTTCAATACCCATCACCCACCCTCCCCTCCCTCCCACCCTCCATCCACCCTCAGTTTGTTCTCAGTTTTTAAGAGTCTTATGCTTTGGTTCTCTCCCACTCTAACCTCTTTTTTTTTTCCTTCCCCTCCCCCATGGGTTTCTGTTAAGTTTCTCAGGATCCACATAAGAGTGAAACCATATGGTATCTGTCTTTCTCTGTATGGCTTATTTCACTTAGCATCACACTCTTCAGTTCCATCCATGTTGCTACGAAGGGCCATATTTCATTCTTTCTCATTGCCACGTAGTACTCCATTGTGTATATAAACCACAATTTCTGTATTCATTCATCAGTTGATGGACATTTAGGCTCTTACCATAATTTGGCTATTGTTGAGAGTGCTGCTATAAACATTGGGGTACAAGTGCCCCTATGCATCAGCACTCCTGTATCCCTTGGGTAAATTCCTAGCAGTGCTATTGCTGGGTCATAGAGTACATCTATTTTTAATTTTTTGAGGAATCTCCACACTGTTTTCCAGAGTTGATTTGCAAAAAATTACTAAAGAAAAACAGAAAAGAAAAGAAAAGAAACTGCTATTGTGGAGTGCCTGGGTGGCTCAGTTGGTTAAGCATCTGACTTCAGCTTAGGTCATGATCTTGTGGTTTATGAGTTCAAGCCCTGCCTCTAGCGCTGTGCTGACAGCTCAGAGCCTGGAGCCTACTTCAGATTCTGTGTCTCCCTCTCTCTCTACTTGTCCTCCACTCATGCTCTGTCTCTCTCTCTCAAAAATAAATAAACATTTAAAAAAAAACAAAAACCTGTTATTGTGACTACCACTAGAGGGAGGGAGAGATTAGGACCAGGAAGTAAAATGGAGATATTCTGGGTTGCTGATATTTTCTTTACCATGGTTTGGGTTACACAGTATTTGTTCTACAAAAAAATTTACGTTTCATAGATTTTTCTGTATGTTTATTATATCTCACAATTTTTAAAAGGATGATAAAAATTTATTTACAGCCCATCTATTATATCAAAGAGCAAAATAACTCCTCAGAAGACAAAATATTTCTCAAGTGAGATATCTAGCCTCTGATTCCTTAAGTATAGGTCTTCTATTACCTCCCTATCTTTGTCATCCAAAAAAAAAAAATCCTTAAGCTTCTCTGTTCCCTCACCTGCAAACAAGCAATTAACTCCTTCGTATTTATTTTCCGGAATGCCCAATCTGCCCTTTATTTTCATCTCCAAGGCCACTGTCCTTATTTGAGTAGCAGCAACTCTTGTCTGAACTAACAGTCCTCCTAGGTTAAGTTTTTCTCCAACATTTTTTAATGTGATACTCAGACAAAAATATATTTATCATCTAATTTAGTACCATACTTTCATATGAAAAAAGCTTCACCTTATTATTTGCAAGACTCTCTGATCTATCCTATTGCATCCTATTTTAACTCATCTTTTTAAACTGTAGTAGTTTCAATCCACTCTGCTGACTTAGCGTTCTATTCATATGGGGTAACCACTAGTTTCAAAACCAATGTCCTAAGTGGATCACTTATTCCCCAATTCAAAACATCTCATTCAACTACAGTTGCCTTCAATATAGCCTGCTACCGCTTTTAAAAAATACATGCTATAACTCACCTCCTTAAAAACATTCAATGGCTTCCATTATGTCCTAGATAATAAAATATCACCTCCTTAATGAAGCACAAAACCTTCATATCTAACAACTCCCTTTCTCAAAAATCAGTCCTACTTTTCTTGTTCACACTCCACTTGGCCCAAAATATTCAGTCTAGCTTTGTTCTTTCCCCCTTATAGTCTAGCTTTGTGAAAGTAGTTTTTTTCATTGCCCAGAAATGCTTCCCCATTCCATCTGACCACGTATTTCCTTCAAAGCTCAGTTCAGGTATCCCCTCCTCTAGGAAGCGTTCCCTTCTACATTTTCCCATGCCTACCTTTTGTTAGTTAGTTGTACAAAAGGATGCTGCTTAAAGTTAATATCATGCTAGGGCTGGGGTGGGGGGCGGGGGGCTGAATCAGTTAAACGTCTGACCCTTGATTTCAGCTCCAGTCATGATGACGCAATACATGAGTTCGAACCTCACATTGGGCTCTGTGCTGACAGTGTGGAGCCTGCTTGGGATTCTCTCTCTCCCCCTCCCCCGCTCTCTCTCACAATAAACAAACTTGAAAAATATTTTTAAAAAAAGGTTATAAAATAGCATCGTGCCTGTTACAAAAAATGTATGTCAGAATTACTGAATTTTAGGGGCGCCTGGGTGGCTCAGTCGGTTAGGTGTCCGACTCCAGCTCAGGTCATGATCTCATGGTCCATGGGTTCGTGCCCCGCGTCAGGCTCTGTGCTGACCGCTCAAAGCCTGGATGGAGCCTGTTTCAGATTCTGTGTCTCCCTCTCTCTCTGACCCTCCCCCGTTCGTTCATGCTCTCTCTCTGTCTCAAAAATAAATAAAAACATTTTTAAAAAATTAAAAAAAAAAAAAGAATTACTGAATTTTAGGAGCTTACAATTCAGATGAATTATTCCACTTACAAATGGGGGAGGGTGCTGGGGGAGATGGGAGGGGAAAAGTTGGAAGCACGTAGTACTAAAATATACCACGCAGAACTTTATGCATTTCTTAGGATATTCTATTAGTAGTAAAGTAGTAAAAACTGGTGCTAGTAGTAAAATTACTATTAGTAATAAAGTAGTATTAAGTAGTAAATTCTACTGTTTTCTATCAGTCTGCTGCTTTCCAAGGTAGATAAAAATCCTGTTTCAGAGATTTAAAAACTTGCCAAAGGTTACAAATAGCTGGTATCAGGATTCAAAAACCATCCTCTTTTTACCACATTATGCTGAAGCCCCCCAAAACAGGTCAAGTTACTTGTTTAGTCCAAATCAGACAGCTGTTAATACCTGAAAATGAACTAGCGTATTAGGCTTCTGACTTTTTAGTCCCATCTTAATAAAAGACATGGGAGCCTATCAAACATTCATCTTTGGGAAGCCTAGCTGGCTCAGGGTCTCTTGCTCTCAGAGTCATGAGTTCAAGCCCCACATTGGGTGGAGATTACTTTAAAAAAAAAAGAAAAAAAATTTAAGGGCTCCTGGGCGGCTCAGTCAGTTAGGCATCCAACTTTGGCTCAGGTCATAATCTCACGGGTCATGGGATGGAGCTCTGCGTCGGGCTCTGTGCTGAAACCTCAGAGCCTGGAACCTCCTTCACATTCTGTGTCTCCCTCTCTCTGCCCCTCCCCCGTTCACACTCTGTATCTCTCTCAAAAATAAACATTAAAACAAAATTTTGTTTAAATTACACATCTTTGATAGGAGCCTATCAAACATCATACATCTCTCTTAGCCACAGTCAACAGAGTCAACAGAGTCTTAGGGCCTACCACCCATCAAATACTTTACTTTCTCTACCCCATCCTGGCTCACACTTGCTCTCAATACAAACTATCTCTCCTTCTCTCAAAATAAATGCATACAATAAAAAATAAAAAATAAAAAAATAAAAAAATAAAAAGCCCAGGTGGCTCAGTCGGTTGAGCGTTGAACTCTTAATTTCGCTGAACTCTTAATTTCGGCTTGGGTCATGATCTCACACTTCCGTTTGGGAGTTCCAGCCTACTATGGGACTCTTGTGCTGATAGTGTACAGCCTGCTTG
This sequence comes from Panthera leo, assembly GCF_018350215.1. NCBI lineage: Eukaryota > Metazoa > Chordata > Mammalia > Carnivora > Felidae > Panthera > Panthera leo. The sequence continues at coordinate 55,892,379 of NC_056685.1, read as the reverse complement.
GGATTCTCTCTCTGCCCCTCCCCTGCTTGCACATGCAAGCTCTTGGGGGTACGTTCTCAAAATAAATAAACTTAAAAAAAAAATAAAAGAAATACCTGAAACTAACATAACATTGTGTGTCAACTATACCTTAAAAAAAAGGGGTGGGGGAGAATTAAGTTAGAACAGTAAAGACACAGCTTAATAGAACTCTCTCTCTCTCTATATATATATGTTTTGATTCTTCATTTAAAAGAATACTAAATATCAAATATTGATATTAAAATAAGAAGGCTTATAGATTTTTAATAGACTATTTTAGTAACCATTTCCAACATGGCTAGATAAAGAGAAGAAAGGGGATATGGAAACTGCTATGTAGCTACAAACCAAACACAGCACTGGTTTCCAAGACAGTCTATGTATGCTTAAAAAAAGGGGGGGATTTCAAAACTATGCATCCAAAAACATGGAAAAACTTGTAGTACAAAAGGGAAAAAACCGTATGCTTTTTAAATGTTCTTCTGTAATCTTTGCATATTAATATGAATGTTCATTCTAAAAACACTACATTATGACTTTATTTATCTTCCCCATCTGACTAGGAATTTCAGTAAAATATTATGAAATAAAAAGCACTGACTGGTATTATTGTTTCAAATGTACTCTATCTACTCTAGGGCAGTACAGTACACTCCAAAAAGCTCACCACCCCTTTTATACTTTGTTCTTTCAATTTTATATGAATAGGAAAACCAAAAACTTAACTTGTTAAAATCCCATCTAAAATGAGATACAGCATTCCATGTGTCTCTTAAGTTCTGAGCAAAGACTGGGCCCTATATCATTTTGACTGCATCAAAGTCTTTTTTGCTGGCTTCTGGATTTTCCAATATATTCTGAACAGTTCAGCTGACATGAGTAATCGTCAAGTAAAGTGTTAGTAGACTTAGCCTGTAAGGTATGTTTAAAGCATATTTTCATTACATAAAAATTTTAGAAAAAAATGGGCTACATACCAGTATTGATCTGTTGACCATATGATACATACTTCCCTTCTGAAATGTGAATGATTATCTTTATACTTCAAAGGAAATAAAAGCAAATCTCGAAAGAAATATTCCCATTGAGATTTACTAAAGAAATCCTAAAGCATCATAAAGAAGAGTTTAGAGGGGCATCTAGCTAGCTCAGTTGGTCACTCTTGATCTCAGGGTTCTGAGTTCGCCCCACAATGGGTGTAGAAATTACTTTAAAATCTTAAAAAAAATTTTTTAAAAGTAAAGAAGAGTTTAGAATGACGGAATATGGGAGTCAGATTTTCCCAGGTTCAGAAACCACCAATAAATAACCACCAAGTCAGACTTTCTAATCAAAAGAGTTGTTTGCTCATGGAATGATTATATTTCTAATAATCATCCTTACAGCAAAGTAAGTGGTAGTATTTACCTTTTTTTTTTTTAATTTTTTTTTAACATTTATTCAGTTTTGAGAGACAGAAACAGAGTATGAACAGGGGAGGAGAAGAGAGTGAGGGAGACACAGAATCTGAAGCAGGCTTCAGGCTACGAGCTGTCAGCACAGAGCCCGATGCGGGGCTCAAACTCACAAACCAAGAGATCATGACCTGAGCCGAAGTGGGTCACTTAACCGACTGAGCCACCCAGGCACCCCTGGTAGTATTTATCTTCACTGACAAGTATATTAGAAATTTGGATTATGAGTGCAAAGGTCTTAAAGTCTAAAGTTGCTATGTAGATAAAAGGCAAGAGTCAATCCCAAGTACTTTCCAATAACCAAAAAGTTCCCATTTTGTCCCTTTTTTACCTATACCCTGGCTTTATCTCACTAATTCCACCTAAAAAAAAAAAGAAAAAAAAAGTACCTAATAGTGTTGTTTGTAGGATTAAGTGATAAAATATATAGATCACCTAATTCACAATCTGGAACACTGGTACCACAGGATAGCTATTTTTACTGTTCTACATACAAATACACCAACAGAAACACGAGTCTCAGGCTTAAAACTTTAAACTCTCTACTTAAAAAGTAGCATAGTTTGCCAGCACCAAAGTTTCCCAGGAAGCAGCACTGTCTTTAATTCGTATGCTTAGTTTATAATTGACTTTCAGAGTATAAATCATTTTAATAAATATAAAAATTTTCTGTAATAAACTACAAATAAGTTAATAAAATAAGGAGTTCTGAGTTTCAATTGGAAGGTTCAATTTTGGAAGTTTGAACTAATTTAACTTTTTTAATTAAAGGAAATATAGCATATTAATTTTTTTTAATAACACATGAAAATCATTTTGGAGTCACTATGTCCTGTTTAGTTGGCTAACGCTCCCTTAAAATTTCAAAATTCCGAATAATTGTTTTCCTAAAACACATGAGTCCTTTTAATCTGCTCAAAACTCTTCTAGTCAACAAGAACTGAAACTAACACTCCTGAAAGCCCAAGTGTCAGGAACTGTTCCGGGGCCCTAGAGCACTGTTCATGTTTTATTCATCTTTGTATAGGTGACTACTTTAGCAAAGAATCTGAAATACTGTTAAGTCAATAACACTAATGAATAAATTAGTCAACAAAACAAACCAGATGATTTGGCTACCTCTTAAACAGATCTGAACAAATTCCAAATACCTCAGCCTTCAAAATCATTGACTTTCATGTGTGTATGCAAGGAAAATGGAGGTTCGTTGTCACAGATCCCGAAACTCTAAAAGTTAAATTAATATTCAAAATGTCCTGTATACTAAATCATACCTTATTAGAAATAAGTTATTAGAAAACGCCTAGATCTCTAAAGATTTTTCTCCCAATTTTTGTCTACCAATATGACACACTGATCGACCTAACATCAGACATTGCTAGTTTTACTAAGACGAATAAAAAAATTCAGAAACACCGATTCAAATAAAATATGTGTAGAGCTACCTAAGAACTCAATCGAGTAATGCCTGACCATGGTTATTACTCTGAAATCGAATACTCTCGCCATTCCGAAGGTTCGAGACGATAATGCAGGGTGAGACCTCCAGGGGAGTTATCCGCCAGGAGGGGTGGCAGGCAAAGTGGGGGGAGGGAGAGGAAGGGGGTGGGGGAAGGGGAACGGGGTGGGGGAGGGGGTGGGGGTACGGGCGGGGGAAAGGGGGTGGGGGGAAGGGGGTGGGGGGTGGGGGGAAGGGGGTGGGGGGAGGGGTGGGAAGAGGAAGGAAAAGACCAGATGAATTAATTAAAGCATTATCCAAGTAAGGAGAGAAGGTAACTAGAGACGACAGAAGAGGACCCCCTAGCAAGGGGAATGGAAAAGGTTCCTTTTGCAGTTAGAAAGGCCAGGGGAGTGGGAGGAGGGGCAACTATCTACAGGGATTTTCCCGGTGTGAATGGGTGCGTCACTTACGTAGCTGCTTCCAGAAAGAAAATCTGCCCTAAGGACAACCTCGCTAAGCAATTGTGAAGGAAGGGGGAGTGACCTTCCCAGGTTTGATGGAGGAAACACAGGGTCACTTCCCAGAGGACTGAGGAAAAAGGCGTTCTCGGGTCGACAGAGAACTAAAGGGATTGTGAGAACCCCCCGGGGCCGAGTCTGGGCAGTGAGAGACCCCGTACTGAGATGTGGGCGTTACCTGCAGGGTCACCTCTTGAGGGTCCCAATGCGGCCGCAGGTGTCGCAGGAGGCTGAGGGCCCCCTCCCGGCAACGCTGCTCCTCCTGATCCTGAACCGTGACGTCCAACTTGGGCACCTCCGGGGAGCCGGGCGGAACGTGGATGTAATTGGCCATGGCCCAGGCGACGGCAGAGACTACCACCACGACGACGGCGACGGCGACCACGAGAACGGCGGGCGCCGACAGGCTGGTGGATCCTTCCGTCCCGGGGCGCCCTCGCGGGAGGGCTAGGGGCGCTCAGACTGACGGGCGAGCAGTAGGAAAACGGCTGGACACGACACTCTCACCAACCCAGGTCTGAACAGCAGCTGAACTGAGCCGGAGATGTTCACGGGAAAAATTCCGCTCGCCTGCTCTCCACCGCCGGCGGCCGCGAAGCATGCCGGGACTGGCCTGACGCTAGCGTCACGCGCAGGGCGGGGCCTCCGCCTGCGTCAGTTGGCTGAAGACGACTTTCTAGCCCCCAAGCACAATGGGCGACTGCAGCTAGCTCGGTACCTAGGTCGTCTAAAGCTCGTCCCGCTAGCTTTTAATCTGAAAACGCAGGCTCCTCTTCCGGAATGCGCCTGAGCTCTGCGAAGACTCGAAAGGCTGTGAAGCTTTAGATCACATGATCGGGGGCTTTTGGGGTCTGAATTTGAGTTATGACTGAGTTTTTCTCGGAAGCGAGGAACGTGCCCTGAAGTAACCCCCAGATCAGCCTTTGAATTTGGCCGGAATATGGGCATGGGAGATTAACTGGCTCGCATTGATCTCGAAGCCGCTCTGTCCTGGCGACCACACAGTTGGGTGGGCAAACAGTATACAGAAGTCATGGTATTTGGGACAAACTTACGATATTTGTGTAAAGACGGCAACACTTAAAGATTTATTTTTGATGCCAGATGTTTAACCATACTGAATTATTCAGAGCCAGGAAAAACAGGTTCTAGTCTAGGATGAAGATGAAAGGTTAGGGAAGAAAAATGGTTTTGAGACTCAGCACTTACAGTGGCTCCACGCCTGTTTCAGGGTATTCCTGCATGGACCTTACAATAACTACCTTAAAACTTTTAGCTTCAAGTTTTATAGCAGCTATTTCCTCTGTTAAGATAATATTGGAAACTGGATAGTCCACAATTTATTGGGACCTCCAAATCTTCATTATGATTGAGAAAAATGATCTGAGATATGATCTGTTAATCTATGTCTTCCCTGAAACATTTAGTACATGGTGAATATGTTTGTTAGTGGTAAATCAGTAACTGGATTCAGCTTAATTAACATTCAAATGTTTACCTCCTTAACATGAGTTTACAATGATTGTTCAGAATGAACCTATTTAGCTTTGTAAATCACAAAATAAATAGCTCACTGTCAATAAGGGTAAATTCATAAAAAGAAGAAAAAGAAAATAGCACTGGGTGTTATATAGAAGTGATGAATCACTGGGTTCTGCTCCTGAAACCAACACTATGCTATATGTTAACTAACTTAAATTTAATAAAAACAAGGGGGGCGCCTGGGTGGCTCAGTTGGTTAGGCATCTGACTCTTGATTTCGCCTCAACATGATTTCATGGTTTTATGAGTTGATGAGTTGGAGCCCTGCATCAGGTTCTGTGCTGGCAGTGTGGAACCTGCTTGGGATTCTCTCTCCTTCCCTCTCTCTCTGCCCCTTCCTCACTCACGTCTCTGTCTCTCTCAAAAATAAAATTTTTAAAATTTAAAAAATAAAAATAAACTGAAAAAAGAAAATACAGTATTATAATACAGCAAGGGAGTTGAATCCACATTTTCCAGATATTATTTTAAATTATGTACTACAATAAACAATAGACTATACGTTCCAAATTGGGGAGAAATAATATACTAATACTAAAACACATATGTATAAAAGATCAGTAAAACCTGAGCCAGATGCTCAGCCTTTGGAGGTGACTCCACTGGGCCAGCACCGTTGCGAAATAAACAGTTTTCTGATTCCCCTAGTGCTTGTTGCTTGTGCCTTCCTGGACGCCAAGTATTTGCTGTAACAATACTTTCACATTTTAGATGGTATCTCTTTTATTTTTGTATAATTTGTATTATTTTATACTGATATAGCGTATATAGTACATATAATATATACTATACAGATGAAATTTTAAAATGTTTTAAACTATACTTTGAATTGTAAAATAATTTACTAGCAAATTATAAAAAAATCATTTTGAGGGGCACCTGGCTGGCTCAGTTGGTGGAGCATGCAACTCTTGATCTCAGGGTTGTGAGTTTGAAGGTTGTGAAGAAATGTAATTTCTTCACTACATTGAGTGTAGAAATTACTTAAAATCCAAAGAAAAAAAATTATTTTGAGAACTGCACAAGTTTGTAATTTTTTTTAATGTTTACTTATTTTTGAGAGAGAGAGAAAGAGACAACGTGAGCAGAGGAGGGACAAAGAGAAAGAGGGAGACACAGTATCTGAAACAGTCTCCAGGCTCTGAGCTGTCAGCAGGGAGACGCATGCAGGGCTCAAACCCACAAGCCCTGAGATCATGACCTGAGCCAAAGTCCAATGCTTAACTGACTGAGCCACCCAGAGGCCCCATAAGTTTGTAATTTTAAAGAAGCATCCTTTCACAAGAAAAAAAAATATTATGTACTTAAGAATAAAATTAACAAAAGATGTGCAAGTCCTTTATGGATGAAATTATATCAATGGAGAAATCTTTTCATAAAAAAGAAAAGATACTTATAAAGATCTTTGTTTTGACTCAACTAATCAATAACTATAATGCAATTATAATTAAAATCTCAACAGGGTTTTTCACAGAACTTGTTTAAATGACGTTAAAATGTATGCCAAACTTTGTCCAAGAAAAGCAGCTATAATTTTTTTGTGGGGAAGGGAGGGCTGCAGAATAAGTTGAGAGAACCCCTCCTAGTAGGATTTATTATATAAAGTTTAGGAATGGGCAAATAGACCAGTAGAACCTAATACTGATTCCAGAAAAATACCTAAATATATATGATAACTTTGAATATGACAAAGGTGGCTTTAAAAATTAGTGAAAAAAGGGGTGCCTGGGTGGCTCAGTCGATTGAGCATCTGACTTCAGCTCAGGTCATGATCTCACAGCTTGTGAGTTCGAGCCCCACATCAGGCTCTGTGCTAATCACTCAAAGCCTGGATCCTGCTTTGGATTCTGTGTCTCTCTCTCTACCCCTCCCCTGCTCATGCTCTGTCTCTCTCTTCTCAAAAGTAAATAAAAACATTAATTTTTTTTTTTAATTAGTGAAAAAAGGATGGGCTAGTTAATAAATGGTACTGGAACGATTGCCATTCATATAGGAAAATTTTTGATCCCTCCTCATTATGTATAAAAATTAATTCTGGGAGATTAAAAACCTTAATATTAAAACCAAAACCCAAAAAATATATAAGAAATGTCAGTTCTTATCAACTTGATCTATACAGTGCAGTTCCAATGCAAATCCCAACAAGTTATTTTTGTGGCTTTTGACAAACTGATTCTAAAGTTTATATGGAGAGGAAAAGGACTCAGAATAACCAATTAAATACTGAAGAAGAACAACAACAAAAACAGGCACTACCCAACTTCAACACTTACTATAAAGCTACAGTGATCAAGACAGTGAAGTATTAGTAAAGAATTGACAAATCAATGGAACACAATAGATAGTGCAGAAATAGATTCACATGAATATAGTTAACTGTTGAAAAAGGAACATAAGGCAATTCAATGGAGAAACGCTATTTTTTTTCAATAAATGGTGCTGGAACGACTGGACATCCACATATAAGAAAACATGAATCTAGACACAGACTTTATATCTTTCACAAAATTAACTCAAAATGGGTTATTGACCTAAATGTAAAACAAAACTATGAAGTTCTTAAGTGAAAACATAGGAGAAAATCTAGGTGACCTTGGGTTTGGCAATGACTTTTTAGATACAACACCAAAAGCACAATCCATGAAAGAAAAATTGGTGAGTCAGACTTCAGTAAAATTAAAAACTTCTGCTCTGGGAAAAACACAGTTAAGAGAATGCAAAGCCAAACCACATGACTAGGAGAAAATATTTGCAAGACACACACATATCTGATAAAAGACTTGTATCCAAAATATACAAAAGAACTCTTAAAACAATAAAGGAAAAAAATTTTTTTAATGGGCGGAGGATCAGAATCTCACCAAGAACACATACAGATAGCAAATAATCACAAAAACATGTTCACACCATGTGTCATTAGGGAACTGAAACTTAACAATGATACCACTACGCACCTATTAGAATGGCTAAAATCCAAACTGTTGACAACACCAAACTTTGGTGAAGATGTTGGGAAACAGGAACTCTCATTCATCACTAGTGGGATACAAAATGGTATAGTCACTTTGGAAGACAGTCTAGCAGATTCTCATAAAGCTAAACATAGTCTTACCATGTTATCCAGAAATCATGCTCTTTGATTATCCAAATGAATTCAAAACTTACAGCCACACAAAAACCTGTACTCAAATGTTTATAGCACCTTTACTCATAACTGCCAAAACTTGGAAGCTACCAAGATATCCTTCAACAGTTTAGATTTAAAAAACAAAAACAACGAAAAAGTGTTACATCTACATAATGGAATTTTATACAGCAATAAAATGAAATGTGCGATCAATCCATGAAAAAATGAAAAACAAATGAAATAATCTTAAATGCATAGTATTAAGTGAAGGCAACCAATCTGAAAAGGCTATATACTGTATGATTTCAACTATATGACATTCTAGAAAAGGCAAAACAGTAGAGACAGTAAACAGAATAGTGGTTACCAGGTGTTTAGATAGAGGGAAGTAGGGATAAATAGATGGGGCACAGGAGATTTTTAAAGCAGTGAAACTATTCTGTATGATACTGTAATGCTAGATACATGACATTATGGGTTGTCAAACCCATAGAACTGTACAGCACAAAAAAATGAACATAAATGTAAACTATGGACTTTAATTATATTTATATCTTTAGTAATCAGCATCCTGCCTTACTATAGTAGTTATGCAAAAAATGTAAATGAATGAATAAAAAATGTATAAGAAAATATGGGATCAGATCCCTACAATTATAAGTGAAGGAAGGATGTCCTAAGCAAGACTCATACAGCACTCAAAATTTTAAGAGGACTTCAAATACCTCCATTTTGACCTCAAACATTCTCACTGATTAAGTTCTTCTTTCCAACTTGTCTCTTAACTTGGGCAAAAAACCATGGGGGCAAAGCATCCCCTGATGGGAACCAAAACAACCCCATCAAGCAATAAGGACTGCTCTGAGCCAGCAATACTTCACTCGTGACAATGATGACCTGATCTTTATTGCCCACCTGCATGTACCCATGGGTCTTTGTCCCCCATTTGCCTTATATAAATCCGGAAGTAGTTTGGCACTTTGGAGACAATCTTTGAGACACCAGTCCTCAGTCTTCCTAGTGTTGGCCTCACTGAACTAAATTCCTTTCTTATTTCACCACCACTCATTTCTCTGCCTTCGGATTTTGTCAGGACAAGTGGCCAGATCTGGACTGGTCCCAAATTGGGACCCCTGGAGCCAGGTACTCTTGCACCCCTGTGCCCCTGCACCCTGTGCCCCAGCTACACAATGAAAGAAAAGGACTGATAAGTTTTTTATAATATAACTGCATATGTATATGATCAAAAGGGAATTACTGTTCAGAATACCACTAATAAGAAAGCCAAACCGCTCAGAAAAATAGGCAAAGAATATCAATTCTCAGAGATGAACTCTGAATAGCCATTAGGCTTATGAAAATAATCAAGGCAATGCAAATTAAAGCAACAATGAGATACCATTTTATATCCATTAAATTGAAAAACAATTGAATTCCTGTAACGTCAATTGGATATTATTGATGGGAAGGTAAATTTATTTGGAAAAAAAAAAACTTTGGAGTGCAATATTACACTATTTAATAAAGCTGAAGATAAGTATTCATTACCACCCACAAATTTCAATTCCAGGTATACACAAAAATCCCCCACATATACATGAGAAAGTGTGCAGGAATATATACTGCAGTCTTGTTCATGATAGCTAAGTGTCAACAGCCTGTCTCTCATTAGGAAAATGACTGGATGAAGATAGATGAGTAGATAGGTAGGTAAGTAGGTAGATAGATGATAGATAGATAGATAGATAGATAGGAATATCCTACAACAGAATAAGGATGACAGGTGGAAAATATGCATGTATTTATGCATATATTCAGGAGACAATAATGGCACTAGAAGTCAGAAATCAAGCTATAGCAGTTGCTCTGGGAATCCAACAGCACCTCTGGTTAATTGAAAACAATTGGCTTCTCTGTCTTTTCTCTCTCCACCTGTTTTTATCTCTATTGTGCTCCTAATTATCTGTTTTTGCTTCCTTGTGATTTCTGCCTACTGGTTTCTCTCCATGTATGTCTCTATCGTTCGTTCAGGTCTTACCCAAAAATTGCTCCTAGGGTGGCCTTTCCACTGCTTCCTACACAAGCTGTTTTATTTTTTTTGGGTATCAGTTATTACCTATGTAAGTTACTTTAAAATCAACATATTTACTCTTTTAGAATCTATGTTTTGTACTACAGTGTTAACTCCAGGAGAGCAAAGCCATAGTCTATCTTGTCTATTGCCACACCGCCTGGAATAGTGCCTAGAACTTAAAAGGTACCCAATAAATAAATACTTAAGCCCACCTAGTTAGCTCCTGATAGTCTGCCAGTCTCACATAAGAATAGCCTTCAGTCAAAGGTTGTATTTGCTCATCTCCCTAGAGTACTCTGATTATGTTGAGCTGCCCTACTGATTACTTCCTAGGCCACAGGCCAACCCATAAATTATCTCTGGCTTTGGAACAAAGTCTTAGCTGTAGGGTATCATTAAATCTGCTCAGCACTTTGCAACATGTCTAGAAGATAGAAGATAGTTATGAAGATATAACATCAATATAAAATGTCCATCGTATTTTAGTCCCTTTTCTGTATTTGGGACATTGGGGTCACCAGTACCTGCCTCCTATCTTTGCTTCTTGAAACCCCACTCATCCTTCAGAGTTTAACTGTACAGCAATCATGTTCATGGAGCTGAAGGGGAGCAGAATTTACCATTTCAAAATATGTCACTTTGGCATGAGGATTATTTTGAGCTAAAGACGATCAAAACCCAGCAGATTCAGGAAAGCTCTTTACCTCCCCCTCAATTGCCTAAATTTACATTGGAAAGGGGACCTGTACAGGAAAGAGAGCCATTCCAGAGGTACCTTTTTCTCTAAGAAACTTATCTGCATAGTAGGGTAAGCTTTGTTTTGCAAACATCCTCTGTGACTTCCAACGAAAGGTCTTCCTCCTTTTTGTATCCCCAAACCACTACCCATTTCCTTAGCTCAGGATGTTGCATAAGCCTCAATTACCTGGATGTTCCTTGAGTCTTCCAATCTTTACGGGGCTCCCTTATACACAATTTTGTTTGTTTTTCTCCTGTTAATCTGTTTTATATCAATTTAATTTAGACCAGCCAAAGAACCATAGAAGGGAAAAAGGGAAACATTTTCTATGTCTATAAAGCCTATTTGGATTTTCCCAGTCCAAATTTACTTCTCCCTTTTATACATCTGTTAGAACACCTAACAAATTCTGCCATATGCCACCCACATTGTAGATTTAAGTCATAAAGATTGTGCTACACATAAAAGACTAGTAAAATGTTTATAACTTGTTACATAATGAGCATTATATATGAGGAAATGAAAGGATCACTGAATGTAAATCCAGAGGCTTTGGTCATAAATTTTTTAATTACAGTGGAGTTAACTTTAGTTACCAGAGTAATATTGTAAAGAATTTACAGAAGAAAATATTATGTGTAACAAGGTTATGTGGTCATGTCTAATAGCTAGATTGACCACCAAACTGAAAACATGTTTAAAATAAATAACTCTGGGGCCGCCTGGGTGGCTCAGTCGGTTAAGCATCTGACTTCAGCTCAGCTCATGATCTCGCGGTTCGTGAGTTCAAGCCCCGCGTCGGGCTCTGTGCTGACAGCTCAGAGCCTGGAGCCTGTTTCAGATTCTGTGTCTCCCTCTCCCTCTCTGACCCTCCCCCGTTCATGCTCTGTCTCTCTCTGTCTCAAAAATAAATAAACGTTTAAAAATAAAATAAAATAAAATTAATAACTCTGGGGCTCCTGGGTGGCTCAGTTGATTAAGCGTCCAACTCTTGGTCTCAGTTCAGGTCATGATCTCACAGTTTGTGGGTTCAAGCCTGGCCTCAGGCTCTGCACTGACAGTGTGGAGCCTGCTTGGGATTTCTCTCGCCCTCTCTCTCTGTCCCTTCCCAACCTTCTCTCTCTCTCTTTCTGTCTCTCAAAAAATAAAAATAAACTTAAATTTTTTTTTTAAGTTTTTATTTATTTTTTGAGAGAGAGAGAGAGACAGAGCATGAGCAGGGAAGGGGCAGAGAGAGAGGGAGACACAGAATCTGAAGCAAGCTCCAGGCTCTGAGCTGTCAGCACAGACCCCGACACAGGGCTCGAACCCACAGACTGCAAGATCATGATCTGAGCCAAAGTCGGATGCTCAACTGACTGAGCCACCCAGGTGCCCCCATAAAAAATTTTTTGAATGCACTGTGGGAGCGCCTGGCTAGTTCAGTCAGAAGAGCACGTGACTCTTGATCTCGGGGTCATGAGTTTGAGTCCTGAATTGGGTTGTAGAGATTACTTACATAAATAAATAAACAAACAAACAAACAAATAAGCAAGCTTATAATAATAAATAATAAAATAAATAAATAAACTTTAAAAAATGTAAAGGACATAATATTCTGCTCTTCTGTTTCCCCACCAAAAGAAAAAAAGAAAAAGGAAGAGTCTCTAAATATTTAGATTTTAAGAGATGCTACATAAAAATGAGGCAGCACCTGTCATGCACTTCACAACTTTAAGATAGCCTAGGGGTCTGGCTGCCTGTAAAACTACCACAACAGCCACATTAAACATCTAAGAAAGGCTGTGCTACTTATATGCATGTTCAGTTATAAGAGCTAATTTTTAACTCTATAAAACATGTCTATTCATGCTGGTTCTAGCTTGCCTCTTTTTCATATTCCTAGAATCAGAGTATTACTCAGTTATTTCATACAATAGAGAACTCCTTGAGAACAAGAATTCTTTTCCTCTTTACATCTTCCTTGGTCTCAAGGCAGTGTCTTGCATAGTGTAAATTACAAATATGGATTGAATTGAACAGAGAAATTTTAATTTAACCATCTGAAATATGTAAGGGGAAAAAGTTAATAAAAAATCCGGTACAGGGATGCCTGGGTGGCTCAGTCAGTTAAGTGTCTGGCTCTTGATTGTGGCTCAGGTGATGATCTTACAGTTCGTGAGTTTGAGCCCCTGACAGTGCAGAGCTTGCTTGGGATTCTCTTTCCCTCTCTCTCTGCCCCCGTCCCACTCACATTATCTCTCTCTCTCTCTCTCTCTCTCTCTCTCTGTCTCTCTCTCTCTCAAAATAAATAAACTTTAAAGAAAATTTGTATAGGAATGGGGCTTCTGGCTGGCTCAGTTGGTAGAGCATGACTCGATCTTGGAGTTGTCATTTTGAGCCCCCCATATTGGGCAGAGAGATTACATTTAAATAGAGTTTTTTTAATGTTTATTTATTTTTGAAAGAGAGAGAGACAGAGTGGGTGTGGGGGAAGGGCAGAGAGAGAGAGAGAGGGAGACACAGAATCCAAAGCAGGCTTCAGGCTCTGAGCTGTCAGCACAGAGTGCAACGCGGGGCTTGAACTCATGAACCAGGAGATCATGACCTGAGCAGAAGTCCGACTCTTAACTGACCGGAGCCACCCAGGCACCTGGGGAGAGAGATTACTTTAAAAAATAAAATAAAATAAAACATCGTTTAAAAAAGAATCATTAATGAAATGGGGATGCACCTTACCAAATGTTGAACCATTTCATAAAGCCATAAATTGTGAGGCTGACACAGGAATCAAGAGAGAAAGAAAGAGAGGGAGAAAGAAAACCAAGTATATATGGATAATTAGTATGCAATAAAGGTAATATTTAAAATCAGTGGGGAGAGCAGATAAATTTTAAAATAATACTGAAATCACATTTTTCATAGTATTTGATAAAGTGGGTTTAGCAGTCATTGTTATTTAAATGGAATTAACTAAATGTTCACAAGTGCTGATCATTTCATCTTAATTCTATGTACATCAGGAGCAAAAATATCACCTTATAGGTAAAAAAAAAAAAAAATTAGCCTACTTAAACCCTGTTTATTTTTTAAATCCATTTTTCCCAGGATTTAGATGATGATTGGCATTCAATAGACAATAATTTTTTGTTGGATAATAAAATGGGTGATAGGGTAAATGTGTTCTGCATTATAGTTCAAAGCAATTTTTTAAAAGATGTGTGAGGCCATTCACTTTTTTTTAAGTTTATTTATTTATTCTGAGAGAGAGAACATGCATATACACATGCCGGAATGCAGAGAGAGAGGGAGAGCAAAAGAGTCCTAAGCGGGCTCCTCATTGTCAGTACCAAGCCTGATGTGGGCCTAGATCCCTCGAACTATGAGATCATGATCTCAGCCAAAATCAAGAGTTAGATGCTTAACCAACTGAGCTACCCAGGCACCCAAAAACAATTTTTTCAGACTCCTAAGGTATACTGAATTGAATAATCACTCTATATTGTTTTAGTATCATTCCAACTTTACCAGACAAACCCAATTACTTTAACACCAATTCCTAAGTTAAACATTTAATATCTCAATTCTTTTTTTTCCTTTTTTTTTTTTTATTTTTTATTTTTTATTATTCATCTTTGAGAGACAAAGAGAGACAGAGTGCCAGCAGGGGAGGGGCAGAGAGAGAGGGAGACACAGAATCCGAAGGATGTTCCAGGCTCTGAGCTATCAGCACAGAGCCCAATGCGGGGCTCAAACCCATGAACCATGAGATCATGACCTGAGCCAAAGTGGGACGCTTAACTGACTGAGCCACCCAGGCAACCCTCGATTCTTTTTTTTTTTTTTTTATGTTTATTTATTTCTTTTTGAGAGAGACAGAGAGAGTGCGGAGGGGAGGGGCAGAGAGAGGGAGACAGAAAATCCCTAGCAGGCACCACACTGTCAGCACAGAGCCCGGTGCGGGGTTCAAACCCACGAACCATGAGATCATGACCTGAGCTGAGATCAAGAATTGATGCTCAACTGACTGAATCACCCAGACGCCCCTAATATCTCCCTTCTTATGCCTATTCCATACCCCATAAAGAGTGTTTGAAGCAATATCTTGATAATGGTAGGCAAGGATTTCAGAGTAATTGTGTGTGCATCCAAACTACAAAAGACTAATATCTACTCCCTGTGTAACTACAACATATGAAAAACACACATCAAATAAGGGCCACTTACTCAGCTTCATTTTTTACTGTATCTTGCTCCAAAGGGTGTAGTTTTGATTTCTAGCTCTTTAAGGCATATTACACAGAGATTAGAGAGGTAATAAATGATATTAAAAGGTTTTGAGTTTAGTAGTTAGACATCCTGCTATAGAATTTGAGCAATTTACTTAATCTTTTTGAACCTCAGTTTCCTCATCTGCAAAACAGTGATAATAACAGTGATGCCAAGATGATTTAAATAAATGATTGTCAAATCTTCAAAATAATGAGTGGCCCTTATAAGGACTCAAATCTCAAATATGTCTTGAGTTATTATTAAATGTTTATCTGAATTAAATGAAATGGCACATTATAACTAGTTATTATTGGGGCTTCTGGGTGGCTCAGTAGGTTAAGCATCTGTCTCTTGATTTTGGCTCAGTTCATGATCTCATGGTTTTGTAAGTTTGAGCCCCACATGGGCTCTGTGCTGACTATGCAGAACCTGCTTTACATTCTCTCTCTTTCTCTACCCCTCCCCTGATCACACTCTCTCTGTCTCTCTCAAAATAAATAAGTAAATAAATATACACTGCAATAAATAAAATAAAGTAAAATAAAAAGTAAATAAAATAAAAATAAAGTAAATAAATAAAAATAAATAAGCAAACTTAAAAAAATTTTTTTAGTTATTACTAAATGAGATGGTGCCATTATTATTAGATGGTAGAAGGGAAAAGACTTTCTTAACTTAATCCAGAAGAATTGCTCGAATGTTTTGACATTAGTTCAGTAAGTGGGTTTCAAACCCCCAAACTGACTTATGGCTTCAGGGTCTGCCTACCCCAAGGATGTTCCTCTATTCTTTCCTTGGGATAGATTTATCAGGACTTAAAGGAGGATATTCTGGGTAAGGAGAAGATCAAGGACCTACTTTCTCCAGTCCTTTGTAATCCACTAGGTCTGCTCATGTTTCTCTCCTTTTCTTCTCATTGTATATTTTAAAGCTTCCCTGAGTAACATGACCTGGAAAGAGAGCACAATAGCGAGGAATGAGGAGTGACATAGTGATAATGTCTCAAGCCACCTAAACCCAGAGCAGATGCAGAGATTGGCCATTATTTTGGAGGATTTATGGATACGAAAATTCTGAAGATTGATGCTGAAGAATTAAATGAAATACCAGTTGTTTTAGTTTAGTTTTGTTTTTTAAATGAAGATAGGTGGAATGAGTCCTATTAATTGTCAACTGGCAAGATAAACCAGGATACCTAAGTAACCACTAGATAAGAGCTTATCAGGCAATCGAGTAATATAACAATCCAGAAGAGCTTAAAGTATAGTGAGACTAAATCCTGATGATTAAAAAAGGACAAAGCCTACTGTACTAATTAATTAACTTTTATGATGGTGTCAGACCATTAGTGATGAGGAAACACTGGATTTCATGTATTTGGACTTTGGTAAAATGTGATTCTTTCTTCCTGTCAACGTGTTAGGACCGTATGGTCTAGAACCAAGTATTATACGTTAGACAGAAATTGACCGAATATCTTATCCAAATGGTTTACACTACCACTGCTGTTGAAACGTGCCAAATCGGGCTATTTAAGGATCAGTCCCCAAGGATTTTTAATCTATGACATGTATGACATATTTTACAAAAAACAGTAGTAGTTTCTACCCACTCCTACAACTTTGAGTCATTGCTCAAAAATAGTAATAGCCAAATCAAATTACACTTCTTTTTTTTTTTTAAGTTGACAGAGACAGAGAGAGAGAGAGAGAGCGAGAGAGAGAGCGAGTGAGCACAGGGGAGGGGTAGAAGGAGAAAGAAATAGAATTTTAAGCAGACTCCACACTGGGTGTGGAGCCCAACATGGGGCTTGATCCCACAACCCTGAGATCGTGATCTGAGCTGAAATCAAGAGTTGGACGCTTAACTGCCTGAGTCACCAGGCACCCCATAAGTTACACCATCTTGGCCCAAAGCCGTATGTCTGAAAAAAATATATGAGAGGTGACCAATGCACAGATCTTCAGACAGAAAAAAATTTAAAAG
Source organism: Panthera leo (assembly GCF_018350215.1). Taxonomy (NCBI): domain Eukaryota; kingdom Metazoa; phylum Chordata; class Mammalia; order Carnivora; family Felidae; genus Panthera; species Panthera leo. Next base: position 55,875,226 of record NC_056685.1, on the reverse strand, counting down.
GCAGGTGGGAAAAAGGAGAAGAGACAGAATGGTAAACAAAAATCTGATTAATATAAAGTGTCCTAGTTACCCACAAAAGAAATATAAAACTTATGTATTATATAGATACAAGTTGATTCTTTTAATGTTAATTGTATTTTGTCTTGGTCATAAAATAATAAACATTAAGACAGGACACATGCCAAGTCATACAAAATCAAAATTATTAGCCTGTGGTTGAAAAGAAAGGTCCAAAATTAAGAAACAAAGAAACATTCTTCTAAATAAAAACTAAGTCAAAAAGGAAATTTAAAATACATGAACAATATTTGGGAAATAACTGATATGAAAACAATATACACAAGGTGGACTGCAAACTTGTAGGTCAATTTATAACAATTTTACCATAAAAATAGGAAAAGTGGAGCGCCTGGGTGGTTCAGTCGGTTGAGCATCCAACTTCGGCTTAGGTCATGCATGATCTCGCAGTCTATGAGTTCCAGCCCCACGTTGGGCTCTGTGCTGACAGCTCAGAGCCTGGAGCCTGCTTCAGATTCTGTGTCTTCCTCTCTCTCCGCCCCTCCCCCGCTCATGCTCGCTCTCTCTCTCTCTCTCTCTCTCTGTTAAAAATAAATAAAAACCTTAAAAAAATTTTTTTAATAAAAATAGGAAAAGAGATAATAAGCACTGTTTATCATTTTATATATTTTTTAAAAACAATTTATTCGAGAGAGAGAGAGAGAGAGAAAGACTGAGGGAGGTGCAGAGAGAGAGGGAGAGAGAAAATCCCAAGCAGGCTTACACTCAGCACAGAGCCCCCCTGGAGGCTTAGCCTCAGTCTCACAACCACAAGATCAGGACCTGAGTGGATATCAAGAGTTGGATGCTCAACTGACAGCCACCCAGGCATTCCTCATTTTTAAAAACACCCTAAAGGGGGCACCTGGGTGGCCAGATGGTTGAGTGTCCAACTTGAGCTCAGGTCATGATGTCATTGTTCTTGGATTTAAGCCCCGCATTGGACTCTGAGCTAACAGCTCAGAACCTGCTCTAGATTCTCTGTCTCCCTCTCTTTGCCCCTTCATCACTTGTGCGTGTACTCTCTCTCTCTCCTTTCTCTCAAAAACAAACATTTAAAAATTAAATAAATAAAAATATAAAATGAATAAAAAAAAAAAAAAACCCTAGGGAAGGGAAGGTGGGGGACACAATGAGACCCATAAAATCAATCTCTATTTGAGATCAGCCAAGTCTACCTTAGTTATAATGGGATATAGAAATGTAAATGGGATTCTACACACCACCAATAACTAGTTTGGAAGAAAAAAAAGTTTTTAAAGATTATATTGGCAACTGCAGCAAAAAGAATAAATTACCCAGAAATAAAGATGTGTAAGAATTCTTTTTCCTATAGTATATACTAATTTCTTAAAACTATAAAATATTAATATGTATGAAGAAAAATCCTCTATTTTTTCCTATTCAGCAATGACTATCAATAACATTAGCTTCAGATAATTTGGTTTAAATAATTTAATCAATATGTCAATTGGCCAAAACATATTTCCAGTAACTTTAATTTTCAAATATGATGCCCCACTGAGCAATTTCTCAATATTTTTTATATTATTTTTATTTATTGTTTAAATCATAAAGATTTGGGAAGCTGTATGTTAACTGCAATAAGATCCAGTCTATTCTGAATGATTGTTGTGACTTAAAGTCTTTTCAGATTATTGCACCAAAATGATTAAGGTTTAGGAAGCATTTAAATGGCTTTTTAAAATTCAAGGCAAAAAATGAAACCTAAATGTGAATCAAAAGCTTTGTATTGGGTAGCTAGTCGAAATTTTACAATGATTTTAAAATGTCTTTTAGAACTTCTGAAATGGAAACACAATTAAGACACCTTTTGTGAAGCAGATGAAATGAAATTGGTTGTCAAATGATATCACTGAATGTTAAATTCTGCCAAGTAACCAGTAAAGAGAATTTACACGGGAAATGTTCCTTTAAGTCCTATTTGAAATTATAAACCCTGAAGTAAAAATGATTCTGACCATTATGGGTTAGGTTATATCACTTGTTAATAACAGGTTCTTTACCAAAATTCTCAAATCTCATAAGCTGTAAAAACCAAAAGTTCTTTTTGATGTTTGCCATAGACTAATTGAGTGACAGATTCAGAATTGAATTGAAGCAATTGAAGCAAAATCAAATTACTTATAGTCATTTGTTCCACTTCGTATGAATTCATAAGTTTAAATCAGGTATATTCATTTATTTGCCTTAGGGAGGTTCCCAGACTCTGCTGAAAATATTGTATAAAATTTGCTATCTACTCTCATTTACCTTTCTAAATCTGAAAAATTATGAATTCTAAAACTCATCAAGCCTCATAGATTTCTGATAAGGGGTATTGGGCTTGTAATATGTAAGGTTTTTTTTTTTATCAAGTATACTCTGACTCTAATGCTTTATTTTAACTTAATTCATCTCACAATACTTATAAGAAATGCACAGTGGTTATTTCCATTTTATAGATGGGGAAACTGACACACAGAAAGGTGAACAACTTGCAAAGCTAGTAAGGGGCAAAGCCTAGATTCAAAACATGGCTCCAGTTGGACAGCTGGACTAGCTCAGCTGGCTTTTGAATCAGAGGTCAAGGCTTACTTAGCAGATAAGTAAAAAAAGCTAGTTTAATGACTATTCACACTCAGTTTTCTCATTGTAAAATGAGAATAATATTACTAACTAGCTCATCAGATTATTACTTTGATTAAATAAAACATGTAAATCACTTACGATAATGGCACATAGTACCTACTAAGTATGTTTGCTATTATTAATAGTATTGATCAGTTTAAGTCAACCTGAACTATCAATCCCAGGGGGAACCGTGAAATAGTTAGAAACAACTTAGATTTTGCATCAGTAAAAAGAAAATATTTGCTTAGGGATGGGCGCCTGGGTGGCTTAGTCAGTTAAGCCTCGGACTCTTGATTTTGGCTCAGGTCATGAGCTAATGGTTTGTCAGGAGCACTGACAGTGTGGAGCCTGCCTGAAATTCTCTCTCTCTGCCCTTCTCCCACTGTGTGTGTGTGTGTGTGTGTGTGTGTGTGTGTGTGTGTATGTGCACGCACTTGTATGTGCTCTTTCTCTCAAAATAAAAAATAAACTTAAAAAAAAAAAAAAGAGAGAGGCACCTGGGTGGTTTGGCCAGTTGAACTTTTGACTTCAGCTCAGGTCATAATCTCACAGTTCATCAATCTGAGCCCCACATTGGGCTCTCTGCTGTCAGTGCAAAGCCCACTTCAGATCCTCTGCCCCCCTCTCTCTCCACCCCTCTCCTGTTCATGCTCTCTTTGTCAAAAATAAATAAACATTAAAAAAAAAAAAGGAAAGAAAATATCTGCTTACACTACGTAATCTAGGACTATGTGTATAACTTAAAAAAATAATATATTCAAAAGAAACCCATTTGTTCCTTGTGCTATGGTTTGTAAACACAGTGTCTGACACAGAGTAGATAATCCACAAACATTTCTTGAATGAACAGTGCTATAAAGTTATAAAGAGGCAACCACGTGCTTCAAATTATGAAATGTTGATTCTGAGTCCATACAAGACAGATATCACTGAAAGCCTTGGTTGATAATGGTAGATACTAAAATGTTAATGAGTTCATTGACTTCCTATAAACAAATAGTAGAGTCCACAGTATATATTTTATTAGAGTTGTGCTGAAGAACATCTTACCATACTTAGCTGGCGAGATGTCCAATAACGAGAAAAAAGCACAGAGCTTTCCTTCCCATTCTAAGTCTCTCAGGCCACAAACTGGCTAACATCGGGAAAGGGAGACTCTCGGATGAGCAGAACCCAGACCTAGTGGGTCAAACTAGGCTGAAATTTATTTTATTTTATTTTATTTTAATGTTTATTTTTGAGACAGAAAGAGAGAGTGTGAGCGAGGGAGGGGCAGAGAGAGAGGAGACACAGGATCCAAAGTAGGCTCCGTGTTGTCAGCGCAAAGTCCGATGTGGGGCTCAAACCCATGAACCGTGAGATGATGACCTGAGCTGAAGTCAGATGCTCAACCAACTGAGCCACCCAGGCGCCCCTAAGCTGAATTTTAAATAACCAAATATGACTGGGAAGCTTGGATTCTGACTGAGATGTCATTAAGAGATGAATTGGGACTTTGAGGAGCATTGAAGTCATTTAGAAAAATAGAAGTTTTATATTTATGCTGTACTGAGAGGAGACTGCTTATTAAACTAGTTATGTATATTTTTCTGGCAAAAAAGGCTTTGAAAAACCTTTAGAGCCCTTAAAGATTTTAGAAGCCCATAGGATACTTCAAAATAATTTATAATATATATGAATCTCCTGACGTTAGCATTAGTAGCAAATAAATAGTATACCAAGGGTGTTACCTTATTTATTTTACTTATTTTTATCATGCTAGAATTAGCACTTGTGAATTGTGATTAATGATTTATCATTAAAACATAAAATGAAAAGGCACAGGTGCTTGGCTGGCTCAGTTGGTAGAGCACATAACTCTTGATGTTGGGGTTATGAGTTTGAGCCCTACGTTGGGTGTAGAGATTACTTAAAAATAAAATCTTAAAGGGGCACATGGGTGGCTCAGTCAGTTAAGCATCTGACTTCAGCTCAGGTCATGATCTCATAGTTTGTGAGTTTGAGCCTTGCATTGGGCTCTGTGCTGACAGCTCAAAGCCTGGAGCCTGCTCCAGATTCTGTGTCTCCCTCTCTTTCTGCCCCTCCCCTGTTTGTGTTCTATGTCTCTTTCAAAAATAAATAAACATTTAAAAAAAATTTTAAAGTAAATAAAGTCTTAAAAAAAATAAAAATGAAAAGGCAATCTATGGAATGGAACAAAATATTTGCAAACAATATATCTGATAAAGGATTAACATCCAGAGAGCAGACTGGTCACTGCTTGGGTGGTGGGGGGATGAGAGTTAATATAAGTGAAGGTAGTAAAAGAGCGTAAACTTCTCGTTGTAAGATGAACAAGTTCTGGGGATCTAACGTACAGCATGGTGACTATAGTTAACAAAACTGTATCGTATACTTGAAAATCGCTAAGAGTAAATCTTAAAAGTTCTTATTACATACAAAAAAGTAACTATATGAAATGATGCTCTGTTCACTACCTTATGTGTGTTAACCAACCTCATTTCACAATATATATGTATATCAAATCATCATATTTTACACCTTAAACTTACACAATATTGTATGTCAATTATATCTCAATAAAGCTAGAAAAAAAAAAAGAAAAGGAAACGTTTGGAACTAGATAGAGATAGTAATTGCATAACGTTGTGAATGTACTAAATGCCACAGAACTGTTCAGGTTTTTTTTTTTTAATGTTTATTTATTTTTGAGAGAGAGAGAGTGAGAGTGGGGAGGGGCAGAGAGTGAAGGAGACACAGAATCTGAAGCAGGCTCCAGGCTCTGAGCTGTCAGCACAGAGCCCAACGTGGGACTTGAACCCACGACCTGTGAGATCATGACCTGAGCCAAAGTCAGATGCTTAACAGACTGATCCACCCAGGTGCCTCTGTTCATTTTTTTAAATGTTTATTTATTTACACACACACACACACACACACACACACACACACACACACACACACGAGCAGGAGAGGGCAGAGAGAACGGAGAAAGAGAATCCCTAAGCAGGCTCCATGCTCAGGGAAGAGCCTGACACGAGACTCTAACTCATGAACCATGAGATGACCTGAGCCAAAATCAAGAGTCAGATGCTTAACTTACTGAGCTACCCAGGCACCCCTCAATTGTTCAGTTTCAAATGGTTAATTTTGCTATGTCAACTTAATTTTAATGAAAACAGAAAGTAAAAGACCAGTACAAATGTTGCCTTTAATAAAGTTGCAAATAATATACTTTCATAGCATATTATTATACTTTCCTGTTTATGGTTCTTTTCCCCTAACTAGGTATATGCTCTGTAAAGATAGGAGCTATATTTAAACATTTTTGTATCACCTACCCAGCACAATGCCTGCCACATAGTAGTCACTTAGAAAATGATTGAATTAATTAAAGAATTAAAAAAGTTACTTGTATTTCTCATCATGAAAGTTGAAGTTAAGTTTTGGATGACTAGCACATTTTGGAAAAGTTATTGATGTTCCTGAGTATAAAGTGCTGAATGTGCCAGGTTATTTAGACCTTTTTCATAAGATTACAGGAGATTTACCTAACAGAGCTGATAATTGATTTTATTTTTCACCAAATTGCTGACACTAATATACCTGTTAAAATTATGAAAAACATCTAAATTGCGTTGGCTTTCTAAGGATCACTTTGTTTACTTCAGGCTTTTGCAAATTTATTACTGTGAAGTCAATGAACAGTTCTAAGAGATCTTAATTTCCCAGTAAGGTGATAGTGAGCTAGATGGTGGAATATGACCTGAGGCTTGCAATTCTACACGATTGTTTAACTTCTTCAAGTAACTCATTAACTATTTGTACTACAAATATAAAGTGCATGACAGTTTTGATATAACTAGACTAAGAAATGTTTTTGGAAGTAGGAAATTCTTCATACTTTTATGCTCTTACAGGGCTCTACTTCTTGTGAGTTGTCTTTCATTCACTGAGACATTCCCTCGAAATTTTCCTTTGTGTTTAACTATTCCAACCTTAAATGTGCTGTGGCTAGGGTTGCAAAACTTTCATTTGAACTTTGTTTCGTGATTCATTTCTCATAAGAGTGGGACTTTCAACTTGGCACATACTCAAATATGTGCTTGGAAATATTCTTCAAAGAAATAAATAGTGATACAGTGATTAAAAAACATTGTTAAAAAGCAAATTTAATTTTGTTTAGATTAAAAAAAATTTTTTTAAGGTTTATTCATTTTTCAGAGACAGAGGGAGACAGAGCGTGAGTGGGGGAGGGGCAGAGACAGAGGGAGACACAGAATCTGAGGCAGGCTCCAGGCTCTGAGCTGTCAGCACAGAGCCTGACGCAAGGCTTGAACTCACAGACTGTGAGAGATCATGACCTGAGCTGAAGTCGGATGCTTAATCGACTGAGCCACCCAGGCACTCCAATTTAGATTTTTTTAAATCTTTGTTTGTATGTTTGTTTGTTTTTGTTTGTTTATGAGAGAGTGAGAGAACACCATTAGGGGAGGGGCAGAGGAGAGGGAGAGAGAGAATCCCTAGCAGTCTCCAAGCTGTCAGCTCAAAGCCCAACACAGGGCTCAATATCATGAATCGTGAGATTGTGACCTGAGCCAAAATCAAGAGTGGGATGCTTAATCGACTGAGCCACCCACCCAGGCACCCCTAGTTTATATTCTTATATGTGATGGCATACCTTTAAGATTTTAAGTAAAATAACATTGGCATTGATATGGTTATTTTCTCAGCTTTATGAGTCTGGCTACAGGTCTCCTCCTATCTGTTAACTTGGGTAAATTGTTTAATGTGAACATAAAATTTCCTCAAATACAGGTGAAATATTTTCAGACGTGGTATTAAGTAAAAATCCAGCTTAGCAACAATTTAGACATTTATGTCTGTCTTGTTCATCTTTTATTTCCTGGCAAAAAAAGAACCTGAACTAATTACTTTACAATTTAAGAGTATTTGGGCTGCCTGGCTGGCCCAGTCATAAGAGTGGACAACTCTTGGTCTCGGAGTTGTGAGTTTAGGCCCCACATTGGGTGTAGAGATTACTTAAAAATAAAATGTTAAGGGGCACCTGGGTGGCTCAGTCACTTAAGCCTCCAGACTTCAGCTCAGGTCATGAACTCACAGTCCGTGGGTTTAAGCCCCATTTCGGGCTCTGTGCTGACTGCTTGAAACCTCTAGCTTGCTTTGGATTTTGTGTCTCCCTCTATCTCTGCACCCCCCCTCCCCTGGCTTGCATTTTCTCTCCCTCTCTCTCTCTCTCTCTTTCTCTCTCTCTCTCTCAAAAATAAACATTAAAATTTTTTTTAATAAATAAAACAAAATCTTAAAAAAAAAAACAATTTAAGAATATTTGAGCTGACCTGCAATTAAAGAATCCTCTTTGTTTTTGATATATAACTATGTTTACCAAACATGGATGAGTTTCTCAATGAAAGAAAGTAATATTTCTGCTGAACTGAGTTCAAATCAGACACTTATAGAATTTCTATTAATTTGTAATGTCACAAAAATAAATGCAAAAGAATAGTACTCTTTTAATGAGGGTGTGGGTAAATATAACCAGAAAATCTTGATCGATTGTACACGTGCCTTCTGGGAACTTCTACAACTAACGTTTTTAAACACTTCTTTATGTCAGCCAGTGTTCTACATACTGTATGAGTATCACTAATCTTCATAAACACTTTGAGAGAACACCATGATGAGGTATATAGCTCTCTTCAAGGAGAGATAAACTTTTTATTAAAACTTAGCAGTATAAGGCAATTGAAATCTATTAAGAGATAATTCCCATTATTTTCTGTTGTGGTTTTTGTAAAGGCTGCTTTTAGGCAACAGGCTTGAGTAATGGAAACTTGAGTAAGGCAAAAGGGCCTATGGCACCCACCCCACCGAACTGAATACAATAAACACAATAAGCGACTAACCAATAGGCTATTTACATTAAGTCAGTAAGCCCCATATTCTCTCCCTCCGCCCTCTAACTTTGCCCCCCCCCCCAACACCACCTCATAGCGATGGTGTCTCCTCTGCTGTCCTGCCTGCAGCTCCCCTGTGATGTGCTCAATAAACTTCTATCTCCTTTGGTCTAACTTGGGTGAATCCTTTCCCCGCCAGTGCCTCAGGCCCCCATCCAAAGAGAGCGCCTGGCGGTTGTACAAATGATGTGTAATTCACATTACACATCACAGTTGAACACCGCACCTGATATTCTGCTGTCAGTTCTAGAAGAGAATGAAGAGTATGTTCGGAGGAGGTTGAACAGATTAGTGAAGATTTAGATCTTTTCGTGCTGCCTCAAGGCACAAACAAGATAAACTAAATAGGAAATAGAAAGAGAGTGTGTGACAGATACCACCTCACGCCAGTCAGAGTGGCCAAAATGAAGAAATCAGGAGACTATAGATGCTGGAGAGGATGTGGAGAAACAGGAACCCTCTTGCACTGTTGGTGGGAATGCAAATTGGTGCAGCCGCTCTGGAAAGCAGTGTGGAGGTTCCTCAGAAAATTAAAAATAGACCTACCCTATGACCCAGCAATAGCACTGCTAGGAATTTATCCAAGGGATACAGGAGTACTGATGCATAGGGGCACCTGTACCCCAATGTTTATAGCGGCACTCTCAACAATAGCCAAATTATGGAAAGAGCCTAAATGTCCATCAACTGATGAATGGATAAAGAAATTGTGGTTTATATACACAATGGAATACTACGTGGCAATGAGAAAAAATGAAATATGGCCTTTTGTAGCAACATGGATGGAACTGGAGAGTGTGATGCTAAGTGAAATAAGCCATACAGAGAAAGACAGATACCATATGGTTTCACTCTTATGTGGATCCTGAGAAACATAACAGAAACCCATGGGGGAGGGGAAGGAAAAAAAAAAAAAAAAAAAAAGAGGTTAGAGTGGGAGAGAGCCAAAGCATTAGAGACTGTTAAAAACTGAGAACAAACTGAGGGTTGATGGGGGGTGGGAGGGAGGGCAGGGTGGGTGATGGGTATTGAGGAGGGCACCTTTTGGGATGAGCACTGGGTGTTGTATGGAAACCAATTTGACAGTAAATTTCATATATTAAAAAATAAAAAAAAATAAAAAAAATAAAAAAAAGAAAGAGAGTGTGTGAGTGAATGAGGTCCCTTTGCATTGCTAAAAGCACACAAGGTGAATATTACCAGGGTAGAGAGTTTGTTTTTGTTCTTTTAAAATATATTTCAGTGGGGCCTTGGTGACTCAATAGTTAAGTATTCTACTTCTGATTTCGACTCAGGTCATGATCTCATGATTCTCACAGTTTGAGCCCGGCGTTGAACTCTGCACTGACAGCACAGAGTCTTCTTGGGGTTCTCTCTCTCCCTTTCTCTCTGCCCTCCCCCGCTCCTTCTCACACCCTCTCTCTCTCAAATAAATAAACTTAAAAAAAAAAAAAAAAACTTAAAAAAATAAAAATAAAATATATTTCAAAAAATATATAAAACAGCTTTACCAAAAAATTAGGGGAAACTAGGGAAAGGAGGAATGGAAGGAGGGAGGGAGGAGAACAGAAGTGGGGAAAGGAGAGAGAGAATAGAAAAAAACATAAGGGATAATCTATCAAAATTACGTTAAGAGGGAGCGCCTGGGTGGCTCAGTCTGTTAAGCAACTGACTTCACCTCAGGCCATGATCTCGTGGTTCACGGGTTCCAGCCCCACCTCAGGCTCTGTGCTGACAGCTCAGAGTCTGGAGCCTGCTTCAGTTTCTGTGTCTCCTTCTCTCTCTGTTCCTCCCCTCTCGTTCTGTCTCTCTCTCTCTCTGTCTCTCAAAAATAAATGAACGTTAAAAAAATTTTTTTTTTAAATTACTTTAAGAGGAAAATGTAAAGTAATCTAAGATGTAGCCTCCAGGACACAGGGGTGCAATATAACTCCTGGATCCAGTAGTCCTAGACAGACCAGGTTCAGCCACTTGCTGCCCACAGAACCCAAAGGTACAGAGAGAAGTGGTGGTGAAATAAGAAAGGAATTTATTTCAGTAAGGCCAACAAGACGGTGGACTAATGTCCAAAGTGCTGAAAATACTTCCAGGTTTATATTTTTAAAATGTGGGACACAGGTCAGTGGGTATATTCTGGGAGGCAGTAAAGGTCAGGTCATCATTCTCATGGGTGGCGTCTTGCCGGCCCAGGGCAGTCCTCAAGGGGATACTTGCCCACAGGGTCTTTTGCCTGATTTAAGAGATAAGCTGAAAAGAAGAACTTAATCAGTTAGAAAGTTTGAGGTCAAAATGGAAGGAGGTAGTCTTCTTTCAAAGATGGTAGTCATTATTATTTTTATTATTTTATTTATTTATTTATTTATTTATTTATTTATTTATTTATTTATTTATTTATTTTGAGTAGGCTCTGCACTGGACATGGGGCTAGAACTTACAACCCTGGGATCAAGACCTGAACTGAGATCAATAATCGGATGCTTAACCAACTTAGCCACCCAGATGCCCTGATAGCTATTATTTTCTGATGAGAATAGGAAAGTTTGTCCAATCTTATGATTTGGCAAGCATAATAAAAGTCATTGAAACAATCACATAAAAAAAGACACTAAGAAATAAAACACCCAGGGACCACCATCTTCCAGCAATTCGCCAAAATGACTAACACAAAAGGAAAGAGGAAGAGCACCTGCTACCTTCTTTAGGCCTTTTAGAAAACCCGGAGTGCTTCCTTTGGCCACATATATGAGAATCTGCAAGAAAGATAATATTGTAGACATCAAGGGAATGGGCACTGTTCAAAAAGGAATGCCCCACAAATGTTATGGTGGCAAAACTGGAAGAACCTACAGTGTTAGCCAGCATGCTGTTGGCTGGCACTGTTGTAAACATACAAGTTAAGGGCAAGATTCTTGCCAATAGAATTAATGTATGTATTAAGTGTGTTAAGCACACAAAGAGCAGAGATAGCTTCCTGAAGGGAATGATCAGAAAAAGAAGGAAAATGAAGAGAAAGATACTTGGGTTCAACTGAAGCACCAGCCTGCTCTACCCAGAGAAACACACTTCATGAGAGCCGATTGAAAGGAGTCTAAGCTGCCAGAACCCATTCCCTATGAATTCATGGCATAAGTGTAGAAAAAATAAAAGACCTCAAGACTATAAAAAAAAAAAAAAAGGGAGGAAGGAAGGAAGAAAGTAAGCATGCAGTGTTGATGAAGGTATATATGATGACTGTTCTTAAAAAACATCTAGTGGGAGTGTGTATAAGTTGATACGTTTAAACAAAAAAAACAATTTGACAGTATAAAACATTTATAATTTTCATTCTGTAATTCTATTTCTGTGCATCTATGCTAGTGAAATATCTTAAACAGGAAAGAAGCCATGAGTACAAATATATTCATCACAGTGGTTTTTAAGTAGTAGAAAAATGGAAATAATATGAACACAGTTATAGAAGAATGGTATATTAACTCGAATATATGCACTTGGTAGAAACTTATGCTTTCATCAAAAAGGAATTTTCAAATAAGATGTACCAGCATAGAAATATATTTGTTGATGAATGGAGACATTCTCAAAGAAGTATAGTTCAAATAGCCAAAATACTAAAAAAAAAATTGTTTAATGTTTATATTTGAGAGAGAGAGTGCGTGAGCAGGGGATGGGCTGAGAGAGACAGAGACAGAACCTGAAGCAGGATCCAGGCTCTGAGCTGTCAGCACAGAGCCTGATGTGGAGCTTAAACCCATGATCTATGAGATCATGACCTGAGCCGAAGTCGGAGACCTAACCAACTGAACCACTCAGGTGCCCCAACAGCCAAAATATTTTTGAGGGGATTCTAATAATCAACTTGTCTCTCATCTAAAATTGTTAATAAACTTCGATTCACATACCCACCAACACTTCCCACATCTCTTTTTCTCTTCTTTCAATTTTCCATAAACCCACATTATGCTGGAGCCCCTTACTGACAAACCACAATCAATATTCTCTTTCCCTTTTCTCAACTGCTTTCCCTTTTTCCATCCCCAATTTGTCACTTGTTTCTTAAATGACTCTAAGTCAATTTGCTTTTTTATTTCCTCACCCTTTTCCAATCTCAAATTTTGCATCTCACAAGTCCTTCATTTCAGTCTGGCAGAGTGATCTTTCTGGAGGAAAAACATGGGAAGCTGGAATGTAAAAAAAAAAAAAAAGCAGGGGCGCCTGGGTGGCCAGGTTGGTTGAGTGTCTGACTCTTGATTTTGGCTCAGGTCATGATCTCATGGTTCATGGGATCCTGCCCCACATCAGGCTCTGAGGTGACAGCACACAGCCTGCTTGGGCTTCTCTCTCTCTCCCTTTCTCTCTGCCTTTCCCCCCAACCCAAGTAAATAAGCTTAATTAAAAAATAAAAAAAAGCAGTCAGCATTTTCACTCCAAGTTTTGGCAGAGGGAAGGTCATTCCTACATTAAGAATTTTTTTTCTCCTGTTCAATTATGAACAGGCTAACAGAATTTTAAATACCAAATATTGCAACTTGGTATTCAATTATTATTACCAAACCAGGTTTTTATTTCCATGCATCAACTTACCCATACTCCCACTGGAAATGCACCATCTATATCTTCATCAACATTGGGTATTTTATTTCTTCACATCTTTTTTTCGTGTGAAACTAAGAACAATTATTCTAAGATACTGATACAAACTTATAATAATAGTAACATAAATGGAAGTGTTAAAATAAAAAGGACTTCAAAGATGTCCCAGAGAGAAGGGCCAGGATTTTGCTGTAAAAATAAAAACTTCTATTTGAACTGTTCCTAGGATCCTGCCAATCACTTGATGGATTACATAAGTATGATTCACATATATCCTAGTTACACTGAGAGGCCAGAGTACCCAGTGGCCAGTTGTTAATAGGGAATAGGTCAAGAGGAAGGAAAACAGAAGTAGGGCTTAAAAGTACTTAAAACTGCTTCCTTGTTTTTTTTTTTTTTAATTTCCATTTCTAAGTATAATGATATTACTAGAGCCCTGCTGCTCGCTTTGATTAAATGAGAAAAGATTAATTACTGCACTTTGTACCTCACTAGATACTTCCTGTAATATCCTGTTTTCTGTTAACTACTTGATAATTCAATTAAAAATCAGAAGAATTATAAGTAGGTGAGATGAAGTCTCATGAAGTCTTGGATTTACTTCAAAATACTTTAGCAACAAAAAGAAAGAAAAGGAGGGTAGATGAAACCAGTGTGGCAAAATAATTATCAGTTTTACATTTGGGTGCTTCATGTATTAATTAGGGTTCAGTGTATCAGTCTCTTCACTTTTGTGAGTATTAAGAATTTTTCATAATAAGATTAAAATCAATAGTTACATTGAAGGCAATCAAGCAAGCTCTTAGCTTTATTTTTTTTTTTTTAAGTTCACTTATTTAGGGGCGCCTGGGTGGCTCAGTCGATTGATCCTCTGACTTCAGCTCAGGTCTTGATCTCACAGCTCGTGAGTTCGAGCCCCGCATCGGGCTCTGTGCTGACGGCTGGGAGCCTAGAGCCTGCTTCGGATCCTGTGTCTCCCTCTCTCTCTGTCCCTAACCTGCTCACAGTCTGTCTCTGTCTCTCTCAAAAATAAATAAACATTAAAAAAAAAAAAGTTTACTTATTTATTTTGAGAGAGAGAGAGCAAGTGAGAGCAAGTGGGGTAGGGGCAGAGAGAGAAGGAGAGAATCCCAACCAGGCTCCTTGTTGTTAGTGCAGGGCCCAACGTGGGGCTCGATTTCACAAATTGTGAGATCATGACCTGAGCTGAAATCAAGATGCTTAACCAACTGAGCCACCCAGGCTCCCCAAGCTCTTCACTTTAAAGAATAAAGTTTCATAACAGGAACCCATGGGGGAGAGGAAGAAAAAAAAAAAAGAGGTTAGAGTGGGAGAGAGCCAAAGCATAAGAGACTCTTAAAAACTGAGAACAAACTGAGGGTTGATGGGGGGTGGGAGGGAGGGGAGGGTGGGTGATGGGTATTGAGGAGGGCACCTGTTGGGATGAGCACTGGGTGTTGTATGGAAAACAATTTGACAATAAATTTCATATATTAAAAAAAATAAAGAATAAAGTTTCATATTTTGCCAATTAAGAGGTTTTTGGTTGCATCTTGATTTATCCAGAATAGTATTAAAAATTTCTGATATCTGAAAACTTTCTAAGTAATCAAAGACAAAAAAAACAAAAAACAAAAAACAAAAAAACAAAACCCATATGCAATGACTATGATAAATATCAGATTCAAGACATTCTAACATTCGATATACTTAACAGTAACACCGATTGGTACTTGTCACAACTACAAAGTCCAAATACTCCTTGATGCCCAGATACTAGCTCTTTCCCACCTCCCACCCCACTCCTCCTCTTCTTGCTTGTGTGCTTTAGTCTCGGATTTACCCTTAAACACCCTGTTCCTTTACTTTATTGCTCTCATTGATCTACTTGGATGGAAAATAAGCTACATAATATCCAAGAGAAAAAGACTCTTGGATCAAAAAAGAATTTTAAAAGAACTAGGACAAATAATAAGAGTGGTGGTAACTAAAGAGAGAAGACAAAGGAACTAAAATGTTTTGAGACCTCTTCTATGGACCAAGGAGATATTACGGATATTTTACATATAGCAGAGTGAGACACGTTTTGATATTGTTTGAAAGAAAAGTCACTAGAATGGCCCTATTCTGTTTGGTTTTTTTTAACATTTATTTATTTTTGAGACACAGTGAGACAGAGCACGAGTGGGGGAGAGGCAGAGAGACAGGGGGGGACACAGAATCCGCAGCAGGCTCAAGACGGCAAGCGGTCAGCACAGAGCCAGATGTGGGGCTAGAACCCAGGAACCGTGAGATCATGACCTGAGCGGAAGTCGGACGCTTAACCGACTGAGCCACGCTGGCGCCCCTCTTTTTTTTTTTTTTTAATGTTTATTTATATTTGAGAGAGTGACAGTGTGTGAGTGGGGGACAGGCAGAGAGTGATGGAGGGGGAATCTGAAGCAGGCTTGTTATGTCCAGTTTTTCATGCCAAAATGGTATTCTTTGACACTGTCCTCTTTCCTAAACTCCCTGCATCAAAGTTATCTTTCAAAGTCATGTTGAGTTTTATTTTTGAATATATTTCTCTTTTTTTAATTTTTAATTAATTTATTTTTTAATATATTTTTTAATGTTTTATTTATGTTTGAGAGACACAGAGAGACAGCGAGAGCAGGGGAGAGGCAGAAGGAGAGGGAGACACAGAATCTGAAGCAGGCTCCAGGCTCTGGGCTGTCAGCACAGAGCCCTAGGCAGGGCTCAAACCCAAGAACCTCAAGATCATGACCCAAGCCCAAGTTGGACACTTAACAGACTGAGCCATGCAGGCGCCACATTGAATGGCCCTATTCTTCATACAAATGTCAGAGCAGAGCAAATATCTTTCATTGCTCCATCAGGTCTGTCACTCCCTGTGACTCCTGAAATGTAAAGCTGGTTACCCACAGAGTGGAAGTAGATGAATTTGCATAAGGCGCTCCGGGGACTTCTGTGAGAGAATACATCCTAAATATCCTCTCTGAGCATATCCTACATCCTCCTCTCTGAGATGCAGAATTAGAGAATGGTTCTGGAATGGAGAAGGCGGGCTTCATTCATTCAAGGGCCAGTGGTAGGGATAGGCAGCACGTCTCCTAAAGTAAAATTAATGTAGAGGGGAGCCTGTGTGGCTCAGTCGGTTGAGCATCAACTTAGGCTCAGGTCATGATCTCCCAGTTCATGAGTTCGGGCCCCACATCTGGCTCACTGCTGTCAGTGCAGAGCTCACTTCAGATTCTCTGCCCAAGCCCCTCTGCCCCTCCCCGACTTGTGTGCATGCATGTGTCCTCTCTCTCCCTCTCTCTCTCTCTCTCAAAAATACATAAACATTAAAAAAACGAATGTAGAGAAAGAAGTTGATCTGGACTGGTAGCTCTTGCTCATGACACATAAATAATACAGAAGTAAGTAGAGTAAGGGGCACTTGGCATCCAACCCACATTGCATGCAGAGCTTACTTAAAAAGTCTTGGGGTGCCTGGGTGGTTCAGTCCATTAAGCGGCTGACTCTTGATTTTGACTCGGGTCGTTATCTCACAGTTTATGAGTTTGAACCCCACGTCCAGCTCCATGCTGACTAAGCCTGCCTGGGATCCCCTTGCTCTCTGCCCCTCTACCCTCCCCTTCTCAAAAATAAATAAGTAAAATTTTTTTAAAAACTTAAAAAAAAAGAAGTAGAGTAAGAAACATATTTATACTGTTTTCACATAAAGAATTAATTGATCATTAACATCCTCCCCTCAAGCAAGACAAAACTTTTACCTCACTTTGGATTTTCCCATCCTTCATCTTCTACTGCATTGAAATCATCTGGTAATTCGGTTCTAAATTATTTTTTTACACCATATCTCTACTTAACTGGGAAAATTACCTATGTATAAAATAAAATAAAATAGTGTTGCTTATATTTTAAAAATAAAGGAAAATAATTTGAAATATATTGTAGTGGACAAAGCAAGAGGTATTCATCTCATACACTCTGCTCTATGGCCTCCTACTTCCTCTTCCTAAACCCTGACTTGGTTCCCACCTTGCTCCTTTCTCTGAACAGTTCTCACCCTTTATTTCCCACCCAGGCCCTCATTTTCCCCTTGAAATCTCACCAAGCATCTCACTTCACAGAGATGTTTTTCTGCCTCTGAATTCCTATTATATTTACCATTCGTTGTCATACTCTATTGTTACATTTTAAGTGAATAAACTAAAATGGAACTTATTTGAGAGCAGTGACTGTTCTAGATCTCTCTGTACTCTTCAAGGGGCTTAATGTGGTATTTTATTTTTTAATTTTTTTAATGTGGTATTTTAGATCTCGGCTGAACATTACACTAAAACTCTAATTTGGTCAGAATACACGAGTTCCTCCCCTATCTCTCCTTGGTTCTTTTTAGCTTAGTAACCGTCATGGACAACTGAATGTGAATCTTAGGGCTTTTATTGGTCTACCTAGCAACCAGGAAGGTTCCCAAGGATACAAACTCTGAAGACATACGCTTTTGATATGGTAATGAATGAAACTAAGGAGGTAGTCCTAAAACAGTACATTTCCATATAAACTGAAATCATATGTCAATATTAGAACTACTGTATAATTAACTGTGGCTTTATGGTCTCAGTAGGAGCTATTATTGCCCTCTTTATAATCAAACATTTTATTTTAGTCGCATCAAGCAAACATCTCTAACTTTTTAAAAATGAAATAATGAGAACTTACTAGAGGAGTACCAAGAACAACATTACAACCAATCATGTTCACATAATCCAGATTTAGCAAATTCAGTCATATTTCCTAAGGAATAAAACATTATAGAGATGAAATCCTCTTGCCTTGTTTTCCTTTATCTTTCCCCAGAAGAACAGCTATCCTGAAATTGATATGTATATGTATATATGTATATTCTTCCTATCCATGTTTTCATATATTTTACCATACATGTATGTATCCATTAACACTGTATAATATTTTTCACGCTTACAAATATTACACAAATTTTCATTAAAAATTATCTGAGATTTAAACATGCATATATATGCAATGGATTCAATCCAATTGCTGCAAAGGAATCCATACAGTGAATAATATACAGTTTGCTTATCTACTCTCTTATTGAAAAGCATTTAGATTATTTCTAGTTTTGGGGAGGGCACCTGGTGGCTGGCTCAGTCCATAGAGCTTAGGACTTTTGATCACAGGGTGATGAGTTTGAGGCTCATGGTGGGCATAGAGCTTACTTTAAAAAAAAAAAAAAGATTACTTGCATTTTTTAAAAAATTAAACTAAAAGGGCAGCAGTGGGGCGCCTGGGTGGCTCAGTCGGTTAAGTGTCCGACTTCAGCTCAGGTCACGATCTCACGGTCCGTGAGTTCGAGCCCCGCGTCGGGCTCTGGGCTGATGGCTCAGAGCCTGGAGCCTGCTTCCGATTCTGTGTCTCCCTCTCTCTCTGACCCTCCCCCGTTCATGCTCTGTCTCTCTCTGTCTCAAAAATAAATAAACGTTTAAAAAAAAAATTAAAAAAAAAATAAAAGGGCAGCAGTGAAGACCTTTGTACATGACTTGACATGTGTGAGAATACTTTTAGTGTAAATATTTGAACATGAAATAATATGATAAATTGTTACAGATTTTCTGATGTTAGATAGACCATGCTTATAGTCATGGAATAAACCTTATCTGGTCATGATTTTTTTCAAGTTTTATTTATGACTTTGGGTCTACATTCATAAGTGAGATTTGTCTATGATGTTATTTTCTTACAGTGTTCCTTACTTTTGTTACCAAGGTTATAGAGCCTTCTAAAATACTTTGAATACTCTTGCTATTTCTTTTTTTTTTTTAATTTTTTTTTTTTAAGTTTATTTATTTTTGAGACAGAGAGAGACAGAGCATGAACGGGGGAGGGTCAGAGAGAGAGGGAGACACAGAATCGGAAGCAGGCTCCAGGCTCTGAGCCATCAGCCCAGAGCCCGACGTGGGGCTCGAACTCACGGACCGCGAGATCGTGACCTGAGCCGAAGTCAGACGCTCAACCGACTGAGCCACCCAGGCGCCCCTACTCTTGCTATTTCTAAAACAGCTTGATTACAACAGAATTTTTCTCACATTCAAAAAACACGGAAGGGGTGCCTGAGGGACTCAGTCGGTTAAGCAGCCAGCTTCGGCTCAGGTCATGATCTCAGGGTTCATGGGTTCAAGCCCTGTATCAGGCTGTCTGCTGTCAGCACAGAGCCCACTTCAGATCCTCGGTTCCAGTCTCTCTCTGCCCCCCTGCCCCCAGCTCACACTCTGTCTCTCAAAAATAAATAAACATTAAAAAATAAAATAAAATAAAATAAAATAAAACATAAAAAATAAAAAACTGAGGTATTCTTTGTTGATATTTTAGATTTTTCAAATGCTTTTACTTCTTAAAAATTATTTAAAAAAATTTTTTTTTAACGTTTATTTATTTTTGAGACAGAGACAGAGCATGAACGGGGGAGGGTCAGAGAGAGGGAGACACAGAATCTGAAACAGGCTCCAGGCTCTGAGCCGTCAGCACAGAGCCCGACGCGGGGCTCGAACCCATGGACAGTGAGATCGTGACCTGAGCCGAAGTCGGACGCTTAGCCGACTGAGCCACCCAGGCGCCCTAAAAATTATTTTTAATATTTATTTTTGAGAAGGAGAGAGAGCACAAGCAGGGGAGGGGCTGAGAAAGGGGGACAGAGGTCCAAAGTGGGCTCTGTGCTGACAGCACAGATCCTGATGTGAGGCTAAAATTCACGAACTGGGATATCATGACCTGAGCCAAAGTTGAACATTCAACTGACTGAGCCACCCAGGAACCCCCATTTTATTTATTTATTTTATTTATTTTGAGAGAGAGAGAAAAAGAGACAGAGGGAGAGAGAGAATCCTAAGCAGGCTCCTCACTGTCAGCACAGAGCCTAAAGCAGGGCTTGAACGTAGGAACCATAAGATGAAACTTCCACAAAACCCTGCAAATGATGAGGTTTGGGGAACTCCCAAGTTGGTGAATACATCCACATGTTACGAGGGTGGTACACCCAGCTCCACAGGCTCGTGGGTTCAGTAATCTTCTGGACCTCACCCTTGTACTTCTTCATCAGGCTATTCATTTGTATCTCTTATAATAAACTGTAATAGCAAGTAAAGCATTTTCTTGGGTTCTGCAAGTTGTTCTAGCAAATTGTTGAACCTGAGTCGGGTGGGCTTGAGGGAACCCCGGTATTTGTAGCCAAGTTAGACAGAAGTGTGGCTAACCTGGGACCTGATACTTGTGACTGGCATCTGAAGTGACATCCCCCCTTAGGGGCGCCTGGGCGGCTCAGTCGGTTAAGCGTTTGACTTCAGCTCAGGTCATGATCTCGTGGTTTGTGAGTTCAAGTCCTGCATTGGGCTTTGTGCTGACACCTCAGAGCCTGGAGCCCATTTCGAATTCTGGGTCTCCCTCTCTCTGCCCCAAGTCCGCTCATGCTCTGTCTCTCCTTCAAAAATAAATAAACACTGAAAAAAAAAAGAAGAAGAAGAAGAAGTGTGATCACTCCTGTGAGACTGATCACTTAAATCTGTGGAGTTTGACATTAGGACTGGGTAATTAGTGTCTACCTTGAATTGAATTGTAACACACTTAGTTGATGCAGAGTTGGAGAAATTGTATTGGGAAAGATACCATGTATTGGTGTCAGGAGGAAAAAAATCTCTTGCCATCACTGTGGATTTGCATTCTATTTTAGTTACAATCAGTGGTGTCCTGGAGCCAAATTATACTGGTTCAGAAGAGTCGTTTATTAACCTCCATGAAATTTGTGGGCTGGTTGTTAACTACAATAATACACACACACACTCCACAAATGGGTAGCATGTTTTATGTGCTATTTTGACCTTGCTTTTTAAATTAATGATATATCTTGAATATTATTCTAATATCAGTAGAATATTTTTGTTACAGGGGTACTGCATTTTTTTTCTTTTAAGATGATCTAGTTTTGTTTTCACTATGATGGGCCTTGGTGTAGATTATTTTATTTTTATTTTACAGTATTTTATTTTGAACTTTGGTATATATCCTGATTTTCAAGATTCATGACTTTTTTCATTTCTAGGCTATCCTGCTTATTATCTCTTCAAACACTAGTCCCAGTATACCGTCTCTTTCTGAAACTCCTCCAATTCCTTATTATGCCATTTAACCACATAAACATCAAAATTTCAGGTGTATTATTTTATATTTTCTAGCCACATCTATGCCCTGTGTATTTAAGGCAAACTTTTATTTAAAAGACACCCCAACATACAATGACTTAAAGTGTTGTTATTTAGTGTGCTCTTAGGTAACAATCCTGAGGTGACTGAACTGAGTTTCCTGCAGGTTCTGGGGTAAACAGTCATTAAACGAATCTTATACTTTCCATCCTGTGTCTCCACCATTGCCTGGGGCAAGAGTTCTTTTTTTTTGTTTTGTTTTGTTTTTTGACTGAAAAATAATTGTATACAATATTGTATTAGTTTCAGGTTAGGGCAATAGTTCTTAACCATTTTTGTGCTATAAACTCCTCCGGCACTCTATTCAAGCTTATAGACCAACTCTCAAAATGATACATAAAATAAAATACATTTTTTTAATGCATAAAATGAAATACATTTAGATATAAAGGAAAGAAATTCGAGCGCCTGGGTGGCTCAGGCGGTTAAGCATCCGATTCTTGGTTTTGGCTCAAGTCATGATCTCAGGGTTCATGGGTTGGAGCCCCTCTGCACTGACAGTGCAGAGCCTGCGTGGTATTCTCTCTCTCTCTCTCTCTCTCTCTCTCTCTCTCTCTCTCTCTCTCTCCCCCTCTGTCTGCCCCCTCCTACTCGTGCTGTCTCTGTGTCTCTCAAACTAAATAAATAAATTTTTTTAAAAAGTTTAAAAAGAAGTTAAAAAAAATAAAGGAAACAAGGGCGCCTGGGTGGCTCAGTCAGTTAAGTGTCTAACTTTGGCTCAGGTCATGATCTCATGGTTTGTTAGTTGGAGCCCCACATCAGGCTCTCTGCTGTCCACGTAGAGCCTGCTTCAGGTCCTCTGTCTGCCTCTCTCTCTGCCCCTCCCCGACTTGCACAC
Source organism: Panthera leo (assembly GCF_018350215.1). NCBI lineage: Eukaryota > Metazoa > Chordata > Mammalia > Carnivora > Felidae > Panthera > Panthera leo. The sequence goes on along the minus strand of NC_056685.1, from coordinate 55,852,847 downwards.
TCACTCTCTCAAAAATAAATAAATAAAAACATGTAAAAAAATAAAGGGAACAAATTATACCAGATTACAGTTATCAAAATAGTTTTCTAAATAGTGATATAATAATAAATATACTTAATTCATTAAGCATCATAATCTAACAACGATCTAATAACCACCATAACCTTGAAGTACTGTTGAGCATAAATGATATTTAGAGAGATCTGAAAAAATTGTAATGTGATATGAAAATATTTTTGGGGTGAAAAATTCATAGGTATTGCTAATACTACAGTGTGGTTTGCTGTTTACATTCATAATTAAAGAAAATATTAATTTCAGCTAGAAGCTAGTGAAGACAAGGATATAATATTTTCCCATTCAAGTTCATGAACCTGAGATTAAGAACCCCTGCACTTAGGTGTCTCTTTGGCTTGAAGCTGAGTCTTAGGCAGTGTTCTCACTTACAAAAAGGGGAAGAACTTGAAAAAATGCACACACCACGTTTTAAAGTTCTGTTCTGAATGTGGCATATAATACTTCTGCTCAATAGGACTTAGTCAATGGTGGCATCTGGCTACAACATAAGCTGGGAAACAGTCTTTAACTGGCAGCCACATTTCCAAATATAACTGTATTACATAATAAATTAGCAACTGGCAATCTCCTTCATGCTCTTATAAGAAAAAATAATTTCTACAATTTTTTTTAACGTTTATTTTTTGAGAGACAGACAGAGCGTGAGTGGGGGAGGGGCAGAGAGAGAGGGAGACAGAATCTGAAGTAGGCTTGAGCTGTCAGCACAGAGCCCCATGAGCTGCTGGAACTCACCAACTATGAGATCATGACCGGAGCGGAAGTCAGATGCTCGACTGACTGAACCACCCAGGCACCGCAATTTTTACAAGTTTTAAATTATGAACAGATATATCAGACAGTGGGTTTACATGAGCATTTCCTAATGTATAAACTTGATAAGTATTTTCAGCATTTTTATATGTTGAAATATATTTATAAGATGAAATATATTTTTAGTATATGTGCTGCCGAAGCGAGCACTAGATGAAATATATTTTTAAATTGCAAACAGGGAATACAAAAAACAAAAACAAAAACAAATAAATAAATTGCAAACAGGAAATTAGCTCACCACAAAGTTGTGAATTAGGTAAAATTTATTTCTGTCTTTACAACATTCTCATTTCTTTTTCTTTTTAATTTAACTTTTTCTTTTTTTTTTTTAATTTTTTTTAATGTTTATTTATTTTTGAGACAGAGAGAGACAGAGCATGAATGGGGGAGGGTCAGAGAGAGGGAGACGCAGAATCTGAAACAGGCTTCAGGCTCTGAGCTGTCAGCACAGAGCCTGACGCGGGGCTCGAACTCACGGACCACGAGATCATGACCTGAGCCGAAGTCGGCCGCTTAACTGACTGAGCCACCCAGGCGCCCCTTAACTTTTTCTTTTAAGAGAGAGAGCATGCATGTGTGGGGGGGAGGGGCAGAGGAAGAGGGAGAGAGAGAACCTTAAGCAGGCTACATGCCCAGTGCAGAGCCCCACACAGGGCTCAATCTCACAACTGTGAGATCATGACCTGAGCCGAAATCAAGAGTTGGACGCTTAACTGACTGAGCCACCCAGATACCCCTACGACACTCTCATTTCTATCCATTTTTAAAACATCCTCTCCTCTTTTCTCCCATTTGATGAACCTGCATCTTTCAGCCTTTATTTCCATTTTTATTTTGAAAATGTTCAAACATACAGGAAAGGTGAAAAAATAGTACAATACCTATACACCCTCCACGTAGATTAAAAAATGTTTAATTGTTAACATTTGCTTAATCTCTTTATTTTATTTATATATATGTTTGTCACAAGCACATTATGAGTGCACAGACATGAGTTGTGTCTTTCCACAGTGTTAGCTTTATTCAATCACAAAACAAGGCTAACATAATTGTAAAGCAGGTCCAAGATTCCAAACTCAATGCCATTTTGTTACACATTTAACTTGGTTTCATACATATCACACAAAGTAAAGCACACTACAAACAAGATACAGCAAGAGGTGAGAAGTTGAGAAACCCAACTCAAAGTCCATCTATGAATGCATAGTAGAGATGAGGCCTCAGTCTGGTCTGGTCAGCTCTCTGTGCATACTGCTAATTATATTCTAGCAGTGGAGGATCTCTGCTATGCTCAGAGGCCAGTCAGCCAGAGCTTTGGCACCAGTTGCCTTTTCAGGGTGGTCAGACGGGAAAGGGTTAGTGTCTGGAGAGTCTGACAGTTTGCTGCAAAAGTCACCCCTTTTTAAAGGAGCTTAATCAGCCTTGGGCCTTTCAAGACCTCTTCAGGTTCTGCTGGTCGTCAGTTCTGGGCATCATCAGTCTGTGCCGGTTTCAGCATTATCTGGTCTTAGCTGCAACGCTCTTGGTTGCCTGACATGAGTCACTGTTTGACGTAAGTGACTCCATCTTGCCCTCTACAATATTTTTAAACAATTTGAATGTAAGTTACAGATATCATGAAACTTCACCCGTAGATACTTCAGCATGTATCTCCGAAGAAACAAGGACATTCCACAGTATAACTACATTATCACTCTTAAGAAAATTAACAATAATTCTGTAATACCTAATATCCTTTCCACATTTAAATTTTCTTAATCATTGAAAAAACATTTTCATAGGTGTGCCAGGCTGGCTCAGTTTTGATACAGCATGTGACTCTTGATCTCAGGGTCATGGGTTCAAGCCTCACATTGGGTGTGGAGCCTACTTAAAATAAAAAAAAATAATAATAATAATAAAAAGTTTTGTATAGCTAGTTTTTCTGTAATATGCATCTCTTAGTTTGGTGACAGACCTTTTCAACTTTGAACAAACCTCCTTTGCATCTAAGTAATGTCTGTGTTTATCTAGACTTTTTATTTCTACTTGTGGATTTAAAGGTTTTTATATCTAATTAATACAAAGACAGGAAGGGAGAAGACTTGAGTTTTTTCCATTTTATTAAGTGGATCTTTTGCTCAAACCTAATATTAAATTAAACCTAATACTATTGCTGAACAGATATAGGTCTTAGTGACTTTAAATACAAAGGGGTGGATTACAAGGTATTCTGGGACTATGTATGCCCATTTTAGGCCACATTTGACATCTTGGCTTTCTGTTCAATTTTTCAAGATTTTCAAGATTCTACCAATATTTATTGAGTAGTCAATATGTGCTGGGGACATTTAATTAAGATGGACATGGTGTCTTCCCTCAAGGGAGAGAGATCAGTTAATTAATATTTTCAATTGGAAATATTGGAAGTGTACTATACAACAGGCTCAGAACTGGTATTCTCTTTAATCCCAGCCCACAATCCTTTCATATTCCCTACCCCTGAGATGTCCACATGTCAGAGATCTGAGTGTCATTATTAAATGCCATCTCCCCCTTCCGGTGCTTTATCCTGGTGCTCCAGTTCTCCAATCCTGCAGCATTGGTGTTATTATGTATTCACCTCAAACCACTGATATACAACTTCTAGGCACAAAGGTTCTGGAGTCTCAAACTCTTTGGTCCCAAGACTCATGGATTATGATCAGGGAAAAGAGAGTAACTGCTCAAATGTTTTAATCAGCTATTTCTGCAATAATGCTTCAGAATACACCACTCCAAACTCAGTGGTTTAAAACTATAAGCATTCAAAAATAAATAAATAGGGATGACTGGCTGGCTCAGTTGCAAGAGTATGCGACTCTGATGTTGGGGTTGTGAGTTTGAGCACCATGTTAGGTGTAGAGATTACCTTTAAGAAAGAAAGAAAGAAAGAAAGAAAGAAAGAAAGAAAGAAAGAAAGAAAGAAAGAAAGAAAGAAAAAGAAATTTACAACTACAAGCATTCATTTTTCTCTTAAGGATCTGTAGGTTGCTTGCTACTTTACTATTCTAGGCAAGATTCTTATTTCTAGACTCTGGGTTCCAAGTTCTATGTTGCAGGTTAGGGTTCAGGTGTGCTCCATGTTTCTACAGCAGCCACTCAGGTCAAATCACCACAGCACAAGAAAACAAGATAAACTTTGCAGGCACATGAAAAGCCTGTGCTCACATAATTTCCTATTACATCATATTCTGTTGATTTAAAGCAAGTCACATGGCCAAGCCCCAAGTCAGCAGCACAGGGAAATAGAGTCTAAGCCAAGTTAGAAGGGAAATGAAGTGAATTTTTTGTGGAGCATTAACGTATTACATCAAGATTCCTAGGAAAAAAGGCACGGAAAAGGATAGAAAGAAGAGATTCCCAAGGGTAGGACAAAGAACAGCTAAACTCTGGCCATGATTGAAGATGGGATAGTACCCCCAAAAGATCAACTATCAGGAAGTAATATGGAGGACCCATTGCAGTGGGTGTGATGAATAGTGATGAAATGCTACAAGATATCACACACAAAAAAATCACAAACATTGTTACTGCTGAGAAAGATGAAGAATCAACAAATGAGGAAAATATTAAAATTTTATTTTTTATTGTATATGGTAAATTACAGCTATTTGTGAGGGCTGCTTTCCTTTTATGATTCCCAATCTTTAGGCACAGTAACTACCACAAATATCATTAAATATGTCAAATTGTGTTATTTTAGTTATAGAAGAAGGTTTTATATACTGAGCGTTTATAGATTTTTGTCATGCAATTTGATTTTTTGCTCATAACTAGAGGGATCTATGATCTAAACTAGAGTGGAAGCTAAGAGAATAGAAATAAAAGAACATATTTAATAGCTATTTTGCAGAAACGATTAACAAAATAATTGGATAAATAATTGGATTCAATTTAAGAGATGGATAAATCCAAGATATTTTTGTATGCAAGCCTAATGTGACTTCTTGAACAGTACAATCAACAAAAGCCAAAGAGCTGTGGGGGGTCTGAGAAATAATTTATGATATTGTGATTTAAAATAAAAAGTATATATCTGGTCTTTGTCACATTCCTGGCACAGAGCTCCTGAAACCCTTGTAAATTCCTAAGAGATGAGAGCACTGGGAGACTCTTTTGTTCTAATGGGGCAACTCTAGGTGGACTCCTGGATGGCCCTAGAGGTAGGCTGATAACCAGAAAGACCAAGCTATGATTAGAAGTTTGGAATTTGTAGCCCCACATCCCATACCTCAGCAGAGAGAGGATGGAAATGGAGTTAATAAATGATTGTTAGTACATGAGGAAGCCTCCAGAAAATCCCTATAGTATGGGGTTCAGAGTGTTTCCAGGGTCGGTGTTCACATCCACATACCCCAGTTCCCCAGAGGCAGAAGCTCCTGTGTTCAGGATGCTTCCATACCTTGCACTATAATATCTCTTCATCTGGCTTTTCATCTGTACCTTTCATCACACCACTTAATAAACTGGTAAACATGTTTCCCTGGGTTTTGTGAGCTACTTTATCAAATTAATTGAACCTGAGATGAGAAAGGGGGTCATGGGAACCTCAGATTTATTGCTGGTCAGAAGCACAGGTGACAACCTGCACTTGTGATTGACATCTGAACTGGGTGGGAGTAATTTTGTGGGACAAAGCCCTTATACTGTGGGATCGGATGCTAACTGCAGGTAGATAGGGTCAGAATTGAACTGAGTTGAGTTAAACTGTAGGACACCCGGCTGGTGTCAGAGATTTGCTTGGTGTGGAGAAAAAACTCCCACATAATTGAAATTGAGTGCAGAATCTTAAACTCCAAAAATGACTGTCAACAATTCTTCTTACAACACACGCTACTCCTCTCATCCATATTGCTTGTGACTTGTTTTGACCAATGGACTATAGCAAAAGCTATATTGTGCAGTTATGCTGTACAGTTATGGACCTTTCCTTCAAGGGGTCATCTTGAACGTTTCAGCTTCATCTGAGCTCCCAGCTGAATGTAGCCATAAGAGTAATCCTAGTCAACAAATACTATGTTAACAGATTTGCTATTCAGTTGAGCCTAGCCAACTCAAAGAATCATGAGAAATTATAAATAATTGTGTTAAGCCATTAAGTTTGGGGATAGTTTGGGAGCCAGTAATAGAGAACTCATAGAGAAATTGGTACTGAGTATGGAATTCAGTTACAACAAAAAGCATAAGATATGCAGCATTAGCTTTTGGACTGGGTGGTGGACAGAGAATGGACAGATACAAGGAGACTATTGGGGGAGGCCGGAAAGCAGCCTTTATCTCGTCAATAAAGATAAGAGAAATAGCAAAAACAAAATTTATTGGAGATTGGAAGGGGAACCATGTATGTATGGGTGAAGTGGCAGAACAATTAGCAAGCCTGCTAACTGTAGTAGCTTGGAAGAGAAAAAGTATTCAGTAAACCTATAGATCTGTTTATGCAGATTTCCAGACAGAACATTAAAATTGTCAATCGATCTCTTTTAGCAAAAACATATGATAAAGTATTCAAGAGAAAGGTGAGGGTAAAAAGGGATTGTTCAATTTTCAAGTGGAATTTAGAGGACATATACAGTCTATGACAGTCTTCCCAGCAGGCAAAAATGTCTCAAGGCAAGAGATATTCTCAGGACAAAGTTAAAATTCAGAGCTCTGCCAGTAAAATGCAGTCATGATCAAGTCAATGGTGCAGCTGTAAGAACTTTTGTTAAGACTTCAGAGTGACTTAAGGAAGTGTCATACAAACCCATAGAGTTCCATGGGAAGGTTTCTAAGAATCCTAAGGACATCGTCCCACGGTAGCCTAATGTGCCCCAAGAAGAGAGAGGGCTGTCTTGGAAACAACTATCAATATGGCTTTTGAAGCACAGAGTGAACTCCAGAATGATTTATATAAAACTTCCAAAGTCATTAAAAGAACTGCCCCAGCAAAAGCATCATCTTTTTGTATAAAGGAACAAAGACAGTTCATTTTGAAAGAAGCCTCTAGACCCTAAACTTCTAATGGAAGAAAGCAGGCTGTGACAATTACTTATGTAAACAAAAAAATGATAACTTAGGCAGAGCAAAGATCCCAAAGAGTCCAAAACCAAGAATCAATAGAACAGTGAATTCAGAAAATTCCCGGAGAATGGAACTAGGACCCATGTCTGGAGTTTGGAGCATGGCCACGTATGCTGGCCAGGTTTCAGAAATGGACCATGACTACTATGTGGTCTTATGTCTCCTGCTTTCAGGACATGAGTTTCTCTTGCAGTTGCTCTATCCTTTTCTCACCCATGTCAGGATGGGCGGTGGGGAGACAGGTGTTTTTAACTTGCAGATCTCCAGATCAAGGTTAACTGAACCTGAGGAGTCTCATCCTCATCTGGATTTAGTACAGATGACAAGATCTTGGATTTTGGGCTAGCAAAGTAATGGGATGAAATCTGGGGGGAGCGGGGTAGATTAATGTATTTTGCATATGAGTGGAAGATAAATTCTAGATGATGGACTGTGGGAAGACAGCTAAAGACAGCTGCCAACAATCCCTCCTAACTTTGCATGTGCATGTCACTCCACCAATCAAAAGTAGAATCCAATTCTCCTCCCTGCTCCCTCCCTGAACTTGAACTAGATTGTGGCTTGTTTTGATTTACAGAATGTGTTAGAAGGGACATTCTAGAACACCCAAACACAAACCTTCAGAAGCTTCTGCTTTGAAGGCATCCAGCTACCACGTAAATAAGCTTGGACTAGACTACTGAGTAGTAAGAGACCAGGGGCTTCAAGTGAGAAATTCTGGCTTCCACACTCCATGCCAAGGCCCAGATGTATGAGGACGGCAGCCTGGAATACTTTAGCCTGGCTTAGCTCCCAGATACACCAACGACTTCACCTGACACTATATGAAACAGAGAACCCATTGCCACTGAGCCCTCCAAAAAACTGCGGAATCATGAACAAATAAATGACTGCTTTTAAAAAACACTAATTATTGGAGTGGTTTATTATGCAACAATAATTAATGAAAACAGGATACAGGAGAACATTTTGGGGATGGTGGAACACATTTAAGGAAACAATGATTTATAATTGCAGCTTCAAACGTGCTGAATTTGAGATCAGGGTGGGCTATATAAATGAATATTCTGCTGCCAAATTTCTAACACCTTTAAGAAGAGTAAAACAAGATTATTCATTTACACAATAACTTAAGCACTAATTTATACAATAATTATTCACTGATAATCTATTATGTGCCGGGCTGTATGCAGGGGTCGAATGACAATGTGTTTAAAGACGACTTAAATTATCTTAGCCTGTCAGTAATTTTCAGAATATTTCTGTAGATATTGGTAGCATCTACCAATTTAAGGTAGGCTGGGCTATTTTTCTACTTTCCCCTCTCCTCCCTTCCTAACAGACTTGATATCAATGATATCTTACAGTAAAAGTAAGTCGTAGACCAAATTGTGACAAATGTAAAACATATAGGAATTGTCTTTCCTTGACAAGAATGCAGAATTCTATTAAGAAATACATATTAAGATGATGAAGCAAACCAAAATCATAGTATTAATATTTTTATGGTATGTTTGGGAATAAGCTATTTGTCTTTGGTATACTTTAATGTTTTATATTTTAATGTTTTAAGGAGTTTGAAATATTTAATATTTTACAGATTGTCTTCATGACTCTATTTTTTATTTAAGAGAGAGCATGAGTTGGGAAGAGAAGTGTGGGGGGGAGAGAGAGAGAGAGAAAGAGAGAGAGAGAGAGAGAGAGAGAGAATCTCAAGCAGGCTCCCATGACCCTGGGATCATGACCTGAGCCAAAATCAAGAGTCGGCTGCTCACCCAACTGAGCCCAAGGCACCCCTCATGATTCTTATATAAAAAGTTTCATGGATTTAGATTTGCAATTTTAAGGCATAAGATGAGTTGAAAGGCATAAGACAATGTTATTAGGTTTATAAATAGTATCATAACTTTGAAAATAACTTGAGATTCAATATAAATATACATATATATATTAAATATTCTAGATTTATTTAAATATTTGGGAAGCTTTCCCAATCAGACAATTAAAATATTTAACTAAAATTATCTGAGGTGCCTGGCTGGCTTAGTTGATAGAGCATGTGACTCCTGCTCTCAAGGTTGTAGGTGTCGGCACAGAACTTGAAGTGGGGCAGAGAGAGAGGGAGATAAGAGAATCCCAAGCAATCTTCACCCTGCCTGAGCAGAGCCTGACTTGGGGCCCAATTTCATGAACCATGAGATCATGACCTAAGCCAAAGTCTGACGCTTAATTGAGTGAGCCATCCAGGTGCCCCCTAACATTTACATTTTTAAATTTTAATTTGAATATTTAAGTATTTTAAATAATAAACTGCTAAGACAGAGATTTATTTTTTCTTTTTTGAGTTTCCAGATAGTAATGCTTCCCAGACAATAAACAGCTCCATCTTCCAGTGGTTAGGATGGCGACTGAACTATCCACAACTAAGCTATCCACAAGCTGCTGGTTTCTTCTACCTCAGCAAATGATTTCAATTTCCTATGGGTTCCAAGATCTCTAGGAAGGGCTGGATGTAGGTTTTTGTGGGGCCTGAAGTTTACACATCTCCTTTTGCTGACCCTTCATTTTTATTTCCCAAATAAATCTTATTCCTTAACCATGACAGATGACCACTGTGGAATTCACTTTTACCCTCTTTAAGTTCTACTATTTATGTGCTGAGTCAGTGCTATTACTCTACATCTCTTTCACATGCAGCTATAGAGAAAATTAATTTGAAACTTTATCCTGGTCAAATACAATGGAAGTGTAAGAAATAGCCCTGCAGTCACAGTTGGGTATAAATGAAATATAAGAAGCTTAGAAAGATACCTAAAATAATTAAGTTAGAAATTGTCATTCCTATCAGCAAATTATGAAAGATCTGAAAAATATCTTTGGAATAAAAGTGGCTATTGCTGCAAATTATGTGTTTTTGCACTGTATAATCCCATTTCATTTATGTGATTAACTTGCCTTTTTTAATTTTGAATCTTTATTTTTATTTTTATCTTATTTATTTTTGCTGTTGAAACACACGGTCCTATCTCAATATTTCTTTTCTTTTTTTTTTTTTTTTAATTTAAATTCTAGGTAGTTAACATACAATGTAGTATTGGTTTCAGGAGTAGATTTTAGTGATTCATCACTTACATATAGCACCCAGTGCTCATTCCCAAAAGTGCCCTCCTTAATGCCCATTGTAGCAGGATTCTCACACAGAGAGTCATGACACCTAGGCTTTTCTTTCCAGGAAGCCACTTTATTCATGCCAGCACTGCTCAGTTGGGTTTGTACCCAAAGAATTGAGCCCCAAATGCCACGTGGCATAGTTTTTTATATATTTTCTACTACTTTGTCTCCCATACATGGTAACACACAAACATGTAGTCTGATTAAGTGGTCTCATGTTACAAGGTCTTGAGGGATGTTGTCACATAAGCGTATAGTCAGGTTGTCTTCGGGTTGTTGTTTTTTTTTCTTTAGGGAGGGGTCCCTACCACACCGTCACCCACTTAACCCATTCCCCCAACAACTTGCCTTTATTTTTAATGCAAGGTTTTCAAGAGTAAACCTATCTTGAGCTGGAAAAAAAATCGAAGTATATGGACTTCAGTTTCTACAAATGCCCCAGAGCGATAAGTAGTTTTAGAAAGAAGGCTAACGAGAGGTTTCTAGTCCTGGCTCTGCCTTTTACCTACCATGTTACTTCACTCTCACTCATCTGTAAAGTGGAGATAGTACAGCTTACTGTGCCAACCAGACCAAGTCATGTTGTAATTTAGCTGAACCAAGTGGATGTGAAAAGATCTCTATAATTCAGAGGTGAGGTATTATTGTATTTATCACATAGACACTGTTCCCTAATACCTAACACACTCACAGCACCCCTTACACCAGGAATATGCTGTTCTATCTGTTTTGCCTATTCATTTAAAAAAAATTTTTTTAATGTTTATTTATTTTTGACAGAGAGACAGACAGGCAGACAGAGCATGAGTGGGGGAGGGGCAGAGAGAGGGGGAGATACAGAATCTGAAGCAGGCTCTAAGCTCCGAGCTCCGAGCTGTTAGCACAGAGCCGCACACGGGGCTTGAACTCATGAACCACAAGATCATGACCTGAGCCAAAGTCGGATGCTCAACCTACTGAGCCACCCAGGCACCCCCTGTTTTGCCTATTCAAATTGCACTTCCCCTTAAGCCCATGTTCAAGAGCTATCACCTCCTAGATCTTTCACTGAACATTCTATCTGAAGTCTTTTTATGTATATATAGAGAGACATATATATGTCTATATCTATTGTTTATTTCCTTGGATCAATTGTATCTCTTTTTAAATATAACACAAAGTCACGTATTGAAAGAAGGAAGGATACAGCATTTAACTTTATGCATTAATTGGATGTCTACCTATCCTTTGCTAGGCAATGTGAGGACTCTGAGACACTCTTCCTGTTTCAAAAGTATCATAATGTAGTAGCAGAAATATGACATTTTGTTTATTAACTATTCACTGTTACTACTATTAAATACTATAAAATCATTAGCATCTGGATGGTATCTGAAGCCCAAAGAGTAAAGGGACTTGATCTGACAAGACTGAAGAGAAAAGAGACTGTAGAGAAAAGAAGGCCCAGGACAAAGCCTTAGAAAATCAGTATGTAAGAGATCAGGGGAGGATGCAGAGAATCCAGGGAAGGCTGTGAACATAAAAGTTTTCTAGAAAGAAAGGAAGAAAGAAAGAAAGAAAGAAAGAAAGAAAGAAAGAAAGAAAGAGTCTGTTTTTTAAAAGTGAACATGAAAAAAAAAGTTCAACATCATAAGTCATCAGGGAAATGTAAATTAAAACCAAAATAAGATACTACTGCCCATCCATTGCAGTAGTTAAAATAAAAAAAAAAACAAAAAAACTGGCAATGTCATGTGTTGGAGAGAATATGAAGGAACTTGATTCAAAGATTTCTGGAGTGACCCTTTTGGAAAACAGTTTGGCATTAAAAAAAAAAAAAAGAAATTAAAAATACCCTTATAGCACAAACCAACAATTCCACTCTTTGGTATTTATCCAAGGAAATGAAAACATACACCTACATAAGGACTTGATCCTGAATATTTATAGCAAGTTTATTTTTAATTGTTCTAAGCTGGATCCAGACCAAATGTCCATCAAAGGGTGAATGGATAAACAAATATGTTTTCTTTTTTAAAAAATTTGTATTGTTTTTAATTTAAGTCCAAGTTAACTAACATAGTATGTAATAATGATTTCAGGAATAGAATTTAGTGATTCATCACTTCCATATAATACCCAGTGCTCATCCCAACAAGTGCCCTCCTTAATGCCCCTCACCCATTTAGCCCATCTCCCCCCCCCCCAAAACCCCTCCAGCAACCCTCAGTTTGTTCTCTGTATTTAAGAATCTCTTATCATTCATCTTCCTCTCTGTACACTATTGTTGCTTACCACCCCTTGTGTTCATCTGTTTTGGATCTTAAATTCCACATACTAATGGAATCATATGATATTTTTCTTTCTCTGACTTGTTTCACTTAGCATAATACCTTCTCATTCCATCCGTGTTGTTGCAAATGGCAAGATTTCATTCTTTCTGACTGCTGAGTAATATTCCATTGTTTATATATATACCACATCTTCTTTATCCATTCATCAGTCAGTGGACATTTGGGCTCCTTCCATACTTCGGCTATTGTTGATAGTGCTGCTATAAATATTGGGGTGCATGTGCTCCTTCAAATAAGCATTTTTGTCCTTTGGGTAAATACCTGGTAGTGCAATTGCTGGGTCGTAGGGTAGATCTATTTTTAATTTTTTTAGGAAACTCCATACTGTTTTCCAGAGTGGCTGCACCAGTTTGCATGCTCACCAGAAATGTAAAAGGGTTCCTCTTTCTCCACATCCTTGCCAACATCTGTTGCTGCATGAATGTTCAAGTTTGCTATTCTGACAGGTGTGAGGTGGTATCTCATTGTGGTTTTGACTTGTATTTCCCTGATGATGAGTGATGCTGAACATTTTTTCATGTGTCTGTTACCTATCTGGATGTCTTCTTCGGAAAAGTGTCTATTCATGTCTTTTGCCCATTTCTTCCCTGGATTATTTGGTTTTGGGTGTTGAGCTTGATAAATTCTTTATAGATTTTGGATACTAACCCTTTATTTGATATGTCATTTGCAAATATCCTCTCCCATTCCATCGGTTGCCTTGTAGTTTTGCTGATTGTTTCCTTTGCCGTGCAGAAGCTTTTTATTTTTATGAGGTCCCAATAGTTCATTTTTGCTTTTGTTTCCCTTGTCTCTGGAGATATGTCAAGTAAGAAGCTGCTGTAGCAAAGGTCAAATAGGTTGTTGCCTGTTTTCTCCTCTAGGATTTTGATAGCTTCCTGTCTTACCTTTAGGTCTTTCATCCATTTTGAGTTTATTTTTGTGTATGGTGTAAGAAGGTGGTCCAGGTTCGTTCTGCATGTCGCTGTCCAGTTTTCCCAACACCATTTACTGAAAAGACTGTCTTTTTTCCATTGGATATTCTTTCCTGTTTTGTCAAAGATTAGTTGGCCATAGCTTTGTGGGTCTATTTCTGGGTTCTCTATTCTTTTCATTGATCTGAATGTGTGTTTTTGTGCCAGTACCATACTGTCTTGAAGATTACAGCTTTGTAATACAGCTTGAAGCCCAGAATGGTGATGCCTCCAGCTTCAGTTTTCTTTTTCAGGATTGCTTTGGCTATTCGGAGTGTTTTTTGGTTCCACACACATTTTAGGATTGATTGTTCTAGCTCTGTGAAGAATGCTAGTGTCATTTTGATAGGGATTGCACGAATATGTTTCCTTTTGTTGCTAAGTCGTATTTCATCATATGGATGTACCATTAAATGTACCATAATATTTTCTATTCACTAGCTGATAGACATTGAGTTGTTTCCAATTTTGGGTGATTAAAATAAAGCTATAAATATTCATATAGAAGTCTGTGTATGGCCAAGTTTTCATTTCATTTGGGTAAACATCTAGGAGTGAGATTGTTAAATTATATGTTAAAGGTATATTTCACTTTATAAGAAACTGCCAAATAATCTAAAATGGCTGTACAGGGGCACCTGGCTGGCTCAGTCGGTAGAGCATATAACTCTTGATCTTGGGGTTGTGAGCTCGAGTCCCACATTGAGTACAGAAATTATTTAAAAATAAATAAACTTTATTTAGTTATTTATTAAATATTTAAAAAATTTTTATTTACTTTTGAGAGAGAGCCCCACATTGACAGAGAGAGAAAAAGAGAGAGAGAGACAAAGAGACAGAGCATGACTGGGGGAGGGGCTTGGATCATTGTTTTTACCATGATGTTGTGACTCATCAGCATTTGTATTTGCATAATCTTCGAAAAATTAGGTTTCAATGTTGAAATTTGTAAATGAAATTTACAATAGTCTTCACAATGTCATATGCTCAGATGTTACACCTTAGACAGAATGACCTTCCAAAAGCTTAACTTTGATTCCATGAATTAGATGAAAAAAAAAACCATTATTGAGATTAATGGATTTTCTGTTTGAAGCATCTGATAACACTGGCATAAAAACAAGCATCATTTGGGGTATCTGGGTGACTCAGTCGGTTAAGTGTCCAATTCTTGGTTTCACTCAGGTCATGATCTCACAGTTCATGAGTTCAAGCCCCACATCAGGCTTCATGCTGTCAGTGTGGACTGCTTGGGATTCTCTCTCTCTCTCTCTCTCTCTCTCTCTCTCTCTCTGGCTCTCCCCTGATTGTACTCTCTCTCTCTCAAATAAATATATAAAAACATTTTTTAAGAAACAGGCATCATTTAACTGTTTGTAAAGTTCTTGTTCTGCTATTTGATACAGCACATTAATAACTATTGTTCCACTTTTCATAAGTGCACAGAAAAGGATCCAATAAAAAATAAGTGAAATTAATTGAAACAGTCATTTGATCTAATGCATCACATAGTGATAAGTAAATGGGCTTTCTACATTTGCTCATGTTAAATTTTTGTCTGTCAGCATAGGCTTTAAAAAAAAAGTACTTACTTTTGAAGTAGATGCCAATGCTTCTCAAACTGATTAGTGTCTTCTGGATTTTCGATAGTCATTACTATCACTATGGCCCCCATGGTGAATGTAAATAGTGGCAAACACATTATGTAAGTTACACTTCCATCATCAATGGTAATATAGTACTTAATTTTTCATTAAATATGCATGTTACTGGGGCGCCTGGGTGGTGCAGTCGGTTAAGCGTCCGACTTCAGCCAGGTCACGATCTCACGGTCCATGAGTTCGAGCCTCGCGTCAGGCTCTGGGCTGATGGCTCGGAGCCTGGAGCCTGTTTCCGATTCTGTGTCTCCCTCTCTCTCTGCCCCTCCCCCGTTCATGCTCTGTCTCTCTCTGTCCCAAAAATAAATAAAAAATGTTGAAAAAAAAAAATTAAAAAAAAAATATGCATGTTACAGGTTGAATTATGTTGTATTCCTCTCCAAAATTCATATATATTGAAGTCTTAGCCTCCAGTACCTCAGAATGTATTCTTATTTGGGATTAGAGTTTTGCAGATTTAATTAGCTAAGATGAGAGGCACCTGGGTGAGTCAGTCAATCGAGCATCTGACTCTATGTTTTGGCTCAGGTCATGTTCTCACAGTTAAGACTGAGCCCCCAGTGGAACTCTGCACTGAGTGTGGAGCCTGCTTGGAATTCTCTCTCACTCTCCCTCTGTCTTTCTCTCGCTCTCAAAATAAATAGATAAAATTTAAAAAAAAATTAGTTAAGATGAGGTCATACTGAAATGGGGTGGACCCCTAATCTAATACGACTAGTGTCCTTATAAAAAGGGTAAATCTGGATACAGGCATGCACACAAGGAGAATATCGTATGAAGATAAGGAAAGAGATTGGGGTGATGTTTCTAAATGCCAAAGATTGCTAGCAATCAAAAAGCTAGGGGACAGGCATAGATTCCCCCTCACAGCCCTCAGAAAAATCTCACCATCCCGATACTTCGATTTCAGACTTCTAGCGTCCAGAACTGTGAGACAAAAAATTCCTGTTGTTCAAGTGACCCAGTTTGTGATACTTTGTTATATGGCAGCCCTAGAAAACTAACAGCTGAATCCATGCGCTAGAGGTAACCATATAATGCAAAACTCTCTTAATTTACTATCATATAAAAGAAAATGCTAATTTAAAAAGGAATAAAACTGTGATACTTGAAGCTTATATACACATTATTTTTTTTTGTAAGTTTTACTTATTTAAGTAATCTCTATACCCAATGTGGGGCTCGAACCATGACCCCGAGATCAAGAATTGCATGTTCTTCCCACTGAGATAGCCTGGCACAACTTGTATATGCATTATTAAAACTCAATAGTATTGGTAACAAGGTCTTTTTTTTTTAGAGCTCTTATTTTAGAAAGAGAGAGTGCACAAGCGGGGGAGAGGGGCAGAAGGAGAAAGAGAGAATCTTAAGTAGGCTCCATGCTCAGTGTGGTGCTCGATGTGGGGCTTGATCCCACAACTCTGGGATTGTAACCTGAGCCCAAATCAAGAGTTGGATGCTCAACCGACTGAGCCACCCAGGCTCGCTAGTGAGTGAAGTCTTCTTATAGTCTAGCCCCAGTCAGGCTACCAGATGACTGCAAATACATAAGTAACCCCAAGCAAGAGCTACAAAAGAATCTCCCACTTAAGCCCAGCCCAGATTTGTGTGATGCATGGAATTATGAGCAAATAAATGGATATTGTTTTGAGCCACTACATTTGGGGGCTGATTTTTATGCAGCAATGCATAACTAAAGCATCATTGTAAAGATTTGGGCTTTTACTCTGAATGAAATGGTTCTATGAACTGAATTGTTTCTCTTCCCTGCCCACCCCTCATTCATATTTTGAAGACCTCACACCTCATGTGACTGTATTGAAGACAGAGACTTTATACAGATAAGTGAGGTTAAACGAGTTCACAAGGATAGGGCTCTGATCCAATAGGATTAACGTCCTTATAAGAAAAGACACCAGAGGGGTGCCTGGCTGGCTCAGTCATTGGAGCATGTGACTCTTGATCTAAGGGCTGTGAGTTTCAGTCTCATATTGGAGATGGAGATTACTTAAAAATGAAATCTTTAAAAAAAGAAAAGAAAAAAAAAAGGCACGAGAGAACTTCTTCACATTTTCTCTGACAGGTGAAGATACAGTGAGAAGACAGTCTTCACAGAAGAGACCTTTCACCAGAACCCCACCCAGGTAGGAACCCTGATCTTGAACTATAAGAACTGCAAGAAAACAAAGTTCTACTGGTTAAACCACCCAGTTTATGGCATTTTGCTATGGTGGCCCAGGATGACTAATACAGATAGGAAGATGGTAGTTTTATTTGTTTTTGTTTTTGTTTTTAATTTTTTTATGTCTATTTATTTTTGAGAGACAGAGACAGAATGAGAGACAGAGCATGAGTGGGGAAGGGGCAGAGAGAGAGAGGGAAACACAGAATCTGAAGCAGGCTCCAGGCTCTGAGCTGCCAGCACAGAGCCTGAGGCAGGGCAGGAACTCAGGAACTGCGAGATCATGACCTAGGCTGAAGTTGGATGCTTAACCAACTGAGCCACCCAGGCACCCCAGAACATGATAATTTTTGAGCCAAGGAGCAACATGATCTGACCTTTCAAAAAAAATTATTCTGGCTGCTACATTGAAAAAAACAAACAGAAAACCCATAGGTAGCCAAAGGAAGAAACAAGAAAGGTGGCAGAAAAGGGGCTCAGTTGGTTAAACGTCTGATTTCAGCTCAGGTCATGATCTTGCAGTTTGTGAGTTTGAGCCTCTCGTTGGGCTCTGTGCTGACAGCTCAGAGCCTGGAGCCTGCTTTGGATTCTGTGTGTCTCTCTCTGTTCCTTCCTTGCTCACACTCTGTCTTGCTGTCTCCCTCTGAAAAATAAAGAATTTAAAAAAATAAAAAAATAAAAAGGAAATGTGGTCGAATGATCTAGATAAGATATAATAGTAGCTTGGACCACTTGGGTAGTAGCTATGCCGATGATGAGAAATGGTAAGAATCTGATTTCTGAATCTACAAAGTTGCTGACAAACGTGAGGTACAAAAGAAAGAGAGAGTCAAGGACAACTCAAAGATTTCTTGCCTGAGCAAGCAGACGGATGAGATCATTTAATGAGATGGGGAAGAATGCAAATAGCAATTTGGGGAGGACTTACTAGTAAGATCAGAATTCTGTTTGAGAATATTAGATTTGCTTAACTGACTAAGCCACCCAGGACCCTAAGAATATTAGATTTGAAGTACCTATTATGATTCTGCACCCAATATTGACGTGTGGACTCTTTCCAAACAATTATCTACACCAGCTGGGTACCTATGATTTAACTCATTTCTGACACTATCTACCTGATAATTGTGTCAGATCCCACAGGACTCAGTCCTACAAGACTGCCTTTCCCCTACTTGAGATGGCAGTGCCAGTCCAGGTTGTCACTTGTGTTTCTAACCAAATGACTATAGGCTGGAGACTCCAACAGCCCCACTCCTTGGGTCTATTAACGTGCTGGAGTGACTCACATGACTTAGAGAAACATCTACTTACTAGATCACCAGCTTATTATGAAAGGATATATAGCTCAGGAGCAGCCAGATGGAAGAGATGCATAGGACAAGGTATATGGGAGAGGACATGGAGTTTCTGTGTCCTCTCCAGGAGTGTCCTCGAATATCCACGAGTTCACAAACCTGGGGTCTCTCTGACCCTGACCTTCTGGGTTTTTATGAAGGCTTCAATTCTGTAAGCACGATTGATTAAATCACTGGCTATCAATTCAACTTCTAGCCTCTCTTCCTCAGAGGTCAGGAGGGTGGGACTGAAAATTCCAACCATCCAATCACCAGGTGGGTTCCCCTTAGACGAAGCCCCCATTCTTAGGTGTTTTCAAAAGTACCCTCATTAACATAAACGTAGGTGTGGTTGTGAGATATTTGTTTTGAATATTAAGACACACTTATTACTCTTACTACTCAGGAAATTCCAATGGTTTTGAGAGCTCTATGCCAGAAATGAGATGAAGACCAAATATATATTTCTTATAAATCAAAATATCACACCTATGTACATCCAGTCTATAGGAGAAATATTCAGCCAAGAGACATAAATTTAGGAGTTGTAAGAATATATAATTTAGAGCCATGAGATGAAGAATCTTCTAGGAACTGACAGTAAACTGAAAATGGGAAATACAAAGATTAAGTCCTGTGATACTTGAGTGTTCAGAGCAACTACTCTTAAATTATGGTTTGTGGCTCCAGGGGGTTCTTTGAGATCTTTTCATGGAGGCCTGGAGGTCAGAACTGTTTTTGTAGTAGTACACAAACATTATTTGTCTTTCTTTTTTTATATACTATATTAACAATTGCATTGAAAATACAAAAACAATGGTGGGTGAACCTGCAGCCACTTTAGCACAAATCAAGACACTGTCATCAAACTCTATTAGAAAACATTGTACTTTTCATCTTCTTATATTTAAAATAAAGGTGCAGTTTCATTGAAACATGTTCTTGAGGACAGGGTAAACATTATTCACTGGTTCTCAATGCTTCGGTACATATTTATTTAACATTCTGTCCATCAACATGGAAAGTCCTTTTAAAGAAGTTTCAGTACAAGCCAAAGAACTGTGCTTGTCTTAAGAAAAGACACTTGTGCCATTGTTTGAATTGCAAGTCAAACTAACTGATATTTTTCATGGAACACAATTTTTACTTGAAAAAAAAAAATGACTAACAGAGGCGCCTGGCTGGCTGAGTCAGTACAGTATGTGATTCTTGATCTCAGGGTCATGAGTTCAAGCCCCACATTGGGTGTAGAGATTACTTTAAAAAATAAAATCTTCTAAAAAAAAAACCTGACTAACAGAAAAGATTATGGTTTTATATAGACTTGGATTTTTAGCAGACATTTTCTTGAAAATGAACCAAGTGACCTTGCCACTTCAAGGAAAATAAATGGATGGCATTTGTTGCCAGTGATAAAATTTAAGCATTCGAGCAAAACTTAGACTTTTGGAAGACATATATCTACCAAGCTTGATAGGTTCCCGATACTTGTTTGATGAGGTGGGTTGTAATAATAACAAATATAATTTTTTGATATCATATAATGTGATGTGTAAACATTTGGAAGATCTGCATAATTAAGGGAAACAATATTTTCTCTTTTTTTTAAGATTTTATTTTTTTAAGTACTCTCAACACCCACGATGGTTCTTGAACTCATGACCCTGAGATCAAGAGTCACATGCTCTTCTTATTTTTTTTTTTTTAATGTTTATTTATTTTTGAGCGTTAGAGAAAGAGTGCGAGCAGGGGAGGGGCAGAGAGAGAGGGAGACACAGAATCCAAAGCAGCCTCCAGGCTCTGAGCTGTCAGCACAGAGCCGACTTGGGGCTCCAAGTCACAAACTGCAAGATCATGACCTGAGCCAAAGTCAGAGGCTTAACTGGCTGAGCCATCCAGGCGCCCCAGGAGTCACATGCTCTTCTGACTGAGCCAGCCAGGCACTCTAGGGAAATATTATTTTCCAAATGACCAATTTATAACATTAGCAAATCATGCATCTAAAAGAGCCATTCCAAGTGCAAGATAGATGAATAGATTTTAATGTAAGTTTAAAAAGTTCATTGGTAAGATTTCAGATTATACTTTACAACTAATCTTCAAGAAACCACTTCTTGGAATTGAGATGTGGGATCAAAGGAAAATGTCCAGAATTATCTGAAAAGGCTATTAAAATATTCCTTCCTTTTCCAAACACGAATCTGGTGAGGTCAGATTTTCTTCATATGCTTCAATGAAAATAACCTATTACATTAGGTTGAATGAAAAGCAGAAGTGAGGATCCAGCTGTTCTCTATTTCACCAGACCGGGAGTGGACAATTTTTTTTTCTACAAAAGTCCTGATACCTAATATTTTAGGATTTGCAGGCCACACAATCTCTGCCACAAATGTGCAACTCTTCCACTGTAGTGAGAAAGCTTTCATAAACAATACAGAAAAAAACGAATAAAGGGGAGCCTGGGTGGCTTAAGCGTCCAACGTCTGCTCAGGTCATGATCTCCCAGTTCATGAATTTGAGCCCTGCATCGGGCTCTGTGCTGACAGCTCAGAGACTGGAGCCTGCTTTAGATTCTGTGTCTCCCTCTCTCTCTCTCTCTCTCTGTCTCTGCCCCTCTCCCATTCATGCCGTCTCTCTCAAAAATAAAATAAACATTAAAAAAAAAAAAGAAGTGAATATGTATGGCAGTGTTCTCGTAATAGGCAGTAGGCTGAATTTGGCCGATAGGCTGTACTTTGTGTATCCTTAGGCCTCTGAACTGGACATTAAAGAGATTTTTAAAAATGTAAAAACAATGTCAGTCTTCTCACTAATTTGTGTTGGAAAATACAGTTTTCTTTCTCATAAAAATGGTATTTCTATTAACATGTAATTGGTGTATAATTATTATTTTCAAATGAATCAATAGATAATTCTTTTTTTTTCAATATATGAAGTTTATTGTCAAATTGGTTTCCATACAACACCCAGTGCTCATCCCAAAAGGTGCCTTCCTCAATACCCATCACCCACCCTCCCCACCCTCCCATCCCCCATCAACCCTCAGTTTGTTCTCAGTTTTTAAGAGTCTCTTATGCTTTGGCATAGATAATTCTTGTAAAAGTCTCAATTTTAATTTCCAGAAGAGTAAATATTGATAGATACAGGCCACATAACAAAAGCTCTTTGAGGTTCTCAATAATTTTTAAGGTAGTGTAAAGGTGGTCCTGGGACTAAAAAGTTTGACAACTACTGGTTTAAAAGTTGGGGGCATGAGAAGGAACCAGCAAATGAGACAAGGGGACCAGCTCATGAGAAAGTAGGATAATTAGAAATGTGACCCCCCGGAAGCCAAGTCAAGAAATTCTTTCAGGGAAGAGGGTGTGAGGTTAGCTATGTCCATTGATAATTATCTTGTCAAATGTTAATGATGTGAAACCAATAGACAGGGAAATGTTAAGCTTCAAGGGAGAGGAGAACTAATCATTTGCCATAGGACACTGGAGAAGAGGAAGGTGACAGTATCCAGAGCACTGGTTGAAGATTTTGCTGTAAATGAGTGGAGAGGGGGTGCCTGGGTGGCTCAGTCGGTTAAGCGTCTGACTCTTGATTTTTGTTCCAGTCATGGTCTCTAGTTCGTGGGTTCAGGCCTCATGTTGGGTTCTGCGCTGATGGTGTGGAGCCTGCTTGGGATCCTCTCTCTCTGCCCCTCTCCCTTGCTTGTTCTCTCTCTCTCTCTCAAAATAAATAAACTTAATAAGTAAATAAATAAATAGTTCCACTTCTACTGAAACACGAGGTAGTAAATAAAGGATGAGGACAACTGCAGCCAAATTTGTAGGTGCAGAAGCAGGAAACTGAGGGAGTACCAATCTGATGGCTTCTATTTTCACTTAAAAGTAGGAGGTGAGGCATCTGTTGGGATGAGGGGGTGAAATGTTTGGAGGCTTAGAGGAGTGAAAAAATGAAAGGCTGAAGAAAAGAGAGCTGACTAGGGAAATTAGAAGGAAATCTACGTAATGTTGATTTTCCAGGTGGGGTTTAGGATCATGAATATATTGTCCAATGCACCAATCTGTATAATGGTTGTTGGCTCTTCTCTAGCAAATATTTAATAGTTCAGGTGTTAGTACGTTAGTACACAGATAACAGAGACAAGAGACCTGCTGGACAGAGACAGTACATATTTTAGGATTTGTGGGCCATATGGTCTCTATCATAACTATTCAACTCAGCCTTTGTAGTGTGAAATCAGCCACAGACAATATGTAAATGAATGAGCCTGACTGTATTCCAATAAAACTTTATTTATGGACACTAAAATTTGAATTTAATGCAATTTCTTGTGTGTCATAAAATATTCTTACTTTGAATTTTTTAACTAGTTAAAAATGTAAAAATAGGGGCGCCTGGGTGGCTCAGTCGATTAAGCGTCCGACTTCAGCTCAGGTCATGGTCTCACGGTCCGTGAGTTCGAGCCCCGCGTCGGGCTCTGTGCTGATGGCTCAGAGCCTGGAGCCTGCTTCCGATTCTGTGTCTCCCTCTCTCTGACCCTTCCCCGTTCATGCTCTGTCTCTCTCTGTCTCAAAAATAAATAAATGTTAAAAAAATATTAAAAAAAAAAATGTAAAAATAATTATCAGCTTGTGAGTCACACAAAAACAAGCAGCAGGTAGATTTGGTCTGCAGTGCCCATAGTTTGTGAACCTCTGCTCTAGACCATAGCAGATTAGAAAAAGTTGCACCCTCAGGGAAGGACTACCCCAAGACCTTGAATAGAGCTTGGGTTGGTTTCTATTTGTTCCTTTTGTAGGGTGCTCTTGTGTAATACACAATATGGATCTCTTTATGTGATGGTCCTTGCAGTTAGTCTGTTGGGTGATATAACAAAAGGAAACAAAATATGGGCATTGAGGATACTGGTACAAAATGCACCACTGCAGTATAAACTGGATAGAAATAGAAATGAAGGTGGAAAGGAGCTGATAGACACCTAATCCAGGGGGTCAAGGACAGTTAAGTCTTTTTTTTTTAACTTTTTTTAACATTTTTTTTTTTAACATTTTATTTATTTTTGAGACAAAGAGAGACAGAGCATGAACAGGGGAGGGTCAGAGAGAGGGAGACACAGAATCTGAAACAGGCTCCAGGCTCTGAACTGTCAGCACAGAGCCTGACGCGGGGCTCGAACTCACGGACTGTGAGATCATGACCTGAGCAGAAGTCGGCCGCTTAACCGACTGAGCCACCCAGGCGCCCCAAGGACAGTTAAGTCTTAATGAGCTCAAGGAACCGATTGATAACAGAAGTGACTAAGGGAAGAATCGGAAGGAAGATCAAAGTCCTGGAGTGGTATGTTGGCATGTAAGATTTTAAGAATGAAAGAGCTCCATGTTGATAACAGGGTATGGACAGCTCACCCAGGGGTCAAAGTCTTTGATGGGAAAGAGGAAATTGACCAAGTTGTCAATAAGTGATAGTATCAACAAAGGTTAGAGGTTGAGGTCATGAATCATAAAGGAACAGTGAGAGTGAAAATGCAATGACCTGAAAATGGTTCGGGGACAAAGGGAAGATCCATCAATTGCTCTATCACATGGCTGACACTCCCTGGTTATCTCCCTTTCAAAAAGTAGCTTCTAACCTGTTGCTCCTATACCCCAAAGAATTAGGTCCTTCAAGAACCTTTTCTTTCTTAGAACTTAGAACCATAGAACTGATCTGGCAGGAAGACAATCATGAAGAACCTTAGAGGCTAACAGATGAAGGAGCAGAACACTTTTGCTTCATTATATTCACATTTTCCAATTGCCTACTGAAATCTCCAGTTAAATGTATTAGAGTCTTCTTAAGCTCACTATGTCCAAAATAGAACTTAATTTCCTCCTTGACACACTCTACCATTTCCCCCATCTAAATGTTTTGCTTCCCCTTGAGTACACTCTCATACAAGGACCAACCCTTCCTGCCACAATTCCCTTCATAGCTATCCTTAATCCATCCGTCTTTACAGCCACTGTTACTCCTTGGCTTCAGGCTTTCATCATCTCTCACTTGGATTATTATAACATCCTTTCAATAATCTCCCTAATAACCCTAGGTTTATTTACAATTTTCATAAGCTATTTCATGTTGTTTTGCATTAATTTTGACTTCTATTTAAAAAAAAAATTTTTTTTAACATTTATTTATTTTTGAGACAGAGAGAGACAGAGCATGAATGAGGGAGGGTCAGAGAGAAAGGGAGACACAGAATCTGAAACAGGCTCCAGGCTCTGAGCCATCAGCACAGAGCCTGACACGGGGCTTGAACTCACGAACTGCGAGATCATGACCTGAGCTGAAGTTGGACACTTAACAGACTGAGCCACCCAGGCGCCCCAATTATGACTTTTAAAAAATATTGCTTTGGGACACCTGGCTGGTTCAGTCAGTAAAGCATGCAACTCTTGATCTTGGGGTCGTGAGTGTGAGCCCCACTTTGGATGTACATTTTACTTAAAAAAATTAAATCTTAAAAAATATATTGCATTAAAATATCATTTATCTTGTGTACTGAGTCTTTTAGTGCCTTATTTTTTTTTTTTTTAATTTTTTTTTTTCAACGTTTTTTATTTATTTTTGGGACAGAGAGAGACAGAGCATGAACGGGGGAGGGGCAGAGAGAGAGAGGGAGACACAGAATCGGAAACAGGCTCCAGGCTCCGAGCCATCAGCCCAGAGCCCGACGCGGGGCTCGAACTCACAGACCGCGAGATCGTGACCTGGCTGAAGTCGGACGCTTAACCGACTGCGCCACCCAGGCGCCCCTTTTAGTGCCTTCTTAAATTGTGCCTACAAAGCAAGTGCTTCATTCATTTCACCCTTGTCCCAGCCTTCCTAACTACTTCTGTCTTGTCTCTTGCAATCTGCTTTCCATTCAGCAAAGACAGTCAACTAAAATACATATGTAGTCATGCCACATTTCTGTTTAAAATTCTTCAATGGATCCCTCTCAGTTTAATTCAACAAGACTTAATGGTCTCTCCTTACTATTTTAGCCTCTTTTGTAGATTTCTTCCTCCTTTATTTATCATTACCATGACTACCATTATTCGTGAGCACAGAATGAACACATTGTTTTTAGAACTTTACATATATTATCTCATCTTATATGATAAGGTGGGGTAACTACTATTACTTTATTTATATATCATTTCATAGGCAAAGACACTTAACTATGAGTTTCTATAATTCCCTTCATCTAGGTCTCTTTTAGGCTTTTCCACATGTTTCCACTGCCTGGAAGACTCTTCGGTTTTCTTCTCTGGTTACTTCCTGTGGTAGGCTGAATAATGCCCCGTTCTGCCACAAGGACATCCATATATGCCAACGAATATATGTGGTCAACAGAAGTAGGAAAGGTCAAGGAACAGATTCTTCCCCAGAGCATTCAGAAAGAATACAATCCTGTGACTCCTTGACTTTGGACTTTAATGTCCAGAACTGCAAGAAGGTAAATTTGTGCTGTTTTTTTTTTTTTAATTGATATATAATTGACATATAACATGTTAGTTTCAGGTGTACAACATAATTATTTGATATTTGTATGTCTTGTAAAATGATCACCATAAGTTTTTTTTTAATGTTTATTTATTTTGAGAGAGAGAGAGAGAGAAAGTGGGGAAAGGCAGAGAGAGAGAGAGAGAGAGAGAGAGAGAATCCCAAGAAGGCTCCATGCTGTCACCACAGAACCCCACGCTAGGCTTGATCTCACAAATCTCGAAATCGTGACCTGAGTCAAAATCAAGAGTCGGAAGTCTTAACTGACAGAGCCACCCAGGGCCCCACAATAAGTTTAATTAACATCCATCACCATACATTGTTACGTTTCTTTTTTCTTGTGATGAGAACTCTCTTAACAACTTTTTTTTAAATTTTTTTTTTTTAACGTTTATTTATTTTTGAGACAGAGAGAGACAGAACATGAACAGGGGAGGGTCAGAGAGAGGGAGACACAGAAGCTGAAACAGCCTCCAGGCTCTGAGCCATCAGCCCAGAGCCCGACGTGGGGCTCGAACTCACAGACCGCGAGATCGTGACCTGAGCTGAAGTCGGACGCTTAACCGACTGAGCCACCCAGGCGCCCTTAACAACTTTCAAATATACAATACGGTATTTTTTTTTTAATTTTTTTTTTTAACATCTTTATTTTATTTTCAGAGAGAGACAGAGTGCGAGTAGGGGGAGGTGCAGAGAGAGAGGGAGACACAGAATCTGAAGCAGACCCCAGGCTCTGAGCTGTCAGCACAGAGCTTGACGTGGGGCTCAAACTCACAGACCATGAGATCATGACCTGAACCGAAGTAAGACACGCAACAGACTGAGCCACCCAGGCTTCCCTACAACATGGTATTATTAAGTATAGTCACCATGCTGTACAAATGTGTATTGTCTTAGCCACTAAATTCATGGCAATTTGTTACCACAGCGATAGGAAACACTTCCTCAGGGAAGCCTTTTTTTGATCTCCCCAAACTGGATTAGCCACTCCTCCTCAATGTTTGCTCAATTCCCTGTCCTTACCTTTCCCACAGCACTTGCCTTGCTGCATTGCATTTCCCTGTTTGAAGCCCATCTCTACCGCAAAGCTGTGTGTTGCTCCAACATGGATCACATTATTCCTCTTCTTCCCCAGAGCCTAACTTAAAGATACTGCTGAGCTGTAGCTCAGTAGGTATTTGTTGGATGAATGAACCCTCAAAAAGGGTTAAGATTATGTATTTATAATAAATCACGTGGAGTGACTAGTACGTTTTAAATGCAGCTGAACT
Organism: Panthera leo; assembly: GCF_018350215.1. Taxonomy (NCBI): domain Eukaryota; kingdom Metazoa; phylum Chordata; class Mammalia; order Carnivora; family Felidae; genus Panthera; species Panthera leo. The sequence goes on along the minus strand of NC_056685.1, from coordinate 55,825,449 downwards.
GGTCTTCCTAGCAAGAACAATAAAAAAAATCAACGCACAGAGCGGACTTTTTCCTAAGTGCCCCATGAACATCAAAGTAAAGTGGTTACCTTGACAACAAGGAGAAATCTGCTTTCCTTAGAGAAATGAAGTAGCAAAGCAAGAGAGAGTGAAATAATTAAGAAATTTTGAGGTTTAACAGGGACGTCTAAGTTTTTTACATAATGAGACATATGCTTCGACATGACATGTGTGCCAGCTACCATAAGTTTTTGTTCATGACAATAGTGAATTAAATGTAACTGTACTGGGCTTGCTACTATTGGATATGATTCCAACATGAGTCAGGGCCACATGACATTTTATTTATTATTTTCCTTTTGTTGTAAATCTTTGGTGTGCTCTAGTTTCACCATGTAATTTTATTTTATTTCTTTATTTTTTAAATTTTAATTTAATTTTTTTAATTTTTATTTTTTTAATGTTTATTTTTAAGAGAGAGAGACAGAGAGAGAGAGACAGAGTGCAAGCAGAAGAGGGGCAGAGAGAGAGGGAGACACAGAATCTAAAGCAGGCTCCAGGCTCTGAGCTGTCAGCACAGAGCCTGATGCGAGGCTCGAACTCACAAGCTGTAAGATCATGACCTGAGCCGAAGTCGGACACTCAACCACCTGAGCCACCCAAGTGCCCCAAATTTTTAATTTTATTTTAAGTAGCCTCTAGACCCAATGTGGCGCTTGAACTCACAACCTTGAGATTAAGAGTCACATGCTCTACTGACTGAGCCAGCCAGGCGCCCCGCACAATGTAATTCTAATATGCTGATTATGAAAAACAGAGGTCTTTCAGAATTGTGAGGGGTCCTTACAGAGTCACCTGAGTTTCTCTCTCATCTTCTACCTCCCCAACTGTTCAGAAGTCTGGTATTGCAAGGCTGAAGTCAAAGAGTTAGCTGGACAAGTTTTTGTCTGGAGACTCTAAGGAAAAATTAACTTCCAAGTTCTCCAGTGCAGTTGGCAGAATTCAGTTCCTTGTAGTTGTAGGAGTAAAGTCCCATTTACTTGCTGGCTGTCACTTAGGACTTGCTCTAAGCAACTAAAGGCTGCTGTTAGGTCTTTTCCCATGGCCACCATTGTTACTTCACAATATGGTATGTTTGCTTTCTTCCAGGCCAGCCAGACTTTGCCTTCTGCAACCAGCCAGAGAAAACTCCCTACTTTTAAAGAGTTCATGTATTTGGGTCAGGCCTACCTAGATAATCTCCACATCTCAAGGTCACCTCTGCCACATAAGAACATAATCACAAGAGGAAAAGTCATCATATACACAGTCCTACGAATAGCATGCACAACATACGGGTGAAAAATTTGGTGCCATTTTAGAATTCTGCCCGCCCCAGCACTACACATCAAAGTTGATCAGAATGGGAGTGTATTTTGAAAACAAATAAACAAAAACACCTAAGATTTTTCTCAGTACTTTTCCTTATATTCCCACAGAGAACCACTCCTTTAATGGCACTGAATTTGAACAACTCACAATTACATAATTAATTTCATTCAGTCATAACTAATCCAATTCTTCCTGCATGACTCTTAACTTCAATTGGTTACACAATTAGCTTGCACAGGCTACCCTGCTGGCCAATGAATTCACATGAGCTAGCTAATCCATAAGACAACAAAACATTCTTTTGGAGAGCTAACAATATCAGCTGGTGGTTATGTTATTATGCTAGAGTTTTACAGGGTGCTACTATTAGGGGAAACTAGGTAAATGGTACATGAGACTCTTCTTTTACTTCTTATAACTGTATGTGAATCTACAAGTTTCATCTCAAACTGAAATTTCAAAGTAAAACAATCCGGTTTTTAGTGTGGTGTCAAATTATAGAGGCCACATATCAGACTATCTGGTTTTGCTCTTTCCAGAATAAAAAAGTATGACCAGAGATAGGACTGGAAGGTTGAAAAGTAGGAAGTTGGGTTTGGAATTCCCTAAGTGAGGAATCTGATAAGAGCTCAATGAATGATGAGCAAAAAGCTCCAGACAGGCTTTTCCCCAGCTGAAGCAGCAATTTCTAGATTTTACCAAGTGGGTAAATCAGCTATTCATATTTTGGAGTTTGTGCATTGTTTAGAAGATTAGAAATCCAAAGCTTTTGCTAAGTTTTTGTTCTATTATTCAGAGAAGCAGATATTTTAAGCAACAACACTGTGTTGCGACCACTTAACAGAGGAAGAAATTTAAAAAAGAAGCCTCAAGGAGCGAGTTACCTATTTTCTTCTAGACATCATTTCTGTGATTCCAGTCACCATCACCATGTGACAAGGAAGGCCCATCAGTATTTTCCTCTGCGTGGATAGGTTGTACCCTGGCAAGGTAGGAAGAGAGCTGAAATGAGCCTTTGATTCAGTCAATTATGATTTTGACGACAAAAAGTCTTTTAAAATAACTATTAAACTTAAATTTTAGATTGTTACATAATGAAACATCACATAAAAGTACTATATTCTGTGATCAACTTTGTTCTCTAATTTATTTTTTCTATTTGACCCCAAGCAAAAATTTTCCAGGCAACTTTCCAATGCTGTCTACCAGCTATTTTTTCCTTACATCTTAGTTATTAAATCTTCATGGTTTGCTACTCTAAGTCTGTAATAATTGAGGAAGTGGACTAAGGTGTCCTCATTCTGCTAATCCCTGCTTGTTTTTCACAAAATTACTAATCTTCAGGGAACATCTCAAACCATTATTTTTATTTCTGAGTCAGAAAACCAAAAAGCGGAGAAAGTTGTGGATAACAAGTGCTCTTGGAACATTAGACAATCTTTTATCTGGAAAGAGATGGATTTGATACATTGTCATTAAAAGTTCAGGGTGCCCCAAAGGTAGGATTATTTGATTCTCAATATACAACTTTTAAAAACTAAGACAAGGTTGACAGAAAAAAGTATAAAGGGTGTTTTTGTCTTTGTAGCTTACTCTGTGTCACGAGAATATTTGTATTTATGCAACACATCAGTTAAAGGATGCCCACCTTTCGTGGCCCTAAATATAAAAAACAAAACATTTTAGTTTGATGTCATTTGAGCCATCAAGGTCACTTTACATGGAAAGAAGTGACTAGTTCATGATGATGGGTCCTGACCATGGGTGTACTTTTCAAACTTTGGAAACAATAAAGGCAATACATTTCAGCAGAAGATAGCTTTTGCCCTATTGGAATGCTTCTTGAGTCTACCATGTTAGAGTCAATCTATCCTGCCATAGGATGGCAGGCAATGCAGAAGAGCCTGAGACCAGACAGCCAGTGCCGAACTGACAGATTTATAAGAGCACATTCCAGTGTAACCATCCTATATGCAGTCACATGAGTGGGCCCAGCAAAACCTATAGAAGTAACGTAGACAGCCTGGGTCAGAGGACCCAGAGAGGGTCCTGCAGGACCAGCCAAGAATAGAAATCAAACTCTCAAACCATGAGATCATGACCTGAGCCAAAACCAAGAGTTGGGTGCTTAACTGACTGAACCACCCAGGCGTCCCTTATGCCAATTTAATGACTGAAGTACAGCACTGATTTTTTTTTTTTAAGTTTATTTATTTTGAGAGAGAGAGAGAAAGAAAGAGCACAAGTGGGGGAGGGTCAGAGAGAAGTAAAGACAGAACCTCAAGCAGGCTCTGCAACCTCAGTGCAGAGGCCATGCGGGGCTTGGACTCACAAACTGCGAGAGCATGACCTGAATCAGATGCTTAACTGACTGTGCCACCCAGGTGCTCCCAGCAGGGATTTTATTTTGCTTTCAGTCTTCAGCAGTTCAATTTATGAGGTCCTGAATCCTCATGTAATTTATTGTAGCAAAATATTGTTCCAATTAGGCTTCTTTCCACCAGAAAAAAATCCTTAAATGGCTTCTTTTGACTACACAAGAATGTTCTTTATCTTCAGCCTTATCTATTGAATCACCTCCTTCCCAATTCTGATTGCTACATATATTTCCAGGTATATCCTATCTTTCTCCCAAGTTATCATCTTTCTCCAAAAAATCCCAACTCCAGCCAAACTAGCCTGATCATACTTTCTAGACTATGCCATAAGCATTCTTTAACATTTTTGCTGTTGATTTTTTTCTCAAATAACTTTCCACTTATCTAGAAATGTCCCATTCAAATTTTACCTTCTATATGAGGCTTCTTCTCTAATTATTCCCAAATTATTTTTTCGAACTCCTTTAATAATTTATTGTCCAAACCATTCAGTTAATACCCACTATGGTCATTTATTACAGTTACATTTATTTTGTATGAATGTTTTATCTACACACCTGAATTGTAGCCTTCTGGAGATCAAGGTCTACATTTTATGCCTTATATAAATATAAAGTGTTATTAGCAATGTAATGCCCCCGATTTCGAATTCGAGAGACCACCAAGGAACCGATACCGATACAAATGCACGAGGGTTTATTTACAAACTCGAGTTTGGGCCCAAGTATACCCGACACAGCGGAGCAGGGACTTGGACCCCTAAGTTAATAGTCGAAGCAGTTTTATAGGGGCCAGTGGCCAATGAGATTGTAACACACACAGAAAGTTGCATAGTCATGTCAGTCCACACGCAGGTGGCCAATTGAATTACAATTTACCCTATAGTAACTGTTTGAACTAGCCTATCACTCTGGTCAGAATTGGCGCGCAAGTTTGGCGGGCAAAAGGCGGGGTTTACATTCTTTGGCGGTTAGGGGTTCCGCATTCCTATTTGAGCCGGTTTCCAGTAAGGGTGTGCTCAGCGGCTTGACTAGGGTGGGGGGAGTGTCTTAGGTCTCGTGGGGGTTATACATGAGATGGTGGGTGTAGCATAAAATGGAGTTAGTCTTGCTCTGCTTGTCCAGGGTTAGGGGATTTTTGTTAAATTCCTTGGGTCCCACAGTAAATATTGATATTGAAAGAGGCAGTGAGATTTGAGTAGGTAGGGAGAGAAGGTGCATTCTAGAGGAAAAGCAGTAACAAGTGAGAATATGTATGGTTTATTCCGGAAATGGGAAAGATAATATCAAATAAAGGGTCAATTCAATTACTTAACAACAACAACAACAACAGCACTCAGCTATCCATTCTTCATCTCGCTTGCTTTTCTCCAAGGCACAGTGATGTTCATTTATGCCTCAGGGCTTTTACACTGCTGTGGAAAATATGATCACAGAAACAGAATTTTAAAAATACTTTGTTGTTTGCAAAAACTGTGTTACAGGAAAAAGAAAAGAAAAGAAAAGAAAAAAACTGTGTTACAGGAAGGAAAGAGGGGGAATGTTTACTGACCAGAGGCAAATTATCACCATTCGCCAGTTCCAGGGTCTATTTTACAACTAAATTCTCCTCCCCATCCCCCAGTTGCCTAGTGGTTAGCAGGAGAGGAAATGCCTCAAAACATCCAGCAGGGTGGGGGAAGGGAGAGCCCTGTAGTCAAAAGTTCCTAAGAGCTCTTTGAAAGGGGTGCTGTTTCCATGTATTTAAAAGGGCCACACAGCTGGTCAACTAAAACACTGAGGAACTACCATTTACCTGAGATCTTAAATTTCTCCAACAACTGACAGGTAGTGCTTTCTTCATTCAACAAGTTCATTTATCCAACAAATATTCTCTGAATGTCCACTATAAGAGGCATTGTTCTGGGGGAATACATGCTTTATAACAAACAATAAACAAAAATTATATACAGAAGAGTTGAAAACAATTTTTACCATTTTTATAATATAAAAAAATAATATAATTTTATTTTGTGTGCTCTGAACAACAGCTTCAATTACATAAACCAAAAAGAAAAAAAACCTGGCAAACCTATAATGAAAATAAATCAGTCTATAAACATAATAGTTTATCATGGAGAAGCTAATTTCTTTACTGTCCCTTTTCTTCCTACATCTTGGTATTGCTCTTCTCTTCCTATTTTCAGGACATCATTGTCCAGAGAGTTACTGTCAAGTCATTCAATTTAAAACTGTCTCCCTATCATTTTTTTCTATCATCCTTTACAGTCTACGTACTTGCCCAAAGTTATAGTATTCATTTACTTGTTTATCAGTTTTTCCTCTACTAAAATGTGTTCTATGAGGGCAGGGATATCACCTCTCTAATTCATCATGATATCTGGTTCCCTGAACAGTTCCTGCCACAGAAAAATGTTGCTGAATAAATGAATAACTAAACAATAATTAACAATTGTTGGATACTTCTGTGTACTAGAAATGTTGAATGCATTATCTTAGTTCTCCCTAGAATCTTTTATTTTACAGGAACGATGAGAAATTTACTCAATCTCACAGTTAGTAAATGACAGAGTCAAGATTTGAATCAGGGATGTTATCTCCTCATGAGTCCTTGGCATTCCATTGGACTTGGGAATCCACCAGAGCCTCTTTTTACATTTGTATATACATATATGCATCTATGTATACATTTTTTAAATACCTTCTTTTTTGTTAATGTATACTTATTTATTTTGAGAGCGACTGGGAGAGTTTGAGCTAGGAGAGGCAGAGAGAGAGAACAGAATCCCAAGCAGGCTCCATACTCAGAGCTGCCTGATGCAGGGCTCTATCCCACGACCATGGGATCATGACTTGAGCCAAAATCAAGAGTTGGTTGCTTAACCAACTGAGCCATCCAGGTACCCCATGTCTTACGCATATATATTTTCAAGTAGGCTCTATGCTCAACATGGGGCTTGAACTCATGATCCTGAGATAGAGAGTTGTGGGCTCTGTTGAATGACCCAGCACGGTACCCCAGGGGTATGTAATTGTGTCTTTTCAATTAAAATATACTGAAATGCTTATTGGGCATAATGTGTCAGAGATGCAATGGTGAGGCTGAAATGGAAGGTACCTGACTTCATGGAGCTTATATATTATGGCAGAAGACATTAGCTACTTGCATAATTAATTATCTAGTTACCATTATTTTAGTATCAGAAAGGATAACTTAAGGTATTTAGGACACTACATAACAGGAGAAGCTGACCTAGTCTGGGGATTTGGGAAAGTTTATATGAGGAAGCAACATTTGGGTTTCTACTCATCTTTCAGATTTCAACCCAAATGTCATGAGTATTCCAGATAGTAAAGTGAGTAAAATGCCCCATGGTAGAAGAACTTTTAAAATAAAGCTTTTATTATTATATGGATCTCTGAAATATAAAGAGTTAAAATTTCTATAAGACTGTTATTATGCCTGAGAAATGTATACTTATAAATATTTATTTATTTATTAAATAATAAATATTTATTTATTAAAATTTAGTAAAAATTAAAGCACTAAAATTTAAAATTTAGTCAAAATTTTGTCAAAATTAAAGCATCTAATGAAAATTGAAATGTTTCCAATTGTTTCCAAAATGTTCCTGCAGTTGATTTATTTACATAAGGATCTACCCAGGAGTCATAGACAACACTTGGTTGAATCATGTCTTAAATTCTTTAAAATATATAACTTTCACCACCTTTTTTTGCCTTGCAATATATTTGTATAAGAAACTGGGTCTTTTGTTCTATAGAATTGCCCATGTGTTGGATTTTTCTGGGTTGCATCCCCATGGTGTTGTTTAACATGTTTGTCTGTATTTTCTGTGAAACTGGTAATTAGAGACTTGATCAGATTCAGGCTCAATTTTTTTTCTTTCTTTCTTTCTTTCTTTCTTTCTTTCTTTCTTTCTTTTTTCTTTCTTTTTTGGCAGGACTACTTCATTGGTGCTGGGTATGTCTTACTGTATCAAAGCAGAAGACATATAAACCTGGGGTATGTGGATGACTCAGTTGGTTAAGCGTCTGACTTAGGCTCAGGTCATGATCTCATGGTTTGTGGCTTCGAGCCCACCTCAGACTCTCTGATGTGACCATGGAGCTGGCTTCGGAGCCTCTGTCCCTTTCTCTCTGCCCCTTCCCTACTCACTCTCTCTCTCAAAAGAAATAAACATTTAAAAAAATAAATAGAAATAAAAATAATATACATAAGTACAATTTCTTTGTATTATTATTCCTCCCCTTTCTTAGATAAAAGACACTTGTTTTTTTCCCCTCTTCTTTTTAAAGATTAGCTGGTATATTCTGATGATTACTCTATAATAGTATATAGATATTATTTTTATTTTACAGTTGTATATTATTTAAGTATGCAAAATAACATAGTTTATTCAACCAGTCTTTTTATGATGGGCATATGTGTTGTTCTTTGTCTTTTGCCATTTCAAAGAATGCTGCCATTAATAGCCTGTACACTCAACTTTTTGAGCTTTGTTAGTGTTTCTCTGGGATAGAGTCCCCCTTTTTTTTTAAGTTTATTTATTTATTTTGAGAGAGAGAGTGAAAGTAAGTGGGGGAGGGAGGGACAAAGACAGAGGGAGAGAGAAAATCCCAAGCAGGCTCTGCCCCGTTAGCCCAGAGCCTGACACGAGGCTCAGTCTCATGTACTGCCAGATCAGGACCTGGGCCAAAATCAAGAGTTGGATGCTTAACCAACTGAATTACCCAGGTGCCCCTGGAGTAGATTCCTAAAAGTAGCATTATTGGGTTAAACACAAATCCATACATAACTGTGCTGAATTTTGCCAAATTCTCTTCCATACAGGTTATGTAATTTTGCATTCCCACTAGCAGTATATGATAGAATCTATTTCCCCACAGCCTTTCTACAGAGTATATTGTCAAACTTTTGGATTATACCCTTTCTGGTATGCAAGAAATAACAACTCCTTTTGTTATAAATTTGCATCGTTATTATGAGAATTCTTTAATATGTTGTAGGGCCCTTTAACTATCTATAAACCATCTGTTTATATTTCTCCTCCATTTTCCAAAAGGATTTTAGCTTTTTTAGAAGCTCTTTATGTATCAGGGATATTCATTCTTTGTGATAGAAGTTCCAACCATTATGATGTGAGGAATACATTCAATTTTTCTTTTTTCCACACAGCATCAATAATTAAGAATTGGAACATGGTAGGGTTTTTTGCAGTTGAAAAGAGATCAATGCAGACAGCATAGGTCAGTGGAAGAGTCATGAAAAATAAAGTCATGTAAGATTACATGATCTTACAGACTCTTACAGTCTAGATTTTAAATTTTGGTTTTTATCTGAATAGCAGTAAATAGGCATGAAGAGTAATATGAACCAGGGGATGTTTAAACAAACCTCCCTCAGCTGGGGGAAGTGATGGGTCAGTTTCTTTATCCAAATGGGAGACACTATAGAGATTATCTACTTGGTGGCCAAGACACAAGGGGAGTAACAGTGGGTAAGGTCCCAGGGTATGTAGCTGAATTTAAACTTGGAATATTATTCAAGTCCCAACATCTTTATTGATTTATTTTTTTAAGTTTTGACATCTTTAGTATTAAAAGATATGTAACTTATCTTGTTCCAATAGGGTTTCTGCAAGTATTGTTAAAATTTCAACTTCATCTGAACTGCAGTTGCTGTCTGCATGTATACCACCTGTAACATGTAAAACTACTCCCTCCTGTGGGAAGCAACACAACCTATAGCAGGTTTAAAAATTTCTTATGTAGCTATCTGGAACAGACCGAGTAGGTGTCATATCACAGTAGGCTGTGCAGGGCACAAGCCATAAACTCAGCTTACTTTTGTTCTTGCCATCAATTGCAGTAATTAGCAACCATTCCACTTGTCAGCACTCTTCTACTGAATAATGCTTCTCCACACTGGGAGCTGAATCTTGCTGAATGACAAATTCAGTAAATATATATCTCTAGCTTTGCTTTCCAGTGTATATTGTATAGATTACTGGGCTCCTCCCCTAAGAATAGGAAAAGATTTGAAGTTACCCTCAAGGGGTTAGGGAATTATATATCAATGTAATTAATTTAATTAATGTAAGTGTTAGTGTCTCTGTGAAGATAATGGCTTATAGGATCATAAAAACTCTGTTAGTGCCATCTAATTGGGAAAGGAAAAATGGTATGTATAGGAGGAAGTATAGTGTTAACTTTTAAGGGTCAGACATATAACTTGGGTCCTGGGAAGTGAGGTGAATTGGGACCTACTTCAGTTTGTAGATACTGAAATGAAACAATTTATTTGAACAATTCATTTGAAATGGAATAATTCGGTGCTAGGTGATAGATTAACACCAGGGGAAGAAGGTATAATCTGACTTTAAAAAACCCAACAAGACAAAAATAAAAACCCACTTCGATGTCTCTCTCTTGAATTTCAGAACATTTTTACTTTTACATTTTATTTTATTTATTTTTTAAAATGTTTATTTATTTATTTTGGGAGTGGCCTAGAGCAAGTGAATGAGGGAGGGACAGAGAAAGGAAAGGGAACGAAAATACCAAGTAGGCTCTGCGCTGTCAGCACAGAGCCCGATGCTCACAATTTCATGAATCATGAGATCGTGACCCGAGCCGAGATCAAGAAACGGACGCTCAACCGACTGAGCCATGCAGGTGCCCCTGAACATTTTAATTTTTTTAAAATCTTTTATTTTTTAAGTATTTATTTATTTTGAGAGAGAGAGAAAGACAGCACACGTGCGGGAGGGGCAGAGAGAGAGAGGGAGAGACCAAATCCCAAGCAGGCTCTGGCACTGTCAATCCACAGCCTGATGTGGGGCTCGATTCCATGAACCGTGAGATCATGACCTGAGCCAAAATCAAGAGTCTGATGCTCAACCAACTGAGCAACCCAGGCACCCCTCAACATTTTTACTTTCTTATAAAGAAAAGGGTCTGACAAGAATAAGGGAGTATCCCCTGATCTTTGGCAAGAAATTCCTCTAAAACAGAGTAATGGAAAGATTACGATTTTAAAAGATCACTTGGGCTACTTTATGGTGAATGCATTAGATGAAAGCAAGAGTACAAGTGGGGATTCCAGTCTTCCAGGTGAGAAATAATGGTGGAAAGTAGATGGATTTGAGAAATTAATTGGGCATCAAGGGTAAAGAAGAGGAAGAATCAAAGATTATTATCAATTGTGGCTAGAGTTTTCCACAAAGGCCTTAAGTAGACGTAAGTGGAAAACCTTTAGGCTTTGCAGTACAGGCACAAGTAGGAGGGCTTGTCCTGATGCTGGCACAATAAGAAAGTCAAGGCCTATAACCTTTTCATTACACCAGGTTGACATGGCACACCAAATGCACCGATACTGATACAAAGCAACGTGTTCCCACTTCAGTAATCTTCCAATCTAGAGAAACTTATTGTGGCCACTGTGCCCACCATACATGAAACACTCCTTTATGAGCTACAAGGGAACCAATGGGAAGATGAGTCTACCTAACAATTTAACTCAATTTTACCCTTTACTCAGCTGATTTGCTGCTTGAGAAGTAAAAGTACCTGAGTGTTCAAGTTGTCATTTGTACCTACCCTCAAACTTTCAGCTTGAGCACTTGACTAGGTAGCTGGTGTTTTGCAATCTGAGATGGGTAACACAGTAGAGGAGGACCAGGCTTTTTATTTTGTTGTTGTTATTATAATTGCTGTTGTTACAGTTGTAGGAGAGGTAAACAAAATAAGTTTGGTTTTGGATATGGATTTTAAGGTCACTTTGATACTCCACATGGAAACAGGAACTAGGCAATTGAATATATGGGTCCAGATACTCGAAGAAAGTTGTGAGCTAAAGATAAAAGTGTTAGAATCCTCAGCTCAATAGAAAGAAATCAAAATTATGGGCATGAATGAGATCACCTAGGGAGAGACTATAGTTAGAAGAGGGACAAGAACTGAAACCCTAAAGAAAACTCGTATTTGTTAAGGACAGCGAGGAAGCTGAGAAGGCAGAAATATACATATATATATATATATATATATATATATATATATATATATATGGCAGAACAGATAAGAGAAGCATGGTGTCTGAATATGAAGAGGAAGACCATTTCAAGGAGAACATGATTAACAGTGTCAAATGCTACTGAGTCCTGTAAAATGAAAACTGTCCACTGGATTTTACAGCCAAAAGTTATTGATGGCCTTGGTGAAAGTTGTTTTGGTAGAGTGGTGGTAGCTAAAGTCAGAAATTGTTTTAAGAGTGTCTGTGAAGTGAGGAGAAGGCACCAAATATAGATAACCCTTGAGAAATTTAACCTTGAGAGGATGGAGAAGGATTAAAAGGAACATTTTAGGAAGCCAGAAAAGAGAGCAAAGCAATAAATGTATACGTTATGAACATTTAATTCCACAAGTATTTACTTCTGTAAGCATTTATGGATCACATGAAAGGCACAGGGAGGGAACTGAGAATTGAGAGATGTACAGGAAACAGTCCTTCTCCTCTAGGTACTCAAAGTTTAATAGGGGAGAGACACAGAAAAACAATTATGTATATAGACAGTGTAATAATAGATATATTGGATTTAGTAGCAGCATAGCAGTGGAAGTGGGAGTGTAGGTTTATCAAGAAGGAGATAAGGGAAGATGTTAGAAGTAACACTTAGGGGTGCCTGGGTGGCTCAGTCAGTTAAGCATCTCTGTCTTGATTTTGGCTCAGGTCATGATCTCGTGGTTCCTGAGATGGAGACCCTCAGTTTGGCTCTGCACTGAAGTCATGAAGCCTGCTTGGGATTCTCTCTCTCCCTCTCTCTCTATCCCTACCCTGGTTTCACCACCTCTCTTTCTCAAAATAAATAAATTTAAAAAAAGAAGTAATACTTAAATTGAGTTACGAGTTCTTAAGTGTTTGCAAGGATGACTATGAGCAAGACATTCTAGACAGAGAAATATGCATAGTTTATAGGAAACTACATAAGCCTCTATTTTTTAAAATTTTATTAAGTGTTTCTTTGAGAGAGAGGACGAGTGTGGGAGGGGCAGAGAGAGGGAGATAAGAGAATCCCAAGCAATTTTTATCTTGCTTGAGCAGAGCCAGACTTGGGGCTCAGTTTCATGAACCTTGAGATCATGATCTGAGCCGAAATCAAGGGTCAGTTGCTTATCCAATTGAGCCACCCAGGTGCCCTCGAAATTACACACAGCCTTTAAAGAGGGGTTCTTGGAATCAAACTGCCTGGATATAAATCCTGCCTCCAACATTACCAGCTCTATGACTTTGGGTCACCAAGTAAGCATTGCAAAGCTTCAAATTCATTACCTATAAAACGAAGGCTGATAATTCCTATTGCGTAGAATTTTAGGGAGCTTTTAAAGCTCCCTAGCACTGAATTCAGTAGCAGGTACATAGGAAATATTCAATACATATTAACTTTATTTACTGTAGGATCTGAGATGCAAAAAGAGTGGTAAAGTATGAAGCTACAAAAGTTAATCAGGAACCAGATCATGATAGATTTGTCAGGAAAAGTCCACACTGTGCCCAGCATGAATTAAAACAAACCAGTACAATTATTAGAAAACAAACTGAAGTCAGGCTTAATTCTACTAAAAAAAAGTCTTCAGGAAGCATCTTAATTATAATCTCCTGTTAATGAAGCCTGAGGCAACAGGTATGAACAAGTACCTTACAGGATACTAATTAGGAAGCTGAGATTGTTAACCTCTAATTGTGTAATTTGCAAATATATTTTTACATTACAACATCTTGTAATACAAAACATTATTTTCCATTAAGATTGTTGCAAACCTTCAATTTTCTAATTTTTTTCTTTTTAGGTTTTAGTTTTTTTTTTTTTTTTAATGAATTGGTAGCGTGGTAATACTTTGATTTCAGTAAAAAATCTATTTCAAATCTACCACCCAAACAAAACATACCGAAATGAACTGGTCACATAGTGTCTGTCGCTCACCATGAGAGTTTTGTAAGGGCATTTTAAGAGTAGTTAGATTGCACAGAAAGCTGCAGTAGGATCTAAGGAAATCTACCTGGGAGCTGTGGCTTTCTAGCCTTTAGTCATAGTTTGAATGGATAGTTTTCTGTACTCCAAAAAGTCAGTGATTAATATTTAAAATTTTTATTCTGAGGAAGCCTTTTTCTTTTCCCTTTGGAAGTTCAACTTCTCACTTAATGTGAACAACATTCCCTCTATAGAAGGATTTGCTGCCTTAGAAAATTTTTTTAATGTTTATTTATTTTTGACAGAGAGAGAGACAAAGCATGAGAGGGGAAGGGGCAGAAAGAGAGAGGGAAACATAGAATCCAAAGCAGGCTCCAGGCTTTGAGCTGTCAGCACATAGTCCTACAAGGGGCTTGAACTCCCAAACCGCGAGATCGTGACCTGAAGTCTGTTAACCTACTGAGCCACCCAGGCGCCCCTTTAAGATTTTATTTTTAAGTAATCTCCACATTCAATGTGGGGCTCCAACTCACAACTGGAGATCAACAGTCACACGCTGCACCCTCAGGGCCAGCCTGGCACCCGGACCTGTTCAGTGTTTTCAAAGTTAAAGTTATATTGGCTTAAACAAACAAACAATCTTCATTTGGGAATTTTCCATTCCTGATGAATCCGGGGGTAAAATCTTTCTACTGGCATTGTTAATGGTGATTTTGGTATTTGATATAGCATGTGCCGTTAATGCTGTTTTTGATATTTGGTATGGAGTGATTTGTGTTACATCCTGTGCAGTGTGCCTTAATTTCCCTAATTTTTCTCTGATGGTCTGAGCCTATAGATTATGCCTCTTTTTTTGCATGTTTATGTATATATATAATTGGGTTGATTGTTCAAGATGTTTAATTAATCTCATCTAGTTGGTTTCTCGCAGTTGACTAGAAATTTCACAGGGTAGGAGGTCCTGAACTCCTGCCAGTAAAGTAGGTCTTATCTTTAGGCTTGTCTGCGCTTATTAAGCACACTGACCTGATCTAAGAAGGCAGGGCAGACTTCTTCAAGCAGTGGCTTTGGATTTCAAAGTTTTGTTTTTTTCCCCCAAGACCTAACCAGTAACATCTACAACCCAGTACACGTGTATATGACAGACTAAAAAAATGTTGCTAAAGAAGACTTATTTGACTACCCGAGATATCCCTGAAATTTCTTACTCTCCTTCGTATAAAACAAAAACTACACGCCGTCCAGGTAGAAACCAGCTAACCAGACTTTATGAACCACTAACGGGTAAAGGCCGATGGCAATCGCTCCTCTAGCACTCTCCGCCGCTACCCCTTCCGTTATACCCTTCGAGAATAAGTCCTTGCAGCTGGGAAGGCGGCGACCAGTGAAGTCACGGAGCCGAACCAGCGCTTCGTCCCTGAAGGACGCAGTCAGGTCGCCTTCAGGGAAGCAGCCTCGGCTCGGTGGATGATGCAGGGCTCGACCTATTTCCCTGCCCTCTGGCTTCCTCGAAGTCCGTCCCGCCCCCTCCATCTGCTCTCCGTGAATGTAAGTTCTCCCCTACAAAGTGCGCCGAGCGCCGAATGATCGATGTTTCCTCCACGCCCCGAAAGCCGCCATTTTGGGGGGAGGAAAATACAAGTAGGGGTGGCAGAGGCTCCACGGGATGCTGACTGGCTTTTGCTTCTCTTACCAGCACTGTGGGACCGGGGTAGAAGAATCCACCGGGACCACTCCTCCGGCTGCCTCTCCGGAATGAGGCTTCAGCGCCCGCGCGGGACAGCCCCCTTACTCATCCGAGAGTGAGTGGCAACCATCGGCGCGGCGCGCCATAGCGCGCCCTCCACTGTCAGTTACCCCGCGCGCTCCCGGCAGCGCGCGCCGCTCCCCGCGCGCTCCCGCCCCTCCCCCGCCGGGCTTGGAGCTCGGCGCAGACTCGCTTGTTTGTTTCTGCAGGAGCCCAAGGAGAGGCCGAAGCCGAGAAAGATGCCTGGGAAGCTGAAGGTGAAAATCGTGGCCGGGCGCCATTTGCCAGTGATGGACCGAGCTAGTGACCTGACTGATGCCTTCGTGGAGGTTGGTGCAAGGTCCTGCCCCTCAAAGCACAGGGAGTGCCAAGCCCTGTGAAGGATCCTACCCACCTCACCCCCAGCTCTTCAGCCCATTCTCATTTCGACTGGCGTCCTTTGTGCGGTGCTTGTCCAGCCGTCCCTTGAGGGCTGACTGACGAGATTGCAGCCCATGTGATGGGTGCAGCGCTCACAGGCGTCTGTGGCGCGCCGCGCGGGGAGGCAGTTACTGCTCTGCATGCTGGGGTGACCCTGATGTCAGGACTCATAACAGGCCACCTGCCAGTCAGGAAGCGATCCTGAGGCGTGGCCGCTCAGCCACCGAAACTCACACACACGTACATTCTTCTGTTTAGGAGGGTGGCTTCTGACGCCGGAGTGATGGAGATCACGTTAAAAATGTAGATGCAGTCCGTTATGGGCACTTGGAGACCTAGAAGGCGTGGCGATCCACCCCTTAGCATAACATTCTCTGAATCATCAGTGTTAAGTTAAAACACAGCTGGAAAGCTTTCTGCTCTTGTAGAGACTGGTAGGTCTGATGAGCTGTTTTAGGGTAATTTAGTGCCTTGAGGTAGGAAGCCAATTAAGTGCCATGGATTTAAATTGCAAAATTGCTTTTTAAGTCAGATGATTAGTTTAAAGCTCATGCAAATTAGCACAGGCCTAGGGCCCGGAAGGTAATAACCCAAAGTCTGAAAGAAGCCAAGTAAAAATTGTAGTGAAAGTTGACATGATGAGCCAGAGCATTAGAATAATAATCATTTGGGCTATTAATGCTTAGAGTTGATAGCTACAGGATAATATACAACCTGATTTCATATCAATATAAAATATTCTTTTCTTTAAAAAAATTTTTTTTTAATGTTTACTTTTTGTTTTTGAGAGAGAGAGAGAGCGAGCGCGCGCGCGCGCGCGCGCGCGTGAATGGGGGAGGGGCAGAGAGGGAGGGAGACACAATCTGAAGCAGGCTCCAGGCTCAGCACAGAGCCCCACCCAAGGCTCATACCAACCAGCGTGGGATCATGACCTAAGCCAAAGTCGATGCTTAACCCGACTGAGAGCCACCCAGGCACCCCTCAGTATAAAATATTCTTGATGTTCCCTAAAGGTTTTCTGACTTAATAATTGCAGTTTTTCCTCCCAAACATTGGTATAGTTATTCTTAATCCCAACTTCATTGTCATTTGAGAAAACATGTTGTGTGTGTTCTTGGGTCAGCTGTTAGGTAAAGGAGATTCACAAATTACCAAAGCATAGTCTTTGCTTTTAGGTAGCTCAGAGACTGACCCATATAGTTGAGGTTAATAACTAATAGCTAACATTTGTTGAGTCTCATTATTGCCAGGTTTTTGTTAAGTACTTTTTAATTCTTATTACAACAGTCCTGCTATTATATTATTATCCCATATTACAGTTAAGGTAACTGAGGCCTAGGAACAGTAAATAATTTGCCTAAGATTTCTTAACCATGTAAATAGCCTTGTGGTCTGTTCTCTTAACCACTGTGCTAACATTGCCTCTCTGGACAAGGTGATGAGTGTTGTCGAATATGGAAACTTCATTCTGTCTCTGAAGGTTTAGGAAGTCTTACTAAGAAAATGACATTTGAGCTGAACCTTGAAGGATACTCAGGATGTTACCAGACAGAAGGAACGTCAAAGGCACAGGATGGGATACATGGTATGTTCAGGGAACTATCTTAGTTTGGGATGTGTCTGGGAGTAAAAGGGAATATGTGAGTAGTGGAGGTTGTGGGGGATGAGCCTGGAAAGGTAGGTTGGTGCCAAATCTTGTTTTCTGTACTGAATAATTTTCCTTTATAAGCAGGGGTAAGCAAAGAGAACTTTTTTTAAATGTTTTTTTTTGAGAGAGAGAGACAGAGTGTGAGTAGGGGAGAGGCAGAGAGAGAGGGAGACACAGAATCCGAAGCAGGCTCCAGGCTCTGAGCTGTCGGCACAGAGCCCGATGCGGGGCTTGAACTCATGAACTGTGAGATCATGACCTGAGCTGAAGTTGGTGGCTTAACTGACTGAGCCACCAGGCACCCCGCAAAGAGAACTTTTTAAGCAGAATTGAAATAAGGTGATGTTTGTATTAGGTTGTTTATAGGATGACTTGTATGATAATGTTATTGATGAACTAGACAAGTGAGAGTTGAGGCAGGGAGATCAGTTAAGAAGGTGGTAAAATTATCCAGGCAGTATGTGCATGTTGAGAATGGCTATGGGAACCAACTAGAGGAGAAAGACTTAAGGGACATTTCCTAGGTAAAATAATGCCTTGGGAATCAATGGTTTTGCTGGTAAGGGAGGGGTTGGATTTAAGGGTGACTTATTAATTCCTTCTTCCAGCAAATACTTAATAAGTGCTATTTGCCAGGTCCAGTGCTAGTCACTGGTGTAGCTGATGCGTACGTAATAGTGAACAAAATAGACTTCGTTCCTGCTTTTATGGAGTTTATATTTTGGTGGAAGAGACAGACATTAAAAAGCAAAGAAATGATTAAATATGGAACTGTGATGAGTGATATGAAAGCAATAGAGAGTAGCAAGGAACATCTGTTTTAGATTGGGTAATTGGGGGAGACCTCAGAGGAAGTGTCCATCAGAAGACATGCTGGATGAGAAGGAGCCAGCTGCTTAGGGAGTGTATTAGGAAGTGAAGGGAGATGTGTATGACTGGCGTATAGTGAGTAAAGGAGAAAATGGTGTAAGATAAAGTTGTAGAGTTAGTCAAGGAGCCAATCGTTCAGGATCTTAGAGGCCGTGATTGGGAGTATGGATTTTATTCCAAATTCTGTAGTAAGCGGCTGTTGAGATGAGTACTCTTTTTTACTACCTGTAGTATGAACTGAAAAGAGAAATAACTGAAAAGAGAAAGCTATTTGGAAGCAAATAGCTAATTACGAGATTCTATAATAGTTCAAAAAAGAGAAGATGGGAGCCAAAATGTTGGTTTGGTAATAGAAGTGGATGGATTCCAGATACACCGTGAAGAGGGATTCTAGAGGATTTATTGGTCGACTGGAGTAGGGGACCAGGGAAAGGGAAACTAAAAGATGACTCTTAGTTTTCTGGAATTTTGGGGGTAATTTTCTGAGACTCCATGGGATTGATAGAGATTGATTGAGTAGGTGAAGAGTCAGTTTCCGTCGAGGTGTGTTAAGTTTGAGACGTCTTTAAGAACTTTAATTGGAGTTGTCAGTGAGGAAGTTAGATTTCTGAGTGTGGTGTTTAGAAGAGAGGTGTGAGTTAGAAATGAGCTCATACAGGCCAGTGCTTTTCTATTCTAAGACCCAGTACCCACTTTATATAGCACGTGTTTTGAAATCCACTCTTTACTACGCTGGCATGATATTTGTAGCTGATGTAAACAATCCTTACAATTAAAAATCAATATATTGCTCTAAGTATAGTATGATAAGAGACTTTTTAAAATTTGTATTTCAATATGGAAGTACTTGTTCATGAACATAGTAGAAGATGCAAAGTAATCAGATTGAGAACATGAATATTTATTAAGCCTTTGTATATACCCATCACTGTACTGAGTATAATACAATGTGCTGGGGATATAGCAGTGGATTAGACAAAAATTTCTTTAATCATGGAACTCACATTTTAGTGAGAGGAGGGAATTCATAAAGAAGATCATTAAAGAAAAGATAAACTCTGTTAAATAGTGAGAATATGGAGAAAATAAAGCAAGGATACAAGAGAGGGAGTGCCTCACTTTGTATAAAAATCATATGAATCTGACTCCGTAGAGAGTGAGACAGTTGTGCAGTCTTGACATCTCAGATGGCCTTCATTGCTATCTGATCTTTCAAAGTAGTCAACTCATGGGAAAAAGCAGAATTTTCTCTTAATTTACACGTTGGTTTTATTTCTTGACAATTATGTATATGAAAACTCCATTACAGTACTTTTATCTGTAGAATGAGATGGGTTTTTAATCCTTTGTGACTGTCTGGTAGGACATTTGAAAGTCATGAGACAAGTCTTCATTGTAGGGGACTATTTCTTGCATTGCAGGACACCTACCTTCTCTGGTCCTTCCTCCTAAATATTACTATTGTTCCCCACAAAAACACCCATAGAAATTTCTAAAATTCCCTTAGGAGTTGGTTCTGTCCCTTTTTTTAAACCTCTGAATGAGGGGAGAGAGAAGAATGGATCCTTGAAAAAACTTGATATTAAATGTCTATTAGAGGAGGGGGACCAGGGGAAGAAAACAGAAATTATCAGCCAGTTGGGGGAGAGAAAAATCAGGAAAGTAATGTCTGAAAAGGCAACAGGGGAAGTTTCTGGAAAGAGGAAGCCCTCAACCATTTAAATGGCACTGAGGAGGTCAAGTAAAGGGGACAGAGAAATCACTGTATTGGACAATATGGAGGTTGTTACTGATGCCAACAAGAGGAATGTGAAGGAAGCCCATATTGTAATGAGTTAAAGAGGGTTAACAAGGGGTACAAGGGAGGTGAGGAAGAGGTGTGGCAAGAATGGACAATTATTTAAAGAAATACAGCTGTGAAGAGAGGAGAAATGGTGTGTTATTTGGGGAGTATGTGTCTTTCAGTACTTAAGTTAGAAGATATTAGAACATATTTGTGTGGTAACAGGAAAAATCCAGCAGAAAGGGAAAGATTAATGCAGGAAAAAGGGGATAATGAAGGATTACTGTATAATAAAGGGATAAATTGTGTGATGTAGACTGTAAGTGCTGTATAAGCTCGTAAGAGAGGGAGATAATGGTGCCTGAGCTGGTCATGAGAAGTCTTTGTGCTGGACTTGAAGGATGGTCAAATTTCTATAGGCAGAGAGGAAAAAAGGACATTTTTCAGATGAATAGGATAAACTTGGTAAAAGCAAAAGGAGAGGGATAGAGCATATGTAATTGAAGGGAAGATTCTTGTGGGGAATAAAATTTGCTAGGTAGGGAGATGCAGATTATTGAGTGGTCTGAAAACTATGGGGTGGAAGTTTGTACAGTAGAAGCTCTGTTAACAAATTTGCATTAATTCACTCATCACAGTTCCCAGTGTTCTGCATTCCTTCCATAAGCCTATTCTTTTTTCTTTTTTTATTTTAGGGACGGAGTATGAGCAGGGGAAAGGGGCAGAGGGAGGGAGAGAGAAAGGGAGGGAGAAAATCCTGAGATCCTAAACAGGCTCCATGCTCAGGCTCCTAAACAGGCTCTGCCTGAGGGGGCTCAATCTCAGGACCCTGGGATTATGACCTGAGGCTGAAATCAAGAGTCAGATGCTTAACCAACTGAGCCACCCAGGTGCCCCATCCATAAGCATATTTTTGAATACCCACATTGCTAGGTTATTCTCCAGTGTGCCTGTGTGCGTGCTTCTCCCATCAGTTGGCTAATAATACTTTACCAAAAGGCAGTTTTGTTTTTTTCCCCAAACCTGTTTTATGCCAACTCTATTTGTTATTGTAATGTATTTAAACCTTATGTAAATTGGTGAAATAAGTGTGAAAATGAAGTTGATAATGTTATGTAAAGACATATGGATACAGTCACTAAACATTACTCTTGAATTAGATGAAGAAAAGATTGTAAAAAATCTAGGATTCTGTGTTCATATATTTTTACAAGCAATTTTAAGTTCTACCATCATAAAAAAAACCTAAACTGGAAATCACAGATGGTACATTATGGGTGTGGCTTATGCAAAAAAGATGATGCAGAACTCTTAACAGTGGACCCTTACTCAAATAAGAGGCCTTAGCCTTACATTCAAAGATAGAGGAATGAATATTTATTTGTATGTTTTATCTTAAAATTTTTACAGTTTGTATCATTTTTAATGATTCCTTGATTTAACCATATTATTTGATGAACTGATCAAATACTGGTCTGGATTGCATTGGTTGAGGGAATTTCTACTACATATGATGTGAGAAATTTAGGAAGCCAGTGAAGACCAAGTAGTATCTAAAGATGTTTATTCTTGCAGGAATTTCCAGGATAAATGAGGTAGAAGTTCTGTATAAAAGAAGTATTAATGGAAGTTTATGCTGGTATTAATGTGCATGTTACAAACTGTTCAGCAAGGTATATTGTCATTTTGTGTTTACCCAGGAGCCTGTGAGTGAACAGAGAGAGGAAAAGAAATTAATGTTTAATGACATACCAGACATTTTGCTAGGTCTCTACATGCATTTTTTTCATGTACTACAACAACCCCCCTTTCAGAAGAGGAAACAGCCTTAAATAACAGGTTAAATAACTTTCTCAAGGTAATTTAGCTAATGAGTGGGGAAAGAGAATGCTTTTACTTTACTAGGGAATCTCATTAAAATCCCTGAGGTTCTTTAATAAAGTTGTAAGGCATTCATTTAATTGCTGGGTAATAAAATCTCCTTCAAATTAAATAAGACCAAATGAACTATGATTCTTTAGTAGAAGGGGAATCATCACAATTTGCAAAAATACACACTTTAGCCTTTTCCTTTTTCTAAAATGTTTGTTTAACGCAGTTTGGAGCTATCAGATCTTTACTGTATCTAGAATGGGCAGTTGACCAAAAAAAAAAACAAAGGCACAATATAACAGTACAGTATAGTGGGACAAACCTGAAGGGGGCTCTGAATTCATAACGTAAAGAATGATATGGTAGTTTTGGCAGTTGAATCCAAACCGTTAAGTACATTTGGCTTTCGAAAGGTTTTGAATAGTTTTATGATCCTAACCACATTTTACTTCAAATTAAGCAGTTACTGGGTAATTTAAGCAATAAGTATTTCCTTGATATTTTGAATATTAAAATGTAATGAAATTTGTAACTGAACAGTAATTTCTGTTCTTCTCAGTGTTCCCCATCCCCATTAAGTTTCATTCTTTACTGTTTGTGATTTAAAATAAGTTATTGAAGTAATACATGAATAGCTCCCATTACAAAAGATTGAAATAATTCAGAAGTAAAACTTGAACGCCCCTTCCTTTGTACTTACTATGCTGTACGCTGTACTGTATTTCCTACCATGTCAGTCCTCTCTTCAGAGATGATTGCTGTCAATTCTTTGACATGTGTTTGTTTACTCCCCCTCCTTCCTTTCAAAAAAAAAAGTTTTATCATATTTTAAAAAACGACTGTAATAATGCTTTATATATTTTATAACTTGTTTTTCAGTTATTGTGTCATTGACGTTTCCACATGACAGTGCATAAAATCAATTCCATTCTTTAGTGGGGATACATGTGATTTACTCAATAATTTTCCTATTGAATGACTAGATTTTTTAGTTTTGTTTTTTTTTTTTTTTTTTTTTTTTTTTAAGGAAGGAGACTCATGTGAAAATGTTTCTTTAGGATAAATTCCTGGAAGTGGATCCAGAATTTTATAATTTTAATCAAAATAAATATGATTTGAATATAATATGATTTGAATATATTTGAAAATATAATATGATTTGAATTTTTTATGTTTTTGAATTTTAAAATAATACATTTTACAAATAGGAAGTGTATGTGCATGGTTCAGAATCAGAAGGTACAAAATGAGTCAACCTCTCATACTGTGTTTCTTTTAACCAACCTGTTCTGTTTTTTCTAGGGTCCGTTGTTACCATTTGTTGTACATTCTCAAATAACCTGTGCAGTATGTAGGCATATATTACATGACTTATAACATTTTGGCATTTTTTTCCCCCAAAGAATGCTATACATACTGTTCCATTGAAGAAAGATCTATTTTGGTGATCTATACCAGTGCAGAGAACTGCTTCATTCTTCTAATTAGCATTTGGACTGTGTGTCTTTACCATACTTCATTTAACCAGTTCCAAATTGGTGGATATCTAGGTTATTTCCAGTCTTAGGCTACCATGATGCTGCCTGTATATGTCATTGTGCACTTCTATATAAAGTTAAAGGGTATAGGCATTTAACATTTTGATACATTGTCAAACTACAGTCCTTAGAGATTGTTTTAATTTATATTCCCACCAACAAAGTATTAGAACACTTCATCAACACTGTTTTAATTTATATTCCCACCAACAAAGTATTAGAGCACCTCATCAACACTGTTTTCAAATTTTTTGCCAATGTGGTAAAAATGTTGGTTTAGTTTGCATTTCTTAAAAAAAATTTTTTTAATGTTTTATTTATTTTTAAGACAGAGAGAGACAGAGCATGAGTGGGGATGGGACAGAGAGAGAGGGAGACACAGAATCTGAAGAAGGCTCCAGGCTCTGAGCTGTCAGCACAGAGCCCGATGCGGGGCTCGAACTCATGAACTGTGACGTCATGACCTGAGCCGAAGTCAGACTCTTAACCGATTGAGCCACCTGGGCGCCCCTAGTTTGCATTTCTTATAGTATGAATGTGGTTGATCATCTTTTGATGTATGGTTGACCCTGGAACCGGGTGGGGCCTCTTAGGGGCAGTTGACATCCCTCTCCCAACCCAGCACAGTTGAAAATCCACATGTAACTTTTGACTCCCCCCAAAATGAACTACAAATGGCCTGCTGTTGACTGGAAGGCTTACTGATAACATAAAGTTGGTTCACAGATTTTGTATGTGAAATGTATTATACACAATATTCTTACACTAAGATAAGCTAGAGAAAAGAAAGTGATACTGAGAAAATCATTGGGGCACCTGGATGGATCAGTGGGTTAAGCAGTGGACTTGTGTCGGCTCTTGATTTTGGCTGAAGAAATCTCACAAACCGTGAGACCAAGCCTCACATCAGGTTCCTTGCCGACAGTGTAGAGCCTGCTAGGGGATTCTCTCTCTCCCTCTCTGCCCCTCTCCCATGTGTGTGCTCTCTCTCCCTCTCTTTCTGTCTCTCAGAATAAATAAAATCATAAGGCAGAGAAAATATATTTATAGTACTGTTCTGTGTTATAGATACTGTAAGTTTACACTGTATGATTACAAGGTGAATCATCTATAACTACATCAATATTGTCTTAAATGATACAAAACACAGTAGATGTTCCACATATTACTAACACTAGACATCAAAAATGGAAAGATACTGTGAAAAAGAAATTCTTCATTTAGAAGTATAATGATTTATACATTGGTAACAAAGAAGCAGCAGTATGATTGCTTTATGGTAGCCTAGTGTAATTGATAGGATTGCTTCACAGGAGCCTTGCTTATACATTAACAAATGAATTGTTATAAAAAATTTTTTATTGAAAAATTTTTATGATACACAGTATTGCAGTTTTAGAAATGTAATAATGCTGTATTAGAAACGTAGCTAAAAAAAAAAAAAAACAAAAACCCGTGATGATAGGCTGATACACAGTTTTTCCAATAATGGAGAGGCACAGTGTGGTATATAATTCTTTGAAAGCAAAGTTATAAAACAGAAAAATAATGTGATTAATTTTGTATTAACTATTGCTCACCTGTATCTATATAAGTATAGGCTAACCGCTTCTATACAAGTCTAGTACACAATGACTACTTAGGCATCTGATGATGGCACAGAAATGCCTTATACGGTTCTTACTGTACAGTTATTAGATTTTCACATGAAGACACTCACACAACAGATACGCTTATTAATTGTACAGCATGATTTATTAAGTGGAAGTGGATTGTCAGGTCTTCATCCTCATTGCTTTCATGTTGAATATGTAGAGGTAGAGGAAGAGGAGGGGATGGTCTTGCTCTCAGGTGGCAGAAATGGAACAGGTGGAAGAGCTGGAAGGGGAGACAGGAAAGGGAGGCACATGGTAATTTGCAGTTTCTAACATTTTTGCTTTTTCATTTTTCGAAAAGTATTTCCGTACAGTACCACTGTTTGTGTTAGTTTCGGTGCTAGTATCCTAGAAAGGTCTATGTTGTAAGAGAAGTCAATAGCAGTCTTGAATACTCAGATCCCTTCTGTCAGGTTGTTTAATATCAATTTATTTTCTGGCACTGCTTCTTTTACATCTTTTTTCTCATTATCTGGCACTGGTTTGGAAGCCCTCATCTCCATCAAGTTGTCTTCTGTTAATTCTTCTGGTGTGGTGTTCATTAGCTTTTAAATTTCTCTAAGATCCATACCTTGAAACTCTTCACCCTTCACCGTTTTTGCTATATCCACAATCTTTTTATTATTACTTTAAAAAATTTTTAATGTTTATTTATTTTTGACAGAGCACGCGTGTGCTAGAGCATGAGTGGGGGAGGAGCAGAGAGAGAGGGAGACACAGAATCTGAAGCAGGCTCCAGGCTCTGAGCTGTCAGCACAGAGCCTGACACTGGGCTCGAACTCACGGACTGCGTGATCATGACCTGAGCCGAACCGAACACTGAACTGACTGAGCCACCCAGGCGCCCCGCTATATCCACTGTCTTTTCCATGATTCCCCCCTTTTAAAAAAAGTCTTTTTTTTCAAGTAGTCTCCATGCCCATTGTGGGGCTTGAACTCAAAACCTTAAGATCAAGAGTCACATGTTCTACCAACTAAGCTAGCCAGGCTCCCCTCCATGATTCCCTTGATTGGCTCTGTTGTAAGTCCTGTGAAGTCATGTACAACATCTGGACACATTTTTTTACAGCAGGAGTTTATTGTTTCAGGCTTGATGGCTTTCATGGCTCTTTCTATAATAATGATGGCATTTCAGTGGTATAATCCTTCCGGACTTTTCATGATGTTCTCGTGGAATTCTCTTCCATAGTGTTGACAATCCTTTCCAAAAAACACCATGTGTAATGAGCTTTAAAGGTCCTTATGACCCCCCTGATCTAGAGGCTGATTATAGAAATGTTGTATTTGGGGGCAAGTAAATCACTTTGATGCCCTTGGTGTTGAACTAATGGGGTTCTGGGTGACCAGAGACATTGTCCAATGTCAAAAGAACTTTAAAAGACAGTCCCTTAGAAGCAAGGTATTTCCTGACTTCAGGCATCAATGGAATCAATCCAGAAAAAGGATTCTTGTTGTCCAGACCTTGTTGTATAACCAAAAGACTGGCAGCTGGTGTCTGTCTTTTCCTTTCAAGGCTTAGGGATTAGCAGCTTTATAGATAAGGGCAGTCCTGATCATAAACTTGACTGCATTTGCACAAAAGAGTAGAGTTAGCCTATCCCTTCCTGCCTCAAACCCCAGAGCTTGCTTCTCTTCCTTACTAATAAATACCCTTTTTGGGATTTTTTTCCCCCCACCAGAATAAGGCACTTGTGTCTGCATCAAAAACCTGTTCAGGCAGGTTTCTTTTCAGTGATTTTTTCAGTGGCATCTGGGAACTTGTCTGCTGTGTTTTGGTCGGTGGCAGCTATTTCTCCTGTTATCTTGACATGTTGTAAGCCAGTCCTCTTTCTAAAATCAAGATACTATCCTTTGCTGGCATTAAATTATCCTGCTTTAGATCTTTCATCTTCCTTTTGCTTTAGGTTGTCATATAATGACTTCACTTTTTTCTTGAATCATATTAGAGTGTAGTGTATCCTGCACCCATGTAAAAGCTGCATTTTCAATATGAAGTAAAAAGGTATTTTTCAAAAACTGCAAGGTTTTTGCACCTGTTGGCATAGCTGCAGCGGTGTCTTCACGAATTTTCTCTATTTACAGTGGTCCTTATGCTGGATTCGTTTATCTTGAAGCAGCAGGCAACTGTAGCTGTAAAACTCGATCTGTAGTACATATCAAGCAATTCAGCTTTTTCTTGTTAATGTCATGACTTTTCTTTGATTCTTGGAAGCACTTCAAGCAACCCTAGTGGCACTTTGTATGGGTCCCATGATGTTATTCAAGGATTACAGTATTACACTAAACACAATGAAAAATACTCAAGAACTGCAAGAGGTTACTTTGTGCTGCAGTATGCAATTTACTGGAGAGACGAACTGCTCACATGGAGATAGGTAGCATGGTACAGTGTTTTAAGTGGATACTCAAAACACTTGGGCTCATGGCAGTGGCAATAGGAAGTGGTATGAAATTATTCTAATACTACAGTGTGTGCTACAATTCATTTTATGCAGTTATGATTTAACACTGCATCTTTACATTTCTCTCAACTGCAAATGGCATTGTGTATGCTCTTATGTCTTTTTTTTTTTTTTTTTGCATGTTTTGATCAGTTTTAACTTTTTATAGTTAGTGTGTATTTTATGGTAGTAAGTGATAAAATAGACTGGTATTTACATATATCTTATGCATTCCTGACATAACTGTTTCTTAGTTTATTTGCTATTTCTAGGGGGTTTTTTGCTATTCATTTTGTTTATGAGTTTTTTCAATTTGTCACAAATCTCCAAAAAGTTCTCAAGTATATTTACTGAAAAAATCTGCCTATAAAGTGGATGCGTGCTGTTCAAACCCATGTTGTTCAAGGGTTAACTGTACTTTAAAAACATATATATTAAATAGATAAATAAAAACCATCTGTATTTCTGTTTCTTTGAATTGTCTGTTCATGTCCTTTGCCCATTTTTTTGTTGGGTTGTTGATCTTTTTCATATTGCTTTATAAGAGCTCATTAAAAATTGAGGAAAGTAGCTGTTTGGTACATATTTAGCAAATACTTTGTCTCAGTGTTTTGTTTATCTTTGACTTCCTTTATGTAAAAAAGATTTTGTTTTTAAGTAATCTCTACACCCAACGAGGGGTTGAACTCACAGCCCTGCGATCAAGAGTTGCTCGCGCCCCATTGCTTCTCGTCCTTTTGGTTAAGATCAAAAGTATGGTAAGAGTCACATGCTCCACTGACTGACCCAGCCAGGCACCCCTATTTTTGACTTTCTTATATTTTTTTAAAAAATTTTTTCTAATGTTTATTTTAGAGAGAGAGACACACACACAGAGTGCAAGCAGGGGAGGGGCAGAGAGAGAGAGGGAGACACAGAAACTGAAGCAGGCTCCACGCTCTGAGCTGTCAGCACAGAGCCCAACGCGGGTCTTGAACTCAGGAGCCTTGAGGTCATGACGAAAGCTGAAGTTGGATGCTTAACTGACTGAGCTACCCAGGTGCCCCTTTTATATACTTTGCCATGCAAAAAGTTCTTATTTTTACTGAATTTCTTAAACCTTTTCTACCCTCTAACTATGCTGCCTAAGTACATATTTAGTACTTGGTATTGTGCCTAATAATTCAAATTAAATGATAAAACACCTAGAAAAATATACAGAAGATAAATTTTTTTTTTTTTTTTTGCTTTTAGAAAATTTCCTGAACTGATAGAACAACAAAAGCAAATATTATAAAACCAATGGAGATTTCTTGCAAAAAGGAAAGGAGGTTTCGTAGATTATTTGCTTGAACTAGCATTTACTAAGAATCTACAGTATGCAAAACTATGTCCTGGGTATTGTCTTAAAGGGGATAAGCTTTAGTGAACTTAGAGGTTAGGAAAGATAATGGTAAAAACTAATAGAATTAGGGCAGAGATCAAATTTAGGAAAGGCAAGACCATCTAGGAAATAGTTCCCTAGCTGTTTTGCTTTTAAGCTTCTGGACGACTTCTCGGGTTCAGTCAGATTTTATAATCTCCATTCTTTGTCTGAAGAAAGCCCCAGGGATTTAGTTTGCTTTTTGCATTCTTCATTCCTTTCTTATTTTGGATCTTTGTGATTTAAAGTTTATTTATTTTGAGAGAGAGAGGGAGAGCATGCTCGAGTGTGGGAAGGACAGATAGAGAAGGGGAGAGAGAATCCCAAGTGGGCTTTATGATGCAGGGCTCAATCTCATCATGAACTGTGAGATCATGACCTGAGCTGAAATCGAGTCAGACGTTTAACTGACTGAGCCACCAAGGTGCCCCTTGGATCTTTGTGATGTAGTGTATGCCAAGACTGGCTATGAAATAAGATAGTCTCCCCATACAATCCCTTACATTGTTCCTGAAGATAAAACCCTTAATGATAATGGTTTGCTGTTGATCATTATGTGTGCACACAAATAAGGGCTTAAAAAAATAACAAAACGGGGAAGTGGAAAATACAAGGCATATACATATATATGTTCTAAGTTTGTTTATTTTGAGAGAGGGTGTGTGCGAGTGAGCAGGGAGGAGCAGAGAGAGGAGAAAGAGAATCCCAACCAGGCTCTGCACTTTAAACATGGAGGCTGATGCAGGGCTCGAACCCACAAATTGTGAAATCATGAGCTGAGCTGAAATCAAGAGTTGGACGCTCAACTGACTGAGCCACCCAGACCCTCACAAGGCTATTTCTAAGTTCTCACAATAATGTGCTATAGTTCTGGATTCTCATGCTGAGATGGTGAGAGGATGGTCAGCTGGCTTTTTTACCTTCTGATTTTATTCTTGCTGGTCCTCTGCCATTAAGACTCCTCTTTTGTCTGAACTTTTATTCCTGAAGGCTATATTGACTCCTTCTTTCATATTGACAAAATAGTCTGGTTTTAATTTCTGTGTAGAGCTAGTCGAAGAGTGAGTAATTTCTTATTTCAGGTATAGCCTATGAACTTACTGGACCCATCTGTGCTTTCTTCTCTTTTATTTCAGGGGATAGTTGCCTTTTTTCCTCCTTCATGGTTCATCCCCCTCCCCTCCCCCCCCCCCCCCCATTGCTTGCCTGATGTTAAAATTTACTTTTATTCACATTTTTTGATATTTATATTTGATCATTTATTTGTTTTTAGGTAAAATTTGGTAATACCACCTTTAAAACAGATGTGTATCTCAAGTCCCTCAACCCTCAGTGGAACTCAGAATGGTTTAAATTTGAGGTAAGTTTTAATTATTTTATTATTTTTTTTTAAGTTTATTTATTTTGAGAGAGAGTGCACTTATGTGTGTGCGGAGAAGTGGCAGAGATGGGGAAGGAGAAAGAGAATCCCAAGTGGGCTTTGCTGACAGTGCAGAGCCCAATGTGGGGCTTGATTCCACTAACTGGGAAATTGTGACCTGATCTGAAATAGAGTCTGACGCTTAACTGACTGAAGCTCCTTGAGGTAAGTTTTTAAATGTCAGCATTTTTGAGTATATTTTTTTGGAGGTGAGAGGTGACCCTTTTCCCTTAGGAATGTAGGAGTACTTTTTATTTCAGGTATAGTAGTTTTCCTACACCATAAAATTTTTTTTTTTTTTTGCTAAGACTATTGCGTTTTTAAAAAATAATGTTAAGAAAATATAGTGTATGAATATAAAAACATTTAAAAAATAGAATCCCTCAGAAGTATTATATTATCGTTACTGTAATTCTAACAGTTACAAAAATCACTTAAGAACAGTATACAGATTAAATTTTTTAAAAGTTGTAATAAAAAGTATATATAAAAAATGTTGCCATTTTAACCATTATTAAGTATCATTTAATAGCATTAATTACCTTCACAGTGTTGTCTAAACATCACTATTATAAAACTTTTCATCACTCCAAACAGAAATTACTCATTCAGGGGCACCTGGGTGGCTCAGTCAGTTAAGCACCTGACTTGGCCTTAGGTCATGATCTCACGGATTGGCTCTGTGCTGACAGCTCAGAGCCTGGAGCCAGCTTCCGATTCTGTGTCTCCCTCTCTCTCTGTTCCTCCCTGGCTCATCTGTCTCTCTCTGTCTCAAAAATAAATAACGTTAAAAATTAAAAAAAAAAAATTCATTCAGCAATAACCCCCATTCCCTCTTCTCCTAGACTCTGATAACATCTAACCTACTTTCTGTCTCTTCGAATTTGCCTATATTAGATATAAGTGGAATCATACAATATTTGTCTGTGTCTGGCTTTCACTTAGCATAATGTTTTCAAGGCCTATCCATGTTGTGTCATGTATTAGAATTTCTTTATGTTTTATGGCTGAATAATATTCCTCTGTGCATGTGTATGTCACTGTTTATCCATTTATCTGTTGATGGATACTCAGATTGTTTTCATTTTTTGGCTACTGTGGATAATACTGCAATAAACATTAGTGTACAAGTGTCTGTTTGAGTCCCTGTTTTCAGTTCTTCTGGTTATATGCCCAGAAGTGGAATTGCTGGGTCATATGATAAATTATATATTTAGCTTTTTGAGGAATTGCCAGACTTTTCCCTAGTGGCTGCACCATTTTACATTCCCAACAGCATGAATGAGAGTTCCAGGTTTTCCACAACTTTGTCAAGCTTTGTTATTTTTTTTTTAAATTTAAAAGACCAACTATTTATTTATTTATTTATTTAAATGTTTATGTATTTTGAAAGAGAGAAAGAGAGAGAGTGAATATGAGCAGGAGAAGGGCAGAGAGAGAGGGAGAGAGAGAATCCCAAGCAGGTTCTGTGCTGTTAGAACAGAGCTTGATGCAGGCTCAATCCCGTGAATTGTGAGATCATGACCTGGGCTGAAATTAAGAATTGGATACTTAATTGACTTAAAAGGTGCCCCTGTTTTTTTCTGTTATTATTTTTTTCTTAACATTTATTTATTTTTGAGAGACACAGATAGAGCACAAGTCGGGGAAGGGCAGCGAGAGGGACACATAGAATCCGAAGCAGGCTCCAGGCTCTGAGCTGTCAGCACAGAGCCTGCAGGGCTCGAACTCACAAACTGTGAGATCATGACCTGAGCCGGAGTCGGAGGCTTAACTGACTGAGCCACCCAGGCGCCCCCCCGCCCTTTTTTTTTAATCATAGCCATCCTAGTAGGTGTGAAGTGACATTTGCAGTGTAATTTTCATATCCATTTTCCTCATGAATGAGGTGACATGATTTCTTAGGATTAAGGACCATTTGAGTTTCTTGAACTTGGAACTACCACCTCATGTTTTAACTCCCCAGAGAAGATATTTAGAGATGACATTAAGGAGGTAGACTTCACAGGACTTGGTGACTAGCTTAATATGAAAAATGTAGATGTGATGTTGTAGGTCATTGGTTTTGACTTGCATTTTGAAATGACTAGTAATGGTGAGTCTCTCTTCATGTGTTTCACAGTGTGTCTTCTCTGGAAAACTGTTCAAGTTCCTTGCTCAACTAAAAATTTGTGGGGGGGGGGTGCCTGAGTGGCTCAGTTGGCTAAAGCATCCAACTTTGGCTCAGGTCATGATCTTCCCGTTCATGAATTTGAGCCCCGTAATGGGCTCTGTGCTGACAGCTCAGGTCCTGGAGCCTGCTTCAGATTCTGAGTCTCCCTCTCTCTCTGCCCCTGCCCTATTTACACTCTCTCTCAAAAATAAATAAATATTAAAAAAATTTTTAAGCCCCCCGATGCGAGGCTTGAACTCACGAACTGTGAGATCATGACTTGAACAAAAGTTGGATGCTTTAACCCACTGGGCCACGAAGGTGCCCTACTCCTTTACTCATTTTTAAGTTGGATGGTTTATTTTTTTGTCGTTAACTTGTGAAAGTTCTTTTTATTTTTATTTTTTTAATTAAAGAAAAAATTTTTTTTAATGTTTATTTCTGAGACAGAGAGAGACGGAGCTTGAGTGGGGGAGGGGTAGAGATGAAAGGGAGACACAGAATCTGAAGCAGGCTCAAGGCTGTGAGCTATCAGGACAGAGCGCAACGCGGGGCTTGAACCCACAAACTGTGAGATCATGACCTGAGCTGAAGTTGGTCGCTCAACCAACTGAGCCACCCAGGTGCCCCGTAAAAGTTTTTTATATTCTGAATATTAAACTCTTATCAGATCTATGATTTGCAATTATTTTCCTGCATTCAGTAGGTTGTCTTTTCATTTTTCTTGGTAGTTTCCTTTGATGCATAAATGTTTTTAATTTTGCAGTACAATTTATCTTTTTCTTTTGTTGCTCACACTTTCGGTCTCAAATCAGAGTCTGTTGCCAAATTTGGGGTTATGAAGATTCACTACCAAGTGTTTTCCTAAGATTTTATTATTTTATCTATTATAATAATCTGTTATTATTTATCTGTTTTATCTGTTATTTTATCTGTTATTTTTTTATCTGTTATCTGTTATTTTATCTGTTAGGTCATTGATTCATTTGGAGTTAAATTTTGTAATACTGTGAAGTGAGAGTTCAACTTCATTCTTTTGCATGTGGAAATCTAGTTGTTTCAGTACCATTTGTTGAAGAGACTGTTCTTTTCCCATAGAATGGTTTTGGTACCTTTGTCAAAAGTCAGTTGGACACAGGTATATGAGTTAATTTCTGGACTCTCAATTCTGTTCCATTGTTTTATATATCCTTGTGCTATTACCATACTTTTATGATTACTGTATCTTTGTAGTGAATTTTCAAATCAGAACGTGTGAATCCAACCTTGTTCTTTTGTACTGATTTTTTTGTCATGGAGCATTTTGATTCCCTTTCTGTTTTCTTTCATATATGTACGTATATACATGTACATGTATATATACATATACATACACATATACATATACATATATATACACATTTTTTCCCCTTGCTGTTTTAAAATTGACATTATGTATTTTGAAAATGCATCAGTTTGCACATGCATAAAATCTTTTTTGTCATTTTAAACTAAGTATTAAGGTAAAAATGTGGAATATAAGAATCAGAGAAAGTAGACAAACTTGATTACATGATTTCAGATGGAATTAGAATAACAGTGTTTTTCATCATCCTAGCAAAACATTCAAATGCTCATATAGCTTCATTTTGATGGCTTTTTCTTTTTTCCTTTCTTCCATAACCTTAGAAATGGTTAAAAAAAAATAGTCTTGTTGGGGCACCTGGGTTCCTCAGGTTGTTGAACATCCAACTCTTGACTTTGGCTCAGGTCATGATTTTGTGGTTTGTGGGATCAGGCCCCGTGTGGGGCTCAGTGCTGATGATGTGAAGTCTTCTTGGGATTCTCTTTCTCCCTCTCTTTCTGCCCCTTTTTTGTTTGTGTGCTCACTCTTTCTCTTTCTCTCAAAAATAAATAAACTTAAAAAAAATATTTTTGGTGAGTTACATTTTTTATTGGAATGGTAGGAAGAGGTGGGCATTTTGTATTAGTAAATTTCATGATATGGGGCATAAGAATATTTCATTTTATTGATGATGCAGTACTAGTAATTTTTAAAGCTGCAAAATACTCAAGTAGCTGAGATAACTTTGGAAAATAATACATTTGTATTTTTATGAAATAAGGGATTTTTATAATATTAATGAGATTTAGTAACTGAAGTTACTAGCCATTTCCCTTAAAATTTACCAAGTTTACTATTTTGGCTAGTACTTCTAGTAATAGTGTATATTGTGTGAAAAATGTTCCTTCATAAAATTTTTTTTTAAGTTTGTTTACTTCTGGGAGAGAGAGAGAGAGCAGGGGAGGGGCAGAGAGAGAGGGAGAGAGAGATTCCCAAGCAGGCTCTGCACTCTCAGCACGGAGCCTGACGTGGGGCTCGAAATCACAAACTGCAAGATCATGACCTGAGTTGAAACCAAGAGTCGGACGTTTAACCCACTAAGCCACCCAGGTGCCCCGAAAATGTCCTTTTTAAAAAATGTTTATTGTGTGTGTGAGAGAGACAGAGAGAGCTAGCCTGAGTTGGGGGAGGGCCAGAGAGAGAGAGGGGAGAGAAAATTTCAAGCAGACTGTACTGCCAATGCAAAGCTCAGCATGGGCTCAAACTCACGAACTATGAGATCATGACCTGAGCTGAAGCTAAGAGTCAGATGCCTCACTGACTCAGCCACCCAGGTG
Source organism: Panthera leo (assembly GCF_018350215.1). Lineage (NCBI taxonomy): Eukaryota > Metazoa > Chordata > Mammalia > Carnivora > Felidae > Panthera > Panthera leo. The sequence goes on along the minus strand of NC_056685.1, from coordinate 55,790,100 downwards.
CTCCTGAAAAATGTTCTTAAACTTTGTGTTTATAGTTAACGTTTGTTATATGCTTTTTAAACCTTTTTTGTCAGTTGTAATTGGCCTTAGTTTATATGTTCTGAACTCTTAAATAAATATCATGAACAAATGGATGTTTAGTTTTCTTTCATGTAAAAGAAATATTACGCCAGGCAGTGTAATGGTATTTGGAAGCTCCATGCAATCATTTGGAACCCAGGACCCTTTTGTCTTTCTTTTCCATCATTCACAGCCTGTGGCTTCCATATTCATGGTCGCGTTAGCCTCCACTTTAGCAGATGGAGTTCCAGTGATCACATCAGTATTCTAGGCTGGAAGAAAGAGCTGGAGTAAAATGGAATACAGGATAGGTGGTGATCAGTGGAGTGGGAGGAATATTTCAAGGCAAATTCAAAATATTATGCAATATCATCCATAAATTTTTAATTATGTCTGACTTACAGGGAAGGACCCTCTTTTTTTTTTTAATTTTTTTTTTTTTTAACATTTATTTATTTTTGAGACAGAGAGAGAGCATGAACAGGGAAGGGTCAGAGAAAGAGGGAGACACAGAATCTGAAACAGGCTCCAGGCTCTGAGCTGTCAGCACAGAGCCCGACGCGGGGCTTGAACCCACGGACCGCGAGATCATGACCTGAGCTGAAGTCGGACACTTAACCGACTGAGCCACCCAGGCGCCCCAGGACCCTCTTTTTTGAAAGTGAATCATCCACATTATTACATTAGTGATATCAACAATAATTCCTTCTTATACTTTAATACTTAAATCTTCAGAAGTTGGACTGTTAGCCTAAAATCAATAAGAAATTGAATGGGGGTGGGGAAAGGCATGATATTTCATAATTAAGTTAAAAAACTAACCAAAGTGTACGACTGCAGAGCTATCACTTGACCAAAGCATATGTAAGGAAGATACAGGGATTTTAGTTAACCACAGACTCTTTTTTTTTTTTTTTTTTTTGGCTCACAAACTCTGTCTTAACAGTATGGTGTGTCTGCTGTAATGACAAACATCCATAGGCTGCATTTAAAAAGTATAATATTTTAATTATAGGAAATAATAATCCTTTTATATTTTGTCCTTGTCTTACTAATATCTATAATATTGTGTCCAATCTAACCACTACCTTTGATGAGGAGAACCAGCAAGTTAGAGGATGGAATGGTATGCAGAGGAGGGCAGCCAAAATAGTGAGCATGTCTTCCATAAGGGAGAAATCTCTTTTTGCCTCATTCTTTGCCTTAGTCAGTTTGGGCTGCCGGTAACAGAATACCATAGACTGGCTGGCTTAAACAATAGCATTTTATTTCTCACATTTCTGGATCCTGGGAAGTCTGAGATCAGGGACCATCATGGTTTTGTTCTAGTGAGGTCCCTCTTTCTGGTTTGTAGACAGTTGTCTTCTTGCTATGTCCTCACATGGCCGGGAGAGATCATCTCTCCCTGTCTTTCTTATAAGGATACTAATCCCATTCATGAGGTCTTTGCCCTTATGACCTAATTACCTCCCCATCTCCAAATAACATCATGTTGGGGATTAGGGCTTCAACATATAGGTTTTCAGGGGATAGAAACATTTAGTCCATTGCATTTTCCATTGTAGTCCCTCTTTATAGCTAGTGCTTGCTTGGCATGTGATAAGTAATTGATAATAAGTAAAAGGAGAGAGAATAGACATTTATTTCATTTACTTAACTCATGAACTTAAATTGTTTTTTCTTACAAATAATATTCAAAATATTATGCAATATCATTCATAAATTTTTAATTTTTAGAGAAGGACCCTCTTTTTTGAAAGCTAATCATCCAGTTACATTATTACATCAGTGCTATCAACAATAATTCCTTCTTAATTTTTTTTAAGCAATCTTCACACCCAGCATGGGACTCAAACTCAACCCTGAGATCGAGAGTTGCATGCTCCCCAGACTGAGCCAGCCAGGCGCCCCAGTTTTGCCTACAGTTTTACTCTGCGAAATTGTCTTTAGAATTTATGGTATCATTGTTCTCGTTATCATCCTTGCTCTCCTGTAGGTAATCTATGGAAGCTGTTTTGACATTCCTTAAGCATTTTTGCTTGACGTTATAAGCAGAGTAGTGAAACACTGAATAACTATGTAGAAAAGGAAATTAAAACCTTTTGGGTGTTAATCATCTTATGTTTGTGCCTGGAGGCAAATTGTACTTTTTTTTCTTTAGAAATTTGGCATCTTTTATAGGAGAAGGGGTTACAACTTTTGTGCAAATTAATCCCTTTACCTTTGTGCTTAGAGATCAATCTGTACTTTTTTTTTTCCAGAAATAAGTAATCTTTTACATTTGTCATATGTATATATTTATGGTAATGAAGATTTTTAAATTAAAAGATTTAATTTTAAGGTATACTTTTAGGTGGACGATGAAGATTTACAAGATGAACCTCTACAGATCACAGTTCTTGACCATGACACATACAGTGCAAATGATGCCATTGGTAAAGTGTACATTGATATTGACCCTTTACTCTACAGTGAAGCTGCAACAGTCATCTCAGGGTGGTTTCCAATTTATGATACCATACATGGTAAGGAGTATATTTTAAGAAAATAAATCATAGTTTTAAAAATTTATCCTTAAACACTTTTGTGCTACACGTGGTGGTTTTAAAATATCTTTAAAAGATGTTTTCTTTAATAGTCATAAAGTATTATTGGTAGAATTGTTATTTTTGTGAACATAATTTGAAGTAATCCCTTCTAAATATATGCAGTATAGTAAGTTAATGCATTATTTAAAAATCATCTAACATTGGTACTATTTCTGAAACATTTTCAAGTGGATAATGTTGATATTTTTCTGCTTAAAAATTCTTCAGGTTTTTTGTTGCCTAAAGCAGGGTTCTCAAAGTGTGGTCTGGGGACACCTAGGGGTCCCTGCACAGGTTCTATGAGGGAGATGAGAAGTTTTAATATGATACTTACATGTCATTTGCCATTTTTATTCTCACTTTCTTACAAGTGTACAGTGGAGTTTTCTAGAGGTTTTATGATGTATGGTGTTACCACACATTGCAGAGCAGAAATGAGAATCTAACTGTATTCTATTAAGCTAGACATTATAGAAAATTACAAAAATGTAACAGTGCTATTTTACTAATTTTTTTTGGTTTTCAAAATAGTTATTTTTATAAAAATGTTTATAGTAATATTTTAAAAAATTCTCAGCTTTAATTTTAATTTTCATTCTAAATTTTAATTTTAATTATAACATGGTAAATGTTGATAGATGACCCGTGTAAATAAAATCTCTTTGAGGTCTTCGATAATTTCTAAGATTGTAAAAGTGGTCCTGTCATTAAAACGTTTGAGAACTGCCAGCCTGCAAATATACCGTTCTTTTAGAATGACAGATGGACCCGTAAAGAGCTGGCAGATGTTCCTCTCTACAGTCTAGCATCTTTCTGCCTGTTTTACATTTTTGACCTGGCAATTCCATTGATAGTAGTTTATTATAAGAAAATTAAGATGTTTGCTGAGATTTATGTAAGAGTGTGTTTATTGTGATACTTAGATCCTATTATTATTTATTAATGTTTACAATGGTAAAATGTATTGGAAAAGAGGATTTACTTAAATAAATTAGAGCATATATAGACCATGAATTATACAGCCAGAACAAAATGCGTGTTTTAAGAATACAATGGCATAAGGAAATAAAAGGATTTGTGAAATTGTAAAATTTTATAGAATTCAGATTATAAAACATTATTATAGGATGATTCCATATTTGTTTAAAAACAAAAGAATTGCATATATGTGATATCATTGGATAAATTGGCAGAATACATAATAAAATGTTTATTCTTGGATAGTTTTATTTCTGGACTGTAATCCTATTTTTCTTCTTTTCCTCTTTTACTTTTTTCTATGTAAATGTATTATCTTTGTAGTTAGGAAATAAAATCCAATCCCATAGTAAATTACCAATAAAACAAGCCACTGGAGAATTAATCTGGGCTTGGATTAAAGGCATAGCAGTATGAATGAATGAATTTTCTAAATATTTTATATTAAATACTGTTTATAATTGGTTTAATATATTTATGGACCCTTTGTTAGGAATGTAATCTCTTATTATTTCAGTGGGTAAATGAGCAAGTCACTCTTAGAAGGCCTTCTTCAATAAGTATGAATTTGACATGAAGTCAGGACAGTCCAGTAAAAATATTTAGTGAATGTTAAGAGATAGAGACTGGGTCATTTTTATTTATTAGGTCATGTTGAAAACCCTTATTTTTGGAATTTCTTAGCTCATTTTAACTTACTACATTCATTGAAAAGAATGAAACTTCTTTTGTGTTAAATCAGATTCTTCCATTAGTTGTTAAGACCATTTACTCTGGGATCATAAAGATCTGACTTCTAATCCTGGCTGTACTACTTAACTAGTTATTGACACTGCAAATTATTTAACTTTTATTAAACTTTAATGTCTTCCTCTGTAACGTGAAGATGATAGTACTACGGAAATTGCCTTACTGGGTTGGTGTGAGCACTTTGAAATACTACTTATAAAGCATTTAGAATGTTATCCATGCTCACTTGTTACCTTCATCATCATCATCATCATCATCATCATCATCATCATCATTATCATCGTTGTCATCACTTTAAATGGGGCTCCTTTCCAGTTACACTTGATTCAAATAAGTAGAGACTTGTAATAGAAATGAAAATTCTATTCATTCTTTAGTGGATACATGTTCTTCAGAAAATGTAATAAATTACTTACAATGAACATAATTAGTAAACAAAGCATTGCTATTATGATTGATATGTTATTTTTTTAATTCTTTTTTTTTAAGTTTATTTATTTATTTTGAAAGAGAGAGAACAAGTGGGGACAGACAGAGAAGGAGACAGAGGATCTGAAGTAGGCTCTGTACTGACAGTAGAGAGCCCAATGTGGGACTCAAACACAGGAACTAGGAGATTGTGAACTGAGCTGAAGTCGGACGCCTAACTGACTAAGCCACCCAGGCACCCTGATTAATACATTATCTTTAAATCATCACTTGGCATTCATTTGCTGGATTATTTAGTTGTGCTTTATTTTGTTAACGTAGAAACTTGATTTCCTTTTGAAATTCTAGGTATCCGTGGGGAAATCAATGTAGTTGTAAAAGTAGACCTCTTCAATGATTTAAATCGATTTAGGCAGTCATCATGTGGAGTCAAATTCTTTTGCAGTAAGTAAACACATTTTATTTCTCATTTAACAGGAAACTTAACTTTTAAATATAGGAAATCAAATATTTCATAAAGCTAATGGAAAACCTATAATACTTTGGTTTTAATGCCAAAGAGAAAATTATTAATTTCTTAGAAACAATTATTGTAGCTCTGGGGACTATTTATCTGATTTTAAAGTAAATGCAATCTTTTTTTTTTTTTTTTTTTTTTTTTTTTTTTTTTTTTTTTTTGAGTTCATAGAAATTTTTGTTAGAATAGTCCAGTGGGACATGAGGTATGCATGGTTATCATGCCTACGAGGTCAGAGGAGTTTGTGAGGCAGCAGGAAGGAGATCACTCTTCCTGACCCTACTCTGGCTTGTACTCCAGCCTCTACTCCAGACTCTGGAAGGAATCACATTAAACATTGCTGGTAACAGTTGCTTAATGCCAGTAGAAAGAGTGACTGGTGAAGATTTTGGGTTCTTTCCAGAATTTTAAATAACAATCCATATATTAATGAAACAACTTAATCTTGTTTACTTAAATCTTATGTTAATAAATATTGGGTCCAAAGGTGGAGAATTGATTGCTAAAGCACCACATAATAATACAACTCTGAAATATCTAAGAATGACTAGAAACAAGTTTGAAAATACAGGTAGAATGTTTTTTTTCAGGAATGCTACAAATTAATTCATCCTTAGAGAAGTGATATCCTAGTGACTGTGGTCTGGAAATGCAAAATGTGCTAGCATTTGCTACAGTCTTACCTGAAAACCAAACAACTAAGGGAATAAGCCTATACCTGCCTATACTGTATGGTGAACAGGAAGAGTCCACAGTTCATCTAGGCCACCTATTGAAAGAAAATCACTGCCTTGCTGAACTGCTTATGTGTAAGCATGATGTTCTAAAACAGGTGATTCTGTATCTGAACAGTAGCATATGCTACCTTGATGTCAGCTGATTGTCAGTAGTCAGCAGCAACATAAGGGGAGATGGACTTGTACTTTCACAATCAATGAAAAAAAATCCACACTCTCATATCTACATTTGGGGAAACAAATTTGATGAGGCTACATGTGTGACATAATTAGATTTATGCGGAATGGGCTGTCTAAAATTAGATAATAGAGATATGGAGCCATTTGTGGTGGGTGGACATGTGTATTTTGAAGACTCTAGTGGCCTTGCCAAGCATTATTATTGGACACAAACTTATGGAGAAGCTTGCAGCCACTCATCTAATGCAAATTTTACTCTTGTCCAGTAGGGCAACCTCTGAAAAACAAGCTCTGAAATAATTTTCACATATCTTCATTATTTTCACAGAGATGAATATTTTACTGCTTATTAAGTTTTTCTTTTATGAATTAGAACAAGTAGCTCTTGTCAAATGTGAAAAAGATATGACTGACTATAATGAACTATATATAACTGTCAAAAGAAAAAGAAAAATCCATTGTTATTTTACTGTAGTATAAGACACTGTAAGATAGGAGCAGAGCACTCTAGCCAAACCTTGTGGTGCTATCCAAAATTCAGTAGGCATCTACAGTTACAGTCCCTCAAGTGCCACGTAGTATGGGCTGGCATTGGCAGATGTGGGCAGTCACAACCAGCCTCGATTCATAGGGTTGAAAACTCCTAAGTAGTTGAGTTAGCTTTAAGGCATGGATGATACCCATTTTAAGAGACTAGTTTGGTGTAGATGTTCTCAGGTTTTCCCCCCGCACCCCCCTTTTTGTTGTTGTTGTTGTTGTTTTTGTTTGTTGGTTTTAGGTTCTCCCCTTTTTGAATCTGACTAGATCTTATTTTAAATTTAATGACATTTGAAATTCTATATATTAAATGAGTTTGTTATGTAGTATAGACTGCCGAACCAGTTGGCCATATGGCCATGGATTATTGGAAACTGCAGGGCTTTATGACTCCTCAGATTATGTCAGAAAGGTAATAGTTTGATTTTTGAGGCTGCAATATGTGTTGTACAGAACTTTTTCAAAGTACTTTGAATAAAGTGTTTTGTATTCATTATCCACTTTCTGCCTATTTTTTTAATGATTAACCAGATGACTTTAATTTTGGTTTTTTAAACTTTGTATTGAATGCTGTTTAAGGTTGTCTATAGCTGTTTTCTAAATTATAAAAATACGATTTGTTTCTACTGTGTTTGCTGTAAGAAAGATGAGAGGTCTCATTAAAGAAAATGATTATTTCTAAGAATAATATGGAACTTAGAAGACTGATTGGAAGTATAACTATTATAATTACATTGAAATTAGCACAGTAAAAGGCATTCTTGTATTATATATTCAAAAGGTAAGAACTTAGTTGTAAATTGTTTTAAATTGAATTTAATCTTGTGATAAATAGAAGCATAACAGGTAATTTCTTTTAACAGCAACATCTATTCCAAAGTGCTATAGAGCTGTAATAATTCATGGGTTTGTAGAAGAGCTTGTAGTCAATGAAGACCCAGAATATCAATGGATTGATCGAATTCGTACACCAAGGGCATCAAATGAGGCCAGACAGAGACTCATTTCTTTAATGTCAGGTATTTAAAAAAACAAAAACAAACTTTCTTACTGATTTATTTAACACTGTTACAATTTTTACTTCCTTTTGACATGCTACCTGAAAGTTAACAGTGAGGGCTATGAATTATGAATGACTGATTCCCTACCCTTGGCCCCATCTTCCTGAACATACCTGCATTGCCATTTTATAAGAGGAAGTCTGAACCAGAAGCTTGTATTTCCTTCTTAACTAGGTAGACAAAGGAATTTGTGCTCATAAAGTGGCCTGGTAGAAAGAACCCTGAGCAAGGAAGTAGGGAACTGGGTTCTAGTTTTCCTTCCTCTAGCATTTCTTTGTAGTCAGAGTTTAGGTACTCTGTCTAAAGTTTTTTGTTGCCTTTTCATAGTCCTTCTCTGACAACTTGGTGTAGCTCCCTGTATTTTTCCCTGACACTCTTACCCCATTATGTTTCTTTATTTTTCTTTGAGGAACTTGTTTACCATTTAAAATTTGTATGTATATGTAAATTTACATGGATATAAATTTACATATATATCTGACAATAAGTGTAAATATTATGTTTAATAAATATAAATATTTTATACTTACATATAATAAATTTGTTTTAAATATAAATTATAAACACCTTTATATTACATTAATATTACATATTAATGAATATACCAAACAATATTTATGAATCAGTATAAATATATTTATACCTAATATATAATGTTACTATATTAAATAATATATCTTTTTTGTTCACCTCTGTGTTTCTAGCACTTAGAAGAAAGGAAGAATGCCAGGCACATAGTACACAACCAAAAATTATTTGGTAAATGAATGCATGAATGAGTGAATCTTAACTTGCCGCATCTGTAAAGTGCCACTAGTAATATCTTACCTCCCTGAAATGTAGGAGGTTGGAGCAGATAATCTTTTAGGTTCTTTTCAAGTTCTAAAAATCTGTGATTTTTTCCAAGTCTTTTTTTATTGCTACCATATCCAGTCTTATATCATGTAATGTCAAGATCTGAAGCAGAATGAGTTTTCTTCCTTTTTTTGTAGGTGAACTGCAGAGGAAGATTGGCTTGAAAGTACTTGAAATGAGAGGAAATGCAGTTGTTGGGTACTTACAATGTTTTGATCTGGAAGGCGAATCTGGGTTAGTGGTACGCGCCATAGGAACAGCATGTACACTGGATAAACTAAGTAGCCCGGCAGCATTCCTTCCTGCATGTAATTCCCCATCCAAAGAAATGAAGGAGTAAGTATGAATCAATGAATTGTTCTTATGGAGCTTTTTATCTTTTACCTATATGCTTTCATTTGATTTGAAATATTCTAGTAGACTGGTTTAACATACATTTTTCCCTGTGGTGATTGTTTTTTCCTTTGGTGATTTTTATTAAAGGTGACATGAAAACCTGAAGGTTGAAAGTATTTAGGTGTTCCTGATATTTTATTTATACTGTTTTAATATGAAATTCAAGTTAAGTAATGTAAAACTAAACTGAGTATTTCAGATCTTTAGACACCTTATATTTAAAGCTTAAAATGGGTGTTTATGGAATTTTTACTTACTCTCTGGGAAATGCTTAAAACCCAGTACTATACTTGATAATCTTACTTTGCTTATTAGCAACATAGTATAGAAAGAAGTAGTATAGCAGGAAAGGTTGACCTGTGTAGGGGTCTCAAATGTAAATGTCTACAGAGACCAGATAGGTTATATATATATATATAAATAATTGAGTGTAATTAAATAGGGAGTACAGAGGACTGTGTAAAGCCCATGGTGACACTTTTTTTCTGTAAAAGGCTGGATAGGAAATATTTCATGCACTAGCCGTACAGTTTCTGTCTTTGTTTATCAGAAAAAAAAAGGGGTTTGTTGATTTTGATCTAAAGGAATTTAGACTCATACATTTTTAAAAAACTAAGCGTGATTCAACAAAATACTTTGGTTGGCTGGATTTGGCTTATGTGTTGTCATTTGTGTCTAAGGCAGAAGATTTTCAATATGGTGGTGATCTACAAGGAATTTTTATTTTTATTTTTTATTCATTTATTATTTTTTAAGTTTTTTTTTTTTTTTAATGTTTTTTAAATTTATTTTTGAGAGAGAAAGAGACAGCGTGCAAGCAAAGGAGGGGCAGGGAGAGAGGGAGGCACAGAATCTGAACCAGGCTCCAGGCTCTGAGCTCTCAGCATAGAGCCTGATGTGGGACTCGAACTTGTGAACCACGAGATCATGACCTGAACCGAAGTCAGATGCTTAACTGACTGAGCCAGCCAGGTGCCCTAAAAGTTTCTTTAAAAAAAAAAATTTTTTTTAGTGTTTATTTATTTTTGAGACAGAGACAGAGCATGAACAGGGAAGGGGCAGAGACAGAGGGAGACACAGAATCAGAAGCAGGCCCCAGGCTCCAAGCCATCAGCACAGAGCGTGACGTGGGGCTCGAACTCAACTGCGAGACCATGACCTGAGCCGAAGTCAGACGCTCAACCGACTGAGCCGCCCAAGCGCCCCTAAAAGTTTCTTTTTTAAATTTATTTATTTATTTTGAGAGAGACAGAGACAGCATGAGTGGGGGAGGGGGGCAAAGAGGGAGGGAGAGAGAGAACCTCAAGCAGGCTCTGCACTGCACGTGAGATCATGACCTGAGCCAAAACCAAGAGTCAGATAGATGCTTAACTGACTGAGCCACCAGGTGACCCTGAGAATTTTTAAAATGAAAGTTTTCGGGCCGCCTGGTTGGCTCAGTTAAGCATCCAACTTCAGCTCAGATCATCATCTCATAGTTGGTGAGCTTGAGCCCTGCATCATGCTCTGTGCTGACAGCTCAGAGCCTGGAGCCTGCTTTGGATTCTGTGTCTCCTTCTTTCTCAGCCCCTTTCAGGCTCATGCTCTGTTTCTTTCTCCTTCAAAAATAAATAAACATTGGGGCGCCTGGGTGGCGCAGTCGGTTAAGCGTCCGACTTCAGCCAGGTCACGATCTCACGGTCCGTGAGTTCGAGCCCCGCGTCGGGCTCTGGGCTGATGGCTCGGAGCCTGGAGCCTGTTTCCGATTCTGTGTCTCCCTCTCTCTCTGTCCCTCCCCCGTTCATGCTCTGTCTCTCTCTGTCCCAAAAATAAAATAAACGTTGAAAAAAAAAATAAATAAATAAACATTAAAAAAAATTTTTTTAAATGAAAGTTTTCTGTCATAATGATTGGGATGAGGAGGACGATCATGGTTGAGGACTAGAAATGGTGACTGTCCTATACACCAAGGGACAACTCTGTACAATGAAGACTTGTTCTTTTTTTTTTTTTTTTTTTTTAATTTATTTAGAGAGAGAGAGAGCAAGCAGGGGCGACGTGGGGGAAGGAAGAGAGGGAGGGAGACAGAATCCCAAGCAGGCTCTGTACTGTCAGCACAGAGCCCTGTACAGGGCTTGAACTCATGAGATCATTACCTGAGCTGAAGTCACGAATCGGATGCCTAACCAACTGAACTGTTGGCGCACCTGGACTTGTTCTATCCTAAATGCCAACAGTACTTCCATTGAGAATCACTGATTTAGAGATTCTTGTAGATTAAGGATCACAAATTTTTCTTGGTAAATGACCAGAAGGTACAGGTAAATAATTTAGTCTTTGCTAAAATAACTACTCAACTTTGCTATTGTGGCATGAAAACAGCCATTGACAGTATGCAAATGAGTGAGTGTGGTTGTGTTCCAATAAAACTTGATTATTTACAGAACAGATTGCAGATTATTTACAGAACAGACCTGTAAGGTATGATTTGCTGACCCCTGCCCTATATTATCAGGGAGTCAGGATGGATTCTGTAGTCAGAAAAATCTAAATGCTTCCCAGTTTAGCAGTAGTCAAGAGAGGTTGACTAGAAAACAATTACAATCTTTTCTTTTTCAATTTAATTTTAGTTCCAGTATCATTAACATACAGTGTTATATTAGTTTCAGGTGTACAATATGGTGATTCAACTTTTCATTTATTTTTAATTTTTTTTTAACATTTATTTATTTTTGAGACACAGAGAGAGACAGAACGTGAGCCGGGGAGGGGCAAAGAGAGAGGGAGACACAGAGTCCGAAGCAGGCTCCAGGCTCTGAGCTGTCAGCACAGAGCCCCACATGGGGCCCAAACCCAGGAACTGTGAGATCATGACCTGAGCCAAAGGTGGACGCTCAACCGACTGAGCCACCCAGGCACCCCTGATTCAACTTGTTTTTTAAGCAATATTTTTAAAAATGAGATTTTCCTTTTAGGCTTATTCTTTTTGTTTAATTATTTCCCTTCTGGTAGCCTTCAGTTATTTAGATTAAATTTTAGTCACAAGAGGGAGCATAGTATTATATCTATTGCCTAATTTTTTTGGGAAATCCCTTGACAAGTGAAATAATTGTTTAAAGAAAGCCACTTATATTTTTAATGTTTATTTTTGACAGAGAAAGAGGGAGAGCGAGTGAGTGAGCAGGGGATAGGCAGAGAGAGTGGGAGATACAGAATCTGAAGCAAGGTCCAGGCTCCATGCTGTCAGCACAGAGCCTGATGTGGGGCTCAGACTCACGAACCGTGAGATCATGACCTGAGCCGAAGTTGGATGTTTAACCTACTGAGCCACCCAGGCGCCCCTGTGAAATAATTGTTTTAAGTAAACTGAAGAGTGAATTTGCTTTATATTCCATTTAAGATATGTCTTAGAAAGATATGAACTGCCTGCTACCACAGGTAAAGTCAAATTGCAGGTGTAACTTTTTGAGTGATTCAGGTTTTATTTTCATTTTCCACACCAAATTAAAGACCTGGGACCCTCCTTCTCTTGCCACCATCCAGTTTTATCTAAGTTGCCTGAAGGGGTCTGGCTTTGTAGCTGTGATGTCTGAAGTTTTCCTCTTTCCACTAAATTACTTAGTGGAAAGAATGCTGTATTATCTGTTGGTGTCTTAGGATGATATATTGATAGTAATGGAGTACTTTTTGCCTACATTCAGGAATAGTTCCATTAATGTAAGTCTTCTGGGATTGTGTAAGTGTTCTTATTTTCTAATTTTGTTGTAGCCATCTGCCTTAAATTGTCAAATATTCACACCATGAAGAATTTAAGTTGCTTCATTAAGATTTTCTGAAAGGCATCTTACTACCACAGTCATGCTGTTTAAAAAAAAACAAAACTAACTACTACTCAGGCTTCTTTATTTTAGCCACCTTCTTTGTATTTTTGATAATGAATCAATTTAGGTGCTAGTTGAAATTGTTTTATGATTCAACTGATTGTAATAATTATAGATGTTTAATCATAACCTTGATTCTAGATAAGAATTTGATAAAAGGTAGTTTGGATTATATTCCTGTCTGAATGGATTTATTAGAAATGTCACTGAGGTATTATTGCAAGATAATCTTTCATACAAGGAGACTGATAAGAATTAGAACTCCAAGAATACAGATGGTATTTGGGATTTTAATTAGATGTCATACATTGAAACTTTTACAATGTTCATTTTATTTTATTCATTTTATTTTACCTTTATTAATGGTGTGTTCTACTTCATTGGTTTATTTTTTTCCTTTCAGATGGTTAGTGTAATGCATAATATAAATCTCTTTGATATGTCCTTGCTGAAGTATTTTGATGATAGAAAGTGCATTTAAATACAATTTACTGCTTCTCTACTTACAAAAAAAGTACTTTCTAAGAGATGTTAATTGTAATTTCTCCTCTGTACATCCCTGATTCTTAGAATTTTTAACTTCATTAGTCACTTCAACAGAGAAAGAAAAAGCAAATAAAACCTCACTCAGTTGTTTGTATACACATAGGTCACCAATGAGATGTTTGATTTTTATCAGTTGTATTAAACACATTTTTAATTTAAACTAGTAACAAAAACAGAAACATTGTCCTATTGTAAAATCAGTGATGTTTTCAGAAAGTAGTCCGTAGACTATGTGAAAGACCTATTGTTGCCCATTAATGATAGCTCATGTTTGAACCTTGACAGACTGTGATTGTTGGGAATGTTCACTGGCCAGTAAAAAAGAAAAGGCCAGGAAGAGTTGAGCTCTTGATCTGCTTTTAATTTGAATTCTAAGAAATGAGGATATATTTTTAGAGTATATTCACATTTGATTCTTTTTCCCTCATGCATGAGTGAAGGCAGTACGTAGTGAAATAATTGCTAATATGAAGTATAGGATTCTTAGTTTAATATGCCATTCCTACCATTCAACGTAACTGTGCCCTTTTAGCAAAATTTCCTCATGAAAATGTAAATATTATATGTGAATATGTATCTGTGTATGTGAGCTAAATATATCTATACATACATATAGATATGATCTTGCAGGATGTCAGTTGATATCTTACAAAATTTCAATTCAGAATGTAGTTTAATAAATTCTGTTTAAATTTAAATAATATATTCTGTTTGACAGCTAGATAAAAATTATCTATATTGTTTTATTAATGTGTTTTGAAAAGCAATGTCCCCTTGCTTTGTTTTTTTTACCAGTGTAACCTGTTTTTTAAGCAATATACTTGGTATGCTAAAATACTGGAATGTTTACATTTGCTTATATCCATTTAGTTCATTCATTTTTCTTTGTACTGTCATTTCTCATATTCTTAAGTACTACTATTACAGAAACAGTTCTGTTAAATTTTCTTTATGGAAAAATATAATTAATTACATCCATTCAGTTTCAGAAGTAACATAAGAACTTTATATTTGACTTTTCACTTTTATGGGTGTTTTGTCCCTAAGATACTGTGTAGTAAGTAAGCTTTATGGTGATGAAAACATTTTAAACATCTTAAAATACAAATCTTAGTCTTTTTCTTATTTAATGCCACTATTTCTGCTTGCTATTTTTCTTATTCACAGTCCTAATTATTATTATTAATGTGATCATTTAAAACTATAACTGTATCCTGTCAAGTTAGTATTTAGCTATTCTTTTTAAATTTTGACTTGTTTTTTGCATGTTGGAGATTAAAAATTCCTCTCCCCTAACTAAAGCTCCTTTGAAATTATTTTAACATAACTTTGCTATCTGTTGTATGTATTGTTTTCTTTTCTTCCGCTTTGACTACAAATTCCCTCAGGTCTCCGCTGGTTCATCCTCCAAGCCATGGATGCCGCTCGACTCACAACAGCCCAATTCACACTGCTACTGGCTCACGACTTACTCAGAACTTCTCTGTGTCTGTTCCCACTCTCATCTATACTGGTACGAGACTGCTCAGACTCCAGAGCTGGGGAAGGCAGGCCACAGGCAGCATGGCTGCCAAGGGCAGGCAGGCAGGCAGGTAGGCAGGTAGCTTAGGTTAGGCAGGTACCATCAGTCTTTTCCTTCTCCTTTTCTCACTTGAAGTCCAGCTGCAGTGAAGAAATCCAGTATTTAGCCACCGCAGAGGTTCTAACTACTTGGAAGTGAAAGTGTTCTTCTAGCTTCCAAAGTCTCTTCCATAGATCCTCTAAGAACCCTATTGTATGTATGTATCCTGTAAGTTTTTAGGGCAGTCCTCTAGGATTTGCCATTATTTCTGCATTTGGTTAGAAATAAAATTGATTACTGGATTCTATATGAAATAACTGGCAAGGCTTCTGATTTGCTTATTTTATTATGTATAAAACCTGTTACATAGTAGGGTCTGTTTTATTCTGTGGAAGAGAGCTTTGGAAAACAGGTAAGCAACTATTCTGTGTAAAATACAATGGTTCTGTGTAGCTGTATTCATTTTTCTCTCTGTTGTGTTTTTAGCTGTGGCACTCTTGATGCTATAGGATAAGGAAACATTTTTCTTTTGAAGATATCAGTGTGTGCAAATATAAAAACAATTGTGAATATTTGCACATACCATTTGCAGCATCATTTTTTCTTTTGTAACTTAAAAAAAGCATTGTTTATTTGAAAGTATTTTCAGTCATGTTTTTATTCTTTTTGTTTATTTCTCCTTTTAATATTTTTTACCCCTTTAGTCTGTCATCTCATGCTTCTTTGCTTTTTTACTTGGCTTATTAACTGTTCCAGTGCAGATGATTATTCCTCTGGAGAATGATGAACGGTTAAATAGCAATTGGTTGTCTTTGACCTCATACCCAGCTCCACACTTAAGAAATGACTGCTGGCCCTGCCCAATACTTTCCTGGTGTTTGGATCATGCTGCCTTCCGTCACGTCCTTTGGCACATGATTGCTTAATATTTCTCCACCTTCTTCTGGCAGGATTCCCTTCAATGAAGATCCCAATCCCAATACTCACTCATCAGGACCCTCAACCCCTCTGAAAAACCAAACTTATTCCTTTTCACCTTCCAAGTCCTACAGTCGACAGTCCTCTTCTTCTGACACAGATTTGAGTTTGACACCCAAAACTGGTAAGGCGCTTCCACCCACCTTTTTCTTTTTCTTTTATTTTTTTCAAATTTGTTTCTGTTCTTTATTAGCTTTCCATCCAAGGCTTTCCTCCTGTTTTTGGCATTTAAGTTAAAGGACAATGTGAATACTGATCATTTTCAGTTACCACCATTAAAATATGAAAATTTCATATAGTTCAGAAATTAGCTTGTTCAAAGATCTGCATTTATTGATTTAATCATAGTGTAGATACGAAGTTCAGAATTTATTTTTGCATGTAGACGTTTTTCATTTCATGCTCATATTGTGAGGAATAACATTCTAAAGCTTTTGCATAGAAAGTAACACTAGTAGCTTGCAATCCAGTTCCTCATGCAGTAGAAGCATTTTTGAATTCATTTTTCTGTTTTTCTGAACTTAATTCTAAGATTTTATTATGAAAACATTTTTGGAACAATTGAAATGGTTATATTGGAGTACATATATCTATTAACTTCTTGTTATTTAAAATGTTTGGTTTTGCTACTCTTACTCTCTAGGTTAGAAAATAGCATTTTTGCTTTACTTACTCTTACATATTTCTCAATGTATGAAGTTTATAATTTTTCCCCCTCCTATTTGTATTTTGATAAATAATTTCTGTGAGTTTTTATGAATGTTTCCTGATAAAAGATTGTTTAAAAAGTCAAATTATTACATTACTTCTTAAAGTAGAATTATTCAAATCTTTAAAACAGTATTGTTAAGAAAAGTAAAATACAAAAATTAAAAGGTTAGTAGTTAGCAATTTTTGTAAATACTATCTTTGTCTTACAGTTTTCTCCAGATTGATGAAGACATTTTGTATAGTTCTTGTGTTGTTTTTATCAGTGTTAATAACCTTTTGTGTGTTAGGCAAGAGATTTATGAAATGATCCCAGATTTTATGAAAACAGTGAAAAGCAATCCAATTCCAAAACCAATGCTACTTATAAAGAAAGGGCATTAAAAAGAAAGCCTGTAGATTTAGTATCTACTTTTATAAATGTAGTCACAAAATGTGAGGAAGATAAATATGAATACCTAATTATTTGAAAAGAATAGCTTTATTTTTATATATATACGTAATATGAATAACATCTAAAAATCATGAGATACTTTATAGTAATTGATGCTGTGGATTGTGGCATCTTAACCATATTTATGCCGTAAAAACTGAACCATTCAAACTTCAGTGAAAAATTTTTATTTTTAAATAAAGGATGAGATTCAGGCCTTCAAATTCATGCCTATCAAAACAAGGAAGATTTAGATAGTATTTGAAGAATAAGTTTTCCTAAAAACATTTTTCAGGCTTTGACTGCTGGCTATTTGCGTATTCCTTGTTACTTTTTCAGTATTCTTGTTTTCATTTTTCTTTGCCATACCACAAATGAATTTTTTTTTAATGTTTAATTTTGAGAGAGAGCGCTAGTGGGGGAGGGGCAGAGAGAGAAGGGACAGAGGATCTGAAACAAGCAGGCTCTCTGCTGCCGCCAACAGCAGCCAGCCGGATGTGGGCCTCAAACTCAGGAACCATGAGATCAAGACTTGAGTTTGAGTCGGACTCTCAACCGGCTGAGCCACCCAGGTGCCCCCCACAGATAAATTTTTGAAAATATTTTCTTGGTCTTTCTGTTTCCTTTTCTTTAATTCACCAAAAAGTCCAAGTATGAAAAGATTATGAAGTAAGAAATTAACTGAATCAGATTCTCTTAGCTTTCTCTTAGGCAATTGTATTATCAATGAAAACTTTATTGCATTTTATTTTCTAGCTCCAAAGCTTTAGTTTTTAAAGATTTATGTATAATAGTTATTATTCTCATATATGTCTGTATTCATCAGCTGCCTCTAAATAAATTATTTTGTTTTGCTACTGTCATATGCTATTCACTATTTTTAGTAGCATACTTATAGAACATTAGCAATTTTTAGTCTTTTGGCTTTATCATGAGTCCCTAAATATCTTTGAATATTCCTGAGGGCCATTCCAAAGGAGATCTGAAATGGCAAAATTATGATTGTTTTAAAACTTCTAAAACTATAATTGAGCATGTATTTCATGTTTCTCTGCCTTCAAATTTACCTATATACAAAATCAGTCTCTTGAGAAATAGTGGAGACAAGGTGACTAGGATTGATTTATGTAAACTGGGGAGCCAGAAATAGAATAAGTTAATAAAGCTTTAGACTGAGAAAGTTGTTTTTCTATTTGTAGTTAAAGCTATCATCTATTTTTCATGTAGGTATCATTTAAAAAAATTCATATTGATTTATTTCTATAGTTTCTAATTTTTGACATTTTACCAGGTTTTATTTTCATATTTTTTCCCAAGTACTCAACTAGTAGGAATGGAATTTTAGAATACTAGTGTTAAGATATTGATTTGACAGCTGACTCAAGCTAATTTTTTACTTTAAAAAAAAAATCAGGCTTTTAACCATTTGTAGTTTTTGTAATCTAGAGAGTATTTGCACCTTAGGTATGAAAGTCTTTGTAAAGTGTTATGATCAGTGTTATGATCAGACTTTAGCATTTAAAATTTAGAGGAAAAAGAAAAGTAGTAACATATATCTCAAATCTGGATAGAAAGAAGCTAATGTCTATATTTTTTAAATTAATGATGGCAACTGTTTAATGTGGTCATTTGCTTTTTTTATGGGTATTCAATTAAAATACTCATAAGTGATATATTTTAGTAACATTTGAAGAACTGAACTTTGCCATTTTAAATGATGTTTGTATTTGAGGCAACAAGTTTCTGGCTTTAAAAATTTATGAAGTGCACATTTTAACTTTATGCATTCTTAAGCAAAAAAAAAAAAAAGGGTAGGTAATTTAAGTGTTTTTGAGAAATCATCTCAAAGTGATTAGAATGGCATAAAATTCTAATTTAAATCCTGATTTAAAAAATTTTAATGAATGTGGAGTTTGTAAAAGTTTTAGACTATGCCTTTTATTTATATTATGTTGGGTAGATGGTCTTGCTAATGACTTCCTATGCTTAGTGTAATTTATGTAAGCATTTTAAAATTCATTTTTACTGTTATGTTTTGCTTCATCATTGCTTTCCTTATCCTGCATTTTCTGATCATCTTCTGAATCTGCATCTTTTCTCTGCTACTTTCCTCTACAGCACCTTACCCACAGGGGCCTAGGATTTACCTGTGTCCCAGCTCCCCCTCTCTCTCTTGTGGTTCCCTTCATCTTAAAAAGTCCTGTCTCCTCCTCTCGGAGTCTAGCCTTCCCCCTCATCACTCTAGCCTTGTCAGCCCAGTTCTGAGGAAAAGTGTTTCTTTCAGTGAAGAGCTGTTCCTGGCTGCTTCTGGTAGGATCACATTATGTCAGCTTTTTAATCCCTTTATTTTAAATCACCTTTAAAATGATTAATTATTTCATATTGTAAAGAAGTATTGGGTGTTTTATACAGGGCATACTTCTTATTTTTCTTATTGGTGGACAGAGTTAAATGATTAGAATGATCGTGAGGATGTGATTGAGGATTACTTGATGGATAATTATGAATATTCTGAAATTATTTTATATACTAAAAAATTATATATCTGAGGACATAGATCTGTATATTTCCAATGATTATTAGGTTCTCATTACTAGAGTTTCTGTTTTAGATGCTTTACTTTCTTTCCCTTCACACCAACTCCATTCACTTTGGACCTGCACCATCATGTTGCTAAGCCATATGGTTACATTAGTAAATTATTGTTTGAATCAGTTTAAGTCTCATTTTGGTGGTATTCTTTCATTATCCATTTTTTTTCTGTCCATTGCATTAATTTTCAAATTATTCTGCTGTATTTTCTTATGTTTTGTTTATCTCTACAAGATTACATTTTATTTTATGGCTTTCAGTATGCTTCATATAAAGATCTTAGTTTCATTTCTATGTTTAGTATTGTATAGTCTCTAAAAATCATGTTTAGGTTACTAAAAGAAAAATACGTTTCTTTTTTATTTTTAAAGAACAGAATGGGACTATACACATGCTAACATTTGTTTCCTTATCCAAGAACAGCTAAAAATGTAAAGGTAAATTAGTTCCTTTTTGAAGTCATTGCAGTAAATCTGACTGTATGTATCTTCAGTTTTGAAAAGCTGGGATTGAACTGTTAATTCCAGTCTGTAGAGTATTAGTTTCTCACCTATCCCCTGCTTTCTATAATTCTTTGACCATAATTGGTCTATTGGTATTATCAAAAGAATAAAATTAAAGTAGGGAAAGAAATGAAAAATTAAGTCTTTAAAAAAATACATCTAAGAGCTTGGGAAATATTCTTTCATCCATAACTATGTACATTTGTGATGTGTCTATTATATGTCTGTGATTTTTAGTTTTTAAAAATACTTTTATGTTGGTTTTTACAAATGATTATTAAAAATTATGAATGTTAATAGTGTTTTGTCATGAACGATATATTAGGAATGGGAAGTTATCAGAAAATAGATACAACTATATTTCAAAATTGCCTAAAACTCATGCTCTTTAGAGAATTTTGGAATATTTTAAGTGAGCACAATTAGTGCTTATCCTCTCTGTATTTACTTTTAAACATTCTTTTAGTATTCTTAAATTGTTAGCATAGCGAGGGATGGTTGATCCTTGAACAACACACCCCTGGACAAGCTGACATAAACTTATAACTTCTGATTCCCCAAAGTGTAACTATTAATAGCTTATTTTTGACTGGAAGCCTTATTGATAGCATAAATAATCGATTAACACGTATTTTGTACATATGTATTATATACTGTATTCTTGCAGTGAAGTAGGCTAGAGGAAAGAGAATGTCATTAAGAAAATCATAAGGAAGAGGAAGTACATTTACAGTACTCTACTGTATTTACTGGAAAAAAATCCACGTGTAAGTGAACCTGTGCAGTTCAAACCCATGTTGTTCAAGGCTCACTGTAATTGGTAGTATCTTGGTTATTTTATATTAGAAGACTCAACTTTTCAAAGTTGACTATTATACAAAAATTCATCACATTAACATAATTAAAAAAATAAGGTTTAGAACAAATTGAGTCCAAAACCAATGGTGATCAGTATGGCTTTGACATCTTGCTTCTAAAGAAAACTTTGTGAATAAAATCGAGTAAAATACTTGCTATATGAAGTACTTTAAAGTTTGGATCATTTTAATAGATTTCGACTCATGATATTTATGAAGATGAATGCAATTGAAACTTTGTTTCTATAGCTGTTTTTTGGTTGTTATTTATGTACCGATGTTCTGTAGGAATGGGAAGTGGTAGTGCTGGAAAAGAAGGGGGGCCGTTTAAAGCTCTTTTAAGACAACAGACTCAGTCAGCACTGGAACAAAGGGTAAGAGTTGCTCAACATTCTTTATTCTTAAACTGTTAATGTGTTTTTTTAGTATGCTTCCATGCATTTTTAACTTATTTCCATAAGTTAGTTTTGATTATGTACCTATAATGTAATTTTGCGGTCCATAATTTATTTAAGGTATCAAAGTAATTTGTTTATGAATAATTACTTTTAATTTGGAATAGCTCTGTAACTTTTTTGTTTTGTCCTCCAGTCTTTTATTAGAAATAGTCTATTTGGAAATATCCATTGAATGATGAAGTCATTTCTAATTTTGCATTAAAATTATAGTATATAAAAGGAAATAGAGTTTTCTCAGAAAAAATATTTTAGTTATATTATATTAAAATAATTCTTTAATATATTAATATGTTTATATGCTAAAATAATTCTTATGGCTGGCCAATCTCTTAGGGGTAAAAAATGCACAGATTCCGTATTTCTACAGATTAACATAAACATTGTGGTTATTTGGTATGTGAATACATCTCTTTAATTATTGTAAGTTTAATGTTTAGTTAACAATGTTAAATGGGAAAATGAATAGTTAAAATTTTTGGATGATTTTTCTCTTTTTATTTTTTGTTTTTTATATAAACTTCATTGCTAAGGGAGGATCGCCTCATAGGTTCTGTAGAAGGCGGGTATGTTTCTGAACATGTGTGAGAGCCTGTTTCTTGTATTGGTAGCTTTTCTAGTTTTAATCTTGATCATTTAAGTTTTATTTAAGCTTTTAACAAATGTTGCCAGCTTTTTTTCTTTCCGTAATGCAATTTTTAAAAATTTATCAGCACTATGAGGCTCATTTTTTTTCTCTTTAATGCAGTGCATGATTACTTATATGTTATGTCAGTTATTTTAAGGCACAGTTCATAGCTTTCATTGTGTCTGATTTGGAAGTTATAAGCATTTATAGAATTTTCTTTTACATGTTCCATTTTTTACTAGCATTACAAAAAAAAAGATAAAACATAGTAAATACCTACAAAAGAATGCATTCTATAAAACACAGGTATTTCTTCTCTAGAGTTTAGCTTTTGAGAATAGTTTTTTTCAGATCCTATTATTACAAACAATATAACAACTTCTTTTTTAGACTTTTTTTAGACTTTCTTTCCTGTGCTGAAAGTACCTGTATGCAGTTTGCCCTTTAGACAAAGCTAGGGAAGAGGAAAGCTGAGCTAAGCAGAAGGATGAGACTTTAGCTGCACACAGTTGTTTGCTTTGTACCTATCAGGCAGCAATTGCCTTTGAGCTACTTTCGCACCTTGCAGGCATACCAGCTACTCTCCTGCAAAAGCCCACTTAACCATTCAAACCATTTGTTAAAACCAAACATAGAAAAAGACTAGAAATACAGAGAAGAGGGTCAGAGTGAAGGTGTGCGTGTTCACTTCTCATTTTTTAGGCTAGAATGCTCTTCCTCCTCCCCCACTCCCAGTATTACACTCTCTACAGAGTTCCTTACACAAGGAGCATTTCCTGTAATTATCATTCTAGAATTCACAAGAACAGAAAAATTTGGGTTGCCTTGATGTTTGATGTGAGATTTTGCCTGTATGTTGTGCCTGTGACTTCATTATCTATATTAGGAACTTTTGAAAACACCTAGCTTTAAAAGAAAAGAAAATACTAATCAGTTAAAACTATTTTAGATTTAGTTTGGATAAAATTTATGTTTTCAAGTATGGTTTTAAACATTCTTAAAGTTTTGGACACATTAATACATGAGGCATACATTATTAGATACTCTTCATGGAATTAATGGTAAAGATGTGGGAAAACTCTAGTTTTCATTTACAACTTCGTAAAACCTGAGTTGGCAATATATTTATGTTACCTAACCCTGCAGTAGTCACTTGAGTTTAGGAAACTACCTCTCTATCCTGGGTATATAAAAAATAGGACAAGCATTATGATCTTTAGCTTTCCTGAAAAGCTATGGCTACCATTAGTATGTATGTCTTTGTTTTGGGAAAGATTTGTACAGAAGTATGAAGAATTCTCCCCATATGAGTTCAGATATGCCTTAACTCTGCCAACTTGAATACTAGATCAAATTGCACATATGATATACCATTTTTTATATTCATTTTTAAAATATTCTTTTCTACCCTTTGCCACCCTTAATAAATTGTATGGCTTTTTTTTTTTTTCTTGAGAAACTTTGTCCAGCATCTTTTATTTAATGAGTTATTCAAGTAGGAGTTATCAAAAATAAAAATGTTATCTTTTTTCTTTCACAAAATCAGTAAAAAATAACTTGACAAGATCTTGGCGATAGGTGTCAGATTACTAGGAGATAAGATATAGAGATAAAAGTTTTATTTAGATTTAGGTTCCACCTATGAACTATTTGATGTAAAGCAAATAGATTTATTTTTCAGTATGACTCTTCTTTCACCTCTAGGAAAAATGAAGTTACTTTTCAGATGCTGGGATGTATATTTTTCTTCAGTAAAGAAACCTAGTTGACTTGGTTTAACCTAGTATTTCCAAATATAGTTTACAAGAATATTCCACTTAAAATACCTGCTAGTGAGGAACATACTTTGGGAAACATTGATATAAAGCAAACTCTTTTGATAAATTATGATCTTTGCAAAAGTTGAGTAAAATTATGCAATAAATCATAGTAGGAACCTGGCATGGGGTTTTATATCTAGAAAGTTGACCAAGGTATCTCAGGATAATAAAAAATATATTTGATAAAAAAATAAATGATTTAAATGTATTTTAAGAAAAATCCTATTTAAATGTTAAAAAATTATTCCTATTGTGTTTCCAGATTTTCCAACTAGCCTGTCTTTGGACACATAGTATTAAATAGATTTACACTGCATGCACTTGGCTTATGTCAAGATATCAACATATGAATTCTTACCTAGGTAGCACAAGGGAAGGCACTTTAAATATTAGGACTCTTCAGAGAAAATGTCTTCTGTGGTCTCTGAGCAGGGGAGGGGCAGAGAGAGAGGGAGACACAGAATCCGAAGCAGGCTCCAGGCTCTGAGCTGTCAGCACAGAGCCTGATGTAGGGCTCAAACTCACCAACCGTGAGATCATTACCTGAGCCGAAGTCAGATGCTTAGCTGTTAAGTCAGGCACTTCCAGGCACCCCGGAAGCTGTTCTTTTCAATGGACGAAAACCTATAAATTCATCAGGTGTTATGATAGACTAGAGATTAAAACCAGCTCCTTGCCTCACTGTTTTAATAAAAAATGACAAGAAGCCATATGATAAGATTTGTTGCTCATGTAGAGTCTAGGCCCTCTTAACTCTTACTTTAGGGTGTGGGAAAGATTATAAAGCATAATTTTAAGATACTTTGCAGAGGGCTGGCACTTTGTAACTATGCCATAGTAGTCACTGGTGATGGGGGTGGAGATGATAGGTATTTAACAGTCCTCTGTAGGTTCATCTGTAGTTCTTATGAGAGAGTTATCTAAAAATGTCATTTTGGTTCCATAACAATGCCATTTTTTTTTTTACACCAGGTTAAATATTGGGTGTTAAAGTAGGTGTGCTGATTGGATGAATTGGGGACGTGTAGGATAGAGTTTAAATTGACAGAGTGGGTGTCCATGTCTTTGGGCAGCCGTTCCCCTACTTTTTCTGCTATGACCACCAGCTCTAGTATGATGCTTTCCCTCTTGTCCCTTTATCTGTCTTCTGGAATTTGGGAGAAGAATCAGAATCTCAAGTAGAAAAATCATTTAGGTTCATTTTTATACTTCTCTAAATTCTTCTTTGTTTTTTTGAAGTTATTTTTAAAAAATTATTTTTATTTTTATTTTTATTTTGAGAGAGAGGGCATGAGCAAGGGAGAGGCAGAAAGAGAGGGGAAGAGAGAGAATCCCAAGCAGGCTGTACCCAATATGGGGCTTGAACTCACGAACTGCGAGATCATGACCTGAGCCAAAATCAAGAGTCGGATGCTTACCCGACTCAGCCTCAGGCACCCCTTACCTAAATTCTTATATGCGCATGTTTTCTAATATGTCAATTTACCTAACTTATTTCTTAGTTTTAGAAGGAAGTACAGCTTTTCATGTAGCTTATAAAAATTTTATTTCCGGTGTCTCTTGTCCAGAATATTCAAAATGTTTAAGTATAAAGATTAAATGTAAAGTGTTTTTTTTTATACTTCGGCCTCAGTATTTTGAGAAAATTTAAAAACTGTGTACTTAAAGTTGAAAAACAAAAATCCTAGAGTCCTAAATACTTAAAATACTTAAATTTCTCATAGCATAAGTTTACTTATATATTTCCCATTTAAAACTTACTAAGTATTTAAAAAGTTCAATTGGAAGTAAGGAGGTATTTTGACTAAACATTTTATAATAATGTAATTGAAGTTCTCCTATCTTTTCATGGTTTTCCTTTTGCCTATCAGGTGGGCCAAACCTATCCATTTCCATAGATTGATTTTTAATTTTTTTTAATGTAGCCTAGGTTTTTCTTACCCTTGTTAATTTAAAGATTCCTTACAAATTCTGTCTGAATTTATTTCTAAATTCATGTGTGTCTATAGATATAGACACATATGTATATATGTATTTTATACTATTTCTTAATGGGTTACTGAAGTGTGCAGGACTGTTTGCCTTTGTGCTAAATGACTCCAAGTTGCTGTGCTTTGTGAATTATGCTTTGGTGAGTTTGTATTTTCCATGCTTTAAGCACTCAGTCGGTACTTGCTGCTTTTAATGTGCTTGCTTCTAGTAGTACTCTGTATCTCTTTATCTCCCAGCTTTCATTTGCTGCATTTAATCTGCTGTTGTCCAGAAAAAAAGATACTGATAGATTTTAAAATACGTTCCTATAATTGTATATTTATAATCACTGTATGTCATAGTGTGGATATGATCTATAGGGATCTCTTATGAATCAAATACATAACCTTTAGTACTTGGAACTATAACAGTTCTTTTTTGACTGTTGAGAGTTCTGGTTGGCTTATTTTCCAGTTCTGAGTTATGTTCTGAATAGCTGAGGCTACTGGTAAGTGATTTCTGTTTAAGTGATCTATGTTAATCTTGTAGCCATTTGAGTTGGATACTAATTTTCCTTTTCTTGCATCCAGTTTGTGTAATATGAGATGCCTCCATATTTGGAGAGCCACTGGAGCTCCCCTTTCTTCCTGGTGCTATTTCAATGAATTTCCTTTCTCTACCATTTCTCTCTTGCCTCTGTATTGATGAGATTGAAAGATATCCCTGAGAGAGAAGGGGAGAATAAAACTTGGAAGAACTTGTGGGATTTTATTGCCTCCCTTGCTGTCATCTGCATACTTCTCCCTTTTCCTTAATATACATTTGTGAACTTAAGTTTTCTCCTGCTGCTCGTTGTTGATAGAGTAAATAATCTCACACAGTGATTCTCTGCCCACTTCAACTTGGTATTTGTCCTTCACTTTTCTGTGAATCTCTTAACCCACACTGCACATTCTCTCACTCCTCCTTCAGTCCCACATTCTTGTAGATCTCTTGCACCAGTCCTTCAGAGTCTTTACCAGTAGCCTGGAATTGGGTGTGTGTATGTCAGGAGGTGTCTGCCCCACTGCAAAGCAGACCCGAAGTAGAAGGGCAGGGGAATCCCCTCATCTCACTGTGATTTTGCATCAGTGTAAGAGATTGAGAGAAAGGAAGAATGTGTTCACATATCTCAAACTGGAACTCGGAGAACCTTTTTTTGTTTTTTCCTCATTGAGAATTGATAAGAAGAGTGTTTGGATTCTGTGTAACATGATATATATGGGAAAATGGATTAGGAACTCCAAACATCCAAGGAAACTTTTAATTACAAAGCATGAGTGAGGTATAACTGGTGGCCTTTTGTTAACGGATAGAATTCATATCTCACAATATGAATATAATCTAAAGGGGTCAGGCTTTTTAACAAGCACATTTTTTGTACTTTGCACATGGTCAGTTATATTTTTCCCCCATTCTTTCTACTAGGAATTTCCATTTTTTACCTTGACGGCATTTCCTCCTGGATTTCTCGTGCATGTTGGGGGTGTTGTTAGTGCACGTTCTGTGAAGCTTTTGGACCGCATCCACAATCCTGGTATGTTCTTTAAGAGTTTGTTTTCAGTGTTTCATTTACTTTAACTGTGGTTATTAAAATTGATTTTTATAGTTTTAAAGAATCAAATCTATCTGAAAAGAGAAATGAAAATGAAAGTATAAACTGGCACATGTTGGTTTAAGTATTTCTAGTAATCTTAATTAAAAATAATCAAATAAGTAGAAGTATATTTTAGTTGCTTTTTTATATAAAACAAATTTTGATTCATTTTTGGCCTAGTTAACACTTTGAGGGAATCCTTAAATTAACTTCTGAGTCTGCTATTTGACCCAGACAGATAATAAATTTTTACAGTTTGACCATTGCAGCCCTTATCTTAAGATGTTAATTGTTTTCATTAGCAATAACTCTTTGTGGATTATTTTAGTAATTTCCTTATTCCTAAAAGCAAGTGTTCTTTTGAAATTTAATTGTAAACATTGTGTATTGTCTAAGAATTAAAAAAAAAAAAGTGCTGTCTGCTTTCTCGTAGAGAAAAGACCTCTTTTCTGTAGCTATTTGTTCTATATAAGCAAACAGGTAAGAAGAGTAGGCCACTTCTTTTAAAACATGGGGCCATGATTATAAAAGAAAGGCCTCAAACCAGTCTCAGTTTCAGGCCCTTGGATTAGGAATGCTTTGGTGGTTTTTCTGAATATAAAATAAGCATGAAAAGTGTGGTAGAAATTTTCTGTTTGGAGCGTTTTCTTGCATCTCTCATTGACTGGATTCCCAGTAACTCATTCAAGCCACTTATTATTTTGATGATATACCTTAGACCTAAGTTATGTTAGTATTCTTATTTGGCACATATGCATACATGCTTTTGAAAATTTTGAATTGTCACTTCCAATAACCTCTTCCTGAGGCTTGTACTGACAGCTACAAAAGGAAAAAAATGCTTTGAAACTATTTTATGTAAAACATTGCTGATAGTGATTTTGAGGATACAGAGCATTACCATCCTTTTAAATTAAAAAAGAAAAAGTTAATGCAGTTTTTTTTTTTAATTAAAAAAAAAGTAAAAGTGGTTTGATGTCATTTGAGTTAATAGTTATAGAGAAACAGAATGGAATTTTTTCCAGACTCTGAATGAGATTTTAGGAGAGCAATAGTAGCTAGGATTATTTAACTCTGAAGCTGAACAAATACATACTTTAAGCATTAGTCTTCTCTTTTTCTTCTCTGGTTTGTTATTTTTTTCCGATGTTCCTTATTTTTTCTGGCCAGTTTGAGGTCTTTTCTTAACATAGTATTGTATATTCTGCAGTAATTAAAGGCATTCTGTATATGAATGATGCCAGTTTAATGTGTTGAGACATTGAAGACACTGCAAGTTCCGTATCTTTGTGTTTGGGAACTTGAATTATTTGGAAAGTGCAAGGAAATACTGAGTTAATATACCTGACATTAACTGTGTGACCCAAGGCTTGTTACCTGTGTTTCTATGCACCATTGACTCAAATATTTTGATAGCTGGCACCCACTGATAAGCTCCAAACATGGTTTCAGGAGTATATTTAACTGTTGGTGGTATCTTCTGTTTACTGAAAACATTTTTATTTTATTGTTGCTTCCATGTACTCTGAGTAAGCTATAGAGTCTGGGAGAACAAACAAGGGTTGTTTAAATAAGTTAAGTAGAGAGCTATATTAAAAATCACATTGCTTTTTACAACAAACTCTTTTTTACGGTTTATCATACTTGTCAGTTTATTCTAGTGGTGTGAGAAATGTAAGAATCCAGGCCCAGGGAACAAAACAGTATTCCTTATTACAGAATACAATTTGTGTATTGTAATTATCAGCTTACACATTCTCTTCCTTTCCTTCCCTTTCAGAAATTTTTTCAATTCACATGAAAATTCAAAAATTTTCAGTTACTTATATGCTGTTTCCCAAAAGGTTATGGGCATAGATATATAAATGCTCTTTCATGATATATAAGTTATATTTTAATTTTGTTTTATTTTCAGTTAAATACAAATCAGCTATATATTCTAATGGTTTCAATATTACATTGTTTTGATATAAATATCACATTTTGGGGGTTTTATGTAGGTATTATGCATTAAAAAAGGACATTTTATTAAGAACTCTTTTTAATGCTCTTAATGTTTCATAAATAATTATTTATGAAAAAGATTTAATTTGTTGAAAAAAGCTGAATGCTGAAACAAAAAGAACTCTAGATTAGCATCTACCATGATGATGATGTATTAATTTTATGACACTGAGTTACTCTGCTGAGAGAAACTTACAATGGATTGAAATGCATGTGCTAATGTTAAAAGTGCCGTATTTACACTCTCAAATGAATCTTGCAGTTATTTTTTGACTAATGAATACGGGAAATTTTCATTTTACACTAAGTGTAGAAGGAAAAAAAATCTTATTTTAAAACCACTACCACCTGCTAACTATGGATTATTGTTTTGGAGTTCTTTTAGAATTTTCTCCTTTGTTAAATATTAAGCAAACATGATATATACAACAAGGAAAAGAATGGGGTGGTTTTAAAAATCAAGGTCATTATCTCAAACAATTAGACTTTAGTTAATGTTAGATTATGATAGCATGCTCCTTCTTCTCTTTCTATTTCTACTTCTTATTAACTCTGCTGTCTGTGTCTTTCCAGTTCTGTCGAGTGGTATTGTCAATTGTGTTCTTGTTTGTAGTGTTTTTTTTTGTTTTTGTTTTTTTCCTACTATTCTGCACCTAAAACTGATCTACTAATTTGCTGTTTTGAACTCAGCCTTTGTCGGAATTATGGGTAACACAAGATCTTACAAACTGCTAGACTGGAATAGTTTCAATTCAGGTATTTTGATGGTCATTCAGTACTACATATGCTGACAAAAATTATGGCAGCTCAGTGAAGTTTTTAGAAATGTTCTAGATTAAATAGATTTAATATCAATTCAGTTATACAGACACATTCTGCAGTACATATGTTATAACTCTTAACAGTTCCCATGGAAATGCAAATATAAAAATGTGTTAACTAAAATGAATTAACCAAAACCATAGAAATACCATAAATTATAAATGGCTTATGTTAGGTAATTAGCTTTCAGAATGCTAAATTTAAATTATATTTATTACATTTTGGATAGTTTCTTCATATAAGGTAAATGAGATAGACATTAGCTTTATGATTAAAGAAATATTAATTGTTAAATATTAGTATTAAATGGCTAGACTTGATAAACTTAAAAAGTATGTTTAAACTTTATTTAGGTTTGAATATATTTAGTATTCCATAAATACTATGAAAGTACAACTATTACCATTTTTTTTATAATTCTAGAAGTGTTTCAAAATTTGGCAAGTAAGAGATTTTGGGGGGATGAACAGCTTTCATGAGCTCCCTTCCTTCCCCTTCCATGTGAGAATATAATTTTCTTTTTAAGTAATTTTACTTGTGGATATAGTTTGTAGCTTTTACAGAAACTAAGATAACCTTACAGCTGATGATGTGGTTTAGAGTCAAAGCCAATTTTTCTTTTTGATAAAAGCATATTCTCAATATAAATATCTAAATTTTTATGTTACTTGTGGAATTAAATAATGGAACCATTTTGATTCAGTATCAGAAGCTGGTATTTTGCCTAAAGAATTTTACCAGTTCTTTGTGTCAGAAAGTATATCTGTTTACAGAGAAACAAAAACACTAAGAGGCTCACATTTTAGATAATATCCCATAATCTTTTCAATATTGTAAACTTTTTTGTTCTTAGGAGTCCAGGATGTAAGTTCTGATGTAAGTAACACATGTTCGACTCTGAAGTAACTCATGTTAATCATGCAGATTTACCTAAGTTCAGTCTAGTAAACAATCTGATAAGGTCCAATCTTTGCGGATTATCAATTGGTAAGTCGTCAGGGAAATTACCTCTATTTCCTGTCCAAGTTTTTGCCAGTATATTATCACACTGATTAAAATTAAAATAATAATTTTGAATGGAATATGTTATACTTGGTTTTTAGTGGGAAAAATACCCTGCTGGATTCATTTAATAAACATAATATATTTTTAAAAATTAGGCAGATTAGTGAATAGGAAGAGAAAAAGCCTAATTATGTAGGGAAAGGACATTGGGAACAGAGTGATCATTAATAATTTAAGGAGCTTAAAATTTGTCAGGCCAAACATGTTTAGAGTGAGATGTGTGTTAGATGATAGAACAGTCTTGGAAAGTAGAAAAGCAGTTAAATCTTATAGGTCTAATACTTTGTTGCCTGTAAGCAGAATTACAGAATTTGGCAAGGAGAAACACGGTTGAGGAAAGAGTATATCTTGCCATCATTTAAAATAAAGTCAGGTAGTAAATGTATGAAAAAAAGATGGATATGAATTACAGAAATATTAAAAGAACATAAGGGACACCTGGCTCAGTCAGTAGAGCATGTGACTCTTGATCTTGGGGTTGTGAGTTTGAGCCCCCATTTGGTGCAGAGATTATTTTAAAATCTTAAAGAAAAAAAAAAAAGATAAAAGATGACACTTTCAGTTTAATGTTCTCATAGTTCTGTGCTTTTGACTAAGATATTAGAATCTTTATGGTAGTGGAACATACTCAGAAGTCAGACTGATTTTCATATTATTTTAGGAAAAATAATACAATTCTGAACAAAAATATGATAAATGTATTCAAATCATTTATGTATTCTTCTCTGTAATTAGGGAATATTTAGCCGTTATTATCCTATATTACTATAGAAAATCAATAATTGGCCACATCAGTAAAAAAAAATAATTGTTGATATAATTTTTATTAATGTGAGAAATTATTCATTAATATTGTATTTCCTGGATTCTCCGACACCATTTATTATGTAAGGTATCATCAATTAATGATAGCTTCCCAAGAGGAAAGAGAAGGAAATACTACCATGTTAAATATATTAACTATTAGATATTCTTATTCCAGAAACACTAAAATGTGGAAAGATATAGGAAAACATTTTTAATCACACAATAGTATCTCATGAAATATGATATGCAAGCATTTATTAGAGTTTATTTTGTGCCAGTTTGCTAGATGATAGGTGTGCAAAGATGCCAGTAACCCTGTTTTCACAAAAAGGTCATATTCTGGGAGATTAGAAAAACATGTTAATGGTTTACTGTGTGGTGTGGTGTGGGTGTGTGGTATGGTGTGGTGTGGTGTGGTGTGGTGTGATACAAGGTACAGAACTAAAGAGGACAGCATAAATTAACTATGTGGCAGGGAAGCTTGGAGATATAATTCTTGAGCTCAGTTTGAAGGATGTATAAGAGATTAACATTTATACTTCAGACAGTGTATTTGGAGGTATGTTGTTACATCCTTTTAATGTAGTTCTGAAACTTTAGCACTGTGTTACAAAACAATATCCTAGCCATTACTTGTTTGATATTTACATAGTTACTTCATACTATTGTTTGACATTGAATACAGAATGTCTTGGTTAGTTCAGCTTTTTTGTGTGTGTCCTTTTTTCTACTGCTTTGCTGTCCTAGGTTGTGTTAACTACAGTGATAGAAAATATTTTTATGGAGCAGGAAGAAGGAAAAAAAAAACTTCAATTATCTGAGAATTTATTTTAAAATTACAGTATTACCTTTTCTTATCTTCCTTCTTATGTTTCTGGCTTGGTAACAGACTTTGAGAAAGACAAGATGAATCTTGCTGCTAGGAAGGAGGAGACACCATGTGCAAATCTTGTATTGTGACATGCCAGGAACAGGGCCGGCATAGGAATAAGACAGGGTATACAATGGTTACATTTGTATTAGATCATTGATTATAGCATGGAGAATGGATTTAAAGGCAGCAGGACTAGAGATAGGGAGGCTAGTTAGTTGACTGTAGTATTTCTGGCCAGATAAGTGACCTAGGATTTGGTGGTGATAGGAGAGCTAAAGTTTATAGAGCACTTACTGTGTGCCCGGCACTCTTCTAAGTGCTTTATGGTAGTAGGTCATTCAGTTCTCAAAACACAGCTGTGAGGTAGACATTTTTCCTATTTTGTGGATGAGCAAAATGAAACAATAATTTTCCCAAAGTAAAATAGGTAGTTGTTGGGCTACAGCATGAACCTAACTACTCTGGCTTCAGGGCTTACATTCTTAACCATAAATTTGTAAATATTTTAAATGTAAAATCAGCAGGACTTGGTCATTAGTAAAATGTGGCAAGTGAAATTGTCTCTTGGCAACTTTGAGCTGAGAGAAAGAGAGATTAGGATTATCCTACACAGCTACAAGTCTAAAGCCCCAGCGAGCGTTTGCGTCCTATCTTTTGGAAACCCAAGTCTGTTTGAAAGCTGAGTTATAAAAAATATTTTCAGAGTAGATTTTAAAAGTCTTAGCTCATTGTCTCTCAATGCCTATGATCTCTTTTTTCTCTCTTCTGAGTTTACCACTGAAAGTATTTCTGGATAGCGTACGGATATAATTTTTAATTAGCAATAGCCTCAGTGTAGTTGATGAAAATTTGTTATTTTTTTATATAGGATGCATGTGAGCTTAGATATTTTATCAGGAAGCAACAAGAGGAAATATAAAATACATATATAATGTGGTTTGAAAAGTACTAGTTTGAAAGAGCTTCCAAACTTAGACAATATTTTTAAGAGTGAATGTTTCTTTTTTTTTTTTTTTAATTTTTTTTTTTTTTTAATGTTTATTTATTTTTGAGACAGAGAGAGACAGAGCATGAACAGGGGAGGGTCAGAGAGAGAGGGAGACACAGAATCTGAAGCAGGCTCCAGTCTCTGAGCTGTCAGCACAGAGCCTGATGCGGGGCTCGAACCCACGAACTGTGAGATCATGACCTGAGCCCAAGTCGGACGCCCAACCGACTGAGCCACCCAGGCGCCCCAAGAGTGAATGTTTCAAGTACTGAGTTAGTAAAACAGTTTGTTTAAAACTAGATAACTTTTGTTTTTGAGAATATTTTAAAAGTTTTATTATTTAAAAAAAATTTTTAAGTTTATTTATTTTGAGAGAGAGACAGAGCGAGCAGGGGAGGGACAGAGAGAGAAGGAGAGAGAATCCAAAGCAGGCTCCGTGCTGGCAGTGTGGAGCCCCATGACGGACTCAAACTCATGAACCGTGAGATCATGACCTGAGCTGAAATCAAGAGTCCGATGCTCAATCGACTGAGCCACATGGGCACCACTATTTTATTATTTTAGATTGTAGATTTTTGAAGGTATTATACTTAAGATTTTCTCAATCTTATAATAAATGAACTTTTGCTAGTGCTAAGGAAAGCTTTAGATTAGTGGTCTGAATTTAGAAAATGTTACTCTTTTTGTTACTTATCTGAATTGTAATTGTTTAGAATATTTACTTTACTTCGGGGGCGATAATAATCAAAACCAAGAAAAAGAAGTGTAATTATTACTTTAAACATATTTTATATGCTTTAAACATATTCAAAATGTGA
Source organism: Panthera leo (assembly GCF_018350215.1). NCBI lineage: Eukaryota > Metazoa > Chordata > Mammalia > Carnivora > Felidae > Panthera > Panthera leo. The sequence goes on along the minus strand of NC_056685.1, from coordinate 55,755,086 downwards.
GTCAACCAATGTGTAGGGAAATATTTATAGAATATATCAATCTGATAATCTAATTTTTTTTTTCAGTTGTAAGTAAAAATTTTTTATTCATGGATGTTTGTGGTGTGCCTACCATGTCTTGAACATGATGTTGGATATTGGGAACACGATCGTTCAGGCGGGCAGACACCCTGTTTGCACAGCCAATCTAGGCTATTTCTTGCACTGTTTTGCTGTGCGTGCATGCGTGTGTGTGTGTGTGTGTGTGTGTGTGTGTGTGTGTGTGTGTGTAGAGGAGGAGGAGGAGGAAGAGGAGTTAAATGGAGATAGGCTTTCTTGGAACTTGAATTCTACTGATGATCTCAGTAGTTATTTTTTACTCCATCTGAGAGGTATAAGCAGATGTGCAAAACTAAGCCTAAAGTAGTTAAGCCGACTTTGGTTTTAAGTATTTTAATGAGGGTTTTAGGAAGTAGATACATAGAGTTCAAGAAGGCTTTGTAAATATAGCATGTATAATGTGTGAACTTCTCTTTATATGTAATGCAACATGTAAATGTAATACAAATTTTTCTGTCTACATATAATGTAACTGGATACCAATTACTCTCCATTCTTTATTATCTGTAAGAAAAAGTCAGACATGTAATTTCCTTAATTTTGAAATTTTACTCTTTATATGTCTAATATAACTGGATGTTAATTACAATATTATAATATAGTATGTAAATGTTATATGTAATCTTCTCTCCATGTATAAAGAGGGAAATCTCACAGATAAGGAGTAGTTATATGTCTGACTTATTTTATGAATAGTGAAGACTCAAGTTTGATCTAACACGGATTATATCCCAGCTACCATCCTAAGATCCCAAATTACTGCAGCTTGATGTCTGCTCTGAATTTGCACATCACTTACTGTATGATGGGACTGTTCTTCCTAGGTTGGTACTGAATCCCCACCTAGTTTGAGGTGGTATACACACTTGAACCTGAACTCTCTAATTTCTATTTCATTAGGGAAATTTATGTTCTTCAATGAGTTGTTTTGTGTTGGAATATTACTTTAAGGTGTTTAAGAATGTGGCTTTTTAATGCTTCCATTAACAAGATAGATTATTGTTGTATTAAAAATGTTTATTTGAGCCCACCTAACACTTTATCTCCTCTCGTTTATTTAAAAATTAGATTGAATAATTGTCCATTTTCTTTTCTCTCAGTCAGATTAAAAGATTCTCAAGGGCAGAATTATTCTCTTCCAGAGCTATGTAAAAATAGAATTAAATTGAACACTTTAGGTAGTCAGTTTTTCTTAGTTGCAAGTGTGTGATTGCCTAAAATCTCAAAGGGACTAAGTTTTATAAAGGCATATTATATTGAGTTGTTCACTTCTTTACTTTCTGAGATATAAGCTATTATTATCATTTTACGAATCTTTACCAGTTTTACCTGTACTTCAGAAATAAGATAAAATGTTAAAAAGATGGCAAGTATCAAGCTATGTCCATGCTCTAGAAAAGTAACAGTAAAAAAAAAAATTAATTGTGATGTCAACCCAAATGTGCAGACAGTACCTCTAAAAGAAGCTTCAGTGAGGTATTGATCTAGAGCACAGTGCATGCCTATAAATAAAAGGATATATTAAAAGATTTGTGATATTATCTATGAAGAGTTTTGACCCATAGAAGACAAATACAACATCGTATGAAATATAATTTATATAGTACATAAATTTTAATATCCTCTAAAGTGAGATCTTTTTATAATTATAAATAGTTCTATAGATTATTTGGAGGAGCATGGTATTTAAAGTGAAGATTTTTTTTCTTGACATCTCTGAAATGTTTTTTAATTGTGACCTTCACATCTCAGCTGTATATGCTTCAAATGACTAAATTGTATCTAGTTTCACGAGTGGTATGTAGAGTTGCCATAAATTTTTAAGCCAGACTCTTTATTTTGCCTTTTATATGAGTATAATAGATCCTCAGTTTTGACTTTTGGAGAGTGAATAACACAATTCAAATTCAACCAATGTATTTCCTATAAGAATGCAGTTAGCAGTTACTTAAGCTTGAAAAAATCCCATTATGGGATTAAATAGTATATTTCTGAATTTACAGATATAATAAGTAAGGCTGAGTCATAATTACTAAGTGAATATTCTTTGGCTCATCTCTGATATAAATATAATGTAGACTTTGAAGATAAATTTAATTTTTTTGATATTAAATAAATTGATTCTTAATTTTAATTAAATAACCCCTAAATTTAATAGCCAAAAAATTCATCCTTTGGCTTCTTGCTTACGGTTGTAGATAATTATTGTTGATTCAGTTCCTAGTTTGTGATTAAGTGCTCCCTACTGTATGCTTGCCTTGCTTCCACCTAGACTCTAGGGCCATTACTTTCTGTAACCATTTCAGTGAGCTGCCATAGTTTTCAGTCTGTACTGTCACCTGATCCAAGCATGCGCCAAAATATCCACTGTTTCTGGCTCCTGTCTGCTGAATCTGCTTTGCAAAACCCTTTGTTCTCTGAGCTTTTGCTTAAGCCAAAACCAAAATTTAACAAATTCTTTGGAGTGTGGACATATGCCATTTGCTTCCTTAGCTCCCATGTTGTGTAACTCTTTAGCTTCTATTAAACTTGTAAATACTTTATTAAATACACCAATGGCATCCCCATGTGCAGTTGTGTGGCTCATGTGTCAGAATAAAGGCTGCTTGTGACCTCGTCAGAGGAACATGAATGCTCCACTTGCGCTGCAGTCAGCCCTTTGTTGTGTTGATTTTTTTTTAAATCAGCCACTTATTCTTTCATAGCGTTTGGTTTAATTATCTGATTATTTTATGTGTTACACCAAGGTAAGTTTGATGTAAATGAACTTTGTAATCTATGTGGTTACATGTATTTCATAGTGATTATTATTACACACTTTTCCATATAGACATGCTGGCCATTTCTAAATAAATATATCCTGAACTGAAAATAAGTAGTTTCCTCCTTTTTTTTTTTTTTTTTTTTTTTTACTAATTTAAAAAACAGTGTTATGGATTACTTTCTATAAAATTCATTTTAAAACAGAAAAGCTACCATGTATTACTTGTGGCACAGATGTAGGCAAGTCTAATGTGAGAAAAATCTGTTTTTATAAAAACATAGTATACAATTATTTGCCTTAGCAAATAATATTTAAACTTCCAGAAAGATTTAAAAAGTAAATAGTGGGTTCTACTAGGGTTTTTAAAGAAAAATTAATCTTTATTTTACAATGTTTTTCAGGGAAAATAGTTATTTTCTAAACTGAGTTATATTTGTTATTTTTTGTGATACCTGTTTTCAAAGAATCATAAATAATTTGATAGTCTGAGCAACTACATGAACAGGAGTTTGTCTTACGATAAAAATGCCCTTATTAGGAAACGATGTTAAATAGATGCCCAAATTGGCCTGGAAACATGTATGTCTTAAAAAAAGAAAAAAAAAAAGGATTTGAAAATGTATTTGTGCTGTTAATGTCTACATTACAGGGGGAATATGAAGAAATTCTTTAACATAATAGTGTATGTGCAAAATAGGGCCACCTAATTGTCTTACACATTTCTTAATTCACAATATTGATTGCTAACACCATATTGTTGTAGTCTTTTCTATTTCTCTTCTTTATTTTATCTCATACTTGGATCTTTTTCCTCAGTTCCCTGGAGTCTGCATTTCTTTCTTCTTTCTTTTTTTCTTTCTTTTTTTCTTTCTTTCTTTCTTTCTTTCTTTCTGTCTTTCTTTCTTTCTTTCTGTCTTTCTTTTTCTCTTTCTTTTTCTCTTTCTTTCTTTCTTTCTTTCTCTCTTTTCTTTCTTTTTTCTTTTTTCTTTTTTTTTCCTGAAGGAAAGTTTTAGGGTAGCTCTGTCTTGGATCCAAAACTTTAATACAAGAACTGGCTGGCATCATTTGTAGTTATGACATTTATCTCATTTCTCCCTTTTGTTGATCTCCTCCCTGTGGAGGAAACAAAATTACATCATAGAAATATCTGCTATAACAAGCCTTTAACCTTTCTTTACTTTGCTGTCTTCAGTATTTTACTAGTGAGTATAATTCTACTTATTCTACTTATTTAAAAAAAAAACATATTTTGAAAACTGGATATATACTGAAATTCAAAAAAGGAAGTTTTTGGATTGGTTGATTTTCAGTTTTAATAAGTGCCTTTTATGTGGAAAATTTACAAAGAGAGTTTAGCATCCTATTTAGAGTTAAAGTTTTTTCTATACCAAATTGTTCCCAAATGGAATTGGCCACACAAAGAAACAAATTAGGATATGCCCATTATACACTGTTTCTGTTTTTAACATCTTTGCACATAAAATGTTACTATTATTTGCAGCTGCTGTTCACCAGTAGTTTGCAGCTAAATGCAAGTGATTAGGAAGAATGTGTGCCAGATGCTCCATTTATAATGCTCCATTACAAACAATATCGGATTCCTCTGTGTTAAAAAAAAACAAAAAACAAATGCAATGCTGTGATTCTAAGGCATTTTCTTACTTACAGAACCATACATGGAGTTACAGTGTACTGCCTGAAATTTGTCCTTATTTACATTAACCCAATTACTTGTATTAAATTCAACATATTTGCTCTCTTTATTTTAAATTTGCTGGTCCCTTCATTTCTTGTTACTTTGCTTTAGGACCCCCAAGGATGGCTACAGATGGCTTTCTCTTTTTTAACATTGACAAATCTTTGCCTTGGAAAGAACCTAGAATATAGTGGGTTATAAAAAATAGGTACCAGGAAATGAAATCAGAATTTAAATTAAATGTCTGGATATGACTCACAATGTTCACTGAGCGAGGTGAGTGAGACATAGAATATCCTCAGTTTAGGATTAGAGTCTGGAAACTCTGGGTCTACATTTGAAGTTGGATCTAATAAAATATATTCCTATAGATGTCCCCTAAAGTAATAAAGCAAATAGAACTAGTTGGTTTATTTTCCAGCAATCAAGTTTAAAAATGTTAACTTTTGTGAGAAGTAGCATTAAATTAAAATGTTAATAAGCATTTTGAGAAATAACATTTTAAACATGTGAAGTTAGTTTTAAAATCTGTTATAGACTAGTGTGTCTTTGCCTTCCAGAACATGTTTATTTTAAACATTTCTTTCTCATATAAACAATGTGCTATTGAGTAGTGAACTGATATAAAATTTATCTTTCAGATGAACCAGAAACTCGAGATGCGTGGTGGGCAGAAATCAGACAAGAAATAAAATCACATGCTAAAGCATTAGGCTGTCATGCTGTAGTGGGCTACAGTGAATCAACTAGCATCTGGTAAATGATAATAACTTGATTTTCTAGATGCTGTAATTTACGGATTGTCATCTAAAAGGTTAAAAGCTTTATGCAAATATAGAGAAAAGAAGAATTATGGAGTGATCCAGGAGCGTGGACTTGGGAGTACATCAGACTGAGGTCCATATGCCATTTTTGCCACTTAATTGCTGTGAAACTTTGAGAAAATAACTATTCCTCTGAGCCTCAGTTTATACATTGAAATGGAAATTATAACCATCTATCAATTAAGGTTACTGACGAATTAAATCAGAATTGATACTGGCACATAGCAAGTCTTAATTCTAGGCCTACTTTACTCCAGTTTGTGACCCCACTAACTCTTTCTCCTGGGATATTTGGAAACCTTGATCTAATGTGTCTTTAAAGTTTGTCTGTAAACTCTTTTTACCTAACTGCAACTTAATTTTCTTCTGCCAACACATCATCCTTCCTAACTCTGCCGAGTTAGGAAGACTTCCATACTCCTAGTTCTCCATTTCTTTTTCTCCTACTTTTCATCTGAACAACCTCTCTTACTTTAAAGTCCATGCCATTCCACAGTTCAGACTTTTCTACCTCCAAAACATTCTTCTGCCTTTCTTAATTCTCTGCTGTCTCCTCCAGTTGAACATGATTACCTCCCTTCTAACAGCCTGACTTTGTACCTTCTTATTCTCATGTCCTCCTCTATCCTTCAGCTTTCAACTATATTTTAGGCTTCATTATTGCTCAAAATGGTTCCCCTTTAAAAATTTGAAACTATAAAATTTCACTCTTGGATCACAACTTAATATTTTTCACTTATCTCATTTGCACATTTATACCTGGTTTGTTTTGGCTTTTATCTTAACCAAGATTTTCCCCAGTTTCTTAGTTGGGCTCTGATTTGACTTGCTGACTGCCATCAATGAACCCTACTTTCAACCCCTTGAAAAGTTTATAATAGATATCATCTAGAAACTGTTTGACCTTTTGCTGCCCACCTTCTATTCTTTTTTTTTTCTTTCTCTTAATGTTTATTTGTTTATTTTTCAAGAGAGAGAGGAGAGGGAGGGGCAGAGAGAAAAGGAGAGACATTCCTAAGCAGGCTCCACACTGTCAGCGCAGAGCCCCATGTGGGGCTCGATCTCACCAACCACAAGATCTTGACCTGAGCCAAAACCGAGTCAAACACTTAACCAACTGAGCCATCCAGGCACCTCCACCTCCTATTCTTGGTTAATCCTTACTGTCAACTATTACATGGGTAATTCTCTTGTGCTTGTGGTGGTCATTATTTTTACAGAAAAATGATTAGACTCTGGTATATGTGGAGAGCCATGCTGTTTCATCTTCTGAGGGCCCTTTCTTTTCCTCTGTGGATCATGTGTGGTATTCTTGCACCTTTCTGTCTCCATTGTAGCTATTCTATACTTGTTAAACCAATAACTTTGTATGCTTATCCTGCCTTACTCCCCAGTAGATAATCTTAGCTCATTCACAGATTTAGTGTCCTATGCTTCCAGGTCATAGGGTTATGGTTTTAAAAGACATAGTTTTTGTTATTGGATTCACATTTTACTGGAGAATTATGACAAGTAGAACACATTTTATGGCAGAGATATCCCAGGGTGCTCTGGGGCCCAGAGGGTTGGAGTTTAGAAGTAAGATTGGAAGAAAGGGTTAATGAAGTAACTGAAGCTTAAACTAAATCTCAGGGGATGAGTATGAATTATATAAATGAAGAAAGGAGGCATGAAGGGAGTGTTTAAGGCTAGTGGAGTAGCATGCAGAGAAGGCCAGAGGTGTACATTCAGTGCGGCAGGAAATAGGTCACAGATAGATGCGGGAGTGTACAGAAATGAGTCAAATTGATTTACGTAGAAGTTTGAATTCACCTGATACAAGCTTCTTTTTTCCCTCCAGACCTCAAAAAATCTTGTGTTTAAATCCCATCTTTACTAATTTTTTTGGTTCTGATCCATCCTATGTACTATTACTGGATAAACTATTTGAAATGTACTTCTGCTCTTAGAGCTCCTTAATTCAGCACATCAGGGGTTCCACCTTCTTCCTTGACATTCTCAGTGCCCACTTAAACATTTTGAGCCTGGTCTCTCTCTACTCAGTTACAGATCAAGTGACCATTTCTTTCATGTCCTTTCAGACTTCTGGTCCACTTACACTGTTTCCAACATTTTGTCCCTAGGCTGCAACTTTTCTCTTTTGCTTTGTATGATCTCATTCAATAATTTTGTGGATTATTTAAAATTAGGTGATATGTTATAAAGAATTCCAAAGAATTCTTTTGAAAGTGAGGTTTCTATCATACATATAATGATGTAGTTTAAGCTCCATTTAGTATATTTTGGGTATTATTTGTTTCAGATACCTTTTGATTATTAACTTTAAGCTATAGGGATATCGATAATTACATAGTTACACTTTTAAAATGATTTTAATGAAGTTTAGTATGCATTTAAAGAGTATTTTAATACAGTTTAATGGTTTATTGCTGAATTCCGCAAAATAATTTGTTACTACTTTGAGATATTCAGTCTTTATCAGGTTTACCATATTTTAAAGGAATTTATTGTCATTAATATTGTGCTTTATCTTTTACAATTTTTTAAGTATAAAGAATTCTTACCCTTTTCATTTTATTTATTTACTTTATTAAAATAAATTTTTTTTAATGGGTTATTTATTTTTGAGAGAGAGAGAGAGAGCACAAGCAGGGGAGAGACAGAGAGAGAGGGAGACGCAGAATCCGAAGCAGGCTCCAGGCTCTGAGTTGTCAGCACAGAGCCCAATATGGGGCTTGAACTCACAAATGGTGAGATCATGACCTGAGCTGAAGTCGGACGCTTAACTGACTGAGCCACCCAGGCACCCCACCTTCTTCATTTTAATAACATTATTTTTATTTTTTATCCTAGGATAGGAGATAATCTTATGATATCATTAATATTTGTGGATTCTAACTTGAATTTAAATTGTCACCCTGTAATCACTTTGATATTTAACATTTTTCAAAGTTAGATTGCCTGAAGATGTTAACTGTTTTATGTTTTTTTCTTTTATAGTGAAGAGGTCTGTATTTTATCTGCATCCGGCACGGCAGCTGTACTGAACCCTAGATTTCTGCAGGATGGCACCGTGGAGGGCTGTTTGGAACAGAGGTTGTCATGGCAGCCTGGCTTATTTTCTATGATGGCAAAGAAGGGAGAGGTTAACTTTTGTAACTTTAGAGCTGGGATAGTTCTTCTGTATGAGAGTGGCTTAATATAGAAATGAGGACCAGGCACTTCACTGCTTTTTGTGTAACCTATAGCAACAGAGAAGTATTAGTTCTGCACTATATGACACACATTGTTATAATTTTTCTAGTATCTTGGTAAGTTACATGTATAACTATCAGTGAAAGAATTTCAAGTGTGTATTTTTTGTTTGTTATAGTATAGAAGTAATTTCCTTTGATTTTTCTCTTCCTTTCCTTTCCCCCTTGTCTACCTCTGAAACAGAAAAAGGTCATGAAACAATTTGCATAAAGAAAATTCATAATTTACAGAACAATTGAAACACTGTATTGTAACAAAATTATATATAAAAGTTTCTTAAAATGAAATATAACTTTAATGTGTATGAAAGAGAAAGTAAAAGTGAAATTATTAGGTAAAATAGATTACTTTTTAGTTTATTTAGTTATTAATCTCTTAATCTGTTAGCTTCCATAAATGTCAAAAATACTTTCCATAAACAGATGAAATTATCAAATATATATATATATATATACAGAAAACTATTAGTTTGGTACCAGAGTACCTGAATAATATAGATTTTAATTACCCCTTACTTCCCTGTATGCATATTTGCTTCCCTCCCCCTCCCCTGCCTCCCCCCAGTATTAAGGAAGACAGCAAAAAAATCTATATGTGATCAAATTTAGTATAAATTTGCAAGTCTCTGTATAACAAAGTTATTCTAGCTCAGGTAGGCACATAGAAGACCTTAGTCGGTTTCTTCTTTAGTTTGTATTAAAAAGGTATTTTGACTGTAATATATTACAGAGCATTAAAAGTCAGCATAAATAGGAAAAAGAAGGTGGAACATTTTAAAGTATATTAAAAGTCAGAGTGTTCTATTTTGAGTTGTCACAGCGCTGCAATATAGTTCTCTCACGTCAGTGGATTTCATTATTGAGTAGATAGAAGCCTGATTTAAAAATGGCCTTTCCCATGCAGCTTGATTATTTTGGTATTGTGGCTTGGATGGATACAGTGAATTCTCTTATATGCCAATCTAGTGGAACAGATACCATCCCTATCTATAAAAGAGGAAAATGTCTTTTTTCTTGCTATAAAATTATTTATGCTTACTAGAGAAAATTTGGAAAGTATGGGAGAGTAGAAGGAAGAAAACATTCCCTATAAACTCAGTATTGAGATAATCCCTTCTGTATATTTCATATTTTAAATGCTTCCATGAATTTAAATAGTTCTGTTTTTATGCCTATGATATTGCATCACTTATGTTTGAATTTCTGTAAGGTGTTAAAAATTACCCCAGTGTTCAATCTTTTGTGCCCCTTTGTGACACATGGGCTTTGGTTCAAACCAACCAACATTAAAATCTGAGGTCTTCTGCCTTGTATTTTGTGTGACCAAACAAGTCACTTAGTATCTCAGGTTGGTTTCAGGCCAAGAACTAGTTTTTGTTGCTCTTTGCTTTTTATTATAGTGTGTGTGTGTGTGTGTGTGTTGGGGGGGGGGGTGTTTATGTTTTCCTGCTTAGTCTTCAAAAAAAAAAAAAAAAAGCCTTTCTGGGTAGATACTGTCATTCTGGTTATATAGAGGAGGCTCTGAGAAATTGAATAACTTGTATAAGATCACACAGCTCTACTTAGCATCTGATTTCCCTGTTGCTTATACCAGAATGCCATCCCAACAAAAGAATAATTAATGTATGGGAGTAATTTGATTTAGAAGGTTATTTTGGAAATTCAGTGCAGTAATGTATACAAGGAATCTGCAGGAAGCCTGACTCCTAGTAGATACAGTATGAGTTTCTTTTCTCTTTTTTAATGTGTCCGCTTGCCAAGTTTCAGCTTCTAACAGGTCACTTTTGATTGGAATGAATTGAGAACCCATATCTTTCCACAGCTCTAGACGTGTGGCTGTGTGAATGTCTGGAGTTCTCCATGGAGCTTTCTTCTTCCATTTCTGTTTCCCTAATTTCCTCAGATTTGATGAGTGAAAAAAATACCATTCTGAAGTGAATTCATAAGCATTACTACAGCAAACATTTTACTGATTGAGAAGGTTGTGTGTTTACTTGTGGTTTATGTTGTTTGTGAAACACAGGTGTTTCGGTTTCTCAGAAATGTTTAATTCTGACAAATTCTTAAGTCATTGGAAATTAGAAATGTTAGATTATGCCTATTTTTGACTTCTTAAATTAAAAAAAATTTTAATGTTTATTTTATTTTTGAGAGACCGAGACGAGTGGGGGAGAGGCAGAGAGGGAGACACTGAATCTGAGGGAGGCTCCAGGCTCTGAGCTGTCCGCACAGAGCCTGACGAGGGGCTCAAACCCACGATTATATTTGTGATTATATTTGGTGATTATATTTGTGTTATATTTGTCAGACAGTAGGAAAATGTCACCCTTATTATCTAACCATTTGTTTTTATGAACTAGCTTTGGAATAATAGTGGTTTTTGTCAGGTGGGACATTCTCAAACGTATGAATTGATGCAATTCAATGGCTACTTGTATAAGTCTTTTCTCATACAAAAGTGTATGGTTTTGATTTCATGGTCATTTTTAATTCTTAATAGTCATAGTGGACTGTCGTAACTCTCATAGTGGTAGAAGTTATATAGTTTATACATTAGTACTATATGTATAACATACGCTTTTGAAAAAATGCATAGACTTTTTAAGAATGCTTCATTTTTTATCTTGATGTATTCATATAGGCTAGAAGAAAATTTGCCTGTAGGTTGTGGATTTTGCCACATACCATATGACGAACTGAATATGCCATTTCCAGCTCATCTCACATACTGCTATAACTGCAGGAAACAGAAAGTTCCTGATGTTCTCTTTACAACTATTGACCTCCCAACAGATGCAACAGTTATTGGAAAAGGTTGTCTTATTCAAGCAAGGTATATTTGTGTAAACAATATTTGGGGTCCCTGAGAAAGTATGAGGTATGGAGTCAAATAGATCTATTTCAGATGTCTGCTGTACTGTTTCCTACCTGGCAGGCTGGGCAGTACTATCTGGACCTTGTATTTAGTCACATGGAATATTGGGAGGAAGAGTACCCATTTTATAAAACTCAAATAAGTTTAAATGCAAAAGCAATTTTAAACATTTCAATTCTATACAAATATCTGTTATTATGAAGATTATTAATTAACTTGTTTCAGGCTAGGCACGTGACTCTGCTTTAAGGACATTGAATATGTAATACATTTTAGAAATTTATCTTTTTTCTTTTAAAGAACAATGCTATGTATTGTTTCTTTTACTACTTAATTTAGCTCTTAACAGTTCCTTTTAAAATGTACTGGAGTAGGAAATGCTAAATTGTGGTTGGCATATAGGAAGCAGTGATAACTGTCTAGGTCACTGACAACTGCCAGGCTACCAAATCCATTGAAATGCTTTTCTCTCTTCCTCTTACTTGACATCTCAGCAATAGTAGTAGTCACACAGTTGATCATTTTCTCCTGATACTCCTTTGACTTCATAGTGCCCCGCCCCCCACCCCTGCTTTTTCCTACTTTATGTATGATCCTCAGTGTCCTTGTTGATTCTTCCTCCTTTTCTTAATCCTTGAAGGGCCATGGGTCTGGACTCTCTTCTCAAAGCTCTCTTCCAGGTTGAATTCATCAGCTCCTACAGATGTGCTTTCTATATGTCTGTGACTCCCAGATTTATAACTCTAGTCCAGAACTTTTTTCTGAGCCTCAGACCCATATACTTTCACACCCTATTTTGATGTCTTGTAGGCAACTCATACTTGTTCCATATTGAACTGCTGGCTTTCTCCACTTCTTTCATGTTAGCCTTCTTTATTTTAATGAATGATACCTTGCTCTGTCCACTTTTTATGCCAAATATGGTATTCTTTGACACTGTCCTCTTTCCTAACCTCCCTGCATCAAAGCTATTTTACAGAATCATGTTGAATTTTGTTTTTGAATGTATATATATTTTAATTTTTATTTTTAAAATTTTTTAATGTTTTATTTATTTTTGAGAGACACAGAGAGACAGAGCATGAGTGGGGGAGGGGCAGAGAGAGAGGGAAACACAGAATCTGAAGCAGGCTCCAGGCTCTGAGCTGTAAGCACGGAGCCTGACATGGGACTCGAACCCATGAACTGTGAGATCAAGACCTGAGCCGAAGTCGGTCGCTCAACCTTGTTGTGAGAGATCAAGACCTGAGCCGAAGTCGGTCGCTCAACTGACTGAGCCACCCTGGCGCCCCTTTAGTTTTTATTTTTAAGTTTATTTATCTTGAGTGCGAGAGGGAGAGAGAGAGAATCCCAAGCAGGCTCTGCACTGTCAGCACAGAGCCTGACGTGGGGCTCAGTCTCACATAAGGCAAGACCATGACCTGAGCCAAAATCAAGAGTCAGAGACTTAACTGACTGAGTCACCCAGGCATGCCTGTATTTCTGATACGTTTACTTTTGCTTTTTTTGCTCAATTTCCTCTTACATCTTAGACCTTCCATTTGGGATTGTTTTTCTTTTGCTTGAGGTATAGACTTTAGACCATTTATTTTGGTGAACTAGTTTTGCTTGTCTGAAAATATTTACTTATCTTTAAAAGATATTTTGGGCTGCCATTTATTTTCTTGCAGCACATTGAAGATACCCTTCCATTGCCTTCCAGATTTTCATTACTACTATTGAGAAATAACCTATTAGATTAACTTTTATTCCTTTGAAGGTAGCTGCCCTTCAACCCCAGGCTATGTGTGAGCTATTCTATGTATTTTTGGTTTTTTGCAATTTCCCTATGAAATGTTAAGTATGGAATTTTTTATTCTAATTGCTATATATTGGGCTTCTTGAATCTGTAGATTCTTTCATGTGTTTTAGAAAATTTTTAGATATTGTCCCATGTTTCATCTCTCTTCTTGATACTATAATTAAAAATGTTAGACTTTCTCACTGCTTCTTTTATGTATGTTACTTACTTTCTTAAATTTTCTATTTTTGTTTATGCCATATCTTGAATACTTTCTTATCTTTCAGTTCTTTGATTCTCTCTTCAACTGTCTCTAATATTGTAATAAGTCCAATAATTGGGGCTTTAAATATTTGATATCTATTTTTATTTCTAGAAGTTTTATTTTGTTCTTTTTCAAATTTATTATGTTACAGCCTATGACTGTTTAACTGATAATTTTAATATCTGAAATATTTTTGTATTCACTTATTTCTGTTCTTTATTATTTATTGTGTTTCATTTCCTTAGACTGTGATAGGCTCACTGGAAGTTGCAAAAATGGTACAAATAATACCATTTGTATTGGTGACAGATTCTCTCATTGGTGACATCTTATACAGCCATAGTAGAGTATTAGTAGGAAATTAACATCGGTATAATACTGCTAACTATACTACAGACCTTACTCAGTTTTTATACTTTTTTAAATTTGCATTCATTTATGTATTTGTGTGTACATGTATAGTTCTGTGCAACTTTATCCCACAAACAGATTTGTGTAACCACCACCATAGTGAAGACACAAACTGTGTTCCATCATTACAGAAGAATTTCTTCATGCCATTTCCCTATGTTTATACACCCCACTACCCCTTGCCCTGGTCCTGTGATGCTTTTAAGAAGATTGTTTTTCAAAGTTTATTTATTCTGAGAGAGAGTGAGAGAGAGCACAAGAATGTGAGGGGCAGAGAGAGAGGGAGAGAGAATCCCAAGCAGGCCCCGCACTGTCAGTGTGGAGCCCAACATGGGGCTGGAACCCATGAACCATGAGATCATGACCTGAGCCAAAACTAAGAGTCAGATGCTTAACTGACTGAGCTACCCAGGCACCCCAGCTTTTAAGACGATTTGTAAAAATATATAATTTATCCAGCTTTTTGTGTTTGTTTTAGGTAGGAAGGAATAGTGCCCATCAGCAGTTTTCAGAATGTGGTCCCCAGACCAACCAATAGCATCATGATGCTTGAGAGACCTTATAGAAATGCAGATTCTCGGTGTCACTCCAGACCTATTGAATCAGAAACTCTGGGCATGGGGACTAGTAATTGTTTTTTAATGAGCTCTCAAGATGAAGTTTGATAACTACTGGTGTAAATAGCCTGGTTTGCCAGTTTTGGGATCTTTTCCTTCATCTTTACTGCTACCTTTTTAGTCTCTGCTCTCATTGTCACCTAAATTGCTTTTTGTCTGCTATCCCCTCATCAATTCTGTTATCCTTATTCCATTTTCTGTGTAGCAATGTAAATGATATCCTAAAACATAAATTGGATCATATTACTACTTAAAACCTACCTGGAGTTTGTCGTTGCTGGTAGAATAAAATCAAACTCCTTACCATGACCCACAAGCCCCTAACATGATCATGCCCCTGCTTACCAGCACCTTCATCCATATGATTCTCACCCTTGCTCATTTCACTTCAGTGTAGTAGTCTCTTTTTGGCTCTTCTGATATGCCAGCTCCATTCCATATTTGCCTTTTCCCAACGCTCTTGGTTCCATCTTGTCTTTAAGATCCCAGCTCAGGTATCATCTCTCTTGTGAGGCCTTCTCTCTAGTTATTGCCACTCGCTTCACCTAGTCCATTTTCTTCAGAAACCTGATTTTTTTGTTTTAAGTTTATTTATTTTTCAGAGATAGAGAGTGTATGCTAGCAGGGGAGGGGCAGAGATAGAATCCCAAGCAGTCTCTGTGCTATCAGCACAGAACCCTATGCAGGACTTGATCCCATGCCCTTTAGATCGTGATCTGAGCTGAAATCAAGAGGGATGCTTAATGGACTGAGCTACCCAGGAGCTACCCCAGACATCTGATTCTTTTAAATTTTTTTTTTTTTAACGTTTATTTATTTTTGAGACAGAGAGAGACCGAGCATGAACGGGGGAGGGTCAGAGAGAGAGGGAGACACAGAATCTGAAACAGGCTCCAGGCTCTGAGCAGTCAGCACAGAGCCCGCCGCGGGGCTTGAACTCACGGACTGCGAGATCATGACCTGACTGACTGAGCCACCCAGGTGCCCCAGACATCTGATTCTTAAACATAATCCTAGGTTATCTTGTTTCCTTATTTCCACCCCCCTCCCCTGGAGTATAACCATGAGAAAAGGGACTCTTTTGTTTGTTGATGAGTACTCACCACTTAGAATAGTGCCTGGCACATTGTAGATACTCAGGTAAGTTTTGTGTTCTTTTTTTTTTTAATTTATTTATTTTGAGAGTGAGAGCATGAGTGAGGGAAGAGCAGAGAAAAAATCCCAGGCAGATTCTGCACTGTCAGTGAAGAGCACAACATGGGGCACCATCCCACGAACCAAGAGATATGACCTGAGCTGAAATCAAGTCAGATGCTTAACCAGCTGAGCCACCCAGGCCCCAAGTTTTGTGTTCTTTTAATGAGTAAATTAACTTCTTTCCTTTGCTATCCATTCATTGTATGATCACATGGAGTTATAAAACCTAAGATTTTAAATTATATTCTCTAGTGATTTTGGTCAATACTTTTTCCATTTCTAGAGATTTTGAGATTTTTCTTTATCTTTTATTAAAATAGGACTTTTAGCAAAAGCGTACACATTGAAAAAAGTGGCAGAAAAGATTATTGATATAACTTAATAAACCCCATTTGACACAAGTCAATGTTTTATTAAGCACACTTATAGAAAGTTTTAAAAATTGGACATTTTTTAAGATGATACCAAGAATACTCTCCAGTGACTAAATTATTTTCCTTAACAGGTTATGTCGTTTAAAAAAGAAAGCACAGGCAGAAGCAAATGCCACAGCTATCAGTAATCTGTTGCCATTTATGGAATATGAAGTACATACTCAGCTAATGAATAAACTAAAACTGAAAGGAATGAATGCTTTATTTGGACTGAGAATTCAGATCACAGTGGGTGAAAATATGTTGATGGGCTTAGCGGTAAGTTTAGAAGTTTTGATTTTGTTTCATAATTTCTATAGTTGTAGTAGAATCTGTTTTGTGCAATTCTAAGTCTTTTAAAAAGACTTATCTAGAGAAATGGGCATTAAGACCTTTAAGGGTTGGGGACATTATAAGAAGTGAAAAATCTTGTGATAAGTTTTAAAATATCTTATTTTCACATTTATTTATGAATTATTATTTAAAATTAAATTAATAAAATTATGAGGTAAAATTTATTTATATTATTGTATTTTTCTATTCTGACCATAATGTCAATAGTCAAGTTTCTAAAAATTATCATGTGTGGCTTGTTTAGTTAAGTTGGTTGTCACTGTTCTGGACTTTATTATTTTTTGTGCAAAATATGTTATTTTTTTTATGCTAAATATTAGCATTGCTAACAGGGTTTCTTCTCTGCACTGTTAACATTTGGGACTGGAAGACTCTTGGTTGTAGGGGGCTGTCTTGTTCATTTTAGGGTGCTCAGCAGCCTTTCTGGCCTCTACTCACTAGTTGCCAATAGCTTCCCTTCAGTGTGACAACCAGAAATGTTTCCAGACATTACCAGATGTCCTTTAGGGGACAAAATCACTTCTGAGGGGGAGGACCACAATCTTTAGTTGTATGGAGAAAATAAAGCAATACATATGAAACACTGCTTACTGCTTACTTACTGCTGGACAGAGAATAAAGTTTCATACTGAATGTGCACCTGCGGTCAGCAGTAGAATATGCAATAAAGAATGTGTTTCTTAAGTGTTAATAAATTGTGAGGTGGTGGAAAGCTCTTTATCTCAGCTTTATGTTCATCTAGGCTTCTTACAAAGTGTGTTCTGACTAGAAAGTTGTCTGTGGGGAAAGTAAGAGTTGTCTTTATAAGTAGTCTGAGACCCAGAGAACTGGATGCCTGCAAAATATATATTGATCAGATAGAAACTGATTAACAGTATTTATAGAAGTCCTGTTATACTTTAGACACTTTGCTAGCTAGAATGTTTGTGATACTGGCACTTTTCAAATTGGAATTCTCTGCCATCTTTCTGACATGCACAAACATTTCAGGAAATTTATAGAACTTGTGTTTTTTCTCAGTATGCACTTGCAGATAAAATGCTAACTTATTTCCTGTTCATACATTTACAAATATGTAAATTTTTGTATGTAGGGAATAATTGTGCAATGATGATAAACTAATCAGGTAATCATGATTTTTGACAAGAGAAATTTATAATGATTAATGAAAGTAATCTGATTTATATTAAAATATTTGAGATCTAGATCAACTTGGGAAGAAAGTGTTCATTGTAATTCATTTGTCTAAAAACTCACATGCTTAGCAATTACAAATGTATAATTTGGCCTGAACACAATACTAGTTATTGGTGGGTATCTGTGGGAACTAAGCTTGATTTAGATTCAAAGATTTAAAAACACTGTGCCAACTGTATCAAACACTTCTGATAGTTGTGCCCCAGTAAACTAGCTTGTGGTGCTGGTGTAATTTTTCAGTGCTTGCCTGAAATCTTTCTTTCTTGCCAATCTTTTCCTTCTTGACCACTGGTGACACTCATTATAACTGTTTGAGATTTTGATCTTTGTGTTGTGGTTTAGCCTGTGCATTTAAATCTCAAGGTCCCAAGAGTAGCTTCCTTGATAGTTGATCTCTGATGGACTCTCTGATGATGTCTGATGCCTGCTGGGTTTCTGGCACTGTGGTACCCCAGAAGGAATGCAATATTATCTTTATAAGAGGAGAAAACGGATGCCTTGATAGATTGAGACTTGTCCGAAGTGATATGGCTGCATGTACTGGAACCGGATTTCAAATGTAGGCCTATCTTATTCCAGTCTGTTCTCAACCACTCTGAACTGTTGTCTCATTCACGAGCACAGTTAAGAATGTGCTAGAGATAGTGTGCTAGGGCTTCATGTGGCAGGATGAACATCAGAGACTGGGTCATAGACATAGTCATGGACACTAATGAGCAAAATAGGAGAGAGAGCTTCTGAGGATCAGTCTCATCTACTGCACAGACATCATCATAGAGTATCATACCGTTTTTAGGATGGACTTTCACGAAATTGGCAATTGATTAAAAAGAATGATAACGCACACAGTTTAAAATGCACAAATATCCAGACTTAAGAGAAATGTCTTCTCTTGTCTGCATTCCACTCCTTCAGTGTTAGCAATTTGACGTTCATACTTACATATTTTTGCTTTGCTTATATAAGCATATTTAACTGTAAATGCACATAGGTGTGTATGTGTGTGTGTGTGTATGTGTACATATCATGTTTTGTATTTCCCCTAGTAGTTTTCTAGTACTGATGGCATGTAGTATTGTTACAGGGTCAGGAATTAATAGTCATTCAATTAAATATTTAAAAGAAATCTGTATTAAGTAAAATTTTATTTCTTGGTAATTATGGAGGTAGGGTGGTATCATGAAAAGTTCTTGGGGTTTAGAGTGAGAAATATACTCACATGTCTTCTCCAAATTTATTGATAGTGTGATCTTGAGTATGTTTCCTGTCCTTTCTGAAGTTCAGTTTCTTCACTTGCTTTACAAAAGTTTCCCTTTTATTTTTGCCACTTTAAAGGTAAATCATTTACTCACTTATGAAAAAAATTTATTTTTAACAATTTTTAATCTTTTTTTTCTAAACTGGTTTTTCAATGCAACTTATTTTTTACAATCATAAAGTAAAAATTTTAAAGTGCGTGAAAAGTAAATCCTTCTTTCACTGCTGTCCCCACCTACCCAGGTTTCACACCAAAAGCAACCAATTCCTGTTGCCAGTTATGTTTCTGTGCTCTTTCAACATGTCCAAATGCATGCATTGATGCTAATGATCTTTTTGCTGGAAAGGCAAAGGCAACTTTCCTAATTTAAGGACTGTTATTCTTTAGATATTTTTTCTTATTATTTCTCCATTATTTTTACAAGTCGGCCACAGGTGTGTATTTAGCTGCTTTACCAACGCCCGGTGGTATTCAGATTGCTGGGAAGACTCCTAATGATGGCTCCTATGAACAGCACATATCTCATATGCAAAAGAAGATAAATGACACAATTGCTAAGAATAAAGAATTATATGAAATTAATCCTCCGGTAAGTAAAATACATTGTGAATAAGTTCTTGTTTAGGAGTTAATATATTTTTTGAGTTGTCTTATTTTGGACATTTTTTTTTTTTTTTTTCACTGTTGAATTTCGCTCTCCTCAATACTCATTCTTTTCACCTCCTTTTGCATTCATGCTCAAATGTCTCCTTTTAGGGAGATGACTCTGACTGCCTGATTTGAAAATTATACTCTCCCATCAATTTTTGATACTCCCTAACCCTAACCCCTTTCTGTGTTTTACTGTTTTTTATTTCTTTTATCTCTGTGTGTGTATGTATAAACACAAAGAAGTAGGTTTTTAATTCTATTAATTGCTTGTTACTCCTAGTAAAATGAGGCCCCCTCGGGGCTGTATTCCTGAGGCCCAGACAGTTCCTCCTAGTAGCCTCTTGATAAATATTGCTGAACAGTTAAATAAATGGTTTAAATGTTCATTTTTAGTGAAAAGAAAGATTGCTTATCTGTGGTAAAAATGTGAAAGATACACCATTTTTCACTTTTTGCTTCTTTTTGAGAATTTTCCTACCAGTCACTTCTGTATTCAGTCTTTTATACCAGGTTTGCAGTAGGTTTCACAGGGCCTCCTTCTCTGAGGACGCCTTACAGCCAGGGTCTGAATTGAAAGAAAGAAGTGTTTGAGTTAGAATGAATCTGTTTGTCTTTACGAGTCTCTGATAATGAAATACTTCTGCAAAAGGAAATTATTTAGATAACAACATTATTATTGTGGTTTTTATTATTTGATTTTATACACACTATCAAATTTTGGTTGGTTGTCTGGGACAGTGATCTGTATTCCTGCTTCCGACTTACAGCTTTCTAGCAAAGTTGTTAAGCTGGGAAGAATTTTAAAGGTATGACCTACAACTAGCTGCACTGCTAAGTGTGGTAGACACTGGTCGCATGTGGCTGTTGAGCACTTAGTGTGTGTAGTCTGAATTGAGATGTGCTGTGAGTATAAAATACACATTGGATTTTGAAGACTTATTATGAAGAAGAATGTAAATTATCTTATGAGTGTTTTGTATATTGGTAGTATGTTGAAAATGTAATCTTTTGGATATAGTGAACTAAGTACAATATTTTATTAAAATTTATTTTATTTCCTTTTTAATACCTGTGACTTGCTTTATATTTCTATTGAGCAGTGCTAATGTAGAGCTTCTTTAAATTCACTGAGAAAATTCGTGTGTTAGTATATTAATACTTACATAGCCTCTATAAAAGCTTTCTGCACAACACCTTACTGCTTGTTTGCAGTACATTATTTTTTTTTATAATTATGCTTTGATATTTGAACATTTTCTAAGAGTGTTTATGCCTGTTGGGGAGAATGATTTGCAGAGCTTTATGTTAGGGCTCCATGATATAAGCTGAATTCTTTTGCTTAACGGTATTTATCAACTAAGTATTTCCATGCTGACCTCTCACAGAAAGAATTGACCCCTCCTCCTTTATATTCTTCTTGTACTTGTATGTGCTTCTGTCATAGGGCCTGTTACATATTACTGCACTTACTTTTTACATGTCTTTCTTTAATAATGTGAGCCTTTTAAAGTCAGAGACATATTTAGAAAATGTGAATTAACTCACTTCATCTATTCAATAAATATTTATTGAACTTCTGTTTTAGAAGTACATTTTAGAGGGAATAAATCTGTTATGATTCTTAAAATTTCAGCTTACACAGATTTCATGTGTTGAAAAGGACCATATTTCACAAAAGACTACTTAATGGATTTTCTAATACGTCTCTCCTATTTCAGATTGTGAATGAATACCTTACAGTCTTTCAGCATAACCTCTCGGAATTTGACAAAGTCAGTGTAGTAGGCCACTACTCACTTATATTACAATTTTGTCTTTTCAGTTTCTAAGACAATGTATGCCTGCAGTGAATACGCTTTTTTTTCCTCAATATTGAAAAATCTTTCTATTGCAGGGGTGTAGTACCACTTAAAATGGAGAAAATTCAGGCAACTAAAGGTGTCAAAATACCATAGGTACCCGTGGTGGAACCTCATTACAAATTTAAGATACATTAAATACCAGATAGTTGCTTTTATTAGGTCCAGGACATAGTGAGCAGAGGCATAACCAAATTTTAAACTACTAAAAAAATTACAAAGAGAAGAACATTGTACTCAGAGCAAAAGAACTGATCTAGATAGGTTCATCGCTTAAACTAGTTTTCAAACCTGGGCAAACTGCTTTACCTCTGAACTGCAACTCTTTCTCATTGTGTGGTCATTATAATAGGAACCCTGTCAAATTTATACAGGGCAGGTTAATTTGGGGTACAAATAAGAGATATGAATATGAAATTACTCTATAGGTAGCTATTATGAAAGTGTGGTGGTAGTCTTATGTAAGGTGTGTGCTAACAATGAGCATTTAAAGCTGTAACTTTGAAAAAAATTTTCTTATATTCCTTGTTTTTTAAAAAACATAGCTCTGTTATGCCCGCAACAGGCTAAGCCTTCTCTATTTGTGCTCACATATTCACACTCTCCTGATAGTCCTTATAGCCAACAGATATTTAGAACCTCTGGTTACCTCTGATCTTTGGCTATGCAGTAGGTGAGAGCTTGCAAACCCATATAGGATTGCACCATACACTGACCTCAAAAAAGATCGTTGTTGTAGCTACCAGTTTGTTTAGCTTAACAAGTTGTACAGCAAATCCCTGCATAATATTATGTATTACGTCTGCACACACATACACACATTTATCATATTGCTCATTTTATTATGTGACACTTTGAAAAATTACCACTGGATAAGAAAAGATATAAAAGATTAGAATCCGTCTGGAGAACTACATTTTTAATGATTTCTGGACTGTTCAGTCTTTTAAATATTGGGTAGAAAATACCACATGAACTGGATGGGCTGCCGATTCCCTGCTCGTTGTGGTGTCCTCTCTCTCTATACACTAGATGTCAGTGTTGCCCTGCTATGTCCATGATAGTCGTGTATGGTTATAGATTAGTGTATCAAGGCTACTAGTGATAAAAGGAAATATCCATGTACTCTCTAAAAGGTTAATTAGTCATAAAAGTTATAATTAAATATAGAGTGTGAATATATTTTACAGATTTTTTTCTCCACAGATATTTATTAATATAAAAATTTAAAACCAAACTGAAGTGTACAAATACCAAATCATTATGCTGTATACCTGAAGTCAATATAATGTTATATGTCTATTATACTTAAGTAAAAAGAAAGAAGTAAAAGACTACAGTTTACAAAATAACCCCAGAGCTGAAAAAGACAGTCTTATGTGATATAAAGCAATTATATTTCTTTCAGGAGATATCCGAAGAGATTATAGGGTCACCCATCCCAGAACCTAGACAGCGCTCAAGACTTTTAAGATCTCAGTCAGAAAGCTCTGATGAAGTTACAGAATTGGACCTTTCACATGGGAAAAAAGATGCTTTTGTTTTGGAGGTATTACTGCATTAAATTAATTAAGGTTTTTGGAAGATGAGGTGTACATTTTTTACAATCGGATCCTAAATTGATGTGATTTTGTATTATTACAACTGCTATAAATCCATTTAAAAATGTTATTACAGAAATGACCATTGACTTGAAAATATCAGAACTTGGTAATGTATTTTTTGTTCAACACCAGATACAATAATGCAGGTGGTTCTGGAAAAATTAATGGATGGGTTAAAATAAAATGATGCTAAAATTTAAAAGAGTAATGATAGATATTGGAGCTATTTTTGTAAACTTGAATGAATTTAAATAAGAAATTAAAATGCTGTTCTTTCACTTACTATAATTATTATCTACTTGCTTCATGTGTTATAACATGTTATTATAATTGTATCCTTTTTACATGTAATATGATAAGTACTGTGAATTCTGAGTGTAGTGTTTTCTTACTGAATTCAGAAGGTATAATTGAACTTTGGTTATGAAAATACACTCAGAACTTTCCTGGAGGATAAATGTGACACAGAAGATAGATGGGGCTTCCTCCCTCGCAAATCTGTTCTCTCTGCCCTCCTCTGTAAATGGTTAGCTTTGAAGGATGGTCTTCCTTTGATATTGAAGGAAAGGAAAATAAATGAGGATACACATAAATGTTCCAGAAAGGTGCCAGTTGAGAGAAAAAATCAGATGCCTTTATTTTAGTAAAGCAGGAAGCTGATGGTAGATTGTGTTGGGATGAGTTTGGAAGTTTGAAGAATCTAGAACAATGCCCATGAATGTGATCAGGATGTCAGCCATGGAAGATGCACAGCCTGAACTAAGGCGAGGGTGTTAATTTGTAAAAAACTCAAACTGTATGGATGTGTGCCTGTTTCTCGTATTTTTCTACAGTCTGAGAATGAAAAAAAAAATGGAGGTTGGTGAAAGAATATGTCAGGCTAAGGAGGTAAAAGGTTCCAGGGTACTGTTTGGAGTAGTGTTACTCCAGGTGTGCTGTGACTGCCTATAGCATCAGCACCATCTGGGGTCTTAGAAGAAATGCAAGTTCTGGGGGCCCACTTCAGACCTGGTAAATGAAAATTTCAAGGTAGGGCCCAAGAATCTTACTCTTCAGGTGATTCTTAGCATTACCTGAAGTTTGATCTGGAGCATTTATTGATCTTTCTGGTCTTGGATCCTGGCTAAGTAGAGAACAAAAGTGCTTTAGATCTGTGCAGAACTGAGAACAAGGTACAGATTCATGAAGTAAGAGAAGGAACAGACAGGACACTGTAGTTGGATCTGGGGTGGAATGTTTTGGGGAATAGCGGTTTGAGGTATGGCCATGACGGTGGGTCTCTAAAGTAAAGTTTAAAAATGGTTCTTGAAGTTTCAAGGATAATGTGAGGGGACAATTGAAGTGTGTGAGAGTCAAGACACCCAACATGCAGATGAATGTCAGTCTTTGTTTAGCTGGATATTTTCACTATTAATTATTAACAATGAAATATTGTGATATAAGAGAAATGGGGTTTGGAGTTATTTTTTTAGATGTGCCTTTAAATTTATCCCTATGTAAGTCAATGTTATTTATTTATTTATTTATTTATTTATTTATTTATTAAATTTTATCCCTATATAATTCAGTTTTATTTTTTTTATCCCTATATAGTTCAATTGTAAAGCAGTTTTGTATTTAAGACGAAAGATCTTGTTTTTTTGAAATTGTTCTTTATTAGCTAATAAAAATAGAAATAATAATTGCTTATGTATCTTTGTAAGCTTTTTGAAACATGCCTCATAAAGGCTTAATAGAAGGCTGTCTTTTTCTTAATTGAATATACTTTATAATGTGAAATATTTTTTTAGAAGTATTTGTAATAATTACTGTGGAGAAATTTACAGATGTCAGAACTTTCTTTTTCAAGTTTTGTATTTTAACTTAGGAAAAAATAGCTCCACTTTTCCTTGATTCTTATATTTTCTATTTAGTAAGTAATAAAAACAATGATTTTTTTCTTTTTTTAAAGTTTGAAATTACTATGTATTTATACTTACATAATAGTTCTAATCTTTATTTTCAGATTGATGACACAGATGCTATGGAAGATGTACATTCTCTGCTTACTGATGTTCCTCCCCCTTCAGGTGAGTGGAAGAAACTTTACTTTTGAGATGAGACTAGTTTTACGTATCAGTATTTTAGTTCATAATTATTACAGTAGTAACTTTATTTTAAAGGTTTTATCAGTGTCACATCCTATCATGTGCTTTGCTTCTCCAAGGCTAAAAACATACTTTAAAAATATTTATGTTAGAACTTAGGTGAACTAAGGGGGCACCTGGCTAGCTCAGTCAGTAGAGCATGTGACTCTTTTTTTATTAAAAAAATTGTTTTTTTCATTTTGGAGAAAGAGAGCAAGAGTGGGAAAGGGACAGAGAGAGAGAGAGAGAGAGAGAGAAGGAGAGGGAGAAATTCCTAAGGAGGTTACATGCTCAGTGTGGAGCCCCAGAGCCTGACGTGAGGCTCGATCTCATGACTCATGGATCGTGACCTGATCCGAAATCAAGAATCTGACACTCAGCCGACTGAGCCACCCAGGCACGTGGAGCATGTGACTCTTGATACTGGTTTTAAGTTCGAGCCCCCTACTGGGTGTAGAAATTACTTAAAAATAAAATCTTAAAAAGAAAAAACCACAAAAATTTAGGTGAACTGATTTTTAATCCTTTTATGGTCATACATTAAAAAAAAAAAGAAACCAAACTGATAATTTATTGAGATGGTCTAAAGTCTACTGAAGGTATAGTATTTTAGAAAAAAGAATAAATGGATCTTATAGTTAGAATTCCATGTAATAATTGAAAAATGTTACTCTTTAACATAAAAATAGATGAAGCATTATCATATAGTTTAACTATGATTTATTTCAACAGGCTTTTATAGTTGTAATACAGAAATTATGCCTGGTATAAATAATTGGACATCAGAAATACAGGTAAACCTTTCCCTTTCACAATTTTAAACAAATACAATGTATGTGATTTTAGCGAGTTCCTTCTTAATATATGCTTTTTCTTTGACCTCCTTGTTGCAATTAAAATGTTAGCCTTTCTTTTTTTTTTTTTGGATTAGCCCTTTTCATACTAGATTATTTATTATTCATTATTTGGCAGTTTTATCAACTGTTACACTATTTAGTTAAAAATATTAAATGACATGCTATTATATCTCCCCATATTTAGATGTTCACATCAGTAAGAGTAATCCGATTAAGCAGCCTTAACCTGACTAATCAAGCCCTTAATAAGAACTTTAATGATCTCTGTGAAAATTTGCTCAAGGTATGAATCTTTTGACTAACTATATTTTAGTTAAAACTCCTCTAAGAATTATGAAATTAAAAAAGGAAAGTGTATGTGTTGTCTGGAATATCTTACACAGTTGTGGGCCAAATTATTTTCATTTACATACTAGTTTAATCTTAACTCTGTCATCTGGTAAAATGCTAAAGTTGTCCTCTCCATCTTAATATGCCACACTATTGATGACATAAAATTTAAGTTGTTTCATAGTTTTAAGCTTCATATGAATCTATTGTATATACATAAATTTTAAAAAAGCCTTTTTTCCTATATTACTTTTTATGACTTATTGGTTATTATGATTAAATCTTATTGTCTGCTTAAATATTTAAAATAATATTCTTAATGTAAGAATACACAAAACAAGTGGACCAGCTTTGTTTTACTCTTTTAAATGTCCCTTTTGCCATAATGCAGTGTGTGGTGAAAAATCAGTTTTTAAAAATGTTTGAATCAAAAGAAATGATATTGCTAATATTTCCTATTGTGTAGAGCCTGTATTTTAAACTACGGTCTATGATCCCCTGCTGCCTTTGCCATGTAAATTTTACAGTATCTCTGCCTGAAGATGAATTAATACAGGTAATTAAGATTCAAATTATTATTATTTTTTTAAATGTTTAATTATTTAGTTTAAGAAAGAGAGTACAAGCAGGGGAGGGGCAGAGAGAAGGAGACAGAGAATCCCAAGCAGGCTCTGTGCAGTCAGCATAGAGTCTGATGCAGGGCTCGAACTCAAAACCATGAGATTGTGACCTGAGCTGAAACCAAGAGTCGGACACTTAAGCGGCTAAACCACCCATGCACCCCAAGTTTCAATTATTATTGAAGAAGAATTCTAGCTTTTATCTGATCTGTTTTAATATTATAAACCTGCCATAAGTGAATAAGTATAAAGGATTTTGCTTTATAATATTTTTAAACATATTAGAATGAATCAGTCCATGTATGTTTTATTTTTCTGAACTCTAGTAATCCAAAGGTAGAATCCTATGGCTAGCATAGAATGTGTACTTATGTGGGATTTCTCCTGTCCCCATATTTTAGAGAAGGTACTTGAGCTCTTGCAGGAATATCTAGGTTTAGGTACACATGTCAGACTCAGTTGTAGTCTGAATATCTGAATAGTTATTGGCAGTTCTGGTTGAGAGTCTTAACCAGGAAAAGCAAATTAGCCAGTTAGTATAAATTGTTCCATGCTACTGAAGAAGGTTTGTGAGAAACTTATTGTGGCAATGATTAGTTTACTAATCACGTTGTTTCTGTAATTCTAGGTTACAGTCACAGCAGTTGCAATAACTTTTGACAAAAATCAGGCTTTACAGACCACAAAAACACATGTTGAAAAGTCATTGCAAAGAGGTAAACCTGTGATGGATGGGAGCATAGTTCATGTTTGTCTACATTATAGTTCAGTGAAAAAGGTAGATTAAATAAATGACTTTTTTCTTGAAGAAGAGATATGTCACTTTTTCTATCTTTATAACTTGGTGGATAAGAAGAATGTGACTGACTTGGTATTTTTCACACATGAATAGGTGGTTTGCTGGTATTTATTTCCATAAAGAATGCTGCTGTTTTTTAGGCTTAGGTTATAGTATATTAATTCTGCAGAAATTTTGTGATTTCTGTCCTGGAGTCTTTGGGGAGGTCCTCAAGGCATCTGAGAACCTACTGATGTAGTAAACATCATGTATTCTTCTCAAGAAAGGTTCCCTGGTATCCAGCAGATTCTCAGAGTTGTCCTTTATCCAGTAAAATTTAGGAAGTACCATCCTTAATATATTCCAAAGAAACTCATTATTAAAAACTGCTATGTGTTCTGAAAAAAAGGACAGGGAAATAGTATGCTTTCTAAACTTTAAGGACTTACCTGGCTAAATGAAATATACATGGTTAGTCTAAAATTTTTAAAGGTGATTATATTCTACATGCAAAGCATGAATTAATGTCAAACAGATGTATTAAACGATTGCGTTCAGATATTGATCAAAGAAGATAGAAAATAACTGTTTTAAGTATCATAGAACTAGTATGGTACAAAAAGTAGAATAATAATTGTGGAGCTATTATTTGTTATTGAGTTCTTATTATTATATGCTAAGAGATTTATACTTAGGAGTTTTTCTAAATCTCACAACAGTCCTAGCAGGGAAGAGAGCATCTCTCAACATTATGCAGGTGAAGGGTTTCTATGGGAGAAACCAAAAAGAAAATAACGAGAATAAATTGGATTGGGGGGAAATATATATTATCCCAGATTCTTAATTAAAAAAAATTAATACTAGATCATTACTAAATAACTAGTGTTTTTCTTGCCTCTCAAGCCTCTACAGATAATGAAGAACTTCTGCAGTTTCCACTGGAGCTCTGTTCAGATTCGCTTCCTTCTCATCCTTTTCCACCAGCTAAAGGTTGGTTAAATGAGGGAAATGCGAACACAAATCCTAGTTTCTTGTTCCTTTTACTTCTTCATTGTAGGCAGTCTTACTTACTCTTGAGATGAAGATTTATTCTTCATTCCCTCATGGTCTGTTTCTTCATGTTCGTACAGGGGAGAGAGTAATATTCCTCTTATTTTAATTTCTCAAGTAATCTCATATAAATTATTAAGGTAATTTTTCATGTGATACTCCATTCTTATACTTCAAATGTATTAAGGTTTTATCTTCAGAAATCTGTATTTCCCTAAGTAACTACTCACACATGATATATTGATACTATCTGGTAAGGTTTTTTTCCAGCAACGATTGAATCTTTTCAAAAATGTTTACATTTTTATGGATAATAAAATACTTATTTTCTTCAGAAGGTGTGTGGAGAGGTTTAGGTGGGGGTAGTATAAGTAAAAAAGGGATGAGCTGTCTTTTGAGTGTCTTGGTTATTATTGAGGAACGTTGTTATGTGCTTAAAAGATACTGCCATATTTTCAAATGCAAAATGATACTTTCTTAATAGCAATACATCTACATAGATCTGTACAATCTTTGGAGAAAAATGGGAGGTAGTATTTTCTATTTCTCTTCTGATTTCAGGGCAATTTTTATTATAAGAATTTTCAGAATTACTATACCTTATTTTATAGCATTACATATACAATAAGTGTAGTTTCTGTTTTTTCATAGGTTTTTATTCTGAGAAGTGATGCATTTGTTATTTCAAACAAAATTGGCTTTTCTAATTTTTATATTTTATAATGCAAGAGAAATTTTTAAATGATTTGTACTTATCAGTTATTTCATCTGATACCAATTAGTTATAATACAGAATAGTATTATATTCACATTGCATATAGAGTCTTTACTAAATCACTAGGCCTGCTTATCTATGTAGATAAATAGATCTTGTCTCATATTTTGAAGATGAAAAGATAAGCTCCTTTCAGATTCTGAACTTTCTAACATGGTAACTGTGGTCCTCTTTCTTGTTTAAGTTAAAATTCTACTTTAGAACTCCATAGAGAATTTTAGCATAGTTCAACTCCTTGAAAGAATAGAGAGGAAAAATCAAATCCAAAGATAATCTGAGTTCAGATTTATCAATTAAATATAGCTTCTAGAACAAAAAGAACTGTGAAGAATCTTCCTTGTACTGACTAGATACAATTTTTTTTAAAAACACCTATTTGTACAGGAAACTTGTATTTAGCCACAGGGTTAGTTCAAATCACTTTTAAGTGTCATTTTGTTTATCCTTACCCTGCAATGGGTGGGGTGGGGTGGGGTGTGGAGGGGGAACCAAAACCAAAAATGTAATCACAACAAAAAGATTTGATCAATTGGCAATCTATAGGAATATATACTTGTGGATATGGGGTTCCTTTAGCTCAATTTTACATTGTTAGTAGTTACTGATTTCTGAAGAAAATTGGATTTAAATTCTTTAAATTTTTCATATCTATATCGATAACTTGCAGTTTCTGCAGTAGCTTTCAAAGTGTTTTCAAAGGTAATTAAAACTAGTGCTTGTTGGCGTCATGAGTCTATTTTGTACAAATGATACTTTGTAGAATGAGGAAAGAAGAATTTGAGTAGAATAAGTCATATCTGAACAGTACTTAAAACATTGCAGTTCATTTCAGGGAGTGTGGAGAGGGGCCCTAAAGTGGAGTAATAAAGTAGCAAACCTGGGTTCTCTTCTCAGTTCTGCGACTGATCAAGTGTGAGAACTTGGGCCAGTTAACCTCTAATAAGCCAACTAAGCCTCAGTTCCTCATCTGCAAGATGTGAAAGGATTAATATTCTCTCTAGCCTTTAACTCTCATTCCTTGGGTTTCTATAGCAAATGGTTCTTCAATAATTAACATGTTCCTGTTATTAAAAACATAAATCAAAAGCTAATTAATCAAAATCAGAGGCTAATGTTTAATTAAGTTAAATTAAAAATTTCCGAATAGCTTCAAATCTATTAAATCAATAATTTTTAAATTCAACTTCTCCAAACCATGGAGTTTCTTCATAGGTGCTTCATGGCCTTCTAGGAGGCAGGGTGGGCAGGGAGTGAGGGGAGGGGAGGTCTCTGGACCCGCTACCTCTGAACTAGAGGAGCTTCGATTCAGTAATGCTTTTACTTAACCGATTTTCTGTATCTGATTTTGTTGTAAGAAAGAGTTTCAAAACGTTTGAAAACCACCGAATCAGATCAATGCTGCCATCATCATCATCTTCATAATGTTTAGTAGCATCACATCTAATACTAACATATATGAAACTTTTATACTAAGTACTTAACTGCAAAAACTATGTGCAAAAACTATGTGTTTTTCCTTGAATATTACATTTTAGAATCATCAGTAACTACTAAAAAGTTTAGTAGTGCCTTTTTGTGAATACTTTTGTAAGTGTCATTTCTGTTGCATGCTTATTTATTGTCTTTGCTTCCTCAAGTCTTTTCAGGAGGACATCGGTTATACTAAATATACTTGAAGTAGTTATCATAAAGTATTTTGGAAGATTTGAGGATAGGATGGGTTTTGAAAAGGTCTGAAGAGTGGAATAATAGAGTGTAATACATGAATGTAGTAATTGAGCATTGTAACATGAAGGGAAGTTTTAAATAGAGAATAGAAATATCTGGCAAAAGTTAAGCTTAGCAATTTAGAAGTAACAGGCAAGAGAGAGAAAGGTAAAGAGTTCTAGGAATAAATAAATAAATAAATAAATAAATAAATAAATAATAAATAAATAATAAATAAATAAATAAATAAATAAATAAATAGTGCTAGGAAAAGCCCAGAAAACTTCTTGACTTTCTTATATGCAACCACAAGAGGCTTAAAAGTCGACTACTAATATTGATAAATAAGTAAATATATAGTTTTATGGTTTTTATACTTTTGTTAAGGTCAGTTAGTTAAGCTGATGGAGCTTTTCCCCTTTTTTAAATTCTGAAAACTTTATTAAGCTTCATTTTATTTTAAGTTTAATATTAAGTTTTACTTAATTTAATTTTTCATGTTATTACAGACAGGGCAATTTATTAAAAATCGTTACTTCTTGTATGTTGACAGAGTAGTTTCAGGAGCTATGCACAGCATATTTATTTATACTTCCATCTTTTAACTTGTAGATAAACCTTTCCTTTTTGTGTTACTGAAAAATGAGTGAATATTATGTGAAGAAAATATGCTTCAATTATGTGTATCCTAATCTAATTCACCGTGTAGAGTAAGCCTGGGCCTGAATTGTCCATCCATGTTCATTTTTGTCCTTTCATATTTTGTTATATTTGGTTTTATTTCTCAGGGTAACAAAATAGTTTGATGTAGGTCTCAAATTTATGCCGGTTTGATTACCTTGCTAGGTGTCTTGATTTTCTGATTTGAAATTTTAAAAGGTGCTGAGCCTGAGTAATTTATTCCAGGAAATTATCATGTGGAGGTCATCAAAATTCTTTGATGAATATTATGAGGAACATAGATGATGTGCCATCAACATAAATTACTTATATTCACATGAGGCTGTATTATGAGAAAAAGGATGGCAAATTTTTTATACCACTCTCATAATGTTTTTTCTTCATCATTAGTATCTATACTTTAGTTTTCTAAATATTTACTTTTACACTCTGAAATGGCTTTAAGAGACCATTTTATTTATATATATATATATATACACACACACACACACATACACACACACATATATACATATATATGTGTGTATATATATATGTATATATGTATATAAATTAGTCTATATATTTATATATAAATGAATTTATATATAAAGGGATAGAACAAATACAGTAACAATGGGGAATCTGAGTGAAAGTAATCTGGGTAAAAATTTAAAAAATCAGTAGGATTTTTCTTACAAACTGTAGAAAATCTAAAAAATTTTATGCATATACTTTTTATAAAAGGTTAGCAAATTATTTTTGATATATGTCTAAAGCCCTAAATCTCAATATATTAGGTACCATACTGTGGTCCTTAAGATCTCAGACAAATGTATGTGAATCATATGCCACTATAAATATATCTCAAATACTTTATAGGTTTATAATAAGATAATAGTTTTCATTAAAATTATGAGAGTTTAAGGCTTTTAAAAGGTTAGGTAAATTTAGTTTTTTATGTACTGTCAGATGAAAGTGTATAGAAGAAAAGTCTTTTGTACCTAACTTGATCCTGCTTTCATTTTGCTTTGTGCTGGGAGGATAGCTTCATGTTCAGTGGCATAAGCTGTAGGCGGGCAGGAGAGTACTCTTTGCATTAAGCAGCTGCTGATTAATGTGACGAGCAGAGGTCAAATTCTGGATTTCGGTATAAAAAAAAACAAGTTGGTTTATACCCTCAATACATTGTACTCCATAATTAGATATTCACATTTGAAGTTTTTTAATGTTTATTTTTATTGAGGCTATAAGGGTTATTCTTTGTTAAGACAAATTTGATTTTAGAAGATAGTTTAATTTTTTAAATTAAATGACTTGCCTCACATTACTTTAAACTAGCCATTTGAAATATAACCCTATAAAAACTACAAAGTTAGCTTTTATTTTATCTGCCAACTAATGGTTCTAAATTCTTACAACTACTACATAGTTCTTTACACTAACTAAAAATATCTTTATGTATTAACAATTCATTGCATGTCTGTTTTTTCTTTCTTTTTAAAATCTATTTTGTCACTACAACCAAATGGTAGCAACAGTACCAAACACTGAAGTTCTCCATGTTGTTGATGGCCCCAACCATCAGTGGGAGGTCCTGAAAGGAGAGAGATGCTGAGGGGAAGGAGATTGAGAGGAAAAGAGAAACTGCAGAGTGGAAAATATATGAGAAACTCATCCCAGATATGGGAAGGAAGGAAGGAAAGAGAACTGGTGGAGAAGTAGGGATAAGGAATCTTTGCTTCTTCAAGGCAGCCTGAGTTCAATGAAATCCAGAGTTTGCGGAAGAGGGAGTAAACAGCAAAGAAAATGGAACTGGCTTACTGGGTTATTTAGAAGAGAAGATAGAAAGGGTGGGACGGAGGGGAGAAGTGAATGCCTGGAAACAGGCAGGAAAACAGAAAATGGGCATTAAAGAAGACAGGTTGTTTAGGCTGTTGTACTCCTTTAATTGTACAAGGTGGAAGCTTTAATGATCCTAATAGAGAAGCTAATTGTCTTTGTCATCTAATGTACATATTGTGATAGTAGACTAGTTTTTCCCATAGTGGACTCTCCAAATTGAAGCTATTTATATTTTTCTCTGTGCTTTAAATATCTTTTAGCTATAATATGGCAATTTCATTATCAATCCACCAGTATTTGAATATCATTATGGACAAGGTTTCTACTGAATGTTTATACACATAATTTGTCTTATTTAACTCAGTCATTAAGCCAGATTTTATAGTTATAGGATATAGCTAATCAGTATATTATAGAGTGACAGAAATGCTGAAAGAGACATAAAGTGAAATTTTGATCATAATAACTTAAAACTAAGAATGTTTAAATAGCTAAATAAAGCAGACATTTTTAAAGACTTCAGATTGCATATGAATTTTTTTAAGTGGGCTCCATGCCCATCATGGGGCTTGAATTTACAAACCCTGAGATTAAGACTTGCTTGCTCTACTGACTGAGCCAGCCAGGCATTCCAGATTGCATATTTTTTAATCTGCCAGAGAATCTTCATAAGTTTCAGGGCCTTTTTTTTTAGTTTTGGTAATTTCCTTAAGATGACCAGATAAGATTATCTCAAGTATTTTTTAATTATTCAAAGCAAAGATGATTTGTAGATTCTAATGTGAATAAGTTGTCAGAAGAGTTATTGATCATTGTAGAGCTTTATCATCGCCAGCTGATACCTTTGTCCTTGGTTATGACAAGTTATTTAGGAGAATGGAAGAAGTCTCAAACTTCAGAAGCATTGGAGCATGTATAATTGAGGGAGGAAGAGTCCTTGCCACATTATTTTCTGTTTGTCATCAATATGCTCATTTTCACTCAACTGCTTTTAACCTAGGTTAGCCTCCCGCCCCACACTGATAGGGCTTGTTAAATACAATTGTAGTGTACTAAGAGAATAATAAAACTTTATTTTCTATTTGTCTTGCTGACTTTCTAGGATTGTTCATTGGCGGGGAGGGGGGGTGGATAACAGGGTTATCACTTACTGGTGACTTTTTAATGAAGCAAAATAATCATTTTTTTGTATCCAGTGGAAAAGGAAATTGTAAGAGAAGTGGGCTACTGTGTGGCTTCGTTGAGACTTTCTGCAGCTAGAATGGGGATACCTAACATAAGAAGTGTTTGTCTCAAACTCTTTCACATGTGGAGCAGAGACTTTCACGTGTAGACAAATATACCAATGGCTGGCAATGGGCATTAGCTACTCAACAAATCTCAAAGAGTTTAATAAGATTTCTACTCCTGAATGTGAAATATGTTCTCTCTCTCTCTCTCTCTCTCTCTCTCTCTCTCTCCCTTTTTTTTTTAAGTATTGGCTTAGAGATTGCATATGTGTTTATTTCTTTTTCACCAGAATTGCTAGTTTGCCAGTGACCCAGATAACTAATATCTGTAGTACCTTCTCTTTTGAAAAGCCTATTACCTTGCAAGCCAAACTATAATTAGAGGAGCAGAGTGACTGAGAATCTGAAGTCCTTAGATAACTGAGGTGTGCAAACGTCTGAGGTGCTGATCACCTGTTCCCTGGACCACCTCATCTTGGGCCTTTTTTCTGTGAGAAAAATTAAGATCTTGGCAAGCATGTTGGGTGAACCTGCTGTCCTGAAGTGAGATCAAAAATCATCTCCCTTAACCTTTCCCTTAAGAATATCTGCAATTTAAAAACTTTTTTTTTTCTTAAATTTTAATTCAATACATACATATATGAAGGCAGGGAATAGACATTTTCCCTTGCTCTTTCCCCCCACCCCCTTCTCCACCCTTTGTAAAAATTTTTTGGGAAAAGTAATAAATGTACACGGTGAAACATTCAAATCTTATGAAAAAATCAAATAGTCCAAAATCTAGCTCCCCCTTCTCCATTCATTTACCTTTTCACGAGGCAACTACTCTTAATCAGATTTATTGTCTGTCTTGCAAAGATATACTATTTATCCTTTAAAAAAAACAAATATTTTACAGATGAATGTGTACCTTTGGTTCTTTTTTTTTTAAATTTATATTTAGAGCTGGTAACAGATACTTTCTACATGCTCTTTTGGTGGACATTTGTTATTAAATTACATGTAGTTGCTACTCACTGGGGAGTTTCCTATTACCCAGATAATACTGAGTTATAGAAGATAATTTCATGTTAATAATTTTCACATTTTTTTAAAGCTTTGACCCCTGTTCCCTCATTTTAAAAGCTTTCACAGAATTCCTAAGGCCAAGTATATTTTCTGTAAGTCTCTGCCCCACAAGTCTGTACTACGTAGGACATAGGAGAGCCCCGGGAGCCACCTGGGATATGGAGGCTGAGGGTGGGCATTTGCTGTCCCACCTTCTGTACCGTGTCTGTTTCAGTGCTGAACTAGCTGTCCCTGGAGATGTGATAGGCCTCTGAGTGTCTGTTCTGTTGTAGTCTCCTTCCTGTGGGTTCCATCTCCTCCTGGACTTCCAAAGCTCCTCAGGATCCTGAATCAGGGAGGACTCTTCCTGTCTAGATCTACGGTCTTGAGGGCATGATGGTCAGGGGCACACCCACAGCATGGTACCTCACAGTCATTTTGTCGACCCTACTTAGCCCATTTATTCAACAGCTCTGTATTGTAAGAGGAATGTCAGCCACTCTACACTTTGCAGTATTAACTGGTGGTCACTTGCCTTATAAAAATGGGGAGAGGGAGTATGCATACTTCCATGCACCCAATTAGCAAGAACCTGTCCAAACCTTCTTTGGTATAAGGTTTAACTTCGTTAATTTAAGAATATTACCAAAAGATTAATACATTAAGCAGAGATAAAAATATGTATTTACTTAATTTATAATTAAAAAAAAAACTGGATGACTCGAATTATTCTCAGAAGTTTTTGTAGTGCTGTTTAAATTTGTACAATACTTTAAATAGCTATAATAAAAATATGAAATATTAGGGAAAATTCTGGATGCTCTTTTTGTGAGGTTCCTGGAAAGGGAGTGATTCTAGTTTGGGACCCTAGTCATGTCTGTGGAGAGTACTTTTTGGTTCCACAACGTCTTAATGCCACCAGAGGGAACTGTTGACAGTGAAGTCCTTGAATGAAGGGGATTGTGGTAGTGAGGGGGAAGGTTATGGTCAGTAAGCAGCTTGTGTTTATCTGTGAGACACAGGTCATTGCCTTGTCTGTAATTTGTAATCTTATTGACCCTTCCCACTCCCCATTTTCCCTTCCAAGTTTCATTTCAGGTTTTCTTTAATTTCTCTGCTCAGTTTTCTCATCCTGCTTTCATCCTACTAACATTTGTTACTATGTTTATATTTTCTCATGTCTATAATGTTTCTGAAACTCTTCTTGTGTTACAGTAACAGTCTTCCTTGACATGCTATTTATTAACTGAGCCAGTTTTCATATATCAGTAGAAACTGCACTTAAACCCTGAATTCTTCTATTTGGTTTGCTTTTATAATGAAGCCATAAAGATTTCCTCCTATTCATCTGGCTTATAGATGGTATTGACAAACAGCAAAGAAGAGATACTGGCTTGTACTTAGCATCCGAGCTAATGTTGTTCATATTGTCTTATTAGAACACCTGGAGAGTGCAAGTTCTAACTCAGGTATACCAGC
Source organism: Panthera leo (assembly GCF_018350215.1). Lineage (NCBI taxonomy): Eukaryota > Metazoa > Chordata > Mammalia > Carnivora > Felidae > Panthera > Panthera leo. The sequence continues at coordinate 55,717,465 of NC_056685.1, read as the reverse complement.
TGCACAGAGAGGTGAGTTTGTCTAATTAAGCAAATAGTCACCAAAGGTGTGAAATTCTAGTGTGGTGGTGCATAAACATACAGACATTGAAGAAATGCACTGGACAGTGGAATAAACACCAAAATGTGGCATTATTGTAGTTAGAATGTGTCGTTAAAAATATTAATTAACCTAATATTTAAGTTTTTAGCATCTTAATAGTTTCCCTGTTTCTCAAAATAAAATTTTAGCTCTTTGACATTCTTTTTAGCTTAGTAGTAGTAGAAGCTATTTTATTTAAAAAGGAGAACTTGTTAGACTCGCATCTGCCTCCCCACTCAATGTTGTCAGAAGCTTGTTACCAAAATCAGACGTGAAAACAGAATATTGACCACAATAACCCTTTGGCCTTTCTGTTACTGATGGTAGAAAGAATGTGTTTTAATAAAAGATAAGTCAACCAGTGATTTTTTTTTTCATGTGTTCTTCAGCATTTGATTTTCATTATTTTTGTTTTAGGGTAAAAATAAGGAATTAAAGTCCTAAAATATAGACAGTCAAAACCTTGTAAAGAAAAAGAATGGGAAATAACATTAGTCAAAGCGGTATATGGTCCTTGCAGTGATATTTTGGTAAGACCTTGCTTCCATTGCCCCTAAGAGACCACCACACAACTATGACATCACCAAAAATGCTCAGCCAGCTAATTAAGAACTTGGTTTTGGACAAATCAGTGTCTAAAGCTTGACTCTTTACTATCTCTCATATCTGACTTGAAAAGGACCATTCTTTTTCTAAGTTACAGTTAAATTACATCATCGGAAGGAGTGTTATGACGAGTAAGAGACGTCATCCATATTTTTTCTTTGTTTTTTCTTTTGTTTTCTGTCTGTGTTTTCAGCAACGTCAGTTGATTACAGTTCCTTTGCAGACAGATGCAGCAGCTGGATAGAGCTCATTAAACTGAAAGCTCAGACCATAAGGCGCGGATCAATTAAGACAAGTAGGCGGATGTTTCTACCACATTATGATCTGAGAAGCATATCCCTGATTTCCCAGTGGTGAAGGCTAGACCTTTCTACCCTGTAATAACATTGCCGATCAATCATGTATTGGAGTGTGAAAGCTGCAGACTCTAATGGTCACTTAGCAAAAGTTATTGAAGGGCCTTTAGATTTGTTCATTTTAACTGTAGAATTATGTTTTAAAAATTTTACTTTTTGTGAAGGTATTCTTAGAAGTGTATAGATATTATATCCTTCTAATGGAAGGAAATTATGAGCTCTCTTATAGAAGAGATACTCTTTGAGGACCCTAGCTACTATGTAGTATATGGCATCTGTTAGTTTCCTAAGAGTGATAAAGAGGGCTAAAAGAATGAGGTATTTCTGGATAGAAAGTAGTAAACTCTTCTCTCACTGCTAGAATCAGGATCGTTACTTACGTGTTCTTTATACTCCATGTGTTTTGATAGACTTTGAGGTAAACATATTTGAGTGAAAGAATTTATAGTACATTAAGAGAGAACGAATGATGTTTTAGAGGAAAGATCACAGGATATGGAACCAGACAGATCTGGTTTGGGATCCTAGAAGTGTCATTTTAATAGCTGTGTGACCTTGGGCAAGTTATGTAATTTCTCTGAGCCTCAGTTTGCTCATGTGTAAAATGGGGATAATATCTATGTTGCTGGGTTGTAAGGATTAGATAATACATATGCATGTGTGGCTTATAGTAGTTACTTGATAAGTGCTAGCTATTATTATTTGTTATTTTATAAACAGTTAACTTTTAGATAGCCAAGGTCATTTGTTTTTAAAATTATGAGTTTGATCAAAAAGGTTTGGAGAAGAAACCCATTACAACTTGTTAACATAAGGTTTATCTACAAGTTGACAGTGATGAAGTTGTCTGAAACAGATGGAAAAACTGCACTGGGAAATATAACAACTTTCACACTCTCTTTGTAATAATTTGTTCCTACAGCAGATAATTTTTAATGCTCTCCTGCTTTTTCTTTTTTCTTCACTTTATAACGATCATTGTGTGTTGTCATAGCTATACCGCATCAGCATTTTCTTTTGCAGGAATGCCATTTTTCTTCCAAAAGAATTCCATTTCAGCATTTCCTCTCACGTTTTTCTTTCTCTCTTTAATTGCATGCAGTGCATGATAATTTCTTTACTCTCATGACATGGCTTACCCTCACAGACAGCTGAATGTTGTCACCACTTTTTTGGAAACCTTAGGGAATAATTGAGTTACCAACATCTGATCTTGAGGTTTTGTTTTCTTTCTCCAAATTTAGCTGTCACCGTTGAAAAAGCAAGTCCGATGGGTGAAGGAAATTTCCGGAACCGTTCTGCTCCACCTTGTGCAAATTCTACGGTTGGGGTTGTTAAGATGACACCTCTTTCTTTCATTCCTGGAGCAAAAATAACTAAATATCTTGGGATAATTAACATGTTTTTTATCCGGGAAACCACTTCTCTTCGTGAGGTAGGTAATTTTATAACATTGTTTTTGTACATTTTCTGATTGAAGACATTAGTATCAAAACCAAACGAATTTCAGGTTGTTATTTTTTGCCAAAGTATAGACACATGCACACACACACACACACACACACACACACGCACATGTACCTTTTCTTTTCTTTTTTCTTTTCTTTTTTTCAGTAATTTGTCTGGATTAATTCTAGATTAGACTTACCAAATTTCATATAGCACCGAGTATTAGCACAAGAATTGTGTTGGGTTTAATTTCATTTATTTTTAGAGATTCCAGATCCTTATCATAAGTAAAACAAGTAAATTGATCCATGTTGGATTAGAGATTTAAAATAGCCTGAAAGAACAGTTCAGTTTTTTCAAGTAGTTATTTGCCTGCTATTATTTAAATAGCAGTTTTCATGGTTTTACATTTAGAAACTGTAGGGGACTATATTATAGATAGATGTCTGTGGATAGTTTATGTCTGTTTTTTTTCTCCCCCTGAAAAAGAATGTGGCTGCTCATTTTATTGCCCCCTCCAGAAGTATATGAGGATGCCATTTATTCAAATTCTTACCCCACAGTGGGTAACAGTAATTATAATGTTTTGATGTGGTCACATTTAAGAATCAGAGTCAGTCTATTATATCTTTCATTACATAGGAATTTAAACTCAAGGAAAAATTGTATTTACATTGTGTCTTACTAGAGCAAAGTAATATTGTGAATAGGGACAATTTTAAATTATTGAGGTATGAAACTTAATAAACTCTTCAGCACTTTGTTTTTTTTAAAGTCTATGCATTATAAAGATACCTTAACTATGCTTTTTTTCCCATTGTGTCATCATCAGTGTTTTTGTACTTCCTTAGAAATAATAACCCTTATACTATTTTTTTTTTTTTTAATTTGAGAGAGAGAGAGAGAGAGAGAGAGCCTGAGCCAGTGAGAGGGGCAGAAAGAGAGGGAGAAAGAGAATCTTAAGCAGGCTCAATGAACGCTCAGCACAGAGCCCAGTGCTCTGCTCAATCCCATGACCCTGGTATCATGATCTAAGCTGGACCCTCAATCGACTGAGCCACCCAGGCACCCTGCCCTCATGCTGGTTTTTTTTTTTTTTTCTCCCAATGGGGAGGCTGCTATTTAAAAACAAAAATTTTTTTTTAACGTTTATTTATTTTTGAGAGACAGAAAGAGAGCAGGGGAGGGGCAGAGAGAGAGAGGGACACACAGAATCCTAAGCAGGTTCCAGGCTCTGAGCTGTCAGCATAGAGCCTGATGCGGGACTTGAACCCACAGACAGTGAGATCATGACCTGAGCCGAAGTCGAATGCTTAACTGACTGAGCCACTCAGGCGCCCCTATCATGATGTTTTTAATATCGTACTCACCATTCTGCACCTGGCACAGTGTCTGGCAGAGAATAGACATAAATATTTTTCTGTAAATGAGGGCATGACTTCTGACAGATTAATTAGATAGATGTTTTCTTTATGATAAATTAGGAAATCATATTCCATTGTGTTGAGATAGAAAAGATGCTATCTTAATATATTCTCAAAAACCTTTTAATATAGAATTAAAATAGGTGACGCTTTTAGGTCCATTTAAATTTGACAAAGAAAGTTGGGTGTGAGAAGCTGGTATGGATGGGTAAATTAACTTTCCAGTTGTTCTTAATAGCACGTACTTATTGCACTATGTTAATCCATAAAATTTTGTTTCCTAAGTGCTTTCTCTATTGCTTGAGAGCCACGCCCCAAAATGTTGCCTCACAGTGGATTTCTCTTCAACAGAGATTTGTAATATTAACTGTATGGCATAATATCCCAAATTTATTTGTTACTTGATAAGTTATTTGCTTACAATTATATAATCTTTTAAGAATTACCCTCTGTAGTCCCTGTTACTCTGCCATCAGAATTTCTAGATTTAAAAGGCAGGAAGGAAACAGATATAAGTGAAAGAAAAAATGTCCTGAGCTATGATGAATTGGAAGTAGGCTGAAATGCCTCAGTTTCTCAGTTACAAAGAGAGCTGCCTTTACAAAACTACTGCTTTTTAGAAAGGTGTGATCTGGTCAAATGTTTTTTCTAACAGTGCATTAAATTTTGCCATTCACTTCCAGTGTAAAGTTTGAAATTTCTTCCTAGACTGTAAATAACCTCCAGTAGAATTCATAGAAAGCTGAGGTTGAACAGCATTTTAAGCTCTCAGCTAGACTTTGGTTTCTGTTTTGTTTTCGAACACTGAAAACATTCTCCAAACTACTGGATTTCATTCCCTGACAAATATGTATGGAAAACTCAGTATGTGCACATACTGAGTTGTGAGCAGAACAGATGACAGTTTCTGACCTGATGGAATTTACAGTCTGGTAGAACTGGAGCATGGTGGACATTAAACAAATAATCATGTAACTTATGTATAATTACTAGTGATGTTAAGTAATATAAAGAAATACAACAAAGGCTATCAGAGGAAATAACAGGGAAACTTAATTTAGATCTGATAGGGAAGGTTTCTCTGAGAGAGTTACGTATAAACAGGGACCTGAGGAATTAAGAGTTATTCTGGTGGAAAACTGGGGAGGAACCTTCAGGAACAGCATGTACAATGACCCCGAGGAAGGAAAAGTGCTTGACACCTATGGAAAACTGATAAAAAGGCAAGTGTGCCTGGAACATGCTTCAGGATGGGGGATACGGATAGCAGAGAAGTTTTATTATGTATATTTGCCATCAATTTGTGTGAATGATAGGAACGATTTGATGGAGATGTTGAAGATGGAGAAACAATTTGAATTCTTGCTCTGCCATTTTTTTTTTTTTTATTAGCTATGTGGTCATAGCTAGTCAGGGCCACAGCTTTGATTTCATCATCTGTAAAGTGAGGGTACTAATCCCCATCACAGACATGTGTGCAGTAAAGGTTTGTTCATTCATGCAACAGATCCCTGTTATGAGGAAAATAAAAATGATCATCTATTATATTAAGATCATTTAAGATGTTTTAATATATATTATTTGGCATTTTATATACATTCATGTCCACGTATATAGTTTGATTTTTTGCATATTATTATTTAGGAAGGAGGAGTCAGTGGTTTTCTCCATGCTTTCATTGCTGAAGTGTTTGCAATGGTGAGAGCTCATGTCGCTGCATTAGGAGGGAATGCTGTTGTCTCCTACATAATGAAGCAGTGTGTCTTCATGGAGAACCCAAATAAAAACCAGGTGAGATGTAGCTGGAAACATCCAGTGAGGGAACCTGAGGATTTCTCCTGTGGCTTTCCCATCCTCCCATTCATCTCCCAACCAAAGGGCATTGCTCTTCCGAGCTTTTGGATTCTAGATGTTTAAAACATGTTTTAATAACTATATTAGTAACCATGGTCATACATAAATCACATACTTTTGCTCCTAAGTTACTGTGAAAGCCACCTCTAGTTTGGACTATGAACTGTCCAGTTCTAACTGCCATACTAGTGAAGAGTACATCCCGATGGGGCCACACTCTTTATCTATTTCTGTAATAACATCAGAGTTTGTTTGTTTATTTGTTTATTTGTTTTTAAAGTAGGTTCTATTGACCCTAGATCAAGAGTCACATGCTCTACCCACTGAGCTAGCCAGGTGCTCCTGTTGATGTATCTCTAATAAATAATTCTGTTAGTGGGAGCAAAAGACTGTTACTTAGGATCAGTTTTAGAATAAATTGATCAGTATTGTTCCTTTAAAAAACTTATTAATTTTTTTTTGTTTTTTTTTTTCAGTTTTCTTGTGAGTTGCCTTCTTTTCATTTGCTCATTTCTCTATTGGGTTGTCTGTCTTTTCTCTAGTGACTTCAAAGCCTGTGCTTTTCAGCTATGCAACACTGCCCCTAATATAACAGAAAATTATAAGCATATTATTGAGTTGGTGATTAAACATGTCCTGTTGTTTGTCTAGGCACAGTGTCTTATAAATGTAAGTGGTGATGCAGTGGTTTTTGTTCGTGAATCCGAGTTAGAAGTGGTATCAACCCAGCAGCCTACCGCCAACTGCCAGCCATCATGTACTGGAGGAGAAGTTACCACCTGAAGTAAATTAGAAAGAGTTCAACTAAATGAAATTCATCTGTCTCCATTGTTTTGTCTTTAATTATCTTACTGGACTTTTAAAAGTGAACTTAATTTCAGATCATTAAGAGAGAATTGGTACATTTTGAGTAGATTTGATTTGTCTCTAATCTCTTGGAGGCATGAGAATTTTTAAACCATGGTGTTTTGTTTGCCAAGCCACGCCCCATGAAATCTTGACCCTTCACTAAGTTCAGATAGATTTCTCAGAGAACTGTAGCAGAAATGGAAGCTGTCTGTAATTTATGTTGACTTTAATAAAATCATACTTTGAAACACAAAATGGTGAGATTATCAAGAAATTATAATAACTACGCTGGTGTAATTGAGAGAAATGAAGCAAGAAATTTACAAATTGTTAATGAATAAATAATCTGATTTGAGGAATGTGTGGGAAAATGGAGAAAAGTTTTGAGAAATCTATGTGTGTTTCTTAATGCGTTTTATTTTGATAACTGAGTTTGGAATTTGGTAACAACTGAAGGGGAAGAGTGCTTCAGCCATCTTTTAAAAAGTTAAAATTACTGTAACTTGGATCCATATTGTGTCCTAACTGCTGTAAAAGAAAATGTAATTTATTAGAACGAGTGTCCTTCCATTGAAAGTTTTAATAATGTTTGTAAGGAGGGAGGAAGAAATTAACTACATAACTTTATAACTGGCCAAATTTTGTTAGTGTTTTTGTTAGTGTTTAATTTGTCTAGAAGAGGCTTGGCTTCAACTGGGAAGAAAAAGGTCAGTGAGTTTTGTTGAAGTAGTTAAAATATAATTGACCTAGTAGGAGTATAAAATTATTTTTAATAGAATCATACTGCACTCCTACCAAATAAACAGAACTATATCTTAGGCATTTTTGATGGTAAGTTAGATTGTATTTGGCATAGAATTTGGAGATGTAACTTGAATGTAAATATGCTGCAGAGTGTTGAATGTATACGTAGAAACACCTTTTCTGTCAATGCCAAATACCTAGTGCAAATGAACCTTAAAAAGTACATTCCTCCTTTGCACAATAAAATTTCTGTATAAAATTCATGATTTCGCTCTTTCAGGATAACAAACTACCCTAAAAATTAGGAATCAATTCCTTGTTATCACAGGTGTCAATATTTTTCTGTATTTTGTTTATAATTTTATTTTTTAAATAAAAAGTTTATAAACTGGAATATCCCCTATGTCTCTGCTTGCCTCCCTTGTGCAGTACTGCCAGTAGTCTGAAACCCCTTCCCACCCGATGGTCTCCATTCCTCCCTTCAGTCAGCAAACATCTGTTGTGCATCTGCTGGGACTGTGGCATTTTCATGGTCTTTGGTTGGTAGGTATTCACATTCAACATCTGTTTGTTGAATGCTTGTTAGATCCCAGAGCACAGTTTTAGGCAGTCACCAAAGCACACCTAAGTTCTTATGATCATGGAGCTTATCTTCCATGGCTACACAAGTGAATAATTTGTAAACTGTGCTATATGGTACTATAGCAATTGCTAATGTTTACTGAATGCTTTCTATGTGCCAGGCAGCATCACAAATAGATTTTTGTATTAACCCTCGTAATATTTACAGAAACCCTATGAGGTAGATGTAGATACTGTAGTGAAGCTCCATTTTGTGGTTGAGGAAGCTGAGTAGAGAGTTTGATTTGCCCAAAGACACAATAAATAGTAGAGCCAAGATTCAAGCACAGGCAATCTGGCTCTGAAACTTACACTATTAAGTGAGAAAAATGTGTGTAGCTTGAGATGGAGGCAGCTTCCCAAAGGGAATGATATTTAAACTCAGTCTGGAAAAATGTGCAGTTCACTGGAATTGACTATTTGTTCATAGTTTTATCCATCCATCCATTCATCCAACAGCTGTTATGTGATTGCTTAATATGTTTTAGAGTCCTTTCTAGGCAGAGGAATAATAATATCACTAATTGAGTATCTATTTTGTGCCATGTCCTATGCATAGAGATACATTATTACTAATTCTTAAAATAAAACTGACTATGTGGCATTATCTCCATTGTAAACATAAAACTGACTGGGTGGCATTATCAGGCCTGGCTGATATCTAGAAAACCTGGAGTTTCCTTAACTACTCAGGCTTAACCCTCGGTCTGCTCACATGGGCCATTTATTTGCTCCTGTGCTCCACCTCTGAAGCATAATCAGTCCATGCTGTCTCCTTCCAGAAAAACTAATGTTACTCTGTACCTCAAGAGTTGCTGCTCTTTTCTTTGTGTGGATTCCCTCAAAAATGGTCATTTTGAACAGATGTGCTGGGACTTACTACAGTGTTTACAGCATGCCTCCTATATATCCCTTTAATTCTTAAAGTGCTGCTCCAGAGGTAAACTACACAACTTAACCAATTTGCTACATGCAGTGAGCACTTCCTCCACCTCCCGCTCTTCCATAATCCATTACCGTCTGGCTTCCATCCCCTGATCTGTCCTTTGTATGCCAATGATACAAGCATTGGATTGCAATATTGGATTGCTGACAAGCTTTTTCACACATACACATACACTTTTTCATTAGTGTATACATGGGATCATAAACACAATTTTTTTTATTTTTATTAAAATTTTTTTAATGTTTATTTATTTTTGAGAGAGAGAGAGTGTGAGCAGGGAAGGGGCAGAGAGAGAGGGAGACACAGAATCTGAAGCAGTCCCAGGCCCTAAGCTGTCAGCATAGACCCCAATGCTGGGCTTGAACTCACCAACTGTGAGATCGTGACCTGAGCCGAAGTCGGACACTCAACTGAATAAGCCACCCAGGCGCCCCGATAAACACAATTTTTAAATAGAGTGGCTTTATTTTCTACCTTTTTGCCTGGCTTTCTCCCACTTTCCCATCACATTTCTATTAATCTGCTGATGAGTTATAATTTACATTCATTAAAATCTAAATGTACAGTTTAAGGGGCTATGACAAATGGGTTCAGTTGTGTAACCAAGGTAAAGGACATACCCATCACACAAAAGAACATTTTCCCCACACACACGCACACACAAACATTTCCATCACCCCAGGAGGTTTCCCTACTGTTCTTTTGCAGTCAGTCCACTACCCTTTCTGTGTAAATGAGATCTTATGCTTGATGGCTTTTATTTTGTGCAATGATTTCTAGGTGCATCTATATATGGACAACATTTTTGGCTCTCATGAATAAAACGATTTTTTATTTGTTGGCACTGTTCTATGAAAATTGAATTTCTGTTCTTTAGAGTTTGCTTTTTCTTGTTGATAATCTGCCACATATGTGACAAAATTTCCCCTTATTTTGTTGTGCATCAACACAGTTCAGGGTACCTTTTGTCATATCCAAACATTTAATTTTATTGTGGACAATATGACTCTTTTCTTTCTTAGATTCCCTTAGTTAAGATGATCTCCCCTTGAGTTCTTGGCTATCTTGAAGGTTCATCAAACAACATGTCCTGAATTGCTCTCATCTTGTGGCTCCCCATCAAACTTGATACCCTTCATTATTTCTTCCTAGATAAATGTCATCACACTTAGTCAGTCTTAGCGTGAGTCAGAGACCTGAGGGAGATCCAAAGCCTATGCCTGTTCCACTACACAACCCAATTTCATGAAACAGGATGCGTAAAAGTGTGGAAGCATGAAAATGTATGTTGTATGAAAGTAACACATTTATTTACAAGCAGTTTTGCAGTCCCCCCTCCCCGCCCCCAGGGGAAGGTCTTTCACAGAGTACTTTGAGAATCTGACCTAAATTTTGGAACTTTTCCCCAGAAAAATAAGCATACATATGAAATTTTGCATACTGCTTCAGGAGATTTATCGAAATACTGAAACCCAACTGACCCCGACTTAAACCTAATATAGAATGAATGGAGGGGAATGAGGAGCCAGGCTGAAGTAAAAGTTAGGAATAGTTACATAAATGCTATCCTAGAAACCTAGCCTTTTCCCCGGAGGAAAGTCAAGACATTCTTAAGATTAGATTTTTAAATATTAAAAAACCCAGGGGTGTCTGGCTGGTTCAGTTGGTGGAACATGTGAGTCTTGACCTCGGGGTTGTGGGTTCGGGTCCCTTGTTGTGTGTGGTTACTTGAAAATAAAAAATCCTTGAAAAAAAAAAAAACACGATATATCTATGGTAGGCAGAATAATCTCACTCCCTCCAAGATATCCACAGCCTAATTTTCAGAACCTGTGAATATATTACCTTACAGAACAAAAGGGACTTTGCAAATGTGATCAAAGTTAAAGACCTTGAGATAGGGAAATTATCTAGGTTTATCTGAAGGGGTCCTAGGATCTAATCACATGAATCCTCAAAAGTGGAAGATGGTAGAAGAGTAGGTTAGAGAGAGTCTATGAGAGGTGGACTCAACATGCCATTGCTCAATTTGAAGAAGGAAGGGAGCTACAGGCCGAGAAATGTGGGTGGTTTCTAGACTCCAGGAATGGCCCTCAGCTGACAGCAAGTACATAGGGTTCTCTGTTCTATAACCACAAGGAACTGAGTTTTGCCAAAAACTGAAATGGGTAAGGAAATGGATTCTCCCTTAGAGCCTCCAGAAAGGAACAAAGCTTGATTTTAGCCTTGTGAGACCCATATCAGATTTCTGACCTATGGAAATGTAACATAATAAACTTATTTAAGCACTAAGTTGGCAATAGTTATGGAAGCAATAGAAGACTAACACGAATTCTTCTAAACTATGGCTATATATAAAGCATAAAGTTACAATATAGTGCTATTTATGGTAATATGAAATGCTTCACAAACTCAGGATATAAGTACAGTCATATCTCTTTTTTGTAATTAATTATTTTGAATACCCACCCAACTAATTGGGATAAATTCAGGATCTCCCACCTTTGAGGTCATCTCCACTTCTAGAATTGTCAAAGAACTCTAGGGCCTCAGCACAGTCCCCAGAACTTTAAGTTCAGCTTCCCCACCAACGCTGGTAGAGTACAGGAACCACTTCGTTACGCTGTTGCATTTGGTTCTCACTGCCGCATGATGTCGCTGTTGGAATGGGTTCCCCAGAGTAGTAGAAGATGCTGGTCTCCTGCAGTGATGACGCCTAAGTGGCCAAGACAACAGCAAAGGTTTGCATGATTCCTTAGCAGGTAGTTCTATTTCCTCCACGCCTATTCCATCTAAGGAAACCTGCCAAGTTTCACTTTCTAGTGCTCAACCCAACTGTCAATGGAGTTGTGAAGAGTTTCCTGTGAACTCTACGTATGAGGGATTTTTGTTTTTTTAATTTTTTAAAAATGTTTTTTTAATTTAGTTTTGAGAGAGGGAGAGAGACAGAGCATGGGCAAAGGAGGGACAGAGAGACAGAGACACAGAATCTGAAGCAGGCTCCAGGCTCTGAGCTGTCAGCACAGAGCCTGACGTGGGGCTCCAACTCAGGAACCGGGAGATCATGACCTGAGCTAAAGTCGGCTGCATAACCGACTGAGCCACCCAGGCATGCCATGAGGTTTGTTTGTTTGTTTGTTTTTTAAATAAGATATGTATTTTGCAGACATTTTATTTCAGGCTGTGTCTTATTTTGCATTCTTCAAACATTGTCTTTTGGGGAAAAATTTTTAACTTTGATGAAGTCTTCTTCATTTTTCTTCTTTGTGGTTTGTACTTTCTGTGTTCTCAGATCTTCCAATTAACAATCCTACATCTAGGAAATTACAAACATTTCATCTCTCTTAGATACCAAATGGAATGTCTCCCTGATGATTTGCTGTTGTGTATCTTCGGTGTAGGGCTGGTAGAACTTGGAGAGCTGCTGCTTCCCATGGTTGTTGAAGATGAGGATCGCCTTGATCATGGCTGAGCCAGGCCGACTGGGTCGGCACTGGGGGCCAGAGCAGGGGCTGTGCTTTCCTGTGTTCTAAGAAATTTTGCCTAACCCCAAATTGCAAAGCTTTCCTAGAAATTTCAGGTTTTGGCTTTACCTTTAGGTACATGATCATTTCAAGTTACATTTTGTATGTGGTATGAGTATGGGTCAAGGCTTTTATTTCTTTTTTTCCTTTTTTGCATATAGATATCCAATTGCTTGAGCACAATTTGTTGAAAAGACTAACTCTACATTTGATTGACTTGGCATCTTTGTTGAAAATTGATTAATTGGTTGACCACATATAGATGTACAGGTCTATTTCTGGACTGTCCTGTGTTCTATATATCTATCCTTTTTCTAATATTAAACTATCTTGATTCTTCTAATTTCATAGTAGGTCTGGAAATCAAGGAATGTGAGTCTTAAAACTTTGTTCACATTCTTAAATCATTTTTTAAAATGTTTGTTTATTTTGAGAGAGAGAGAGTGCACTGCAGAGAGACAGAGAGGGGGAGAGAGAGAGAGAGAAAGAGAATCCCAGGCAGGCTCCACGTTGTCAGTGCAGAGCCCAACAAGGCGCTCAGTCCCATGAGATGTGAGATCATGACCTGAGCCAAAGTCAGACGCTTAACCGACTGAGCCACCCAGGTGCCCCTGTTCACATTCTTAAAAAATATTTTTGACAATTTTAGTTCCTTTGTTTTTTCCATGTAGATTTTCAATAGCTTGTTAATATTTATATGAAAAAAACCTGCTTTTTAAAATTGGGATTGTGCTGAATCTATAGATCCCTATAGTTTAGGGAGAAATGACAACTTATTCTTGAGTCTTTCAATCCATGAACATGCTATTTCTCTTCATTTAGGTTTTGTTTAATGTATTTCATCAATATTTTGTAGTTTTCAATACACAAATCTTGCACATTGTGCATGTGAGGGGGCTTTATATCTAAGTACTGTACTGTGGGAAGTCAAATAGCTATGTCCTGGTTAAGGAGATTATAGGGAACGTATTACACTGCTTTCTGGACATGATGAAAACAGCTGACCAGTATCTATTAATGTGTATTTAGGGGTTGGGTCCTGCCTGTGCTCATGTATTCCTTAGACCATATTATCTTTGGGATATCTTATCTGTTCCCCACCCTGCTTTTGACAGGCATCTGCTCTTTTGTAGTCTGGGAATGCCTTGTAGCATTTCTACTCCTGTCAGAATACTCAAATTGCAAATGTTGATTATGAATTGCCTTTGTGGCACAACTTCTTTTTTTTTTTTTTAATTTTTTGTTAATGTTTATTTATTTTGGGGAGAGAGAAAGACAGAGCATGAGCAGAGGAGGGGCAGAGAGAGAGGGAGACACAGAATCTGAAGCAGGTTCCAGGCTCTGAGCCATCAGCACAGAGCCTGATGCGGGGCTCGAACTCACAGACTGTGAGATCATGACCTGAGCCGAAGTCAGACGCTTTACCAACTGAGCCACCCAGGCGCCCCAACAACCCTCTTGATATTCTAAAGTTCACACAGCAGGGGCAGGGTGGTGAAGGGTGCGAGGAAGTATGGTTTTTGTTAATGCCTTCCAATCCCAAGGGGTCATTTCATAACCATTTCTTATTGTTTCAATGATCCCCTTAGTAAAAGAGCTTTGGATACCATTCTCAGCAACACTTTGTTTCAATTCCTTAAAGATAGTAAAAAGGAGAGACTCATGCCTAAGGTGATGTCCAGCAGTGGTAATGACAGGGAAACTATGAGACTCCCCAGCAGCATATCCCTCTTGTAAACATTGCTGCATAGCTAATGGTTTATGTCCCTCCAATATAGGTATTGGCTTTATATTGGGAAGAATAGGGACAGGAAGAGGCGGTGGAGGGAAGTTGTCCTCCATTGTAGGAGGTGCCATAGGAGAAGTGGGTGTTAAGCTATCTTTCTTAATTTTTTCCTTCTCTGGAGATACACGTAAGGGACATAATGCCGTTCAGACTGAACTCCAGGTCACTAAGATGGAAGCAGGAACCTTCTCTCCTTTTTCATGTTTTCTTTTTAAAATTTTTCCTACTTGTTCCCATAGATCTAAATCAACTGTACCATGGTCTGGGAACCAGGGGCAGGTGTCTCATATTGTTCATAACAATTTACTTAATTGATCTTTTTTTGACAGTACAATGAGCTGCCTTTAAAAGCTGCTGTAAAGTTTTTAAATATAATAGCTGTTCCTTTGTCTTTTTTGGCCCATGATAAAGGAAGAGAAAAGAAATACTCTCAACTAGACACGTTGGCAGCTATCCCAAGCGGGTATTGCTGTCCCTTACTGGGATGAGGTCTGTCTGAAGTTTGGAACTTTCTTCTCCTGAACATGTCGATTCTGCCACCTGATGAGCTTCCTCTGGAACCTATCACTGTCATGTCAGGGTCACCAGTTGTGGGTTCGGCTTTTGACTTTGAACATCAAAACCGAGGATGGCAGAAAAGATTACTCAAGACTCCACAAGTCAAGAGAGGTGAGAGGGAAGCTAAGGGAAGTCTCCCTAAGCTGCTCTCAAGCTCCTGTATATTATGTATACAATGTAGGGAAAACATTATGCAACATGCCAGTAAGAATGTATAGAAAGCATAGAAAACATGCAAAAAAACCAAGGTGTTCCTGAGACTACAAAAGAGCAGATGCTGAGAGCTGGGTGGAGAACTATATAAGATATTCCATAGATCACATAGTCTAAGGAATTCATGAGCACAGGCATGACCCAACCCCCAAACACACATTAACTAGATACTGGTCAGCTGTTTTCATCATGTCCAGAAAGCAGTATGATGCATTCCCTATAATCTCCTTACCCAGAACATAGTTATTTGATTTTCCGCACTGTACTTTATGTTTTTTTGGTTCTATTATAAGTGGTACTATTTTAATTTTAATTTTGTTTTTTAAAAAATGTTTATTTATTTACTGAGAGAGAGAGAGAAAGCCAGGAAGGGGCAGAGAGATGGAGAGAGAAATCCCAAGCTGGCTCCCCGCTGTCAGCACAAAGCCCCATGCAGAACTCAAACCCATGAACTGTGAGATTATGACCTGAGCGGAAACCAAGAGTGGGGTGCTTAACCAACTGAGCCACCCAGAAGCTGCAATGATCTTTTATTTTCTGCTGTAAAGAGCTTTTTTGTTTACATTTGGTTCACAGCTTGGGAGAGGGCTCTGGGATGCTTAAGATGCTGCCTAGTGGCTGAAGGGAGAGAGTCTCAGGCACAAGTCCTGGCACCAGGGGGATGCTAGAGGGGCACTCTGAGGCTGAAGAGCTCTGGAGGCTTTCCAAGAGGAAGAGATATCTTCCCAGCCCAGCCTGGAGGTGTCCAGCCTGTGGAGGTGAGTCAGGTGGTGGCCATCTTCTTGATGCATTTCACTTCCTTATGTAGGAAGTGGTTCTGCAGGAAGTCACAGAGATGGGCATCTGTGCAGACAGAAGCTGGGGCTCGCAGATGCAGAAGGGCCAGGTTCAGGTTCTTCTCCAGAACCCTGGCTGCTTCTGTGGCTTCCATGGTTTTATGCTACTCATCTGGGGACAACTTCTGCACGTCCTGGAAAAGAGGCTTCCACACTTCTGTGCTGGTTTTTCATCTTCTAGAGACGTCCAGCATCCTCCCGCTTCTGCTCAGCCAACTGGCACCCACCCTCTCAAGCCACATGGTAGCAGCTGTAGGAGGCCCTTAGGTACATGTGGACCAGGTGGTTGACAGTGGCCCCCACCAGTGGAATATCTGAAGAACCTGGGAGCTCATACTTGATGGGTAATAAGGAGCTAAGCTCAGAATAGGGTGTTGGCTGATTCCAGGGGCAGAGGGTGGCAGAGAAGATGCCTCTGGAAGGTTGGGGGCAGGTGGCAGGAGGCTAGTATAAGGGGCAGCCCTGGGTTTGTTTCATCTAAATACTGTTGAAGCAAGAGACAGATTTTTGGGACCAGGGTGCGCTGGCTTAATTTTAATTTTCAGTGGCTATTTTTAGTGTATACAAATAGAATTGATTTTTTATGTTGTGCATTGATTCTAGTAGCTTTTTGTTGTTGTTATTATATGGGGTTTTTATGTAGACAATCACTGTCATGATTGTTCATTGAGACTCTGAATGACTTTTACTTATTTTTTTTCTATACTTAGTTGGCCTTATTAACAATTACCTTATTAAAATATTAAGTATTATATAGAGTGGTTTAAATATTAAGTATAATGTGGAATGGTAAGTGATGTGGAAATGTTAGGGTTCAGAGCCTCCAGCCAAGAAAGAATTCTTGAGACCTCTTGGGTACAAAAAAGATGGTTTTGTTATAGCGCAGGGACAGGTACAGGATGTAGGTACCTGAAGATTGTGAAGAGCAATTGATTATGCCCTTGGGAGTTGGGGAAAGTAAAGTTAAGGGGATGTTTCCAATAGGACCTTCTTAGGTCAAGGAAGAATCACAGGATCCTGGAGGCCTACCCATTGTCAGACTAAGGTTGTTTTTCCCTCTAGCAAAGCATTAGCATTAAAACAGTTGGGAGCTCCTGGAGGAATGTCTTATTCTGCCTGTCTTAAATGTTTGTCTATGGGCTGCAGGTTATAAGGAAACTTAATTTTATCTGCATTTCTTTCTGCCTTTGTTCCCCACATCGGTAAAAATGGGCATCCTAACCTTCTTCCAGAACTCAGGGGGGAAGACATTCAGTCTTTCACTATTAAATATGATGTTATTTGTGGGTTTTTCCAAGACCTTCTTTGAATTTTGTCAAGTGCTTATTCTTTATTTACTGAGATGATCATATGAATTTTCTTTAGTTTGTTGATATGGTGAATTACACTTACTGATTTTCGAATGTTAAACCAAATGTTCCCTCCTTTTCTATTTTCTAGAAGAGTTTGTCTATAATCGATGCTAGTTTTTCCATAAATGCGTGATAGAATTTGCCACAAAACTGGCAAATTTGAGTATTCTTTGTTGAAATATCTGTAAGTATAAATTGGTTTTATTAATAGATATGGGGCTATCCAGGTTATCTTTTTCTTCTTGTGCAACCTTTGGTAGTTCGTGTCTAAGGAATTTGTCCATTTCTTCTAGACTGTCAAATTTATTAGCAAAAAGTTAATACTATTTTCTTACTATCCTTTAAAAAATTCTTTTTAAGTCTGTTTGTTTATTTATTTAGAGAAAGAGTGTGTGTGTGTGTGTGTGTGTGTGTGTGTGTGTGTGAGCAGGCACAAGTTGGGGAGGGGCAGAGAGAGAGGGGGAGTGAGATAATCCCAAGCAGGCTCCATACTCCTTGCTGAGTCTTAAAACTTTGTTCACATTCTTAAATCATTTTTTAAAATGTTTATTTATTTTGAGAGAGAAAGAACATACTGGGGAGGAGCAGAGACAGAGGGAGAGAGAGAGAATCCCAAGCAAGCTCCATGCTGTCAGTGCGGAGCCTGATGGGGGGCTCAATCTCACGAACCGTGAGATCATGGCCTGAGCAGAAATCAAGAGTTGGATGCTTAACTGACTGAGTTACCCAGGCACCCCTTATTATCATTATAATACCTGTGGGTTCTGTAGTGATGTATCCTCTTTCATTCCCGATATTGGGAATTTGTGGCTTCTCACTTTTTTTCTTGATCAGTTTAGGTAGAAGTTCATCTCATTTATTGATCTTTTCAAAGAACCAGCTTTCAACTTCATTGATTTTTCTCTCTTGGTTTTTCTCTTTTTTCAATTTCATTTGGTTCTACTCCTTATGTTTCCTTCTTTATACTTGCTTTTGGTTTAATTTGCCCTTATTTTTCTACTTTCTTAAGGTGAAAACATCATTGAGGCTTTGCTTCTTTTCTAATACAAGCATTTAATCTGATACATTTTCCTTGTACACTTCTCTAATAGGATCCAAAAATTTTGATGCATTGTTTTTCTTTTTATTTACCTTAAATTAAAAATATTTTGTAATACTTTTAGCTTTCTCTTTGACTAATGGTTTATTTAAAAGAATGTTGTTTAATTTCCAAGTATTTTGGATTTTCCAGATAGGTTATTTGTGATGAGAACAATTAAGATACAGTCTTCTGGTAACTTTGAAGTTTATAGTACAGTGTTGTTGACTATTATCAGTGTGCTGTGCTAAGATCTCCAGGATTTATTTATTTACTATTTGCAAGTTTGTGCTCTTAAGCAACATTTCCCCAATGCCCAGCCCCTGGTAATCACCATTCTACTCTGTTTTTATGAGTTCAGCTTTTTTATTTTAAAAATTTTATTAATTAATTTATTGATATAATTGGCATGTAACATTATATAAGTTTAAGGTGTTCAACATGGTGATTTGATATATTTATATATTACAATTTGATTACCACTGTAGTGTTAGCTAATACCCCATCAGCTCACATAAATATAATTTCTTTTTTTTGTTTTTGGAATAATTAAGATATAGTTTGATTAGCAAATTTGATGTTCATAATACAGTATTGATTCCTATAGTCACTACTATAGAAGTTCAAATTTTTTAAATTAAAAAAATTTCTTAAATTCCAGTATAGTTAACATTATAGCGTTGTATTCGTTTCAGGTGTACAATACAGTGATTCAACAATTCTATACATTACTCAGTGCTCATCAAGATAAGTGTACTCCTAATCCCCTTCACCTATTTCACTCATCTTCCCACCCATCTTCTCATTCGTAACCACTTGTTAGTTCTCTATAGTTGAGGGTCTGTTTTTTGGTTTATCTCTCCTCCCCCCCCCCCCCCGCCCCACCTTTGTTCATTTGTTTCATTTCTTAAAAACACAAGAAACAAGTGTTGGAGAGGATGTGGAGAAAAAGGGACCCTTGTGCACTTTTGGCAAGAATGCAAACTGGTGCAATTACTGTGGAAAACAATATGGAGGTTCCTCAAAAAATTAAAAATAGAACTACTTTATGATCCAGTAATCACAGTACTAAGTATTTTTACCCAAAGAATAAAAAAACACTAATTTGAAAGGATATATGCATCTCTAAGTTTATTGCAGCATTATTTACAATAGTGAAACTATGGAAGCAGCCCAAGTGTCCATTGATAGATGAATAAATAAAGATGTGGTATATATATATATATATATATATATATATATATATATATATACACAATGGAATATTATTCAGCCATAAAAAAAGAATGAAATCATACTATTTGCAACAACATGGATGGAGTTAGAGAGTATAATACTAAGTGAAGTAAGTTAGAGAAAGACAAATATCATGATTTCACTCATATATGGAAATTAAGAAGCATGTTTGATTTTTTAAAATTCCACATGTAAGTAATGTCATACAGTATTTGTCTTTGTCTGACTTAATTTCATTTAGCATAATGCCCTCAAGTTCTTTCTGATTTCATTTTATTTTCACTATTGACATACAAGTTATATCTCTTCTTTAAAAAGTTTTAGTTGTGCTAGACTTTCTTTCTTTTTTAATGTTTATTTATTTTTGAGAGAGTGAGTGCAAGCAATGGAGGGGCAGAGGGAGATGGAGACAGATGATTCAAAGCAGGCTCTGTGCTAACAGCAATGAGCCCATTGCAGGGCTCGAATTCACAAACTGTGAGATCATGACCTGAACCGAAGTTAGACACTCAGCCAACTGAGCCACCCAGACACCCCTCGACTTTTCAATATATACTTTTAATTTACCACAGTCTATCTTCAAATAACCTAAGTATGTTGTTATGAAGTGCTTAGGTATAACGGCACCCCATCCCAAAAGTGCAAGATTTGTATATTGAAAATATATGAAATACTTAGGAATAAGTTATAGTATTTCTTACTTCAAGAAAACTAGCATAACTACTTTGTGGTTGGAGAATATTCTCTAAATGATTGCAATCAAGTTATTTTTATTTTTTTTCATTCTTCTTTCTTTAGGCTTTATCAATTTCCTGCGGTGAGTGCTTAAGCTTTTTTACTGTCAGTCTTTCTTAGTTCCTAATAACTGTATCTAAAGTTATAAACTCCTCTGAAGTTGTTCTTTTATCATTCCACAAGTTTTTTCCAGCATTTTTATTTATTTTAAATCTGAATATTATAGTTACCATTGTGATTTCTTCATTAGTCTATAAATTATTTAAAAGTGTATTTCTAATCTCCAAATGTATGAGTTTCTTTCACTTTGTTGTTATCTAATTAAGTTGCACTATAATAAAATATTGTGATCTAAGCGACAAATTCTTTGTAAATTCTTGAAAATTCCCTGTTGCTTTTCAGTTCAATTTGCGTAACTGTTTCGTATGTACTTGGAAAGAAAATTTGTTTATTTGTTGCATACAAGATCGTATATCTGTATCATCTATTCATCATCTATCATCAAGTATCTATAAAATCAAGCTTATTAATTATTAACTCTTCTACATCCTTACCAATATTTTTGTCCCCTTGATTTATCAATATCTGAAAGAGGTGAGCATGGTATATTGATTACATTGAATGCCCTGCATAATGACCTCTGTGAAACTGTGACTTTGCAGCTCCTCCCATCAAGAGGTCTAATCTATTTCCCCGTGTGGTGACTTTGGGTAGGCCTTCCGCGTTCATTGGCCAACAGAACACAGTAGAAGTATTGATGCACCTATTCTGAGCCTAGATCCCAGTACTGTGTGTGTCTGCTTTCTCTCTGGAACCTCTACCATGCCATGCAAACAAGCCCTGGCCAGTCTGCTAGAAGATGAGAAACTTCATGGAGCAAAGATAAGTCATCTTAACTGCTCATCTTGCACTTGAATTAATTAGCTGATGAGCACATTCATGAATAACAATAACTGACAATTATCTTAAGCCAGAGAGTTTGGGGGTAATTTTTATGGAGCAATAACCAACTGACACATAGCATTAACATTTCCCCTGTAATTATGCAGTTGTCAATTTGTCTTTATACTTTTGGTACTTTTACTTTTTATATTTTTGAGGCTATGAATTCAGGTGTATGTAATTTTATGATTTCTTATCATCTTTGTGTTTTACATCTTTTACCAATGTAAGTGTATCTTGTATTCATGTGAAATGTATTCCCTGTAAACATCACATTTATATTTTGAGCAATATGAACATTGATGTAGCACTTTTCTTTGGGTTGCTTTTTGGCTGGTATGCTTTTTGCCCCAACTCATATATATTTAAATGCTCTGTGGATTTTTGTTCTGATTGTGTCTTCTTATGTGTGGTCCACCATTCCTTTGCTTCTTTTTGTTGTCTCTTTCTGTGTTTTCTGTTGAGTTATCAAGTCCTCCCACTTTGTTCTTTTGTTATCTGTTTGAAAATTCAGATTTCAAAAAGCTAATAAGTAATATCTTGCTTTTTCCTTTTGTGTGTTCTGAAGCAACTGAGAGATAGACAGAGTAAGGCAGACAGAGGTCAAATGCCACCTGTATTACTAACAAAGGTTTTGGAGAATGTGACTCTAAGTCTGTTGTCTCTGAATTAGGCAGAATTACCTGGTCCCTAGTAGTGCTGAGTAACCACAGAACTCCTTCCTCAGGGACAAACAAAGTTGAGCAGAACAGAATGTATGTTCTCTCCTGATAAGCAGATCCCAAGGGAGGAAGAAGATTAGAAGGGGCTGAGCTAAGCATTCAGTTATGTTGGAGGAGGTCATCGAGAGGATATGACCACTGTTGACTCACGAGCTGGATCTGGGCAGTTAGAGGCTCCTCACTCTCTCCCTGTCCTTGGAATGTATGTTCTGCCCACCATTCCCAAGTGGGAGCTGTTCCAAGGACATAGCCTTATGAGAGTAAGGGGTTGTTGAGACCATCTGGGCAGTATACATGACTGAAACCAGTTAAATCCTCCATTTAAACTTCTAAGAGTCCGGCGGGCAGGTATGGAAACTTTCTTGTCTTATGGCAAGCCTCCTATGCAGGTTTCCTTGCTTATTAAGACTGTTACCTGCCGGTCTGGAGTAGGCTGGCTCTTTCTTCAGTCTCTCCTTGCCCTCAGAGGGGCCGGTTTGCAAACCAACAAGTTGCCTTTCCCAAACTATCATTCAGAGAAGTAATTTTGACTCTCCCAGACAAGAGTGAGAAGGAGTGGCCCGAGTGCCCAGGAATACTCTTTTAATAAAAATCACCCCTAGAAACACAAGTGGAGGCATAGGTATTCTTAGAAAATAAATAGTATATTCCACATCTGTTCTCTTAGTTATTATGCCCACATTTTTAGTATATCTTTCCTATGGCTTTCCACCTCCGAGACTTCCATCTTCAAAGGCAGATGTTTAGCGTCTTGCTTTGGTCATTACACTGACTCTGTCTCTGCTCTCATCACATTTCTTATGTGGACACTTATGATTACATTTAAGACCCACCTGAACATTCCAGTGTTGTTGTCCCGTCTCGGGATCCTTAATCCCAGCTGCAACGTCCCTTTGTCATATAAAATAATATTCACAGGCTCTAGAGATTCGGACATGGCTGTCTCTGGGGGCCATTACTCAGCCTAGAGCCAATATATAGTTAACATTTTTATTTCTCCAACAAGTCTAAACTTAGAGCCTCCTTTCTGTCCTTCTCCCAAATAAGCCGGGACTTAATGTTGTTGTCTATGATTTTTAATTCTAACATTTTAAAATGTACACATTATGGTTGTTTGACTATTATAAATATTTACTGAGATTACCAATGTGCTTTTATGATGTCTACTTACTACTTTTTGCATATCATTCCTTTCTTCTGGGTTCATTTTCCTTGCATCTCAAGTATGTTTTTTAGAAGTTAGTTTATTCCGATTTTTATCTTTCGATAAAAATTTGTATCTAAAATTGTTTTTAATCCACCTTCACTTTCAATTTAATTTAGTTGATTATAGAATTTTAGGTTCATGATATTGTTTTTTTCCTCAGAATTGTACCACAGTTCCTAGCAGAGAACTAGAACCTCTGGATGAATGAATGAATTTTGCAGACATTAGGAAAATAGAATAGTGAAAATAATCCTGGATTAGGGGTCAGAAAAACTGGCCTTAAATGCCAGATCTTCTACTTATTACAATTAGGCTTTGGAAAGCCATTTAACATAATAATCTCACTTGAAAATTGGAATAATAGTCTTCACCCTAATTCACAACATCCTTGTCAGTCTTAAAAAAAAATAATGAATTTGGAAATTATGTATGGTGAAATTGTACAACTTCTTAGTAATTGATTATTTATTATTATGATTTAGAATTGTTGATAAGGTTGGTTTATTTTTCATTGCTATACAATAGAATTATATATGTTTCATAGATGTAATTCTCAACTGTGGAATTTAAGTAGATCAATTCATAAAAAGCATACTGCCCCAGCAAAAATAGACATTGTATAATTAAAGATTCTCCTCTAGTATATCAATATAGTGCTTTCATTATGATGGTTTTTGAAATAACTTTAAGTATAAATGCTTAATTGGAAAACTTGATATCCTTTGCAGTAATGTTTTCTTGACAGGAAATTATTTATATGAGATTATTTTAGCAAATTGATTACATCTGTAGTTTAGAATGAATAATGACCCAGAATCCATAATGGTTAGAAACATTTTTTTTTTTTCCCTTTGCATTGCTATCAGTCACACCAAGCATTTTATCCTCACAGATAAGATTTTCAAAGAAGCTATTAGAGATGAGGTTGAGGGAACAAGATGGATTTGTTTTGGCATAAGGATGGAGTTAACTCTTCCATATCCTACAAAGACACAAACACACACATATATGTTTTAATAGAAGAGTCATCTAGTTAAATTATTCTTGTCTGCCATGGTGGTGTTTGCTCAGCTTACTTAGAGAAACTGGTTATCTGCAGATTATCATCCCTATCTCTTTGTCACCCCCTGAAATTGAGGAGAAATTATTTCTGTTTTTGCCCGGTCACACTCAGTTATGTTTGATGGGCCTCCTCAGAATTTAAATTGATCAGTTTCCTAATCCTCCACTTTGAAATAAAATACTCAGCTGTTATTGGTTCCCAATATAGATATTAGAAATGCTTATTGGTCTGTAAGGCTTTCTTCCACACTTTGGCACAAACACCTCATTTACCAAAGTGGTTATAATGATGGAAATAGAAGCTAAAGCATCAGTTCATAATGGGTAGAAGGAGGTGGGTAGCAGCTGGGTTCAGCAGGTTGATTGCTATTTGTCCCCTTGGGCATTTTCCAGAGAAACCTTTAAGATTTATTCTCATCATGTTGCAGAGGCATGAACCTAAGGGACTGCCACTTAATGTCCCAACTAGAGATCAATTTTCTTTGATATTCATTGGGATGGACACAGGTACAACTTTACCCCTCAGATTTTAGGTCTCAAACTATTAATAACCTGTTTACAATTGCTTTTATATTTTTTCAGCTAATCTTGGCATGTTAAGGGTTCTATTGCCATGAGCACAGTGATTGGTTCAGAAGAGAGGAAAGTAAACATTACATGTAAAATGAATGAAAACTTTTAATTTCTTCTTTTAAAAAAATTGAAGTACTATTTTTTTAGAGGCCAAGATAAATAATGTTTAAGCATAAATATGTAAACATCTTTAAGCTGGGGTGCCTGGGTGGCTCCGTTGGTTGAGTGTCTCACTCTTGATTTTGGATTTTGGCTACAAGTGTCATGGGATTGAGCCCTTCATGGGACTCCGCACTGAGCATGGAGCCTGTTTGGGATTTTCTCTATGTCTCTCTCTCTCTCTCTCTCTCTCTCTCTCTCTCTCCCCCTGTGTTCCTCTCCCCTGCTTGCATGAATGTGCATTCTCTCTCTCTCTCTCTCTCTCAAAAGGATGTTTAAGCTAAAAAATCAATTAATTCTTGTAGTGCTTATGTATCTTTACTACCTTGTTACCATGTTAGTGTCATGCTATCTGAGTTTTAATCTATCTAGGAATTACCTCGTGTGTCTTTTTTATTAACATTTTATTCTTTGATCTCAATGTTTCAAAGTCTGAAAATTTTATCACTTCTTTTGTAGGCTTGTTTTTGGAATCTCAATGTGATATTTTAAAAAGATCTCTGACCAAGAACGTTTTATTTGAGTCTTTTATAAACATCCTGGTTTTAAATATCTGCTATCTAAACAACAATCAATTTTGGAAAGAATAAAAAGCCAATGGAGTCAATCATCCCTTTGCCCAGACTCCAAACTGGTAATCTTCAATTATGATATTAGTTTTCTCTAATTATTTAAAGCTTTGGCAAAAGTATTGTTGGGTAAGAAAGTTGACATGAAGCCTGCCTGCCTCTCTTTCTTTCATCTTTTTTTTCTTTCTTTCTTTTTTCTTTCCCTTTCCCTTTCCCCTTTCTTTTCCTTTCCTTTCCTTTCCTTTCCTTTCCTTTCCTTTCCTTTCCTTTCCTTTCCTTTCCTTTCCTTTCCTTTCCATCTTTCCCTTTCTTCCTTTCCTTTCCTCCTTTCCTCTCTTCCTCTCTTCCTCCCTTCTTCCCTCCCCTCCATCCTTCCTTCCTTTCTCTGCATTTCACAAAGATGTTCAAGGTTCATTCTCCCAATATCACTTATTGCATTAAAACTTGGATGTGTTTAATTGCATTAAAATACCACCTATCTAAGATAGTTATATTTCCATTTAAAATGACCAGATGCAGTGGTTTGCTCTAAAGTCCACATTTACTTTGAAATAAGAATAATGCCACCAGAGTGAAATTTTAAAATAGGCTTTGGCACAATCATTAAGCCATCATCCAGCCCAGGTATGTTGGCAAGAATGCTGGTATTTAGGAAACTCTTCTGGTCCTGACTCTTCTGCCCATCTAGTATTATTACTTCTTTAGCCTAAAGTCACCACCACAAGGTGAGAAACTCGGTCATCTAAAGAAGCCACCCAGGCCCTCTTTTTTACATCACCTAATCCTAATTTTCTACCTAGCACTTACCACTCACTAGAGATTTTCCTTGTTTCTTTTGATTATCCTCTTAGAATTTAAGCTTCGGAGGTGTTATCTGTCTTTCTTTATGGCTGAACAGTCAGCATCTAGAAGAGAGTCAGGAATATACCATATGTCATTGAATCTAAGACGACATCAATTGTAAGATACACCATCACTTCCTGTATGTCAGAATTTAAAAATGCTGCCATTTAAACTATGGGACATGCTGTCTTGTCACGTTAGACTTTTTGTTTTAATTTACTGAGAAGCTCTTTTAGATTTACTTAGAAAGACCATAGATTTATCATATATATTAGTGTACACACTCTAAAAATGAGACTATAAGCAAAATAAATCGGTTAAGCTATTCTTTTTTTTTTTTAATGTTTATTTCTGAGACAGAGAGAGACAGAGCATGAGTGGGGAGGGGCAGAGAGAGAGGGAGACACAGAATCCGAAGCAGGCTCCAGGCTCTGAGCTGTCAGCACAGAGCCCGACGTGGGGCTCGAACCCACAAACTGTGAGATCATGACCTGAGCTGAAGTTGGTCACTCAACCAACTGAGCCACCCAGGCGCCCTGGTTAAGCTATTCATGAAACAACTTGAAGTGCAAGTTTTCAGTATTAATATTCAATGACACGTTGCCAGTATACAGTATTTCCCACACCTTACCATTGTCTGTGCCATCAAGAGTGTCAGTGAAGCAGTATTTCTTGAAAGATCGCTTCATTATTGTCTTTGAGATTTTCTTCCCAGAAGGTGACATTCAGTGTGCAAGTTTTGGTGCTTATGGCAGTCAAGGCCTAGTAGACAGCAACTCTAAGACCGACCCTGATTTCAGAAATTTCAAAATGTGAAAAAAATATACATCTTAAAGTTTCAAAAATAGGGTTGTGGGTACTCAATGAATAGTTTTTGAATATTTCTTTTTCTTTAATGTTTATTTATTTTTGAGAGAGAGAGATACAGAGCACAAGCTGGAGAGGGGAAGAATGAAAGGGAGACACAGAATCTGAAGCAGGCTCCAGGCTCTGAGCTGTCAGCCCAGAACCCGACGCGGGGCTTGAACTCACGAACCACCAGATCATGACCTGAGCCAAAGTTGGACGCTTAACCAACTGAGCCACCCAGGCGCCCCTCAATAAATAATTTTTGAATACTTGAATAAATGACTGTTGTCAACTCTCCGTGTTCTTGAGCAAGCCAGTTTTTCCTTGAGCCTTATTTTGAACAATTTAAAAAATAAACAAAAACCAAAACTCTGATCAACCTACTCTTCAAGGGTTCAAGGTTCTAGGGCAAACAGTAAGACTCCCTCCACTCAGCTGTTCTTTCAGATAATTAATAAGAGGTGCCAGACCACAGATCAGAAGATGTGTTATGTGAAGCCTGAGGATTTTTGCCACGTTAGGCGGGCCCCTTTCTCTCTCCCTGGTTGTAGGTGGTTAGTATATAGTACACAGAGCACCGTCATCAGAGAGAAAGGAGCTAATCAGTGAGAGGATTTACACACAGGAAGAAATGTATGCCTAACCTCTATATAGCTCAATTCCCAGGATGTAGAGAAGGGATGGCCTCTGAACTCATTGCCAAGGTTAGAAAGTACTTGGAGGGGCCAGTGACCAGGCCTCTTGTTGCAGCCATGGGAAACTCTCTATCCAACATGGGGGTACCTGGCCTAGCTGCAGATGATCCAATGGGCAGAAGTTAAAAAATCTTGGTTGTTAAATAAGATCTGTCTGTACATAGTCCTCAGAATCCTAACTCCAGATGTGACTGAATTGCCACTTTGTAAATACAGAATTGCTCTTTTATAAACCAGAAGCCAATGCCTACAAACTGGGGAGGTAACGTCATGAACCCCAGATAACCTGTATATATGCATACCACCCAGCTAAAAATATCTATAGGCTCTACCCAGCATGGCTACTTACACCAATTCATCTCCATGACCTTACACATACTATACATCTCACTATGTTTCAGGAAGCCCTATCTTGGATACAGTGACCTCCTGCACATCAGTCAAAGGACTGAAACTAGAATAAGGAAAATCAGGATTGGTTTCTACTTTGTTTCTTCTACTGAAAGTATCTGACTCTATTGTAATTAATTGCTTCCTGCCTGTTTCTTTCCCTAGGTTATGAGATACGCCCCAGAGAACTGAGGAAGAACAATGGAGTACATTATTAACTAAAATCAGTGCATAATTTTATTTTTTTAAAGCATTCTGGAACAGATAATTTATCACAGTTTGATGCCTCAGGAAACATTCCATTTTGGTTATATGACACAGAGAGAAGCTCTCTTAAACTTCCCCTACAGACTCCTTCATATATTTGGCATGATGTTAATCCTTCAGGCTGGTGTGGGAATCTTCTCTTCTCAGCAAAATTTGAATTTCTACTTCTAGATTAGAGTCAAAGAAGGATTAGAAAGATGTTCATTTTAATATTTAAAGACCACTTTAGGAATACTTATAATATCTTGCTAGTTATGAATGTATTGCATTTACTAAAAATTGCTAAGTATCTTGCCAAATTTTTGTTAATATTATAATCAAAGGTACTTAGTTACTGGTATTTCTGCAGCCACTGAAAATGCCATGCAATTATATACAGAATATATTTTCTCTTTGGAAACTGAAAAGCCCTAGAGGTTCAGACTAATGGCTGTACTCTTCCAGATACATTATTCATTGTAAACTAGCTTTCCAGAATCCTACATTATGGAAAACTAATTACCTGTCACATTTTTAAACACATGTATACTAATACATATTATGAGCATTTTGAACAATCTTTCATTCCTAGTCAACTGTTTTTTGGTGTGTGTGTGTGTGTGTGTGTTTAACCGTGAAGGCAAAGTTTAAAAAATAGAAAAATAACAAATTAGGAAAATTTGACTAACAAAGAATTTGACACAATTCATTATTAGAGAATGATAAGTAAGTAAAATGGAGGATGAGTAAGAGATCTACATGCTGAATCAACTGTTAAAATGTAAGTCTTTCTTGCTTTGATTCTGTACAGATGCCAGCCCTGAAATGGAGGTGGTAAGAGATGTGTTTCCCAGTTGACATGAAAGACACCACTCACCAGTTGTGGGCAATACCTACGAGGGGATTAGATGGGAACTTTTGCTACATGCCCTGCTCCCCACATATGAAAGTTTCCCAAAGCATAATATATCCAATTATATGCCTGGATGGGGTTTTCAGGTCACCCCAGACCAGTCTTCTGTCAGTAAGTTCATCCTTTGGTGTAGTTTTTAGGGAAAGATATTCAAAACTAGTCTCAAGTACAAGTGTTCAAAAACCCTGGGGAGTCCTGAACAAATACAGAGAAAACTTAAATAATAACAAATCAGGTACAATTGTATTAGAAATATCTAGAATACAGATCTCCTCCACTCAAGCTCTCTCCATTTGTTCTACCACCCTGCACTGACATCTCATTAAATTTAGAATGCAGTTAAAATCCTGCAAAATTCTATATGAATTGTCCCCTGCCACCCTATCTAATTAGCTCCTACTACTCTCTCCTAGTGTTCCTGGCTTCCTCTACTTCAACTATCAGAAGGTGCCTGCAATCACTGCATCCCTTACATAGTAAGTACAGTAAAACCTTGGTTTATGGGCATAATTGTTCCAGAAACATGCTTGTAATCCAAAGCACTTGTATATCAAAAGCAAATTTCAAGAACCTTTGGTTCAGTGGTGATCATGTGACATTCGGCATCAATTACTACTCGTATTGTTAAGACACCGCTCATTTATCAAGTTAAAATTTATTAGAAATGTTTGCTCGTCTTGCAGAACACTCTCAGAACAAGTTACTCACAATCCAAGGTTTTATTGTATTTAATAAATGTTTTTACAAGTTTACAAAAAACAGAGAAGTTTCATATATACATTTGTGTGTGTGTGTGTGTGTGTGTGTATATATATATATATATATATATATGTTTGCATGCACATATGTATGTGATTATTTGAATAGTGGTGTTTTATAGTTTTCAAAGTACGTTTACTTATTTCCTTTGATTTCTATCTTGTTTCCAGAAACTTCCTAACAGTTTCTTTCTGTCAATTCTCTAAAAACTCCCATATTCTCGATATTAGATTATTAGGACATAAGCAGTTGGTAGAAATAATTAATAAAAAAAAAACCTGACTCAATCAATGCAGCTTGTTGGGGGTATTGAAAAAATAATTTAATCCAAAAATCGATGGGAAAAGTTCATTTATTGCTGTCAGGAAATACATGAAAAAGTCAGTGACTTCAGTTAGGAGAGTCAGGCAGAAAGTCCTGGAAACAAGGTTAAGACCAAGTACACAGATGCAGGATGGAGGGACACAGCTAGCCAGGATTCAATTCATGTAAGGTGAAGAAACTGCATTTAAGGAAACCTTGTGAATCATAAGACAACAGCCTCAGACCAGAGCAAAAAGTCATGCATCCTTGGATTGAAAAGCCTGTTGTGTCTTTAAGCCTCATTTGTATGAAGGTGATGATGCCATCATGGTACCAGGTGATGAGAGTGGAAAACCCAGGCTCATGTGCCCTCCATAGGAAAAATAATTAACATATGTGTTCAGATTCTGTTTATGCTTCTTCAATAAATGGAAGTCATTTTCTAGGTCAAATGGGAACTACCTTACCTGCTTCCTCCTGGCTCCAAGTCCTGTCTACAGAGGAGCTGGGTGTTGGCCACACTGCTGTGCTCACTTGCTCAGTTCGGAGCTTTCTCCCCTTCACTAGTGATATCACAGAACATCAACAGAAAGTGCTTATTTGTTACAGGTCTTTGAGGTCGAGGTGTGAAGTTAAATGGTTTGATTTAATAGCTAGGCCGATGGGGCGCCTGGGTGGCTCAGTCAGTTAAGCGTCAGACTTCAGTTCACGTCATGATCTCGCGTTCCGTGAGTTCGGGCCCCACGTCGGGCTCTGTGCTGCCAGTTCAGAGCCTGGACCCTGCTTCGGATTCTGTGTCTCCCCCTCTCTCTGCCCCTCCCCTGCTCATGCTCTGTCTCTCTCTGTCTCAAAAATAAATAAAAGCATTAAAAAAAAAGCTAGGCTGCTTTTTGAAAAATGTTGAATGAAGGTTCTGTAAACAACCAGGAGAGTGATACAGCCTTCCCCCTCCCCCACCAAGTTTTTATCAGGAAGCATTTAAAAGAGGTAATGGATCAGCTCACACTGGGACTAATCTGCCATGAGTTATTGTGTGGGATATTGTATTTTCCAAAATTAACATTGCAATATTTCATGTTCCACATGCTCTCCACACCTCGCCTTTCCACGTTGCTTTCCACTTGAAATTGGAAATAGAATTAAAGGAGTAAAGAAGTACAGGAGATATTACTCGACTTCTGAGGCTTCATCATAAGAAGGTCAGTTCTGTCTGTCTGTCTGACTGTCTCTCTTTCTCCCTCTCAATACTCGGCCTTGGGATCTGGCCACCATGTTTTGGAGAAGCTCAAAAAGCTAATGTGAAGACACCGCATAATTGCCAGGCATGTGTGAGACTGAGTTTTCACTTGATTCCAGCTCTCACTTTGTTATGCAGCAATTGATATGTAATACAGATTTCATGTTCTTTGCTTATTAACTTTCATTTTGGAGGCTTGCCATAGCCATGTTCTACGTGACTTGCTTTGGGTTTCTGCATGTGTCACACACTCCACGCGGAATGCTCTTCTCCTCTTCTAAGCAAATACACATTCTTCATTTTCATTTCCTGGCATAACCCAAAATCTGTCCTCTAGGGTCTAATGCTATTCTTCCTATTCTGCATATCCCTACACTCAATGAACTCATTTATACTGTGTTCCTCTTCATTCAGGTGTGATTTGTCTTTCTTTCTCTTTGTTTTTTTTCCCTCAGGGCCAAGTCCTGAATATTTAATTAGACCGCTAATGACTAGAAATTACAGGAGAGGCAGAGTGGGGAGGTGGGTAAGAACATTGGTTCAAGGCCCAGACTGCCCACGTCAGGAGAGTGGCTCTACTACCTACCAGCAGTGTGCCCTTGGATAAGCTACTAATGTCTGTATCAGTCAGGGACCTACCAGAGAAAGAGAACTACTAGGAGATCTATTCCTAACTATGTATACATACACACACATACAGAAAAGACATTGGTTTCTAGGAATTACACAATTGTGTGACTGGCTAGGAAAATTTGAAATCTGTTTTCTTGCCACGCCACCTGACAAGATCCCAACTCTGGACCAGGCTAGCCGTCTCCCATTTTCTTGCAAACTGGTGTTGGAACAATGTGAGCTGGACAACGAGCATTACATAGTAGACCTCATCCTGTCTCTGACCGGCTCCATTTCCCCTTCCTCTCAATAGCTTTTTCAAACTTTATCTACTGCTCCCCACTCTGCCAGAGGATGGGGGGAGCCCTCCTCTTTCTCTGGCCAGTCCCTTTGCTGAATTGTAAATCTCATCCATTAGTTTCTTCCTAAAACTCTCCCTAATTCTAGCCCATCCCTTTTATTTTCAAGCTTTCTCTCTATTTGTTTTTCTTCTTAACATATAAACTTGTTCCCCCTCTTCCCTAGGTCGGTCTTTAGCTACTGGGCCTCCCTTCGTCAAACAAACTTCTTGAGAAAGTAGTATACTTTGCTCTCTTTTTAAAAAATTTTAATTTTAATTTTATTTTAAAAAATATTTATTTTGAGAGAGAGACAGAGAACGTGAGTGGGAGAGAGGCAGAGAGAGAGGGAGAGAGAATTCCAAACAGGCTCCACACTTTCAACACACAGCCCGATGCAGGATCGATCTCACAAACTGTGAGATCATGACCAGAGCCGAAATCAAGAGTTGGATGCTTAACCGACTGAGCCATCCAGGTGCCCTATTTTGCTCTCTTTACATCCTCACTTGCTATTCATTCTTCCATCCATGGAAATCTGATTCCACCTCTACCTTTCCACGGAAACTGTGCTTACAAGGTGGATGACCTAAACCATAGATCCAAGAGATGATTAAAAAGCATCTTGAGCAATGTTTAGTCTCAGCAGCTCTGGACACTGTTTACCACTCTGCTTTGCTCAGACCCCTGTCTTCTCTTGGCTTCTATGGCTTTCCCATAACATTTATCTCCTTCAATGTTCATTGTAATTGCTTAGTACCCCATTTGCTCAGATTGGTAGGACATCATGGATTGTTCTCAGGTCATCAGTCAAATATGTAAGAACCTAGAGACTCACTTAGTGCAAAGGGGCCATTCTTCTGTGCAGGTTCCAGGGGAAGAAGGAACTGAAGACTCTCACAGTCCATTGGGAGACTTGTTTTTCAGCTGCTATTACTTGTCACTGCCAGTTAGCATTCCTGTGGAAAACCTGGGAGACATGGAGCCTTCAGGTCTCTTCCTAGAACAATGGAAATGCTGACCAAATTGAAAACCTGGGTTTATCTAAAGAGAAAAGAATTTTGGAACTTTAAATGGCCAGTTTTAAAAAATCCTGCCTAATTGGGCATTATCGTATTTCACATGGATTAGCTTCCCAGTGTATGAAAATTTAAGTATTTCTTAGAATATTTCTTCATGGAGTTTAGACATATAAAATATATTTTTTAAATATTTTCTTGGGGTTGTCAAACTAATTCTATTAGCATTAACATTCTTGGTTATTATTTGTTGACTGTAATTTGGACAGTTCCTGGTTTATACAGTGTTATTAGAGTTAAATTTGTGGGCTGTAACCTTAGGGTATAAATTTTATAATCCTCCATTTACTATGAAAATATAAGAGGTGGGTTTTAGGGATGTCAAACTGTAAATGTAGAGTAAAGAAAGCTAAGGGGTCATATAATAATTGCCTCAATTGGCTGATGGGTAGCTCTAAGAAAATGCAATCATTGAAAAGGGAACGTGAGCACCTCGAGGTGAATTGAGTGAGTCACTATTTTTCCTGAAGACCAAATCACAAGAAATACACTGAAATCATAATAGAAGGTAGGACATCAGTTTCATGCTGGTTGTCCTTTTTTTCCTACCTGAAAAAACCACAGCAAAAATAGCTGACTTTATATTATGCTTGTTATATATAGACACTACTCTGAATGCTTTGTATCTATTAACTTTTTAAATAAATTTTATTTATTTACTTTGATGCAGGGGAGGGGAGAAAGAGATGGAGAGAGAATCTCACGCAGGCTCTATGCTCATTGTGGAGCCTGACACAGGGCTTGATCCCACAAACCATGAGACCATGACCTGAACCAAGATCAAGAGTTGGTCACTAAACCAACTGAACCACCCAGGCGCCCCTACATCTGTTAACTTTTTAATTTTCACAACAATACTGTGAGGGAAGGATTTTACTCTCCTCAATTTTTGTGTCATGTTCTCCATGAAACACAGAAAAATGAATTATTTTCCCCAAAGTCACATAGCTAGTTTTAGAAAAACTATCATTTCAATTTAAACTCTCTGAGTTCATTGCAATAATGCCATTGCAAAAAAGCTCTATGGCTCCATTTTACCAACATGAATGACCACAGCTGCTCCTGTTTTTTATTTGAAAAAAATTTTAAATGTTGGGTGCCTGGGTGGCTCAGTTTGTTAAGCGTCTGACTTCGGCTTGGGTCATGATCTTCAGTTTGTGAGTTTGAGCCCTGCATCGAGCTCTGTGCTGACAGCTCCGAGGCTGGAGCCTTCTTCCAATTCTGTGTCTCCCTCTCTGCCCCTCTCCTGCTCGTGCTGTCTCTCTCTGTCTCTCAAGAAATGAATAAACGTTAAAAAGTTTTTTTAAATATATTTTTTAATGTTTATTTATTTTTGAGAGACAGAGACAAGGCATGAGAAGGGTAGGGGCAGAGGGCAAGGGAGACATAGAATCCAAAGCAGGCTCCAGACTCTGGGCTGTCAGCACAGAACCCGATGTGGGGCTAGAACCTAACCCATGAACTGCAAGATCATGACCTGAGCCAAAGTCAGACGCTTAACCAACTGAGCCACCCAGGCACCCCTATTTTTTTATTTTAATATTCTTTTATATTGCTTCCTCTTTTGTCACAAGAAAAGGACAGAAAAGGCAAGTATAGAACAAATAAGTGCTTCTCCCCTGGGGTGCCTACTATAGACCACAAGGCAACAAGAACAAGAAATGACTGGTGTTACTCACTGCAGGGCATCAAGGTAGTAAGTGGGGTGGGGGGCTGTGTCTGGACTAGGAGCTGGGTGAGGGATATGCAAAAATGTAGGAAGGTTTGAGGGCATCTGCAGTTCTCCTGAATCAGCAACATTTTGGATATTTATAATTTTTTCAAAAGAAAAATGTGCAGTGACTTCTATTCCATGTTAGATCATTGGAAGCTGCTAAAATAGAAATTACTGTGAATGCTCAGCAGATGTGGAAAAAAATCTGATGGTCTTTTACTGACTACATGGAAAGTAACGTCTTGTTGATACTCCTCGTGAAAGCTGAGGTGTTTGATAATTGTGTTGTGGAAGTTATAGAAATAAAGTATAAAAATGTGTAAGTGAATCAGTAAAAGTACTTCCCAATTATTGAATATATTTCCATTTTTTAAAAATTTTATTTTCTATTTTTTTAAATTTACATCCAAATTAGTTAGTATATAGTGCAACAATGATTTCAGAAGTAGATTCCTTAGTGTCCCTTACCCATTTAGCCCATCCCCCCTCTCACAACCCCTCCAGTAACCCTCAGTTTATTCTCCATATTTATGAGTCTCTTCTGTTTTGTCCCCCTCCCTGTTTTTGTTATTTTTGTTTCCCTCCCTTAAGTACATCTGTTTTGTCTCTTAAAGTCTTCATATGAGTGAAGTCATATGATTTTTTTCTTTCTCTGACTAATTTCACTTAGCTTACTACCCTCCAGTTCCATCCACATAATTGCAAATGGCAAGATTTCATTCTTTTTGTTTGCCAACTAATACTCCATTAGTCCATATATACATCCATATATATATACCACCTCTTCTTTATCCATTCATGCATCGATGGACATTTGGGTTCTTTCCATACTTTGGCTATTGTTGATAGTGCTACTATAAACATGGGGGTGCATGTGTCCCTTTGAAACAGCACACCTGTATCCCTTGGATAAATGCCTAGGAGTACAATTGCTGGGTTGTGGGATAGTTCTATTTTTAGTTTTTTGAGGAACCTCCATGCCATTTTCCAGAGTGGCTGCACCAGCTTGCATTCCCACAAAGAATGCAAAAGAGATCCTTTTTCTCTGCATCCTCGCCAACATCTGTTGTTGCCGGAGTTGTTAATGTTAGCCATTCTGACAGGTGTCAGGTGGTATCTCATTGTGATTTTGATTTGTATTTCCCTGATGATGTTGAGCATTATCTCGTGTGTCGGTTGGCCATCTGGATGTCTTCTTTGGAGAAGTGTCTATTCATGTATTTTGCCCATTTCTTCACTGGATTATTTGATTTTTGGGTGTTGGGTTTGATGAGTTCTTTATAGATTTTGGATACTAACCCTTTATCTGATATGTCGTTTGCAAATATTTTCTCCCATTCTGTCAGTTGCCTTTGAGTTTTGCTGATTGTTTCCTTCGCTGTGCAGAAGCTTTTTATTTTGATGAGGTCCCAGTAGTTCATTTTTGCTTTTGTTTCCGTGCCTCCGGAGACGTGTTGAGTAAGAAGTTGCTGCGGCCAAGATCAAAGAGGTTTTTGCCTGCTTCCTCCTCTAGGATTTTGATGGCTTCCTGTGTTACATTTAGGTCTTTCATCCATTTTGAGTTTGTATTTGTGAATGGTGTCCATTCACCATTTTATTTTGTGAATGGTTGTCCAGGTTCATTTTTTGGCATGTCGCTGCCAGTTTTCCCAGCACCACTTGCTGAAGAGACTGTCTTTATTCCATTGGATATTCTTTACTGCTTTGTCAAAGATTAGTTGCCCATACGTTTGCGGGTCCATTTCTGGGTTCTCTATTCTGTTCCATTGATCTGAGTGTCTGTTCTTGTGCCAGTACAATACTGTCTTGATGATTACAGCTTTGTAGTATAGCTTGAAGTCTGGGATTGTAATGCCTCCTGCTTTGGCTTTCTTTTTCAAGATTGCTTTGGCTATTCAGGGTCTTTTCTGGTTCTATACAAATTTTAAGATTATTTGTTCTAGCTCTGTGAAGAATGCTGGTGTTTTTTGATAGGGATTGCATGGAATATGTAGATTGCTTTGGATAGTATTGACATTTTAACAATATTTGTTCTTCCTATCCAGGAGCACAGAATCTTTTTCTATTTTTTTGTGTCTTCTTCAAGGGCTTTCATCAGCTTTCTATAGTTTTCAGTATACAGATTTTTTACCTCTTTGGTTAGATTTATTCGGTTTTTGGTGCAACTGTAAATGGGATTGATTCCTTGATTTCTCTTTCTGTCACTTCATTGTTGGTGTATAGGAATGCAACCGATTTCTGTGCATTGATTTTATATCCTGCAACTTTGCTGAATTCATGAATCAGTTCTAGCAGCAGTTTTTTTGTGGAATCTTTTGGGTTTTCCATATAGAGTATCATGTCATCTGTGAAGAGTGAAAATTTTACCTCCTGGCTGATTTTGATGCCTTTTATATCTTTGTGTTGTCTGATTGCAGAAGCTAAGACTTCTAATACTATGTTGAATAACAGTGGTGAGAGTGGACATCCCTGTCTTGTTCCTGACCTTAGGGGGAAAACTCTCAGTTTTTCCCCATTAAGGATGATATTAGCGTTGGGTCATTCATATATGGCTTTTATGATCTCGAGGTATGCTCCTTCTATCCCTACTTTCTTGAGGGTTTTTGTCAAGAAAGGATGCTGTATTTTGTCAAATGCTTTCTCTGCATCTATTGAGAGGACCATAGGGTTCTCGTCCTTTCTTTTGTTGATGTGATGAATCACATTGATTGTTTTGCAGATATTGAACCAGCCCTGCATCTCAGGTATGAATCCCACTTGGTTGTGGTGAATATTTTTTTTAATGTATTGTTGGAGCTGGTTGGCTAATATCTTGTTGAGGATTTTTGCATCCATGTTCATCAGGGAAATTAGTCTATCGTTCTCCTTTTTAGTGGGGTATCTGTCTGGTTTTGGAATCGAGGTAATGCTGACTTCATAGAGAGAGTTTGGAAGTTTTCCTTCCATTTCTATTTTTTGGAACAGCTTCAAGGGAATAGGTGTTAACTCTTCCTTAAATGTTTGGTAGAATTCCCCTGGAAAGCCATCTGGCCCTGGACTCTTGGTTTTTGGCAGATTTTGTATTACTAATTTGATTTCCTTACTGGTTATAGGTCTGTTCAAATTTTCTATTTCTTCCTGTTTCAGTTTTGGTAGTGTATATGTTTCTGGGAATTTGTCCATTTCTTCCAGATTTCCCATTTTATTGGCATATAATTGCTCATAATATTCTCTTATTATTGTTTTTATTTCTGCTGTGTTGGTTGTGATCTCTTCTCTTTCATTCTTGATTTTATTTATTTGGGTCCTTTCCTTTTTCTTTTTGATCAAAATGGCCAGTGGTTTATCAATTTTGTTAATTCTTTCAAAGAACGAGCTTCTGGTTTCATTGATCTGTTCTACTGTTTTTTTGGTTTTGATAGCATTAATTTCTGCTTTAATCTTTATTATTTCCTATCTTCTGCTGGTTTGGGGTTATTTGCTGTTCTTTTTCCAGCTCCTTGAGGCATAAGATTAGGTTGTGTATCAGATCTTTCTTCCTTCTTTAGGAAGTTCTGGATTGCTATATACTTTCCTCTTATGATTGCCTTTGCTGCATCCCAGAGGTTTTGGGTTGTGGTGTTATCATTTTCAATGGCTTCCATATACTTTTTAATTTCCTCTTTAATTTCTTGGTTAGCCCATTCATTTTTAGTAGGATGTTCTTCAGTCTCCAAGTATTTGTTCCCTTTCCAAATTTTTTCTTGTGGTTGGTTTCGAGTTTCATAGTGTTGTGGTCTGAAAATATGCACAGTATGATCTCAATCTTTTTATACTTACTTAGGGCTGATTTGTGTCCTAGTATATGGTCTATTCTGGAGAACGTTCC
This sequence comes from Panthera leo, assembly GCF_018350215.1. Taxonomy (NCBI): domain Eukaryota; kingdom Metazoa; phylum Chordata; class Mammalia; order Carnivora; family Felidae; genus Panthera; species Panthera leo. The sequence goes on along the minus strand of NC_056685.1, from coordinate 55,678,158 downwards.
ATGTGCACTGGAGAAGAATGTATATTCTGCTGCTTTAGGATGAAATGTTCTGAATATATGTTAAGTCCATCTGGTCCAGTGTGTCATTCAAAGCCATTGTTTCCTTGTTGATTTTTTGATTAGATGATCTGTCCATTGCTGTGAGTGAGGTGTTGAAGTCTTCTACTACTATGGTATTACTATCAATGAGTTTCTATATGTTTGTGATTAATTGATTTATATATTTGGGTGTTACCACATTTGGCACATAAATGTTTACAATTGTTAAGTCTTCTTGGTGGATAGACCCCTTGATTATGACATAATGTCCTTCTTCATCTCTTGATACAGTCTTTATTTTATTTATTTATTTATTTATTTTTTGGTTTATTTATTTATTTTTTTCAATGTATGAAGTTTATTGTCAAATTGGTTTCCATACAACACCCAGTGCTCATCCCAAAAGGTGCCCTCCTCAATACCCATCACCCACCCTCCCCTCCTTCCCACCCCCCATCAACCCTCAGTTTGTTCTCAGTTTTTAAGAGTCTCTTATGCTTTGGCTCTCTTCCACTCTAACCTCTTTTTTTTTCCTTCCCCTCTCCCATGGGTTTCTGTTAAGTTTCTCAGGATCCACATAAGAGTGAAAACATATGGTATCTGTCTTTCTCTGCATGGCTTATTTCACTTAGCGTAACACTCTCCAGTTCCATCCATGCTGCTACAAAGGGCCATATTTCATTCTTTCTCATTGCCACGTAGTACTCCGTTGGATACAGTCTTTATTTTACAGTCTAGATTTTCTGATATAAGTATGGCTACTCTGGCTTTCTTTTGTTGACCATTAGTATGATAGATGGTTATCCATCCCCTTATTTTCAATCTGGAGGTGTCTTTAGGTCTAAAATGGGTCTCTTGTAAACAGCATTTAGATGGATCTTGTTTTCTTATCCATTCTGTCACCCTATGTCTTTTGATTGGAGCATTGAGTCCATTGACGTTTAGAGTGAGTACTGAAAGATATGAATTTATTGCCATTATGTTGTTTGTAGAGTTAGAGTTTCTGGTGTTCTCTGGTCCTTTCCAGTCTTTGTTGCTTTTGGTCTTTTTTTTTTTTTTTTCATCTTTTGTCCCCTCAGAGAGTCCCCTTAAAATTTTTCAGGGATGGTTTAGTGGTCACAAACTCCTTTAATTTTTGTTTGTCTGGGAAATTTTTAATCTCTTCTTCTATTTTGAATGACAGCCTTGCTGGATAAAGAATTATCGGCTGCATATTTTTCTGATTCAGCACGTTGAATATATCCTGCCACTCCTTTGTGGCCTGCCACATTTCTGTGGATAGGTCTGCTGCAAACCTGATCTGTCTTCCCTTGTAGGTTAGGGACTTTTTTCCCTTGCTGCTTTCATGATTCTCTCCTTGCCTGAGTATTTTGTGAGTTTGACTATGATATGCCTTGTTGATGGTCGGTTTTTGTTGAATCTAATGGGGGTCCTCTGTGCTTCCTAGATTTTGATGTCTGTGTCTTTCCCCAGGTTAGGAAAGTTTTCCGCTATGATTGGCTCACATAACACTTCTACCCCTATTTCTCTCTCTTCCTCTTCTGGGACCCCTATGATTCTGATGTTGTTCCTTTTTAATGAGTCACTGATTTCTTTAATTCTTAAATCGTGCTCTTTTGTCTTAATGTCCCTCTTTTTTTCTGCTTCATATTCTCTATAAGTTTGTCCTCTATATCGCTGATTCTCTATTCTGCCTCATCCATCCTTGCTGCCGTGGCATCCGTCCATGATTGCAGCTCATTTATAGCATTTTTTATGTCATTCTGACTATTTTTTACTTCTTTTATCTCTGCAGAAAGGGATTCTAATCTATTTTTGACTCCAGCTAGTATTCTTATTATCGTGATTCTAAATTCTGGTTCAGACATCTTGCTTGTATCTGTGTTGGTTACATCCCTGGCTGTCGTTTCTACCTGCTCTTTCTTTTGGGGTGAATTCCTTCATTTTGTCATTCTGAAGGGAGAAAAGGAATTATGAAGGTAGAAAAATTAAAATTAAAAAAAATTAAAATTAAAAATATATTAAAATTTTAAAATTAAACACATACACACACACACAAATCGAATAAATGATGCTAGATCCTAGGTGTGTTTTGGTCTGGGTGTTGAAAGTGGTTTGAGAGATTAGAGAAAAACAGGGGGGAGAGGAAAGGAAGTCATTTGAGAATTTGAAAAAATGAATACACTGAAGTAGACTAAAATGAGATGATGGGAGTAAAATAGAACTTGAAAATTTTACACAAGAGTAAAGAATATAGTAAAAAATTAAAGAGAAATATTTTTAGTAGAAGTTGAAAGTACAAATGAAGTTTTTCTCTTTCTGCATTCAAGACAAAGAAAAGAAATGAAAAAGAAAAAAGAAAAAAAAGGAAATAGTTTGAAAATTTGAAAAAGTGAATACACTGAAGTAGACTAAAATAAAATGATGGAAGTAAAGTAGATTTTGAAAATATTTACACAAAAGTAAAAAATATAGTACAAAATTAAAGGAAAATATTTTTAATAAACACTGAATATAAAAATGAAATATTCTCTTTCTGTATTCAAGAAAAGAAAATAAGTGAAAAAAAGAAAAAGAAAAGAAAGAAAATTGAATAGATGGACCTGCTAACAGATTGAAATAGGACTGAAATTACTTTGTTTTCCCCTAGAAGTCAGACTATGAAGCGCTTTCTAGTCCATAAACTAAGCAGGCAGTGAGACTTGTGTTCTTGAAGAGCAAGGTTGCCCCAATTGGGCGGGGCTCAGTGTAGCAGCTCCATTCTCCACTAGATGGAGCTGCTAGCCTACTGGGGTGGAGTGTTGCGTGGTCATAGGTGTGTGCACGCATGTGCAGGAGCAGTGAAAATGACGCCAGCCAGCTACCCAGTATGTTCTCCCAGATCAGCAATCATGCACCCGTCCTCTGAGTTCAGCTTTCGTCCACTCCCCACTTTTTCACTCTCCGTGACCAGGCCCCAGGCAATAGCTCTCTCCCAAGTTTTGTCTCAGATGTGGCTGTTTTCCCCATCCCCTTACTTCTGAAGGACTGCGGCTTTGACCTGTTCTTCCCCTCTGTGGGAGGGTCTTACTGAACAATGGCCAAATGAGCAATGGCTGAATGTCGGCTGCACCCAGGAATGCTTGCTGGACCCTGCTGCTGCCAGTGCCCCAAGACTGCAGCCAGGTGCCAGCCCGCCCCAGAAAAAGTTCGTGAGATAGTGTAGCAGCAGCATTTCAGGGATTACAGAAAATCACAACACACATCTGGCACCAGGCTTCACCCTTAATGACCTTGTTCCAGCACCAGTGAATGTGGCCATTTTCTGGGGTCTGCTGGGACCAGGTGGCTTCAACAGTCTCTACCAAATGTCCTTCCAGCAGTAGAACCGCTTTTCCCAGTGTCACCTGAGAACCTCCTGGACCCCACTCTGTTCCTGGGGCTTCACCCGTCCCACCAGAGCACTGCCGGGTATCGAGCTGTGGCGTTGCAGACTTTGCACTCCCCTTGTTTACAGTCTTAATGCAATTTAAACCATCTCCTTTCTCCTTTCTCCTTTCTCCCTTTTTAGTTTAGCCCCTGCAGCTGTTTCCAATTTTCCACTTTCTCTCCAGCTGCTTTTGGGGAGGGGTGCTTTTCCCGTATTCTCCCCCCCCCACCCCCGTCTCTGTCCTCTCTTTGCCTGCAAAAGCACCTCCCTGCCCACTGTGGCTTCTTGCTCCCCAAGTTTACCTCTCTGTGCCATGTACCTGTTGAAATCTGTGGTTCAGGTTGTGCAGATTGTTGTGTTAATCCTCCAGTCAGTTTTCTAGGTGTGCAGGATGGTTTAGTGTTGATCTGGATGTATTTCATGGACGTGAGAGACACAAAAAACTTCCATGCTCTTCCGCCATCTTGGCTCCTCCCCTCAAATATATTTCCATTCGTAAGAGCAAAGCTTTTTTTTGAATGACATAATTTTTCATCCTCAAATTCAAAGGACTGATTTTGTCTCTTTGGTCTTTTGGACTGAGTTTCCACAGGACCACAGATCTTGTCAAATGTAAATTATCAAGGAATCTATTTTCATATTTCAATTATAAACCTCAACTGCCTGTGTTTGAATAGTTCCTGTGAAAAGGAACTTACTACGCACAAGGCAGCTTGTTCTATTTTTAAAAAGACAAACTGAAGTATCAGAACATTGATATTAGGTAATTGTCAGAAAATGTTTTCATGATATGTAAGTACAAAATATTCCTCATAGTTTGTGGCTAAACTAATGTCCATCTGACAGAGGTGTAGCCAGGATGTGCTTTTGAATCTGTAACTACTAGTGTTTTTTTCTGTTTGTGTGTGTGTGTGTGTGGTGGTGGTGGTGGTGGTGGTGGTTTGTTGTTGTTGTTTTTCGTAGAGGGAGAGTGTGAGAAAGAGTGGAAAAGGGAGAGAGAATCCCAAGCAGGCTCCACACTCAGCTCAGAACCCAACACAGGGCTCGATCCCATGACCCAAGGATCATGACTTGAGTATAACTACTAGTTTAAAGGACTCCTCATCTCTTTCTTTCTCTCCACACCTGGGTTTGGACCCAAGGTTGCCCAAATGCCAGTGCCCTATTCCATGTGCCCCTAAGACAGGGACCTGAATCTAGGGACACACTTCAATGCAGTGATGTACCCAGTGTCACCACCCTGCCGACTCTGACAAAGAACAATTTCTTCATGAAGAATGTTTAGAATAGCAAACCTCTATGATTACATTTCCTAATTGTCTACTTAAGACAGTTCTTAGTTTTTCTGACCTTAAAAGACAGACTTTTAACACAAAGAGCAGGCTTGTTTCAGAAATCTCATTGAAAAATTGTAATGGTAATCAAGAAAACTTGCCCTTTTATTAATTGTAATACTGACATAAACAATTTAAAATTCTTTTTTATTTAATTTTTTTAAGTTTTGTTTATTTATTTTGAGAGAGAGTGAGATAGAGAGCAGGGGAGGCACAGAGAGAGAGGGAGAGAGAATATTAAGCAGGCTCCATGCTGTCAGCACAGAGCCTGACAAGGGGCTTGAACCCATTAACTGTGAGACCATGACCTGAGTTGAAAAAAGTGTCAGATGCTCAACTGACTGAGCCACCCAGGGGCCCCAAACAAATTAAAACTCTAATAAGACAAAGGCTTTCTTCTTTTTTTTTTTTTTTAAACATAAAATAACCACATTGAAGGTCCCAGTGTGGCTCTAAGACAATGGATACTACTCAACACTCATATGACAAAAAGGACCAGAGAAGTAATTACTGGAACTTGATTGTGTAATATTGGAGTTGAAAGTCATCCAAGATATTAGCATTGTCCTAGAACGGAAAGCTATGACATCCCCAAATACCACAAGGTAATACTCATTACAAGTTATACTGGAGGTATGTGTGGGAAGGAAACATTATCAATATTTTTAGCAGTTTTCCTTAAAGAGTGAGAATGTATCAGATACACATTTGCAACAGTGAAGTGATGTATTTTCCTTTCCTCTAAATTATAATGTTCTGGGACTTTCCACCTAGTGAACCAGTGGGTTTCAGGGCTTCAGAGAACACACTATTTATTGCATGGATGCATTTAGAGCTCTTGTAAAAGCAGCCTCTTGGGAGGAAACATTTGTTGAGAGAGAAGAGGATTCCTTTATTTCCAAACTCCTTGAAGTCTAAACTTAAAATTGTACTAGGGAGCACAGGAAGAGGGAGAATACAAGCTGTGATGTGGGAAGACTGCAGTTGACATGGGGAAGAATGGGAGATCTCCAGGAAAAGAAGTAAGTGGAAAGGAAGAAGGAAGGGGACGTGTTCAGATCTGTGACTTCTTCTTCCCCATTCCAGGTCAAGTTCTAGGGTGGAACATTAAAACAAAATCAGATAAGGTTCAGGTAAATGGGAGCACGTGGACTTTCTCCTCGTTTCCCTGGGCACAGGCTGGGATTTCAGGTCCCGTCAAAGAAAAAGAACAACCAACAAGGTGCATCCAGGTGACAGATTGGAATGGTTGAGGGGATGCTCTCACCAGAGTAGAGGGCGTCAGTTCCTCTTCTATTCTACCAAGGCCAAGTTCAAATCACTGAGGGACCAGCACAAGGATCTGATCAGGACAGAGAAAAGACTACAAGTTCCCTTCTGTGAGTTTCAGCAGCAGATACCAGGAAGATGCCCAGTGTCCAAGCAGGATGAGAAATGGCCTCACAGAGTTCAGGGAGGGCCAGGAGCACAATGCTGGACCTCGCCTAGAGCTCTAGACCCGAGAATCCTTTTCTCTTCACCTCTATACTCAGATACTCTCTGATACGGGAGACAATAAATGACTGAGCAATTACCTGAAATAAATGAAGGTAAACCAAAATAGGCTTTTAAAAAATAAGAGAGCCTAAGTTACCTTTAATTGGCAAGTTTAATTCCACTTTTGCTTCAAGTCTTTATAAGATAAGGGCCTCAGATCAAGATAAGTAGGCCTCCTTTATTTTCTAGAAAAATAGAGAATGCTACACCTTCCTTCTTACTCTTGCCCTCATCTCATGGTATTGCAGAAATGCTGATTCCTCCACAACAAAACATTACTCTAGATGTATTTGTTAATTTTATTTTGTGCAGGCACTAGCTGCCATTGAGAAAATAATTCCATATTTTCCATTATCACACCAGCATTATGGTCTGTGGCAAAGACATCGCTATATCCTTCCCAAGCCCTGTTTCTTTTTTTCCTCATGGGCACACAGTTAAATTACATTTAAATTATATCTCAGCCTTCCCAGTAGTAAGGTGAGGTCATATGACTGCGTTTTAGTCAATGGAATGTGGATGGAAATTATATAGGCTACTTTTAAGCCAGTACCCTAAACTTCCTATGCAGTCCATGTTGGTCTTTCCCTCACACGTCAGCTAGATCTAGGTAAGGACTCTGGCTGGAACAGCCACTGGATGGAATATGCCTGGATCCCTTGAATGACTGCATGAGACAGAGCCTCAATCTCCACCTGTCAAGAATTGTGAAGTGTTAGGATTTTACTCTACTTGCAAGATAGCAAGTAAACTTATTACTGTTCCTTGGATCCTGGAAGAAGACCCAAAACTTCTGAGTCAGAGATAAAGTACTTTCTATTCCCTGCAAAACTAGTAGCCAGTTTTTCATATTGGCTTGTATCTATTCTTGCTTCCCAAGTTCCGTTCATGCAGCACAGGACACGTGAGAGATGTCTTCACCTGTGGTGGGCTACATTACGGAAAAGGAACACTGAGTTTGGGGAATTCACCATGTTGCTAGGAAGCAGAAGCAAGACTGTGCTTTGTCATGGAGAAGACATTATCTCATTTTTCAAGGTTGCCCACAGCAAGTGTAACTCTGAGAATGGCTCTGGTAAGGAATGGTTGGGAGTCTTGACATGACTAATAAAATTTGCAGTGATATTCAGAGCCCCTGCAGAATTGGGCAGGAAACCAACCTTTAGTGGCTGAAGCCACTGAGATCTTGGGTTTCTGTAGCAATTAGCCTATCCTGCCTGATACATAGAGTCCCCTGGGAAGAACCTTCCTTGCTTATCCCAGAAGTTAGCAGTAATTCCTTATTTTCTTCTGTCTTATGCTTCATTTTCTCTATCTACAGCTAATAAATATCCAGGGGCTAGATGTTTAGACTAAAGAAAGTATTCATTTTTTTCTAAAGTAACTTTATTTTTCTCAAAATTTATGACTAAAATTCAAGTATCAAAGTTTCAGTTTTATAAGGTTCAGTGTTAATTTTCTTATTTAAACATATCCATATAACAAATTTGATTAGTGGCAATTCTGACAAACTGACAAAGATTTTCAAGCTGTCTTAATTAATGAACCATTGCTAAACATAATAAATACTATTACTTTTAATATACTAGTGTTTATATACTAATAGTAATAGTATGTATACCATTACTATTATTAAGTTTTTAATAGCTATTTCTTTTACTCATAATGGGAAAGTCAAGTGTTAAAAATATTGTACTAATGCCTGTTATGGAAAAGAGCTAGCAGTATGATGTTTTGTAATATCCAGGGAAAGCTAGCAAGATCATCAGAATATATTTCTTCTCCATGAGCTACTATTGTGAGTTCTTTTAATGTTTAATGCTGAACTAGGAAAATTCAAAAGAAGACATAATTTTCTGTGGCAAATAGTGTGAATTGAGTTGTTACTAGATCCCATATGGTATTAAAGTACTATATCTCATATCAAGTGTAAAACAACAGGTTACATTGCTTGAAATAATATTTAACATTTTCCACCACTGATAGGAGTGACAAGTATCATTTGTGTTCATAATTAATGTCTGTCTTTCATTTTATTTTATTATTTATTTATTTTTAAAATCAATCTTAAATAAGTTTTTAACATTTATTTATTTTTGAGAGACAGAGAGAGTTTGAGAGCGCAAGTGGGGAAGGGGCAGGAAGAGAGGGAGACACAGAATCCAAAGCAGGCTCCAGGCTCCGAGCTGTCAGCATGGAGCCCAATGTGGGGCTTGAACCCACAAACCTTAAGATCATGACCTGGGCCTAAGTCAGACCGTTAACCAACAGAGCTCCAGCTGTCTTCCATTTTAAAGATGGTTCTGATCTGCCACCTGCAGAATAAGTCATTTGAGTGTCTTTTCAGTAATAGAGATAGATTTATCCATTCCTACTCCTTCCACCCCCTTTCTGTCCTATTTAAGGGCAAATTATACAATGTAACCTGAAAACAAAAAAGAAAAAATTGTCCCACAGGGGATTGGCCATAGAACTTTGACCTCATTACTGTACATTAGCACCATTTTCTATTCAAAAGAACAAGCCTGTCACAGATAATAGGTCCCTGCTCCTGTAACAAGTATGTTCCTAATCAATTTTCTGTTTTCACAGGGTTTCAAGCAAGCTGCACGATGACTGTATCACACTGAGTTATATTTCTGTTTGAATATCGAGGCATAATATATGTTTCTCCTGCTAGAAGTGATCTTCTGAGATTTTATATTTTGTAAAAATAAGAATTTCCTATCTGGATTTCTGGATAACTTAATTTATGACTATCCAGCCAACTTCGATGCCTGATACCCACTGTGGCAAAACTAGTGTTGTCCATAATAATATATGGATGGATGCTATTTCCTGAAGTGATTTGTTGATGTTTGTTTCTCCAGCAGATTTATGTTGTCTATTAAGTCTTTCATCACCATCTGGTATAATTAATGACTCGTGAAACTTGCCTCTTGTAGCACAAAATCCATCACATGGCAGAAATGCAGATGGGCATTCCATGAGATGAGCCAAGATTTTGAACACAAAGCCTTCTTCAGACAGCTGGGAGCAGATATATGAAGAGCCCTTGTCACCTGAAATTTATTCTCCTTCCCTATTCATTGTTCCAGAACATAGGGCAGCAGCTAGAATCTGTGGCTGAAACTGAAGTTTCAGTGAGCAGTATGGTGAGCCTAGTCCAAACCTATGTCATCATCCAAATGTTGACTTCAGGTTTCACTGATATTTACCAGTACCTTTGTTGTCTTGTTTTTCATTCACAGTCCTTTCCTTTACTCAGTATTTCGTGAAATTCTAAATATTATATGTTAGATTATTTGCTAGACATTTTGTAGTTTTATCGCTATTGTTCAAGGTATTCTATTTCCTGGCATATTTTCTAGTTGGTTGCTGCTGCTTTAGAGGTTGTTGATTTTTACATGTTGATCTTGTACTGAGGAAACTTGCTGAACTCCCTCATTCTCTGCACCAATATTGGTTATTTTGTCTTTTCCTTTCCAATTCTGACACCTCTTATTTCTTTTTCTTATGTTGTCCAGGGTTTTTAATACTATTTTAAAGAATAAATGGGATAGTAGATGATGTCTATGTGAAGTGCCTTTATGAAATCAGATGACTGCTGTGGCTTTGCAATAGATAGTAAATTAAATTCAGGAAGTTCCTTTTCTTAGTTTCTTAAGAGAAGCACACTTTTTAATAGCTGCATCGTATTCTTATGTACAAATATATTGTAATTTATTTAGGCAATATCTTATTGAGAAATATGTTGGTTATTTTCATAAATTTATTTTTTATATTACAAAAAAATCCTACAGTAAAATCTTTGTACATATTTCTTTCCACACTTGTCTAAGTTTATATACAGGAAACATTTCTAGAAGCATAACTGCTGAGTGAAGGATGTGTGCCTTAAATTTGTTTTCTCAAATTTTGGATAAGTGTTATCAAAGAGAGAAAGAGCTAAACATTTATTCGTCTTGTTTTGTATACTATTTCAAGTTAACTAAGGGGGCATAGTTGATGAGAGTAAGTTGGTTTTATAGAATTTCAAATGCAACTATAGGTAGGGCAGTAGCATTATAAATGCACCATTTTGTGACGTTCAAAGCAGTAATCGATTCAAACAGTAACCATTAACGGATGTCAAAATCTTGAAGAGAAAAGTTGATGATTATAACAGAAGGATCAGATAGCCATTGTTTGAATGCACTTGTTAGTCTTAAAATCAACACAGCCAAACAACCAGACTTTATGAAGTACAGAGAACATGTGAACTAGTCGCACAAAAAAGCTTGAACCTGAATCTAAGTTTCTAACGTTTAATTTCTAGTTTAGTGAGAGGAGAGAGGAAGGGAAACAGTTAAATAGCACAAAGAGGAAACAATTAGACAAACCCGGAATGAAGACATTCTACAGAAGAACCATCTTATTTCAGCCACAAGTCAATGACATGAATATAAAAGGGAGAGTCAAAAATGTTAAAAATTAACAGTCAAAAATGTTAAAAAATGTAATTCAAATACCATGTGTGGTCCTTGTGTGGTTCCTGTTTCAAATGAATTTGCAAATATATATATATATAATATACATATATATTATATATATATATTAATGTTTATTTATTTTTGAGAGAGAGACAGAGACAGAGCACAAGTGGGGAGGGACAGAGAGAGAGAGGGAGACACAAAATCCCAAGCAGGCTCCAGGCTCTGAGCTGTCAGCACAGAGCCTGACACGAGGTTCAGATCCACGAACTGTGAGATCATGACCTGAGCTGAAGCTGGACGCTTAACCGACTGAGCTACCTAGGCGCCCCTGCAAAAGATATCTTTAAGATGTTTGAAGAAATATTATTACAAACAAGATGTTAGATGATACTGAAAAATTATTAATTTTGTTACAAAAGAAAATAGAATTGTGGTTATGTAAGAAAATGGCCCTATTTTTTAGTGAAATTTATGGAAAGTACCTATGATTCTAAATAAAACAATACCAGGGATTTTCTCAAAAATGCTGTAGCCCCATTCCCCCCAGAACAAAACAAAGCAAAAACAAAAAAGAAAAAAAAGAAAACAACCAAAAACAAAAAAGCAAAAAAAGAAGGAAGAAAAAGAGTAGTTGAAACAAATATGGGAAAATGTTGATAATTGTTTGATCTGAGAAATACACAGGTGAGTTACACTGTTCTCTCTACTTCCGTGTGTGTCTCAACTTTAATCTCAAGTTCTTTTAATTATTACAAATTAGCTGAAGTCCACAGGATTTAAAATCTGAAACCAGATTTTGTTCTTGTGAGTTTTAAATAATAAAAAAAGTCATAATAAAATTTACTTGATCTTCAAAACTCCAAAGAAATTATAATACAAATGTCTTAAATTACTTCTCCCCCAACCCCAATTCTAATTTCCCAATATCTTTTCTGCTCAGTCTCAGCCAGATGACTCTCAGTTCACTGCCTAGACAGATTCAGGGATTCTTTTTTTTTTTTTAATTTGAAATTTACAAAAATGGGGTTTTTTACTTTTTTTTTTTTTTTAAGAGAGAGAACATGAGTAAGGAGAGGCAAATGGAGAGAGAGAATCTCAAGCAGGCTTAGTGCTCAACGCAGAGTCGGACACGGGGCTCAATCTCACAAACTTTGGATCATGACCTGAACTTCAATCAAGAGTGGGACACTCAACCAACTGAACCACCCAGGTGTCCCAGATTCAGGGATTCATTAATTTTGTTTTAACATTTATTTATTTTTGAGAGACAGAGCATGAGCGGAGAGAGGCAGAGGGGAGGGAGACACAGAATCCAAAGCAGGCTCCAGGCTCTGAGCTATCAGCACAGAGCCCGATGCGGGGCTTGAACACATAAAAAGTGAGATCTTGACCTGAGCTGAAGTCAGCTGCTTAACCGATTGAGCCACCCAGGCGCCCCAGGGATTCTTTAATACAGTGATTCTGAATGATGTCCAGACTCCTCCTGAGTTTCTGATTTCATTTGCTTGGGATAAACTAGACCAGTGGTCCTCAAACTTTACTGTGCCTTAGAATCCCTGCAAAGGTTTAGTAAAACATAGATTGCTGGACCCTACCCCCAGTTTGCATTTCTAAAAGGTTCCCAGGTGATGCTGATGGTTCTGGTCATGGTCTGGGGACCACACTCTGCTAATCATTGGACTATGGAACTGGATATTTTTAAAGGCTTGGAGGTGATTTTAATCACTGTTAGAAAAGCTTCAGTGGGTACTGTCTTTAATGGATATGGGTGTGGTTCTTTCAGAATCTCAGAAATTTAATTTAAACATGCTTCATCTTTAAATAACAGGCTATGCAACACGATCACAGTTTCAGCTCCCCACACCTACCACACCACACCACACCACACACACACACCACACACACACACACACACACACACACACACACACACACAATATTCCCAAGTTCAGAGAGAAGAGCTATCCCAAACAAAATGATGGTCCCAGAACCTAGTGCTTGGTAAACTCCAAAGATGGGAACTGTGAGGAGATAGACTGAAAAGAGAAAACTTTGGTTTCAGGTTCATCAGAATGTCTGTCCCTCCAAGTGAGTTGTTTGGATCCATGATCTTTGAATGTCAGTTCACTGGAGGTAATTATGGATACTGTGTGTTTGCACATGATGGGGGAAAAATTCCACCTATGGATTACCACAAGTTACCAGGTTTTTTGTGGATCTCTATTTTTGCCTCAACAAGAATATTCAAAACCTCTTCATTTCCATTTACCCTTTGAGTAAGGGCACTCTGGCAACAGTTACCATACTTTTGTGAGCCCACAAGTTCAGTTCATGTTACAGAAGCCACTTCAACTTACTCTTGCTATATGGAAGGGCATGTGAAATCTGTTTCCACTGGAAGATTTTCACATAATCTCCACTTATGTTCCAACTGGGGAATCAGCCTCAGCAGATTCCTTTTTTTTTATTTTTTTATTAAAAAAACATTTTTTTAATGTTTATTTACTTTTGACACAGAGAGAGACAGAGCATGAGCAGGGGAGGGGCAGAGAGAGAGGGAGACACAGAATCCGAAGCAGGCTCCAGGCTCTGAGCTGTCAGCACAGAGCCCAACGCGGGGCTCAAACTCACAAACCGTGAGATCATGACCTGAGCCGAAGTCGGTTGTTCAACCGACTGAGCCACCCAGGTGCCCCAGCCTCAGCAGGTTCCTTAACTGAAGTTCTCCTTGTTGAATCTCAAGGGGTTGCCTCTGGGAGTGTAAGGTAGATGGATGTTTCTGCCATGTGCTCCTCAACACATGTTTTCCTCAGCCTTTGTTTCGGGACTTGAGTAGCATTTCTTACACTTATATCTTTATTTTCCCAATTGTGGTATATATCTCAAGTATTTCTTTCACCTCTGCTCCTCCTCTACTCCTTTAAGAAAGCCTCAGCAGAGTCTCTCACATTTAAATTACTTTAAGAAAAATCGGGGTGCCTGGGTGGCTCAGTTGGTTAAGTGTCCACCTTCAACTCAGGTCATTATCTCGCAGTTTGTGAGTTCGAGTCCTGCATCGGGCTCTGTGCTGACATCTCAGAGCCTGGCGCCTGCTTCGGATTCTGTGTCTCCCTCTCTCTCTGTCCCTCTCCTGCTCATGCTCTGTCTCTCTCTCTCTCTGTCTTTTAAAAATAAATAACCGGTAAAAAAAAGATAAGTAAAAAATTTAAAAAAATCATTCATACCCTTTACTTTTCTACTGCAGAGAATCTCAAAACCGAGGGCATTTTTGTTTTTAATTCTTCTTTCTTCCCAGCCTTACTGTTTCTTATCTCATGTACTCTTTCAGACTTGGTTTTGTGGGAGTCTCCCATCGTAAAGAGAAACAAACCATTAGTTTATGGATCTACTAGAAGCACCAACTATTGAAACAAACCTCATCCGTCTTGCTGTTTTAAAATTGGTTAATCTGATATAGGAGGTATTTTTCCACCACCAAAAATCTAATGCAGGCCTATACTTGATCTATTGTTGTCCTGTCTGGCTCCCTTTTATCTTGCTTCATCTTGGTTGTGTTTTTTTTCCTTAAGAGTCCCAAATTCCATGCGTTTCTTGGCATGTCCCCACAGGGCATAGCTCATGCTTGCATTGTCCACTTACAATAAACTTCATGTTACTTTGAAACTCACCCAATAATTCTTTGAATATTTTACTCTATTCTTGGTTCCCCCCCAATCTGTCCAAAAATTTTATTCAGCAATTTTGCATACTTCTCCCAATCTTCAAGGGTAATTCTCCCAGCTGATCCTACTATGCCCTCTTTGCACCTTTATCTCTGTCTCTAGTGGAGGACACGGGGTGGGTCTTTCCAGATGACTGTCTGAGACCTCACCTCTCTTCCTTTGTCAGATTTATTTGGGCTCCAATCACTATTTACGCTTTGCTGTAAAACACTTTCCCTTTTGTGTCTGTCTAGTTTGCCCTCTATCTTCTTAAAAAAATCTTCCTTCAGTTTAATTAACTTGCTTTCCTTTATTTTATTCTCCTTTTTCTTATTATTTTATTTATTTTTTTAATTTAAATCCAAGTTCACATATAGTGCAATAATGATTTCAAGAATAGAATTTAGTGATTCATCACTTCCAGATAACACCCAGTGCTCATCCCAACAAGTGCCCTCCTTTTTTTAAAAAAAATTATGTTTATTTATTTCTGAGACTGAGACAGAGCATGAGTGGGGGAGGGGCAGAGAGAGAGGGAGACACAGAATCAGAAGCAGGTTCTTGGCTGTGAGCTGTCAGCACAGAGCCTGACGGGGGGCTCAAACTCACAAACCATGAGATCATGACCTGAGCCGAGGTTGGTCACTCAACCGACTGAGCCACCCAGGCACCCCACCCATTTAGCCCATCCTCCCACCCAATACCCCTCCAGCAACCCTCAGTTTGTTTTCTGTACTTAAGAGTCTCTTACGGTTTGTCTCCCTCTGTTTTTATATTATTTTGCTTCTCTTCCCCTATGTTCATCTGTTTTGTTTCTTAAATTCCACATATGAGTGAAATCATGTATTTGTCTCTCTCTGACTCACTTATTTTGCTCAGCATAATACACTCTAGTTCCATCCACATTGTTGCAAATGGCAAGATTTCATTCTTTTTGATCACTGAGTAGTATTCCATTGAATACACATACCACATCGTCTTTATTCATTTGTCAGTGGATATTTGGGCTCTTTCCATAATTCATTTTTCTGCTGATTTCTGTTCTGATAGCAAGTTAGTCAGACTACTGGTCTGAAATCTGTGTGTGGTGTTTATGTTAAAGACATATCCATAAATTCTTATTTTGTTGCACTCCTATTGGTGCATTTTAAAACTCAGGATTAGATAGTACATTTTTCTACTCTGCCTTGCTTTCTGAAAAGGTATAGTTCCTGTTATTTTATGTTTGTTTCTATTGTTTGTAAAGATATTCCCAATTTTCCCCACCTGGTACCTTCTTTTCCTAACTCCTTTATATTCTCAAGCCATCTTTCACTTCTTTTCTTTTTCTTTCACTATATTATTGTACACTTCCTCTCCATTTTCAGTAGACAGTTTTACTTTCCTTGTCATCTATTTCAATTATGACTTATTAATTGTACCTTGACTCAGATGAAATGATATTTCTTTATTTCCAAACATGAAATATTTATTTCCCTGTTACATTTTTGTTATTGACTTCTAGGGTAACTGAATTATGATTGTAGTATATTATTATTAAAAAATTTTTTTGTTTAAAAAATTTTAAGAAATCTTTATTTTTGAGAGAGAGAGAGAGAGAGAGAGAGAGAGACAGAGTGTGGGTAGAGAGGAACAGAGAGAGAGGGATACATAGAATCCAAAGCAGACTCCAGGCTCTGAGCTGTTAGCACAGAACCCAACATGGGGCTCAAACTCATGAGCTGTGAGATCATGACCTGAGCCAAAGTCTGACATTTAATCGACTCAGTCACCCAGGCATCCCTGATCATAGTATATTATTTATATGACTTCAAACTTTTGCAATTATCTGAGAGTTATTTGAAGGCCAAGTCATAGCAGTTTATGTAAATGACTGATGTATTTGAGAGAATGTAGTTTGCAGTGTTTGTGCAGTGTTCGATATCCCTCCATTAGGTCAGGTTTGTAGGGTGTGCTATTCAGTATTTTATTTTATTTTATTTTATTTTATTTTATTTTATTTTATTATGTTTACATTTATTTATTTTGAGAGAGAGAGAGAGAGAGAGAGAGAGCACAAGCAGGGAAGGGGCAGAGAGAGAGAGAGAGAGGGAGAGAGAGAATCCCAAGCAGGCTCTGCACAACCAGTGCAGACCCCAACGTGGGGCTCGAACCCACCAACCATGAGATCATGACCTGAGCAGAAGTCAGATGCTTAACTGACTGAGACACCCAGGAGTCCCATTCGGTATTTTATAGTCTCTTTTCTTTTTATCTGTATTCTATCAGATACTGAAAAAAGTGTGTTAAAAATTTTTCCATTTTGATTATGGATGGTTAACTCTCTTATAGTTGTGTACAACTTTCCTGTCTCTAGTTTGTGGTTATATTAATAGAAAAATATTTAAAATTGTTTTTGATATTTTGATATATGAATTGTATTTGATATTTTTGATATATGACATATTAAACCTTTTATTTTTATAAATAAAATTCTTCTCCAGAATCTTCAGTGTAATTTTATATAGAAGTGGTAAAAGTGGACATCCTTTTCTTTTTCATGATCTTAGGGAGAAGGTATTCTTTTACCATTAATTATATTAGCTATTTTTTTTAACTGTTTTTAAAGTTCATTTATTTATTTTGAGAGAGTGGGCACAAGCAGGGTAGGGGCAGAGAGAGAGGGGAGAGAGAGAATCCCAAGCAGGTATGGAGCCCAATGCAGGGCTCGAACTCATGAACTATGAGGTCATGACCTAAGCTGAAGGCAGATGCTTAACCAACTGAGCCACCCAGCTGAGTGTCCCCAGCTGTGTGGTTTTGTAGATGACTTATCAGGTTGAGAATGTTGCTTTTATTTCTGATTTACTGAGTGTTTCATTATGAGAGAGTATTGGATTTTAGCAAATGATTTGTCTATTCTGTGTGTGTCTATTGACATGATTGTGTAGGTTTGGCCCTGCTAGTCCATAATACGGTGTTTCATGTTGATTGATTTTCATGTTAAATGAACCTTGCATTCCTCAGATAAATCTCATTTGGTCATGTTGTATAATCTTTATGAATTTCTGGATTATTTGGTAATATTTTTTGAGGATTTTTGCATCTATATTCATATTGATATATTAATATGTAGTCTCTTTTCTTGTGATGTGTCTGAGTTTTGTTATTAGGGTAATACTGGCCTCACGGAATGAATGACTTGAAAAGTGTTCCCTCCTGTTCTATTCTTCGGAAGAGTTTGTGAAGGATTGGTGTTAATTCTTTAGATGCTTGGTAGAATTCGCCAATGAATCTATTTAATTTTTGGCTTGTGTGTGTGTGTATGTGTGAGTTAGTGTTGGGGGAAGTTTTTTTTTTAATTACCTATTAAATCTTTTTACTTGTGATATGACTATTCAGAGCTTCTTTTCTTCTTGAATCTGTTTTAATAGTTCATGTGTTTCTGGGAATTCATCCACCTCATTTAGATTATCTAATTTTTTGGCAAGTAATTGTTATAGCATTTTGAGGGGAAATTCTTTTTATTTCTGTAAGATCAGTAGTGATGTTCTTAATTTCATTCTTTATTTTAGTAAATTGAGTATTTTCTCTTTTTTTCTTTGTCAATCTACTTAAAGGTGTGTCAATTTTGTTGATCTTTTCAAAGAATCAACTTTTGGTTTTATTGGTATTCTCTGTTGTTTTTATTTTCTTTTTTAAAAAAATATTTTTGAGAAAGAAAAAAGAGTGTGCACACATGCGGGTGGGGGAGGGACAGAGAGAGAGAGAGAGAGAGAGAGAGAGAGAGAGAATCGCAAGAAGGCTCCATGCTGCCAGCACAGAGCCCTATGTGGGACTTGATCCCATGAACCATGAGACTATGACCTGAGCTGAAATTAAGAATTGGACACTTAACTGACTGAGCCACTCAGGCACCCCTCTTCTGTTTTTCTGTTGTCTATTTCATTTGTTTCCACACTAAGTTTTCTTGCCTCCTTCCTTTTGCTTATGTTTTTTTGGTTTATTCTCCTTTCCTAGTTTCTTAAGGTGGAAGATTAGGTTATTAATTTGAGTTTTTTCTTCTTTCTTAAATGTAGATGTCTATAGCTAATAATTTCTCCGTAGGCATTGCTTTAACTGTATCGCATGATTTTTGGTGCAATGTATTTTTGTATTGATCTATCTCTCCGGGGCAAAGATGATCTGCCTTTTCATGAGGCTAATCAAAATTACAGATGGTTTCTGACTTATTATGACTCGACTTATGATTTTTTGGCTTTCTGATGGTGTGAAAGTGATATACATTCAGTAGAAACTGTACTTCAAATTTTGAATTTGAATCTTTTCCTGGGATAGTGATATGTGGTATGATCCTCTCTGGTGATGCCAGGCAGCGGCCTCAGCAGCTCCTGGTCAGCCACGTGACCATGAGGGAAACAACTGGTACCCCGTCAACCACTCTGTAGCCGCACAACCATTCTGTTATTCACTGTTAATACCGCATTCAATAAATTGCATGAGATATTCAATACTCGCTTTTAAAATAGGCTTTGTGTTAGGTGATTTTGCCCAACTGTAGGCGAATGTAAGCGTTCTGATCACATTTAAGATAGGCTAGGTAAGTTGTGATGTGTTCAGTAGGGTAGGAGTATTAAATGCATTTCGACTTATGATATTTTTCACTTATGATGAGTTCGTCAGGATGTAAGCCCATTGTAAGTAAAGGAAGAGCTGTACTCATTCTAGCCTGCATCTGCCTCTCACTCTCGGGTGATGCTCTCTTTCTCCAGTTTTTTTCTGACATTCTCTTTTTAAATTGGTCCTGTCAGCTTGGGTGTGTCCAGGCTCTACATGTGCAGGGATGGGAAAAACTTGTCTTGCTTGAGTTTGAACACCACACATCAGCTTTCAGTTTGAGGACCACCCTCTTACCTTAACACTTCTTTTTCCAGGTCCCTGGTGGCTGAATTTCTGATGCATTGACTAACTCCAAAACATTTTTTTTTCTTTGATTAATATCATCCATTTAACATTCCTCTCTCCTTTTATGAAAGAATGTAGGAAAAGAGTAATTCAAACCTCAACTTCTTTTCTAAACAATTCAGAAGCCACAGAAGCCGTGGCCTCCAGGCAAGGTCTCAAACTAACCCAAACCATATTATTTTTATCCCCATTGCTTGAAATATCAGTGAAGTCTGGGTATGATGCCAGATTGTTTCTATCATAGTTTATGAAGATCATCCTTAATAGAAAAGTAATGGAATATAAATATTTTAAATAATTAAAGAGTAAAATAATAGAAAGTCTTAACATTCCAACTGCTGTTTTTCAGTGCCATTTTCAAATTCAGTAAAATAGATCTCCCTGCAAATGGTGAAGCTTATACATGTCTCAAAGACATTTAATCCAAATAATATTCTGTTTCACTTGGCCTTGTATAAACAAAGGTTTAAAAAGATATGATGTCATGTATACTTTGGCAATGAAATTTTCAGGAATCTATTTAATATCTGATTCAAATAGAGAAACATTTCTTAGGCTCTGTCTTTAAACAGAAGATTTTTTTCTTTTTTAAAATTATTATTATTATTATTATTATTTTGAGAGAAAGAGAGAGAGAATGGGGGAGGGGCAGAGGGAGAGAGAGAATCTCAAGCAGGCTCCACTGCCAGCATGGAGCCTGACGCAGGGCTCAATCTCACGGCCATGAGATTATGACCTGAGCTGAAATCAAGAGTTGGACACTCAACTGACTGAGCCACCCAGGCGCCCCCAATAGATTTTTGTATCTAATTTGTATAAATCTCAGTTACATGGGCCAGGATTGTCACAAAGGAAAATGATTTTAGTATACGTTTAAAAAGAGTTCATTGAAAATATGAATTTATGAACCAGTATTGGAATTAACTTATTTTCCCCATAATTAGCCTTTTTTTCATTATTCTCAAATATACAATAGGTATTATTTAATATTTCAAAGTGGAGAGACTAGAGACTATTTCTTTCATAGTAAGAGGCAGTATACTCCTTGGATGCAGTTTACATGGTGTGACCTGACCCCTTTCCTCACCTGACATGTGTACACCTTGGGTAACTCACTTAGCTTTCCTGTGCCTAGGTTTCCTTGTTAACAAATTGGGTAAATGAACTGTAATCCACTTTATAGTGTTGATGTGAGTGTTAAGAGAGTTAATACACATTAAGCATTTAGAACAGCTCTTTGTGCATAGTAAGCATTAAGTATTACCTGTTATGGTGATTAATGGAAAGAACATTTTATTAACCTTATTGTTTCATACAAACAAGTAATTATTACTGTAATAAAAGTAAGTAAAAAACGGTTATGTTCCCAGAGCCATAGGTCTCAGACTTTTTTGGTGTAGTGACTTTTCTGCCACTCACCACCCCTCCCAACCTGGTAAGCTACTAAAGCTTTCACTGTGTTAGCTTTTCCATTCACAAAAATGGATGTCACTTCTAAGTAGTGTCCACATAGAAGGCTGTTTGGGGGACCAGTTAAGTGGATATGTCAAACTCTCAGGAGAGGGTATGGTGTACCTTAAGCATACAAATATGAATCATCCCACATCTCTGTCACCATCATTGTAAAAGTCCATATGCCTCTTTTCATCTGAATTTTGTCTCTTTTGGATCCATTTCAATATGAAACAGAACTCAGGGATATATCTTATGTTTTCTTCCCAACTCTATAAATTTTTTGCACTAATATGACAGAATATTAAAAGTAACTGAACTTTTTTTTTTCTCTTTTACAGTTTGGCGAAGTCAAAGGTAAAATTCAAAAATTTTTGGCTAATACTCCTTCTGATTTTCAAGATTGGGTCTCTAAAATGTATAAACAAACAAACAAACAAACCATTAAGTATGGAGAACAAACTGATGGCTACCAGAGGGAAGGTGGGTGGGAGGTTGGGTGAAATAGGTGATGGGGATTAAGGAGGGCACTTGTGATGAGCACCAGGTGTTGTATGGAAGTGTTGAATCACTATATTATATACCTGAAACTAATATTACACTGTATGTTAACTCACTGGACTTGAATACAAACTTAAAAAAATATTTTTAAATGTAAAACAACTAAAACCAAACCAAACCACCACCACCACCAACAACAAACTTCTGCCTATTCTAGGACATAAGAGAAGGGTTTCAGAGTTTAGAGTAATATAATAACGTTATCCATCTTTCACATATTATGCCAAGTCCTTTAAAATGTTGTTTCATTTAATCCTTATAGCAATCTATGGGGTAGGTTCTACTATTCCCATTTATTAATGAATATACTGAGTCAGAGAATGATTAAATAAGTAAGATAATTTTCCCAAAGTGACACCACCATTAAAAAATGTTTTTTTATTTATTTTTGAGAGAAAGAGAGAGACAGAGCATGAGCAGGGAGAGGCAGAGAGAGAGGGAGACACAGAATCCAAAGCAGGCTCCAGGCTCTGAGCTATCAGCACAGAGCCCGATGCGGGGCTCAAACCCATAAAACGTGAGATCATGACCTGAGCCAAAGTCAGTTGCTTAACTGACTGAGCCACCCAGGTGCCCCCAAAGTGACACCATTATTAAATGCTTGAGCCACAGAACTCGAAACCAGGAAGTCTGGTTCTCAAACATGGACTCAAAATGCTATGATTTGGAGGGAGAAGGATTTTATTTACTTATTTTTAAAGAATTCAATGTTTTATATATCCATATATTTAATTTTTTAAAAAGTAATCGCTCCACCTAACATGGGGCTCGAACTCACTACCCTGAGATCAAGAGTCACATGCCTTCCCAGCTGAGCCTGCCAGGCACCCTGGGAAAAAGGATTTTAAAATCCTCTTTCGATCTTCTCTGATAATTGCTTTTTCTCTATGCATTCTTTCTTTTCTTAGGACAATACAATCAGATAGCCCTAAAGTAGGGGCAGACACCATGTGATATTTTGTAAAACAGGCAGTTTTCTGGAATTTTTATGTGTGTAGAGGAATTTGTATGTCAATTAATGTCTTTTTAATCCTGCATACAATTTTTTTTCAAATATTCCCACATTCTTTATACAACTATAAATAAAAATTTATTTATGTAGTCAATTAAAATTTCCAAATATTTTAACATAGACTGTAATTATAATGTTTTCGTAAGTCTAACACAGCAAATTTTCTTAAATGTTTTAAAGTCTTTTTAAAATGAGCATAAAGCAACACAGTGATTATAAACAAATTGTTTATTCTTATATACAAACCAGTTTTTAAATTATTAATATCATGACTCAGAATTGAGCATTATCTTTTTTTCTCTTACAGAAAGGATCTGGTCTGTGCAAGCTAGAGAATTCCTCAGTTTCAACATTTCTCCCTCATCCATTTGAACACTTTTGTCAGAATAAGAGTTTTGCTCCTTCAGATTTTCTCAACTTTAAAAAATAGAGTTTTCTCTGATAAATTATCTGTCCACTTAACAAGGTAAACCTAAATTTTATACTTTCAGTGCCTCTCAGAGGTGAACAATATTACCTGAGTCTAAAGATCCATTTAAAAGTAAATTCAATTTAATGGGGATCCTGGGTGGCTCTGTTGGTTAAGCATCCGACTCTTGGTTTCAGCTCAGGTCATGATCTCACAGTTTGTGGCTCCATAAACCCTGCGTCAGGCTCTGTGCTGACAGTGTGGAACCTGCTTGGGATTCTCCCTCTCTCTCTGCCCCTCCCTTGTTCACACACTGGCGCGCTCTCCCTCTCTCTCAAAATAAATAAACATTAAAAAAAAGTAAATTCAATTTACAACTTACTGTTATTGCAGGTAAAGAAGTACCAACTTTCCACATATTTGAAAATATAATTCTGTTGGCATTCCATACTTAAAGCTGTTTCCCCCCTTTCTTTTGCTATTCTTTTTAATAAGTGCCACAGGTCTCCTGTGGAGACCACATGTGCAATCCTCAGAACTGTGGAAGTTTCCATTCCCAGTCACAGGGTCTGTTCCTTTTCAGAGTTTATGTGGCTACATAAACCAGGGCTCCGTAGCTTGAGTCAGAAGCTGACTGCAATGCTCAAGATTACTGAAAACATCTTTTCTCAGTCTCTGAAGAGTCTGCTAATGGGTTCTGTGGTCTCTTATACAGAACCAAGTGTAGTTATCAGGAAATGCCAATGATCAAAACTACAGAAACAAGCAGAGACCCCAAATAAGTACTAGATATAAAAATAGATACAGATAAGGATGTACATGTTGATAGTTATGGATCACCTGGAGAACAAAATCTCCCTGGTTGAAAGCCCCTGATATATCATAATCCAAATGTATATTACTGTGCAGAGAATCAGACCCAAGTAGAAGCTTTTTAAAAAGCTTGTCTTACCTTGACATGGCTGACTGGAGATGGAAAGTAGAGGATTCTCCATGTACTTCTTGCCATTTTCCCTACTTTTGCAATTAACTACCACATCTAGTGGTATTTCACTCTTATTGCTGTTTTTTGTTTGTTTGGTTTTTCAACAGGTGACTGTTAAATGTAGAAAATGGCTAGCATATAAATTTTATTAGCCTGGATGTTTTCCATTAAATTTGGCAGAATTCTAGCTCAAATGGTCTAATAAACAGTGAATTAATTTGCTCAAAAACTGAAAAGTTCAAAGGTAGATCTACAGAAATAGATCCAGAGACTTACATGATCCCATTAGGACACAGTCTCTAAAACATTTCTGAGTTCTGCTTTCTCTGTGTTAGTTCTTTCTCAACTCTGTCCCTGTGGTAGTAAGATGGACACTAATATCTTTAGAGGTACACTCTACTAGTTCAAGTTTGGTACAAAAACATCTTCCATTTCCTAATCATTAAAAAAAAATCCTAAAATAGAATCTTTTTGGCTCTGATTGGCTTGGGTTGGTCCAGGTGCCCATTCCTGAATCAATCACTGTAGTAAGGGAGCCACAGTGTTCTGATTGCCCATGCTTAGTACATGAGCTTAATCCTGGAATGGGGTGGAGTCAGCTTCATCTGAGTTACAGGGACAGATACTAAAGGAGGGTTGGCTCTCACTATGTCAGGACCAGAAGAAGGGGAATTAGAGGCTGGGACAGAAAAAAAAAAAAAAAAACCCACATGTCCATTCTAAGTGTGCTCACTGGGAATGCCAAAAAGAAGATTCTGTCATGTTTTGGTTCATAGGCTGGAAAATATGATATATAGTTCAAGACTATTCTTATCAGTTCATCCCAATAGACAGTGCAAGTCGTGGAAATTCTCAGATTTTGATAAATTGTCCTCTCTTAGCTTTAATTTATAGTGTACTTGGAAGTCTCTATCTATGTATTTTCATTGGCATCTTAATAAGTACAATTTGATTAGAAGGGTTGGGTGTTTTCTTTGAATGAAAGATGTTATTTCTTTATGCCATGAAGATATATATCTATGGCACATTGTACTGTTGTAAATGTTAAAGCACCACATAGTTTATTGATAACTTTATGATAACTTTTATCTGACTGATAAAGTTGATTTCAATGTTGTTTTAAGCTTAATATGTGTAACTACTTTCTCAGTAGTTTCCCTACATTTAAAGGATATGAGAATCAGCGTTAGACATATTCAGAAGAGAACATTTTGATAATTTTATTTTCTGAGATAGTTGGTGATATTTTATATGTCAGCTCTAAGGGGAAATAATTGACAATACTTTTGTAAGGAAGAAGACTTTAAAAAATCTGCTTCATTGTGTGAGAAAGTTAATTCAACTTAGTAAAAGGCAGTAACATTTAGTACCCAGTTGTATATGCTTTTGCTTTTATATCTACATAATGGGAAATGCATGCTGCATGAGAAAGATAAAAAAATTGTATATACTATTTCTTCCATTGTATTTTTTCCCCTCTTTATCATTTTGGGGGGAGAAAAACAAGTGAGCAAGGGGCAGAGACAGAGAAAGAGAGAGAGAGAGAGAGGGAGAAGCGGGCTCACCTGAAGTGGGGCTCAAGCTCACCAGAAACGGGGCTTGAGCTCACCTGATATGGAATTTGAATTCACAAACCAAACTGTGAGATCATGACCTGAGCCTACGCCAGGTACTTAAACAATGATTGAGCCACCCAGGCGCCTTCCCTCTTTATCCTGTCTTTCCTTTTCAACTTTATTTCCTCTCCCTTTTTACACTATATTATACTTTTATCCTAACTTGTACTTTTCGTTTCTTTTCAGTCTGGTCCCTTTGGGTTAGTTTCTTTAGCTCTTAATAGTTATTGGACAGCCTGCAATGATTTTACCTAGTTTTTATATGGATGAGAAATCACTATAGTTTTTAAAATTCTATCACTTACAAAATTTTAATCTTCTCATCATTTCTCTTTATAAGCCTATAGAGAAAGGTTTTTCACTAGCAAATAATCTCATGCAGAATCAAGCTTTCTCTGGTGGAGACTACTAATTGTCTACAAGAGTCTGTTCTGTTCTTTATAACAATTATTGCTGGATACAAGGCTAAAGCACTCTGGCATAATATAAAAAGCACATGGAGATAGGATCTAAAACAAAGTTTTATTTTAAAATTTATTTTTGTTATAACAATTAAATTTTACATACAGTAAATTTTACACTTTTGGGTGTATAGTTCTATGAGTTGTGAAATACACGTAGAATCATATAATCACCACAATTACGGTCAAGATACATAACATTTTCATCATCCAAAAAAAGTTTCTCATGCTACTCTTTTATATTCAACCCATTTCTTGTCCCAACTCTGGCAACCAATGATAGGTTCTCTACTCCTGTAGCTCTGGCTTTCCCACCATGTCATATATTTGGAATCACTTGGTATGCAACTTCTTGAGTATGGCTTTTTAAACTTAGCATGATAGGGGCACCTAGGTGGTTTAATTGGTTAAATGTCTGACTTCAGCTCAGGTCATGATCTCGTGGTTTGTGGGTTCGAGCCTCTCATAAGGGCTCTGTGCTTAAAGCTCAGAGCCGGGAGCCTGCTTTGAATTCTGTGTCTCCCTTTCCGTGTGCCCCTCCCTTGCTTGTGCGCGCTCTCACTCTCTCTCTCTCTCAAAAATAAATAAACTTAAAAAATTTTAAAAAGATAACCTTAGCATGATACATTTGAGATACATTTCTGTTGTGTATCAGTGGCTCTTTTTTTTAAAAAAAAGTTGCTGAGCAATATTCCCTTTTATGGATGTATGAGAGTTTATCACTCACCAGTTAAAAGATATTTGGATTGTTTCTAGTTTTGGGCAATTGTAAGTTAAGCTGTTATAAATATGGAGGTACACATTTTTGACTGAACATAAGTTTTTATTTTTCTTGAGTAACTACCTAGAAATGGGATTGCTGATTCATATAGTAATTGGATATTTAGCTTTATAAGAAATTGCAAACTGCTTTCCCAAGTGACGTTTTGTGTTCCCATCAGTCATGTATGAAAGCTTTATTTGCTTTGCATCCTCACCAGCATTTAGAGTTGTTAATGGCTTTAAATTTAATTATGCTATTTCAATAGTTGTGTAGTGATATTCACTATAGTTTTAAATAATTACTCATTATTCATGATGAATAAAGATGAAAAGCATCTATTTAGGTAGTTATTTTTCATTTGTGTATCTATTTTGTTCAAGTGTCTGTTGAAGTCTTTCATGCTTTTTTTTTACTGAGAGATTAATTTTCTTATTGCTGAGTTGAAAGTTTTTTATTCTAGATACAAGTCCTTTGTCATACAAATGTGATTTGTAAATATTTTCATCAAGTCTGTGGTTTCCAATTTCATTCTCTTAATGTGTCTTTCAGACCAAAATATTTTAATTCAATGAAATCCAATTCATCAATTTAAAAAAACTTTTTTTTTAATTGCTTGTGCTTTTAGTGTCATATCTAAGAAATCTTTGCCTAACTTGAGGTCATAAAGGTTTCCCCCTATGTTATATTTTAAATTTTGTATACTTTTATGTTTTATCTTTAGGATTAATTTGAGCTAATTTTTGTCTTAGGTATAACGTATGTGTTGAGGTGTTTTTTTTTTTTTTTTTTTTTTTTTTTTTTTGCATACGGAAATACAATTTTTCCAGTACCATTTGTTGGAACCTCCATTTTTGCTCCACTAAATTGACATTACATCTTTGTAAAACATTATTGTTTATATTTTTGTGGGTCTATTTGTGGGCTCCCTATCCTATTTCCACTAATATATAGATCTATCCTTTAATAACTGTAGCTTTCATAACTGTAGCTTTATATTAGGTCTTGGAATCAGGTAATATGATCCCTAATATTTTGTCTTTTTTTTCAAATTGTTTGACTATTCTAGTTCCTTTGCCTTTCCATATACATTTTAGAATCAATTTTTTATATTTACATAAAATGGTCCTGGGAATTTTTGAGAGGGAATTACTTTAAATTTGTAGATAAATTTTGGGAGAGTTAGCAATTTAACAATGTTGATTCCTACAGTCTATGGACATAGTACACCTCTATACCATAGTAAACCAGCATTTATTTAGGTCTTTTTTTATTTCTTTCATCAATATTTAATATTTTTCAGTATACTGATCCTGCACATATCTTATTAGGTTTATATTTACTTCATTTATTTTTTTGTGTTATTTTATTTTTTTAAAGTTTATTTTTTTATTTTAAGAGAGAGAGAGAGAGAGAGAGAGAGAGATTCAGAGAGACCAAGTATGAGTGGGGGAGGGGCAGAAAGAGAGGGAGAGTGGGAGAGAGAGAATCCCAAGCAGACTCCACATTGTCAGTGCTGGGCTCAATCCCATTAACTGAGATCATAATAACCTAAGCCAAAATCAAGAGTCAGACACTTAACCAACTGAGCCACCCAGGCACCTCTTAGTGTTATTTTAAATGACACGTTTCCCTCTCAATCTTGATTTCTAATTGTTTATTGCTAGTATACAGAAATATAGAGCATTTTTATAGTTTCCTTTGTTTTTGTTTTTTTTTCGTAGATAGTACATGTCATCCGGAAATAGAGACAGTTTTATTTGTTTCCAATCTGTAGGCTGCTTATTCTTTTCTTCCTTCATTACACTAGCTAGGACTTTTAGTATGATACTGAGTAGGAGGGGTGGAAGCAGACATTCTTGCCTGATTACTGATTTCAGCAGCAAAATTTTTGATTTTTTATTAGTAAGTCTTATGTGGGATGTAGGGTTTGGGGAAGTATTTTTGTAGATTTTATTATCATGGGAAAAGCATTCAATCTTTCACCTTAAATGTGATGCAAGATGTAGGAATTTTTGTAGATGCCTTTTATTAGGCTACTTAAGTTTGTATTTCTAGTTTGCTATAAGATTTGTATCATGAGTAGCTATTGAATTTTGTAAATTGTTTTTTATTCATCTATTGAGATGACTATGTAGTTTTTCTTCTGTTAATATTGTGCAGTACATTAATTGATTTTACATTAAAACAGCACGGAATTTGTAGAAAAATACCCACTTATGATTATTATGATCCTTTTAAAGTGTTGCAGATTCTATTTGCTAATATTTTGTTGAAAAAATATGTTAATATTCATGAAGAATAGTTTTCTATACTTTTTAGTTTTTATAGCATCTGTGTCTGGTTTTGGTATTAGAATAATGATGGTCTCATAAAATAAGGTGAGAAGTGTTCCTTCCTATTCTATTTTCTTGAAGAGATTATGTAGAATTGGTATTATTTCTTCTTTGAATGTTGGTACAATTTGCCCAACACTCTGGGCATGGAGTTTTTATTTGATCTCTGTCTTCTTAAGTGAATTTTGGCAGTTCCTTCAAAGAATTATTCAGATTAATTTAAAGAATTATTCTATTTTATCCACATTTTCGTATTAAAGGCATAGAGAAATTGGTAGCATTCTCTTATTATCTTTTCAATGTTTATATGGTCTGTAGTGATAGCCCTTAATTCTTTTGGATATAGTAATGTGTGTCTTCTGTCTTTTTATCCTGACCAATCTGTGAGAGTTTTATCAATTTTATTAATCTATTCAAATAATGGCTTTTGGTTTAATTTATTTTCACCATTTTTAAAATTTCAGTGTCATTGATTTTATTCTTATTTTTGTTAACTTCCTTCCTTTCACTCACTTTGGTTTCAATTTACTCTTCATTTTCTAGTTTCTTAAGATAGAGTCACAAATGATTGATTTGAGACCTTTTTTTCTTTTCTAGTACAACTTTTTAAAAATGTTTACTTATTTTGAGAGACACACAGAGAGAGAGAATGCATGGGGGAGAGGAGCAGAGGGAAACGGAGAGAGAGAATCCCAAGCAGGCTCTCAGCTGTCAGTACAGAGCCTGACACTGGGCACGATCCCATAAACTGTGAGACCCTGACTTAAGCTGAAATCAAGATTCGGACGTTTAACCTACTGAGCTACCCAGGAACCCCATCTGATACAACTTTTTAATGATATCTTTATCTATCTATATCTATATCTAAATCTATATCTATATTTATACCTATATCTATATGATATCATCTATATCTATATCTATATATCTCCATATCCCCTAGTCACTGATCTAGCTTCCTGCTACAAATTTTGATATATTACTTTAATTTTTATTCAGTTTAAATGAGTGTCTGACTTTCCCACTACTTCCTGTTTGATCCATATGGCATTTAGAAGCAAGTTGCTTAATTTTCACTTATTTGGATATTTTCCATATATATCTTTCTATTATTGACTTACAACTTAATTCTGATATAGCCAGAGAAATAATTTGGATAATATAATTTCTTCCAAGTATTTTAAGGTTTGTTTTATGGCCAAATACATGGTTTGTCTTGGTGAATGTTCATATAAACTGGAAACAAATGTGTACTCTGTTTGTTGGGTAGGATATTCTATATTCTATAAATATCTGTAAATGTCAACTAGGTCATTAGTTCCTAGTGTTGTTCACATCTTCTATACCCTTGTGGTTTGATGGTCTTCTTGTTCTGTCAGTTACTAAAAGAGGACTCTAAGTCTCCAGGTATTGTGGATTTGTTTATTTCTCTTTAAGCTGCATTAGTATTTGATTCATATATTTTGAAATTCTACTGTAGAGTGCACACAAACTTAAGATTGTTATATATTTTTGGAGAACTAACCTTTTATAATTATCTATGGATAGAAATCCACACTTCTAATATATTTTATAATATCTTCTTTATTATGAAATATACTTTGTCCCATATTAATATAATAACTCCAGTTTTTTTATTGATTAATAATTGCATGGCATATTTTTCCCCTCCTCTACTTTTCACATATCTATACTTTGTAGTTAAAGTGAATTTCTTGTAGATGGCGTATACTTGGGCCTCATTTTTTAATTTAATCTGAAATTCCTTGTTTTTTAAATTAATGTGATTAGGTTATTTACATTTGATACAAATATTAATCTGCTTGGGGTTCAATCTATCATTTTATTATTTTTTTCTCTCTGTTTCTAATTTTCTGCCTTTGTTTGGATTGTTTGATTTTTTAAAATATTTCATTCATTTCATATTATTGGTTTATTGGCTATATATATATATATATATATATATACTGAGTGTGTGTGTGTGTGTGTGTACATGTGCACACATGCTGTAGGGATTGCAATATACTAACCTTTCAGAATCTACTTAGAGTTAATATTTTGCTACTTCGAACAAAATTTAGAAACCTCTTTATCTTCTACCTTTTATGTTATAGTTGTCATATTTTAAATATAAATAACTGAAAACCCACATCAGAGAATGTTATAATTTTCACTTTCTTTTTTTTAAATTAAAAAAAAATGTGTATTCATTTTTGAGAGAGAGAGAGAGAGAGAGAATGAGTGGGGCAGGGGCAGAGAGAGAGGAAGACAGAATCTAAAGCAGCTTCAGGCTCTGAGCTGTCAGCACGGAGCCTCACGTGGGGCTTGAAACCACAGACCGTGAGATCATGACCTGAGCCTCAGTTGGCTGCTTAACCAACTGAGCCACCCAGGCACCTCTATAATTTTCACTTTCAATGACTGTACATATTTAAAGAACTTAGGAGAAAACTCTAGATAATTAGGCACATTTTCCTGGATCTGGGTATTTCAAGTAATTTTAGATTGTATCCTGGACATTTTGATAGAATGATATGAACACCGAGTTCTGTTAAAATTCTCTGGAGAAAGTTGATTGTTTTGTTTTGAAAGACAGGGTTTCTTTGGTTATAAGACAAGATGGAGTAGACAAACTTTTCCTTAGTTTTTCCAATAAGTACAGCTAAAAATCCCGTACAAAATATATAAAGCAAACTTAGAATACTTTAGAAGGTAGAGAGAAGGTGAAAAATTAGGGACTTGGAACATATCGAAAATCTGGCAGGGTTCCTCTTTGCTGATTTTGTTGCTGTTGAGGATTTATATACCTTGAAATGGATGCTGAAGAGGCAAAGTGGAAACACTAATGGGCATAGACAAAAAAAAAAAAAAAAAAAAAAAGCCCCAAGGAAAACTGTCTCTCTAGCTAAAGGAACAGAAAAGTGGCAGATTAGCAAGAAAGAAATCTTTTAGATGTTAACCACACTAATGCAACCATTACAACCCGGAATAAATAGTGGTTACATCCTCTTTAGCAAAGGCGGAGTGAAGAGGCTAGATTTTGCCTTCATCCAGCTGTGATCACACCCTTCCCCTACCCTCTGTTTTGGTGTCAATGGAGAACACTAGGGGAGCCTGACTTCCATCTCCGCCTGGGGGGTTGTGGAAAAGTTCTTCTTCTCATCCACCAGCACGGTGTCAGAAAAGATCTCCTAATTCAGAAGATTTAGACAAGAGTCTCATAACAATACTCAAAATGTCCAGGATACTGTCAAAATCACTCATCATACCAAGAATCAGGAAAACCTTAACTTGAATGAGAAAAGACAATTAATCAATGCCAATACTCAGGTGATACAGATGTTGGAATTATCTGACAAGGAATTTAAAGCAGTCATCATAAAAAGCCTTCAACAAACAATTATAAGCATATTTGAAATAAATGAAAAAAAAAAAAAGAAAATCTCAGAGAAATACATCATTTAAATAATGATCTATTTTTCTGGTCCTCTGGCAAGACAAAGAGGATTTCTCTTTGAGTTTTTGTTACTTGTGCCTACTGTGCAGTAGGTCACCCTTGGGTTAAAGTAGGGTGACAAAAGAGGGAAAAAGATCAGAAAACTCACTGCATTACTGGTCATCATAAAAGTTTTAATTTCTTTTCCTAATCTACCTGCTGTTATTTAATTTTCAGACCTCTCAGGTGGTGCTTTTTGTATCATCCAGAGTTGTAATTAGGTAATAGTAGACTGACTCCATCTTGACCAGCATGAAAATCTAACAAAATTTTGAAGTTAGGGTAGTTGCCAACCCACCCTGTGTTCAAAGTAGTGAAAGGTCTGTGACAGACTACCAGGGACAATTCTTATCAATGGGATTTGGATGTTAAAACTTTGACTCTTAAGGGATTGGGAAAATTCATGAAGAAGGAAAAACAAAATAAGGAAGAAATGGCCAGAAATACAATCCCCTGGTTATAATAAGCTGCCTTAGTAAAAGTGAAATTACTGATGGGGCCAGGGAAAAATAACATCAGACCACTTAAAGTTAAATCAGGCATTTTGAAACAAAAGGAAACTGTGTTCATTTTGCACATTGCTAGCTGGAAGGAAGAAAAACTTCAGCACAAGTGACCACCTGGCCTAAAGGGTCTTGTTAAATTCACTTTATTTACTTTGGCATGAATAAATATAAATTCCATAATACTGATAAGGAGTGGAAGAAGAATGAGGTAGAGCAGAGTGCTAAGTTTATTCCATTTGTTAAGGTGGTGAAGGAAAAGATGATCAACTTGTATCCCCCAAGGGGATACAAGGATATATGCTATGTTTAAATTGAATAGCCTTGGAGTGATGGAATTGTAACATCTAGGTGCACAATGTACTTCATTCAATACCTGCTATCTAGTGGAGGATAATGTCAGGAGACCAAAAGCGAGTCTTTAGAGGTATGGTAAAGTTGTGATGTTAAGTACTAGGGTTATGGCAAAACCATTGTTTGGAGAGTGAGAAAAGTAAACAACAACCACAACAAAACTAATAAAAAAAACCCCAAATGCAAAAACTTGCAATGGCATTTTCTATACCCAAGTGCATAGGTGAAATAAATGTGATTATGAATGGAAGGCTTTGCCATTACTGGCAATCCTACCTCTTGCTTGATTTTAATTGGTTATATTAATTAGGAATTTTTAGATTTGCCTAAACTCTCCTCCATCTCTGGCCTGTGAAAAAAAAGTGGGTGACTCATGGAAACTAGCTGCTGTTTGTTGTGCTTCCATCAAGTAATTCTACTGATAATTCCCAACATGTCAGATGTGGGGAGAGCTGCTCAGGAAATCCAATAAGCTAAAATGACTGGCATGCTATGATAGTCTTGGTTAATGCTTTCTTTTCTGTCCCAGTCTTAGAAGCAACTCAGGCAAAATTCCCTTTTTCATGAGAATTACTGATATACATTCACCATCCTTTCCTAAGGGTAGCTGAATTCTCCCGTGTATGTTGACAACCTGGCAAGGTGAGGTTTAAACTCAGTCACAGTCAAATGCAAGTTAATATAAGCATCAATGATAGCATAGAAGTTTCCCTCTCAGAGAAGGAAGCCCAGATTTGAGAATAACACTGGTACGTGTGACTAGTTGAAGTTGGTTAATCTGTCTGGCTAAAATACAGGGCTAATCAATTGGCTAAACATTTGAGAATGACTTGGGTTGGAGGCCATGAGAGACAGTCCACACGAGGCAGGAATTACACGGATATATTTGCCAGGCCCTGCTAATAAGAAAGAGACACAATAATTTGTGGAGAATTTTGGCTATGGGGAACACATACACTGTTCCTGGGAATCTTGTTAGC